>NC_135882.1:146562733-147835843 GCF_964194155.1 Cetorhinus maximus
GCCCTCGAGCTGCAAAGCACTCAGTCCAAGCAGCCAAGACTCACCCCCTTGGCCAGCTCCGGCGTCATTGACAGTTGGCACTCAGGCTCTAGCATCCCTGAGGTCCACGGGGGGACAACCACACCTTTAGACTTCTGCACACTGACCCATGCCAATACGGTACTCACCCTTCCTGAGCACAGCAAGTCATTGAACCTCTTCCAGCACTACACCCATGTGCGCTGGACCACATTCTGGCTGCTAACCAGCGCTGTCACCTCCTCCCATGCCCTCTTTGTGAGTTGCGGTGGCCTCCTCCTCCCATCTCTGGGGACAAGGATGTCCCTCGGCAGCCGCCTCCTCCAGGAGGACTGCGAGGCACTCATCCGAAAAGTGGGGTGGCCGAGTGCCCAGCTGACCTGCCCTCCCGCCTGCTGTATCCTGCTGCACTCGACTCCATAACATGAATGTTGAAGACATAGAGGAGATGTTCTTTCATGGCAGCCTTCCAGGGGCTGCCTGGGCTGTTCTTAAACCAGCCACCAGGTCGCCACTGAGCCCGGTGACCAACAGGCACCTGTCCCTGCCAACCCTTCCCTACCAGCGAGGAGCCGCGTTTCATGCCGGGTGGGCCTCAATTGGCCCACTAGCGTGAAATCACAGTCAGGGGCCGATCGCTGGCAGCAGTCCGTTTCCCAGCCGCCCCAAGCCCGCCAACTGCGCCCGCCTGTCGACCTCAAAATTCAACCTCTGTTTCTCTCTCCAGAGATGCTACCAGATCTGCTAAGCCTTCCAACAGTTTTTGTTTTTATTTTAGGCAATTTAACATAGGTTGGACATGGTCAGCTTGAAACTACTAAGGCTTCTGTGTTTCTTTCGACAGTCCTAGCAGATCCCTGCACATCCTTCTCTTTCAGATGTTAATTGATGTGCTGCACATTTCCGTTTCTATTCTCAGATTGCCAGTAATTGCACTTCTCTAAAAGTAGGTACTGGTGTTAATTATTAGATTGTAATTCCTGCTGACATATATGCAAGTAACCAACCTCTGAAACACTGCTGGGAAAATGAGTACAACTCCAACTCAAGACAGATTGTGGAGACAGTAACATTTCTGCCAGCTAAGGTCTTAACAAAAGCTTAATTATAGCCTTTACCTTGTTGATAAAACTATTGTGCTGCTAAATTGGCTTGGTTTCCTGTTTTTTAAATCCTCACTGAGCTGGGGTGTTAGTGCAGTAAACAGCTGAGCATAAAAACGAGCATCTATAGGAGCTAAATAAGGAAATGCTCAACAGGTAGCATCTGACAGATTAACATTTCAGGTGGGACTTCTCATCGGCAGAAATGATAAACTTTGTTTTTCCTTTTTCAAATGCTGGATGACCTGTTGTGCTTTTGCAACATCTTTTTTTTATATTTTGTTTCCACAATTTTTTTTCTTTCATTCCACAGTGTTTGCTGGCAGACTGTGATTGACTGTACAATGACCCATAATTTTACCATCAAGTCACAAGTCAGAAATAGATCCTTTTATTCAAATTATCTCCTCTCTTAATCCTCTTTGCCTCTCTTGAAGCTGGTGACCCAAGATAAAGCACCTCCAACACCTTGAATTCTGAGCCTGCTGAACAGGTAGCAGTTCTTGCAGTGAACAATGCAGAACTCCACAGTCAAACCTTACAGCTTGCATTGATGCAGAAGCTGAACCACTTTACATGAATGCAAATTGCCGAGTAAATTGGTCAAAGGGATGGAAATAGAATTGACAGTCCTTTCTTCAATGTAACAAGGTGACCAGCTCATTTCCGCAAGTGTGTGTGTCATAGGATGACAGTTAGTGCTGAAACTTGGGTTACTTATGCTGCAATTTCATGTTTCATGATATAATTTCACACTTCCTTGAAGGATTGAGACTGACCAAACTCATTTAAGTGAGGATTCTTTATTCCCCCTCCCCCGTATTGTTGTCTTTTATTTCCACCCCCCACCCCTTCCCATTTTTTTCCCTGTTTACCAATTGCAGTTGTCCAGGATAATTCTCCATTTGAAAATTGACATGACCTTGCCTCTTTTATCCGTCTGTGATCAGATGGATTACAGGGACTCAGGGGGTTTGATTCCCTCTTACGAAAAATGAATGAGCAGCTACATTCAAATAATGCATCAATTAAGCTGTTGCAGTAAAGGTAATGTAGAGATGAATTAAATAACTGAAAGTGGGGAAGGAACAAATAGATGGAGGACTTCCCTTGCTTCACATTGAAAATATACACTTGGGGCAGAATTTTACACCTCGCCAACGGGCGCGTGCCTGACCTGATCGAGCGTAAAATATCGCATGATGATGTCGGGTGACTTGCGTGATATTTCGGTCGGCAGGCACATATGGGAGTTGGAAACATGACAGCCTTCAATTATGAGACAAGTTAAGGCCATTAAAAAGGCAATTAAGCTATATTTTACCTTGCCTGTGTGATCTTGTGCTCATCGCACAGGCAAAATGGGCAGGCGATAATTTTCTAAACCTCATCCAAGGACAGGATAAAAAGGGCAGCATTGCCAGTGTGAGTAGTGAGGAGTTTTGGAGATCGTTCGCTGCTGGTTGCTTATTGGTGCTTGGCAGCTTCATCTCTGTTTGTGTTTTCATTTAGCATTTCCAGGCTTCACTTCAGGACTTATTGATGTCTCCAAGGCCCCCAGAGAATTCAGACCTTGTGGACCCATCCAGGTATCAGACAGCCTTCTGTTACCCTGGTAATGGGGATTGTAGGCTCTGCTGGTGGCACCTCCTCTGAGGAAGAGGGGAGCAGAAGGGAGAGGAGGCCAGGTGTCCCAATGCAGCCTCCAGGAGAGGGACCTGTAGAAGGAGAAACACGGGCACAATGGGAGCAGGACCAGCAGGAATTCCAAGGCAGGATGGGTCACTGAAGATGCCACTACCTTGCTGCCAGAATGTACAGGCAGTGACGCAGTTACCTCAATTTGTCAGAGGTGCAATGCTGAAGGAGGCTCCACCTCTCAAGGGAGACAGTGACCCCAATCTGTCAGATGATTGGTCCTGAGATCAGCTCTGACTGTGTGGGTGGACAGCCCATGCCAGTGGCTCTGAAGGTCACAGTGGCCCTCAACTTTTATGCCTCTGGCTCTTTCCAGGGATCAGTGGAGGATCTGTGTGGAGTCTCCCAATCAGCTGTGCACAGATGCATCAAACTGGTGACAGAAGCTCTGTTCAGGGAGGTATTGACCTTTATTCTTTGCAGTACAGACGAGGCCAGCCAGGCTGAGTGAGCCGAGGCTGCTCAGCAATTGCTGGGTACCCCACATCCAGGATGCAATCGACTGCACACATGTGGCCATCAATGCTCCAGCGGGTCAGCCGGGTGCCTTCGTCAAAGGAAGGGCTTCCACTCCATGAACGTGCAGATAGTGTGTGATCACAGGATGCATATTCTGCAAGTCTGTGCAAGGTACCCAGGCAGCTCCTTTGACGCTTACATCCTCAGGCACTCGCAGGTGCCAAGGCTCTTCAGTGCTCCAGCCTGACTGGATGGGTGGCTGCTGAGTGACAAGGGATACCTGTTAAAAAGGTGGCTTATGACTCCTCTCCACCACCCAAGAACAGAGGCAGAGCAGGGTTATAGTAGGAGTCATGCCTCCACAAGGACGGTGATAGAGAGGACCATAGGTCTTCTCAAGACGCGCTTCCAATTCCTGGACTGTTCAGGGGGAGCACTCCAATACCCCCCAGAGCAGGTGTCACTGATAGTGGTTGCATGCTGCGCCCTCCACAATCTGGCACTGGCAAGGGGGACCCATTGGAGGAAGAGGATCTTGACGCAGCTGCACCAGCCACAGAGGATGAATTCAGTAGTGAGTCAGAAGAGGAGCACGGTGAGGAGAATGCTAAGGGTGTGGAGGCAGACCTCAATAATCTCCAGGGAGGCAAGACACCAGGGACACCGTGACCTAACAGTCATTAAGTTCGGCTGCCAAAGATCTCCTTCCACCTCATGCCAGGGCTGCCGCCTCCATCCCGGATGTGTCTGAAATGACCCTTTCATTTGCATCCAAAATCCACTCTCAATGCCTGTGCAATAAAGCATTGAGCCATTCACGTCCAGCATTATATACTGGTATACCCTGCACCAGAAAAAAGGAAGGGTGAAGCATACTTAGCCATCAGAACCAAAGCAAATTTAATGTTATTGTCACGTTGAATGCACAATGACATTACCACTACTGGTGTTAATGTCCCCATCAGCAGACATATAAACCAAACATAAATGAACAGAAAATCACCCGGGAACTGTCCCTTTTGTACTCATGGTGCCTTTAACTTATGCTTCCGAGTGCTACATCTTGGTATCCCCTCCCCTTGCTGGCACCAGCATTGGGTGCAGCCTGCTGTCTTGTTGACCTTGATGACCTTGGCCGTCGTCCTCTGGTCAGTGGAGCCTGTGTTGGCCCTGCCTGGGAGGGAGTGGCTGGTGCCACGGCTGGCATCTCCCCAGGCATTGCAGCCTCATCAGATGCCACAGTCTCTGGCAGAGGGGCAGTGGAGCTGCTGCCATCATCCAGAGTACCATAAGAAGAGCCCACAGAGATGACAGGTAGCTTGTGCGCCAACATGAGGTCGCTCTGTACCTCCCTGCTCACCATTGATGGACGGGCACCTAGATGGGATACTGGGTGCCTCATCCTTCTCCCACACTGAGACTGACCACCTGAGCCCAGTGCCTGTGTGAGGGCTTGCAGGTCCAAGTGCAACCCCAGGAACCCCTGATTCTGTTCCTGAAAGCCACCACTCTCTCAAAGGAAAGACAGTGCGCTCAGCCATGAGGCCAATGCAGTGCTCATGCTCCTCATGGATTCCTCCATAACCGAGACCGTGGTATGCAGACCCTCATGGATCTCCGCCAGATCCTTCTGCACATCCCGCTGGACATCCATGCACTGCAGGGGTTCACCAAGGCTCCATAGCCAGCACATTCCAAACCCACGACCACTACCATCTAGAAGGACAAGGGCAGCAGATAGTTGGGAACACCACCACCTGGAAGTTCCCCTCCAAGTCACTCACCATCCTGACTTGGAAATATCACCGTTCCTTCGCTGTCACTGGGTCAAAATCCTGGCATTCCTTTCCTACACCACATGGACTGCAGTGGTTCAAGAAGGTAGTGCACCACCACCACCTAAGAATGGGCAATAAATGCTGGCCCAGCCGGTGAAGCCCACATCCTGTGAATGAATTTTTAAAAATCTAGCATCTGCCACCTAATGGACAATTCCAGAGGCTCATCACCTGCTGGTCCCCAGCAGTCCTCCGACTGCTGGCACCCTGGGCACTCTCTGCCTCCACTTGCACCTCAAGCGAGTGTGAAGTACACTCACCAATGTGCACCGACATTCTAGCTACCGATCTAATGCCCACCGAGGTGTTGTTATCTTCGGTGGTGCCTGGTTCAGAGAGCGGGTGTGACACAAATGAAGCCCAGTGGTCCTTCAGCATCAGGGGTGACCCTTCGGGGTCCAGAGAGCGAGTACGTGCTGGTGAATCTAAAAGGGAGAACAAGGACATGTCATCAGTTAAATTCATCACATTGTCATTGTGCATGCCAGGTACCCTGGTGAAACAATGGAGATCTGCATCATGGTGCCATCGTCTTTCAATGATCAACATGGACTCCAGGTTTGAGGGTCCCATCAATGAAGAGACTACACTAGAATGGATGGGCAATCTGAAACTCTCACCTCTGTACACTGCACCTCCCACCTTCGTCTGGTACTCCCGCCTCTCCACGCTCGGTTGCACGGGGAATTGTGCCGGCTCACCAGCGCAAGGGCATCCTGCTCAAACCTGGTCAGCAGCAGCAGGTTGGGCGGGCCTCTGCTGACACATGACCTCTCTGATTGGTTATGGTTTGTCTTCCCCTGAAAGGACAAAGGAGCATTGATTAGTCCACTCTCTAGTACTGGACCACTGCAGGCTAGTCAACTCCAGCTGGGCACATCCGAGTGGCCCTCGAGCCACAAGGCACTCAGTCTAAGCAGCCAGGGCTCATCCTCTTGGCCAGCTCTGACATCATTGACAGTTGGCACTCAGACTCTAGCACTCCTGAGCTCCACAGGGGGACGGCCACACCTTAACACTTCTGCATACTGACCCATAGCAACACAGTACTCACTCTTCCTGAGCGCAGCAGGTCATTGAACCTCTTCTGGCACTGCACCCCTGTGCGCTGGACCATGTCATGGCTGCTCACCAGCGCTGCAACCTCCTCCCATACCCTCCTGAGGTGTGGTGTCCTCTCCCTCCCATCTCTGGGAAGAAGCGAGTCCCTACTAACAGCCACCTCCTCCAGGAGGACCACGAGGCACTCATCTGAAAAGCTGGGTGCCAAGTGCCCACCCGACCTGCCCTCCCGCCTGGCATCTCCAGCCGCAGTCAAATTCATCATTTTGCTAGTGCAGCACAGATGTTCTTCCGTGGCAGCCTTCCAGGAGCTGCCTGGGCCGATTTTAAACCGGCCGCCAGGTCGCCATTGGACCCGTGGATTGAACAGATTTACTAGTCTCTTCCTGGGTGTACTACAGCGATCACTGGAGAATTGGGTGTGGAAAGGCACTCGGCTGTGAAGATTTTCCATCAGTTAATGTGAATGGACAGCACACCACGGGACTGCAGCCCAATTTTCCTGTGTTTGCTGCACCCATTTGATCCAGTAAATCCAAGGTTCAAGAATCAGGAGATCTATTTTAGGCTTAGGAAACCAAACCCCCACCAAATAGCAGTCAATTTATCATTACCTTAACACTGACTCCCCTGCAGACTGCAACTCCTCAATCATAAGGCGCTCCTGTGTCATTGTTGAGAGAAAACTGCATGTCCAGTGAAAGCTGGGAGATTTCTTGTTAGTGGTTAAAAAAGTAATACTCTTAGTAAAAGGTGTCAAAGGATTGTTCTTTTGGCTGAGCTTGTTGACACCGCAACTGCTGTGTTTGGTTTTCTCACACACACTGTCCCAGACAGCTGCCTGTATTATCGATGGTGAATATCTAGGAAAAGAAAAGTCCTTTCTTTCGGGAATGTGCACTAATATCTTGCTCCGTCAATCTACATGCTGTGCTGAAATTTTGGTTGCTAAAACGTTTAAGCATTTTAACTAATGGATGTGCTTCATGTCCAGGAAATACTATACCAATGTACTGCTGAGGGATATTCCTTTACTGCACGGCCACTTTTGTGGTTTGAAACAGAGAGAGAGAAGGAGAGAAGCAGCATCCCTGCTGGGTTTGAAAGTGATGTGCTGAGTCCCAGGGGAAGCGAGATGGAGCCCGATAGACTGCAGCTCACAAGAGTCAGAGACTGGAGTACCACATGTCAAGGGCTCGGAGAGGGCTGACAAGGGCTCAGGAGAAGGGCACTGTAGTATATTACAGCTGCTGCTTTGCTACTTTCTCTGTCTCTGCCAGGGAGGCAGAAATAAAGTTAGTACTATAATTGCTGCTTACAGTGAACCCACATGGTGGGTTGGATTTTACGGACCAACCCACCCTGGGCCTGTTTTCAGTGGGGTGGGGTGGGGTGGGGGTGGGGGGTGGCGGGGGGGGGGGGGGCACATGAGATATGTTCGGTGGTCCGTATAATCCTGGGGTGGGTAAGGCACCCACCAGCCCACCCAATCTATTGAGGCCTTTGATGGCAAATCATTGCCCACTTAATGCCCTCGATCTACATCCATTGCCTATACAATCACCAAGCTTTATTTGGTTCAAATGAGGAGATACTGCGCAAAATTTTCTGTGTCTGCTGGCCGTGTTCGTCGGCATGAGGGACCAATATGGCGAGAAGGTCAGAAATCAATTTCACAACCTCGTGTAACCGGTTTGCGATCGACCACTCTGCCCGTCCATGGCAGGCAGCAGTTCCCACTGTCGGACATTGGGAAGCTCACTGTAATACATCTGCATATCATTAGGAGGCCAGCCTGCCACAATCATGCCCCCCGCACTAGAGCTTCCGAGCCCAGGCTGACATGTTTCACAACAGCATGTATAAGGCGTGCACTTGGCAGGCTGCACTTTGGAGGTGAGTGCACAGTAACATTGCGCAGCACTCGTGAGGATGGCCTCTTGGGCTTCAAGGTTGAGGAGAATTATGGGGGGCAAGAGCTGCCATGCAGTACATGGTAATGCACAAGCAGTGTGGGGTGGAGGGGAGGGAAGTGGCCAGGCACTAGGGAAACCTTGTATAAAGTGACCATTCCTCCGCAGCTGAGACAGTTCAGACGCAGCCATATTAACAGCAGTGTGGTTGACTCTTAACTGCCCTCTGAAATGGCTGAGCAAGCCACTCAGTTCAAGGGTAATTAAGGATGGGCAACAAATGTTGACCTGGCCAGTGACCCCCATATCCCATGAAAGACTAAAGAAATATCACCCAACATCGAATGTTCCTGTAGAAAGCAGTGTACAGATTGTGAGGAAGCATTTTCTAGATGACAAGCTAAGCAGTAATTTCCATATTTCTCTTTGACACAGGCTAGACAATTTTCTGTTTTCTTACAGAATGACTCCACAGTCCACAACAGGTTACTCACCTTACGAGTTAGTGTTTAAAATGGTCAATGGTGTTTAAAATTACGTCAATAGCAAAGTAAGAAAAAAGCAAGACAAAGTGAAGATGAGTCATGATACACATGATATTTAACTTAGAGAGTTCAACGTTGGTCATAAGGTCATGATAAAGAGTAGTATGTAGTTGACGTTGTAAAGAGATTAGGTGCATTCACATATCTATTGAAAATTAAAGTGATCTGTATCATGTAGATAATTTTCTTAATTTCCTTTCTTTTTGCTTGCACTTTCCTTTTCTTCATTACTCTATCTGTACCTGCTGTGCCTTTGATTACAGGGGGAGAAGTGGACAGCCCGTGGACAGTTGGAAACAAGCCTAATTGACCCTTGATTATCTATTTAAATATGGCGGGCGGCCTACTGATTTCAGCAGCTGCTCACCCCCTGTATATTGGGGGTGAGCTCGGGAGTGGGTGAAAGAGTGGTGGGGTGGGCACCCACCGGGTGGGTACCCACCCACCCTATTTTATGTGCCCTCCGTCGAAAACACACCTGGCGGGGGGCACATAAAATGCAACCCTTTGAATTCATTCTTTCTAAGTTATACTTCCATCTCAGTCCTTGCACTATTAATTTCATAATTCGTCTATCTGTTTGTTTAGGAAGACATACAGTTGCATGCCCTATTCACTCAGATGCCCGATAACCTGTTCCCCTGTTGGTGACATTGCCAACTCTAACTTTGAGCAAACTGACATGTAAAAAAACTGAAACCGCAAAGACAAGTCTAACTAATGTCAAACACCATCAGAGGCCCTGTCACAACAAATCCTGACCAATTCTCTTTGGGCTTTGCTGACTAGGTGCAGGCACAGTAATTCTTGCAATTGTTTGAAGTTATTGTGAAGTAAAACATGGGCAACTGTGATGAACATGTTGTTTAAGAAAACAGGTAAGGGCTGCATTGTTGCGCTCAAGCACTGGCAGTAATATAGAGCTGATGATCATTTTTTGAAAGTGCTTTCCCTGCACCAGGAATGCCAATTTCTGTTGGACATATTGCTGGCCGTTTCATTAATCATACAACCAAACAGCTATTTTTCAATCCAATCGCCAAGATTTTTATAATAAACAAAATTATTCCAAGAAAATTAGAAAAAACAGCACAATTTTATTTTAATGCCTCTATGCTTTTCTGTCCTTTCCATGTAACAGGGACCAGGAGATTAATGTTTCATTCCTGGAAACTCCATGACATTCCAAGAGAGTTGGTAACCCTGCCCAGCACAATGGTTTATCCACCAGAAGGAATTCATGCACATGCCTCCTGGGATCTTTTGCCTATTGAAATATATTCTCCAGTGACTATCCACTTTCCCCTGCTCACGCACCAGCATGCATTTTGGCTGGTGAACCTGCCATGCTGCCTGCTCTGTGTCGAAAGGGAGTCACACAAATATAACCTGTCACTGCATGTCCACTTTGTGACACTCGTTAACATTGTATCGAGGATAGATTGGAGGGTTTGTGCAATTTCTTTCTTCACAGAGGTCTGACATTTAGGAGAAAAGGTAGGCCTGCGCTGTTTGGAAGAGAGAAGGCAATTCCTGGAGGTAGTAGCCCCAGGCTTTGCTGGGGTCTTGCCAGTAAGGTTGTTGAAAGGGGCAGGCAAGCCATCTTAGTGACAAGTATTGCTGAAGTAGCTCCACATACTCTAAGTACCAATCTTAGCAAGTAGACATGTACCTACACCACATGGACTGCAGCAGTTCAAGAAGGCAGCTCACCACCACCTTCTCAAGGGCAACAAGGGATGGGCAATAAATGCTGGCCCAGCCTGAGATGCCCACATCCCATGAAAGAATTTAAAAAATGATGATACAAGTGGAATATTTCTAAGTTTTTTTTAATACAGTGGTTAGAATTGGTGGGAGTACAGCATCCAGACTAGGGGAGAGCCAAATAGTTGTGGTAGGTCTGGGATTAAGCTGTATGGTCCTAGGCCTGGAAATACTGTTGAAGAGAGAGGGATTCATGAAGCCCTGAGATATGGCTGGAAGGGAGAGAGCTGCAAAGTCTGGGAAGGTGGGGTGGTGATGGGGTGGGGGGGGGGGGGGGGGGGATTATTTTACCAACCTTAGCTGGCATATTTGCAGGCGGTGGAGGGCACTTAAAATAGGACGGCTGGCTAACCTACCTCCCAACCACCTCCGAGCTGTCCCCCTAATTTGGTGGGCGGGTAAGGCTTCAACCAGCCCACCTGCCTTTGGGCTTATTGAGGCCCTTTATGGGCCAGCTTAAGGCTTGTTTCCACCACCACTGTGGTTATGTGGGGCTGAGGAAGGTGGAACGAAGGAGACTAGCCCACTACTTCACCATCTCAGGTGCAAAGGTGGGAAGGAACGGGGAATATCTCCTGCGAGAGGTGCCCTGTGCCTTTTGGGGTGCAATCCCCCAAACCGCCCGCTTTGTACCTCCCTACACCAGCCTCCAGAACCGGAACCCTCTCCCGCCTCTCAAGACCCCTCACCACCCCCTCCCTTAGGGTCCCTGATCTCTCCCTGACCAAAAACCCCAGAATTGCCTTTGTCCAATATCCAATGTTGTCTTGTTGTCTTCCTTCTCGGGACTGCTTGTAGTCCCAGAAGCGGGACTACATTACTCAGTTCTGCCACCGCTGGGACTATACAGCTGCTGGCTAATCTAACTGGCTGGGTGACACTTTCTTTCCTTTAAGGGCGGAAATCTCAAAATTACTTTGCTAAGGTCACCCCCAGCGAATTATCATTGCAAGGCAGCCTTTTTTAAAATTGGTTGGCTTGCAACTGACTTTTCGACTGGGGGAGTGAGCAATACCTCCCCCCACCCCTGTAAAATTCAGCCCTGGGTCTGATGTTGGAAGGGAGAGAAAAGCAAGCTGGTGTGTAGGATCGTCAAAGACTTGGAGGAAGGGTGCAACATCATTGTTGAAATGGTGTGACCGAGTTAGGGACAGAGATAGTGCTGCCTTGATTAGGAAGCCCAGAAATGTGGGTTAGGACTGGTGCTAGTCCTAACACTAGTGCTGAAAACTTAATATACAATGTGGAATACTCGTGGGTTGGAGAAGGAAAGAAATAAGGCCTAAGTGGGATGGGAGTGAGCTGGACTTGTTGATAGAGGAAGGAAGTAGCAGGGTCCAATTGAAACACTTGGGGTAACTTAGTAGGAGGGTAGTGGAACTTCAGGTGTAGCAGTAAGAATGGGTACATGGAGAAGTGAGCAGGGTACACTGGGAATGCACGTGGCTTTAAAAGGGAGCAGGGTGGGCTGCAGATCAAAGGAAGGCTCTTTATTGGGCAATACTGTAAGAGTTGAGATCAGCGGGTGATTTTATGGGGCCTACAAGAACAGGAAACATGGCGGGCGGGTGACATAATTGGGCGGGAGCTGGAATTTAGAGATTAAGGGTTCAAATTTAGAGATTAAGTCAGTAGTATGGCAAATCGGGCCTCACACCGTCCAATGATAGTTTCCTACTTGTAATACATTAGCTTTTTATGAATATTCATTATTTTAAAACCTTTTGTAATTATGTCCTACTTTCATGATAAAGTCAGCAGTGCACGAGAATCTCGTGGCACCCGATTCACATTTGTTTAAAGGTAGCATGCACTAGTCAACTTTGTGCAGTTGAGGTCAGTAGTTTTCCTTGTTGAACTCCAGAGAGGAACAGGAGAATGGCAGCTTGCATGGAGGCTTGTGACTGGCCAGGGTGAGGCTTGTGACTAGCCAGGGTGAGTCAGTGGTGAGGGGAGTGGTGATGGATGGAGTCTGGTTAGGGCCATGGATGAGGGCAGGAGGGATCCAAGGGAGGACAGAAGGTGAGGTCAGGGGCATGGAGTAGTAAAGTTGGAAGAGCCTGGAGTCCTGGGTCTGGTGGTGGGTGGTGAGAATAGTCAGTTAAATTAAGAAAATGAGGGGCCTAAAGGATGGTGTCAGTACTGACCACATGTGTGTCTATCTCAAGGTGTTGGCTAGCAGAGCTCTTACAGGGCTTTGCGATCACTTCCAACATTTCAATTATCCCCGCTGAGAGTCATCTCAGACAATGTCCTTTACAATGCATAGAAGGGAGGGCCAGCTGAGCCTGCAAGTTCAGCCATGTCCCACAGAGTGGAGAGTACAACACTGGACTCTACAGACCCTGCGGTCTGTCCGCAAGAAAGACCCAAACCTCCCTGTCGCTTGCCATTTTAACACTCCACCCTGTTCTCTTGCCCACATGTCTGTCCTTGGCTTGCTGCATTGTTCCAGTGAAGCCCAACGCAAACTGGAGGAACAGCACCTCATCTTCCATCTAGGCACTTTACAGTCTTCCGGACTGAATATTGAATTCAACAACTTTAGATTTTGAACTCCCTCCTCCATCCCCACCCCATTTCCGTTTCTTCCCCCTCCCTTTTGTTTTTTCCAATAATTTATATAGATTTTTCTTTTCCCACCTATTTCCATTATTTTTAAATCTATACCTGTAATGCCCTGTCAGTCTTTCCACCTTACCCCCACTAGAGCTGTACATTGAGTGTCCTGCCATCCATTCTTAATTAGCACATTCTCTTAGATAATATCACCACCTTTAACACGTCTTTGTTCCTTTGTCTGTGACATCTTTTGATTTTCTGCTCCTATCACTGCTTGCTTGTCTCTACTACCACACCCCACCAACTTCTCTCCCCCCACCCCACCCCACGCCCCACCTTAAACCAACTCATATTTCACCCCTCTCCTAACTTTACTCAGTTCTGCTGAAGGGTCATGAGGACTCAAAACGTCAACTCTTTTCTTCTCCGCCGATGCTGCCAGACCTGCTGAGTTTTTCCAGGTAATTCTATTTTTGTACTGGACTCTAATATGACATTCAGCAAAGAGTGAATGTGAAAACATAACATTTTTTCTTCCACAAGAAAGACATGTCCTTGACTCCCCTGTAAGCATCAATGCGTGCCAGCCATGAGGAGTGCCACTACATTTAGCCTCTCAATAAGCTAATCTCAACAAATAACAATAATGCACATCTGATTAAAGTGAAACTAGTGCAATATAAAATATTTACAAGCCAATTTTAAATTTGAAAAACCACTGTGCTACCCTGGTGTTCTCAATAAGTCATATGTTAATGGTAATGGAGTTGGCCAGGAAAGTTGTGGTCATGACGAAGAGCCTCCCTGTTTGTCCAGGAGTCTTTTTTACAGCCCACCTGTACCCACTGTATTGTCAGCAGACAGTGGGTTTCACCCTGGAAAAGCTTCTCCCACCCGTGTGATCGGACATGTCTCCCGTGCACGTCACCGGCACTTTAAATTTTAATTGTAATTGCGTGGGAACCAGCAAAAAGGAATAGAGGGGAAGCGGTATCCACTTCCTGTTCTGCCAGTGGGAATGGCACGGCATCTTTAAAATTCCTCCCAGGAGCGAGTTGAGTGGGCAAAAAAGATCAGGCGGGGAGTAGAAGTAGAAAGTGCTGGAAAAAACTCAGCAGGTCTGGCAGCATCCATGGCGGGAAACTCTGTTTCTCTCCCACGGATGCTGCCAGACCTGATGAGTTTTTCCAATGCCTCCTGTTTTATTTCAGATCTCCAGCATCCGCAATATTTTGCTTTCCTTTAGGATCAGATGGGAGTTCATATAGGAAGACCAATCAGAAACCATAAGAATGAAGGTGAAGTAGGGGTGCACAAGAAAGCGCAGGGATGGAGAAGACATACTGACTGTAGATGGAGAGCAGATGAGAGTTCAGGCGAAGAAACTGTAAATTATTCAGTAAGTTGTTCAAGGAATTTGCAGTTTTTCATTACTTTGCTAATTGTTTGAAATTGTCCTGCATTTAAATGTAGCTTACAGCACTTGGTTACACCTGTTCTATATTTAAATTTAGGAACTAAAATTTGACTTTGTGTTAATGAGGTGAAAGAAATTTGAATTGAGATGAGATGTATCTGAACATGAGCCAATCAGCAGGACTTTAGGGTTTTCACAATAATTGTTACAAATTTCTGGTCAGGGAGCATAGTGGGATGGGTAGTAGGTCAATTTCTGGCCAGGCATTAAACAGGAGTAAAGTACCCAAAGTGCTCTGCCTGTGCCAATCCAGCTATAGAGTCACTTGAGTTTCCTTGTCTCAGCTCATTTCACTGGTTCAGGTGCAACCCTGGTGCATGCCTGGTTCTTGGAAGGGCCTGGAAACGATGGCAGGGGCAGGAAAGTTAGGGAAGCTGCAGACCTCAGAGATGGTGAACCCTCTGGCTGTCTATCCAATTTGTGCTCATTTTTCCATTCATTGGCCTTCCCTTGGAGCTCTGTGGACCCCACAGTCATGGGCCTTGGGGATGGGCTGTGGAGCTATCTTTTCTAGTGATCATAAAGGTTGGGAACATTTGTTCCTGTTCCATTGCTGTAGATATTTAAACATAGTTAAAAATCCCCAGGCTTCTCTCTTTAACTACTGCATTTAAATTGTTATGTTTTTTAATTGTTTAGCGATTTCTGAAGGAAGATAGTGGAATTATTGGTTGCAAACTAATCATTTGCGTGAAGTATCAAATGACATGGCAATTGGAAGTTACTTCAGTGCTTAATAAATTGCATTGCCTGATTATATTTAAGTCTTAGATTGGTAAGCGTTTCATCATAGAACAATATAATACTTATAAAGAATGGATGCTTTGAAGTAAATCAGACATTTTGAGGGAGATTTTGAGTTTGTGTGATAGTGGAAGATGGGTGGCGGCGAACCACATATCTATTTACATATCTACCCATTTTAATTTCCATGGAAGACACTGGAAACTAAGCAAACAAGATCAGGCCAACTGAAAAACATGTTTAAGGGTCTTAAAGAAACAAACTTGGAGCAATAAATTTTGCTGTTGCAAGGTCACTTATTATTTTTCATTATTTTTCAGGCTAACTGGCAGCAGCAAGATCACTGGCATTAATCAATGGAAATCCCAAACACTATTGATTTTAATTGGGAGTGGAGCTATTAGAATGACCTTAAATTATTACCCTTCGTGAGGGTAATGGCAGAGCGGTCCAAAAGTCCTAGGAAATTATGGTGTGGAGTATTTAGTGGCATGAATCATGTATATCATAATTTCCATGGGCTTTTGTACTATAAAATGGGTGCTGCAAAGCAGATACACTATTGCAAGTACAAATCTCCAGGATAGTCGGCCAGTAATCCTAATTGGAAAAGTTGGCAGGAGGTAGTGGTCCACCAGGGAGATAGTGAGACTACAGGCGATCTCAATCTCTCAACCCTCCATAGACAATTGTTTCTGGTCAGAAACATGGTGTGATCGTGCCCTCTATCAACAATTAACTTATTATATCAGAGGTGGATTTTATTCTTTCACGTGTGATACTAGCAGAAAAATGTGTAACTACAAACTGTGATTGTAGACCTTTGTCCTGCCCATTATTTAATGTAGGCATGAACCTATGACTATAAATGGATTAAGTGGAGCTTTGAAAAAAGTACCAGAGAATGTTATGCAAATCTATTAAGTGTTCATCTATTAATATTGACAACACTGGGTGGAATCATCCCAGATTTGCATTAATCGCAGTAACAGGAAAACAATGCGTTTCCCATCAGCTGCAATGGTGGCTTCTCACGCCCTATCGCCCCAACCCCGCCGCATTAATTATGAATTCCCTGGAAACACTGCCGTTTCCATGCTGGGCAGGCTCTAATTCGCCTGCCACACCCTCACCTCGCCGCTTCGTCACGCCGGACGCCATATTAAAATGCAGCTGCGTGCACAGCTCTCAATGCTTCCAGCCCAGGACTACTGCACGCAAGACATGGTTCTGAAAGGCAAAAAGACTGCAGCCCTCAGGTTTAATTATGTGTCCCTCGTGAGCCTTCTGGATGCCGTGCAGGCCCACTGTGATGTCCTCCTCCCACCCTCCCACCACCACCCCCAGCCCAGTAGGAAAAAACCCAGCAAAAACTGGGAAATAAGAGTACTGGTCCAAACTGATTTTTCCTTTTGGGCCCACACTGGCCGCAGGATTGGCTCATTACCAATCCGGCTTGGGAGGCAGTGGCAGCGGTGGTCAGTGCCAATGCCCTGAAAAAGAGAACAGCTATCCAGTGTCACAAGAGGATGAATGATCTCATCACTCTCAACTCACGCACTCACAAACCCGTCACGCATCCACAGGGTCCTCACTCACTGCCAGTTCAAGGGACATCACCATTCACTCTCTCACACTCACCTTCATTGTCCTCATCCCATCCACTGGACCACACACCACCCACATATGCCAGGCATACTTATCAACTGGCCGGGCAGGCGTCCGGCTTACACTCTCTCCATCTCTATTTATGCAGGACAAGCTGGCACACAAGAGGCAGAGGTTGCAGGCTGGTGGAGGAATGTCAGAAATCAAGGTCCTCACAGACTTTGAAAACAGACACCCAGCTGGCCAACGAGGATCTGGATGGTTCCTGTGCTGACGATGAGGTCGGCGATGCTCTACCATGTGAGGATCCAGCAGTGCAACATCCGTCAGACAACCATGCTGTGAGTGTTGTGTCCTGCTTCACATTTTGAACTCGTAAGATAAAATCTGCTTTGCCTGGTGTCTAAGTCTATGGGTTATTGTTGCCTTGGGGAAGATTACCTGGGAGTATTTAATTTGGGGATTTGTTTAATAGTTATTATGGTAGTAATTTGTAGATGTGTATATGTTTAATACCTTGTAAAATTAATAAATGTTTAATTTAATTTATATAAAAAACCTCTGGAGGCTTGGTGGTTTTATTCCTGAATTTAGAGCTGCATCTCAAACATACCAATTAAAAATATGGGTTATGACAGTTGTTTAAAGTTTCCCTCTGGGATTTTAGATAACTCAGCCTTTACCAACTGCTGTGTCATAACACCTCTGAAGAGGGATTTAAAGGTACCCCCCTTGAAGTCCCGTCACAGCACATACCCACACCCTCCACCAGTGTAGAGACACACACCTCGGTGGGACCTACCTTTAGAATAGCCTCAGGATCACAATCTGGTGAGCACATTGCACTGCCTGATCCACCGCAGATGGCGACAGGGACTTAACAGGTCCCTGGCACTTGGAGGACTGCTGGAGGCCGGAACTTTGCTGAGTCCGAGTCAGATGACAGGCCTGTGGCCTCAATGGAGGAGCCCATCTGCCTTCATGCTGAGGTGATGGAACCGGCATGCCAATTCACTGAGATCAGCACTGTTATGATAGCGGCTGCCCCGGAGACCTCGATCCAGGACATCGCTCCTGCACTGCTGCATGGGCTGAACACCATCGCTGATGCCATAGTTGGCTTCCAACAGTATATACGCAAGAGGGGTGCAGGGCAGCTCGATCTCATTCCAGCTACCTCTTCTCTTCAAGGGGTCGGCCAGGGATCCTTGGGCACCCATAGGGAGGAGGATCAGCAGGGGAACACCCTGGGGTCATCCACCTAGGTGACTCCGGGAGTGTCCAGCCCATCCGAATCCCCTCTTCCTGTGACCCCAGCAGATCCAGCTCCACAACTCGGCGGGGGGCTGCCACTTCCACACAGCAGGACCCCAGAAACAGGCCGGAACCCTCCAGGTCTCTGCCCTCCAGAAGACGTCAGTCAAGGTCATCACAGACAGGGTGTAGCAGTCAGCAGGCTGCCTCCACATCCGCCTTGGATGTCCAGGGAGCACCAAGATGTGGCGGCAGAGTTAGGAAGGTTAAGAAGATGTAACTCTTTTCGAGTACATTCACAGTTCTTGGTTTCCAGGAGTGGGACATGAACCCACAACCCTCTGATTCAAAGGCGAGGGTGCTATGAACTGAGCCACAGCTGACACCTTGCACAGCCTGGGCACGGGTGTTAATCACTTGTACTTAATGTTCACTATCGTAACTAAACTCTCAACAATGCCTCCCTGCCTATGGCTCCTTGTTCTGATGAGCAATGTTCATGTCACTCAGATGTGAAACCTTTCTGCACAAAATAAAGACAGGCGTCTCAGTCCAGCACCTCTTCCCTGTGCTTTGTGTAAACTTCAGACCAAAGTGATGGTCCGGCCTCACACTCCCTGGACACATTACTGATGCCTGAACCTCGATGGTGCTTGTCATTGCTGCCAGAATGTCGTGGGCAGGCGACACAGAGTTCCGTCATTCTCTCCGTGTGCTCTCAGCACCTTTAAGATGGGTAGGCCCCCCCATCTCTTTAGCATCTGTGGCCAGTGACACTGCACTCCTGAAGGGGTCAGTTGCTGAAGGCAGATAAAGGATCTGGCGCGTTTAAAGTTTCATGGCTGTGTCTCCATGGTATGACCCTGATCACAGAGCGCAAGTGAGCTGCCCTCAGCCAGACAGGACTCATACACTATGGAGTAACCTCGCTGCATGTCACCATCATCCTCCTGCAATTGAGCAACTATTAGGGTCTCCACCGCGGCTCCATGACAGAAGTATTATCACAGAGGGTATGTGCACTGCCATAATCCAGAACTGAGTTAAATATTCACAGATGCAATGTGAGGATCTTATGGTGTCTCCTCACTGCATGTCATCATCATCCTCCACATCCTCCGCAAATATGAGGGCCTTCCAAGCATGCCTGCCTCGTCTGGCCAGTGCGAGGGCCTCATCACCATCATCGTCGCCTTCAAGGACCTCCTCATCGGAGGAGACCAACTCCTCCATCTCCTCCTCAGCCAGCTCCTCTCCCCGTTGCAGCAGCAGGTTGTAAAGGGTGACATTGATGCGTGACAATATTGCTGTGGACGATATTGCAGGGCTCCACCAGACTGGTCCAGGCACCAGAACCTTGTTTCCAGCATCCCAATGATTTGCTCCACCAAGGTGCGAGTTTCAGCATGAGCCTCATTATACCTTCGCCCTGCTGCAGTCTGAGGCCGCTACACAGGTGTCATCAGCCACATCCTCTGCGGATAGCCCTTGTCCCTGAGGAGCCATCCCTGCAGCCTCTGTGGATCCAGGAATATGTCAGGGATCTGTGACCAACTGAGAATGTAGGAGTTGTGCACACTCCCTGGAAACCGTGCGCAGGCCTGCAGGATGTATTTGTGGTGGTTGCACACCAGCGGCACATTCAGCGAATTGAAGCCTTTGCAGTTGACATAGTTGACTGCTTATTGTGATGGAGATCTGAGCACCATGTCAGTGCAATCGATTGCACCCTGCACTTATGGGAAACCCAAGATCTGAGAAAATCGAATTGCTCTTGCATCCTGGCTCTCCTGGTCCCAAGCGAAATGCACAAAGTTGTGTGCCCTCGTGAAGATGGCATCCATGACCTCATGGATGCATTTCCGTGTTTCTTGTGATGTCCCACAGAGGTCACCTGTGGAGCCCTGAAAGGAGCCACTGGTGTGAAAATTAAGTGCCACAGTTAATTTCACGGCCACTGGCAGTGGGTGGCCTCCATGTCCCTGTGGCGCCAAATCCTGCAGCAACTGGTGATGTGACCGACCAGTTCCCTAGACATGTGCAGTCTTTGGTGACACTGGTTCGCAGTCATCTGTAGGAATGAAAGGCAGCATGTACAGACCCTGGGTCTAGCTAGGCACCAACCAGCGATGACTCACTGTGCCTCTTCAGCGGCGTATGTGGGAGCCCCAGCCGCCCCTTCGCCCTAAGAGTGCTACTCCTCCCTCTGTGCAGCTAGGCACCTCCATCACTCTCTTCTCTGTCATCTTCGCTCTGTATGCAACAAAGCATACAGCTACTTCACGAGGCTCCATGCTCCTGATGTACTCCTCTTGCAAGGTGAAAGAGAGAGAGAGACGTGTGGGTTAGCTTGGATGTACTAAGGACCTCTCTTGGTGAAGTCTGAAGGCCCCTTAATGCAGCTTTGCCCATTGGACTGCATGCTGTGCTCTCAGCTCAGGTGCAGGCATTCTCATAACCCTCACTGCAAGGCTGCACTGTTAGCTTGAGCCATAGGGGAGGCTGGTTCTAACCAGGATGATGACATTGCAAGGGTCTGTGAGCACCTCCACCAGTGACTGCTCCATGGCCAGCTTTAGCAAGGAGATTGTACAACGTGCCCAGTCGTCTAACTGTTCTGCAGTCCACTAAAACAATCATTACTTTGCAGTCTGTACCCGAGGGGTGAAAAGCTCAGGAGCATTGGTGGCACTTTGGTGCCTCTGCATTGCTTGAGTGGGCAGATAAACCAGACACCCGACTCCATGCATGTCAATGTGGTTGTGTCTGAACTGTCTCAGCTGCAGAGGAATGGTCACTTTATAAATGCATGGCCGCTTCCTCCCCCCACCCCACATATGCTTGTGCACTACCTTCAACTGCACTGCAGCCCTTGCACCCCCCCCTCCAATGAACCTCAACCTTGAAGTTCAACTTGCGACCCTCGTAAGTGCTGCGCAATGTTACTGTGCACTCACCTCCAAGTTCCCCTCAAAGTGCAGCCCGCCAAGTGCATGCATTATATATGCCATTGTGAAACACATCAGGGCGGACGATCCTGGGGAGGTGATGATTCCAGTGGGCGGTAGATGTATTACAATGAGGTTCCCAATGTCCAATGGCGGGAAACGCGGTCTGCCATCAACAGCCTGAACGAACAATCACAAACTGGTTTCACGACATCATGAAACCAATTTCAGGTCTTCCTGCCATAGTGTCCCCTCACACCGCTGAGCACACCCAACGTGGGTTCAGAAAATTCCACCCAGATTGTTTCTCCACCAATCTTTTGCTAATGTTATGGCAGAAGACTGGGAGAACTCTGAAAAATCAGGGTCCCTAGTTTATAACGATAACACGGCAATGCTGATTTTCCAAATGTGTACAGTCAGCGAGTCCACCCACTGGGAATGCATATTTCAATTAGTGGTCAGTCGCCTTCTTGTGTAAAACCATGCTGGCTTGATAAAACCAAATAGCTTACTAGTCCACTTCAGAGAATAGTAAAGAGTCAACATCATTAGCTATGGGTACCAGGGCATACAAAGCAAAAGTGGCTAAATTAAGTTGGCGTAGGGGTCAGCCATGATGTAAAGAAATGAGTGAATTTGCATTCATATGGTGCCTTTCATGACCTCAGGATGACCTGCATTGAGTGTAGTCGCTGTTTTTATGTAGGAAACAGAGTCGCCAATATGTGCATAGCAAGATCCCACAAGGAACAATGTGATAATGATAAAGTAATCTGTTTTATTGGTTATTGGTAGAGGCATAAACGTTGATCAGAGCACCCCAGTTCTACTTCAAAATAGTGTCATGGTATCTTTTACATCCATCTGAGAGAGCAGACAGGGCCTCAGTTTACCATTTTCATGCAAAAAGTGACAGTTAGATGTTTGGATCTGGATCTGTTGTTCATGGCTCCTGTCAGATTGGAATTCTCACCTCCGCTAATCATGCACAATGTGAAATCTGTCTGCAGACTGCGCAGGTGATAATGGGCGGACCAGTCCCATCTATAAATCCTCTCTCCAATAACAAAGTACAGTCATGTAGAATATAGAACATATAGAATAATGCAGAAAATGCCTCAATGGTTTTAAATAAGGGGAAAAGAAAAAAATGGATTAAAAAAAACTAAACCACGGTTTGAGGACAGGTAATAGGAACATGGTCAAAAAATGGGATCTCCTGTGCAATGTTCATGGTGAATCTGACTATACACTGTGTTATACTATATAGTGTAAAATCTAACACCAGGGCCGCTAATTTACAGTGATTGAATAGGTCACATGTGATTTGATTTTATTATAGAGTATAGCAGGAATGTTAATGATATTTATAGCCTCAGTAGCATGATTATGTGAGTATTAGCTGGAGACTGGAAATCATCTGCTTTAATTACCATTAGTAATTAGATTAACTGTGTAGTTAATTGTTATCATCTTTTTTTTAAAGTTAAGGATACAGTGAAAGATGGGAGGATTTGGTTGTATACATTCTGTACAGCAGAGACTGGAGGTTTATATAAGTTTATGTAAGTGACAAAAGGGTGGCTTCAGGGTTTTGCAGTGGGAGCATTGGCAGGAAAGTGAAAAAGTCGGGCAGAGCTGGGAAGTGGTTAGTAGAATATGCAAATACTAGGAGAGACAGTCATGGTTTTCGGGGTCATTGGGAAGATTGTGCTAGGGGTGGGGGAGGTTTTCGGATGTGAGAACAAATGATGGACATGGCAGTGGTGAGGGAGTAAACTTAAGGTATGACATCTGTGAAGTTAGGAATATTAGAGCATTGGGCAAGGGGTGGGAGATTTTTTAATTCATCCATGGGATGTGGACATCACTGGTAAGGCCAGCATTTATTGCCCATCCCTAGTTGACCTTGAGAAGGTGGTGGTGAGCTGCCTTCTTGAACCACTACAGTCCCTTTGGTGTAGGTACACCCACAGTGCTGTTAGGGAGGGGTTTCCAGGATTTTGACCCAGTGACAGTGAAGGAATGGCAATATATTTCCAAGTCAGAATAGTGTGTGCTTGGAGGGGAACTTCCAGGTGATGTTGTTCCCAGGTATCCGCTGCCCTTGTCCCTCTAGGTGGTAGCAGCCGTGGGTTTGGAAGGTGCTGTCTAAAGAGCCTTGGTGAATTTCTGCAGTGCAACTTGTAGATGGTAAACAATAGTGCTACTGTGTGTTGGTGGTGGAGGGAGTGAATTTTTGTGGATGGTGTTCCTATCCAATGGGCTGCTTTGTCCTGGCTGGAGTCAAGCTTCTTGAGTGTTGTTGGAGTTGCACACATCCAGGCAAATGGAGGCTATTCCATCACACTCCTGACTTCTGCCTTGTAAATTGTGTATAGGCTTTGGGGAGTCAGGAGGTGAGTTACTAGCTGCAGGATTCCTAGCCTCTGACCTGCTCTGTAGCCACTGTATTTATATCACTCGTCCAGTTGAGTTTCTGGTGAATAGTAACCCCAAGATGTTGATAGTTGGGGTAATGCCATTGACTGTCAAGGAGCGATAGTTAGGTTCTCTCTTGTTGGAGACAGTGATCACCTGGCACTTGTGTGGCATGAATGTTACTTGGTCTTGTAAGCCCAAGTCTGGATATTGTCCAGGTCTTGCTGCATTTGGGCATAGACTGCTTCAGTACCTGAGGAGTTACAAATGGTACTGAACATTGTGCAATCATCAGCGAACATCCCCACTTCTGACCTTATGGTGGAAGGAAGGTCATTGATGAAGCAGCTGAAGATGGTTGGGCCGAGGACGCTACCATGAGGAACTCCTGCAGTGATGTCCCGGAACCTAGATGTTTGACCTCCAATAGCTACTACATCTTCCTTTGCGCCAAGTATGACTCCAACCAGTGGAGACTTTTCCCCCTGATTTCCATTGACTCCAGTTTTGCTAGGGTTCCTTGATGCCACACTTGGTCAAAAGCGGCCTTGATGTCAAGGGCATTCACTCTCACCTCACCTCTGGCTTTCAGCTCTTTTGTCCATATTTGAACCAAGGCTATAATGAGGTCAGGAGCTGAGTTGACCTGGCGGAACCCAAATTGAGAATCAGTGAGCAGATTATTGCTAAGCAAGTGCAGTTTGATAGCGCTATTGATGACCCCTTCCATCACTTTACTGATGACTGAGAGTAGACTGATGGGGTGGTAATTGGCCGGGTTGGATTTGTCTTGCTTTTTGTGTACAGGACATACCTGGGCAATTTTCCACATAGCCGGGTAGATGCCGGTGTTGTAGTTGTACTGGAACAGCTTGGGTAGGGACACAGCAAGTTCTGGAGCATGAGTCTTCATTGCTATGGCCAGAATATTCTCTGGGCACATAGCCTTTCCAGTCTCCAGTGACTTCAGCCATTTCTTGATATCACGTGAACCAAATTGGCTGAAGACTGGCATCTGTGAGGCTGGGGACCTCCAGGGGAGACAGATATGGATCATCCAGTCGGCACTGATGTGCTGGGCTCCCCCATTATTGAGCATGGGGATATTTGTGGAATCTCTTCTTCCAGTAAGTTGTTTAATTGTTCATCACCATTCATGACTGGATGTAGGAGGACTGCAGAGCTTGGATCTGATCCATTGGCTGTGGAATTGCTTAGCTCTATCATTTTCTGCTTATGTAGTTTGGTACGCAAGTTGTCCTGTATTGTAGCTTCACCAGGTTGACACCTCATTTTTAGGTATACTGGTGCTGCTCCTGGCATGCCCTCCTACACCCTTCGTTGAACCACGGTTGATCCCCTGGCTTATGGTAGAGTGGGGGACGTGCCGGGCCATGAGATTACAGACTGTAGTTGAGTAAACTTCTGCTGTTGCTGCTGGTCCACAGAATCTCATGGTTGCCCAGTCTTGGGTTGCTAGATCTGTTCGAAACTATTTAGCATGGTGATAGGGCCACACAATACAATGGAGGGTATCCTCTATCTGAAAACGGGACTTTGTCTCCACAAGGACTGTGATGGTCACTCCTACTGATACTGTCATGGACAGATGCACCTGCAGCAGACAGGTTGGTGAGGATGAGGTCAAGTATGTTTTTCCATCTTGTTGGTCCCCTCACCACCTGCTGCAGATCCAGCCTAGCAGCTATGCCCTTTAGGATTTGGAGCTCGGTCTGTTGTGGTGCTATTGAGTCCCCCAGCCAGAGTACATTCTGTGCCCTTGCCATCCTCAGTGCTTCCTCCAAATGGTGTTCAACATGCAGGAGTACTGATTCATTAGCTGATTTCGGGGAGAGGTGCAGTATGTGATAATCAGCAGGAGGTTTCCTTGCCCATGTTTGACCCGATGCCATGAGATTTCATGGGGTCCAGAGTCGATGGTGAGGACTCCCAGGGCAACTCTCTCCTGACTGTATACCACTGTGCCACCACCTCTGCTGGGCCTGTCCTGCCAGTGGGACAGGACCTATCCGGGGTTGATGATGGTGGTGTCTGGGACATGATCTGTAAGGTATGATACCGTGAGTAGACTATGTCAGACTGCTGCTTGACTAGTCTGTAAGACAGCTCTCCCAATTTTGGCACAAGTCCCCAGATGTTAGTAAGGAGGACTTGGCAGGGTAAACAGGGCTGAGTTTGCCGTTGTCATTTCCGGTGCCTAGGCCGATGCCGGGCAGTCCATCCAGTTTATTCCTGGCTGATGGACTATGATGGAGGAAGGTGTTGCAGATTCCGCTTACCATAGAGCAGTGATAGTAGTTTTCATAGCAGTGAGTCAGCAGTGGGGAAGGCATGAAGATGGGAATGCCATATGAGGGAGTGGGGTGGAGAGGATAACACAGAACCTTTGTTAGGGGAGGAGAGTGAATCAGTAGTGGATAGGAGAATTTGTTTCCTAAGCAGTGACCCAAGGAAGCTTGCAGTGTTGCAAACAATAATGCCAGCTTACCCAGTTGACTGCAATCCTGCCCTACTTTGGTAGCCCTCCCCTTGCATTGGGCAGCTTTGACTTGGATTTCAAGGCTTGTGTCTGGTTATGTGGTTATGGTATTGGAAGGGGGTTTGGTTGCAGTGGGTTGTGAAGGGAGATAAAGGCATGGAGACCAGTCACAGAGAAGACTAGCAACTGGAAAAAAACAACATTATTTAAAATAAATAGAACTGAAGGTCTGACTGCTAATGCTCCACTTAAAAATCTCATACCCTGCATCTAGACTATCCCAACACTGACACACCCCTCACATGGACCATGCAGTCTTTTGAGGTGATTGAATCCCAAACCATTGGATGGTGGTCAGTGCCACATCTCGGGAGGGAGAAGGTTCTGTTTAGTGATAAGGCGAGTGGCAGCAGCAAAAGTCCTGAAAGAACTGCATACGATTTCTGGACATGGTCTTGAAAACATGTTTTTGCACTGCCTGTGGGTGTCCGTCAGGCTTCGGGCGTTGACTTTTGAGATTACACCTAGCTAGGTCATATCTGTGCAATGGGTTTGGGAGACTCAGGTCAAGTTGTGTGGATGTTGATAAAGTGGTGGTGGGGGGGTTGGGGGTGTAGTGTAGTGATAAATGCAGTGATCACTGTGGGGGTCCTGACAAAAGTTGAGGGGTGAGCAATGGGGGCAGCGGTGACAGAGGGTTTTGGCAGCAGTGACAGGCAGCAGCAGATGAGAGGTAGGCATCTCTCTGGATTTTGGAGCTCCAGCCAGGATGGCAATGTGTGTAACTTAGCAACAGCACCATTTACCTTGGAGACCGGCTTGGAGGGCTCAGTCAGGGGTAAGTATAATTTTGACAGACCTTGCAATTTAATTTCACAGCAACAAACGTTAGATAGCAGCAGGGAACCTTTGTAAATCAAAACACTTTTAAAAATTTTTTAATTATGGTCTTTACAAAAGTTAATTGTTGAAGCTTTTAATTTACATTACATGATGTTGTGTCGTGCTTGCTGTTTGTTTACCACAGCAGGAGATTTCGGGATCAGTCAGAGAGGATTAAAGATATACACCTTCATTGGTGCTGCTGAATTGCTAATTTTGTCATTTTTTTCATTACAAATCTGGGAGTTTGAAATATAAAATGTAAAAAGAAAAAAAATCTGAAATATTTTCCAGCATGAAAGCATGCAACTACTGCGATTGAACTGACACATTTCATAAGCAACATTCTACCTATTGTTCACACAGCAGCATTTGACTGAGTGTAGCATCAAGGAGCCCTAGCAAAACTGAAGTCAATGAGAATGAGGGGGAAAACTTTCCACTGGTTAGAGTCATACCAAGCACAAAAGAAGATGGTTGTCATTGTAGGATGTCAATCATCTCAGTCCCGGAACATCGCTGCAGGAGTTCGTCAGAGTAGTTTCCGAGGTGCAACCATTTTCAGCTGCTTCATCAATGACGTTCCCTCCATCATAAGGCCAGAAGTGGGGCTGTTCATGGATATTGGCACAATGTTCATTACCATTCATGACTCTTCAAATACTGAGGAGTCCGTGACCGCACGCAGCAAGACCTGGACAGCTGGGCTGATAAGTGGCAAGCAACATTCATGCTACACAAGTGCCAGGCAATGACCATCTTCAACAAGGGAGAATCTAACTATCTCCCCTTGACATCAATGGGGGTTACCATTGACCAGAAACTGAAATGGGCCAGCCATATAAATGCCATGACTACAAGAGGAGGTCAGAGGCTGGGAATTCTGACATGAGTAACTCATCTCCTGAGTGCCCAAAGCCTGTCCACAAGGCACACATCAGAGGTGTGATGGAATATTCTCCACTTGCCTGGATGAGTGCAGCTCCAACTACTCTCAAGAATCTCGACCCCCTCCAGGACAAAGCAGCCAGTTTGATTGGCACCCCATCCACCACTTTCAACATTACTCCCTCCACCACCAACACACAGTGGCAGCAGTGTGTGCTATTTACAAGATGCACTGCAAGAACTCCTCATGGCTCCTTTGACAGCAATTTCCAAACCCGCAACCTTTACCACCTAGAAGGACAAAGGCAGCAGATGCATGGGAACACTGCGACCAGGAATTTTATGATGGTGGGGTTTCAATTCCCGCCATCCAAGGAGTGTGCAGAGAACACATTCCCACCAATATTGCCTGCCCCACAGCCATTTAATGCTCCAAACAAGTGTTAATTGGCTGGAGGCTGGAGTCCCACCTCTCACTCAGAAGGAAGACCCAGCTCAGGGAACTGCTGGCCAATCTGCTTGGCTGGCAGCTGTCTGGTCCCTGCAGCACCAGAAGCTGCAGTGGACAGGAGTGGGGCTGCCCCCAGAGCCTAAGCCCTGGGAGTCCAGGACCAGGTACGTTCTAGGGGTCCCAGGGCAGGATAGGGAGGTGTGGCCCAGAGGAGTGAACAGAGGGGGCTGGGGGTGTTGCTGGAGAGGCCAGGCAGGGAGGGAAGACCTACAAAGCCAGTCCTTTTTAGAGGGCGCCCCAATGTTAAAAGGAGGCTGCTCATGGAGGCACACCCCCCCTTCCTACCTCAGGCTTAACAGAGTTATGTTTTGGGCTCCCCCACCCCGGACCCTGAACTCCTCAGACAGCCTGAAAATTGAGGTTTAACAGCCCTTGAGTGAGGGCCACTTAACAGCCTCAATTGGGAAAAAGGCAGGCGGGCCAGCCTAGGTTCACTCCTTGCAGCGTAAAATTATGGAGAGGTTAGTGCGGACGGGAGCCCGGTGGGAAGGCCACCTGAGCATTTTATGGCCACCACCCCAACTACAAACCCATTGTCGGGGGAACGTAAAATTCTGCCCCACCACCTGCAAGTTCCCTTCCAAGCCACACACCATCCTGACTTGGAACTTTATCACTGTTCCTTCACTATTGCTGGGTCAAAATCCTAGTGTTGTGATATGGGTTGTTTGGATGTCTCAATGATGATATATTGAGACTTGCACATTTAAACATTAACCCCTTATTGTTAATCCCAGGTGAAGAGACATATCAGAATGCATCATGGGATGCCCCAGGCTTGGTCAAGTTGTGGATATAAGTTTTAAAAGTGTCTGCAGTTAAAAAAATACTAGACTGAATGTGACCTTTTGGCCAGGCCTGGAAGCTAAATGACTAGCCTTTGGGCCAGTACATGATAAGCTAAGGAATATGACCTTTGGGTCAGGATAAAATAAGTTGATGAATGATCCATCAATTATACTGTAATAAACTGATAGCTTGACCTCAGGGACAAGATATGCAGATGTTAGGCACTGCAGTGAAACGTCAGGATACATAAGCAAAGTATATGTTTTAGAACATCGCTGGTGCTAACAATCAGGTAATTCTGTAATTGTTTTACAAATTTTTCCATAACTGTGCAGGTGATGAACAGGTCATTCCATGTTTATGTTGTAAATTTATTTGTAATTAAGGATGTAACAATTAGACATACAGGATTAAGAACATTGTGAGTTAATGATGAGTTATCTCAAAGATGGTACATATAACCAACAAAAACTGTGTAACTTCAACATTGCCTTTGAGGGCATTCTGAAAGAGCATTTCCCATGTGTGCATACTTGGAGTAAATAAAGAACTGCCACTGAATCTACCTACAGCCAACTCTATGTCATGTCTTTTATATACTCCGCAGCACAAGATTACTGTCATGCATGGTGCTGTTACCTCCATACAAGCTGGCTCTAGAGTATTCCCTCTAGACTGTTCTTTCAGTCTATTACCATGTGACTCTATGCATCATACCATGGGCAGTGCTACTCTCCAGTCCCACTTTAACCCCTGCTCTGCCGAGCACCTTTATGATACAATTGCTTGCAACCACATGCTGCATCATACAATATCCTGCTACAAAACTCCTGCTGAGTTTTTCCAACATTTTTTGTTTTTGTTTCAGATTTCCAGCATCTGCAGTATTTTGCCTTTATCATACAACATCCCCCTTTCTTTGCTAAAAAAAAACAATATTTTCCAAGAGAGTATAAGTATTTGTGATACAATCTTTACTTGCTATCCCTTTGCCCCCATTTCAAGATTCTGACTTTATAAATTCAGATAGTCTTAAGGCTTGGCAGTTCTTCCACAGCTTGGTCTATCATGTTTGGAGGAATGGTAGTGGTACTCTGTGTTTCTCGTACTTGGCCATCTCCACTTGATTCACTTTTTGCACTCCTTCGAGTTGCATTTCTCTTTATTAACAACCTGTTTGCTTTTCTCAGACACTGTGGGCTTGCCCCATTCCTTCTAAAGGGAATGTGCACTCTGCTCATTCCTTGAGTAGACTCGAATTCTATTTTTCCCGTGGCGTCCACCATGTTCTTGCTGGACATACATGTTTCGCAAATGAAACATTCATTTCAATTTGTTTCACAATTTCAGACAAACACATGTTTGCTGTTTTATTTTCAAATCTTTTTGCAAGCTTATGAATCTTTTCATTCAGCTCAATGGTTCCCAGTACATCTGAAACATCCAGTGCTACTTCTTCTTCTAGTTCCTTGCACTTCATTGTTGGATTAACATTTTCCAATCTTAATTCAGTTTTTTCTTTCTCTATCTGCAACAGAACTTTGTTCTCATCCTTCATTTTGGATTCACTGTTGGCCAGGTCTGTCTCCAGCAAAGTCTTAACTTGTTTCAGTTCTGTAATTGTGCAATTCATGGATTCATTACCTACTCGCAATTTGGAAAACTCAATGGTTTTTCCTTTCAATGCCTCCTCTTTTCCATTCAACTGCTTCTTCAGCTCTTCAGTCTGTTTCTTGTAATTTTCGGCTTCCCCCTGGAATATGGAGCATTGCTGAGTCAGGGCTGCGAACTGGTTCTTCAGTTTGTTCAGAGTGATGCTAAATTCATTTTGCTTCTCTTCAGAATGTTCCAGAGGAATAAACTTTGACCTGAGGGATTCATGTAGCATGTGGAGGTCTGTCAACAGGTTTTCTTTTTCTTTGAAAAGTTCACTTGCTTTAGCTTCAGCTTTCCTGTAATTCAAGTAGTCCCCTTGAGTTTCTTCTGCTGTGCTTCCATTCTGCAGTTTAAGACAGTTTTCATTTCTTCATGTTGTCGAATGGTTATGCATTCCTTTTGCATTTGATCTTGAAGGACAATCAGTCTTTCTTTTAACTTTGTTGACCCCTTGCCAACTCACTCTGGGCTTCAATGCATTATGTTGTTGCTACTGATAATTCCAATGCAGCTTTTTCTGAAGTAGTATTCAACATTCTATCATATGGTAATAGGCTGAGGGAACAATCTAGAGGGTACACTCTGGAAACAACTTGCATGGAGGTAACAGCACCATGCATGACAGTAAGCTGGGATCTGTAAATAGCTAAAAATTAATAATAAAGGGTTCATATTTAAATATACAAGTCTCAAGATCTCTTCATTGAGACATCTAAAGAACCCACATCACAACATAGTAGCAATGAGTATGAAACACTAAAAGCCTCGTTAGTCATGACTGTCTCTCCTAGTATTCGCATATCCTACTAACCACTTCCCAGCTCTGCCAGACTTTTTCACTTTCTGCCAATGCTCCCACTCAAAACCCTGGGGCCACTCTTTCATTGCTTACATAAGCTTATATAAACCCCCCAGTCTCTGCTGTACAGAATGTATACAACCAACTCCTCCCATCTTTCAATATATCCTTAACTTTAAAGAAAGGATGAAAACAATTAACTACATAGTTAGTCTAATTACTGATGGTAATTGAAGTGGATGATTTCCAGTCTCCAGCTAATATTCACATAATCATGCTGCTGAGGCCATAAATATTAACACTCCTACTATGAAACACTAACAGCCTAACTGGAGAGACATGCACCTAAGAAGAACATTTGAAGAAAAGTTAAATGAGCTTCATTACAGACTTGGAAGTGAAGAATCCACTATAGTGTGAGGGGAAGTCCATTACAGAAAATTGCAAGAACCTGAGTGACACTGTTCACGAGATGGTGAGCAAAAATACAAAAACTTGTACTTACATTTTAGAATAGGCGGTGGTCCCAAGGGCTCAGCATGCAGAGAGAGGGAAACTCCCAGCAAAATGCTGAGGGAAACTCTGAATAAAGCACCAAGGGCAGCAGGAGACCCCGGAGAGGGGACAACCCCTAATAAAGTACAGAGGGCAACAAAAAACCCTGGGGGTGGTGGGGGGGCAACAAAAGACTCCAGAGAGAAATAAACAAAAGACCCCAGAGAGAGGGTGGCAGAAAACCCCACAGAGAGAGAGCCAAAAGACCCCAGAGTGACAGAGACAGATGGGAGTGCAGAGTGAACAGATGGCTATGAATGGTGGAAAGCTATCTGAAGTAACACTAAAGAAGCAAAATGTGCAAAAAGTAAATTAAGCTGTCTACAGGAAAATGTTCACATCAGAGCTGAACTGGAAGATTTGAAGTGCAAGATTCAAGCTGAGTATATACCTCTTAAAATGCATGATAAATTGAAATCTTCAATGAACCAAACTGTTTGAGATCTGAACAAACAAATTTCAGAGATGACACAAAGGTGTCAGGTGCCAATAACATCCCTCAATTCCACAGTTGGTAATTCAATGCAGGAGTTGGGAAAACTCAACCAGATATACAGATGCATGCAAAGAAGAATCAAGATGTAGCCATGGAGAAACATGAGGAGCTAAAAAGGATGTTACCATTTGACTCTATGCATCATGGGCGGTGCTGCTCTCCAGTCTTATATTAACCCTTACTCTGCTGAGCACCTTTACATTACAATGGCCTTCAGGCACATGCTATATCATACAACACCTGGCAACTTCCATCCTAACAGAAATGTGGGTGTACCTACACGACATGGGCAGCTGTGGTTCAAGAAGGCGGCTCACCACCACTTTCCCAAGGGAAATTATGGATAGGCAATAATTGCTGGTCTAGCCAGCGATGCCCACACCCCATGAATGAATAAATCAAAAAATTAAATGGTGTTGATTCTTTGTTGAACCATTGTTCCCTGATAGCCAACTGCTCAAAGCCTAAGGGTCAGATTTTCACAGAGAAGGGAAGACTCTGCGGGCCTTTTGAAATGGCAGGCAGGGCCTGAATGCAGAGGTCCCACCCCCATTTCTGACCGATCCAATTTTTTCTGGTAAGGGAAAGGGGATGATCTGTCATTCACACAGAAGGGGGGCTCATTGCTGAGTTCAAACAGAGCTTATTTTGACTGGTCCAAGGACCTTCACCCACAGTGTGGGAGTTGCAAATTGATTAGACATAAACACTCTTAAAGGATGGATAGAGTCGGCATAACTGCCATGAACAGGTTATTTTTTTTCCATCCCCTGCTCTTTAAACAAGCTGGCTCACAACAAGAGAAAATGCCTCAATTCTAGCTTCCAAAGCAGTAGGCAGAGGTAGCCATGCCCATCATTGGTGAAGGTAGTTTGAGAAGCATTGTTGATGGTTAGGCTAAAGACAGCACTCCATAAGGTGTATGCGTCTTTACATTGCCATCTTTCTTTCCTCTTGCACTCAATCAAAATACAGCATGGCAACCTTGCGCTGTCTATAGTGTTGGTGTGGGGTAGAAATGGCAACTCCAAAAACCCAGCCTGGAAAAATAAATTGCTTTATATGCACAACCAATTATTAGAGATACTCCTTAGTAAGGGTTGCCAACTCTGGGTATTCCAGGAGACATCAGTCGAAGTGATGTCACAGAAACCCAGCAGTGTGGCATGATCCGCCCTGGTTGTTCTATTAAATGAACATAGTCACACTGTTCTTGTAAATTCTGGCTAATATTCATTGCATTGAACTCAGCAGCAGCTAATTACATATGAACAATATTCTAGCAGTATTTTGAAGGAATCCTATTGCAATATACTGTACATAATTTGATGTTGTAAATTAAACTGTATATGGAAATAGAATGTCAACAGAATTATGTAATTTGTGAAAACTGCACATTGTGCTAAACAGACACATCCCATTGTCATTGTCACTGAAACATCATTGAATACGTATTAAGACAAATTTGCAGAAATCCTCTAATCTACTCTAATATTTAATGCTAGTGTGTAGAATATCCCTACAGCCATACCTTTTGTAGTGTATTTGGACTTAATAGAGAGGTTGTAGAGTGGCCTGCCCTGCTCTCCTGCTGTGTGCTAGCCAGTTTTGCTGACCAGTCCACAACAGTAGAAGTAAATCTTTGATTCCCTGAATGGGATTTGCAGAAAAGGGGTGCCCCTGTAGCACTGAGCTTGCTCACTTCAACTTTCCATCTGGCCCCGTCCTTCCTGGAGCGTGAGGCATGTTGTGTGGGCAGATTCCAGGAGCTGGCCATTAAAGAACATTTGGCGGCTATGGAAGGTGACATTGAAGATTACTGCTGGGATTTCGCAGTTACCTCCGAGCCTGCGTTTTCTAATTGCCTCAGAGCTGCAGACTGAGTCCTTGGGCGAGACGTCACCAAATCCAAGGAGTTTATATTCTCTCAGCCAGGGTAACTGGCCGAGAGTTCAAGGGCAGGATTTCTCGTGCCCACTGGCATCAGGCATGTTTGAATGTCAGTGGACAATATGGCAAGAAGGCCAAAAATTGGTTTCGCGACATCGTGAAACCAGTTTGCAATTGTCCGCTCAGCCCATCAACAGCGGGCCATGTTTCACGCCGTCGGACATCGGGAACCTCGTTGTAATACGTCTGCATATCATTATAAGACCAGCCCACCGGAATCAACCCCCGACTACGCTGGATCATCCACCCACGTCGGCAGGGAAAATCACCGATGCAAAACACGTCTTGACAAGTGTGACGTGCAGAAGCCGGGGCTTACCGTCAAGGCCCTGCTCACATCACGGACATCCGAGGAACAGGAGATGCTGGAACCCGACAGCAACAGGACACTGGAGGAACGTCCATTGCGTGCTGGGTGGATTTTCATGAACATTGCTCCACTACAAAGTTCACGGAAAGTCACAGTTGAGGGTCTGCTCACAACGGATGATCATTGACGGGGTGGAGAGGAAAGTCCAGCTGTGTCTGGGAGAGGAAGGTGTGCCCAGCGGGATGGGAGATGAAGGTCTAGGATTGGCTGGGAGAGGAAGGTGTGTCGGTTAAGAGGGTGGTGGTGGTGGGGGTTTGAGGTTGGGGGTGGGGGAACAAAGGTGTCGGCGGGGCTCAGGTTGGGGGGGAGGGAGTTTGGGGGGTGGAGGGGATAAGGGGGAGAAAATAGCAACTGGGGAGGTAGGTGTAAGGGGGAAGGAATGTGTAAGAGAAGGAGTTTGGATGGCTGCAGGAGTCCTGAGAGGGAAGGAGTCCAAGGGAAGGAAGGAGTCCAGAGGGAGGAAGGGGTCCAGAGGGAGGAAAGAATCCAGAGGGAGGAAACACTCTGAGGAAGGAAGGAGTCAGGAGAGGGGAAGGGGTCCAGGGGAGGAAGGAGTCTAGGGGTTGGAAGGAGAGCAAGAGGAGGAAGAAGTCCAGGGGGAGGAAGGAGTCCAGAGAGGGGAAGGAGTAAAGCTGGTGAAAGAAGTAAGGGTGGAAGGAGACAGGAAGAGGTAAGGACTAAGGATGGGGTGGGGGTGGTGTGTGTCTGGGGGTGGGGGGAGTCTGGGAAGGGGGGAGGAGTACCAAAGTGAGGGGAGTCCGGGGTGGGGGGAGAGTTCCAAGAAGGGAAGGAGTCCGGAGCGGGGGATGTTCAGGTAAACGTGCAAGAAAGGGCTCTGATGAGTCCATGACTGCCTCTTAGGGAATGAACTGAGGGTGGGTGTGGTGGGAGGCAATGGCGAGAATGACCGAGGGGAGTGAGGCAGTAGGGTGGGAAGGTGAGGGCGCAATGGTATTGGTAGAAGGGATGGCGAGGGTGGTTGGTGGGGACTCGGAGGCAGACATAGACACTGGGGGTGGGAAGGAAGAGGTTGGGGAGGTTAATGTGAATAGGGGTGGGATTTTCAGGAAGGAAGGGAATGTGCACATTTACCTGGACATCCCCGAAAGAAAAGGGATGTGGCTGGTAGGTCAAGGTGGGGAGGTGGAAGGTGATGCCGGGACTGTTAACAGTGATGGGGGAAAAGAAATGGGTGACTGGCAAAAGGGAAAGGACAGAGGAGCGCAAGAAAAATGATAGCACTACCATTCTTGATAAATCAAAAGTGAAACGAGAGTCGTGGTGGATGGAATCAGGTGCCGCGTGGGAGTGCGATCTATGGGTGGGCGGAGATGCAGCTCAGCTCAGATGGTATACATAAATGATTTGGAGGAAAATGTAACTGGGCTAATTAGTAAGTTTGCAGACGACACTAAGGTTGGAGGAGTTGCAGATAGTGAAGAGGATTGTCAAAGGATACAACGGGATATAGATCGGTTGGAGGCTTGGGCAGAGAAATGGCAGATGGAGTTTAATCCAGACAAATGCGATGTAATGCATTTTGGAAGGTCTAATACAGGCAGGAATTATGCAGTAAATGGCAGAACCCTTAAGTGCATCAATGGGCAGAGGGATCTGGGTGTACAGGTCCACAGGTCACTGAAAGTGGCAACGCAGGTGGATAAGGTAGTCAGGAAGGCATATGGCATGCTTGCCTTCATTGGCAGGGGTATTGAGTTTAAAAGCTGGGAAGTCATGCTGCAGCTGTATAGAACCTTAGTTAGGCCACACTTGGAATATTGCGTGCAATTCTGGTTGCGACATTACCAGAAGGATATGGAGGCATTGGAGAGGGTGCAGAGGAGGTTTACCAGGATGCTGCCTGGTCTGGAGGTTATTAGCTATGAGGAGAGATTGGAGAAACTCGGATTGTTCTCACTAGAGTGATGGAGATTGAGGGGCGACTTGATAGCAGTTTACAAAATTATGAGTGGCATGGACAGAGTAGATAGTCAGAAGCTTTTTCCCAGGGTGGAAGAGTCAATTACTAGGGGACATAGATTTAAGGTGAGAGGAGAAAACTATAGAGGAGATGTGCGGGGCAAGTTTTTTACGCAGAGGGTAGTGAGTGTCTGGAATTCGCTGCTAGAGGAGGTGGTGGAAGCAGGTACAATACTGGTGTTTAAGAGGCAGCTTGACAAATACATGAATAGGATGGGAATAGAGGGATATGGACCCCGGAAGTGCAAAATGTTTTAGTTGACGGGCAATATGATTGACGCAGGCTTGGAGGGCCGAAGGGCCTGTTCCTGTGCTGTACTTTTTTTTGTTCTTTCTTTGTCAACTGAAAGCAAACCCCAGCAGGCAACATTGAAAATGCTCAGGATATTGAGGTAAGTGCGATTTGGGAAGGATTGTGTGCATGGGAGGATGCTTGCAAGAAGCTCCGAAAGGCCCTGCCACACACACACTTCTCCCTCCAGAATCACTAGTGGGGCAGCTGCGTGCAGCTGAACTGCTAGTCTGGGGGATGCATTGGGAGGATTCAAGAAGCCTGTCATTGAAGCCGAAAGACACCATTACACATTAATCAGTGAAAGTAAATACATTTAAAGATTGCAAAGTGACATAATGTGTTCATCGTGCAACTAACTGTGATCAGAATTTTTTAAATTTTGAACGCCTTACACTTCTAGGCGCTGCCCTGACATCCGCAGCAGGGGTAGAGGCAGCCTTTGCAATAGTTCGCCCTGTTGCCTCTGGTGACGTTGGCGTGGGTCCTCTGGAGACCTGAGGCCTTGAGGGGTCCGACTTGCTTTAGCTGTCCTTCTGTGGGCCAGGTGCTCCCTCTGCAGTGACAGAGGATGCGGTTGAGGGTGTCACAGGCAAAGGGGGCTCAAAGGGAGAGAACAGCCTCTGAGATGCCTGAGTGGGTGACCCAGCTGCCGGTCTTCCTCCCTTCGGGTGACCGGGGACCCAGCCTGACTCCTTGAAGGGAATAAGCACTAGGAGGGATGTCAAGGTGCCCCCTTTCCCTCTTGCATTGCTACTGCATGGCTACCATGATGAAGTGCAGGTTTGCATCCATCTCCATGTTCTGCTGGACCAGAGTCTCCATGGTGTTCACCATCGTCCTCATGGTGACCTCCATACATGCACATGTGGGCATCACTTCATCAGAGAGCAGGCAGACACACTCCTCCAACTCGTGTGCCATTCTGTTGAGGACTTTCAACAGCTCTGTCTCGCCTTCCACTGACTCTCTAGATGAGCTGGAAAGCCAAATCCAGAGGGCCATCATCTGACTCGGACCTCACAGATGCCTTGTTCCCAGCAGTCCTCCGAGTGCCAGGACCTCCTCCTGTTGCTGATACATGTCCGTGCGGTGACCACTAGATTGTGAACCCGAGCCTGCTCTAGATCTAGGTCCCACCGAGGTGTATGTCTCTCTGCGCTGGTGGAGGGTGTGGGTAAGCGCTGTGATGGGTCTTCAAGGCTGCTTATTTCCAGCTCTTCAATGGACGAAGAGTCCACTTGGCTGGAGGCGAGGGATTGGCTGGCTGAGGATGTCGGTCATAGAAAAACTGAAACGGGGTAGGTCATTTGGCCCTTCGAGCCTGCTCCGCCATTTAATATGATCATGGCTGATCCTCTATCTCAACACCATACTCCCACTCTCTCCTCATACCCCTTGATGCCTTTAGAATCTAGAAATCTATTTATTTCCTTCTAAATATATTCAGTGACTTGCCCTCCATAGCCCTCTGTGATAGAGGCTTCCACATGCTCACCGCCCTCTGAGTGAAGAATTTTCTCCTCACCTCAGTCCTAAATGGCCTACCCCGTATCCTTAAATTGTGACCCCTTGTTATAGACTCCCAGCCAGAGGAAACATCATCCTGCATCCAGTCTGTCCAGCCCTGTCAGAATTTTATATGTTTCAATGAAATCCCCTCTCATTCTTCTAAACTCCAGTGAATACAGGCCGAGTCGACCCAATTTCTCCTCATATGACAATCCTGCCATCCCAGGAAACAGTCTGGTGAACCTTCACTGAACTCCCTCTATGGCAAGTATATCCTTTCTTAGGCAAGGAGACCAAAACTGCACACAATACTCCAGGTGTGGTCTCACCAAAGCCCTGTATAGCTGCAGTAAGACATCCTTGCTCCTGTACTCAAGTCCTATTGCAATGAAGGCCAATATACCATTTGCCTTCTTAACTGCTTGCTGTATCTGCATGCTTACTTTCAGTGACTGGTGTATGAGGACACGCGGGTCACTTCATACATCAACATTTTCCAATCTATCACCATTTAACTAATATTCTGCCATTCTGTTTCTCCTACCAAAGTCAATAGCTTCACGCTTTATTTTTTATTCATTCATTCACGGGATGTGGGCTTCACTGGCTGGGCCAGCACTTTTTGCCCATCCCTAGTTGCCCTTGAGAAGGTGGTGGTGAGCTGCCTTCTTGAACTGCTGCAGTCCATGTGGTGTAGGTACACCCATAATGCTGTTAGGGAGAGAGTTCCAGGATTTTGACCCAGCGACAGTGAAGGAAAGCTGATATATTCCCAAGTCAGAATGGTGAATGACTTGGAGGGGAACTTCCAGGTGGTGGTGTTCCCATCTATCTGCTGCCCTTGTCCATCTAGATGGTAGTGGTTGTGTGTTTAAAAGGTGCTGTCGAAGAAGCCTTGGTGAATTCCTGCAGTGCTTCTTGTAGGTGGTACACAATGCTGCTACTGTGCGTCGATGGTGGAGGGCATGAATGTTTGTAGATGTAGTGCTAATCAAGCGGGCTGCTTTGTCGTGGATGGTGTCAAGCTTCTTGAGTGTTGTGGGAGCTTTATTCATCCAGGCAAGTGGGGAGTATTCCAACACACTCCTGACTTGTGCCTTGTAGATGGTGGACAGGCTTTTCGGGAGTCAGGAGGTGAATTAATTATCTACCTTATACTGCATCTGCCATGTATTTGCCCACTCACTCAACTTGTCTAAATCGCTTTGAAGCCTCTTAACATCCTTCTCACCACTCACATTCCCACCAAGGTTTGTGTTGTCAGCAAACTTGGAAATATTACATTTGGTTTCCTCATCCAAATCATTGATATATATTGTGAATAGCTGGGGCCCAAGCACTGATCCTTGTGGTACCCCACCAGTCACCGCCTGCCATTCCGAAAAAGACCCATTTATTCTTATTCTCTATTTCCTGTCTGCTAACCAATTCTCAATCCATGCCAATATATTACCCCCAATCTCACATGTTTTAGATTTGCACAATAATCTCTTATGTGGGAGTTTATCAACAGCTTTCTGAAAATCCAAATACACCACATCCACTGGCTCTCCCTTATCTATTCTGCTAGTTACATCCTCAAAAACCTCCAATAGGTTTGTCAAACGTGATTTCCTTTTCATAAATCTATGCTGACTTTGTGTAATCCCATTGATATTTTCCAGTTGTCCTGTTATCGCATCCTTTATGATAGACTCTAGCATTTTCCCTACCATTAATGTTAGGCTAACTGGTCTGTAATTCCTTGTTTTTTCCCTCCCTTCTTTTTTAAATAGGTGGGTTACATTTGCCACCCTCTAACCTGCCGGGGCTGATCCAGAATCTACAGAATTTTAGAAGTTGAGAACTAATGCTTCCACCATTTCCATGGCTACCACCTTTAGTACCCTTGGATGTAGATTATTTAACCCTGGGGATTTATCAACTTTCAGTCCCATTAATTACTCCAGCACTGTTTTTTTAGTAATACTATTTTGTTTCAATTCCCCCTTCTCACCAGATCCTCACTTCCCTAGTATTTCTGGGAAGTTATTTGTGTCTTCCTCCGTGAAGACAGAACTAAAGTAGTTGTTTAATTGCTCTGCCGTTTCCTTGTTCTCTATTATAAATTTCCCCGTTTTGGACTGTAAGGGACCTGCATTTGTCTTCACCAATCTTTTTCTTCTTACATACTTCTAGAAGTTTTTACAGTCTGCTTTTATGTTCCGTGCAAGTTTACTCTCATACTCTATTTTTCCCCTCTTAATCAATCTCTTGGTCCTCCTTTGCTGAATTCTAAACTACTCCCAATCCTCAGGTTTGCTACTTTGTCTAGCAACTTTATACGACTTCTCTTTGGATCTAATACTATCCTTAATTTCTTTTGTTAGCCTTGCTTGGCCACTTGGTTCACTAATGTCCTTCAGGGAAGGAAATCTGTCATCCTTACCTGGCCTGGCCTACATGTGACTCCAGGCCCACAGCAACGTTGTTGACTGAACAAGGGAAATTAGGGATGGGCAATAAATGCTGGCCTAGCCAACAATGGCCACATCCCGTGTTCGAATAAGAACAATAAAAAAAAATTTCCTGTTGTGTTTTTGCACCAGAAAGGAATATATAACTGTTGTAATGCATACATTTGTTCCTTAAAATATTCGCCATTGCAGAGCTCCCCATGAACCAAAGTAGAGATAATTAGTGCATGTCAGCACAGTCAAAAGCAGGAGAGAGAGCACTCACATTTATGTTGAGAGAGGGTGATGTGGTGCAGGATCCTCACGAGTGTTTTCGCTGCTGACCTCACCATCGCAGCAGGCAGGGTCCACATCCTTACCAGTCAGCTTGATGGCATACTCCTCAAAGTGAGCGAGGGGTCTAATGTGGGCCACTCACTCCCAATCTGTTACTTCTCCCTGCTGTTGTGAGCCAGCTTCTCCTGCATGAAAACAGATGGAGAGTATGTAAGCAGGACACACGGTACTGCGTGGAATGTTTATGTGGTGAGTGGAGCCATGGACAGGATAAGGACATGAGCTCCAGAGGATATGAGCCTGATGGAGATGTGAGCATGTGTGTGTGAATTAGTGGTGTTGTCCCTTGAAGTGTGAGATCCCTTTGGATATGTGATGGATTTGTGAGTTTGTGAGTTCAGGGTGATGAGAAGAGTGACTTACCCGAGCAGAATGGATGACACCATTCATCCTGCAGCTGTACTGGGTGGCTGTCCTCTTTTGCAGGATATTGGCACTGACCACAGCTGCCTTCACCTCCCATGCAGGATTAGCTCTGCTGCTGCCCATCCTACGGCCAGATCAGGGGTAGATGACATCACGATGGGCCGCCACAGCGATCAAAAGGCACTCAAGGGGTGCTTCATTAAAAGGCAGTCTTCTTGCCTTTTGGGGCCATGTCTTCTTTGCAGCAGTCCTGGGCTGGAAGCACTGAAGGGTGTGCCCGCGGCTGCATTTTAAATTTGGCACCCGGCATGATGAAGCGGCGAGGTGATGGCGTGGCGGCCAAGTGAGAGCCCGCCCTTCATCGAAACGGCATGTTTCCCGGGAATGCATAATTAATGAGGCGGGATTGGGGCGATACAGCGTGAAAAGCCTCCATTGTGGCCGGCAGGTAAAACGTCCTTTTCCCCACCTTCTACTGCACTTTGTGAAAATCTGGAATGATTCTGCCGGAAGTGTGGTAGGTAGCTGCGATTGTTGATGCTGTAAGCACTGAGGGCCCAACATATGCAATGCCAGCTACCTGCATTAAAGGTAGCACAAAACACAGAAGAGAGAATAATATTCTGCCATGGCAAAGCTCAGTCTGCACTCCTGCTCCCTTCGCCACTGATGTTGCATTTTAAAATGCTTTCTTTGGCCACCAGGAGATCAGTGCTGATTCCAGGAGATTCCTGGCCATTCTGGGAGCGTGGCAATCCTATTCCTTTAGGAGTTCCTGCACAATGTTTGAAAGCACGGAGGGCTTTATTTGCAGTCTCAGTATTCTGGCCAGTAGCATTAGCTCTCAGCAGCTTACTATGGTATATCTGTTCACCTCAATAGATACTGTAGCCTGCCTCTTCAGACAGAAGTCTACATTGTTAGCTCATGCAGTTTTGGTCAAAGGTTACGTTTGCTGCCTTTCAGACACTTCAAAAGATTGCTGCAGCCTGCCCTCCCACAGATCAGTAGCATTGCCTGAATGGGTGTTGCCCTCTCTCATGAAGTCAGCATGTTAACACCCTTGACATCTATTCAATTGACACTCACCCCATGATGCAATAAAGTCAGCCGGATAAGATTTCCCCTGCAGCATCCAAGATGACACAGTCTGCAGTCAGGTGCTCACGGCTTTGCACTCCTCGTGTCCTGAACACAAAAATGCCTCACCTGAAAAGCTAGCAACCTTTCACTACCCATAATGAAGCTGATGGGGAAGCATTTCATAGGAGCAGTATTCTAGGCAGTAAATTACATAGGGGAAACATCGTAGTGAAACACATTAAATTTATTGATGGCAACAATATGTTTGGATTTATTGCCATGGTAATAGAATCATAAAGTCATACAACAGAGAAGGCCCTTCAGTCCATTGTGTCTGCACCGACTATTTGAAAGAGCGATCCAATTAGTCATATCCAACTGCTCTTTCCCTGTAGCCCTGAAAAGTTTAGCTTTTGAAGTATATGTCCAATTCCCTTTTAAAAATACGACTGAACCTGCTTCCAGCACCCTTCCAGTCAATGCATTCCAAATCACAACGATTCTCTGTGTGAAAAAAAAATCCACATTTCTCCTTTTGCTGAGAGTAGGTACTAGTGTCTGCCTATGGGCAGAATTTTCTGCCTGTCAAGGCGGGTGGGCCCAACCCAATCTCCGGCGGGCAGGGAGCCGATCCCAGCTGGAGAAGCGGGCCATGCTGCCATTTTACGTGGGTGGGCCAATTAAGGCCCGCCCAGCATGACATCAGGCGGGAAGCGCTATGCGCTTCCTGTGCGGGCGGGGGGATTCCCTAAAAGTGAGAGTGCACTCTTTCGCGCATACGCACGAAAGAGCGCACATCTCCCTCAGGCTAAGTGCAGCTTCAGGGAGATCGCTTCCACGTTGAAAAATATTAAAAATAGAAAAAAAAGAAGTCCCTAAGATGTCCCCCTCATGTGAAAATGTCACATGAGATAGGGCATGTTCATAATTTACATAATAACTTTATTAAAATTTTAAAAACCCTGCATGAAACCTCATCCCGCCGCTGAACGAGGTTTCATGCTTTCTCTATTTGCCGCCGGGGCAAAATTCTGCCCTATGAGTAGGATCTGAAACTCTTTGTGGATTCCAACTTTAGCTAGGGAACATTTCTTCAGAACTGCACTGGAGGAATGCAGCAAAGAGCATGTTTGTCTTTCTGGGCTTTCTGGACTTACAGATAGATAGTGCAAGTTAAAATTGTTTTTTAAATATTCAGTCATGGCATGTGAGTGTCACCGGAAAGGCCTGTATTTATTGTGCATCCTTAATTGCCCTTGAGAAGGTGTCCATCTTCTCAGGGGAAATTAGGAATGGGCAATAAATCTTGGCCTTTCACACGATGCTCACAACTCAGGAATGAATGCAATTGAAAACTTCTGAGTATTTTGCAATGGATGTATTAAGATGGCTAAATGGCTTTCTTCATGGTAACTATCTTCTGAACTGCAGGTCCCAGCACTTCTGCTAGTAACCTGCTATTGAGGAACATCTAGGACAACAGCAATAACCTGAATTTTAACATAAAACATCCCAAGAAACTTTGCAGGAGGATAGTCAGACAAAAATTGACATCAAACTAAAGGCATGAGGACAGGTGACCACAATCTCACTCAAGGAAGGCAGATTTTAAGGCCATTGTGCTATTTTCTTTCTTTGTAACTACCAATGTATTGAAAACATCTAAAACCAATGGCATGAAAGAACATCAAGCATCACAGTTTCCAGGGTTTTATTCTGTTGCACTCGGGTACAGTTGGAATGTGACACTTACTTTCAAGGGTCAAAATCCTGTTAGCTTCTAACTTCACCATCTTCTGTCAGAATTCTGAAAGCATGCAGGGGACAATTTTTGGCTCCATGGGCCTTGAGTTGAAACACTGGTTTAGTACACATTCAGTGTAGGGCACCATCTTGGCAAAGGAATTGAAACTTGCTCAAGAATCGAGGCTTGTTACTGGGTTGGATGTGGCTTAAGATTCCTGCTAGCGCAGATTAAAAAGGCAGCATGGCATTTTGGTGGCCAAAGTTTGTCTTAGTGCCCCCTCCTAACAGTGACAACCTTTTGCCAGTAAAAATGGTGTTCATGTTGATTTTAAGCACTACTTAAAGGCATACTCACCATTTTATGTTCATTGCCATTGGAGCTGTGAAGAGGACCTCTGAAATATATCTTGGGAACCTTCATCAAGACTCACTAACACTCGAGTGGCATTTAGTCAGTAAATTCTCTGAGGACTTCACCTAAAAAGATGCTATGCTACTCCATCTTATGGGAGTCACTAGGAGAAAGGGAATATTTGTTCATGGGCATTTTGTTTGGAGTCCCGCTTGGTCTGGGAATTGAATGGGAAGGGGAGAAGGCCAGGCAGAGCCACGCAAGCTGCAGGAGACAGGAGGGCGAGGTGGCTTTCTTCGCCCCTGCAAGAACAGGACATCCCTCCTCCTCTGGACTTCCCCCAGAAGGATTTCCAGTGCTGCATCAGAACGCCACCCAGTCCCTTGAACCATCCTGCAATGTGCAATGTGTGACAACCAGCACACTCCTCAGCTTCAGTGGAAAGTGGATGCGAGGACCCCACACGTACTGCTTTGTCAAAATTGTGTCCAGTTAGCATTTGAAGGCTAAACCTGCAGATTTCTGGTTTTAGCACCCGAGGCAAATTCATTTTATGGTAATCAGTAATTAGGACAAAATTGTGCATTTTTCATTTGCTTAAACAGGTTATTCCTATTAACACAGCACATACTTTGCACTTGTTTTCACCCTTTGGCTGAAATAACCTCCAAGATTAAAGGTGTCTCAGAATTTAAAAGATGACTTTGCCAGGCTCATTCCCAAACTGTCATGTTTCAGTATTTACCTCATTTGCTACAAAGTACCATTGTCTATCTTGTCCTCCAATGCGGAACTAGTTTCCACTGGTTATATACTCAACCTAATAGATATTGTATCCTTTTGAACTGCAGCAGTAACAATCAATATTATTACACAATGGAAGCATGTTCTCCCTGCAGTTGAACTAATTGCTGTCATTGGAAAGGATTTAAAGATCAAATCGTCTCAGATTAGGAGGGATAGCTGTGACGGCTAAATGGGTCATCTGACTGGCTGGTCATTACACAAAGCTTTAAAATGGGCTTTATAATGAGTAACAGCTTTAACTGAGCAACAACAGTCATTGTCACCATGCAAAGGGCTTTATTTAAAAAATATTAAACTGCTGCGAAACCAATCAAACCTTAGTGAGTAGGACGCTGGTAAGAAAATGCACTGAAATTTGACATACAAAAGTAAGAGAGGTTAGCTATGCCTATGTGAGCAACATATTAACGAACACAAGGATTCTTGTTTCCAACTAATGTATAATCTTTTCTAGGACTTCAAAACTATGGAGCTTCTTACCTCCATCTGCTTTCTTTTTCAAAGGCTGTTACAGTCATTAAATTGCTACTTACCTTTCCATGTCTTCTTCCCTATTCTTCTCAATTGTGGGTTGCTTTCCGAGCTATGTATCTTGGCCAATCATCTAACATTCTTAATTTTAAAAAATAAGATTTTTTTGTGGGCTTCCATTAGAAAAATGGAAGAATAATTCTTCAGTCAACTTTAATCTATTGTTTCTCTCTTAATGTTTGTATTTTTCTTAATGCTCAAGCATGCACATGTAAATTGTCAAGTATTTTGAATGTCACTTTTCATTGCATTTCCCTAACATTGCTAATTTTCAACAAATCTGCCACGTATCTTCCAGTCCAGACTTTGTACAGAATTAGAAATGACATTATAAAATTTGTACACATTGGGCCAGAAACTGTTGGAGCGACGCATCTCGCATTGAGTGTCTTGGCTTTTGACCTCACCCATCTAATTGTATTATTTTTGCACCACCAATTGCTGAAAATGTGAATTGATGATGGTGCAGTGAGGCCCACATCGCATCTGGAACCTCATGAACATCATGCCTATTGATTTATTTCCTTCACAAATGAAATCGAAGGTTAGAGAAAGAAATGGAGCAAACACCAGAGAAGGAAATAGCATGAATTAAAGCGCAATTAGACACAAAAAGAGGAAAAAAGAGAATGGATTAAGAGAGAGAAAGGAGACAGAAGAGGAAAATAAAAAATAGGAAATAAAACTTTTCTGGCAGAAAATCCATGGGTTTGGGTGGAATGCTGGTTTTATTCAGTCTATTGACTTCATTAGTGAGCAAAATCACACGGGCTAGATGTTCCACCTTTCCAGAGCTGAACATTTTGTTATACTGCCTCTCTGCTGCCATCTCTATTGGAGAGGTGTAAATAACGTTTGTTTATAAATGTCTGCCCATAGCTGAGCATATGTTCATCTTAGTGCAGTACACAACAGAATTTTTTTAAAAAAAATCTTTCTTGGGATGTGGGTGTTGCTGGTAAGGTGGGTATTTGTTGCCTATCCCTAATTGCCCTTGAATTGAGTGGCTTGCTAGGCCATTTCAGAGGGCAGTTAAGAGTCAACCACATTGCTGTGGATCTGAAGTCACTTATAGGCCAGACCAGGTAAGGATGGCAGATTTCCTTCCCTAAAGGACACTAGTGAACCAGATAGGCTTTTACAGCAATCAATGATAGCTGTATGGTCACCATTACTAAGGCTAACTTTCAATTCCAGATTTATTTTTATTAATTGAATTCAAATTTCACAAACTGCTGTGGTGGGATTTGAAGCCATGTCACCAGAACATTAACCTGGATTACTAGTCCAATGACATTACCACTACACCACTGTCTTCCCAGAGCGATCTTTCTGTTGTGTATTGTACTGAGGCAGGTATTCAAAACACAACACATCTGAATGAGTCAGTTTCCAGACAGGCAGATTATGTTAAAATTGTCTCCCATGGCTTCCTGATGGTTAATTTCATCAAGTTTGCTTTGAGATTGTCTCCTTTCATGTTAGGAATTTGTAGCATGAGTCCTTGTCCAAGGCCAATGTAAAAGTAGCTATTCATAGACTAACACAGAAATAACAGAAAATGCTGAAAATACACAGGTTAGGCAGCATCTGTGGAAATAAAGTTAACGTTTCATGTTGATGACCTTTCATCAGACCATTATTGACCTGAAATGTTAACTGTTTCTCTCCACAGATGCTGCCTGGCCTGCTGAGTATTTCCAGAATGTTCTGGGTCTTTTTTTTTTTCAGATTTCCAGCATCCACAATATTTTAACTTTTATATTGATAGCCAGTGTACCGCATTGGTCCACTTCAAATTTTGCATCCCAAAGTTGTTCCAGTTTATTGATCCATTCCACATTTTCTTATGGTGCCAGCAGTTTGATTAGACATAAGAACAATCAAAAGGAATTGTTTAGTACAGATTGTGCTAGTGAAAGACACCTGAATTGTTTATCATTGTATATTTGAGCTATACTGAATCCCTGAATCTCTACCAATACAAGCTCCTCACTGACATGAGCAATGAAACAGATTTTGAAACAAGGAGCATTTAAATTGCACTTTTAATGAACATTGGGCAATCAAAGAAATGCTTTTGAAATGTAGATACTATTACAATGCAAAGGGACATAGAAGCACAGCAAGAACAAATGGCAATGAAATCAGATTTTAGACATGTTGTTTGATGGATAAATATTGGCCAGTACACAAGGAGTACTCTCTTGGTTTTCTTTGAATATTGTTCTGGGGTCATTTACATCCATCTGACCAGGCAAATGGGACCTTGGTTTAATTGCCTCTGACGCCTCTGACAATGCAGCCAAAGTTAAGTACCCAAGTATCTGGACCGATATATTTTTTATGATTTATATTGCAAAACACTTTCATAAGTACTTTGAAGTGCATTTGCCAGTGTTCTGTGTTTGGAGAAATCCATATAAGAACCATGTATAATTGTTTGTTGCACAACAATTTGTGTTAGTAAGTGGAGCACTTTATGTTGAAAGGCATCATGCCAGCAGTTCAATTGCTGAGTTAATTGATCTCGAATCCAATGACTCCTATTGAAAAGAAAAAAAAAAATCATGTAAGTGGGTTCAAGGGGAGGATAGGACTGGGTTTGACTGCAGTGTTCTTCCTAGTCGAAAAATTCATAAACATTCACCCATGTAGTTTCACGCATGATGTATGGCCATTCTAATGAGATGCTGAAGGGCATCCAGTGAGTACAAATCAGCACCTTTAGGGCCTAAAAGTGGATGGGAGAAACTGGAAGAGAAAGCAACAGTGATTTTTTCAATATTTTGTGTTCGCTTAAAAAAAAACATAATGAAATAAGAGCTTTTGTCTCGTGACAAATCCTCAGCTTTTCAAATATTGGCAAATCATGGATGGAAAGGGAAGTGGAGGGCAGTGAAACAAGAAATTTGTCAGGGCAAAACATCCTGCAATATTATGCAAACCTCCAAACTTACTACATGTTGTGCCTTTTGCAAGCCAGTACTGTAACTTTGCATAAAGACTCATAGGATTAGTGAAAAGACTGAGCAATGACAACGTTCATTGGATGGCAGGTTGTGGTAATTTGACATGTAATACACCTTTAAGAAGATTGTTATAATGGAAGATCATGATCTTAGTGTCCAATAGCAGAGTTTTGAGGGCTACCTCAGTAATTAGTAGCCTGTAGTCAGTAGCAGCAGTAGTATAGAAATAGAGTTTGAAGTGTTAGCAGATGTTTAGTTGCTGCTGAGTAGCTTTGTAAATAAACACACAGTTTCTACCTATGAAGTGTCTGCTACTCAAATCTATCATTAGTTCCAAATCAGCCTCCCCTTACAACAAGCGTGTGAACAGGATCCAACAACCTGGTGACTAGGTTCTAACAAACTGGCAGTGAGGATTAAACAAGTTAAACAGAAGCAAACAAGAAACAAAATCAACACTGTACTTTGCACAGCAATTGTAAGTAGAAATTCTGCTCAAATCATCAAAGTAACTCCCTCACAGCATGCTGCAAATCAGAAGAATTGATCCTTTCGATTCAGCAACGGACAATTGGTCCCACTACGTTAAGCGTCTCTCACTCTTTTTCCAAGCAAATGAGATTACGGGGGAAAGAGAAGAGGCGGGCAATCCTCTTAAGTACATGTGGGAATAAGACTTATGGCTCAATTCGAAGTTTGATGGCACCCAGTGCCTCAGACTCGAGAAATTTTGGTGAGTTAGTGGACCTGGTGAAGGGCCATTACCAATCAAAGCCCTCATTAACGATTCAAAGGTTCAAGTTTAATTCAAGAATTAGAGCCCAGGGGGAGACAGTTGTAAACTATGTGGCAAGCTTGAAACAATTAACAGAGTATTGAGTTTGGTACATCCTCAAATGATATGCTTAGAGATCGTTTACTGTGCTGTGTGAAGGAGGACACGATTCAGAAGTGATTGTTATCCAAAACAAATTTGGATTTTAAGAAGGTGCTAGAGATTGCCCTAGCAATGGAAAGTGCAATTAGAGATACGAAAGCCATACAGGGCGCACATCACCCACATCGGGTGGAAAGTGCCATCTAAAGAGGGCGTGGAAATGTTATACTCTACTGAGGTGGGAAACCACCTCCGCTAGCAGGAGAATGAGAAAAAAATGACTCAGCAGCGAAAGCAAGGAGTAATATCAATAGAGGTGGAAATAAACAATCTTTTAACTATTGGCACTTTAAAAAAAATAGAATGTTTTTATTGTCATAAAAATGGTCACAATGAGACAGTATAAGGAAACAAATGAAAATGACCAGTAAGATCTGCAATGTAGAAGAGCCTGATGCCGCAGATTCAGATATTTATTCATTGTATAGCTTGAAGTTTGGAAGAACAGTGAAAGGGAATGGTAGACCTGTTCGAATGGAAGTGGACACAAGAGATTCCACTTTAGTAATTGGGGAACACACCTTCTAATATGAGTAATGGTGAACATCAATTAAATTTGGAAGAAACAACTGCCCAATTAAAAACATACACAGATGGAGACATCCAAGTCAAAGGCATAAGTAAAGTAACATTACTCATGGGAGCCAATCGGTAAAGCTACCCTTGATGGTAGCAGCAGGCGAGGGGCCAAGCCTCTTAGGGCAGAACTGGCTAAAAGAGATCAAGTTAGAATGGGCTGAAATTTTCCAATTGAGAGAAAGTGCGTTACCAGAACTACTGCAAAAGTACACCAGTCTTCAGGGATGAACTTGGGTAGATCCAGGGGCTGCAGGCAAAAAATTCATGTGGATCCAGAGGCCAACCCCCAATTCATGAAGGCCAGACCAGTACCTTATGCAGTGAGAGAAAAGGTCAACACCAAATTGGGCAGATTAGAAAAACTGGGCATTATACAAACTGTGCAGCTCTCAGAATGGGCAGCACCCATGGCCCCCATCCTTAAACCTGACCAGAGCATCCATATTTGTGGAGACTACAAATTGACGGTTAATAAAATAGCCAAGTTAGACAGACACCCCACACCAAAAATTGAAGACCTGTATGCCAAGCTGACAGGTGGAACCATCTACGTGAAGCTTGACCTGTTGCTGCTTTCCCCAGAGAGGTCATTCCACCCGAACAATATCCAAAGCGGTATATCTGTTTTGCAGGGGAATAGCCACAGGAGATTCCTGCACTGCCTGCTAGTCATTTTGCTCTGCCTGATGGTCACCCATTCCCTTCCTGCCTGTGGACTCTTAGTCTGCATGGTAATCACTTCTCTATATGTGCTACCCACGATATTCTCTGCCTCAAGGATGCTCCACAGTGTCTCCAGCCGCCGCTCCAGCTCCGAAACCCAGGCTTCCAGGAGCTTTAGCTGGAGACACTTCCCGTACACATGCTGGCCCGAGCACTGGAAATGTTCCCGGCTTCCCACGTAGAGCAGGAGGAGCACATCACAGCTTTGAGCTCTCCTGCCATGACTTACCCCTTTAAATTAAATTAAATCTTTTGGAAGATACTTAATATCAAATAATATTAATTTCTCTAGGGTCCTTCTTCCCTGCTCCTCGTTGTTACAGAATATAGCCCTTACAAGCAATGTACCACAAAATAAGACTTTAAAAGCTATAAGCGATAAAAGTAGTAAATACTTACCCATCCATACTCACAGTACTCAAAGGATCACCTCGTTCCCTCCTCACCTCCTCTCTCAGTCACCAAACTCCAAATTAAGGACTCTACTGCAGCCCAGATCAGCACTGTAAGATGGCCTGTTTTTATGCTCTCTGAATCTAGCCTCTGAAAATCTGTTTAAGCCAGTTATCTAATTAACTAGTTGTAGCTGAAAGGAGAACCTGTAAAAACCCTGTTTTAAAGCTGGCCTAAACTCACCTGCTTCCAATCCAAGCAGCAACTTTCAGTTAATTAGTAAATTAAGGAAAGACTAGGTTTTAGATAGAAATTAACCCTTGAATTCCCTCAGTCACCAAACTCCAACTTAAGCACTCCACTGCAGCCCAGAGCAGTACTCCAGTGCAGACTCGACAGATCAGAATCTGGACAAGTAAGGAACCAGCCCTATCACAAGTAACATGAACAAGTACTTCATGGTTGGTCACAAGAGCCTGTTGATGAAATGAAACTGTACCCCAACAGACGGCAAGAAATAACCAGCCAGGGTGGTATCTTATTGTGGGGAGTGCAAGTGATAGTACCTCCAAAAGTTAGAGAGCCTTTGCTAATTGAACTACACAGCGCAAATCCAGGAATATTCCAAATGAAGACCATAGCACACAGCTACCTATGGTGACCTGGAATGGATGGTGAAATAGAGAGTTTTGTGAGGAATTGTGTGCAATGTCAGCAACTGCGAAAGTTACCTTCAACAGTTCCATTACACCCTTGGGAATGGCCAGGAAGCCCATGGGTGTGGTTACACATTGACTATGTGGGATCTTTCATGGGAAAAATGTTTCTGCTCATTATTGACACTGACTCAAAATAGGTGAACATATATGAGGTGAAATCATTAACATGTTCTGCTACAATTGAGAAGTAACGTCAAAGTTTTGCCATTAACAGACTACCAGAGGTAGTCATTTCTGATACTGGCATGGCATTTATGAGTGCTGAGTTTCAACAGTTTACCAACCTTAACAGTATCACTCATGTAAAAACTTCACTGTACCACCCTTCCTCAAATGGACTGGCCAAAAGGGCAGTTTAAACATTCAAGGCTGGCATGAAGAAATTAACTGGAGATACCTTAACAACCAAGCTAGCACGCTTTCTTTTTCATTATAGGGCCATCCCTCACACAGCAACAGGTGTCACACCTGCAAAGTTATTGATTAAAACCGTCTCAAGACGAGATTGAGCTTAATAATGCCAAATTTAGTGGGGAAGGTGGAAAGGAGTCAGGAAAGTCAGAAAATTAGACACAACTGGCATAGTCGCGATAGGAAATTTACCATGAAAGAGACGGTATACGTGAAGAATTTTGGAAAAGGACCAAAGTGGTTACCGGGTGAAACAAGTGCAGTGACTGGACCTCTATCTTACCATGTGGAGGTGGAAGGCTGAGTCATATGGAGACATGTGGATCATCTGAGGAAGAGAGAAACTATGCACCAAGAAATGATTCCACCAGTGTTCAAGACCAGGCCAGCATTTCCTGTTGAGAGTTCAGGACCCAGTTCAGACATATCTGTTGTTCCTTCAAGAGTGGAGAATACAGATATGCAGACACTCACCAAAGCACATGATGTTCAGACAACTCTGGAAAAGAAGGTTCCTGACAAGGTACTTGAAGTTGTAAACACTCTACACGCATAAGGAAACCCCCAAAAAGACTGAATTTGTAAATTACTTGTCAGTGTAAATAATGTGCTAGTTTAAGAAAATTGTAATTGTAAATATAAAATGTATTTCTGAACAAAGGGGGAGGGATGTGGTAATCTGATGTATAATATACCTTTAAGAAGAACGTTATAATGGAAGATCACATGATCTTAGTATTCAATAGCAGAGAAGCGTGGGCTACATCAGTAGTTTGTAGTCTGTAGTCAGTAGTTAGTCGTAGCAGTAGTATAGAGATAGAGTTTGAAGTGTTAGCACATGTTTAGTTGCTGCTGAGTACCTTTTAAATAAACACAGAGTTTCTACCTATGGAGTGTCTGCTACTCAAATCTATCATTAGTACCAAATCGGCCTCCCCTTACAACAAGCATGTGAACAGGATCCAACAAACTGTTGGCTAGGATTCAACACAGGTCCTGTTAGTACTCAAGTTTTCAGACACTTTTAGTAAAGCTGCTTTGCCAGAGAAACTAAAAGACCTTCATGTTTTAATTATTATGTTAATGGAATTGGATCCAGAAAATTCTGTGCATACCCATCCAAGGGATGATCAGCTTTGGTGATCTGAAGCTAATAAACATTCTTGCTTTCTGATTAAAACCAAAACAAGCAATGCTCAATCCCAGAAAATCCAGCATTGATATAAATAAATATAATATTAATGAACATAAGTGAAGCGTTATGCTTGAAGTCAGTATCTCATATCCTGCATTTCTTTTTTTTGATTTTTTTCATGGGATGTGAGCTTTGTTGGCAAGGCCAGCATTTGTTGCCCATAAAATTTCTCTTGAGAAGGTGATGGTGAGCCACCTTTGGGACTTAAAAATAGGAGGAAGCCACTCACCTCTCAATCCTGCCTCACCATTCAATTACAAAGTATTAAAGTACAGAAACAGGCCATTTGGCCCAAAAGGTCCATGTCAGTGTTCATGCTCCACCTGGTCCTCCTTCCACCCTTCTTCATCTATGCCCATCAACATATTCTTGTATTCCTATTTCTCCCCCATGTGCTTATCTAACTTTCCTTTGAGTACTGGTCATTGTGTCATGGCTGATCTGTGTCTTGATTCAAATTTTCCACCTTTGTTCATCCCCCCTGAATACTATACCTAACAAACATTTGCCAATCTCAGTCTTGACTGCTTAATTTGACCTAGCATCCACAATCTTTTACAGGAGAAAGCTCCAGAAAATTTTCTACCACCCCATGTGTAAAGAATTACTTCCTGACTTTACTCCTGAATGACCAGGCTCTCATTTTAAGAATTTGCCCCATTGTTATGGATTCCTACATCAGGGGGAATCATTTTCTCTTATCTCCCTTATGCAGTCTCTTTACTATTTTAAACACCTTGATTAGATCACCCATGATCTGCTATACTCAATGGACTGCAAGCCTAGGTTACAAAACATACTTTATAATTTAACCCTTTAAACTCAAATATCATTCTGGAAAATCTCTGTTGTAGCTTTCCGTAAGGCCAACATATCCTTCCTGAGGGTGCCCAGAACTGAACGCAGTTCTCAAGATAGGGGTCCAGCCAATGCTTTATACAACCAAAGTATAATTTCCTCCCCTTTCTATTCCAGCCTGGTTGATACAAACACCAACATTGCCTTAGCTTTTTCACAGAGTCACAGAATCAGAGATTTGTTACAGCTCAGAAGGAGGCCATTCAGCCCATTGTCTCTCCACTGGCTTTTCAACACGCCTAGTGCCATTCCCTCGCCTTCTTCCCGTAACCTTGCATGTTCTTCCTTTCCAGATAACAATTTATTTCCCTTTGAATGCTTTGATGAAACCTGCCTCCCCCACACGCTAAGGCAGTGCATTTGAGCTCCTAACCACTCGCTGTGTGAAAAAAAAAATTCTTCATGTCAACTTTGCTTCTTTTGCCAATTACTTTAAATCTGTGCTCTCTCGTTCTTGATCCTTTCATGAGTGGGAACAGTTTCTATTCTGTCCAGATCCCTCCTGATTTTGAATATGTCTATCATATTGGCCCATAGCCTTCTATTCTTCAAGGTAAACATCACAGCTTCTCCAGTCTATATTTTATAACTGAAGTTCTTCATCCCCGGAACCATTCACATGAATCTTTTCCGCATTTTCTCTAATGCCTTCATATCCTTCCTAAAGTGCGGTGCCCAGAACAGGGCACAATACTCCAGCTGAGGCCCAAGTAGTGTCTCATACAAGTTCAACATAACCTCCTTGCTCTTGTACTCTATGCCCCTATTAATAAAGTCTAGGATAATGTATGCTTCATTAACTTCACTTTCACCTGCCTGCCACCTTCATTAACTTTTACATACATATACCCAGGTCCCTCTACTCCTGCACCCCCTTTAGATTAGCACCCTTTATTTTATATTGTCCCTCCATGTTCTTTCTGCCAAAATGAATCACTTCACATGTTTCCGCATTGAACTTCATCTGTCACTTCTCTATTGCTGAATAAAGTGATATGCTCTTGAAGCTTTTCATTATGCACTTATCGGGACAGATGCAAGAATGCCAAATTTCAAAGGGAATAACAACTTATACTGCGCAAGAAATGGATTGCTGATTAGTTGGCAAGTTGACTCTTATTGGTCAAGGTGTTGTCATGGCGAATGCACCAGGGAGCTATATTTCCCCATGCTCTTGTTTATTCAAAAAAAGGTACAATGTCTGGACATACTCCTTTTGCCTGTGGAGAAAAGGTCCCTTCGTATGAATATATATAGGCTCTATCAAGCGTAAGTGAGCTACACTGCAAACTGATAATCCTAATGTGGTTATTAGTGTAATCCTTAGCAGTCTTGGGATTGTTCATCAAGTGCTGCCAATCACTGATTTACACTAACAATCAAACATTAGTCAGGCTTGCAATGTAACCCACTTAAGCTTCCGAGAAGCTACATATATTCATATGCAGGGACTTGTCCTCTGCAGGCAAAAGGAATATGTCCAGACATTGTATCTTTTTTGAATAAACAACAGCATGGGGAACAACAGCTCACTGGTGAATTTGCCATGGCAATGTCTCGACCAATCAAAGCCAACTTGCCAACTAATCAGCATCCCTTTTCTAATGCAAATTATTGTTTCTTTTGAAGTTTGGAATTCTTGTGTCTGTGCTATGAGTGCAAGATGAAAAGCTTTGACAGCATGTCTCTTTTTTCAGAAATGCTCAAGTTCTGCACTACCAATCGACAACTTGTCTATGTCCTCTTGAAGTCCTATGCTATCCTCCTCACAGTTCAAAATGCCTCCAAGTATCATATTGTCCACAAATTTTGAAATTGTGCAGTGTACACCAAGATTTAGGCCAGTGATACATATCAGGAACAGCAAGAGTTCCCTGGGGAACTTCACTACAAACCTTCCCCAGTCCAAAAAGAACCCTCTAACCGCTGCTCTCTTTTCCTGTCACTCAGTCAATTCTGTATCCATGTTGCTACTGTCCCTTTTATTCCATGAGCTATAACTTTTCTCACAAGCCTGTTATGTGGCACTGCATCAAATGCCTTTTGAAAGTATTTTGATTGTGTTTTTTTTCACTGTCCACTAACTTTTAATAATTTGTGAACATCGACACCAAAATCTCTTTGGTCCTCCACAGTTACTCACTAATTAGAAAATACTCCCATTTGCCTTTCTTAGATCCAAAAGTACCTCACACTTGTCCACACTGAGCTCCACAGTTTTACCCATACACTTAATGGACTCTACTGCTTTGTAAGTTCTTGTTCCTACCTGCACTTCTCAACCTAGTGCCTTCCAACTTAGTGTCATCATCAAATCTAGATATACAACATATTTCATTTCAACTCCAATGAGGACAAACAAACTTAAGTGGTTATAATTGTGTATTGTAAGTCAGTGCCTGGTAGTAGACTTGGTTCAAATCACTTTTTGATTCTTTCCTTCATTAAACATTAACAGGAAGCCTCAGGCAAAAGATTAATGTTTGCTTTATCAAAATGTTACAGCAGGCCAATATAAATCAAGAAACTGCATGTATGAAAAGGGTAAACACTTTTGACATTTAAAGCTGGCCATATCTCTTTGATTACTACGTACACTCACTGGCAGAGATGAATTTTCTTGTTATGAAACATCCATTTAAATTAATAGGGGTCTTTCAAATTATATGTGCAGGGGTCTTGGAAATTATAAGTATGTAAAGTTCTCATCAAATGGTTTCCACAAGAATGGCTTATGGAGACATTCAATTAGATAGCAATTTGTTTTACACTTTGTTCCATTGACATTGTGCTTTATTCCTGAGTTGGTAACAAGAACAGCTCACGTTTACATTCTTTAGCACAGAAAAACATCTTACATGTTCTGCCAAAATTAAGCCAATAAGATGGGATACCTCTGTGAAACCCATCCCCAGAGTGGTGGCAGGTCATTTAGCTCTGGGAGTATATCACAACAAACTTGATTCCATCCATCAACAACGACAATTGTATTTATATAGCACCTTTAAATGCGAAGCCGCTTCATGAAAATGTGATCAAAAAACAGTTGTCACAGAAGTAAATAGGATTTTCAGCTGCTTTCAGATAAAGATGTTTAGAGTTGCTGGAAACATTTTTCCTGCTGCAGCTTGTGAGCTTTTTCACCTCAAAGGAATTGAAAGGGTTTTTAGTTGCTGTTAAAAAGTCTGTTCTGCTGTTGCTCCACAGGCCACACAATAAAAATTCACATGTCCTTTAAGACACTGCTGCATGTCCTGGCAAAGTGCATCAGTAACGAAGTGAAGGCTGCATCAATGTATTTCCACCTCCAAATCTGTCAACAGGTTTTTAGAGTCTCACATTATTCTGGCACCCTGTTTACTGCAAGTTAATGAGGACAGCCCAGAAAATTGCAAGGGACCCCTGTTACTTTTGCCATTCTTGCCCCAATCACTGCTACCCATTTACTGCTCAGGCACAGAGAGATAAGAGGCAATGAGAGGTATATAAAGTTATGCTGCTTTTTTTTTTCATTTTTCCCACATTCTCCCCTCTTGCCCTAAGTGTTCTTCCAAAGCCTTAAACATACAACCATTCTTTGATTGAATGACAGACAGTGTTGGCAGGCTATTTGACTCAAGAGGGCATCACAACTAAACCTTGGGTCTATCACATGTACTTTCCAGCAAGGATAACTGAAGACATTTGGAGCACAATCACTGGCTAATTGCGTGCCATCCCTAGCTAGAGTTACTGAATCCTCAGGTGATTGAACCTTATTTAGATTTTTACTTTTCTGATTTTGTCTCTATGAGGCTCTTTGGGACAGTTTTTCTCTACATTAAGGATGCTACATAAACACAAGTTCTTGGATTCTTTAACGCTGCAACAGGTAAAGACTTTACCAATGGGGCATCAGAAGAACTCGATGTGCTGTTACTATTAGCAACAGCACTGCCTAACACAGCTGGGAGAATGTGACCTTGTCTCTCCTATCATCATTTTTCAAAAGAGTCCCCACAGCATAATTCTGGTAATAAAATGGCTGCACACTGAGATTGCCGTGCAGTTTAACCTCAGAAAACTGAGCACTGACGAAAGAATTTGCAGCAGATTAGCAGCCCGACACATCATATCAGCTTGTGCCAAGTGAGCACATTCTGTTTACATCTTGAATTTCCGACTTGCAAGCCAGAGATGGCAATTCACACAGCAAATCTCCACAGACTGTGTATCCCATATCATTATCACCTTCTTTTAGCACCCTTAGTTTGACAGGAACTCTCTGATTTTTTTTTGCTTTTCTGTTGAGAAATACTTTGCTATTGAGGCAATGCTCAGCTCCTCATAATACTTTTAAAACCCAGTTCATGCAGCATGATTTTTATGTCTGGTTTACAGCACATGACAAGCTTAGAGCATGAACTTATTTTTCATGCCCAAGGCCATTTCTAAGCCAGAATATTGTTTTCACATATTTAAATTCAAGTCATTCAAATAACACTAGCTTCAAAGGATGTATTATAGCCTGCACACTGTCTTCACTTCACCTTAAACTGTGATTCTCTTCAGTTAGTTCTCCTTTGGCTTTGAAGGTTTATTTATTTTTTGCTGTGCTCCTTTTCAAGATGAATAATACCACTGCGGAGGAATAAACCATTGAATTCAGTCTCAATTTCGAGCATTTCCAGGTCAGGAATAAACCACTCCCAAACAACAATAACTGTATCACCCTTCGTGTGCTGGGAAGCATCTCAAAGCAGTTTAGTTTAAGGGAAAGGTTTTGAGGAAGGTTTTGAAAATGGGGAGGAAGGTGACAAGGTGGAGGGATCTAGTCAGGGAGTTCCAGAGGGTAGGAGTTCAGTGGTTGAAGAGTAGACACCAAAAGAGCAGCCTGGTCTTAGAGAAGCAGCAAGTATGTGCAGAGATGTAAAACTTGGGAAGGTTGCTAAGGTGGGGTAAGTCTGTAGAAAGGGTTGAAAGCATTAGGGTTGAAAGCAAAGGTGAACACCTTTGCAGTTAACTTGCTGGGCCTTGGGGAAGATATCATGAAGTAGAGTATGAGACTGCTCAGGTGAGGATGTTATCTGAGGCACATTAAATAATTTGCACAGAGCTGTGGTTGCATAGGGGATTGTTTTAGAAGTTAAAACCTCAACATGATGAAAGTCTTGGACTAAATGTTCTGTGACTGTGAGGGAAAGGTAGGGTTGGGTTATGTATTCCCCTGGAGCCACATGAATGTGAAGATGGATTTTAACCCTGAATGGGTATTGAACGGTGTTTTGTTGGGTTGTCACTACCTGAGGTCTGTATTGCTTAGACATCATTAAGCAGTCTCATAGAAGTCACCAAGAAGTCTTTATTACCATTTCTGAATGGTGTACATATTTACAGTAGAGGGAACAGGTATGGAGAGGACACCATCGCATGTCCTTACATGTTGCTATCTAGCTCTACACTGCTGACCTAAGCTCTAGAGTCCGGAAAACAATTACCGGTGGGCGGTACTGTGCTCAGTCCCAGGTTAACCCTTAATATTTTGGACCCTTCTACTACACCTCCCCGCAAGTCTTTATCCCCAGGATTTAGACTGACAATAGTTATTTATAGCTTGATTCAAGTGTTGTGTTGTCATAAGGCTTGTGTACTTAGCTTTGGTGTTGCAACTATAACTACTCTCACTCAAAACTACTTTGTGATTAACATTACAACATTAACAGCATGCCATAAGAGTTCATCTCCCCCATCGTCCACCTTCATGCCCTTGAAATCAGGGTTTGAGGCAGTCTGGAGGTCTTCTGCCCCTTCCATGTCTCATTTACCATCCGGTCGGGATCGACAGTTGTAGGACCTAAGGGCTGTTGATCTTGGTGGTGGATAATTGGTTGGAGCTGGGTGCAGGCGTGGTTTCATGTTCTTTTTCATTGGCGAATGTTGCACCATGCCTGGTTGGTCAGGTCACTATGGCAGTGGCTTGGTACTGTGAGTAGTAGTCATTTCTTTCTGAGAGGATGGGAGTGGTATCCGTCCAGCTGTTACTTGCATCCTTTCTTCTTTTTCCTTGTTTTCCGGTGTTTGGAAGCTTTCTGGGATTGAGGGGGAGCTGTCCAGTGGATGGAAGAAGAGTGTAGAGGTGGCTCACCTTTGTTGAGTAGTGTTTGCGACAGGCTGCTATTTGGTTCTAGTGGACTCTGTGGTTTCATCACACTGACTGGTAGTTGAGGTGGGGCCATGTATAAGTTGTCATCCCAACCGACTGCATCATGGTCACTAGTGGAGGCAGAAACACTTCTGGAAGTTGTTCTGGCTTTAAGGTCACCTCCACTAGGGGTGCTGTGGTAACCTGCTGCTCTGTGGGATGGCTTGGCCCTTGGTTTGGTTCGGGGTCCTGAAAAGGAGAAGAACAGGTCTGCTCCGTGAACAGGGAAAAGAGGTTATAAATAAAGTCAACATTCGGTTGCTGCTCTGTAATTGTGCTTCCAGGAAGACAAGTTTCTAGCTGTGTGGGGACCAAAGTTGTCTTCAAACCCTCTGCCAGCTGAAGCAGGTCAAGAGCTGCAAGTGTCTCCCAATGAGGAATCAAAAGGGCCTTAAAGAAAGTGGCAGTGGAGATAGTGGATGCATTGGCTTTAATATTCCAAAATTCCCTGGATTCTGGAAAGGTTCCAATGGATTGGAAAAATGCTAATAAAACGCTCTTATTCAAAAAGTGGGGGAGGCAGAAAGTAGGAAACTATAGACCAGTTAGTTTAACGTCTGTCGTTGGGAAATTGTTGGAATCCATCATTAAGGAAGTAGTTATGGGGCATTTGGAAAGTCAAAATGCAATCCATCAGAGTCAGTATGGTTTTATGAAGAGTAAATCATGTTTGACTAATTTGCTAGAGTTCTTTGAAGATGTGACAAGCAAAATGGATAATGGGGATCCTGTAGATGTAGTATATCTGGACTTCCAGAAAGCCTTTAATAAGGTGCCACACAGAAGATTAATACACAAGATAAGATCACATGGAGTTAGGGGTAATATATTAGCTTGGATAGAGGATTGGCTAACTAACAGAAAGCGGAGAGTCAGTATAAATGGGTCTTTTTCTGGATGGCAAGCTGTAACTAGTGGGGTGCCACAGGGTTCAGTCCTTGGGCCCCAACTATTTACAATCTATATTAATGACTTAGATTCAGGGATAGAAGATATTATAGCTAAATTTGCAGATGACACCAAAATAGGTGGGAAAGTAAGTTGCAATGAAGAAATAAGAAATTTACAAATGGGTATGGACAGGTTAGGTGAATGGGCCAAAATTTGGCAGATGAAGTATAATGTGGATAAGTATGAGGTTACCCATTTTGGTTGGAAGAATAAAAAGGCAGCTTATTATTTAAATGGTGAGAAACTTCAGAATGCTTCAGTGCAGAGGGATCTGGGTGGCCTCATGCATGAATCGCTGAAAGCTAATATGCAGGTGCAGCAGGTAATAAGGAAGGCAAATGGAATTTTGGAATTTATTGCTAAAGGAATAGAATATAAAAATAGGGAAGTGTTGTTGCAACTGTACAAGGCATTGGTGAGACCGCACCTGGAGTACTGTGCACAGTTTTGGTCCCCTTACTTGAGGAAGGATGAGGAAGCATTGGAGGCAGTTCAGAGGAGGTTCACTAGATTGATTCCAGAGATGTGGGGCTTGTCTTATGAGGAGAGATTGAGCAGTTTAGGCCTATATTCGCTAGTGTTTAGAAGGATGAGAGGAGATCTAATTGAGGTATATAAGATGCTAAAGGGGATAGGCAAAGTAGACGTGGAGTGGATGTTTCCCCTTGTGGGGCATTCTAGAACGAGAGGCCATAGTTTTAGGTTAAGGGGTGGTAGATTTAAATCAGAGATGAGGAAGAATTACTTTTCTCAAAGGGCCGTGAATCTGTGGAATTCACTACCTCAGAGTGCAGTGGATGCTGGGACGCCGACTAAATTTAAGGAGGAGATAGACAGATTTTTAATTAGTAATGGGTTGAAAGGTTATGGGGACAGGGCGGGAAATTGGAGTTGAGGCCAAAATGAGATCAACTATGATCGTATTGAATGGCGGGGCAGGCTCGAGGGGCTGAATTGCCTACTCCTGCTCCTAATTCTTATGTTCTTATGTTCTTAAAAGGGCTGATTTTACATGAAGTATATAACATCTATGATCTGTTTGTTGCCGTATCTTAATGGCTCTTGAATCATTCTAGTGACCGGGAGCTGAACTCCCCCTGTACCATAGAGTGGGGTGTCCGTGGGTTGGAGCTGTAGATCTTTAAGCCGTGGTACCTTATCAGACAGGATGGTTACCCTGGTGCCAGAGTCTAATTTAAAATTGGTCTGATGGCCGTTCACCAAGATGTCTGTGTCCCAGAATGAAGCAATGGATCATGTGATGTTGCCAAGGAAGAACAGCTGGGTCTCTGGGTCAGTGACCTGGACTTTGTTGAGAAAGGTATCGACCAGCTCCCCAGGCTGTTGGACTCTCCTGTTAAATATAGAACATTCCAAAATCTTGTTGGATCGCAGGTTGAAAAAGAGGCCAAAAATTGCAAAACATTGTTAAACTTAGCAGATGATGCATCCATGCCTTGATTGGTGATTACTTTGACTGCAATTAGCCCAGTTGAATCAAGTAATGTGCTAACTTGTTATGCCTCCAACTTTTTATTTATTCCTGCAGCTGTGCCATATTTGAGGGACCTTTTTCTCCATTAACTCCAATTGTGAGTTTGGTCCAGGCCATAGGTAAGGCACAAAGTGGGTGGCAATGATGAATTGAGATCCATGGTTGAAGAATTTTAAACTGTGGGTGTCCCTTTACATGATTGAAGGATTTCAAAATGGCACCACCGGTATTGCTGAAGAGAAGATTTTCATGAGCTTTGGATTTTTGGTGCAACTTTTAAAATGACGGAGACGAGCTAGGAGGAAGAAGAAGCTGCAAAAGGGCCACGTTTCGGGTTGCAACTGTGGGTCAGTCGAATGGCGGCAAGCTGCCCTGTGTTAGGTCTGGGTCAGGAGGGCAGAAGTCTTGCTGGCTGGGAGGCCGAAAACTTTGCGAGGCACTCGGGCTTTCATTTAAACAAGAGTCTCTGCATGATCGATGTATTTTTTTTCTTTTGTTGTGATCCAGGCTCAGGGCCATATGGAGAGGGTGCCAAGTCAGAGGTTGGACTAGCGATGAACATGCAACTGAGTTTTCTACTGGACTGATTTTTAAAAGGAATAGTTCACAGGATTGGCTTCCCTGGAACTTCCAAAAGGTTGCATCTCCCTGCAGGTGCTGGATACTAGTCCTGCTTTGTTGAAGCTGCTTCCATAGGGATCCACTGGAGAGTTTAATTTGAGCTTAATTTCTACCTTTTTTTCTGCTGCCAGGATCTTCTGTCTCTGGAGCTTTTCAGGTGAGTTTTTTCAGCTTCTTGCTTTTTGAGTGAGTCATTTTTTCAGAGCAGAAATTCGTTGCCGGTGTCCTTTTCTTGATTTCTTCAGTCTTGTTATAGAGGATGTAGATTTTGATCTCCAGCTGCCATGTTTTTTTGGGTCATTGCTACCTGTGATGTGCACTGCTTAAACATCATTAAGCAGTCTCATAGAAGTTACCAAGAAATTTATTTTAACATTACTGAATTATATACATATTTACAGCAGAGGGTACGGGTATGGAGAGGACCCCATGGCATGTCCTTATATGTTGCTACCTAGCCCTCCACTGCTGACGCTGACCTAAGCTCTAGGTCAGGTGCCTTCTCACTGTACTCAATCCCAGGTTAACCTTAAATGTACTGGATCCTTCTCTACAGACAGGTTGGGTGAGCGGCAAGTGAAAAATGCACTTACTGCTATAAATTTCAGCCTGGAGCATTTCAGCTCCTGGGCCTCATTAAGATGTTGCCAGTGTCGTTTACCCAGAAAGTGGCAATTGGCCAGAAGTCAGAAGAGATTCTAGTGGTTTGGCAGCCATTTGCTAGTGCTAAGGGAAGACTCTTTGGCATAGAGGTAAGCCATAGTGGGAAGAATTTGTCAGGTTCTATGGAATGGCGGAGAGAGCTTGGGTTAGCATTAGTCCAGACTTGCATTGTGGAAACTAGAAGAGAACTCTTACATCTCCCAGCCCAACAAAGGAAAGTATTTTGTTAACCTTGGAGGCCCCTGCTGTCTTCAGGCCAGGTGTCACTGAACTACTTCTAAATACATTTCAAAAGCTAATTTCTTAGCCAGTATTGTTAACTATTATTTTCAGCCTTGACTACTGCATTGCCAGGTATCCTCTGCATTCTTCAGTTGGATTCAATGAGCTACAATGAGCTTCCAATTGGAAAATCTTGTCTGGATCTTGGTTTTTTGGATGAAGACAAACAGGAACAAGAGGGAGAATTTTGAAGCACAAAAACACATGGCACCTGCATATTGGCATGCCCACACCAAAATATACAGGCCATGGTGCTCCTTCCTCCACTTGGCAAAGGAGTACTTATAGACGTTGAGCTTCACAGAAGGACCAATGAGTTCCCTAGAGCCTATTCCACCCCAGGCACTGGGCTTCCAGTGACTTTGAAAGTCCTAACAGCCCTGAACATTTACAGAATGGGGCTATTCCAGGCTGCCTGGAGATATCTGTAACATTCACCAAGTGGCTATACACAGGTGCATAAATCAAGTTACCAATGTATCATTTGCTAAAGTTAGATGGTTCATAACCTTCTGCATGAACAATTGGCAACAGCATGATGGGGCAACTAAATTGCAACAGAAAGTGGCAGAAATCCCCACAGTCGAAGGAGCCATAGTTAACATCCACATGACAACATCTGCTTCTTTCATCAATGCCATTGTCTTCATAAAAAGAAAAGGATTCCACCCTCTTAATGCCTAGCTCATCTACAACTAGCAATAGACTGACATGCCATTCAATGCATGCTTTCCTTATAGCTGACTCCGATTGAATGCCATTCTGAGAGATAGCAGCTTCATGTGAGCACATTCCTGGCATGTGACCAGTACCAAGCGCTGGCTCTGTGGACTCACTGATCAGTGATGATTTGTGAGACACTATATACAGACCCAGAGCAAATGTTTTAGGTCAGCAGGCAGATGGGTGGGCATGCGTCTGACCCAATTGGACACAAAATGCTCGATATTTCGGTCGGTGGATGAGGCAAATTAGTGTAATTAAAGTCGCAATTGTCTCCAATTTTTCATGGTCTGTTGAACCTTATAGTTGGCTGTGAACTGTTCTCTTTCATTTTTTTTTCATTAAGGGACATGTTATTCATTTCAAAATTTAATTCCAAGCCCTGCCTTTTTTACTAAATCAAATAAGGTGGCACTTTTGTGTTTCTGCATCACCAATCCGCAAACAATTTCCCCTGCTGTGCCTATTTGAAGCTGCTGCTGGGCTTTCAAGTTTGCAGCAACATTTCCCACTTTGCCCAAGAGGTGAGTGCTCAGCCACAAGCAGGACCACCCCTCAGAACTCAGAAACTAAAATCAAAATCCGACTGACCCTACAGAACGTCGCAGGGCCAGCCCACTTTATCTTGTGGCAAGCAGCATTCGTATCTTTTCATTATTCAGATCAAGTTGCTTTCCCTGGTCAGGCTTGTACATGAAAATTGGCAGCCTTGAAGGGGTCTTCAAGAGCCCCTTTGGCATTTGTAAAACTAGACCTTTACCATCAGCCAGGGCCTTTCAAGGAGAAGTGAAGGAAAGTCTCAATAACTAAAGTTATCAAATCAGAACTGATGTTTGCCTGCAGCTCCTTTAACCCACACTGCCAAGCACAATACAACTGAAACAAATTGTAAAAATGTATTGATACAGCTGGAACATATCACTGATAACTGTGCACAAGTGATTCAACTACAATACTGGCATAACGAGGTGTCAGCTGTGGCTCAGTTCATAGCACCCTCGCCTTTGAATCAGAAGGTTGTGGGTTCATGTCCCACTCCCGGAAACCAAGAACTCTGAATGTACTCGAAAGAGTTACATGCGATCTGTTGATAACTCGAAAGAGTTACAATACTGGCATCTACCCAGCTATGTGGAAAATTGCCCAGGTATGTCCTGCATACAAAAAGCAGGACAAATGCAACCCGGCCAATTACCGTCCCATCAGTCTACTCTCGATCAGTGATGGAAGGGGTCATCAACAGCACTTGCTTAGCAAAGACCTGCTCACTGATGCTCAGTTTGGGTTCCACCAAGGCCATTTAGCTCCTGACCTCATTACAGCCTTCAAGCATGTTTGTTCAAACATGAACAAACGAAGTGAGGTGAGAGTGAATGCCCTTCATATCGAGGCAGCATTTGACTGAGTGTGTCATCAAGGAGCCCTAGCAAAACTAGAGTCAATAGGAATCAGGGGGAAAGCTCTCCTCTGGCTGTAGTCATGCCTAGCAGAAAGGAAGATGGTTGTGGTTATTGGAGGTCAATCATCACAGTTTCAGGACATCACTGCAGGAGTTCCTCAGGATAGTGTACTAGGCCCAACCATCTTCAGCTGCTTCATCAATGACCTTCCTTCCATCATAAGGTCAGAAGTGGGGATGTTCGCTGATGATTGCACAATGTTCAGCACCATTTGCGACTCCTCAGGTGCTGAAACAGTCCATGTCCAGAGTGCAGCAAGACCTGGGCAAAATCAAGATTTGGGCTGACAAGTGGTAAGTAACATTAATGCCACATAAGTGCCAGGCAATGGCCATCTTCGAAAGAGAGAATCTAACCATCACCCCTTGACATTCAATGGCATTGTCATTGCTGAATCCCACACTATCAACATCCTGGGGGTTACCATCGACCAGAAGCTGGACTGGACTAGCCATATAAATACATGCAGCTATTAAGAGCAGGTCAGAGGCTCGGAATCCTGTGGTGAGCAACTCACCTCCTGACTCCCCAAAGCCTGCCCACCATCTAAAAGGCACAAGTCAGGAGTGTGATGGAGTACTCTGAACTTTCCTGGATGTGGTCAGCTCAAACAACACTCAAGAAGTTTGACACCACCCAGGACAAAGCAGCCCACTTGATTGGCATCCCATCCACAAACATTCACTCCCTCTACCACTGGTGCACTGTAGCAGCAGTGTGTACCATCTACAAGGTGCACCGCAGGAACTCACCAAGGCTCCTTAGGCAGCACCTTCCAAACCCACACTGCTACCACCTAGAAGGAGAAGGGCAGCAGATAGATGGGAACGCCACCACCTGGAAGCTCCCCTCCAAGTCACTCACCATCTTGACGTGGAAATATATCGCTGTTCTTTACTGTCACTGGCTCAAAATCCTGGAACTCCCTCCCTAACAGCACTGTGGGTGTAGCTACACCACATGCACTGCAGTGGTTCAAGCAGGCAGCTCACCACCACCTTCTCAAGGGCAATTAGGGATGGGCAATAAATTCTGGCCCAGTCAGTGATGCTCACATGATGAAAACAAAACAAGGATATAATCCCAAATTTATATCTTTCCTGTGGTTTAGGTGACATCTGATCTCTTTAATTTGATCTTGCCATAATTCACCATTAATCATCAGGCTCCACTGATCATCATTCTACATCTAATCTGTGCTTTTGCCTCATTGTTGTTCCACACCTCACAATTTTCTATTCTGGTCTTTTTCCTGCTCAGTGCTTGTGAGAATGTTGAATGCACTGCCATTCATGTAGAATCAACTGAAATGTTGAAAAGGGACTTAGTGGATACTTACTTGGGTGCTACCTATATGCTGAACTTCTACATTTTAACAGTCAGCGTTCTGCTGTCAATTGACAGTGCCTGTGGCTGACATTCCATGTTGCCATCAATGTGGTTGGTCCCTCTGCACCACTCCTTGTGCTTGTTTTATCAGTGAATTTAGCAGAGTGCCGCTGAGCCACAGGTAAAGCCACTCACCTCAAATTGACCTCAGCTTCCCTCAGCCTCATGACCAGAAGTATAAATGTGAATTTGAAAGCATTCACGTGGTTTCATTCTGTCTCAGAGACGTTCCGTGTAGGTCTGGATTTTCCACTCCATCACTGCCTGTTTTCAGGCAGTAGCAGGGAAGATGGAGAAAGGAAACTCATCTAGAGGACTAATCCACAAATTTGCTACCGGCCCTCTACTACTTCTGGGATTTTCTTCCAAACATGACAGGGGGTGTATTCAAGGAAAATGTAGGCAATAAACCATCCAAAGCATCTTCCCTCATTAACACTTTAGTAATGTTGCCCCGCCGAAAGTGTTGCATTCTGATGCCATAATTTTTCCAAGGAGATGGAAAGAAGTTTTTAAAATGTAAAGAGCTGTTTTGACCAACACAATTGATCCTAGAGCCTTTGTCAAAGCAGGAGGTTTCCAAGGAAGTCATTAATCTTCAGATAGCTTTGCCCGTCATGTTATATGTGGCAGGCGTCTCAGCAAATTCCCTTCCCCTCAACCTAACAGCGTCATCAATGGCCTCAGTGCCCACCTTTGTGAGTACCCCACCTTGACTCCAGCAAATGGGATCAGGATGAGTAACGGAGGTAAGAGGGGGGATATAGAGTAAATCTCCACCAAAGGTCTCCCAGCACTGCAGAAGAAGAGAAAAATCTATCTTTGTCTGTTAAAAAAAAAGTATTTTCAGTAGAGAAAAGTCAATCTATTTATTTCCCTTGTAAGTCTTCATCCACTTGGAGCATGATCCTGGTATCAAATTGAACTCACAAGTAATTAGCTAAGGCTCACTTTCCTACCCTGGTGATCTTATAAAGTTTGTTTTTCTCAAATTATTATTGAGCTTGTCCATGACACACAGTCACTAGTACACACCCCAAAAAAAACAGCTTTAATTAAATTCAACTTCAATATGCAAACCAAAAGCTCACTTTATCTACAAATTTATATTCTTGTCTGTTTTTGCTTACAGCTCCTTAAAGCTATTTTCATCCTCATGTTCAAATCTGCTTATGTTATCAGTAAAATCTGTTCCATTCCTTAATTTTATTTTTAAGTACTTGTTTGTATTATTAGCTGTCAAATTGACCCTTGGTCGAATGTTTTACAAATGCTGCTACAAATGGACTTGCTGTGCACACAGATAAAAAGAATACTGATTGCTTGAAATCCACTGCTTTTTAATGAGGTGTTATAGTTGCCATAGTTACTATATAACCAATTAGTAGGATTTGCATTGTTTCCAATTTAAAGGTAAATGTGGTATACGTTTACAAATATTTAATAAAGCAACCTAATTATTTTGTCAGTATAAAAATTTTAAGTTTAACCTTTAAACCCTCTAGGAGTGAAATTGGTTTACACAAGCAGTGCAAAAGTGGCTCATAGAAAATCAACAGTCGATGTTTCAGCTAATATTTATTTTCCATTGCCTTGTAAAATGTTTTTTTTTATTCAAAACAAATGAAAATGACACTGAGACTAGGAAGCAAGTCTCCAAAAAGTGAACTTAAATGGAAAAAAGATGGAGCCTTATGAAAAGCCGGCTGCCAATTCGATACAAGCTCGTTTTGCGCTGTTGGCTCAGACCAGTTTCACCCTCTTTAAGTTAGCCAATCTTAGGCTAGTAGCTCCTCATTCTGATACTCTCTGCTATAATAGCTCTGAAGAAGGGTCATACAGACTCGAAATGTTAAGTCTGTTTCTCTCTCCACAGATGCTGTCAGACCTGCTGAGTTTTTCCAGCATTTTCCGTTTTTGTTTCAGATTTCCATCATCCGCTGTATTTTGCTAATGTCCAGGATTGGGCTGACAAGTGGCAAGTAACACTCAAGTGCCAGGCAATGACCATTTCCAACAAGAGAGAATCTAACCATCACCCCTTGACATTCAATGGCATTAGCATCGCTGAATCTCCCACTATCAACATCCGGGGGGTTACTATTGACCAGAAACTGAACTGGACCAGCCATATAAATACTGTTGGCTACAAGAGCTGGTCAGAAGTTAGGAATCTCCCTCCTGACTCCCCAAAGCCTGTCCACCATCTACAAGGCACAAGTCAGGAGTGTGATGGGATACTCCCCACTTGGCTGGATGAGTGCAGCTCCAACAACACTCAACATCTTGACACCACCCAGGACAAAGCAGCCCTCTTGATTGGCACCCCTTCTACAAACATTCACTCCCTCCACCACTGGCACAAAGGGGCAGCAGTGTGTACCATCTGCAAGATGCACTGCAGAAACTTACCAAGGCTCCTTAGACAGCACCTTCAAAACCACAACCACTAACATCTAGAAGGACAAGGGCAGCAGACACATGGGAAATCTACCACCTGGAATTTCCTCTCCAAGCCACTCACCACCCTTACTTGGAAATATATCACCATTCCTTCATTGTCACTGGGTCAAAATCCTGGAGCTCCCTCCCTACCAGCACAGTGGGTGTACCACCACATTCTCAAGGGCAATTAGGGAAGGGTAATAAATGCTGGCCTAGCCAGCGATGCCCATATCCCATGAATGAATTTTTAAAAAGTATTCAAAACTGAGTATTGGTCCGGTAGTGAGATTCAATCAGGGTACTCCTGCAGTATTGCTACTTGACTGCCTGGCGATCATGCATTCTTCCTGCATTCTCTTAAGCTGTGGGGTGACCACAGCTATAAATGTGCTATCCATAAAACTCTCAGTCTCACAGATGCGCCACTATGACACCAGCTGCTGCTCAAGCTCTGAGACCCAGAGCTCGAGCTGCTGCAGCTGATGACACTTGCTGCACATTTGGTTATCAAAATCAAAGGAAATGTCCTGGAGTTCCCATATGGAACAAATTGTGCATTCTGAGGGTTGCTCTGTCCCATGGCTTAACCTCGCCACGTCAAATGGACCAGTGTTGTTGGTGGACTTCAGACTGCCTGACTATTTGATCACTTTTGCTAGAGTCAGAGCTTCTTTTGCCTGTAGTACATCTGAGACGGCATCGTCAGCCACTCCAACTACTATTTGATCTTTTATGAGCTCTGACTTAAGGTTGCTATAGTCACAGCCTTCAGCCATTCGTTATAACTCATTTATGAAAGAGTCAATGGGTTCCCCAGGCGTCTGGAATCGCTTGTTGAATTTTGTTTGTTTTAAAGTCTTATTACTTCTTAAATTAAAATAGCAATCGAAGAGGTTCAGAACATCTTCAAACTTAACTGAAGATTAATTTATTCCTTGTCTCGCAATGATGTCATTGGCTATCGACCTCCTGAGCACAGCAGTGTATTCGTTTGTTCAGCCTCTGCCTTCTTATCTAATCCTGAAGCTATCATATAGCTTATAAATCTGTTTCGCCAAAGCTCTCAATTCTGTAACAAAAGCAAAAAATGCAGGTCTGACAGCATCTGTGGAGAGAAAGACATAATTAACGTTTTGAGTCCGTATGGCTCTTCTTCAGAGCAGATTTCCAGCATCTGCAGTATTTTGCCACCTCTCAATCCTGTGCCTGGTCTGGCTCTTGTATCAGACCGAATTAATCTGGTAGGGTTGATTTATTATCCATGACTGTTTTTCAGCACAGGGGAGTACAGCTTTAAATGTTGTGTCTGTTTTAAAGATGGTGCTGCTGTAACCGTTTTTTTTCTCTTCTTCCTCGTCTTTTGCTGGGCCTCTGCTGTGGTCACAAGCCCATTTCAAAAGTTTTGATTTTTTTTGCAGCAAATCTTTGGATCAAAGGTTTTGACACTTTAGAATGTTTTCAGAGTATTTTAGGCTGATTGAAAAGCAATTCCTGTCTCTGGCTGAGGTTTTAAAACTTCTCCTTGTTTTTTTTTCAATGGAGTTTGGCAACCACGGATACAGCACCAATCCTTGTCCTAGGCTGGCGGCAATGGTCACAGAAACAGATTGCTCTGCCTGATCAATGCTCTGGATGCCGTTAAAGGTTAGTTCAGCCTTTGTACTGAATCTTTGCTCACCCTTGCGAGGCGCTTTGACTCTGCAATTGATGGGGATTCACAATGGACCGCCATGTGCTCCGGTGGAGTCCTTTAGCTGAACAGTGGGTTTTTATTCTGCCCTTCAGCCTCCACATCTGCAGCTTCTTTTTAGGTGATCTCCAGCTGTGTCTTCGGTTCAGATGCAGGATACTGCTCAGTTCAGGGCACTGTTCCTTTAGTTTTTCAGGTTCCGGGGCCCTTCGTCAGCTTCTCTGGGGTTCTGGGTTCGTTCATTATTTGACACCATGTTGTAAGGTTGCTTGGTGTCTCACTAAGAGATCTGGAGGTTTGTGTGGTTGAACATAAACTGTTTATTAGCACAAAAACTATATACAAATCTCCAAGGTATAGCCCTATCTAGGTGCTATCTTCTTGCCGACTTCTCTTGGACTCCTCTACACACACTATTATGCGACTCTTTACATCACACTATTCTCCAGTCCCACATTAATCATTACTATTCTGAACACCCCTATGTGACCATTCTGATTTCAAAACCTCCAGCTATGGGTGAACAAGAATGGTGTATGTCGGCTGACAGTGCAGAGGATTACAAATAGTGCCAATAGACTGGACAGCGATGTCAAGGGTAGATGAAGCTCTTCAACTTGCTCAGCAACTCACCTAGGAGAAGGACCACTCCAAAATCAAACCTGCATCCACTCAGCTGCTACGCCAGTGGCACGCATTGCACCAGTATAGTATTAGCTGCCTTAGAAGAGGAAGTATAAGAGAATCTGCACAAACCCCACCCATTTAAATATGTTCAACATGCAGATTGTTCAGCAAGTCATCCACCAAAATCTCAGACAAACCAATTCCAGTTGCAATGGGGAAGTGATGACAGGGAGAGGTGGAGGATGCTTTTTTAAAATTATTCTTTCATGGGATGTCAGCTTCGCTGGCTGGGCCAGCATTTATTGCCCATCCCTAATTGCCCTTGAGAAGGTGGCGGCGAGCTGTCTTCTTGAAACGCTGCAGTCCATATGGTGTAGGTACACGCACAGCGCTGTTAGGAATGGAGTTCCAGGATTTTGACCCAGCGACAGTGAAGGAACGGCGGTATAATTCCAAGTCAGGATGGTGAGTGGCTTGGAAGGGAACTTCCAGGTGGTGTTCCCATCTATCTGCTGCCCTTGTCCTTCTAGGTGGTAGTGGTCGTGGGTTTGGAAGGTGCTGTCGAAGGAGCCTTGGTGAATTCCTGCAGTGCATCTTGTAGATGGTACACACTGCTGCTAATGTGTGTCGGTGGTGGAGGGAGTGAATGTTTGTGGATGGGGTGTCAATCAAGTGGGCTGCTTTGTCCTGGACGGCGTCAAGCTTCTTCAGTGTTGTGGGAGCTGCACTCATCCAGGCAAATGGGGGAGTATTCCATCACACTCCTGCCTTCTGCCTTGTAGATGGTGGACAGGCTTTGAGGAGTCAGGAGGTCAGTTACTCATCACATAATTCCAAGCCTCTGACCTGCTCTTGTAACCACTGGATTTATATCGCTAGTCCAGTTCAGTGTCTGGTCAATGGTAGCCCCCCAAGGATGTTGATAGTGGGGGATTCAGTGATGGTAATGCCATTGAACATCAAGGGGCGATGGTTGGATTCTCTCTTGTTGGAGATCATCATTGCCTGACACTTGTGTGGCACGATTGTTACTTGCCAATTGTCAGCTCAAGCCTGGATATTGTCCAGGTCTTGCTGTATTTGGACATGGACTGCTTCAGTTTCTGAGGAGTCACGAATCGTGCTGAACATCATGCAATCATAAGCAAACATCTCCACTTCTGATCTTATGATGGAAGGAAGGTCATTGATGAAGCAGCTGAAGGGCTGGGCCAAGGACACTACCCTGAGGAGCTCCTGCAGTGATGTCCTGGAGCTGAGATGACTGACGTCCAACAACCACAACCGTCTACCTTTGTGCTAGTTATGCCTCCAACCAGCGGAGAGTTTTCCCCCTGATTCCCATTGACTTCAGTTTTGCCAGGGCTCCTTGATGCCACACTCTATCAAATGCAGCCTTGATGTGAAGGGCAGTCACTCTCACCTCACCTCAGGAGTTCAGCTCCTTTGTCCATGTTTGAACCAAGGCTGTAATGAGGTCAGGAGCTGAATGGCCCTGGTGGAACCCAAACTGGGCTTTAGTGAGCAGGTTATTGCTAAGCAAGTGCCGCTTGATAGCACTGTTGGTTGACCCCATCCATTACTTTAATGATGATCGAGAGTAGACTGATGGGGTGGTAATTAGCTGGGTTGGATTTGTCCTGCTTTTTGTGTACAGGACATGCCTGGGCAATATTCCACATAGCTGGGTAGATGCCAGTGTTGTAGCTGTACTGGAACAGCTTAGCTAGGGGCATGGCAAGTTCGGTGCACAACTATTGCCAGAATATAGTCAGGACCCATAGCCTTTGCAGTGTCCAGTGCCTTCAGCCTTTTCTTGATATCATGTGGAGTGTATTGAATTGGCTGAAGACTGGCATCTGTGATGTTGGGGACCTCTGGAGGAGGCCGAGATAGATCATCCACTTGGCACTTCTGGCTGAAGGTTGTAGCCTCAGTAAGATGGACTTTGCAGGGTCGACAGGATTGCAGTTGTCGTTTCCGGTGCCTAGGTCGATGCCAGGTGGTCCATTGGTTTCATTCCTTTTTTGTGACTTTGCAGCGGTTTGTTACAACTGAGTGGCTTGCTCTGCCATTTCAGAGGGCATTTAAAAGCAATGTGGTTGAGTCACATGTAGGCCATATAAGAGTGACTGATTTCCTTTCCTAAAGGGCATTAGTGAACCAGATGGGTTTTTACAAGTTTCATCAGACTTTTAATTCCAGATTTTTATTGAATTCAAATTCCACCATTTGCCGCGGCGTGATTTGAACCTGGGTCCCCAGAGCATTACCCTGGAACTCTGGATTACTAGTCCAACAACAACACCACTACAACATCACTACCCCTGGCAGCTATTGGTAGTCGTCAGTTATAATCTTGCACACAGGAGGCCTCACAGTAATGGTTGCTCTCCATGGATCGGGGAAGATGTGGAATCCATGTCCTCCTGAAGCAACATAGCACACCTTTTCAGGTACAGCGCTGCTCTCCCCAATCTGTGGAAGAAGAAGAAAAGGAACCCTAAAAACAGTCTGCTCTCCCTGCACCTTCCAGACTGCTCCTGGCTGGCCATCCATTCGCCATGATTGAAATATAAAGGCGATGACTAGGCATCATACGAAGCTCAGTTCATGGAATGTCAGAACATGTCTAGAAAACAATATGAGACCAGAGCGCAGAACAGCCCTCATAACTGGAATGCTGGGCAGGTACAACATCAACATTGCTGCCCTAAGTAAAACAAGGTTCGCTGAGGGGTCTCAACTTGAGGAGGTTGGTGCAAGCTACACATTCTCCTGGATTGGGAAGTCCAAACGCCAGCTTCGACAGTCAGGCATGGGCTTTGCCATTTGATCTGAACTGACTCTCACGCTTGACTCACTTCCTATGGAGACCAGTGATTGACTCATGGACCTTCATTTAAGACTTGCCAGTGACCAGCATGCAACACTCATTAAAACCAATACTCCGACTTTGACACATAAAGATGAGGTCAAAGACACATTCTGTGATGACTTCAGCAAGATAATCAGAGGAAAACCTCACCAGGGAAATTTCATTATTCTTGGTGATTTCAACGCCTGAGTGGGTACAGACTGTAATACTTGGGAGAGGAGTACCAGAGCACCATGGTATTGAAAGAGAAAACTCCAATAGCCAACTCCTTCTCTCTCAGTGCAGCAATCATAAACACAATCTTCCAGCAAGTAGGCAAACTGAAAACAACATTGATGCACCCCAGGTCGAAAGACTGGCGCGAGTTGGATGATGTTATTGTATGACAGAGAGATTTCAAGGCTGTGCACTCTACCCACTCTCTTAGAAGTGCAGAATGTTGGTTTGACCATTGGCTTGTCAGGAGTATTGTATGTTTGAAGATAAAATCTAAGGTGCTTCATCGCAGAATCAAACCACAAAGAAAGTTTTATGTAGCTATTCTTAGATACATGGCCAAGAGACAAGAACTAGAACATAAACTCACCACAGGAATAGCTGATATCCTGGAGGACAAAACCGCCTTTGAAGATTCTTGGAATAGGTTAAAGGATGTTACAGCATGGCACCTGAGGTCCTAGGATTCATTAAATGGAAGCACAAAGACTTGTTCGACAACAAGGATAAAAGACATAGGCAAGCTTCTAGACAAAGTATACAATGCTCACTGATCTTACAGAACTGACAAGAAATCACCAGTAAGGAACAGCCAGATGCCATCACGCAAAACACATGCTGCAGGCCAAACTAAGAGAGATAAGAACCAATAGTGGGAAAACAAGGCTATGAGCTTCAAGCAGCTGCTGATAACAATAACTTGAAGGCTCTACACAAACGTCTGCGATCAGTCCCTGGCCCCAAAATCAACAGTGTGACACCCATCCTCTCAGCATTTGGCAATCAGCTCCTAACAACTCAACAAGAGATTCTCTCTCATTGGGAAGAGTACTTCAGCATCTCCTATACCAACAATCCATAGTGTGCAATGATACCATTGAGTCACTTCCACAAGCCACATTCTGGAAGAGCTTGTTCTTGATTCAAAGGCCATAAGGCAGATTTCTATGCACAACTCACTCGGAGCTGACAGGATCCAACCTGAAGTATTCAAATATGGAAGGACTCACATGGTTAGGAAACTCACTAGTCTCTGCGCCTAATCTGGAACTAGGGTACTGTGCCTCAAGACTACAAGGATGCCTCCATAACTCATTTCTACAAACGGAAAGGGAACAAGTCCATCTGTGACAATCACGGAATATCACTTCTTTCAACTGCAGGAAAAATTCTTGGAAGGATTATTCTTAATCTGATTGTCATTCACATCACTGACTCTGCCTACCCAGAATCAGAATGTGGCTTCTGTGCAAAACGGGGAACAGTGGACATGATCTTTGCAGAATATCAAATTCAAGAGAAGTCCCACAAACAGATTAAGGATCTCAAATGGAGTTCATTAACCGACCAAGGCTTTTAACACAGTAAACCAGGAAGACTTGTGGAAGGGTCTGTACAAATATGGCTGGCCTGAAAAGTCAATCAGTGTCATTCTCTCATTTCATGCTGGCGTGATGGCCAGCGTGATGCAAAGTGGTACGTCATTGGGTACCTTTCCTGTCACCATGGGCACCATGCAAGGTTGTGCAGTGAGTCCAACTCTGTTTGCCATATCCTTCTCAGCCATGCTGTGGTACATACTCAGAGATCTTGACACAGAAGTACACATTTAATTCAGATGTCAACATCTTCAACTTGCAAAGGCTTAAGCCTTGCACAAAGGTTATGAAGAGCTATTGAGTGTCATGTCTTCATAAAGATATAAAGGCACTCATCTTTCAAAGTAATGGGAGAAACCATCAATTTAAATCCTTTCTTAACCCTTATTATTGCAAAAAATTGAAAATTTTAATTTCTCAGCTCCTTAAACTAACTTCCAAACTTTGGAGAAAGGAAAACAAATCTACAATACTCACCAACAAATCAACTCATGGCCTTCCTGTGATTTCACAGTTTGATTTTTTTTTTCCCTCACTTCAGTGAACCAGACCTGGTTTACTCCTCCCGCTCTGCTTCACAGTGAACCCAACCTGCTTCATACACCTCCCGGTCTGCTTCACAGTGAACCCAACCTGCTTCATACACCTCCAGTGTGCTTCACAGTAAACCCGACCTGCCGCACACTCCTCCCGGCCTACTTCACAGTGACCCCAACCTGCTTCATACACCTCCACTGTGCTTCACAGTAAACCCAACCTGCCTCACACGACTCCCGGTCTGCTTCACAGTGACCCCAACCTGCCTCACACTCCTCCCGGTCTGCTTCACAGTGAACCCAACCTGCTTCACTCCTCCCGGTCTGCTTCATAGTGAACCCAACCTGCTTTACTCCTCCCGGTCTACTTCACAGTGAACCCAACCTGCCTCACACTCCTCCTGGTCTGCTTCACAGTTACCCCAACCTGCCTCACACTCCTCCCCTTCTGCTTCACAGTGACCCCAACCTGCCTCACACTTCTCCCAGTCTGCTTCACAATGAACCAAATCTGCCTCACACTCCTTCTGGTCTGCTTCACAGTGAATTTGACTGCCTCACATTCCTTCTGGTCTGTTTCACAATGAAAATGATCTGCTTCACTCTCCTCCTGGTCTGCTTCACAATGAATCCAGCCTGCTGCACATTCCTCTTAGTATGCTTCACAGTGAACCTGACTTTTTTTGTATCCTCCAGGTCTGCTTTACAGTGATCCCAACCAGCTACATACTCCTCCCATTCTGCTTCACAATGAACCCAATCTGCTTCACACTCCACCTTGTCTGCTTCACAGTGCTCTCGACCTGCTTCAAACTCCTCCTAGTTTGCCCCACAGAGATCCTAACAAGCTGTTGTGATGAACAATGTGCAATGGGAAGCATGTATTTCCTTTTTGTGCAATGTCCCTTTAAGATCAAACTGGCTGGGGAGTATTTGGAAAGAGGGTTAAATGTTTTCCTGATTATGATATCATTAGTTTCCAAAAATGCCCATGTGGCCTGGGGTTGTTAGGGGATGAGAAGCTATGAAGAAAATGGTAAATAGAAAGCTAATTGTAGTGGGATTTCACTCTGTGTTTTCTGTTTCACAGTTCAGAGCACACTGAGAATTCAGGTCAGAGGAAACAAGAAGGTTTACTCTAAATGGAACAATTTTCTATTTGTCAGCTTTAGAAAAGATCCTGGTGCTGAAGCATGGCTCTGAGAATAGAGCAGAGGCTGTGTTACTGTATGTGTTGTACAGCTGGAAAGGACAGAAGGCAGGAAGGGTGAGGGATTGTGGATTACACAATAACCATTGTTTCTGTGCTGCCAGAGCCCACCATTTAAAGGGGTGACAGAAGGTTGTCTCTGGGAATTTTATCCTATCAGGACTGTTGTGACCTAAATGAGAGAGGGTACATAGCCGTGCACCCCATCGGTGTTAACTGTGTATGGGATTTTGAATGGAATATGGCTGCTGGTGAATGTTACTCAAAGGCTGAAATGATTTTGGTGGGAAGTGTGAGATCCTACAAAATGGAAGCTGAGTTGGAAAGACTGTTAAGATTGCCCATGGTACCACATTTTTGAGGTAAGTAATTCACGTGCTTCTAACTATGTATCTTTATTTTATCAAGTATTTGAAGTGAAATTTACCTCTTTGTTTGAAATACCCTTTGCCTGTTAATTAATGTTTGAATTTTGCTGATTTTAGCTGGTTTGTTACAGTAAAAGTTTTAAAAAGTGAAATTTTGCCCAGAGGGTTTTCTTTCTGTTGGTGTAATGGAGATTCCTTTCCTTTTTAAAAAAAAATCTATCAGGCTTTACAGGGATCATAACACTGTGCAGTCTTCCCGATCTGCTTTACAGTGATTCCTACCTGCTTCACACTCCTTCTAGTCCACTTCACAATGATCCCTAACTGCTTCACACTCTTCGCGGCCTGCTTCACAGTGATCCAACCTGCTTCATACTCCTCATGGTCTGCTTCACAGTGATCCATACCTGTTTCACACTCCTCATGGTCTGTTTCACAGTGATCCAACCTGCTTCACACTCTTCTCAGTGTGCTTCACAGTGATCCAACCTGCTTCACACTCTTCTCAGTGTGCTTCACAGTGATCTGACCTGCTTCACACTCTTCCCAGTCTACTTCACAGTGAACCCGACCTGCCTCACACTCCTCCTGGTCTGCTTCACAGTTACCCCAACCTGCCTCACACTCCTCCCCTTCTGCTTCACAGTGACCCCAACCTGCCTCACACTTCTCCCAGTCTGCTTCACAATGAACCAAACCTGCCTCACACTCCTTGTGGTCTGCTTCACAGTGAATCTGCCTGCCTCACATTCCTTCTGGTCTGTTTCACAATGAAAATGATCTGCTTCACTCTCCTCCTGGTCTGCTTCACAATGAATCCAGCCTGCTGCACATTCCTCTTAGTATGCTTCACAGTGAACCTGACTTTTTTTGTATCCTCCAGGTCTGCTTTACAGTGATCCCAACCAGCTACATACTCCTCCCATTCTGCTTCACAATGAACCCAATCTGCTTCACACTCCACCTTGTCTGCTTCACAGTGCTCTCGACCTGCTTCAAACTCCTCCTAGTTTGCCCCACAGAGATCCTAACAAGCTGTTGTGATGGCCAATGTGCAATGGGAAGCATGTATTTCCTTTTTGTGCAATGTCCCTTTAAGACCAAACTGGCTGGGGAGAATTTAGAAAGAGGGTTAAATGTTTTCCTGATTATGATATCATTAGTTTTCAAAAAATGCCCATGTGGCCTGGGGTTGTTAGGGGATGAGAAGCTATGAAGAAAATGGTAAATAGAAAGCTAATTGTAGTGGGATTTCACTCTGTGTTTTCTGTTTCACAGTTCAGAACACACTGAGAATTCAGGTCAGAGGAAACAAGTAAGGTTTACTCTAAATGGAACAATTTTCTATTTGTCAGCTTTAGAAAAGATCCTGGTGCTGAAGCATGGCTCTGAGAATAGAGCAGAGGCTGTGTTACTGTATGTGTTGTACAGTTGGAAAGGACAGAAGGTAGGAAGGGTGAGGGATTGTGGATTACACAATAACCATTGTTTCTGTGCTGCCAGAGCCCACCATTTAAAGGGGTGACAGAAGGTTGTCTCTGGGAATTTTATCCTATCAGGACTGTTGTGACCTAAATGAGAGAGGGTACATAGCCGTGCACCCCATCGGTGTTAACTGTGTGTGGGATTTTGAATGGAATATGGCTGCTGGTGAATGTTACTCAAAGGCTGAAATGATTTTGGTGGGAAGTGTGAGATCCTACAAAATGGAAGCTGAGTTGGAAAGACTGTTAAGATTGCCCATGGTACCACATTTTTGAGGTAAGTAATTTACGTGCTTCTAACTATGTATCTTTATTTTATCAAGTATTTGAAGTGAAATTTACCTCTTTGTTTGAAATACCCTTTGCCTGTTAATTAATGTTTGAATTTTGCTGATTTTAGCTGGTTTGTTACAGTAAAAGTTTTAAAAAGTGAAATTTTGCCCAGAGGGTTTTCTTTCTGTTGGTGTAATGGGGATTCCTTTCCTTTTTAAAAACCAATCTATCAGGCTTTACAGGGATCATAACACTGTGCAGTCTTCCCGATCTGCTTTACAGTGATTCCTACCTGCTTCACACTCCTTCTAGTCCACTTCACAATGATCCCTAACTGCTTCACACTCTTCGCGGCCTGCTTCACAGTGATCCAACCTGCTTCATACTCCTCATGGTCTGCTTCACAGTGATCCATACCTGTTTCACACTCCTCATGGTCTGTTTCACAGTGATCCAACCTGCTTCACACTCTTCCCAGTCTGCTTCACAGTGACCCCTACCTGCTTCACACTCTTCCCAGTTTGCTTCACAGTGACCCCTACCTGCTTCACACTCTTCCTAGTCTGCTTCACAGTGACCCCTACCTACTTCACACTCTACCCAGTCTGCTTCACAGTGATCCAACCTGCTTCACACTCTTCTCAGTCTGCTTCACAGTGATCCAACCTGCTTCACACTCTTTCCAGTCTGCTTCACAGTGATCCCGACCTGCTTCACACCCTCCCAGACTTATGTGATCTTCCTAACTGGATGTTCCAATGTGAGCTCCACTCAATGACTATTTATTACCCAAGTACAACACACCAAAATCTACTCCATTAAGTACTCAGGTACATCAGCAATCTTGCATTTAAGAGGATGTGTCTGTCTTAAACAGTGATTGAAAACTGTTTATCTTTCTCTCTGGCCTCCTCTCTTTCAGAAAAAGAAAAAAATGATTGCATTTCTATAGCATATCTCATGACCACAGGACATCCCAAAGCACTTTACAGCTAAAGAAGTATTGTTGCAGTGTGGTCACTGTTGTAATTTAGGAAACAGAGCAGTCAATTTGTGAGCTGCTAGCTCCCACCAAAGCAGAAATGTGATAAAAACAGCATAATCTACTTTTGTCACGTTGATTGAGGAATAAATATTGCCCAAGAAACAGAAGTAACTCTGGGTCTTTCCCCTTTGAGGTGGGAATTGGGACTGCAGCCATTTTCTGACATCACTATCACACCTCCTGAGGGACCATGCCCACCTACCCTATTGCCCCCCACCCCTTCAGAGCTGGAGTCAGGCTGGAGACTTGAACACAACCTCTTGAAGCAGGCAGGAACAGAGGCTGGTGGATGCCAAAGTGGCTAGGTTAGAAGGCCCACCTCCTTTTGCATCAGCCTCCTCAGCCTAGTTTGGTAGGTGCCCTCTAATCCTCACCCCCTACTCCCCATACCCTCCTTGCCCACCAATTTCCACTAGGTCCCTCCAGAGCCCCCTCCATATTCCCCATTACCCCTTCAGCCCCCATGCCTCTCACCAGTATACATAAAGTACAAAACTCTTGAGCCCTATAATGACATTGGGAAGTCTTTGAGATGCTCATAAAACTGTCAAGACAATCAAACGCTCACTACAAAACTACTTCAAAAATATCATCCTATTAATTGGTCATGACACTGCTAAGATAAATAAACTCACAGACCCCTTGACCGCTATGTCAACAACCCCTGCTAAGCTGAATTCATTAGTGGTATTTGGAACTCACCCTGGCATTCATAACAGGATTTCATTGGATAGCTGGGTCAACAAAGCCTCCAGAGCTGAATACATTTAAACCATTGAAATCATTGAAAGAGCTCAGCCATTTGTTCAAATGTAAAAGCAGGGGAACAGATGCCTGAGATATCAATCAATTAAAAGACTAAATCACAGGTCATAACTGACATAATCAAATCTGAATATCAATACTGTTCAATGCAGAAGAGCACTTCATCCAGGGGATAATGTACTCAAATGCATCTGTATGCGTTTCCACTTTCTCAGTGTTGGTCAATTTAATGGTCACCTATCTTTTTGAAACAAAACTTCTATCACCACTAACTGTATTCAAAGACATTTAGCTTATATAGCATTACATTATAACATTGAATGTTCATGTTAAATGGTTCCCAACTCCAGACTCGATTTCCCCAACGTTTCACTATACCTTGGAAGCTAACCCCATTCCATGAAAATTGTGGATGTTGTAAACTGCCCACCCCTTGCAATGGAGCAGGCAAGGACAGATAAGTGGAGTATGGGCTCGCATCCCACTCCCTTTCCCGTGCTGATCAAAATAGCTGAAGACGGGAATGCAGTCAGGTCCTTTTCACACGGGTTCCACACATCTCGATTTCTGCCTACCCGACAGGGTTTGTCCTGCGTTGAGTTGGGAAAATCTGACACAACTCCCTGCTCTTCTCCGAAATGGTGCCATGCAATCTTTTGTGTCCACCCAAGAGCATTATGGTACATTGGTTTAACATCTCATCTAAAAGACAGCACCTCTGACAATGCAACATTCCATCCATACTGCACTAAAGCATCAGCCTTGATTTTTGTGAAATGAGTCTTAGACCTACAGCTTTGCGACTTGCAGGTGAAAGTGCTCTTAACTGAGCCATAGCGACACTGTGGTCCTTCCAAAACATTTTTAACAATTTTGCGCACATCAAGTCAGTTCAGTCAAACATCGCCAGGTCTCCCTAAGGTTCCAGTAATCCAGAATTAAATTAATGAGACATCTGGCATTGTTATAGTTGCCTCTGGCTGCACCTTGTTGTTATACCACCTCACATCAAAAACCAAGTCCAGCGTGACAAGCTATCTTTTGTGTTTATTTTTGGACACACTCAGAGAGCCTTACCAATTATTTCAATTTTCTTACCTTCCAGCCTTGCCTTCAAATCTTTGGCTGCAATTCAGCCGTAGCACTAAACCAATACCTGGGCTCCTGCAATGGTTTACAGAGTTATGCTGTTAGTAGCTCAGCCATACAGAGTGTGTTCATGTCAACCCAGAAATTTAGTCTTGGCTTCATAAAAACTGACACCAGCCCTAAAACGCTGACAGCACATGAATGGCCCTTGATTATATCCAATAGCACATGAAAACAAATAGTTACACAGGCTTTATACCTTAATCTGTAGATATACACAATATTCCTTCCTAAATTGGAAGAAAACAAAACGTAAATACATGAAAGCCCAAAGGAGGAAATTCAAATATTGAAGCCATAAGATTGGTAATGCATTTCTAGTGAGTTTACGGGCTCCTGAGAGGATTTCAATTTTTTTATACATTGAGAATGATTGTTAATTTTAAACACTATTAAAGTTCACAATTAAACCTGGAAAAGAAAATACCAGAGAGCATTTCCTCCACAGCAACTGTTCTATATACAAGGCCCACACCCAAATCCACAGATTTGGCAAGTAACTCTCATCCTGATTCCCCAAAGCCTGTCCACCATCTACATGGCACAAGGCCACCGGCCGCAAGGGGAAATGAAGAGGAGCTCGGTCAGAGTGAAGAAGAAGAAGAAGAAGAAGCCGGGTGGGCAGAGGAAGGGCAGCGCCAGCTGGAGGAAAGCTGCCAATGGAAGTGGTGCCTGGAGACTGGGTGGGTAGCCCCGGAAAGTGGCCAAGGAGCCGGTGCCAGGCGCTGATCCAGCTGCCAGTCAGGGAGGTGAACAAGAGACAGGAGCTGAGAGTATCCCCGAGGGAACTGGGCAAGTTCTGGAATGTTCACCTGTATGGCAAAATGGTGAAAGAGGAAAAGAAAAAAATCTACAAGGCACAAGTCAGGAGTGTGATGGAGCAATCTCTACTTGCCTGAAGGAGTGCAGCTCCAACAACACTCAAGAAGCTTGACACCATCGAGGATAATGTAGCCCAATTGATTGGCAACCCATCCACACACAATCACTTCCTCCACCACTGATGCATAGTGCAGTAGCAGCAGTGTGTACCATCTATAAGATGCACTGCAGGAATTCACCAAGGCTCCTTAGTCAGCGCCTTCTAAACCCACCATCGAGAAGGACAAGGGCAGCAGGACATGGGAACACCACCACCTGCAAGTTCCCCTCCCATCCACTCACCAACCGGACTTGGAAATATATTGCTGTTCCTTCACTGTTGCTGGGTCAAAATCCTGGAGCTTCCTCCCTATCAGCACTGTGGGTGTACCTGCACCACATGGACTGCAGCGGTTCAAGAAGGCAGCTCACCACTCCCTTCTCAAGGGCAATTAAGAATGGACAATAAATGCTGGCCTAGCCAGTGACACCCACATCCCATGGACAAATAAAAAAAATGGACGCCCTCTGGGCCTAGTTCCTTTATCCAACTCCAAAGATTTTCATGGAATTCTCTCTCCCCCTCCAACCCTCTCAGCTCCAGCAAGTGTACTTCCTCCCCATTAAAACTGGCATTATTCCCCTCTTGCTCCTCCTTGCCATAAGAGGGCATTAGTGACCATGGGGTTTCATTGGATTGGTCCATGGTTGTGCTGGGCAAAATCATGCAGAGGTTTGCTATTGCCTTCTGCAATTATCCTCTTACCCCTTCATTAATGTTGACACTCTCTCTCCCCACTCTGTGTCAATTAGTACTGGCAGTCTCCTTCCTCCCATCACCCCACAGGGCCTCCGCCCCATTCCCTCTCCCCTTTCCATCTCCCCATATACTTACGTGCAGAGTGTATTGCTCTGGATTTTACGGTCAACAGTGAAAGAATGGCACTCGCTGTTTGTCAAGCTTACAGCTGTCTATAGACTTCCACAGGCTTTTGAACAGAAACTTACAGATCCATGCAATCATTTTCAGCACAGCGCCCTCCAAATGGTATCTGGAACCTGTGTGAGCAGTGTAAGGCAAAAGGCTCATGTAAATGTAATAAGCAGGCTGGATAAAGGGGTACCAGTACTGTATATGGATTTCTGAAAAGCATTCGATAAGATGCCACACAAAAGGTTACACAGGATAAGAGTTCATGGTGTTGGGGCAATACATTAGCCTGGATACAAGGTTGTCTAATGAACAAGAAACAGAGATTTTGGATAAATGGGTCATTTTCAGGTTGGCAAACTGTGACTAGTGGGGTGCCAGAGGGATCAGCGCTAGACTCTTAAATGCTTATGATCCATGAATAGTGAATTGGATGAAGGGACAGGCTGCACTATAGCCAAATTTACTGATGATCTATAGATAGGTAGAAAAACAAAATGTGAGGAAGACACCAAGTGCCTGCAAAGGGATATAGATAGGATAAGTGAGTGGACATAAATGTGACAGATGGAGTATAACGTGGGGAAATGTAAGGTTGTCCACTTTGTGAAGAAGAATTGAAAAATAGAAAATAATTTAAATAGGATGATACTGCAGAATGCTGCTGTACAGAGGAATCTGGATGAATCACAAAAAGTTGCTTGCAAGTACAGCAAATTCTTGGAGGAAGGATTTCAGAGGAAGGCAAATGGAATTTGGGCCTTTATTGTAAAGGAAATGGCTTATAGAAGTGGGGAGACCTTACTACAACTGTACAGGGAATTGGTGAGACCACATCTAGAGCATTGCCTAAAGTTTTGGTGTCCTTATTTATGGAGAGATATACTTGCATTGGAGACAGTTCAGAGGAGGTTCAGCAGGTTGATCGCTGGGGTGAAAGCATTGTCTAATAAGGAAAGGTTGAGCAGGTTGGATCTATAGTCATTGAAATGAGAGATGATCTTATTGAAACATATAAGATTCTGGGGTGATTGACAGGATGGATGCTGAGATAATTTTTCCCCTCGTAGCGGGAACCTAGAACCAGAGGGCACAGTTTCAGAATAAGTGGTTATTTAAGACAACAATAAGGAGCAATTTCTTCCATCGGAGGGTAATAATCTGTGGAATTCACTACTCTAGAAAGCAGTGGAGACTGGGTCATTGAATATATTCAAGACTGAATTAAATGGATTTTTGATCTACAAGGGAGTCAGGGGTTATGGGTTGTTAAGATTATGACTGGGCTCTTCGATAGAAGAGAGCTGGAAATCATGCTACTGCAAACTAATGAACATTTATTAACTATTTATAGACATGTACTTTAGAAGGATTCTATTAGGACCTCCTTCCCTCAGGTTCCAGTTACATGTGATCTGACATCATCTGACATCATTAATGATGCATTCTGGAATAAACACTCTCTGCAGATTCCTGGCGTCCCTTGAATTTGGCCCTGTCTGTTATAGTATTATGCTGTAGGCTAAAATAGGAATCAAAGCCTTTGATGATTCCTTCATATTTAATGGTTTCTTCATCAGCCTCTGTCTTCATAAAATGTCATTGGCACAGTTGCCGATTGCATAAAGGGGAACACTGACCTAATCCTTATCTGTTTCTGAGTGAGTCTGGAGGCAGTCCAGTATTGACAGAATTGGCGATGCCAGTTTCTCCAGTGTGAAGCTTGGCTGAGGCCCTCCATGGGGTTCCGGGGCTTAGGCAGAGGTAAGGTTTTCTCCACAGCTCTGTGTACTTCTAGTTGGCTGTTATGGGGTTGCAGTATCAATTAGTTGATCCAATTGCTGCTGTGAGCATTCCTTGAGTGTTTTCTGCTGGGCCGATGGTCTTCACTTTTCCAGCCTTTATCGGCGTTGACTGATGTCCTTAGTATACAGTTCACAGACCACTGCCACCATGTATTATTGTCATGACTGGACCCTGGGCACCTTCGATAGAAGAGAGCAGGAAACCAAGATACTGCAAACTATTGAACATTTATTGACTATTTACAGAGAGGTACTTTAGCAGGACATCATTAGAGCCTTCTTCTCTCATATTCCAGTTACACATGATCTGAAATCATCTGATATCACTGATGATGCAATCTAGCTGTTAGCATAATAGCTATTAACCCTTTATACTACAATGGGGAGCGGTAGAAAAGTGGAGTTGAGGCCATGATGAGATCAACCATGATCTTACTGAATGGCGGAGAAAGTTTGAAGGACCAAATGGACTACTTCTGCTCCTATTTCTTAGGTGCTTATGTTCTTATATCAATGAATGCTGAAATGTTTGTGGAAAACAGGTCAGAGGCTGGGAATTCTGCAGCAAATAACTCACCTCCTAACTCCCCAAAGCCAGTCCACCATTCAGAAGTCATTATTCAGGAGTGTGATTGAGTACTCTCCATTTGCCTCGTTGAGTGCACATCCAACAACACTCAAGAAGCTCAACACCATCCAGCCCGCTTGATCAGCAACCAATCCACCATCTTAAACACTCACTCTCTCCACCACCAGTGCACAGTGGCAGCATTGCGTACCATCTACAATATGTCCTGCAACAACTTGCCAAGGCTTTTTCGACAACAGCTTCCAAACCTGTGGCCTCTACCACTTAGAAGAACAAGGGCAGCAGATGCTTGAGAACATCACCAAATTCCCCACAAAGCCACACAACATCTAGACTTGAACTATGGCTCTGTTCCCTCACTGTCGCTGGGTCAAAATCCTGGAAGTCTATCACTAACAGCACTATGCATGTACTTATACCACATGGGCTGCAGCAGCTCATGAAGGTGACTCACCACCACCTTCTCAAGGGCAATTAGGGATGGGTAATGAATGCTAATCAGTGACACTCACAGCCCAATAGCAAATAAAAAAGGGTCAAGTTTGATCTCAACCAGAGGCAGCTACAATTGGCTTTGTCTCCCTTGGTCCTAGGAACAAAGAATAATCCGGAATTATCATGTTGAATAGTATCTGAGGCCCACTGTTGAATTGCTTTATGACACATTTGGGCTAACTTATAATTAATGGACACTGCGGCAAGGAACTTCCCAAACCTGACTATGATTGGGAATTAATTAACATACAAATGTACATCAACAAGGAATCAACACTTTAAAGAAAGGAGGGGAGTTAATTGGTGAAACAAACTTACTTTGTTTCCGAACTTCGATCATAAAATATTTTCAAAACTGGATAAGCCTTTGATCAAATATTTTGTAACCAAATTGTAATTAATGTCCCCTTTAATTTGCTTTAATAACCTGGTGGTATGGCTATTTTGGAATGCATTCATTTACACTGGAAAGTAATTGTGTGAGGATAAGGCTGGCTTAGTTCTGAGGGCCCCTAATGGTACAGTCTGCATTCACACATGAAGGATGGTCATTTACGCAAGGTATTAGAGCAGGGATGGCAAGCCTGTGGCCTGCAACAATTTAATCTGGTCAGCAGTTTTCTGTGCATGATGTTGCTGAAATGGGATACAAATCTCCTGGGCATTGCTTCTCACAGCTTCTCCAGTGGCGTTTAATGAAACATCAGCAGCCTTTGATAAACTCCTAACCACTGATTTTAAAAAAAATCCTCTCAATTATCTTTTAGTCATAGGAACAGATCCCTCAAATTATTCAGTTAGATCACGGCTGCTCTGTACCACAACCTCAAACATCTGTCTTCCTCCATAATCTCTTCATCTCCTTACGTAACAAAAATGTATGAAGTCTGGGAAGCTTCAATTGAATGAGCATCTACAACCTCATTTTGAGAGAGAAAATTCTAGATTTCAATTACCTACTGTGTGAAAAAAGGCTTTCCTTATTTTCCTCCTAAATGTTTCTTCTGGTTCTAATTTTAAGATAACATGCCATTGTTCTTGATTTTTCCCACCGGAGGAAACAATTTCTGTGTCTACCTTACCAAAGCCTTTTAAAATTTAAATATCTTTGATCAGGTTACCACTCAGCCCATTGGAGAAAGGGAAACTGAGTTTTTAGCCTTTCCCCTTTATCGCTAGTCATTGATACTTACAATTGGCCCTGTAAGAAGTGCAAAAGTCACTGCTGTTCAGAGTTTGTGTTACCTCATTTCAGAAAAAATAATTCAAAAGCACTTCAAGATTTGCACAGTGGGGATGGTATAAATCGTGCCAATGTGTCACTTTACAGCTGTGTAATGAGAAATTACAGTTATATTTTGCAACAAGTTTGTCAAACATCATAAAGTACATAATTTACGCCCTAGATAGCATTCATTTAGCTGCGGCCAATCTGTCCAAAGCATAGTTAGTTGCGTAGTAATTTTTAAAAAAAATCATTCATGGGATGCAGGCATCACTGGCTAGGCCAGCATTTATTGCCCATCCCTAATTGCCCTTGTTCAGAGGGCATTTAAGAGTCAACCACATTGCTGTAGATCTGCAGTCACATGTAGGCCAGACCAGGTAAGAACGACAGATTTCCCTAAACGGCATCAGTGAACCAGATGGGTTTTTATAACGATAATGGTTCTGAGGTCATCATCAGACTTTTTAATTCCAGATTTTTATTGAATTCAAATTTCACTATCTGCCGTGGATATCCAGGTCCCCTGAGCATTACCCTGGGTCTTCTGGAATATTAAGCAAGTGACAACGCCACTATGCCATCGCCTCAGTAGGAAAAGACTGTCAGGTCCTCAACCTGACCTTCTTATCATAACACTCAATCCCTCTATAGTATAAGGATCTGGCATAGAAAGGGTTAATGTAGGACTGAGTACAGTACCGCTCACAATGTGATGTAAAGGAACACATGACCCTAGTCTAGAGGGCAGTCTTGGACAGAGACGTGTGAAGAGGCAAGCATGGAGACAGCTCCTAGCTTGGACCTTATACTGTATATATGTACCTAGTTATGAATAGTTAATAAAAACTTACTGACAAACTGTACAAGACTCAGAACCTCTTCATGAGACACAACATGATAGAACACTACACGCAACATCTTACAGCATGGTGGGTGGGGGCAGTGATTGGAAGAACTCAGAACTTCACGGAAGCTGGAGAAGAAATCTAAAACCTGGAAGATCGAAAAAGCAGCATCCTGACCTGACGAAAAGCACCAGAAGTAAAGGCACAGAAGATCACCAGTGAAAACGTCCAAAGCAAGACTGGAAGCAGAGGGCAGAAATAAAACTCCATGCTGCAGCAGAAGACTCCACTGAACCCTATGGAATTCCACCTTCAATACCCAAAGAATGCAGAGTCAGAAGACCTATCAGGGGCCAGCTAAAAAAATTAAGTTCTTGGCCAGACAGAGTTTAGAAAGATTTTTAAGTCCGTAGCAGTCAGAACTGCCGTTTTAAAACGCATTGCGAACAGCCTGAGTCCTGAATCGGCACCTGATCATGTGGCGGCTGAGTTTGCTCCAATCAATAAAATATATAATTAAACAAACAATCAGCAGTTAAAAAAAACCAGCAAAAACTGGGAATCAACAGTTTCATGGCCTGAAAATACTTAGATAATGCGGGGAAGTCTCAGAAAGGTCAATCCAGGGAGTCACTGCTGAAGATTTTAAAACACAGGAACCACAAATGCCATTACTGCGGGAGCCTGCCAGGACTGAGAAGCACAGAAAACCTCATTGAGAAGGAGCATGCTGCACCATCTTGGATTTCCTAATGGCATCTAAAGCTGTACACACTTATAAATTTCAGTGAACATGGATCAAAAATCTACCTTACCTGACCAGTTTGGACTGATCCAAGGCCCAGACCAGTCACAAAAGTGGGACATTAGAGAAAGAGATTCCTTAGATACATGATTGCTTTAGGTCTAGACAAAAAGAAACAAGCGGAACAGTTTAACACACTGCTTTATTCAATAGGTCCAACAGCCAACAATATAATAGCTAGACAAAGAATAAATACAGCAACAAAATTTTACGAAGTTTAAAAGTCATTTGGCACATTTTTTTTTTCATTCACAGGATGTGTGCTTTGCTGGCAGGGTCAGCATTTATTGCGCATCCCTAGTTGCCCTTGAGAAGGTGGTGCTGAGCTGCCTTCTTGAATTGCTGTCTATGTGGTGTGTGTACACCCACAGTGCTGTTAGGAAGGGAGTTCCAGGATTTTTACCCAGCGACAGTGAAGGAACGGCGATATATTTCCAAGTCAGGATAGTGAGTGACTTGGAGGGGAACTTCCAGGTGGTGGTGTTCCCATCTATCTGCTGCCCTTGTCCTTCTAAATGGTAGTGGTCATGGGCTTGGAAGGGGCTGTCAAAGGAGCCTTGGTAAATTCCTGCAGTGCATCTTGTAGATGGTACACACTGCTGCTACTGTGTGTCGGTGGTGGAGGGAGTGAATGTTTGTGGATATGTTTCCAATCAAACGGGCTGCTTTGTCCTGGATGGTGTCAAGCTTCTTGAGTGTTGTGGAAGCTGCACTCATCCAGGCAAATTGGGGAGTATTCCATCACACTCCTGACTTGTGCGTTGTAGGTGGTGGACAGACTTTGGGGAGTCAGGAGGTCAGTTACCCATTGCACGATTCCTATCCTCTGACCTGCTCTTGTAGCCATAGTGTTTATATAGCTAGCCCAGTTCAGTTTCTGGTCAATAGTAACCCCCAGGATATTGATGGTGGGGAATTCAGTGACGGGTAATGCCATTGAACATCAAGGGACGATGGTTGGATTCTCTCTTGCTGGAAATCGTCATTGCCTGACACTTGTGTGGCGCGAATGTTACTTGCCACTTGTCAGCCCAAGCCTGCATGTTGTCCATGTCTTGCTGCATTCGGACATGGACTGCTTCAGTATCTGAGGAGTCGCAACTGGTGCTGACCATTGTGCAATCATCAGCGAACATCCCCACTTCTAACCTTATGATGGAAGGAAGGTCATTGATGAAGCAGCTGAAGATGGTTGGGCCGAGGATACTACCCTGAGGAGCTCCTGCAGTGATGTCCTGGAGCTGAGATGACAGACCTCCAACAACCACAACCACCTTCCTTTGTGCTAGGTATGACTCCAACCAGCTGAGAGTTTTCACTCTGATTCCCATTGACTCCAGTCTAGCTGGGGCTCCTTGATGCCACAATCGGTCAAATGTGGCCTTGATGGCAAGGGCAGTCACTCTCACTTCACTTCGGGAGTTCAGCTCTTTTGTCCATGTTTGAACCAAGGCTGTAATGAGGTCAGGAGCTGAGTGGCGAAACCCAAACTGAGTGTCAGTGAGCAGGTTATTGCTAAGCAAGTGCCGCTTGATAGCACTGTTGATGACACCTTCCATTACTTTACTGATGATCGAGAGTAGATTGATGGGGTGGTAATTAGCCGGGTTGGATTTTTCCTGCTTTTTGTATACAGAACATACCTGGGCATTTTCCATATAGCCAGGTAGATGCCAGTGTTATAGCTGTACTGGAACAGCTTGGCTAGGGGCACAGCAAGTTCTGGAGCACAAGTCTTCTGTACTATTGCCGAAATGTTGTCAGGGCCCATAGCCTTTGCAGTATCCAGTGCCTTCAGCCGTTTCTTGATATCACGTGGAGTGAATCAGATTGGTTGGAGACTGGCATCTGTGATGCTGGGGCCCTCTGGAGGAGGCCGAAATGGATCATCCGCTCGGCACTTCTGGCTGAAGATTGTTGCGAATGCTTCGACCTTATCTTTTGCACTGATGTGCTGGGCTCCTCCATCATTGAGAATGGGGATATTTGTGGAGCCTCCTCCTCCATTGAGTTGTTGAATTGTCCACCACCATTCACGACTGGGTGTGACAGGACTGCAGAGCTTAGATCTGATCCTTTGGTTGTGGGATTTTTTAGCTTAGTCTATCACTTGCTGCTTATGCTGTTTGGCATGCAAGTCGTCCTGTGTTAAAGCTTCACCAGGTTGACACCTCATTTTTAGGAATGCCTGGCGTTGCCCTTGGCACGCCCTCCTGCGCTCTTGATTGAACCAGGGTTAATCCCCTGGCTTGATGGTAATGGTAGATCAGTAACAAGATCCCTGAAAGAACAAAGTTTAACAAATGTGTCCATCAACCAGGAGAACCTGTTGACTCTTTCATTAATGAGCTGTATAGAATGGCTGTGACTATGATGGCCTGAAATCAGAGCAAATTAGGGACAAAATTGTTGTCAGAGTGGCAGATGATACATTCTCAGACTTGTTTCAAGCTAAGGATGATTTGCCCCTTGCAAAGGCCATTCAGATTGTCAGGCAATCCGAAATCTGTTTCTAACACAGATCCATCTTAAGGGATGAAGGCAAGCCATGATACAGAACAACCCCTTCTGATACCGACCAACTAGTAAAACAGCAGAGGAGCAGGAGCACTCCAGGCCAAGGGAAACAATACCCTAACTGACCACTAGACAGTGGGCAACCATGCCAGCGCTGTGGAGCCAAGCGACGCCAGAGGTGTTCTCAATGTCTGAAATTCTCAGCATAGTGTTTTAATTGCAACCGTGTAGGACACTTCAGAAAGCTATGCAAAGCTAATACAGTCAGATACACAGGTGACCCAAAGACAATTCACGAGGCCAGGGCACTACTCCAAGAGGAAACATAACCATGCTTCTTGGGTGAGGTCAAAGATCAGGGATTTTTGTTCTGGGATGCAGACATATTGGTTAATGGTCATCTCACAAACGTTAAATTGGACATGGGATCCAGTGTTACAGTCCTCTCAGACAAAGAACTGTGGCTGGCAGACCTCTGGCTACAACCGGCCGGCACGCGACTGTATAGCCTCAGGGGAATCCAATTCCTGGTCATAGGCATAATTCTGGAACCATTAAGGTATCACGCCAAACAAATCTTTGAAGTTATGTGCATCATCCATAACCTGTCTTTTTCACTTTTGAGCAGAGATGCCTGCATTGCCCTGCACCTTCTTAAAACAGCAGAAGGTGTCAATTACACAGAACTGCAAGTTCCTGAGAGCCCCAACAGAAAAGTTACCCTTGGCTGGGATTTCGGCTCTGAATTATCTTGACTCTTTGCAGAGCGGTTTGTCCATTTTCTCTGCAGGTACCAAAAACTTCTCATTGGCCACATCAGCCAACCGCTCAGATGGTTACCATGACGCCTCGAGTGGAAGACAGCCAAGAAATGAACCAGCAGCAAGAAGAGCCTCAACCTCCGGCTCCATTATCTGTTGGTAAGATACCTCAAGACACTACGACACAGACGCTGCAACCTCGGCCAGTACAACTGTTTGCCAGATGATGCTAGAATAGAGAAGTAGCCACTAACCAACTGCAGCATAACTCAGTGAGGCAAGGAAGCAATCTAATGAGAACATGGTTGCACAGAAAGCTAAACTGCAAGGTGAGCCCAGTAGGAAGAGACATGTTCCATCCTGATGTGCATCACAGCGAACCACGATTAGGAAGAAAAACAGAATGAACGAGCTGCGAGTTCATTCTCACTGTAAGGAACAGGGTAAACTAATGACCATCACTAACACTAGATGGGGAGTTGAGAAGGAGCAGTTCAACTTCAAAGAATGAAAGAAGAGAATTAAGATCAACCAACTAAACACCAGAAAGGCCAAATCAACATCCAAAACAATTACATCTACATCCAAAACAAGCTTCTATTTATCAAGGCTTATCCAATACAACAGACCATTAGCCAGCTGTTGTAAAGACAAGACCTGGAAGAATTATAAAGCCTGCAGACTGCCTGAACCTGTAAATACAAAGGCTTGGAAAGGTGGGGAGGCAGGGGAGGTGTGGGGTTGGTTGGGGGGGTGGGGGGGTTGTGGGGAAGGGGTAGTAGAAGTACTGTAAATAGTTTGGTTAAACAGGAATGCTTTGTAAATACATTAGATAAAGACTTGGGGGGAGGTGTAGTGTAAGGGTCTGGCATAAAAAGGGTTAACAAGGGGCAGGGTACAGTACTGACCACAGTGTGATGTAAAGGAACACGTGACCCAAGTCCAGAGGGCAGTTTCGTACTGGACAGAGAGGTGTGTAGAGGCAAGCATGGAGACAGCTCCCAGCTGAGGCATTATACTGTATACATAGTTATGAGTACTTAATAAACACTCACTGTTAAACTATACAAGACTTGGAACTTCTTTATGAGACCTACCGAACTACACACAACATCCTACAACACTCTGTTTCTTTACAATGTATTTACTTTGCCATTTGAATCCATTTTTACTGATTATTCCAAGTGTACAACATATTCGCTTTTGTGAATAAAAACTACATTTATCTAAACTATGCAGCAGGTAGGCAAGAAAGTACCCAAAAGGCTGCACTCTGCATACTGATTTGACTATGGCATGTGTCCCACAAAGTCTACAACATTACAACGAAGCCCATAAGTTAAATAGCCTTGGGCCCCAATTCTAGATTGACAGTTAAGTCCACAACTCACAATACCACTCATACACTAAAAACTGGCTGGACATTACAATCAGGCCATATATTTCATAATCAGCAACAAGAATTACATAGACGCTTAATTCCTGGCTCTTATCACCTTGGGGGCACTGCCCATCTTCATTTCCAGCCAATGAGCCATTTCTACTTCTGTACTGTAGGTTTTATGTAATTCCATGTAAGCCCACCTAGACATAGCGGGAACTGTGCTAATTTTGTGGGTCTACAGGCTCTTGCATATCCTTATTAAATACAAAAGGATGGTGAAGCTTTCTTCAGGTAGTCCTTAATATTTTCTCAGTCTGCGGTGACCTAGAAATAACTTTGTAAAATCTTTATATCTATGGTTTGGAAATTCATAACTTTTCAAAATTGATTGCTGTCTTCAGGGTAAATGGTATTGTCTCCATTAATGAACTAGAGGTTGAAGTTATAATATTATTAAAGTGCCTCAAGTGAGACTCTATATGAGAAGATTTTTTTTACAGCGTTGTGAAAATTGACTCTGAGTAAAAACGATTAGTGGTGTGTCTATTAACTCTTTCAAAAGTTGAATCAATACTTGACTTGCAGCAGAATTGAAGGCGACAGAGGTAATTAAAGAGTGAGATGATCAAACGGAATTTGATGACTGTGCTGCTGGGGGCAAGGGTGGGGGTGTGTGGGGCACTGGTGTGGTTGAGCGCAGGGAGGAATAGTCAAATATTCTGAAGCCTCACTTGATTTCTATGATGGTTAGTCTAGTCAGATGAGCTCAAGAAATTAGCAACTTGGCTCTTTTGGTTTACATTCTAGGGTAAATGGTTGTGGGTTTACACCCCACACCAGGATTTAAGTGCATGAGCGAGACTGACACATCAAAGGCTGTGCTTAGGGAGTGCTGTCCTGCCACCCTTAAAATGAGATATTAAGCAAAGTCCTATCTGAATGTTCACATGAAAAACCAGTAATGAAAATAGGCGAGAGTTAGATAAGAACAAATGAAAGCAAGCCCTCATACAACAGTTTGGAGAAGCACACTCTGCTAATATACATCTCCTCACTAAGATCTTCATATGACCTGTGCTCCTACCAAGTGTAATAGCTAGTCTTAAATAATGCCTTACTCTCTTTCCTCTATCCTCTGCTGTTCCTCCTTCAGGATAATGACTTGCAAAATCCCAGAAGGAATGTCTTCCCTATTCCTGAGAGGTCCTCACTCTGCAGAGCGATCTCATACTCAGAAGCAAGTCAAAGGCTATGTAGGCTGAATACAGAAAGAAAACCACTCCATGCGTGTCATTGTCATCTCCAGTATTCACTAAAGTTTTGAGCAATCTTCCACCTCAAAAACCTTTCTCTTTCACGAGTCTCAGGTGACTGATAACAGCTGCACCTCAATCTAACCAACTGTTAGTGAATTGCAAGCATCAATATGGGAAACCTGGGGCTACCATGGTCCTGGCCTTTATTATCCTATATTATAATTGGGTGGCTGGGGACTACCCCAGTATTCAAACAATGAGTGGTTTGGGTTTGGAATGCACTGCCTGAAAGTGTGGTGGAGGCAGGTTCAATCGAGGCATTCAAGGGGGCATTAGATGATTATTTGAATAGAAACAATGTGCAGGGGTACAGGGAAAAGGCAGCGCAATGGCACTCGGTCATAATGCTCCTTTGGAGAGCCAGTACAGACACAATGGGCCAAATGGCCTCCTTCTGGGCAGCTAAAATTCTGTGATTCTGTGATTCCAGCAAGAGTCACTGATGATGATAGGGACTGGAAACCATGACGGTTTTATTACTCGCTTTCTAGCTGAAAGCGCAAACTGTAGTAGTAGTTCCCTGCTAACTGAGCACAGGTTAGGGAACAAAATTGAGAGATCTCTGGAGGGAAATTTTCCCAGCCAAGTGGAGGCGGATGTTAGTCCGCCCAAGAGAAACAGGTTGCCACGCATTGCCAGTGACTGATAAGGTGACTACAGCCCTCAGCTTCTTCTCCATGGCTCCTTCCAGGGATCAGTTGGTGACATCTGTGGGATCTTACAATCTACAGGCCACAACTGGATATTACAACAATAAGCACAACAACTTATATTTATAAAGCAACTTCAACATAATGAAGCATTATGACGCTTCACAGGAACGTTATACAGCAGAATTTAACACCTAATGCACATAAGGAGATGTTAGGTCAGATGACTAAAAGCCTGGTCAAAGAGTTAGGCTTTGAGGAGTGTCTTAAGAGAGGAAAGTGAGGTGGAGAGGTGTAGGGAGGGAATTCCAGAACCTACGGTCTAGGTAACTAAAAACACACTCACCAATGGTAGAGCAATGAAATTTAGGGATGCTCAATAGGCCAGAATTAGGATAGGTAAGCACTTGGGAGAGAAGGTAATAGGGGATGACACTGATAGATTCAGATGAGAAAATATGAGATGAGGGTTGAGTGAAGCATAAATGCCAACATGACTGGTTGGGCCTAAAGGCACCTTTTATGCTGCATAACCTACCCAATGTAAAATAATGAAAAGAGTGCAGATGACTCAGAGGGTTGCAGGGCAGGAGGTGATTGCAGAAATAGGGAAATGCGAGGCCGTGAAACAAGGGTGAGAATTTTAAAATCAAGATGTTGCTTGACCAAGTCAGTGAACATAGTGGTGATCAGTGAATGGAACTTGTTGCGAGTAGGACATGGCCACAGGGTTTCGGACGACCTCAGGTTTATGGAGGAAAGAAGAGACCAGCCAGGAGTGCATTGGAAATGTCTAGTCAAAAGGCAAGGCAGGCATGAGTGAGACTCATGCAAGTTACAGAAGCAGAAGGTGGAGGAGAAGGAGCATCATGATGTGCTGTTATAGCCTACAGGCATCAATCTGCCTTCCAGAGAAGACCATGTGCCTATATTTAGACATGCTTTTTTCAAAAGTGTGCAGCTCCCCCCAAAGATAACCACCTTTACCACCTCCTCCTCCCTACAGGCACGAAGCCAGTCTTAACATTCATAGCCTTACCTCCTCACCAAGGTGGTTCATTCCATTCACCGGAATGAACCTGGTCATGGTAAAAGGGGAACCAAAGGCTGCCCCATCTGCACCTGTGCAGGGGCAGACTAGGTCATCGGGGCAGGAGAGAGTGTGTGTCTGAGGGGTGAAGGGCAAGGGCTGAGAAGTGGGATGCCTTGAGAAGAAGCTGCCCTGCCACCAGCTCTTTCCCTAGCTTCTTTCTCAGTGCTCAACTATATTTCCCTGCTAACTAGGAGTGAGTGACCATGTCAGTGTGACATTCGAGCAAGGCTTTGACTGCTGTTTTGTCAGCTGGCAGCCAGAGTGTGCAGGTTATTGGTATGGGCCTGCATGCACTCAGTGGCCTGCTGTGTCTTACTCTCCATGGAAGTTGCCCACTCTTTCAATGAAATCATCATCAGCACAAATTTCTGAGACATTGTGGCACTCATGCAAGAGATGGACTCCTCCATTTTCTGTGCAAGGATACTGTCTCTGGAAATGCTGACAGCAGCACACACATTTCTCTTTGTTGCTCCACAAGTTCCTTTTAGTGCATGACTCCTGAGGCACAACATCTGTATCCAGCTGAGCAGAGTTTGAAGTGTCCTGTTCCCTTTGATGGGGACTCTCCGCTGCTGCCTTTGTCTTCAGCACTGTTATTTCTCACATGTGATGTGCTCCTTACGATGTGCCTCCCTATTTCCCTCAGATACTGGATCCTCTGAGGTGTGCCTCACCAAGCTGATCAAGGGTGCATAGGAGTCATGTGACAGTGAATCCTCAGAGTGCTGGTTCTCCTCTGAAGACTCCTCAGCCTCCTTCCTCATCTCCTCACGTAGGTGAAATAGGGCTCCAGGTTAGAATAGTGCAGGTCATAAAATATAATATATTGATGGTATCAGTTTAATATGAGTTTAATGACAATTGTGGCAGTGTGAAATCTAATGCTGTCACAAGGTCTCATCTCTCCATCGGCAACAGCCTATACAGTTGCTGCCATGCTAAGCTCCAGGACTTCCTTCTCCATCATGGTTAAGGTGGCCATTCCTGCAGCTCCACCCCTGGCTCGCTACTTCTCCCTAACATTGTAAGGTATCTTCTCCTTCAATGGGAAAATGCGAGGAGAAGTGGAAGTGTGATGAGTTAATTGATGGGTGAGGATGGAGGGTGAACATTTGCGGAGGATTTAAGGTGGACCGTGGAGAGAAAGTGCTGTGTGTGACAGTCAGGGGAGTGCTGTACATGAGAATGCAAGGGAGATGAGGGAGTGAAGGCTGCCAATTGAGTGTTTCAGGAGACTCTTCTTGCCAGAATTCTTGATATCTTTGAACCTTTTCCAGAACTGGATCCAGGCCCTCAGCACCACATTTCAGCTGTTGACAGCCTCTGTGACTTGCAGCTATGCCTGTTTGGTGTCTGGGAGTCATAAAATAGTTAACTTGCCTAATAATTTCAACACTCCTCATTCAATTAAAGCACTTCTTTTTGTGCACAAACAAATAAAACCAGCTCCTGGTAGCAGTAACATCACTTCCTTCCAACTAAATAACAGCCTGTGTTGGCTGGCAGATGGATAGGAAATATGCAACAACATGACAGAAGAACGATTTGGCAAATTTTAGTTATGCTGCCTGTGAGCGTTCATGGAGACAAATGATAATTGGTTTTTAACATAACACAGTAATAGCAAGTGGTTGTCAAGTAGTTAATCTTCTTAAAGCATGGATTGCCACCTAAGCAGATCATTTTTACAATCTTGAAGATGGGTTGTGACTTGATTTGAAAAAATAAAAAATAATTACCTCAGATCCAATCGCATAAATCTGTGCAGCGTGTTCACTGAGATGAATAGAAAGCTTCCATCTTACACACTGCATGGAGGATACAACACAGCATCTTTGTAATTTATTAAAGCTCACAAAAGCTCATGGTGATGAACCATGACTTACAGGATTCTACTTTGGCGACTATGTACTGAAATACTATTGGCTAAATTTGTTAAAAAAAATCTGTTCAGTTACTTATTATACCTTTAGATAATTCTATAATATTCTGGTAGGGATTAAAATATGCTCCAGAAGTTTCATGGAATGTTTAGAAACATTCCAGGAGTCTCTCTTCCTGAGTAACAAGACTCTATACAATAGTATTATTGTTCTATACGACGCTGGGTTATTCCTATGTATTACCTCGTGGGGGTGGGGATGGCACAATGGATTGTAAATATCAGAGATGAACGTGCTTTTTGTTTTCATCATACTTGCAATGTACAATTGAAACAAATAAATTCAGGTAGAAACTTCTGGGGGCTTTCTGCTATTACATAATTTCTCTATAAGTTCCTTCACACTGTTTGTCCCAGCTTGTGATTCAAGTTGTCATGATGAATTCATCCTTTGACATTTGCACCCCCCTCCCCTCCTATCCACCCGCCGCCCCCACGACCTCTTCAGGGATGAAAATTAGGTCAATGATGACTTCTGTGTAACAAATCCACTTACCTCCTGTTCACATAGATATTGACATTCTCTCAACATTCTCTAACATAACAACGTATCAGCCCTTTCTTGTTCATACATGAGCTTGTCAATAATCACCAAATCCATACACTTACAACACACTGTGATGCGCACTCTGCTTTATTGCAATTAAGTCTAAGGTATACACAAGTCAGTCAACTCTTTTCTAACACCTTATTTTCTTGGATGCCTTCACCTGCTTTTCTATAAGCTTCCTAGTGTTTTTTCTTGGTACAACTTGAGGACCAGTATGGTAAAACGGTCATGGGATTGAGCTGTTCCATCTCACAATGTTGCTCACTCTTGTCAGGAAACTCCTAGCCCCATCACTGCATGAAGCTGCTAATTGTGCATCCTGATGTAACCTCCCATGTTCCACTGGTGTACACCTTCCTGCTCTCAACAGGAAGGCTGGAAGTTTGGCATGAAATCCAGAGTAATGGCAGAATCAGGTAAATCACCTTTGCACTGGCTTCTGGATCTATGTCGCCACTGATCGGCAGAATGACAGCTATCAGATCCCGATAGGCCTGAGTGACATCAGCGTGGATTGTGACCATCACGGGCTGGAAGCTGCTATTCAATGTGCAATCTATTTCCTCTCATACTACTAACGGAATTGCAGCCTGCTTTTTTTTCAATGGTGGTAGTGGCCATTGCAGATCAGCTCAGATCCTGATGAACCTAATCAGATCCATTGGTGTCTGCAATGGAGAAATATCTTCCCTGATATTGTTGTAAATCAGAATTATGAACTCACAGCTACAGCACATCCAAGGGGCTGACTCCAGAGACTGCATGTACTTATGATGGTCCTCAAACGTCTTTTTCAGGCAAGTACCTCCATGAGTTCTGGGTCTCACTACTGAACAATCATCACAGCCCTCTCCTCCTGCTTCCACTGGGAAATTGGCACATTCTTATCCATTTAACTGCTCCTTTGTTTCCTTGGTGCTCTGTGAATCACCTGGTGCTGCACCCTCACCCATACTATCTCTTTTCCCCAGGTGAAAATATCTGGGTTGCTGCCCAGCCATGATGAAGCAAGTGGTGTGATGATGGGTTGAAGAGAGGTTGGGCAGACAAACCTGGGACAGGAGGTCTCTGTTGGAGCTCATGGCTGGGCTTCAGTCTGTAGAGCAGCCTAGCTGGAGTCAGAAGGAATAGTCAACAATCTGTGACCGGATCCTGGCACCAGATAACGAATTAATTTGCTCAGCCATTGAAAAGGTGCCATGGTTAGGCTGATAATCCATTTTACAGTGTTGTTTGACAGGGTATCTCAACAGACATTATCAAGCTTGGTGGAGCATCTTAGAGGAAGAGTATACAATGCTCTGGCACCTGTTGACCGACTTTCCAAATGCGCAGGCCTGTCCATGTTTTATAACAGTACTCTATATTGCTTTCACATCAACGCATCTGCTCTGAGGTCCAAGAGAGGAACAAACGCCAAACATGTATCTAATGCAAGACATCTGCATATTACAAACTCACATAAACTTGATGATGGCCAGGGCCCTATTCTACAAAAGGCTAAGGCAGGTTCTCTTCTTCACCACCCGCTCCATCACCATGGTTTATTTTAGGGTAATGCAAAAGAGCGCACTCTCTCATTTGGGGAATCCCCCCTACCTGCACAGGAAGTCCATAGCGCTTCCCGCCGGACGTCACGCTTGGCGGGCCTTAATTGGCCCGCCCACTTAAAATGGCGGCGGGGCCTGCTTCTCCAGCGGGGATCGGCTCCCCGTCTGCCGGAGATTGGGTCGGGCCCGCCCGCCTGGTAGGCAGAAAATTCTGCCCATTGATACAGAGTGAGATTTACACCTTTAGGTAAATTTATGATTTCTGAGTGGAGCCTCACTAAACGTGCGTGCACGTTAAAGCAAAGCTTTAATACCATAGTGCCAATTTTGTAACTCATCTTTCTGTCCAGTGAAGCCCTTAGCTGAGAACTGAATGCTGCAAAATTGCTCCTCACATCTAATCCATGACCTGCATACTTGACCTAGCACTGTTTGAAGAAAAGCAATAAATATTGTGAGAAATACAGAGTAAAACAGGCAACATCTGAGAGAAGTCCCTGAGAACAAGAGGCATTCGATTGAGACTGAGTACTGCAAGGGGAACAATATTTAATTCTTCAGCACTGATACCTTTTAAAACAATTGATGGTAGTTTATGGTCACCAATACTGAGACTAGCTTTATATTCCAGATTTATTAACTGAATTGAAATTCCACGCTGTTACATCATGATGCACATCACTATCTCATGACCATAACTATTAACCCACTATGCTACAATTACCATCTAGGGAGCGTATCGAAGGAAGTTTGGTCCTACTTGGAAATGACAAATAATGTATTATGGCATTGCGCGTAAGAACGCAAAAAAGTCCTCAGCAAGAAAAGGCCATTCAAAACTGAATTCAACATGTTTTAGAGTAAATGTATGATTATTCCATCATCAACTTTCCATCTCCACTATGAGCAACACATTTTGGTTCCTTACTTTAAGGAATATTAAGTACCTTCCCCAGTGCTATTAATATTTTCAATAACTTCAATTTATTTCTTAAAGGTTATGGATCTTAACAGGTATGGTTAATATTGGATCAACAATGAGAGAGTGTGAGAGGATCGGGGCCATTAACAGTGAGAGAGTGCAAGAGGAGCAGTGCCATGGGATCTTTTATGTCCACCCGCGAGAGCAGACGGGGTCCCAGTTTAGCATCTCATCTAAATGACAGCGCAGCACTCCCCCAGTACTGCTGTGGAGCATCAGCCTTGATTTTTGTTCTCAAGCCCTGGGATGGGACTTGAACCCAGAATCTTCTAACTCAGTTTCTATTTGACCTTGAATCAAGTAACTCCTTTGAAAGTCTATTGCACATATTTACTTGCCTACAGAGGATAAGGAATTGTTCCAATTATAATGCACTTTGTATTGTATACTAGAATTAAATTGACCATAAGTTTGATAGACAGTAGTGAAGAATAGAATTAAGACTGCATTTTTCATTCAGAATTTTAAAGTTGAATACATTTTCAACAAACGAAATTTTGGGATCCGATTTTGGTGCAGATACAAGGCAAGTAAATGGAATGATTATTCAAGAATGCTTCCAAAGCTATGGTGGAATGACTTTCCTGCTTTGCTATCAGGCCACGGATTTGCAAGTTATTTGACAATGACGCGTTTGCTTGCATCTTTTGGATTAACCAGTCTTTCTAAAGCATAGCACCGTTGTTCCAAACTGACAGTGTACTTTGCAAATTCTATTTACTTGCACTGTCAACGGTCGTAGCGAGCCAAATGGATAAAAACCAATATGTGACTTAAATATTTACTCCTCAGTAGGTGCTGCAGAGCACTTTGACATTGTAACAGCTGCAAAATCTTATTTTGTGAAGAAGAAGAAGAATAAATGATAGTGAATATGTTTGTAACCAGATGGTGATATTGTACAAAAGATTAGACCTTTAGGTTGCAATATAGTCTTTTGGGAAATGACTCATTGGAAATAAATGCTACTATTAAAACATGAATTACCCTTTAAACTGCTGCAGAGAACCATACATAAAGCACATTATTGTAATTACTGTGATGATTCAGAAAGTTCCATTCAGATATTAACACCAAGCCTAAGTAAATTTCTGTGGTTCTTAGATAAAGAATTTTTTGAAAATTGTCCCTACTCAGAAACATTACAGGGACTGTAGCAGTCTTTAAAATGAGTTTTTGTTGCCTACCAAAGGCAGACGTGTCAGCACCAGGGAACTGGTATGCAGTTTCAGTGTCAAGTACTTCCATGTATATGAGAACTGCACGTTTGACAAATAGTAAAACTGTTCCTACCCTGCTCCAATAGTGTGCCGTAATCCCAACCTCAGAAGTTTGTCTCTACTAAGCCAATGTGAATATCTCCGTTTCCCCCACCAGCCATCCTTATGGCATCTCTGAGTTTTTTTGGCTCAGTGCCAGTTATCAAAAACCTAGGAATGGTGCCTTAAAGTGGAAATCTAAAGAAAAGAAATTCTTTAAAATTAATCTGAACATCTTTGTGGCTCAGTGAGTAAGGTGAATGTACTTATTTCAGGGTACGTTCAAATCCAAGATTGGATAATAAAGGAATATTTTCATTAAGGATCAACATAAATATAAATGCAACAGCATGCAACTGACACTGCTCATTTACAAATTCCATCTTTCGGGTTGACCGACTTTTCCAGTCTAGATCTAACATGTTTAATTTTCAAAATTAATATAGGCCTTATTGATATCAAGCAAATGTCAAATTCAAATTGCGCCCTCCTGCACTCTTCACTGAACCAGGGTTGGCCTCTTGGCTTGATGGTAATGGTAGAGTCAGGGATTTGCTGGGCCATGAGGTTACAGATTGTGACAGAATACAATTCTGCTGCTGCTGATGGCCTAAAGTGCCTCATGGATGCCCAGTTTTAAGCTGTTAGATCTGTTCTCAATCTATCCCATTTAGAACGGTGTTAGTGCCACACAACATGATGGCAGGTCTGCTCAGTGTGAGATAGACTTCATCGTCACAAGGACAGTGCAGTGGTCACCCTTACCAATACATTCAATGAGATCATGGCTGACCTGATAATCCTCAATTCCACTTTCTTGTCTTTTCACAATAATCCTTGATTCCCTTACTGATTATAAGACCATAAGACGTAGGAGCAGAAATAGGCCATTCGGTCCATTGAGTGATGTTAGTAACTTAATCTTGGTGATAGACATTGAAGTCTCCTATCCATAGAACCATAGAACACTACAGCACAGAAAACAGGCCATTCGGCCCTTCTAGTCTGTGCCAAAATATTATTGCGCTAGTCCAATTGACCTGCACCGAGTCCATAACCCTCCAGACCTCTCCCATCCAAGTATCTATCTAATTTATTCTTAAAACTTAAGAGTGAGCCCGCATTTACCACATCAGATGGTAGCTCGTTCCACACTCTCACCACTCTCTGAGTGAAGAAGTTCCCCCTAATGTTCCCCCTAAACCTTTCCCCTTTCACCCTAAAGCCATGTCCTCTCATGTTTATTTCTCCTAATCTAAGTGGAAAGAGCCTACTCGCATTTACTCTGTCTATACCCCTCATAATTTTGTAAACTTCTATCATATCTCCCCTCATTCTTCTACGCTCCAAGGAATAAAGTCCTAACCTGTTTAATCTTTCCCTGTAACTCAACTCCTTAAGACCCGACAACATCCTAGTAAATCTTCTCTGCACTCTCTCAATCTTACTGATATCCTTCCTGTAGTTAGGCGACCAGAACTGCACACAATACTCCAAAGTTGGCCTCATCAATGTCTTATACAACCTCACCATAACATCCCAACTCCTATACTCAATACTTTGATTTATGAAGGCCAGTATGCCAAAGTACATTTTGTGCCCCAGCAGCCCTCAGTCCTTCCTCCAAGTGGTCTTTAACTTGGATGAGCACTGATTCATCAGTTGAGGGAGGGCAGTAGGTGGTAATCAGCAAGAAGTTTCCTGGCCCATGTATGAACTGATGCCATGAGACTTCATGGGGTCTGAAGTCAATGTTGATCAAAGACTACCAGAGCAAATCCCTCCTGCTGTATATCACTATGCCACCACCTCTGCTGGACCTGTCTGGCCTGTGGAACAGGACATACCCAGGGATGGTGATGTTGGTGTCTGGGATAATAGCTGTAAGGTGTCATTCTTTGAGCATGACTAGTCTGTGGGAGAGTTCTCCCAGTTTTGGTACAAACCGCCAAATATCTAGTCTGTGGACCTTGCCCGGCTCTTTATTTAGACAACTGGAAAGCTGAGTGGATAATATTTTTTCAACCTGCTATGCTGGCACAAAGTGCCTCATCTCACAGCTAAGGCAGCAGTCAATAAAACTATAAGTGGCCAAAATATGCCAGCATGTTGGAAAACCAGCTTAATCAGTCAACATTGCAGGGTGAGCATGAAACCCCCTGTGGAGCTGTAGGGTCAGTGATTTAAATATTCAAGTAAGCAATTAATTTTGGCATTTGCCCTGGATTCTGGTTTTAACAACAAGCACATGGCTTTGCTGATCTGTGAGGAACTCACCAGGTTCAACAAGATGAGCACACAGTAGGGAATAATTGATCAATGAAATCAGTCTGGAAATCCTTTAAACAGTGAAACTGCATAGCTGCCTCCCTGCCTAAGCCCACTGTTGAAACAAATTGGTTCTCACCCAGCTCCTGGCCCCCACCCCTGCTGTGAGCACACCTATCATCTATTGAAATAAAATTCCAATCCACGGTTGGTGATTAACCAGTGCCTGTTTATTGTCCTGCACACAGCATGTTAAAATCAAGCTGCCCCCTGTTTTACATGATGACTGTATGCAGCCAGAACTCCTGTGCAGTTTTCTGGGTGCACGCACCAGCATGGCCCCTCATATCATGAGTGCTACTTTAAGGCAGCCTACATGTCTTCAAGGAGGAGTGCACTGTAATTGCATGAAGCCGTGGGAGTTGTTTGAAAACTCAATCTGTGCAATGCTACTTTAATGAATGATCCACAACGCAGTATGTGCACCAAGATTTCCTGATAATGCCCTTGAGATCTTAGACAAAATATGGAGAAAGGTGTCCTGTATTTGCAGGGGTAGGAGGCCCTGCAGGTATAAGCTTAGGAGGCAGTGGGAGGAAGTAGCAGCAGAGGGCAATGCCAGTTGTATAGAACATGGATGCAATGCAGGAAATAGCCCAATGACCTGATGGGAGTTGCCAAATGAGTGCGTTCCAACTTCACATAGCACATCCAGCAATTGCACCGCTAGCTTCTTCATGCTTTTTTTATTCATTCATGGGACGTGGGTTTCATTGGCTGGGCCAGCATTTATTGCCCATCCCTAGTTGCCCGTGAGAAGATAATGGTGAGCTGCAGTCCATGTGGTGTAGGTACACCCACAGAGCTGTTTGGGCTGAAATAAATACATTCCCATCACCCACCTACCAACCATCTTTATCAATCAGTACTCAACTCTTCAATTCATATCCTTCACCTCACCTGTTTAAAAAATTATTTCATGGGATGTGGGCATTGCTGGCTAGAACAACATTTATTGCCCATCCCTGTTTTTGCTTGAGAAGGTGGTGGTGTGCTGCCTTCTGGAACCACTGCAGTCCATGGCTTGCAGGAACACCCATGGCACTGATAAGGAGTTCTGGGATTTTGACCCAGCGACAGTGCAGGAGCAGTGATATATTTCCAAATCCGGATGTCGTGAGGCTTGGAGGGGAACTTGCAGGTGGTGGTGTTCCCATGCATCTGCTGCCCTTGTCCTTCTAGATGATAGAGGTCTTGGGTTTGGAAGGTGCAGTCTAAGGAAACTTATTGCAGTGCATCTTGTGGATGATACACACTGCTGCCGCTGTTTGTCGATGGTGAGAGAGTGAATGTTTGTTGATGTGGTGCCATTCAAACAAGCTGCTTTGTCCTAGATGGTGTCAAGCTTCTTGAGTGTTGTTGGAGCTGCACTCATCCAGGCAAGTGGAGAGTATTCCGTCACATTCCTGACTTGTGCCTTATAGATGCTGGACAGGGTTTGGGGAGTCAGGAGGAGAGTTACTTGCCGCAGTTCCTAGCCTCTGATCTGCTCTTGAAGCCACAGTATTTATATGGTTGGACCAGTTCAGTTTCTGGTCAATGTTAACCCCCAGGGTGTTGATAGTGTGGGATTCAGTGATGGTAATGCCCTTGAATGTCAAGGGAAGATGGTTGAATTCTCTCTTGTTGGAGATGGTCATTGCCTGGCACTTGTGTGATGTGAATGTTACTTACTTTCCACTTACCAGCCCAAGCCGAATGTTGTCCAGGTCTTGTTGTATATGGACATGGACTACTTCATATCTGAGGGATCACAAATGGTGCTAACACTGAGCAATCTTTAGCAAACATCCCCACTTCTGACCATGTGATGGAGGGAGGGTCATCGAAGCAGCTGAAGATGGTTAGGCCAAGGACACTACCCTGAGGAACTCCTGCAGCAATGTCCTAGGACTGAAATAATTGGCCTCCAACAACCACAACCACCTTCCTTTGTGCTAGGTATGACTGCAACCAGTGGAGAGTTTCCCCCCTGATTCCCAGTGACTGCAGTCTTGTTAGGGCTCCTTGAAATCAAGGGCAGTCACTCTGAGCTCAGTGCTTGAGTTCAGCTCTTTTGTCCATGTTTGGACCAAGACTGTAATGAGGTCAGAAGCTGAGTGACCCTTGCAGAACCCAAACTGAGTGTCACTGAGCAAGTTATTGCTGAGCAAGTGTCTCTTGATAGCATTGTGGACGACACCTTCCATTATTTTGCTGATGATTGAGAGTAGACTGATGGAGTGGTAATTAGCTGGTTTGTATTTGCTCTGCTTCCTATGGACAAGACATAGCTGGGCAATTTTCCACATTGTCAGATTGATGTTGTAGCTGTAATCGAACAGTTTGGCTATGGGCACGGCAAGTTCTTGAGCACAAGTCTTCAGTACTATAGGCGGAATGTTGTCAGGGCCCATAGCCTTTGCAGTATCTAGTGCCATCAATAGTTTCTTGATATCATGTAAAGACCAGCTACCTTAACATCTGCCATTGGGAAAATGTTGGAAGTGATTATTAAAGACATTACAACAGGGCACTTAGATAAATTAGAAGTAACCAGGCAGAGTCAACATAGTTTTGTGAAAGGGAAATCATGTTTAACCAATTTATTGAGTTCTTTGAAGAGGCAACAGGTGATGTGGATAAAGGGGATCCGGTGGATGTACTGGACTTAGATTTTCAGAAGGCATTTGATAAGGTGCCCTATCAAAAATTATTGCAAAAAATAAATCATGGTGTAGTGGGTAACATATTGGCATGGATAGAAGATTGGCTTGCTAACAGGAAACAAAGAGTAAACATAAATGGTCCATTTCCTACTTGGCAGGCTGTGACAAGTGCTGTGCCACATGGATCAGTACTGAAGCCTCAACTCTTTACAGTTTATATAAATCATTTGGATGAAGGGACCAATGGTATATGGTTGCTAAGTTTACTGATGACACAATGCTAGGCAGGAAAGTAAATTGTGAAGAAGACATAAGGAGGCTACAAAAGGATATAGATGGATTAGGTGAGTGGGCAAAGATCTGACAAATGGAGTATAATGTGGGAAAATGTGAGGTTGTCCATTTTGGCACGCCAAATAAAAGAGAGGCATATTATCTAAATAGTGAGAGATTGCGGAGCTCAGAAGAATCTGGGTGTCTTCGTGCATGAATCGCAAAAGGCTTGTATGCAGGTACAGCAAGTAATTAGGAAAGCTAATGGAATGTTATCATTTATTGGGAAGGGAATTGAATGCAAAAGTAGGGAGGTGATGATTCAGTTATACAGGGCATTGGTGAAAGCATAGCTGGAGTATTGTGTACGGTATTGATTTCCATATTTAAGGAAAGATGTAAATTCAGTGGAAGCAGTTCACAGAATTAATATCTGAAGTGGGTGGGATGTCTTATGAAGAAAGGCTGGACAGGCTAGGGCTTGTATCTGCTGGAGTTTTGAAGTGTAAGAGGTGACTTGATTGAAACATGTAGGATCCTGAGGGGACTTGACAGGGTGGATATGGAAAGGATGTTTCCTCTTATGGGAGAATATAGAACTAGGGGCCACAGTTTAAAAAGATAGGGTCAGCCATTTAGGACAGAGATGAGGATTTTTTTCTCTGTGTTATCAAGCACAGTACCAGCTAATTAGACTTCCACACCTTCTCCCTGCCTTTGAACTTCCTGTTCTTCTTGTTTCAACCCTGTGATCTTGTTATCGCACAATCGGGAAACAATCCAGGATGCTCTCTCTGCAACACTTGTGTTGAAAACACTTCTACAGGCTGCTCAACTATCATAGGCATCACCCACATCTGTGACCCAGCTATATCATTACCCAGAATAAATTAAACACGTGCAATGCGCAATTTTCCCATTGCTCCAACAATCATTTCACATGTTTATCACTTACTCCTTGAATTTATCTTCCACCATGGGATAGGTTTGGCATCTCCATGAACCCCAATTATTATCACCCACTCCTGCAATACTCCCCGAGAACAACAATTATCAGTATCCCACAACATTAAGGATTGACTAGTCCCTGTATCTCTTAAAATTTTAACATCTTTACCTACTCCACCCTGTATACATGGAAAGACTTCCTCTTCACATACAAGACCTTTAAACATTTCTGCAACCTGTTCCTCCGAATTCTCTTGAGTAAATTGTGAACACATTCCTACTTCTTTACCTATCACTGGTTCTTCCTGTTTTACCTATTCACAAACCAATGGGGTTTCCTGTGCCTGAACCTCACAACCCACAGTATTTTTACTTCCAGAACTTTTCTGCACCCAATAATCCCAACAGATTTCCCTTGCAATTTCCAACACACAGACTTTGTGTGTCCAACTTTATTACAATGAAAACACCTCAATTTTCGAATGTCACTTCTACCCTCAGTACCTTCTTTTTTATTCTGAATAAAAACTTCCTGTGAATTTCCACCTATTGCTTCTCTTCCATGACTACCCACCTTCATTTCACCTTCCCACTTTCCATCCTTCTCATATTTAAAAGGGTGATAACTAAAAGGTTTAGCTCTATGAACTAACTCATAATCATCAGCTATCTCTACTGCTTGTCTTACCGTTTGAACCCTCTGTTCCTCCACTTGAGTTCTCACTACCAAAGGAATTGAATTTTTAAATTATTCCAAAAGAATTACCTCTCTAAGAGCTTTATATGTCATCTCTATCTTTAATGCCCATATCCACCAGCCAAAATAACTTTGTTTTACTCTTTCAAGTGCAATATAAGTTTGCCCAGACTGTTTTCTCATATTCCTAAATTTCTGGCTGTATGTCTCAGGAGCCAACTCATATGCACTCAAAATAGCCTTTATTTTTACCACATCATTGTTCAACGACATTTCTTCTGACAATGAAGCGTACGCCTCATGTGTTCTACCCACCAACCTGGACTGTAACAACAATGTCCAGTTTTCCTGGGCGATTTCATCTGTTTAGCTATCTTCTCAAATGAAATAGAGAATGCTTCAACATCTCTTTCCTCAAACTTTGGAAGAGGTTGTAAAAATTTAAACATCTCCCCACTGGGTTTTAATTTGGAAATAATCCCTTCCTCACCTCCTGATGTCTCATCTTTAACTGCCAGCATTTTAAACTGGAATTCTCTCTCTCTCTCTTTTTCTGTCTCTTGCCTTTCTGCCTGCTCCTTCTGAAATGCCCTTTCCCTTTTCCTTTCTTTTTTTGCTGCCTCTAGCTCAAGTTTTTTCATTTGCAACAGAATTTGAGCCCATTCCAACGACCCACTCCTTGGAGAACTCAGTCTCTCAGGTATTCCTTCCAATTTCAAATGCTGTGCTTTACCTTTAATTATGTCTAATTTCCTTACCTCGCAGGTAACCCTAATTGTAACTTATCCACCAATTCCATTAATTTAGCTTTATTTGCCTTTTGTAAACCAACCAAAGTTATAATTTCAACTCCCAAACAAGCCTTAGCAACTGCCAAAGCCATATTGCAGTCTCACCACTTAAAAAAACCCCTCACACCAGCTCCTGAATTCAAAGTACTTCTCGTACTTGTAACCTTAAGATTCGCCAACTCCAAACCAACCCAGGAATTTCAAGTATATTTTGCAAAGAGCCCCCAGTTTTGATATGGCATAGCAGTTGGTAAATGCTGAGCTGTTCAAATCCCAGAGGGAAACTTGAAACAACTGCCACAACTATTTTTCAATTTGTATTTATTTCGAGGTAGTAATAAGATCACTAAGTGTTATAGGTTTCTTAAACAACTAAATTAAAGCTTTATTAATAAAAAAAATTATCTTCTCATTTAATTTGTGCAGGTCTGCATCTCCCTGAGACAGCTCGTCAGCACCTGCCTGCCTTTAGGGAGCTCGCTAGAAGCGCCCACCCGCACCCTCACTTTTGTTGATGCCCGCACCCCCCCTCGGCAATGCTGAGGCCAGCCAGCATGAAATTGCATTTGGGGGGCAATCACAAATGGAAGCACATTCCATTTCTGGGCCAGCCGGACCTGTCACGCATGCCAAGCATGAAATTCAGGCCACGGATTTGTTCATCAATGATCTCTGTAGGCTGGTAAGAAACTGCGATTGTGGAACATTAAAAGATGAACTGATTCATGACAGAATTGTAGTCGGGTTCTAGACGGAGCATTGTCAGATCTCCTACATACAAGGGAGGATTTAACACTTGTAAAAGCAGCGCAGATTGCAAATGGAACTCAGGAAACAGAATCGGGCATTTTTTCACAGGGAAGGAGGGGTCCCGTGGAAAAAGTCCAGTGAGACCATTCAGCTTGCAAGCCATAAGAGAGAAAGCGCACCAAAGTCTAAACCCACCATAACAGGGAAAAGCGTGCCAACTGCCGTTTTGAAATATCTTCAGTGTGATGGGAACAAACTGCGTGAGCAAGAAGAATGTCCGAGGGGGTGGGGAAGAGTGCCACAGCTGTGGAAAAATAGGCCACTTCAAAACTGTTTGTTGCTTGAAAATGCTGACAACCTGTAAGAAGAGGGAGACATTTTTAAAACAGAGCCATGTACAAGAAGTGGAAGAACCACAGGCATAGGAACTAAACTTCCTGAGGGGAGGTACATGATACTGAAAACAAGCATTGGAATATTAAACTCAAAGTGGATGGACACCCCACAGAGATTAAATTAGATACAGGAGCAGGGTTTTTTGTTTTATCAGATAAAGTCAAGGGGCTCAAACAAATTACATTGCACCATCATCTATTAAATTACCAGGTCCTGGGGGTACAACTTTAAAAGTGAAAGGCCAACTCATAGCAAAGCTGAAATATAAAGATTGATAAATTCTCGAACCCCTCCATGTCATTCAAAATCAAGAATGATCTCTACTAAGCAGGGAGGCATGCCTAAAATTGAAATTAATCTATAAAGTGGGTTAAGTTGCTGATGAGAACTACAGCAATACTTTTCAAAAGGAGTTTCCGATATTGTTTACAGGCCGAGGGAAGTTAAAGACCGAGTATCATATCACCCGAAGAGCTGATGCAAAAGAAATTTGACTCTTTACACCAAAAATCCCTTACCCACTCCTGAACAAAGTCAAGGGTGAAATTGAAAAGATGCAGCAGAAGGGACTATCTCACCTCACAACATGCTAACAAAATGCTGTTCAGGAACGGTTACAGTCCCAAAGTCAAATGGCTCTATAAGAATCTGCGTGGATTCATCTCAACTGAAAAAAAACCCAGTGGAATGTGAGACCAACTTGATGGCCTCAGTGGATGAGAGTCTTGCCAAACTTGCCAAAAGTACTTTATTCAACAAATTAGAAGTAAACAGTGGATTTTGGCAGTTACCACTGGACAAAGAATCCAGATTGCTAACCATATTTAAAACGCCATTCGGTTGAATAGTGCCTGCTCCAGAAATTTTCCGGAGAACAATGTTTCACATGCTAGAAGGCATAGAAGGAAAAATATGCCATATGGATAACATACTCACACATGGGTCCACGAGAGAAGGGCTTAACCACAGAGTCAGAGCAGCCCTGAGAGCTTTACAGGATGCAGGTCTAGCATTGGATGAAAATTGTGAGTGTTTCAAGCCTATTATCAAGTTTCTAGGTCACATAGTACAAGTCGCTGGTATCATAGTTGATCCACAAAGAAACAAAAGTAATCAGAATGTTATGTTCCTTCTGTCAGGTCACTTCATTCAGTGAATATGGTTGCATGCCTATCTACTGGTGAGTGAGTTGGTAACCAAGACACGGCAGACTTGGACACCAATGTAAGGATGAAGCACATGTTGTTTATTAACACAAGTAACAGAGCACTAACACAAGTGTGCTTCTCAAACCAGACCCTATTCGAAACTACTGATTAACATTGTAGCCCGCACTACACAGCAATTGGGTAACACAGTCACATGGTCAATCTGCTCACATTCTCTTAAAGGCATATTGCACCTCAGATTACCACACAGAGAATTTCCACAATCCAGAAACATAACTGGAGCTCCAAGGATTTCTTGGGATTGTCAACCAAGCAGGCAAATTCCGATCAAATTTAGCAGAGATTAACCAGCCCTTAAGGCAGACCCAGCAGTGGTGTTGGAATGTGGACCAAGAAAATGCTTTCAAAAGGATTAAACAACTTTTAATCTCTTCTAAAATCTTGGCACATTACAATCCAGATTTACAGACCATAGTAGTAGCAGATGCATCATCTATAGCTCTGGGGACAGTTTTATTTCAAGTGCAGCGAGACGGTCTACTCTACCTCTAGATTACTAACAGAAACAGAACAATGATATGCCACAATAGAAGAGGAAGCATTGAGAGCAATGTGGGAATGCAACATTTTTCAGACTCTGTTATGGGATTGCGTTTCAAAATCAAAACAGTCCATAAACCACCAGTCGCTCTTCTGAACATGAAAGAAATTGCAAAGATGCCTCTCAGAATCCAGCAGCTCAGACTAAGATTGATGAGATATGACTCCATCACAGAGTGTATGCAAGGGAAGTGTCAAACAATGGCAGGCACACTGTCATGAATACCATCAGAAGAAACCAAACTTCATCGAGGAGGTTGAAGCATGTACGTCTTTAATCCCGCAACACTTGCCAGCTACTGCAAAAAGGTCGCAGGAAATAAAACAAGCCCAGAAATGAGATGAAGAATGCTCCCAAGTCCTAGAATATTGTCGGGAAGGAAGGCCAGATGATATCGCCACTAATCCAATACTACGGCAGTACTTTGAACAGTGCAACCTCACTGTCATTGACAACTTACTAGTCCTCAACAAGAGAATAGTCGTACCGAGAACACTTCACCTTGCTTTTCTTCAAAGACTTCACCAAGGTGACCTAGGAATTGCATAATGTTGTACAAGAGCACATAATCAGTAATCAGCCTGCTGATCAGGCACTACTTGTTCTATAGAAGAAATGTCTTACTTGCGCTGCAAGCAGCCAGGAAGGAAAAATCAAACCCAATATCACCACAAACGACCATGGGAGGGTAAAACAGCATAAGAATAGAGAACCAACCGGGTTCGGGACTTTAATAGCACATGAGTTACCAGCGCTGAAGCCCGAGGAGAGACCATGGATCCGAGACCAACAAAAGGACGGCACAATAATTGAAAAAAATTTCACAACCAAGATCGCACAGGATTGAGACAGACCAAAGTGTCATCAGGAGAAACTGCAGCGCCTTGGAGAGAAAGTCAATAGACATTTGGGCTTACTACTCAGATCCTGACGAAGAAGAAGAAAGACTTACCACAAGGTCCGTAGCCAACTGGGAGAAGATCACTCACACCGATAGGAGGGAGAGTACGGAATATCCTCAACCTCAAAAGGAGATCAGAATGAAATCAGCGAGATGGGTCAAGGCACCCCAGAGAATAACTCTGTGAAGTCTGATACATTTGCGGGAGGTGTAGGAGGATGCAAATATGATAGTGATAAACGCTTGGAAAAAGATGTGGATTAAAGGGTTAACATCAAACGTATACATGATGCAATAATGATATCAGATCACATGACTGTGAAGGTGCAGAAGATCCGATCTCATGTAGAAGTCCAAATGTGCGAATACTTGCTGTAAATAAATGGTTATAGTTTTGAGAAACTACAGACTTGAGCAGCACACTTTGGGAGAATGGACAATTCCCAAAAGACCCAGGCCATGGAATGAAAGTTTCATAGTCACTATCACCAAGACTGGCTTTTAATCCCAGACTTTTTATTCATTAAATTTAAATTTCACCAGCGGCTGTGGTGGGATTTGAACCCACATTCCCCAAAGGGTCTCTAGACTGCTAGTCCAGGGGCATCACCACTACATCAACACCTGCCCCTAAGCCCTTACACACTTTGTATTGTTGCAAGCCTCACAGGCACAACTCATACATGTTTGCTGCTATTCACAGCAGATAGACACATCACAGGGAACTCCTTGATCCACTTCCATCTTTCTCACAGGAGAATATGGGGCACAACAGGAAGCAGCATGGTGTCAGCTAATGGAAAACTCCGGAACTCAGAGAAGCTGCAGCAGGAAATCAAAAGCCGGAAAATTAAAGGAGCAGGATTCTGACCTGACTGAAAGCACCTGAAGTGAAGACACAGAGGGAGATCACTTGAAAGAAGCTCCATTGCAGAACTGAAAGCAGAAAGGCAGAAGAAAAATCTCCACTGTGCAGCTGAGGGCTCCACATGACCTCATGGGAGTCCATTGTGAATGCCCACAGAGTGCAAAGTCAAAGCACCTAGCAAGTGTGAGCAAAAAATTCAGTTCAAATCTAGGACCAGTCCAAGAAGGTTGGGACCATCATCACCTCAGGAGCCTGCCAAAAACATGACAAATGCAGGAAGATTCTGAAAAGATGGCTACTGTGGTGCCATCTTTAAAACCTGCTCAGCATTTAAAGCTGAACTCACCTGAAATTTAAAGCAACCATGGAGAACAAATCAACATTACCAGGCCAATTTGGACTGATCCAAGGGCCAGACCAAACACAAAATTGGGGATTTTAGCAGAAAAGGTTCTTAAAATACATGATTGCTTCAGGATTAGATAAAAAGGCAGAAGCTGAACAAGTGAATGCACTACTTTATTCAGTAGGTCCAATAGCCGATGATATTGCGAGGCAAGGAATAAACAAATTCTCAGATAAATTTGATGAAGTTCTAAAATCATTCAATTCATATTTTAATCTAAGAAGCAACAAAACTAAGAGAGAGTGAAATTCAACAAACGTGTCCAACCGCCTGGAGAACCAGTTAACTCTTCGATAAGTTAATTATACAGATTAGCTGAAGGCTGTGTCTACAGCGACCTTAAGTCAGAACTCATACGGGACAGAATTGTTGTCTGAGTGGCTGACAATGTCCTTTCAGACATATTACAGACCAAGGAAGATCCAACTCTAGAAAAGGCCACCCAAAGATTCAAACAGTCTGAAATCTGCCAACATCACTGAACCATTTTATGTGGCGAAAGCAAGCCATGGTACAGAGCAACCCCAACTGTCCAACTAGTGAAGCAACAAAGGCCAAGAAAGGCAATACCCAAACAGAACAGAAGAGGGTGGCAACCATATCAGCGCTGTGAAGCCAAAAGACCTCAAAGGTGAGAACTATGTCCAGCAATCTCCATGCAGTGTAGTGATTTAACTACAACCCACTGGGACACTTCAGAAAGCTATGCAAAGCTAAGATACCCAGACAGGCAGAGGATCCCAACGCAATCCATGAGACTAGGGTAGCAGACCAGGAAGAGACCCAGGAAGAGCTTCTTGGGCGAGGTCAAGGATCCTGGATTCTCTTTTTGGAATGCGGACATCTCAGTAAATGGTCACCTCACCAACTTCAAATTGGATACAGGAGCCAGTGTTATAGCCATCTCAGATAACGAACCATGGCTGATAGATTAAAGCAAAATACTGCGGATGCTGGAAACCTGAAATAAAAACAGAGAATGCTGGATAAACTCAGCAGGTCTGGCAGCATCTGTGGAGCGAGAAAAACAGTTAATGTTTCGAGTCCGTGTGACTCTTCTTCAGACCTAAAGAGAAGTAGAAATGTGATGGATATTATACTGTTTAAGGGGCAGGGGATGGAGCAGGTGGAGCCTGAAGGTCAGGGATAAGTGGGAGCTCAGGAGAGATTGACAAAGATGTCATGGACACAAGACAAAGGGAGTGATAATGGCAGTGTTAAAGACTAAAGAAGGTGCTGTTAGTGGCACAAAGGTAAGATAGCAGCATTTGTTAATAGCAGAAAAAGGTTCAGCGCTTTGTGAAAGCACAACATAGCAACAAGTGACAGATGGCCGTGGCTGATAGACCTCTGGCTACAAATGGCAGATGCACCACTATATGGGGCTGGAGGAATTCGACTTCTGGTCATAGGCATGATAATATAAACGCTAAGGTATGTAGACAAGCAGATATTCAAAGTCTTGTATGTCATCCAAAACCAATCTTCTCTCTTGAGCCTGTGTTGCCCTTAATCTTTTTAAAATGGCAGAAGATGTCAAGACAATCTCTGTTGTCAACTACATGGAACTGCCAGTTCCCAAGAAGCCCACCAGTAAAGAGACTCGACTAGGACTTCAGCTCTTAATTGTCTTCACCCTTCATAGAGCCGGTTTGACCAATTTCTTTGCAGGAGGCAGAAGCTCCTCTTTGCTCAGACCAGCCAAACCTTCAGATAATCACCACTGCATATTGAGTGGAAGCCACAAAGGAAAATTACCAATAATAGAAGAATTAGCCTGAACCCCAGGCTCCAACAGTCACTGTCACACTGCCTGTAAACACCACGGCATAGACACTGCAACCTCCAGCCTATGTGCAAAGCTGCAAGACGATGCTGGAGTAAGTAGCTAGTGACCATCAGTTCACTAGACAACACCTCAGTGAGGCACAGAGACACACAGAAAATCATAGTGTTGTGATAAAAGCCAAACTGCAAGGTGAGCACACTGATGAGGAATGTCCAGACGATAGGGAGAGACACGTTCAGCTCTGACAAATATATTATAATTGGTATCAGTGCCCTTGCTCCAGGGTAGGAAGAAATCAGCCACAAATTCTTTTACTTTTGGTCATCCACAGTCTCCTGGTAAGTGGACATTAGTTGTGAAAAAGGATTGAGCCTCACTGACTAGCGAGCTTCAGTTACATGTAAATGATGCCTGACAGCTAATTTCCATCTATCTCAAGTCAATGCCGTCGGGCACATGACACCCATTTTGCGCCAATGACTAGCACTGCTCTCATTTCCCGCTGAGGTACAGCAGGGGCTCTCACCTTTGGGGGAGAATGGCAGAAAGTTGGACAAAATTAATAAATGTGGACTTTAACCTTTTACTCACTGTGACAATAATTCATTCTGGGATTTAGACGCAGTGAATATCCCATCAATATATCAAGGACTTTTTTTGTTGGTGTTTTCTTTCCAAACATTCCCTCTTGCGGCATCTGGCAGTCATTTTTTCCACTTAATAGGACTTTACAATTAGGCATCATTTATGCCATACAAAATTAATTAGAAATGTCTGTAGCATTTTATGAATATGCAGTTATGCTAAAACAAATAGAGAGTTAAGTCACTGCTCTAACCCTGCGTGGTTTGCTATTTGCATATCTTTTAGATGACTGTGCTGAAAGCCAGCTGTCTTGATCAGCTATGGCAGAATGCATATGCAATGCTCTAATGAGAATTGCAAATTTATTAAAAAACATATTTTTGCAATTTGCTTGCATAAGTGATTGCAAAAGCAAATGATTCTATAGAATAAAATGTGTAAGAGTATTTTTTTCTGTGCAGTGACATCTTCATTGAGGAGTCTTTCATGATGTTGCTTTTGAACTTTTATGGGTGGCATCTGTTGTTTTGCACTTGAATGGGAACCCAGTCCTCACACTGTCAATTTGTCAATCAAGGCAATTGTTGAGATTTACACTCTTGACTTTAAATGTTCTATCTGCTGCAGCCTTTTACCAAATGATGCACAATGGACATTCCTACTGTGAGTGTGCTTTGTGTCATTCAGTTAGATAAATACCATGTCAAAACTTGCAGCATATCCCATTTCAAAATACTTTTTAATTTTTCAAATTTTTCATCCTCCTTTTTTGAAAGAAGATAAAGGAAAGAAAGACTTGTATTTTTTTTTAATCCTTTCATGGGATGTGGGTGGCAAGGCCAGCATTTGTTGCCCATTCCTAATTGCCCTTGAACTGAGTGGCTTGCTCAGCCACTTCAGAGGGCAGTTAGGAGTCAGCCACATTGCTGTGGGCCTGGAGTCACATGTAGGCCAGACCAGGTAAGGATAGCAGATTTCTTTCCCTGAAGACATTAGTGAACCAGATGGGTTTTTAATAATAATCAATAGTTTTAATTGTCACCATGATTTCAACATAACCCAAATTGCTTTAAAGCCAATGAAATAGTCCTGGCTGATGTTTCACCACTCTAGCCAGCTGCTCAAATTTAATTGTAATACCCCTAACACAACTCCAGGTGAGATCAGCTAACTCAGTACATGCTGTGAATTGAGTCTAATCGTCATATTAAGAAGTGGATTTGCTACTGAGCCATTAGGAGAGTTTTTCTTAAAATGTTTTTCGTTATCCTTCCATGGGATGTGGGCATTGCTGGCAAGGCCAGTGTTAGTTGCCATCCCTAATTGCCCTAACTGGTATCATGGGTTTCCATCCCTATCTCTTTTCACTGGCACCTGGGGCAATAATGCCTTTTAGATGGAAAAGTTTACTACACGAACTCCAAGTTTGCTAACATGTCTTTAGTGCACCAACCAGGGCTTATCAGCAGGATGTCATGAAGAGAGAAATAATTAATGGCCTATTTATACTGCAGAACTGCTTTATGAAACAGTTCTGCAATATTGCCTGAGGGCTCCAGCATTACGGAAATCACCCCATTTGTATCATGGATGGATTCTATAGCGTAAAAACAACAGAAAAAATGACTGCAGATTTGTTTTAATGGAATGATTCATGACTTTGAAGCTGTGTACCTTCCCTACTGGTTAGAAAACCTAGCTCAATTTACAGTTGTGTTAAATTCAGAACCTGTCATAAAATAAGGTTGCCTAGATCTCTGTCACTGCATGGCAACTTTCAGAGATGCAGCTGAAAACCATCCACATGAGTGGGTCTCAGAGTCACTGGAGGTGGCCTCACTGCTTCACTTACTTTGCCGCATTGTCCCCGAAGTCTGAGATGGTGCTGGCAGGAGCACAGTAAAGTAAATAAGGTATTAATATAATAACTCAGTGATGCATACTCCACCAGGATTTTGTTTTTCTATTCCCTGGCTTCCGACTCCATCCCTCCCACGGCAAGCCTGAGATCAAGCCAATCTGTTTGCAACCCTGGTATCACATTTGACCCCAAGATGATCTTCTGGCTTAATAGTCATGCCATCACTAAAGTCATCTATTTCCAGCTCCATAACATCACCCAACCTCGTTTCTGTCTCAGCTTATCTGCTGCTGAAAACCTTGTTTATGCCTTTGTTACCTTCAGACTTCACTATCCAGTGCACTCCTGGCTGGTCTCCCACATTCTACCCTCTGTAAACTTGAGGCCATCCAAAACTTTGCTGCCCCTGACTTAATTCACAGCAAGTTCCATTCCCCTATCACTCAGTGCTTGCTGACTTACGTTGGTTCTTAGTCAAGCAATGTTTTGACGTTATAATTTTCATCCTTGTTTTCAAATCCCTCCATGGCCTTGTCCTGTCCTGTCTCTTTAATCTCCTCCAGCCCCAGAACCTCCCCTGCCCCCCCGAATTATCTACAGTCTTCTAATTCTGGCTTCTTGAGCATTCCCAATTTTTGGACCCTGAACCTGACCTCTGGAGCAGTGAGCCTTCCAGTTGCTCTTTGCCAGAGCAAACCAATTAAGAGCCACGTCCAGGCTCTAGACCAATTAAGGAGACCAGGCAGGATAAAGGATTTCTGTTTAAATGGACCATGGCACGATTCAGGAAATCTCACCAGCAATTGGATTTTTCAAGCTACAACATCTACTGTAATGATGAGGAGACCTGAACAGGTTGGCCCCACATCGGCTGCTCTTACCTGGAGGTCCAGCTGAGGGCACTGAGGGGCTGAAGTGAGGTGAGCACTCTTAAGGACTGGAAGAGAAGAATGAGTTGTTGTAAGTGTCCAAGGAAGCCTGCAGCAGCAGTGTGGTGCCTCCAACCTGCAGACAGTGAACTAAGAGGATCAAAGGCCTTCGGAGGGCATGATAGCTGAGTGGCATAACACTTTCAGGTGCCATGCCCCACACTTCAACATTCACAGAATTCTCCTGCACAACATGCCTCAGGGCAGCACATTCCTCAGCTTCACTCATTCCTCTCCCTGCAGCTACCTCACATCCCCAATTAAGCAGGCAACATTCACATTGTCCCTCAGCCGTTTCTCAACCATGCTTCAGAGTCAACCTACACAAATTTAGGCAGAGATGGTGGTGTAGTGGTAATGTCATTGACAAATAATCCAGAGGCTCAGGCTAATGTTCATGGGTTTAAATCTCACCATAGTAGCTTGTGGAATTAAAATTCAGTTAATAAATCTGGAATTAAAAGTTAGTCTCAGTAATGATGACCATGAAACTATCACTGACGTTGACTGCTGTAAAACCCATCTTGTTCACTAATGTCCTTTAAGGAAGGAAATCTGCCATTCTTACCTGGTCTTGCCTACATGTGATTCCAGATCCCAGTAATGTGGTAAACTCTTAACCGTCCTCCGAAATGGCTGAGCAAGCAACTCAGTTGATGGACAACAATTGCTGGTTTTCTCTGCTGGTGGGAAAGTGCGAACCTTGGTGAAAGACAGTGACACAGGGTGGAGGGGGGCAGGTGGGGTTGGCTTCCATTGGCAATGTGTGTTTATCTGCTTGGAAAGTAAGTCATGCGCCATGAGATATCAGCAGAAAGCTGCTGTGGGGCTGGTGCTCAAACATGTCAAAAGAGCTGATCCTCTACCCTGCATTGGGGCTCTCACCTCCTTCAAGCTGAATCTCGGTGGCAATCCCCTTTGGCCTGTGGAGGGATCTGCGGATGAGGAGAAAGCAACTGGTGCTGCTTCAAGGCTGCTTTATCCTAGATGGCATTGAGCTCCTCGAGTGTTTTTGAAGCCGCACTCAGCCAAGTGAATGAGGAATATTCCATCACATATTGACTTGTGCCTTGTATGTTGTGGAAAGGATTTATGGAGTCAGGAAGTGATTTACTCTGCAGAATTCCCAGCCTGTGACCTGTTCTCGTAACCACAGTATTTATCTGGCTTGTCCAGTTAAATTTCTGGTCAATGGTAACCTACAGGATGTTGGCGGGCTTCACTTGAACCGTGCTGGGATAAGTGCCCTGGCGAATTGAAGAGCTAGGGCTATAGAGATGGCTTTAAACTAAATAGAAGGGGGGAGGGTTCTGAAGAGGGGTGTGTAGGCTTACAAAGCAAAAGGATATGATAGCATTACAGGACAGCTATTTAGGTATTGATACCCAGAGGGTGACAGGAAGGGACATAATGTACTAACATTAAAAAAAAGCAGCAAACAGGGTCAAAGGGGGTGAAAGTGGTAAAAAGGCAAAACAATTGGCTCCTTACTTAAATGCATGTAGTATTCAGAACAAAATACATGAATTAAAGGCACAAATAGAGGTTAATAGGTATGATCTCATAGCCATTATGGAGACATGGCTACAAGGTGATCAAAGCTGGGAACTAAATGTTCAGGGGTATGTGACTTTTTGAAAGGACAGGCAGGAAGGAAAGGGTGGTGGGGTAGCTTTGTTAGTATGCAATGGAATAAGTAAGATAGCAAGAAATGATCTTGAATCGGAAGATGTAGAATCCATAAGGGTGGAGGTCAGAAATAACAAGGGGAAGAAGACATTGGTGGGAGTAGTCTATAGGTCCCTTAACAGTAGCTATACTGTAGGATGGAGAATAAATTAGGAGATAATGAGGGCATGTAAAAAAGGCAGTACTTTAATCATGGGTGACTTTAATCTTCAAGTAGATTGGGAAAATCAAATTGACAGAGGTAGCCATGAGCAAGAATTCATACAGCATATTCAGGACAGTTTCCTAGAACAATATGCTGTGGATCCAACCAGGGATCAGGCTATGTTGGATCTGGTAGTGTGTAATAATGCAGGTTTAGTAAATGATCTCACTAGTGACCATAACATGGAGGAATTTAGCACTCAGTTTGAGAGTGAGAAGCTTGGGCCGGAAATAACTGTGCTAAACTTAAATAAGGGTAATTACAAAGGAATGAGGGCAGAGTTGGCTGGAGTGGACTAGAAAAGGATTTTAGCAGAAAATATGATTGATGGACAATGGCAGACGTTTAAGAAAATAGTTCATGACTCTCAACAAAGATATACCCCAGTGAGGAAGGAGGATTCTAGGAAGGGGATAAACCAACCATGGTTAAGCAAGAAAGTTAAGGATAGTATCAAATTGAAAGAAAATCATACAATGTGGCAAAGATTAATGGTAATCCAGAGGATTGGGAAAGTTTTAAAAAACCAACAAAAGATGACCAAAAAATAATAAAGAGGGAGAAAGAGGGTAAACTAGCAAGTAGTATAAAAGTTGACAGTAAGAGCTTCTTTAAATATATAAAAAAGGAGAGAGAGGCCAAAGTCGACATAGGCTCCTTAGAGAATGAGGCTGGGGAAGTAATAATGAGGAAGCAGGAAATGGCAGAGGAGTTGAATAAATACTTTGCAACAGTCTTCATGGTAGAAGACACTAATAGCATTTCAAAAATACTAAATAATCAAGGGGCAAAAATGAGGGGTGGTGGGGAGGAAATAAATACAATAACTATCACTAGAGAAAAAATACTAGGGAAACTAATGGGGCTAAAGGCCAAGAAGTCCCCTGGAACTGATGAGTTGCATCCTAGGATATTAAAGGAAGTATAGCTGCACAGATAGTGGATGCACTGGTAATAATATTCCAAGGAATCTTAGATTCTGAATAAGTCCCAGAGGATTGAAGAAAGGCCAATGCAACACCCTTATTCAAAAAGGGAGGGAGACAAAAAACAGTTAATGATTGGCCAGTTAACTTAACATCCATTATTGGGAAAATGTTAGAGTTTATTATAAAGGATGTAATAGCAGAGCATTTAGAAATGCATAATATTATTAAGCAGAGTCAGCATGGCTTCATCAGGGGGAAGAGGATTGGCTACCTAATAGAAGACGGAGAGTTGGTAAAAGAGGGGTATTTTCAGGATGGTAACCTGCAACTAATGGAGTGCCACAGGGATCAGTGCTGGGACCACAATTATTTACAGTATGTATTAATGACTTGGATGAGGGAAGTGAATGTACTATCGCCAAGTTTGCGGATGACACAAAAATAGATGGGAAGGCAAGTGGTGAGGATGACACCAAGGAGTCTACAGAGGGATATAGGCAGGTTAAGTGAGTGGGCAAAAATGTGGCAGATAGAATATAATGTGGAAAAATGTGAGGTTATGCACTTTGGCAGGAAGAATAGAGGAACTGAATGTTATTTAAATGGAGAAAGACTGAAGAAATCTGCAGCACAGAGGGATTTGGGGGTCTTCGTGCATGAATCACAAAAAGCTAGCATACAAATTTAGCAGGTAATAGGGAAGGCAAGTTGAATGTTGGCCCTTATTTCAAAGGGAATGGAGTATAAAAATAGGGAAGCCTTGCTAAAACTATACAAGTCACTAGTTAGACCACACCTAGAATACTGTGAACAGTTTTGGTCCCCTTACCTAAGGAAAACTGTACTAGGATTGGAGGCAGTCCAGAGAAGGTTCACTAGGTTGATCCTGGGTGTAGAGTGATTTTCTTATGAGGAGAGGTTGAATAGGTTGGGCCTGTACTCATTGGAATTTAGAAGAATGAGAGGAGACCTTATGAAGCATATAAGATTCTCAGGGAGCTTGACAGGTTAGATGTTGAGAGGTTATTTCCCCTTGTGGGAGAGTCTAGGACCAGAGGGCATAATCTCAGAGTAAGGGGTCACCGACTTAAAACAGAGATGAGGAGGAATTTCTTCTCTCAGAGGGTAGTGAATCTGTGGAATTTTTTACCACAGAGGGCTTTAGAGACTGGGTCATTAAGAATATTCAAGGCTGAGATAGATTTTTAATCAGTAAGGGAATCAAGGGTTATGGGGAAAAGGCAGGAAAGTGGAGTTGAGGATTATCAGATCAGCCATGATTTCATTGAATGGCAGAGCAGACTCGATGAGCCGAATGGCCTACTTCTGCTCCTATGTCTTATGGTCTTATGGTGGTGAGGGTTTCAGTGATAGAAATGCTTTTGAATTTCAAGCGGAAATGTATAGATTCTTGCCGGAGATGGTCTTTGCCTGGCACTAGTGTGGCGCAAATGTTATTTTTAATCTATGCCTGAATTTTAATTTAAGCCTGAATGTTATCCAGATCTTGCCACATATGGGCATGGACTGCTTTACTACCTGCTGAACTATGAATGGAATTTAAATCATCAGCAAACATCTCCACTTCTGAACTTATGATAGAGGGAAGGTCATTGATGAAGCAATTGAAGATGATTGGGCTTAGAATGCCACCCTGAGGAACTCCTGCAGGAATGTTCTGAGGCAGGGATGATTGGCCTCCAACAACTACAACCATCTTCCTTTGTGCTAGGTAAGAATCCAACCAGTGGAGAGTTTCCCCCGATTCCCATTGACTACACTGTGATGTGGCTCTTAGTTAAAGATCTGGTTTGTGAGAGCCTGCTGAATGGCTTTTGTTGCCTGCAAAGGATATTCTCGTTCAAGATATTTTCTGGTTCATCCTCAGGATCTTGCCTGCAGGTGTACTCCTTCTGCCTCAAGAAAGGTTTGGACTTGCTCAGGTGCAGTACACACAGATTGAAAGTATCTAAACCTTGGCTGAAGGGAAGCCTTGGTTTCCTAGAATTCATATTTGCTTCACTTCAAAAACCCTGGACAAATGGGATAATTTTAAAGACTATATATCTGCTGCCTGGTAAGTGAGTAGTCATCTAGATCCTTGATCTTGTGTAGTTGGGGAGGTGGTGGCCTAGTGGTATTGTTGCTGGACTAGTAATCCAGTGTAATTCTCTGGGGACCTGGATTTGAATCCCACCATGGCAGATGGTGGTATTAGAATTCAATAAATATCTGGAATTAAAAGTCTAATGATAACCATGAAATGATTGTTGTAAAACTCCATCTGGTTCGCTAATGCCCTTTAGGTAAGGCCTACATGTGACTCCAGACCCATAATAATGTGGTTGACTCTTAAGTGCCCTTTGAACAAGGGCAATTAGGGATGCCCACATCCCACGTATGAATTTTTAAAAAGTTGGTTGCTGATCATCTATATATATTGATGGAGTAGAAGCCCTTGCAGACTGTGAAGTAATTGGGAATAGGCAGAAGGGTCTGTATAGGTGGTCTGTATGTCTATATAGGTGGTATCAATTGTTTTTCAAATTTTGAGAACCCTAAGATTTGAAAAACTAGATGTAAACCTTCAAAGCAGAAGTGAAAATAAGTTGTTTGCCCTGATAACCAGTGCATTAAATATGAGTAGAGGTTAGAAACGTTAGGACTATTCTGGTTGGAACAGAGAAAGTTCTCAAGGTAATGAGAGGTTTTGAAAGAGTTGATTGAGAGGCTATTTCCTTTGCCAAGTGGGTCAATAACCAGAGGTCATAAATTTAAGATCACTGATGATCTAGCAGAGAGATGAAGAGAAATTGCTTTCACTCAGAGAGTTGACGAGATCTGGAATGCTGTGCCCGAGAAGGTGGTAGAGGATGATTCCATAAGTAATTTCAAAAGGAGTTGGACTGGTACCTGAGGATGAGGAATTTAGAGAGTTATGGACGAAGAGTGGGTGTGTGGGACTAAGCATAGCAGTTCTTGCAAAGAGGCAGCACAGGCATGATGGGACTTCTGTGTCGTTAATTTCCATAATCCTAGTGGTTTGCTTGATTTGTGTGTTAGAGATTGACTGGTTGTATTTATATCCCTGTGGTAGTCTGGAATAAAAGCATAATTACGTTAGAGCTGTGGTAACCTTGACATTTCTTTGGCACAGATTGTCTTCAGGTCAGATTCTATCAGACAGCACAACTCTGTCACTGCTCCCTGTGGTGACACAGAGCACCAAAGGCAGTTTTTCTTGGACATTCCCAGGTTGACCTGCCTGGTTCTGTGGACATGGTTGCATGTGTAAAGGTGGAGAAGGGCAGACTAGATCTGGTGCACAAACGTGTCTCACATTCCTCTTTTCATCCTCTTGTTCGTCTTCCAAATAACACAACTGGAGAAGAATATTTATATCCAGGTTTGTAACTGTAGCAGTAATAAATCTTGCTGCCAATAATCTGGGACAAAACCTTCAAAAATAAATAAACTGGCAAAAAAAAAACCCACTGAATTCAGCCTTCATGAATCTAAAGTTAAAATCCACTTCACTGAATGAAATTACAGCTCATCCATTCCATTAAGAAATTGACTTCTAATCTTCCCAGAGTATGCCAGACCCTCAGAGACTGTTATGTGAACAAACTAAACACACAATAAATTCCCACTGAGAAAGCCAGAGAATCACCTTTCTCTGCCAATTCGCACATCATTAGCCAACATTCTTCTTCTGTTCTCTGCACAAAGGCAGGTACAGCTCACAGCACCACAACCTCCACCACAGAGAGGACAAGGAGGCAGGTCCAGAATCCACCCCAGCCAGAACAGGAATCGGACCGTGTGCTGTTGGTGCAAATCTGATCCACAAACCCCCCACTGCGTCCCCAGGAGTCTGAGTTGCTGTAACAACATACACTTTTACATGCAGCCCCAGTTTCTTCCCATTACATGGCTGACCAAGTCCAGGGACGGAACCGTCCCAGGTTTGTGCTAGGTGCGGTAGTGGGCGGGGTGAAGCGGCAAGGTGATGGCGTGGCAGGCGAATGAGAGCCCGCCCGCCATCACCTCGCTGCTTCATCAAGCCGGGCACCATATTTAAAGTGCAGCTGCACGCACAGTTCCCAGTGTGTCCAGCCCCCGACTGCCACACAGAGGACATGGCCCCAAAAGGCAAAAAGACTGCAGCCCCCAGGTTTAATGGCGCATCCCTCAAGTGCCTTTTGGATGTCGTGGAGGCTCACCATGATGTCCTCTACCCCTGCTCTGGCTGCAGGATGGGCAGTAACATCTGACTCAAACTAATCCGGCTTCGGAGGCAGTAGTAGCGATGGTCAGCGCCAACACCCTGCAAAAGAGGACATCCACCTTATGCCACAAGAGGATGAATGATCTCCTTTGTTCTGCCAGGCTAAGTCACTCTTCTCATCACTCTCAACTCGCACTCACAAACACATCACACACTCACAGGGACCTCACACCTCAAGGGACAACACCGCTAACTTACACACACCCTCACATCTCCATCAGGCTCATTTCCTCTGGAGCCCGCATTCTCATCCCATCCATGTCTCCGCTCATGACACAAACATTCCACACAGTGCCATGTGTCCTTCTCACACTCCCTCTACTTGTTTTGATGCAGGAGAGAGGTCCCAGATTGGGGGAGGAGTGGCCCACATTAGGCCCCTCACTCACTTTGAGGAGCGTCCTATTGCGCTGACTGATGAGGATGTGGACCGTGCCTGTGGTGATGGTGTGGTCAGCGGCAAAAATTCTTGTGAGGATCCTGCACCACATCATCCCTCTCTCAATGCAAATGTGAGTGCTCTCGCCTGCTTTTGACTCTGCTGAAATGCACTAACTATCTCTACTTTGGTCCACAGGGAGTGACCAACACCCTCAGCCAGCCAGTCCCTTAGCTCCATCCACGTCCTCACCTCCAGCCAAGAGGACACCTCCTCCATTGAAGAGCTGGAAATAAGCAGCTTGGAAGACCTGTCACAGCGCTTACCCACATCCTCCACCAGCGCAGAGACACATGCCTCAGTGGGACCTAGATCTAGAGCAGGCTTGGGCTCACGATCTGGTGGTCACCACATGGACACGTATCCACAGCAGGAGGGGCCAGGTTCAACAGAGCTCCCTGGCATTTGGAGGATTGCTGGGAGAGGCATCTGTGAGGTCCGAGTCAGATTACAAGCCTCTGCATTTGGCCTTCCAGCTCATCCTGGAGAGTCAGCAGAAGGCAGGGGAACATCCTGCAAAGCTGTTGGAAGCCCTCAACAGAGTGGCACGCGAGTCGGAGGAGACCACCCACCTGCTCTGTAATGAAGTGGTGCCCAGATCTGCATGTATGGAGGTCTCCATGGGGAGGATGGTGGACGCCATGGAGACCCTGTTCTAGCAGGACGCGGAGATGGGTGCAGACCTGCACTCCGTCACAGGAGCCATGGGTGAGTTCCTGCAGTGGCGACGCGAGAGGGAAACGGGGCACCTCGACATACATCCAGGCTGCTTCCACTCAAGGATTCAGGCCAGGGCACCCGAAGCAAGGAGGAGTGGCAGCTGGACACCCCTGGGTCATCCACTCAGGGATCTCAGAGGCTGTCCTCTCGCTCCCAGTCCCCTTTGACCCCTAAATCTCGTCCTTTGTCACTGCAGAGGGAGCAGCTAGCCCACAGGAGGACAGCCAGAGCAAGCTGGGACCCCCATGGCCTCCCCTTCCAGAGGACCCATGCCAAAGGTATCAGAGGCAACAGGGCCAACCATTGCATAGGCTGTCTCCACCCCTGATGTCACGGCAGCCACTAAGGGCAGAATTTTACGAGGCAGTAAGCAGGGGCGGGGCCCGCTCGCCAACACATTAAATGACACGCAGTGACGTCGGGGGGAACTCCCGACATCACCGCGTCCGATTTAAATTTTCAGGAAGGCGGGGGCACAGCAAAATCAGCTGTGTACCCGCTGTCCTGTCAATGGCCAACTGAGGCCATTGACAGGGTCAATAAGTAATTAAACGACCTGCCCATCCAACCTTAAGGTTGGCGGGCGGGCAAGGAGCCCTGGCACAAACTAGAAAAAGCATAAAACCTCATCCACAGGTGGGATGAGGTTTCATGTAGGCTTTAAAAAATTTTAATAAAGATTTTGTAAAAACTTTGGACATGTCCCATCTCATGTGACATTGTCACATGAGGGGACATGTAAGGGAAATTTTATTTTTCTATTTTTATCTTTTTTACATTGACAGACGATCTCCCTGAGATCTTAGCCTCAGGGAGATGAATGCGCTCTTTTGTACGCATGCGTGAAAGAGCGCACTCTCGATTTTGGGATTCCCCTCCCCCCCGCCCTCACAGGGAGCGCATAGCGCTTCCATGCGGACATCTCGCTGGGCGGGCCTTAATTGGCCCACCCAGGTAAAATGGCGGCGTGCCTCCGATCGTACGTGCCAGTCCATCAACTTCCGCCACGACGGGAGTAAAATTCAGTCATAAAAGTCTAAGGCGTTCAAATGTTAAGAAATTCTGGTCAAAGTTGGTTGCACGGTGGGTGAACACAGTTTGTCACTTTACAATCGGGAAATATATGCACTTTCACTAAATAATGTATAATGGTGTCTTTCAGCTTCATTGACAGGCTTCGCGAATCCTCTCACTGGATTCTCCCCTCCCCACTGGCAGTTCAGCTGCATGCAGCTGACTCATGGGTGATTCTGGAGGGAGGGGTGTGCGTGTGTGGCAGGGCCTTTCGGAGTCTCGTGTAAGCTCTCTCCCATGCAAGTGGATCCTTCCCATATCACACTCATCTCAAAGTCCTGTGCATTTTCAATGCTGCCTGCTGGGATTCGTTTTCAGTTGACCATCTGGGCCGACCTGCATCTCCGCCCACCCGCTGATCACACTCCCATGCAGTACCTGGTATCGCCCACCACGTCTCTGGTTTCACTTTCGGTTTAGCCAGCATGGCAGTAATACAGTTTCTCTTTCGCTATCCCATACTTTCCCCCCCACCATCCCTTCTACTGGTACCTTTGAGACATCACCTTCCCATCCTACCGCCTCACTCTACCCTCAGTCATTCTCACCATTCTCTCTCACCACCCTCAGTTCACTCTCCAGGAGGCAGTCATGGACTCATCAGAGCCCTCTCTTGCACATTCATTTGTACACCCACCCCCTCCGGACTCCTTCCCGCCTTGGAACCCCGTCCCCCTTTAGAGTTCCTTCCCCCCACAGGCCTCCTTCCCACACCCTCCACAGACTCCTCTCTCCTAGTACTTCCTCCTTACCCCTTCCTGACTCCTTTCTCCACCCTTACTTCTTCTTCCACCCTTACTCCTTCCCCTCTCCGCACTCCTTCCCCCTCCAAACTCTTTCCCTCACACCTTCCACCCCCCCTTACACCTACCTCCCCAGTTACTGTCTTCTCCCCCGTTAGCCCCCCCCTCTCCCTCGTAGTCACTCCCCCCCGCAACCCCTCCCTCTCCCGACCACAATCCCGGCACCTTTGTCCCCCCTTGCCAACCTCATCCCCAACAGGTTTGTTCCCTGCCCCACAACCTTAACCATCAATACCTCTTCTTCTCCCAGTCAATCCTAGACCTTCCTTTCTCTCCCAACCCCCAGTATATCTTCCTCTCCCAAACACAGCTGGATCTTCCTCTCCATCTTCTCGAGAATCAGCCATTGTGAGCAGTCCTTCAATGGTGACTTTCCACTTTCCGTGAGCTGCTCTGTGGTGGAGCCATGTCCATGAGAATCCGCCCAGCATGCCATGGAAATTCCTCCGCGGTCCCTTTGCTGTGCAGGGCACCAGCATCTTCTGCTGCTTGGATATCCGTGATGCGAGCAAGGCCCTGACGGTAAGTCCTAACTTCTGCACATCACCCTTGTCAAGATATGTTCTGCACTGGCATGTTTTCCAGCTGACATGGGCGGATGATCCAGTGTGGGTGGATGATTCCGACGGTCTGGCCTTAAAATGATCTGCAAATGTATTACAATAAGGTTCCCGATGCCCGACAGCCACCGACAGGCTAAGCGGATGCCCGCAAACAGGTTTCATGATGTCGTGAACCTGATTTTTGGCCTTCTCGCCATATTGAACGCTCAACGCTGCCGAACACGCCCGATGCCAGCGGGCATGGAAAATTTGGCCCTTAGCATGGAACTTGAACCCAGAGCTTCTGGCTCAGAGGCAGGGACACTACCCATGGCACCATAAGACCACTTCCCCAGCATTCTAATGTTAAAATTAGAACAAAATGCTCTGTACACTGTAAATCTGAAATAAAACATTAGAATAAAGCTCTCTCTCATTTGGACAAGATACTTAGGTCTATAAAGTCTTGCTGTAAGATTACATTTTAACAGATGAAAAAACAGGGAGATTGATTTCCACCTGATTTTGTACTCAATAATTAGCTATTCTAGTCCAGTGCCATCAGCTATACTGACCAGGAAATTTACCCTGTAATATTTGTCACAAAATAGGTAAGGTAATAAAAGAGCCTTTGGTGTAACAAGAATTTGTTTTATGGCATCAGAGGAAGGGCAGAGCCTTCCTCTTCTCAGTTCTCCAGCCTGAAGCAGTAATTGGAGGAAATTGTCACTTAAGATGAAGGAGAAGCAGCATGAAGTTCAGAAGGGAGGGTCACACCAGGATAATTTCTGCCCTCTGGACCAGAAATGTCAGGCCAGGAGCCAAAGGGAAAACACCAATAACATTTTATCAAATGAGTTCATTTACACTAAAAACAAAACGCGATGCTATTTTTGATAGGAAAAAAAAGTAAATCAAAATCTGTAGTGGATATAAATACATGATAATTATGGTGAAGGAATAATTTATAATTTATGCAAGACCATTAGAACTGAGAAGAATGCAGTTTTAAACTAAGTCTACACATGAGGAAGTGCTGTGGCCACCGTCCGATACATTCCAGCTTGTAGAAGCTATGCTGTGTAAGGGCCCCTCAGGCACTGCTATAAATCTTGCTGTTCTCTTAATAAGTTTCAGGCATTGGTGTCTCCATCTTATAGTCATGAATAATTGCAGTCACTTTTAGGTAGTGATATGTGTTTGTGTAATGATTGAGTATGAGATTCGGTGAACATTTTTTTGCGACTAAGTTAATTTGGTTACTGAAAATGAATTGAGGGAAAAATTGTGTCACAAGGGATGGTGGGAAATACTTTGAAAAAATTATGTTAATTTATGCATTGTTGAATGGCAGTTCCAGCAAAATTAGAAGGAAAAAAAAACTTTAACGCTAAAAGATCATTGAACAGTGTTGTGATTGATTTTTTTTTCACATTTTTAAGAAGTGTGAAAGCTGCAAAGTACTTTTTACAGTAGTCTGGAAGAGTAAAACGCAAATAGAAAATTGCTAAATTTACATACAACAAACAAAAGAATTATCCAAGATTAGAATCATAACATGGTAGAGCAGAAAAGAAGGCCATTCAGCCCAATTTACCTAGGTCGGCTTTTTGCAGAGCTATCCAATTAGCCCAATTCCTCCTGCTCCCTCCCCTCTGCAATTTTTTCCCTTCAAGTATTTATCCAAATGCCTTTTGAAAGTTGTTACTGAATATGCTTCCAGCAAATATTGAGCCACATGAACCAGGTTTTATTGGGTTAGCGATCCCACTGAGAATGCTACAGTTGGCCTCAGTAGCCTTGGACTAGTGAGATGAAGAGAAAAAACTTAAGCTTTCCTATTCTGGGACACCATTTTGTGACCTTTGCTGGAAATGTATTTGTGAAGGATGTTGTTAGTGACTTTTTTTCCCCATCAAATGGCGGAAGTATGCTTTTGCTACCCTTAATCATCCTGTTTTAGTTAGAATAGCTTGTCAGTTTGCTGCAAAATTTGTTCACCTACGATGTTTCCATTGGCTGAACTGATTAAATGACAGTAGATGAAGAATGATTTATTTATTTGGGGTATGAGAAGACTTGTTTTGGGCATCAGATGTCTTCCAGATCAATTGCTGTCTCTGTTAAAGAAAAAAGCTTGCTTTTCTCTTGCTAATGATTTTGTCAAATAACTTGGGCTCTACTGCTCTGTTCTGTTCAATCATTATGACCAAAATCCAATCCATAGCTGCTGTCTCCATTGGATCCCTCACTGTCTGTATTCCAAGAAGACCCAGTCCTATGACCTAAGTAGATCAGAATCACCCTTACTTCAGTACACCTCTCAATTTCCCTGGAAATTGCATTGAATTTGCATTAATTCTATCCTTAACAAGATTCTATTACTAAAAAATCTACCCCTCTTTTACCACAAGTCATTGTCCTATTGCCCTTACAACTACAGTTTCTAAAATTAAGAAAGCTGCTTTCAACACTTTAATTATTAGTTACCTTGAAATTCATGATCTAATAACATGATAATCAATGTAGTATTTAGGATGAAAATTCTTCTTTTGCCATTGCCTCATGACTCTGGACATTAGTCATTTTGGTGTTAACTGGCTTTAGGCACCTTCAAAGCCTGATGGCATTTGGGACTATACATGGCTAAACATATTATAGTCATGTGATTTCTTAACCAAAACAATGGGCAGAATTTTATGTCCAGCAAGCTAGCATGTGCCCAACCCGATTGGACATAAAATAATACACAATGATGTTGGGCGAGAGTCAGCAACGCGCCTGCCGACAATTAAGCCCAATATCAGTTAATTAAGTGGTATTTTTCACTGCCCGTCCAACCTTACGGTTGGCGGGTGGGCGAATCGGCCAAGCAGTTGGCAGGTGGGCGAATCGGCCAAGCAGCCTTTGGATTTTTTAGGAAACCTCATCCACGGGTGGGATGAGGTTCCCAACTGTAGTTTAAAAATAAAATTTTAACATAATTTTTATTAAGTCCCTGTTCATGTGACTGAGTCATGTTTCCTTTATGTTTAAAATCTTTATTTTTGATTGTAAAATTCTTCAGCTCCCTGAGGCAGCTCTGTGCCTTCAGGGAGCTTTCAGTGCATGCTCCCCCGTGCATGCGCAGACTTTAGTGCTCGCGCTCCTTCTGCGCCCACCCCGGCAGCGACCTCGCCCTAGTGAGGTTCTCAGCCTGCATGATATTGCGTTGGGGCCCAATCGTAGGTGGCGGTCCATTTCTGGGCCGCTCCTGGGCCTACCCGCCGCGCCCACTCAACGAGGGGAAAATCCTGCCCTATGTTTATGGCTCATTAGTTTCCTCTGAAATCATTTTATCTGCGTTGTAGTTCATGGCTCATTATCTGACACATTTTCCAATTAACTGCAGGAGTCTCCCAGGGCTAGCTTCTCTCTGTTTCGATACTAAGTAAATAACTTCCTCCACTTGAAGTCCATCGATTTTCACGTAACACACAGCCTCCATTCCACCCGTAGTGATTCACTACTATTTTAATCTTCTTCATTTCCTTCAATGTGAAAAGATAATGCTGTCTTTTTTTTACTCTTTTTAAGACAAGGTGGCACCGAGTGTTCTTAGTTCAAAATCCCAGTGGTTCTCAGGAGCCTAGTCTTTGCGAGGTAAGTGAAAGGACACCTCATTAATTGAGGGACAGTAAGTGCAAGCATCACTTTGGAGTGGCGCACTTTGGTGGTGCAAACCTGCCCCATGCCTATAGGAACGTCATTCTTCACCAGACCCAGGGAGGAAGGGTTTCCCAGCCTCCCCACCAATTCCTGATCATGGCCACATCCAACTGATGCTGCAAGGAGTCCAAAATGTTTCCCATGGTCTGCACACACTCTTCCGGAGTACAATATATTACCAAGCACTCAGCATTCAAGCTGATTTACCAAGTATATTTTTGTATTTTCTTTTCAAATACACAAACTCCAGGGCAGTTGGTTACTTGGAGACCATTCACCTATAAGCTATATTTTCCATTAATGGGCAGTTGAAAAATTTCCTTCAATGAGAAAACTCCTGGTAAAGGTAACACCCTCTGTAACTTGGCCTCTAGTATTTCTTGTAAGGGTTCTAGTAAGAGGCTGGCAGATCTCCCATGGAATTAAAATCTCGCTTGTAAATCCACCTAACAGCTGCCTCTCCGCCTCAGCCTTTTACTTCAGCTGATCTTCTTTGCCTCACTATCTCTTCTGATTCCAAATGAAGTTCTTGCATCTCCTCCATTCATAAATTTGCCTTTCATTCTAGAGTCCTTCTTTTCTCCTCAAAAGTTTTTAACTCTTTAAGCTTAAGACTTTCCAATATTCAAACGTTGCTTTCTTACATGAGGAAAGCCTTCTATCATCTCTCTAATAATCTTTCACAGGCAGAAGATAATCCCTGGCACCTGAAATATCTTGATATCTCCAATCACCAATTTCCAGCCTTTCCTTCAACACATCTAATTTTTATGTTTTTTTATATACTGTCATTGCCCCATTAAGATTTGCAAATTTCTTCTCCGAAGTTTTGAATACACCACCCAACAAATTCCCCCGAGCAGAACGACAGGAGAAATATGAGCTGGAGTCATTCATATGGCCCCTTGAGCCTGCTCCATTATTTAATAAGATTGTAGCTGATTGTAAATCTCAACTCCATTTTCCTGCCTTATTCCCATATCCCTTGATTCCTTTAGAGTTCAATCAATTTTAGCCTTGAATATATTCAATGACGGGGCATCCACAACCCTCCAAGGGAAAGAATACCAAAGATTTACCACACCTCAAGTGAAGAAATCTCTCAGTCCAAAATGGTTGTCCTTTTGTCATGAGACTATAACCCCGAATTCTAAGCTCTCCAGCAAGCATAACCAGTCTCTCAGCATCAAGCGCTCTCATAATCTTTTAAATTTCAACGTGCTCACCTCCCATTCTTCTAAACTCAAGAAGATAGTTTCATTCTACTAATCTCTTCTCAAAGGGCAATGCACTTGTCCCAAGAATTAATCTAGTGAACCTTTGTTGCATCCCCTCTGTTGTAATATGACTGAGTCACCTGCTTGTAATAGAGTTGACCTGCAGACAACTTTCTAAGTGGAAACATTAGATTTACTTACAATATAGCCAGCAGCAACTACACATGTGCTTTCGACTCCATCTTTAACTCTACAATGCCTGTGGAGGTAGCCCGTGCTGCTAAAATGGATCATGTGATGTTACATCACAGGACTATTATTAAAGGTATAGGCCAACATTTAACAAAATCATAATTACTACATTCCTCCCCCTTTCACTTTGCTGTACATATTGTATTTATAAGTATATTTAACTCTTGACATTTTAATATTTACACAGTTCATTAAATTTACAAACTTTCAGTCTTTCAGGTGGTTTCCTTGACTCTTCTCTACCTTCCCCTCCAAATTTGGAATTATTAGGCTCAGTCTTGTCCTAAGTCAGCGTCTCATCAAAAATTCCTGTCAGGGTGTGGGGGGTCGTCCTGCAGTGGAAAAGAAAGCATGCAAGTTTGATCTCCAACAAATCACCTGATAACTTCTTCATATTTGTCTACAGCATATAGAATTCTTTCCAGATAAGGCCTTGGAAGTAACTTATACCTGTTTGATTTTATCTTTTGCATCATCATCCAGCAAACCATTGTGAGGGACTGGAATGATATCAAAGTAGGCACTGTTCAATAATTTGTTTATTGCTTCCTTCGAGTGTTGATAGGTGCTACTAGCCAACATTTTATTGGCTTTTCAAAGCCTTCTTCCTTTTCATCGCTTTCTTTCTACTACAAAGTTTAATGTTGACCTTTATTTTGACTCCACTGTAGGCCACATTTCTCTCAGGTGAAATCTCAACTTGTCTTAGTTCAGTAGCTGAGTCTCCCAAAACTTCATTATCTGCTCACCCCTGGAAAGCTCTCCAATTTTTGTTTTCAAAGCCTCTTTGACTTCATTTAGCTGATTCTTCGATACTTCTGTCTCTTTTTTGTATTTGTTGGCAGCCTCCTGGATACTTGAACATTGATGAATCTTCTCTGCCAATTGGCCTTTCAGTTTGTTCAGAGAGGTGCTGAATTCTTTCTCGTGAGAGTAGTCTATTGGCCCTCTAACAGTAGCTATGCTGTTGGACAGAAAATAAATCAGGAAGTAATGAGGGCATGTTAAAAAAAAGGCTGTAGGTTAATCATGGGTGACTTTAATCTCCATGTAGATTGGGGAAATCAGATTAGCAGAGTAGCTGAATCTTTTGGTTGGCATGCGGGGTCGGGCCCGACACGCCGGCAAGTAAAATGACAGGAGATGACGTCGGGCGTGCGTTCCGGCATCATCATGCATCATCTCGATATTTCTTTTGGCGGGCGCGCACCGGAGGCGGCTGCGCCCCTGCCAAAATGTCAACGGTCTATTAAGACCATGAAGAAAGTGATTAACCTTGTTAAGAACGCTGCCTGTCCAACCTTAAGGTTGGTGGGCAGGCAAAGAGCCCAAGCAGCCTTTGAGTTTTTCAGGAAACCTCATCCACGGGTGGGATGAGGCTTCCTGAAGCTTTTGTAAAATAAATAAATGAACTTTCCAAACTTCCCAAACATGTCCCAGCTCATGTGACACTGTCACATGAGGGGATATGTTTAAATAAATTTTTACCTCATTTATTTAAATGGTTTATCATCCATTCAATTTTCCCGAGGCAGCTCTATGACCCAGGGAGATTAGGGAGATTGCAGTGCTCTTTCGCGCGCATGTATGAAAAAGCATAGGCCCCGACTCTCCCTCCTCCCCCACCCACACAGGTAGCACTGAGCGGGCCTTAATTGGCCAGCCCGTGTAAAATGGGAGCATGCAGCCGATCGCAGGCAGCGACTGGCTCCACACCTGCACCCGCCTGCTCGCGACCAGTCTGCCAGCCAGAGGAAAAATTCTCCCCATAGAGTGTATTTGGGACAGTTTCCTAGAACAGTATGTTGTGGATATAACCAGGGATCAGGCTATTTTGGATCTGGTACTGTGTAATGAGGCAGGTTTAATAAATGATCTCAGAGCAAAATGTCCCCGAGGAAACAGTGATCATAACATGGTGGAATTTAGCATTCAGTTTGAGAGCGAGAAACTTAGCTTAGAAACATCTGTGCTAAACTTAAATATGGGTAATTACAAAGGAATGAGGGCAGAGTTGGCTGGACTGGTCTGGGAAAGGAATTTAGCAGAAAAGACAGTTGATGAACAATGGCAGACGTTTTAGAAAATAGTTCATGACTCACAAAATAAGATCTATCCTAGTGAGGAAGAAGGGCTGTAGGAAGGGGATAAACCAACCATGGTTAACCAAGGGAGTTAAGGATAGTATCAAAGTGAAAGAAAAAACATAAAATGTGGCAAAGATTAGTGGCAAGCCAGAGGATTGGGAAAGTTTTAAAAACCAACAGAAGATGACCAAAAAATAATTAAGAGGGAGAAAATAAGCTTTGAGGGTAAACTAGCAAGTAATATAAAAATAGACAGTAAGATCTTCCTTTAATATATAAAAAGGAAGAGAGAGGCCAAAGTCAATATAGGCCCCTTATAGAAAGAAGCTGGGGAAATAATAACAGGGAACAAGGAAATGGCATATGAGCTGAATAAATACTTTGCATCAGTCTTCATGGTAGAAGACACTAATAGCATACCAAAAATACTAAATAATCATGGGGCAAAATGGTGGGAGGGGGCGGGGGTGGGGGGGGTGGTGGAATAAATATAAATATATCACTAGAGAAAAAGTACTAGGGAAACTAATGGGGCTAAAGGCCGATAAGTCACCGGGGCCTGATGGGTTGCACCCTAGGATATTAATGGAAATTGCTGCAGAGATAGTGGATGCATTGGTAGTAATCTTCCAAGAGCCCTTAGATTCTGGAAAGGTCCCAGAGGATTGGAAAACTGCCAAAGTAACATCCATATTCAAAAAGGGAGGGAGACAAAAAACAGGTAACTATAGGCCAGTTAACTTAACATCTGTCATGGGGAACATGTTAGAGTCTATTATAAAGGATGTAATAGCAGAGCATTTAGAAATGCATAATCTAATCAAGCAGAGTCATCATGGCTTCATGAAGGGGAAATCATGCATGACAAATTTATTAGAATTCTTTGAGGAGGTAACAAGCAAGTAGATAAAGGGGAGCCAGTAGATGTAACATATTTGGATTTCCAAATGGCGTTTGATAAGGTATCGCACATAAGGCTACTTAATAAGATAAGAGCCCATGGTGCTGGGGATAGTATATTAGCATGGATAGAGGACTGGCTAACTAATAGAAGACAGAGAGTTGGCATACAGGGGGCATTTTCAGGATGGAAACCTGTAACTTGTGGAGTGCCACAGGGATCAGTGCAGGGGCCACAATTATTCACAATATATATTAATAACTTGGATGAGGGAAATTAATGCATTATCACCAAGTTTGTGGATGACACAAATATAGATGGGAAGGCAAGTGGTGAGAATGACACAAAGGGATATAGACAGGTAAAGTGAGTGGTTAAAAACATGGCAGATGGAATATAATGTGGGAAAGTGTGAGGTTATACACCTTGGCAGGAAGTATAGAGGAGCTGAATATTATTTAAATGGAGAAAGACTGAAGAAAGCTGCAGCACAGAGGGATTTGGGGGTCCTCTTGCATGAATCACAAAAAGTTAGCATACAAGTTCAACAGGTAATATGGAAGTCAAATGGAATGTTAATCTTTATTTCAAAGTGAATGGAGTATCAAAATAGAGAAGTCTTGCAAAACTATACAAGGCATTAGTTAGATCACACCTAGAATACTATGAACAGTTTTGGTCCCCTCATCTAAGGAAAGATATACTGGCATTGGAGGCAGTCCAGAGAAGGTTCACTAGGTTGATCCCGGGGATAGAGGGTTTTTTTATGAGGAGAGGTTGAGTAGGTTGGGTTTGTACTCATTAGAGTTTAGAAGAATGAGAGGAGACCTTATTGAAACATATAAGATTCTTGGGGGCTTGAGATGCGGAGAGGTTTTTTCCCCTTGTGGGAGAGTCTAGGACCAGAGGGCATAATCTCAGAGTAAGGGGGTGTTGATTTAAAACAGAGATGAGGAAGAATTTCTTCTCTCAGAGGGTAGTGAATCTATGGAAATCTTTACCGCAGAGGGCTGTACAGACTGGGTCGTTAAGTAAATTCAAGGCTGAGATAGACAGTTTTTTAATCAGTAAGGGAATCGAGGGTTATGGGGAAAAGGCAGGAAAGTGGAGTTGAGGGTTATCAGATCACCCATGATCTCATTGAATGGCGGGGCAGACTCAATGGGCTGGATTGCCTACTTCTGTTCCTACATCTTATGGTCTTTTGGTCTTATCTTTCTCTTTGTACTTTTCCAGAGGCATAAACTTTGACGGGAGGGAACCTTGTGTGTGAAGATTTTACAACAGGTTTTCCTTTTCCTTGCGAAGGTTACTCACTTCATCTTGAACCCTGTCATTCAGCAGGGTCTCCTTGAGTTTCTTCTGCTGTTCTTCCATGTTTTTGTTTGAGGTAGACTGCATTTCTTCAGGCTGTTGAATCCTTACACACTCCTTGTTCATCCTGTTGTGGCCCTTGAGCTCTCCAGGCTCTTTCTGCCACACTTTGCCTTGTTCCTTTTTCAGGACATGAACTCTTCCAGCTTCCTTTTGAAATCTCACTGACCAATCAAGGTTGATTTCCCTTAACCAGTTTCACCCTAGAAGGCTTTGTCATCTGCCTCTCAATACCATCACTGGTAGCTGTGCCCATTGGTTTCTATAATGGACAGTTACTCTGCTGATATATTTTACTTGGATTTCTTCGCCTGTGTACATTTTCAGCTTGACAGATGTTTGTTCCAAATTTGATTGATGTTCACCATTATTTAAACATCTAGGGAGGTGTCAGCTGTGGCTCAGTTCATAGCACCCTCGCATTTGAATCAGAGGGTTGTGGGTTCATGTCCCACTCCCAGAAAACCAAGAACTGTGATTGTACTCAAAAGAGTTGCAATCTGTGACTGTTGATAACTCGAAAGAATTATTTAAACATCTAGAAGTGTGTTCTCCAATTACAGAAGTGGAAGCTCCTGTGTCTACTTCCATTTTTATTGGTTTCCCATTCACTTGTATTGTAACAAATATTGGCTCTGTCTTCCCAACTTTTATGTTAAACAATGAATAAATGTCAGAATTTGTTGTTTCAGGCTCTTCTGCCCTATAGATTCCATTGGACTTCTTCTGTTGTTTGTAAGCCTGTTTCAATCTCTCTTTGCATTATCTCATTATATATCCACTTATGTAACAAAGGTAACATTCTACTTTTTTAAATTGCCAATCACTAAAAGACTGATTGTTTCCACATCAATTAAAGTTATTCTTCGATTTAGCTGCTAAATTATTTCTTCTTATTTTTGGTTGGCGGGGATTGTTTCCCGCTTCGCGGTGGAGTCTGGCTTTTTCGCAACAGTTCGGTTGACTGTTCCAGACCGATTTTTAGTACGGCTCCATTTTGCACTCCTTGTATTGCTTGTGAATCTCTTACAGTGCTTTTCATGTCAGGTGCTATTTCTAACGCCTTCTTAAAATCCAGATTCACTTCAACCAGCAATCTTCTCTGAATAGTGCCTTCTTTCACACCACACACTAAACGATCCCTGTGTATGTCATTCAGCATCTCACTGAATTCGCAATGATCAGTTAGTTGCTTCAAATTCACCACGTAGCAAGCAATTTTCTAATCTGGGGCTCTATTTCATGAATTGAACCAGAACCTCTGCATCATGACTGAGGGCTTGGGTTCAAAATGCCCTTTCATGAGCTACACCAATTTCTTTGAATCTGGGGCACTGAGTGCCATCAAACTTAAAATCAAATTGTAGGTTTTGTTTCCACAAGTGCTCAAGAGGATCGCTCGCCTCTTCTCTTCCCCCGTGATTTTGTTCACTTGAAAGAAGAACGTGAGACTTTCTATATACTGAGTCCAATCATCTGTGACCAGCTCAAAATGATTGATTCTACCAAATTGAGGCATTTTAAATGAACGTTGATACTTACAATCGCTGGGCGAGGTACAATACCAATTCCGATTTATCTTGGTTTATCCTGATCCCATCCTCGTCACCAGTTTGTTGTTGTGTAACCAAGTCACCTATTTGTAATAGAGTTGATCTGCAGACAACTTTCTAATTGGAAACATTAGGGAAGTACTTTCCCCCCGTCAGGGGGGGAAATGCAGGAGCGGGCGCATACAAGCGCGCTTCTGATCGGCGTCCCCGATTGGGGACGAGCCGCTATTTTACATGGGCAGGCCTTCATTGAAGTGACATCTGCCAGAAAGCGCTATGCGCTCCCTGTGCGGGCGGGGGAATCCCCTAAGCCGAGAGTGCGCACTTTTGCGCATGTCCGCGAAAGAGCGCACTCATCCCCCTGAGGCTAAGTGCTGCCTCAGAGAGATCGGCACCAAATTTAGAAATGTTCAATGGACAAAAATAAAATTTCCCTGACATGTCCCCTCATGTGACGCTGTCACATGAGTTGGGACATGTCCATCACTTCTATTCAAACTTTAATTAAATTTTTAAAAACCCTCATGAAACCTCATCCCACCCGTGGATGAGGTTTCGTGCTTTTTCTGAAGCCTGCCAGGGCTCCCGGCCTGCCCGCCAACCTTAAGGTTGGACGGGCAGGTCCATTAATTACTTCAATTAGTTTTTAAATGGCCTCAATAGGCCATTGACAGGTCGGCGGGCACACAGCTGATTCGGCTGCGCCCCTGCTGACCTGAAAGTTGAAATGATGCACGGTGATGTCGGGAGTTATGCCCGACATCATCCCGTGTCATTTAACACACCGGCGAGCAGGCCCCCCCCACCCACCCACCCCTCCCCAACTCACCAACCTCAGTATCCTGGCCTAGGTTTACTTCCAATACAGCCAGCAGCAACTACACGTGTGATTTCGACTCCACCTCTATCTCTACACTGCATGAGCCTGCACTGCTAACATTTTGGTTTTTACAGATCATGTGATCTTACAGCACAGGACTATTCTTAAAGGTACAGTCCAACATTTAATAAAACTATAATTACTACACCCTCTAAGGCAAGCATATCCTCTCTTTGGTATGGAGACCAAAACAGTACTCTATGTGTGGTTTCACCAAAGCTCTTAACAATTGCAGCAAGACTTCCTTTCTCTTACACTCCAATTCCCAAGAAATAAAGGTAAACTTACCATCTTCCTTCCAATGCTAGCTATACCTGAATGTTAACTTTCTGTAATTTGTGTACAACGGCACCCAAATCTGTCCAAACACCAACACTTAAAAGTTTCTCATCATTAAAAAAAAAATCTGTTTCTCTATTCTTCCTACAAAGTGAGTAAACTCACATCTCCCCATATTATAATCCATCTTCTACCTTCTTGCTCACTCACTTAACCTGCCTATAGCCTATATCTCTGTAGAGATCTTTTGGGGTGAACTTTCCTACAGGTGTCAGGAACTCAAGGTGGGGAACAAATGCAAATCCCAAGACAGAGCCATTAACACTCCCATCAGCAAAATGTTATCTAAGGCAGGCTCCTAACTGGCTAACTCTGCATTTGCCGTCCTATTAAGGGCAGTAGGCAGGTTCGTAAGGTAGGAAACCCAATGAGAGGGCCTGCAGCACTGGATCAGGAGAGGTGGGCGCTGCTGAGGCCGAAGGGACATGAGAGGTTGCCTCACAATGGTGGAGCTTTTGGAAGTCTAATGAAAATTTATAATTAAGGGAGGCCCCACAGTTGTTAGGGCCACCACTGTGGGAGGTGGGGAGGGGTGAAGAGGGGGAACCCAACAGGATTGATTGTGGCCTTGGCTGTGGTCTTTTCATACTTGATTCTCCTTCATTGGACCAGTGAGAGAAGGCACAATGGCCCTCTGCCTGTTGCCTCCATGATACTGGCGGCCTCCGGACTTAGTGAGGTACCAGCCCGATGCCGGAAAAATGCAGTTGCTGTCCGAAAATTGTCCCTAAGTGGGTCCTTAATTGACTGTCCACCTCCATGGAGCAGGTTCCAGGTTCCCATGGGAAACACTCAGATGCTAGACAGCCTTCCTGATGGGATTCTCTGCTTATTTCCTGGCCCCTCCTTGGTAAGCTTCCAACCTTTTATGTCCTTCTCACAGTTAGCTAATTTCCCAATCTATTCTAGTCAGCTCAACCCTCATAACAATGTAATTATTTTATTTAAGTTTAATACTCTCATTTCCAACTTATGTACATCACTGTGAAATTATATCTTTTATGGTCACTCTTATCCAGAAGATCCCTTAGTATGAACTTATCTGCTGTGCACTTACCTCCATGAAATTGAGATTCACCACACTGTCTCCCAGCTCTATATCATTCTTTTTCCTTATGTTGTCAAGTTTTTCTTTTCCCCTATAGGTTATACGGTTTGAAACCTAAGTGTGCCATTACCTCTAGATTTACTTAATTTTCTGTTATCCTCTTGATGGTTGCCTGCAACATGCTCTACCCTTCACATAGCTTTCTCTATACCAAACAGCAACAGCAGCAACAACCTATATTAAATACTATATAAATACTACCTTTAATGTAATGAAGCATCTCAATTGCATTTAACAGCAACGTTATAAAACCAAGTATGACACCGTGCCACATAAGAAGTTATTAGGTCAGATGACCAAAAGCTTGGTCAAAGAGTTAGCTTTTAAGGAGTTTCTTAGAGGAGGAAAGTGAGGTAGAGAGCTATAGTGGCATAAGGAGGGCATTCCAGAGCTTGGGGCCTCAGCAACTGAAGGTGCGGCCACCAATGATGGAGCAATTAAAATTGAGTAAGCAGAAGAGGTCAGAGTTAGAGGAGCATAGATATCTCGGAGGATTATGGGGTTGGAGGAGATTACAGAGAAAAGGGGTTGTGAGGCCCTGGAGGGATTTAAAAACAAGGATGAGAATCTTAAAATAATCTTGTTGACTGGGAGCCAATTAGGTCAGTGAGCACAGGGGTGTTAGTGGAATGGTTCTTGCTATGAGTTTAGACATGGGCAAAATGAAGTATAAATTCAGTGACCTGAAAAACTGCAAAAAAAAAAAATTGTAATTATGAAGTTAGATTGTTGCTGGATATGAACTGAAAGCAAAGGAAAAAAAGGACAGCTTTCGAATTTACTGCACCATCCAGGTTTCCAATTCATCTCTTTGTTCACAGCATGATTTTGCACTGCTGCATTGAACATCAAAATTCTATTTCAGTTCAGCGTATAGGAGTGTTTCATGTAATACAACGGGGGGAGGATGGTAGCACAATTCATATTTTAAGCCACTGAGTAACACTACCACGTATGCTGAATGTAATTGTGACTAAGAGTCAAGTCACACATTCCTCTGCCAATGGAAACTTTGAAATAGGGCAAAATTTTATGCACTGGGCTAAAGGCTGGCTTGGTATTCTGCTGTGTGTGGCAACACTGGTGCGTAATCGTTGAACAGCGTAGAAATGGCACCCACGCACAAATATTAAATAAACAGAACAAGAGCAAGTTGGCAGTGTGCCTGTCCCTTCTTATCTCTCATTATGAGGCGGTTCGACAGGGTAGGTAGGGAGGAGTTCCGAAGAAGAGCCATATTGGACTCAAAATATTAACTCTGTTTCTGTCTCCACAGATGCTTCCAGATCTGCTGAGCTTTTCCAGAATTTTCTGCTTTTATTTCAGACTTCCAGTATCCGCAGTATTTTTTATTTTATTATGGATAGGGAGGCGGGTTGGCCACCACAGGACACAGATTTAAGATAATTGGCTAAAGAACCACAGCTGGCAAGGTGGGATGGTGTTTGAAATGGAGGGGGGAGATGAGACATTTGTGGTTGTGATCTGGAATGCACTCCTTGAAAGGATGGTGGAAGCAGATTCAATGATAGCTTTCTAAAGAGAATTGGGTATACATTTGAAAAGGAAATATTTATGCAGCTATGGGGAAAGAGAAGGGAAGTGGGACTAATTGGATAACTTTCAAAGAACCGAACAGAAACAATAGGCCAAATGACCACATTCTGAGCTGTATGATTCAGTGAAAATTCTAAACGTAAAGATCTATGCAAAACATTTTGTTGTTTTTCTTCCTGCTGCCCTCAATATCAATCAAACTCTTGATTTCATGACTGTCCCTTCTCTGTGATGTGACTTTCATTTCTGGTTTGCTCAACTCACAGAGACTGTCAACTGGTCCATATTTTGTTCTTAATTGGATACAATGGATATTGGATATAAAAAAAACCAGTCAAGAGGATTTATGTATTCTCCTCACCTTGAATTCCACTGTAGTTTTATTGACAAAGTTACCTTGCTTTATCAAAATAAGACAGATGGTGAAAATAAAAACGTGTCCATTTGCTTGTAACAGGTGTTCTCCTTTTTTAAAGAGATGCTATCATATTATAAACTTGCGTTCTAGGACAAAGACTCAATAAGGTCAAATTGAGGGGATTTCATTGACTTTGAAATAATCTTCTCTCCAATTTCCAAATATAGGTTACATTTCTTTAAAATAACGCAATGACAAAATCTTCTCAGCAACTAATGGCGCACTCTATACCTAAGATTGGCAGTCAGAAAGAGAATCTCTATTGGTTAGGTCATATGTTTAGAATGAAAAACTCCATTCTACAATGTTCTGCAAATACCTGGAAAGCATGATTAGGCCATATCGCTGTTTTTTTCAGTCAGCACAGACATGATGGGCTGAAAGGCCTTCCTCTGCGTTATATATTTTATATCTCAAACCTATGCAGAGATAACACTAGTTCCTCTGTGTGTAACAGACTTTATTTACAATGCTTTAAAATGTCATGCTTCAGCTCAAGCTTCCAGCTCATTCTACAGCTTTGTTTGCTTTTCTCTGAGTCCACACCCTGGTTTAACTAATCAAGCACAGTGAACATCAATATTAAATAGTCTCACAAAATCAAACACAGACCAATTGAACACAACATCTTTTCCCCCTTGTAAAACTAAAGACCTTGTTTTAAATTAAATCATCCTAAACAACAAACATGTGTATGTCAAGTCATTTCTTGGAGCTCAGCTTGCCTGTTTTCTCAAAGTATGGGAATAGTCTTTGAGATACGAAAGTCTCTAGTGACTTATGCTGAGATCTACCAATATGAGGTTGTCATTCTGTGTGAACAACTTGATGAGGCAGATGATCAACATCACAACCGCTCATCATAAAAGGAAATGTATCCTCATAATCGTTGTCCTCAAGATATCCTCCTCTGCTCACTATCATGCATCTCGTGTTCCACTTTGTGTTGTCATTCAACAGACAAGCAACCGCTTGATCTGCCTTGGTCCAGATAGAGATGATGCAAGTCTGTGGTCACAATATGGCTATTTGATGTGAATCCAATCTCTAACTTCAAATCGTGGTTCCCTTGCATCTATTCACTTGTCAAAGTATGCTACCTCGTTGCTTTGCAATTTCTCCTGCTGCCTGTCTGACATTCTCATTGACTGGCAGTGAGGGCTTAAGAATGGTCAGCGGTGTGTGAAAGTTACAACCTAACATAAATTCGGCTGGCATCTCTCCAGTCAGAGAGTGTGGGGTGGATTAATATGTGCAAAGTCGAGTATGAATGGATTGTTCAAATGTTTTCCCCTCTGATGTACTAGCTCTCAACAGTTCTTTAATACCTGTTGAATTGTTCAACGCCTCCACTCGATTACAGGTTATATCGGGGTGTCAGGTGATGATGAATTTAGCTTGCTAGGAACTCCATGAACGAATGGAAAGAAAAGGCAGTCTATTGTCTGTAGTGATAGTCTCCAGCAAGCCTCATTTTTTAAACAACTTGCCTAGAATGTTAACGATCAAAGTGGTGGTTATAGAATTTGCTGTGGTGATTTCTGGCCATTTGCTATGTAAAACATGAACAACAAGCAAAAACTGTTGATTCCTAGGGGCCGCTTGCACATCCTCTAAGCCAGGAGCTCCAAGTTCAAATCCCACCCTAGGACTTGATAACCAAGGAAGGTGCATTTTTGATGCAGCTGTATCAATCTGCAAATGCTTTAAACACATGCCATTGGCAAAAAGTGGGAGAGATTCTTGGTCAGCCATATGATGGAAAGAAGGTTGGAACCTCCACCAAAACTATCCATAGCTCCAGACTAAAACAGGCCACAGCAATTTGACTTATATGGGAGATGGTGGTGTAATGGTAATGTCGCTGGGCTAGTAATTCAAAAACCAGGTTAATGCCCTGGGGACATGGGTTCAAATCCCACCATGGAGTTGGTGGAATTTAAGTTCAATTAATAAATCTGGAAAATAAAGCTAGTCTTAGTAATGGTGACCATGAAACTGCTGTAAAAACCCATCTAGTCCACTAATGTATTTTAGGGAAGGAAATCTGCCATTGTTATCTGGTCTGGCTTACATGTGACTCCAGCAATGTACATTGTACAGCAATGTGGTTGATTCTTAACCGCCCCCTTAAATTGCCTAGCAAGCCACTCAGTTCAAGAGAAGTTAGGGATGGGCAACAAATGCTGGCCTTGCCAGGTGACATCGACATCCCATGAAAGAATAAAGAAACTATGGGCTGAATTTTGCCGTCGGCGAGCATGGGGCGGGGCCTGCTCGCCAACACATAAAATTATGCGGGATGACATCGGGGGAAACCCCCGACATCATCCCGCCCCATTTAAATTTTCAGGAAGGCAGGCGCACAGCCAAATCAGCTGTGCGCCCAACGACCTGTCAATGACCAATTAGGCCATTGACAGGATCATTGAAACAATTAAAGGACCTGTCCGTCCAACCTTAAGGTTGGCGGGCAGGCCAGGAGCCCCGGCGGGGAATAGAAAACACATGAAATCTCATCCACCAGGAGGTTTCATGCAGGGATTTTAAAAGTTTATTAAAGTTTTACTGTAATTAATGAACATGTCCCATCTCATGTGACAACATGAGGGTGACATGTTAAGGATGTTTTTTTTTTCTATTTTTAATATATTTAAAGCTGTCAGAGATCTCCCTGAGGCAGCACTTAGCCTCAGGGAGATGTGCGCTCTTTCGTGCGGATGCGCGAAAGAGCGCACTCTCGCTTTTGGGGAATCCCCCCGCCCGCACAGGGAAGCCCATAGCGCTTCCCACCGGACGTCACGCTGGGTGGGCCTTAATTGGCCCTCCCAAGTAAAATGGCGGCCGGGCCCGCTTCTCCGGCGGGGATCGGCTCTCCGCCCGCTGGAGATTGGGTTGGGCCCGCCCGCCCGACAGGCAGAAAATTCTGCCCTATAAGTGATGGACCTGCTGATGAGAACCCTTCTCTTAAACAATAACCAACATGTAAAAGTGGTCAGTGTTATTTTTTCCAAGTCTCTGTGCTCTCAAGGCACTGACAAACATTTTGAATTATTGACTTGAATTTTGACTGTGTGTTGGTGAACTTAGGTTTTTAGACTGATCCTCTGTGATGCTCAGTTGAATGTTATTAAACAAAAACAGAATTACCTGGAAAAACATCCGCAGTAGCTTTTTGTTTTTATGAATGTTATTAAGTTGATTCCAACATTATATGATTATTTTCCTTGGATTTCTAGGTGCTTTTCAGAAATTACGCAGGGAGTTAAAAGAAAAATCTGTTGCATAGTATGTCTTCCTGTTCTGAAACCAACTCAGTCTTTTGCCATCTGCTCTTTTCTGTGAAGACTGAGTTGGATTCTTATTTCCAGTATGATCCTGCTTAATTTGACAGATGAGGTCAGTGGTACTTTAGTTCTCACATTTAGTGATAACTTCCTTGCTATGTACAACAACACTCATCCAAACCTTAGGGATGTTGCCAAGGTGCCTTGTCTCTTTACAGATGAAAATCATGCTCTCCACTGGCAGGTTTGTGTTGTATTTGAACAAAGGGTCCTCTTCAACTCGCATAAGTGACAAAGTCGTCAATCACTAACGGAGGTCGCCTCTTGTACCCATCATCAGGAGCGATTAAATGCCCATGATGGCTTTATGCTCACAAAAGGGGTATGGGTAGAATATTTGCAAAATTTCAACAGAAACTCTTAGGAAAAGCCAATCCCTAGACGCACATAGAAGTCACAATAGGGAAATAAACCATCAGAACCGCCCAGTTCATCTTAGCCTGAATCTCCACATCTGCACATAAGGATGAAGTTTTGGGCCCTGCCAAGCGCGGAAACAGAGGCAGACAGGGCCCGAAAATTACGAGGCTAGCAGAAGTGCCAGTTTCCCCAACCCATTCCCCAGCTTTGATCATTTTGGCCCCCAAGAGGCGAGCAGGCAAATTGGCTTAAAAAGAGCCTCATTAACCAGGGGTTAAATACACCAATTGGGATTTTCTGGTCGGCCTTTAGTTTTGCAACATGATGGGGAGAGTGGGCCAAGTCCCTGGAGGCAGGCAACCAAGCGGCAGGCTCGGGTACCGACACTCCAAGCAGGCCTAAAGACCCCCCCTTGCCTGTAAAAGGCTGCTCTCCCACAAAGGCGGAATTGGAACCTGGAACAGTCCCAACTCCTGTTTTCTGCCCCCAAGGAAAAATTCAACCTACAATTTTAATTACCCCCACTCACCCTATCCCCATATCCTTTAAACCCCCTTTTCCTACCTTAGCTCATACATTGCTGAAACCCATATCCATGTCTTTGTTACTTTAAACTGCGACTATTCTAATGGTCTCAAAGTGACGTCCCATCCCCCGCCCTCTATAAACTTAAACTCATTCAAAACTCTGTTGTCCATATCCTAACTCAAACTAAATCAATTCACACATCACTCCTGTGCTCATTGACTTTCATAGGCTGCCAGTTGCAATATCACAATTTTAAAATGTTGATTTTTATGCACAAATCCCTTCAACGCCTCACCAATTCTCATTGCTGTAATTTCCTCCAGCCTTACAAGGCTCCCATACCTCTGTGCTCCCCCATTACTGGCCTTTTATGTATCCTTGGTTTTGAAAGCTCTGCCATTGGAAAGCCGTACCTTAAATTACCAAGTCCTGAGCTCGGGAATTCCCTCCCTAAATCTCTCTGCTTTTCTCTCCCTGTGTCTTTAAGATATCTACCTCAGCCACCAGTCTGAATATCTTCTTGTGCACTCGTTGTTAAATTTTGTTTGCTAACACTACGTTAATAGTGCCATATAAATGAAGGTTGTTGTAGAATCAGTGCCTACAGGAAAGGAAGGAAGAAAATTAATGGTATAGGAGCAAGAGGGTTGTACAATCTGATTTTTATAGCACAGATTATGTCTAGGAGCTTGGACTATCATAACTCAATCATTCTCTTTCAGCAGCTACTATGCATTCCCAATGGTTTCTACTTTTATTTCAAACTTCCAGTGTTTGTAATTTTTGATTTTTATTTATGGAATCTGACTGTTCCCCTGTTGATGCCATGTTATGATTTTCACGGTCTGAGTCTGTTTGTTCATCCTTAATTGAGACTCAAACCACGACAACAAACCACACGCTGCCATTCTGTATCACTGGGTCCTTTATCAATATTGTATTAAAAAAGAAATAAAACAAATCGCTCCATCCTGGAAAGATGCAATTCAAAAAAAAAGTTAAATAAACGCAATATCGTTTTCAGATTTCTTCTCGTTTGCCATGATATTTACCTGACTGGAAGAAGGGTTATTAGTGAGAAGGCATCACAGTAAATTTTTAGTTTTGATCTTAATGATTATTAAAATGTCCTTTGCAAATTTTGCAAAATTTTGACAAAATATTTACCTTGCAGCAGTGTTTCCCATCTATTTTGATAGGCTGTACAACTCACTTGGAGCAGCATTAAACTCTGATACATAATGTGTCCCTGGAATATTATTCCTACTGCTTTATTATTCAAGTGATTTGGTTGACATTTTAATATCTGTCCATTCATTATTGAAGCCTCCATGGGGGCTTATTGGGGAGGAGAGCAAACCTTGACCATTATCAAATTCTGGTGGCACTTTTTATTCATTCATAGGATGTAGTCATCACTGCTAAGGCCTGCGTTTATTGCCCAAACCTAACTGGCCTTGTGAAGGTGGTGGTGAGCTGCCTTCTTGAACTACGTGTGTTGCAGGTACTCTCATGTGGCTGTTAGGGAGGGATTTCCTCGATTTTGACCCAGCAACAATGAATCAAACCAGCTGAAGACTGGTATCTGTGATGGTGGGGCTCACAGGAGGAGACCAAGATGGAACATCCACTCGGCAACTCTGGCCGAAGGTGGTAATTTCAAACCCTTCAGCATTGTCATCATTGAGGATGAGGATGTTCACAGAACCTCCTCCTCCTCATGTTAGTTGCTTAATTGTCCACCATCATTTACAGCTGCATGTGGCAGAACTGCAAAGCTTTGATCTGATCAATTGGTTGTGGGATCGCTTAGCTCTGTGTTGTAGCTTCACCAGATTGTGACTACATAGGTACTCCTGCTGCTGCTCCTTGCATGCTCCCCTGTTCTCCTCATTAAATCAGAGCTGGTCTTCTGGCTTGGTGACAATGGTAGAGTGAGCAATATGCTGGAGAATGAAATTATCCTTTGTGTTGGAATACAATTCTGCTGTTGAGGCCCAAAGCGCTTCATGAATGCTCATTTTTTTAGCTGCTAGATCTGTTATAAATATATCCCAACTTATCCCAAAGCACATTAGAGCCAAACGATTAAAGCATAATCACTGTAGGAAATGTGGAAGCTAATTTGTGCACAGCAAGCTCCCACTAAAAGCAATGTGATAATCATCAGAGTATCTGTTTTTGTGATGCTGATTGAGTGATTAATAATGACCAGGACAACAGGAATAACTCACTTGCTCTTCTTTGAAATAGTGAATGACATCTTTTATGCTCACCTGAAATAGCAGATGTGACATCAATTTAATGTCTCATCTAAAAACAGCATCGCTGATAGTGCAGCACTCCCAGTACTGCAGTCGTGCATCAGCTTTGATATTTGTGCTCAAGTTCTGGACTGGGATTTGAACCCACAACCTTCTGACTCAGAGGCAAGCATTATATCAACTGATGTCAAAACCATGTGGTGGTAGCGCCACACAACACAACTCTCTCAGTTTGGCACAAGTTCCCAAATAGAGGACCTTACAGGGTGAACTTTCTTGGGTGTGCCTTTGTCATGTGCAGTGCCTCATTTGATGCCAGGGTGGACCATCTAGTTTTATGAGCAACTTGCTATGCCATTTCAGAGGGAAATTAAGAATTAACTATATTGCTGTAGGACAGGAGTCACAGAGTCCAGCCTGGGTAAGAGCAACTGGTTTCCTTCCGGAAAGAGCATCAGTGAACAGGTTTTGTGCAATCAACTAGTTTCATGATCACTATTACGAGTACAAGCTTTTAATTCCAGATTTATTTAAGAGAATTTAAACAATAAATGTCAACATGACAAATGGCAAGAAAAACGCCAACTGGTTTGAGGTTTGCATTGCTGTAATGGAACCAATTATTGAAGTCAAGCGATCTGTTCTCATTAACAACAAGAGAGATCCAGGTGAGAAGACTGAATGCACTAAGAGCTGCTTGAAGTAAAGTCCAACAAACTGCTAAGTGCACCAATGACTACAGGTTACAATTTTGCCAGAATATTCAAATGTCCTTCAACAAAGGGAATGCTTGGGATCATGAATAACGGGATAAAACAGACAATGAGTCCATCAGCAAAGTAAACAGCTCCATTGAAAACAAAAGCAGCGGAGATAATCACTGATTGCAATTAACAGTTAAGAATTAAGGATGAGCTTAGTTCAGAAGAATAAGATGTAGAAACAGTTTAGGTAGAGATAAGAAGTAGCAAAGATAAGAAGTAGCAAAGGTAAGAAGTCACTTATGGGAGTAGTTTACTTCCACAAAGTTAAAAGGGAGAGAGGAATGTAAAACAATAATAATCACAAGGAAAAAGTTACTGGGGAAACTGTTAGAACTAAAGGTTGACAAGTCCCCTGGACCTGATGGCTTACATTCTCGGGTCTTAAAAGAAATGGTTGCAAAGATAGTAGATGCATTGGTTGTGATCTTCCAAAAAAACCCTCAATTCTGGAAATTTCCCAGTGAAAGAAGGGAGACAGAAAGCAGGAAACTACTGCCTAATGTCTGTCATAAGGAAAATGCTAGAATCTATTATTAAGGAGGTAATAGCAGGAGATTTAGAAAATCATTATACAATCAGGCAGAGTCAACAGGGTTTTGTGAAAGGGATATTGTGTTTGACTAATTTATTAGAGTTCTTTGTGGAAGTAACAGGCAAGGTGGATAAATGGGAACCTGTAAGTGCAGTGTCCTTGGATTTCAAAAGGTGCCACATCAAAGGTTACTGTACAAGATAAGCACTCATGGCATAGGTGGTAACATATTAACATGGATATAGGATTGGTTAACTAACAGGAAGTAGAGAGCAGGGATAAAGGGTGTTTTTCGGGTTGGCAAGCTCTAATTAATGGAGTACCGCAAAGATATGTGCTGGGGCCTCAAATATTTAGAATCTATATCTGACTTGGATGAAGAGACAAAATTTATGGTCGCTAAATTTGCTAATGACACCAAAATAGGTAGTAAAGTAAGTTGTCAAGAGGACATAAAAAGTCTACAGAGGAACTTGGATAAGTTAAATAAGTGGGTAAACATTTAGCAGATGGAATATAATGTGGGAAAATGTGAACTTTGGCAGAAAGAATAGAAGAACAGTGTATTATTTGAATGGAGAGAGACTGCAGAACTCTATGGTACAGTGTTCTGTGTGCCCTAGTACATGAATCACAAAACTTTGGCATGCAGGTGCAGCATGTGATTAGGAAGGCAAATAGAAGGTTAGCATTTATTACAAAAGGAATTGAGTATAAAAGCAGGGAAGTGTTGCTGCAGCTGTACAAGATCTTAGACTGCACCCTGAGTAGCATGTACAGTTTTGGTCTCCTTACTTAAGGAAGGATGTAGTTGCAATAGAAACAGTTCAGAGTATAAGGTTTACTTGACTGATTCTTGGGATGAGGGGGTTATTTTCTGAGGAAAGGCTGATTAGGTTGGGCCTATACCAATTGAATATTAGAAGAATGAGAGATGATCTTATTGCAACATATAAAATCCTGAGGGGACTTGACAGAATGGATGCTGAAAGGATGTTTCCCCTTGTGGGGGTGACTAGAACCAGTGGACACATTAAAAATTAGAGGTGGCCCATTTCAGACTGAGATAAGGAGATTTTTTTTCCCCCTCAGAGAGTTGTTAGTCTGTGGAATTCTATTCCCCAGAGAGCAGTGGAGGCGGGGTCATTGAATTTATTCAACATTAAGTTGAATGGATTTTTGATAGACAGGAGAATCAAGGGTTATGGGGTCACACAGGAAAGTGGAATTGAGGCCACAATCAATTAGCCATGATCACCCAATGGTGGAGCAGGCTCGTGGGGCCGAATGGCCTACTCTTGCTGCTAATTGTTGTGTTCTTGTGTGTTCCTTTGAATTGTACTCTCGGGGGAACATGGTCACTGAAGGAGATCAGGACACCATGGAGAGCCAAACCCGTCATGGGAGAGCTGAATATTGAACTCTGAGTAGAAAAGCTTAGCAGAACTATTGACTTACTTGCTACAGGTAAAATTTCTGATGCTTATACTATTCCACTTGAACTCATCAAGCACAGGAAACTGGCACTCCTACAGCATCTGCATGAACCTCTCTGTCTCTGCTGGAGGGGGAGGGGCAGCGGTGCTTCAGCAAATGCGTGATGCAAAGGTTGTGATCCCCGTACAGGAAGAAGAGTGACTGCAGCAATTGCATCAGCTATCGAGGCAACTTGCTGTTGAGCATCGTAGAGAAATATCTGCCTATGTCAGACTGCAGATCCTGGCTGAACGCATCCACCTAAATCCCGGTGTGGTTTCAGAACTGGAAGATCTACAGTTGACATGATCTTCTCAGTCTGACAGCTGCAGGAAAAATGATGTGAACAAAGGAGGTCACTATATTGCCCCTATTGATCTCACCGAGGCATTCCACAATGTGAGCAGATGCCGTCTATTTAGGCTGCTGAAGAAAATTGGCTGCCCTCCAAAGCTACTCAGTGTGATCTCCTCTTTCCTTGACAACATGATGGATGAGGTCAGCTATGATGGGGCAAAATCAAGATCCTTTGAGATCCGCAATGGGGTCAAACAGGGTAGTGTTCTGTTACGAATGCTCTTTGATATGTTCTTCTCTTTGCTGTTGTCATATGACTTACAGAGGCTGTCTACTTACAGACCAGTACTGACAGAACTGTTCAGCCTTGCCTGCTTGAGATCCAAGACGAAGATGCACCAAGGCCTCATTAGAGAGTTGCTCGATGCTGATGATGTCACACTAGTATTCTGTACTGAGAAACACTTTCAACGGCAAATGCACAGGCTCTCTTACACCCATAAAGAATTTAGTTTGACCATCAATATCAGGAAGACAAATGTCATGGTCCAGGATGTTGCCATACCGCCATCTACCAACAATGACCGTGTGATGCTGGAGGTTGTTGATAGCTTCAAATATCTCGGCTGCACAATCATCAGCAATCTGTCACTTGATGCTGAAATCAACATGCACTTTGCAAAAGCTGCAGCTGTTACGTCCAAGAACAGCAAGAGAGTGTGGAACAACAGAAACCTGACTGAGAGGACAAAAGTGAAAGTCTACCAAGCCTGCACACTCCTCTACAATGGCAAGACCTGGACAACATTTGTTAGGCAGGAGAAAAGGCTCAACAGTTATCACCTTTGCTGTCTCAAGCATATCTTCAGCATCTCTTGGCAGGACAAGGTCACCGCCTCAGAGGTCCTGCTAATTCTATGAGCATACACTCATTGCTAAGCCAACAACATCAGCCGATGGCTTGACCATGTTCATCGGATGGGTGTTGGACACTTACTCAAAGACATCCTGTATGGTGAACTGGCTACTGGGTTATAGCCTGCTGGATGTTCACATCTCCACTGCAAGGACATCTGCAAGTGAGTTATGAAAATGGCGGACATTGACACAGACAATTGTAGGATGTTTGGCGATGATCGTGGCCTCAGGAGGTTGACTGTTTGGAGGGGCATTGAAAGAGGTGAGGTGAAATGGAAAGCTCAGCTCGCCCAGAAAAGAGGCCAGGGAAGACAGAGGCCAGTGAATGATGCACCTTCTCAGCCCACTGTCTTCCTCTGCTGCAAATGCGGCAGATCCTGCCATGCCCACACTGGGTCTCCTGATCCCATACTAGGTGGTGCTTAACACAGAGTTGGCAACCAAGGCACAAACCATCATCTCACGAGGTGGAAAGCTGTCAAAGAAGAAATTTCTCACTTCCCATGATGTGATTGGAGTTCACGTCTCTGGGTCATTACTAAAGGCTGGATTTAACGGAACACTGTAGTCCCATCCCTGCCTCTCCCAGCTAAAATACGGAGGGGGTGGGGGGGTGGGGGGTGGGGGGGTGGTGGGGGAGCAGTGGTGGTGGTGGGGGGATTGGTAGTGGTGGGGAAAGTGGTGGTGGGGAATGGGTGTGGGCGGAGCTCACCCATGGTCCTGACGGGATGCCTCAAATCCTGAATCCATTAAACCCTTGGAGCAGTAACTGTTTGGAGGCAGGACTTCCCCATCTCTCTCAGGGGGAAGTCCCCCCTTAGAGAGCTGCTGGCCAATTGGATGTCTGGCAGCCCTATAGTTCCACCAGGAGAGGTGGCCACTTCTGGGACTACTGGCAGTCTCAGATCCTGAATGATGGAGCCCTGAGTGACAGGTAAGTCCAAAGTCTCAACGGGGCCAAGTTGGCAGGCTCTGGCAAGGTGGGGTGGCGAGGGTCTGCATTCAAGAGACAAGTTGGAAGAGTTAAAGGAGAGGGATGACCTTTGGGGTGGGCAGGGTATGCTGATGGGGCCTGCAAAGGAAGTCCTCCCCCAACCCTTACCCCACTTAAGACCACACAACTAAAGCTTTCCAAGTTTCCCAACTGGTATGGGCCTCACCCCATCTCGGGTATAATAACTATGGCGGCAGATGATGCCCTTAAGTGACCATTAATTGACCACTTAAGGGTCTCAATAGGCTTTAGGGCAGGCTGGCTCAAATGTCCCCTGTTTAATTGGAGTGAGGGCAGGGGCGGGCACAGCGCAGCTGGAGTTTATGTGCCAACTTGCCTTCAAACTTGTGATGGGGGTGTATAGAATCCAGCCCAAGGCCTCTGAATCACTCATCCAGAAACAAATCCACTAAGCTATCACCACCTATTAGGGAATCTAATATCTGAAAGCCTTTGAACTGGCTGATAGATAATGGATAGAATGCAGACTGGGATGTGTTACATCTAGACTAATAAATAACAGTATCACACACGTTCCATCTATGTTACAGGACTGATTTTGCGTTATTAGTTTGGTGTCAATGCTTTAAAAATCGACTCATTTACATTGTGAGGTGGAATTCAGAGGACCACACAGTGACCAAGAGACAAGTTAAAATGACACTTTACATTTCTGCCTATGAACCATCCCTGGTGTTGAAGGTGGGGTGCGAGGTGTGGAGGGGGTGCAAGAAGAAAATCTACTGCATTAAAATGGGTTGCCTTCCTTTTACAAGCAGACTGAAATCTCAGCACACACATGCATATTTCAGACCACAGCACCTACTACTAAAGGATTCTCTGAAAGTCACAGCTTGGAGCAATTCTCAGTTCCTCTGGGAGCAGTAACGCTGTCATTTGTGTAGCTGAGTATTGTTGCTGGCATTGAGACAGTGATAGAACGAAGCTATAAGATGATACTTAGGTTGAAGTATAGTACATAGAGCACATCATCTTGGGTGAGCCACAAAGTATTAAAGAGTCAAGGTGGAGTTCATGACCCACAGAAGCTTGAGCTGTTTGTCAATATCTCCTTAACCCTGAGGTGTGTTATTGCTTTGAAATATTGTATTGTGTATGTCATGCTTTATAACTTCTTGAGGTTTCATCTTCTGTCACCATTGAAATGAACAGCGATAAACCCTGGTTGGAAGTAAGCCAATAACTGACTAATCAAACAAACCTTTTTCAGGAAGATATAATAATTCACCTAATGGTATTGGAATTTATTGTAAAATAGTGGTATTTAGGTCTGTATGTGTGTGTGTGTGTGTGTGTGTGTATGTGAGAGACTTAATTGGATTAAAGGCAGCTGGTCTGAAGGCTTTGATGTAAACATGCTAAACATGGGGGAATTTTAGAATGTAAGGTGTAAAAATTTGCATTTTTAAATAAAGCAGACTAGATTGTTTTCAAAGGAGGGGTGAAATGTGTCACCTAGCCAGTTTAGAAACAGTGGGCAGAATTTTATATCCTGCAGGCAGGAACGCGCCAGGCTCGATCAAGCGTAAAATAGCATGCGATCATGTCAGGCATGCATGTCATCGTGCACTTGCACAATACTCTGCTCGGCGGATGCCAGAGCCCCGGCTGCCATTAATTAACAGACCACCTAAAGCCATTAACCGTCCAATTGACGGCGATTTTCATTGCCTGTGCGATTTCATGCTCTTCGCACAGGCAAAACGGGCAGGCAGCCAACCCACATTTTCAAAAACCTCATCCAAGTGTGGGATAAAAAGGGTCAGCAGCATTGCCAGTGTGAGTAGTGAGGAGTTTGGTAGAAAGTTTGCTGCTGGTTACTCATTGGTATTTGGCAGCTTCATCTTTGTTCGGGCCTTCGTTCTTAGCATTTCCAGGCTTCATTTCAGGAATCCTTGTATCTCCAAGGCCGCTGGAGCATTCAGGCCATGTGGACCCTTCCAGGTGTCAGACAGCCTTCCATTACCCTGGTAATGGGGATTGTGATCTCTGCTAGATGCACCTCCTCTGAGGGGAAAGAGAGGGGCAGAAAGGAGAGGAGGCCAGGTGTCCCTATTCAGCTTCCAGGGGAGTGACCTGTAGGAGGAGAGGCGCAGACACAAGGGGTGCAGGGCCAACATGAAGTCCAAGACGGAAGGGGCCGCAGAAGATGCCACTATCCTGCTACCAGGGTTTATAGGCGGAGATGCAGCTACCTCAATATGTCAGAGGTGCAATGCTGAAGGAGGCTCCACCTCTCAAGGGAGACCGTAACCTCCATTTGTCAGATGATTGGATCTGAGATCAGCTCCGACTGTGTGGGTGGACACCCTATGCCAGTGGATCTAAAGGTCACAGCGGCCCTCAACTTCTATACCTCCGGCTCTTTCCAGGGGTCAGTGGGGGATCTGTGTGGAGTTTCCCAATCAGCTGCCCACAGTTGCATCAAACTGGTGACAGAAGCTCTGTTCAGATGGGTACTGATCTTTATTCTTTACCGCATGGATGAGGCCAGCCAGGCTGAGTAAGCCAGAGACTTTGCATTGCTGGGCTCCCCAGCTCCAGGGAGCCATCGACTGAACACACCCGGCCACCAAAGTGTCAACAGGTCAGTCAGGTGCCTTTGTCAACAGGAAGGGATTCCACTCCATGAATGTGCAGATAGTGTGTGATCACAGGATGCAGATTCTGCAAGTCTGTGCAAGGTATGCTGGCAGCTCCCATTACGCTTATATCCTCGGACTCTCCTAGGTGCCGAAGCTCTTCAGTGCTCCAGCCTGACTTGATGGATGGCTGCTGGGTGACAAGGGCTATCTGTTGAAGAGGTGGCTCATGATGCCTACTGCCACCCAAGGACAGAGGCAGAGAAGCGTTACAATATGAGTCATGCCTCCATAAGGGCTGTGGTAGAGAGGACCATAGATCTTCTCAAGATGCGCTTCCAATACCTGGACCATTCAGGGGGATCACTACAATACCCCCAGAGTGGGTGTCACTGATTATAGTTGCATCTGTGCTCTCCACAATCTGGCATTAGCAAGGAGAGACCCACTGGAGGAAGAGGATCTTGAACAAAAACAAAAATAGCTGGAAAAACTCAGCAGGTCTGACAGCATCTGCGGAGAGGAACACAGTAAACATTTTGAGTCCATATGACTCTTCATCAGAACTAAAGAAATATAGAAATGTGGTGAAATATAAGCTGGTTGAGGGGTGTGGGACAGGTAGATCTGCATAGAGGGCCAGTGATAGGTGGAGGCAAAGAAAAGATTGCCAAAGATGTCACAGACAAAAGGACAAAGGGGTGTTGACGGTGGTGATATAATCTAAGGAATGTGCTAATAGTGACATTAGGGGTAGAAAGCAGGACAAACAAGTGGCAGATGGCCCTAGTGGGGGTGGGGTGGGGGGAAGGGATCGAAATGGGTTAAAAGGTGGAGATAAAGCGATAGATTGAAATAAATTTAAAAATAGGTTGGAAAAGAAAAATATATTTAAAAAATATAAATTATTGGAAAAAGGGAGATCGGAAAGGGGGTGGGGATGGAGGAGAGAGTTCATGATCTGAAGTTGTTGAACTCAATTTTAAATCCGGAAGGCTGTAAAGTGCCTAGTCGGAAGATGAGGTGCTGTTCCTCCAGTTTGCGTTGAGCTTCACTGGAACATTGCAGCAGGCCAAGGACGGACATGTGGACTTGAGAGCAGGGTGGTGTGTTGAAATGGCAAGCGACAGGGAGGTCTGGGTCATGCTTGCAGACAGACCGAAGGTGTTCCGCAAAGCGGTCACCCAGTCTGCGTTTGGTCTCTCCAATGTAGAGGAGACCGCATTGGGAGCAACGAATGCAGTAGACTAAATTGAGGGAAGTGCAAGTGAAGTGCTTCTTCTCTTGAAAGGAGTGTTTGGGCCCTTGGACGGTGAGGAGGGGGGAAGTAAAGGGGCAGGTGTAACACCTTCTGCGGTTGCATGGGAAGGTGCCGTGGGAAGGGGTTGAGGTGTAGGGGGTGATGGAGGAGTGGACCAGGATGTCCCAGAGGGAACAATCCCTGCGGAATGCCGTCAGAGGGGGTGAAGGGAAGATGTGTTTGGTGGTGGCATCATGCTGGAGTTGGCGGAAATGGCAGAGGATGATCCTTTGAATGCGGAGGCTGGTGAGGTGATAGGTGAGGACAAGGGGGACCCTGTCATGGTTCTGGGAGGGAGAGGAAGGAGTGAGGGCGGATGTGTGGGAGATGAGCTGGACACGGTTGAGGGCCCTGTCAACCACCATGGCCGGAAAACCTCGGTTAAGGAAGAAGGAAGACATGTCAGAGGAACTGTTTTGGAAAGTGGCATCATCAGAACAGATGTGACGGAGGTGAAGGAACTGAGAGAATGGGATGGAGCCCTTACAGGAAGCGGGTTGTGAGGAGCTGTAGTCGAGGTAGCTGTGGGAGTCGGTAGGCTTGAAATGAATATTGGTGGACAGTCTATCACCAGGAATTGAGACAGAGAGGTCAAGGAAGGGGAAGGAAGTGTCAGAGATGGACCATATGAAAATGATGGAGGAGTGGAAATTGGAGGCAAAATTAATAAATTTTTCCAGGTCCAGATGAGTGCATGAAGCAGCACCGAAGCCGTCATCGGTGTACCGGAGAAAGAGTTGTGGGGCGGGACCTGAGTAGGGCTGGAACAAGGAATGTTCCACACACCCCAAAAAGAGGCAGGCATAACTGGATGCAGCTGCACAGGCCTCAGGTGATGAATCCAGTCGTGATTCAGAAGAGGAGCGCGGTGAGGAGAATGCTGAGCGTGTGGAGGCAGACCTCGGTAACCTGCAGGGGAGCAGGGACACCAGGGATGCCTTGATCCAACCCTCCTTCAGCTCGGCTATCAAAGATCTGCTTCCACCTCATGCCAGGGCTGCTGCCTCCATCCCAGATGTCTGAAATGACCCTTTCATTTGAACCCAAAGTCCACTTAGCGTCTGTGCAATAAAGTTCAGAGCCACTTATGTCCAGGATTACATATGGCGTACCCTGCATCAAAAAAGTACAAAGGTGAAACATACTCAGGCCATGATGATGAAAAAAAAATTCATCTCATTTTGATAATTCCAAACTGTTTACATAAACTTCTCTGGTCTTCATCCCCAGACCAGTATGGATAAAATAAACATCTATGAACATAAAATCACCCATGACCTGTCCCTCTTGCGCTCATGGTGCCTTTAACATACGCTTGTGAGTGCAATGCCTTGGTGCCCCACACCCTCTGCCGCATCCGCACCACCCCCTCCCCTCGCTGGCAGCAGCATTGGAGACAGCTTGCTGATTCTACTGTCTTGATGGCCTTGATAACCTTGACGGTTGTCCTCTGGCCAGTGGAGCCTGTGCTGGCCCCGCCTGGGAGGGAGCAGCCAATGCCATGGCTGGCATCTCCCCAGTCATCGCAGCCTCATCAGATGCCACAGTCGCTGGCAGAGGGGTGGAGGAGCTGCCGTCATCCAGAGCACCCTGAGAGGAGCTCGCAGAGACCATAAGCAGCTCGTGCACCAACATCGATCGCTCTGGACCTCCATGCTCACCATTGATGGATGGGCACCTAGCTGGGATACTGGGTGCCTCATCCATCTCCCACACTGGCACTGACCACCTGAGGTCAGTGCCTGTGTTAGGGCTTGCAGGTCCGAGTACAACACCAGGAACCCCTGAATCTGTCCCTGGAGCTGCCTCTCCATGAGAGTTGCCACTCTCTCAATGGAGGAGGTAATGCGCTCGGCCCTGAGGGTCAACGCAGTGCTGAAGCTCTGCATGGACTCCTCTGCAACAGAGACCATGGAACTCATATGCTCACGGATCTCTGCCCGATCCTTCTGCACAGCTTGCTGGACATCCAGCATCTGCCGCCTAATAGATGGCTCCAGAGACTCACCATCAGCCTACATCCTGGTCCCCAGCAGTCCTCTGGGCACTCTCTGCCTCTGCCTGCACCTCAAGTGCGTGTGAAGTGCCCTCAGCAATGTGCACTGAGTTACTAGCCGCCAAACGAATACCTACCGAGTTGCTGGTATCTGCGCTGGTGACTGCTTCAGAGAGTGGGTGTGGCGCAAGTGCAACAGAAGCTCAGTGGTCCTCCAGTGTCAGGGGTGGCACTTCGAGGCCCACAGAGCAAACACCTGCTGGTGAACCTAAAAGGGAGAACAAGAACAAGACCATTAGTTAAAGTCATCACATTGTCACCATGCATGCCAGGTACCCCGGTGAGACAATGGAGATCTGCATCACGGTGCCATCGTCTTTCAATGATCAATGGGGACTCCAGGTTTGCAGCTCACATCAATGAAGGCAATACACTAGAATGGTTGCACAAATCTGAAACTTTCACCTCTGTGCACTGCGTCTGGCACCCCTGCCTTTCTACACTAGTTGCATGTGGAGCATGCCGGCTCTTGAGTCTTGCTCGAAGCTGCTGACCATAGGAGATTGGGCTGCCCTCCGCCTGCATGTGCCCTCTGTGTCTGGTTATGGCTTGTCTTCTCCTGAAAGAACAGAGGAACATTGATTAGTCCACTCTCCACCTGCAGCGCCATTGCAGCCTGGCCAACCCCAGCTGAGGAACACCTCCCAAGGCACAGCCAAGTTGTGGCCCTCGAGCCACAAGGCATTCAGCCCAAGCAGCCAGGGCTCACCCCCTTGGCCAACTCTGGCATCATTGACAATTGGCACTCAGACTCTAGCACCCCTGAGGTCCACGGTGGGTGAAGGCCACACATTGACACTTCTGCACACCGACCTTCCCTGAGCACAGCAGGTCATTGAAGCGCTTCTGGCTCTGCACCCAAGAATACTGCACCACATCATGGCTGCTCGGTATTGCTGCCACCTCCTCCCACGCCCTCTTGGTGAGGTGTGGTGGCCTCCTCCTTTCATCTCTGGGGACAAGAGTGACCCTCCTGGCAGCCACCTCCTCCAGGAGGAGGGTGAGGCACTCGTTGGAAAAGTGGACGGCCGAGTGCCCAGCCAAACTGCCCTCCCGTCTGCCATGTCCAGCCGCACTTGAGTCCATTGGGAATGCTGAACACATGTCCATCTGTGGCAGCCTTCCTGGGGCTGCCTGGGCCTTTTTTATAGTGGCCAATGGGGTGCCAGTGGAACCGCACCCGCCCCTGCCTGCCCCTTCTCAGCCAGTGTGGAGCTGTGTTTCGCGCTGGGCCAGCTTTAATTGGCCCGCCCGTGTGAAATCTCGGTCGCGTGCCGATTGGGGGCAGCGGACTGTTTCCTAGCCGCTCCCAGGCCCACCCGCCATGCCCACCCGACGGCCTCAAAATTCTGCCCAGTGTGTTTATTTTTCCCAAAGATTTTTGTTATCAGAAAGATAAAGTTCAAAGATATAGTGAAACAATGGGAATTTGCATTCAAAGGGAAAATATGCATAAACAAGTAAAGGCTGTGTCTATAGGTAGGCATTTTTAAGATCTAACTAGTGTGAAAAGTCTTCAGCATCTATGCCTCAAGCTTCTGTTTTCAAAGAACTGAAGTTAAGAAAACTCACTTTGAATTTGACTGGTTCAGGGTATTGTGTGTCACCTTGCCCGAGCCTTTTAAGACCTATGTGTCTTACCATTGCATTGATGAAAGTGTAAGTGGGCGTCAGATTAAGCAAGGGATTTAGAAGCTATCATAGTAGTAATTTGTAGATCTATGTATGTGCTTAAAATCATTTCTCTTATTAATAAATGTTTGATCTAGTTTTGTAAAAACCTATAAGACTTGGTGGTCTTATTATGACTGAATTCAAGGCATGCATCTTGAAATTTATATACATTGCCAAACAAGTTGTGGCAGCTGTTTCAAGTTTCCCTTTGCGATTTGAACAACTCAGCATTTACCATCGGCTGTGCCATAGCACCTTTCAAACAGACTGAACTATGTAATTCAGATCAATCTATTTTGTGCCATGTGAACACTGGATACCCTCCAGTACCTTACTGAATGGTTTTTGATAATGAGTATTGGCAGGCCACCAGGGACTTTGGTCCTCTGACATCCAGCACATGCGTTCAGCAGAGGCCATGTTAGCAATCAGGATTGGGAGTAGTGATTAGTTCTTCCTTCTCTAACCCAGAGTGCAAACACAAATTATAAACATCTAGAAAGGGCTTGGAAAATACCAACTATTCCATCCAGCCTGTCCCATTTATGATAAAAAGCAAAATACTGTGGATGTTGGAAATCGGAAATAAAAACAAGAAATGCCAGAAAAACTCAGCAGGTCTGGCAGCATTTGTGGAGAGACAAACAGAGTTAATGTTTCGAGTCTTCAACTCTGAAGAAGAGTCATATGGATTTGAAACGCTAACTCTGTTTCTCTCTCCACAGATACTGCCAGACCTGCTGTGTTTTACAGCATTTTCTGTTTTTATGTCCCATCTATGATGGGGCCTCTATATACCATTAACTCTGCTCTCTCCAGCAATCTCCTGAGGGAGGCAAAAAAGCTGAGAAAAACAACTCAGAAATTCTTCCCTGATGTCTAAAGACAATGAAGAAAGTAATAGTAATTAGAAATAATTACAACCACCCTTCATCTTTCTCATATTTGAGACATTCTCAACTCTCAGAACCTCATCTAAGGTGGCTATTCATCTAGTTTTATACTGGACAATCTGGTTTTTAGCTGGTCTGGACACTGTCCTGGTACCGGATGGTTTTATGTCTGATACCCTGTGCCTTATGCTTACTGCGGTGATGCACAGCCTGGGGCCTGTGATCGTTCACTTTCCAATTCGCCCCAGTCTCAAGCTATGTGCTTCTTCCTGATTCTTGCATTCAGTTGGTCAAAGCCTGTTTGAGCGCTGAAGCCAGGCATTGAGTTCCCACCACCCCTCTAGTGTTAGATCATTGCTTTTTATTTACTGACTTGTGCATGGGAGGCCTGTGATGAAGTTATCTCTGTGCGCAGTGTGGTGGTGATGGCGCCTTTCCCCTACACACTGCAGCGCTGCTGGTCTGGCCTTGGCCTCTGGCAGTGGCCACCCTAACCTTATCCAGCTCTCTTTGGAAGATATGCGATGAATCCATGCTTACTGTGTGCTTTGTAACACCCTTCTGTCAATCTGGCTGAGAACAGCTAACTGAGACTAAACATTGAAGCTGGAACCTTCCTGGTCTGATATGCTTATCTGTAGCATACATGCAGCACCTACAGGAGTCATTTACATTTTGTACCCAGTCTGGTACACGAGTATCCACAACTTACTTCAAAATAAAAGCATAAAACTGCGGATCTGGAAATCCAAAACAAAAACAAAAATACCTGAAAGAACTCAGCAGGTCCGGCAGCATCTGCGGAGGGGAACACAGTTAATGCTTTAAGTCCGAATGACTCCTCAACAGAACAATTCAAAATGTTCGGCCCCCTTGCCTGTATACTCTTCAGTGATGAGTTCTGTAAATATTACTTATAAATCATAGCTTAAATTTTACAAAGTAAATTTAGCTCCATTATATTCACTGCACCCCTCACAGAATCTTTAGACATGCTGGTAATTCATGATTGTGTGCACTCTCAGCCTGTAGTTCCCACTTCAGTTCATCACAGAACTGCCTTTGTGATACTTTGTTTGACCTGTATATCTGTTGCCTTCAGAAAACTGATTCCATTTCTGAAGATAATCTCTTGACATGTTCTGTTGTGTTTCAGGGATTTTTCAAAAAATTTTAATTCCAGAAAGTATTTGGAAACAAGATATTTTAAAAATGCTGTATTAAAAGCGTAGTATATTATAGTTCTGTTGAAGGGTCGTGAGGACTCGAAACGTCGACTCTTTTCTTCACCACCGGCGCTGCCAGACCTGCTGAGTTTTTCCAGGTAATTCTGTTTTTGAATAGTATATTACTGCAAGTAAGATAAAAGGCAGGGTCTGAGATACAATAGATAGTTAAAATGATCTAACCTCATAGAATCAAAGCATCTTCTAGCATAGAAGGAAGCTATTGGCCATTGTGTCAATGTTGGCTTTTTGCAAGTTATCTGCTCATAAAATGTAAATAGTAAGTGGCTTGTCTCCCTAATTGGTAAACACTTTACGCCCATTATATAACAAGTTCTTTAATCTCTCTGACCGTGAGGAGTCATGAATAAAGCAGAATGTCATTTCTAAAATGTAATCTAGTTTGTGCAAAAGAAGTTAGAAATGAGGAAAAGTGCCCTCACCACATCCCTTCTGTAAAAGGTAGACACAAAAAGTTATAATGCAGAGGTTCAAAAGCAAAATACTCCGGATGCTGGAAATTTGAAATCACAGAATCTTAACGGCACAGAGGGTGGCCATTCGGCCCATCATGTCTGCACCGGCTCTCCAAATGGACATTATGACCTAGTGAGCATTATGACCTAAAATCAGAAAATGCTGGTAAGGCAGTACCTGTGGAGATAGAAACAGAGTTAACAGGCTGAACTTTCAATAAAGGTTGAAGTGCCACCACAGGCATGAAACGAAAGCCAACCCTGCTTCAGCTGTCAGCGGGACCCTGGAACGGTATTTTGCAAGCAGTGGCCAATAAACAGGGTGCTGACAGAACAGATGTCCAATTGAAGATGGACCCCCAAGAGCAGCCGGCCCAAACAGAAGGCTGGTAGTTCAGCAGCATCAGCAGTGCCACAATATGACAGTGGCCATTTCTGAGGCTGCATCACCAGAGAGAGGATGTTTCAATACCAAGGCACTCTTGAAGGCACTTAAGTTTCTTTGGACAAGATGAGGCCAGGCAGGCAGTTGGCAGCAATCAGGGGAAGGGTTGTTGTTATACCAGCAGCAACTTTGGTTGGGTGCCCTTCTGTAATACATGGGCCGCCAGTTAAGGAGGGCCTCCCCATCAAGGGAACCTGCCAGGGTTTACCTGGTCTCCCTACAGAGCTGAGAGCCTTCTTGATGTGGGAAAAATGAAAGGCTGCCAGGTCTTTCCCAGTTCTTTGCCAGTAGTTAAGATGATCTAACCTCATAGAATCAAAGCATCTTCTAGCATAAAAAGAGGTCATTGGCCTATTGTGTCAATGCTGGCTTTTTGAAAGTACCTACTCGTAGAATGTAAATAATTTATTTTCTTTATTCTTTCATGGGATGTGGGTGTCGCTGGATGTGAGTGTCGCTGGCAAGGCCAGCATTTATTGCCCACCCCTAATTGTCCTTGAGCTGACCTTGCTGGGTCATTTCAGCGAGCAGTTAAGAGTCAGCCACACTGCTGTGGGTCTGGAGCCACATATAGGCCAGACCAGGTAACGATGGCAGGTTTCCTTCCCCAAAGGACATTAGTGAACCAGATTTTTTTTAAAACGACAATCAATGATAGTTTTGCAGTCACCATTACTTTATATTCAAGATTTATTATCTGAATTCAACTTCCACCAGCTGCCATGATGGGATTTCAACCAATGTCCCCAGAGCATTAGCCTGGGTCTTTGGGTTACTAGTCAGGGACACTACTACTATGCCACCATCTGCTACCCCTACCCCCCCCATAATAAATAATAGATGGCTTGTCTCCCTAAGTGGTTAACACCTTACACCCATGTGCACTTTTTAATGTGACATTCTGCTGTATTCCTGACTGTTCACAGTCAGAGAGAGATTGAAGAACAAGGGAACCTGCCAGGGTTTACCCGGTCTCCCCACAGAGCGGAGAGCCCTCCAGATGTGGACAAAATGCCCGCAAGGGAGAAAAGTTGTCCTTAATTGGACCAGTGGAAGGCGGCACAGCTAAGATTTCCACTGCAATATGCCATGTTGTCAGGAAGACATTGGACTCCCCCAAGCATATTGCCAGCCCACTCACCCCCCAATCCATCTCCAAAGGGCTGGGAAAATTTAGCCCAATGTTTGCCATATCTTTGACCTGATACCACGGGCAGAATTTTACGCCAGCAGGATTTTACGGACCTGCCGAGTTCAATGGTTCGCCACATTTTACGGCCACTTCCCCGCTGCATTGGGCCCATAAAATTCCAGCCTACAGTGATGTTGGCATGTTTGAACCAAGCAAGGTGATTCAGGGAATTGTTCATTATTCTCATGTTAAAATCATCTGCTCATAACTATTGTGTGTTTAGCTTACCATGGGATAGGGCAGCTTAACAATTTGAACTAATCTTGCCTCATCTTAACTCAGTCTGCTTGTGGAGAGAATGAAGACATGAGAGTGTGAATTGGACATCTGGTTTAGTTCACGATAGGGTTCAATTGCGATACCCCTTCAGATCAGCTATTATGCAATTAGATGTAGGGCAGTGTGAATCAACTCTTTTAAAAGTTAGATGCACATATGGGAGTGACTGACATCACTGAAACTAAATTTGTAGCATCTTCAACTGGAACTATTATGTGAAACAAGTCAACTGGTTAAGGATGAAGAAATGGAAGGTTGGATAGATACTCGTGCATTTATCTTGATTTAACTTTGAAAGGGAGCAGGAAGTAAAATAATCATTTCTCGGGGGAAGAAATGGATTGGTTAGACTCCATTGTGCAGTTGTGCATGGAGATGCTTGGTGGCAACTAATAATCTTTTCTAATTCCATACTGTTTTCTGTTTTTAATCTCAGCATGTGGGATGTCTACAGCACAGCTGCACATAGAAAACTGATTTCCCAAATGGATTTTGAAAGAGAAGATTGGTTTTACATTTCTACAGTCTGCAGAGAAGAAATAGCACTTAAAACACTGTAACTCGATGTCCTACAAAATGGCTTTTAGCAGATCATCAAACTTTAGCGAATATTACATGCATACTAATTCATTGTGCTTGTAATTAATTAAGAAAGGTGTTTCACAGAATTTCTGCAACCAGATACAATTTCTGCAAATTTATTGTTCCTGAGTTAAGCATATTTGTAAAACGTTAGCAAATGGCTATTACAGAAAATTGCTGAATATTTGCTTACAATTGGGAACATTTATCTCTCTATACCAGTTTTTTGAATGTAGATTAGAAATGTAAAGTAGCTGATACACAAAAAGGAAGGGCTTGTATGTATATAGATAGCACCTTTCACAACCACAGGATGAATGAAAAAGTTTTACAACCAAAGAAGCAATTTTGAAGTGTAGTCCCTGTTTTAATGTAGGAAATGCAGTAGTCAATTTTCACACAGCAAGCTCCCACAGACAGCAATGTGATAATGATAAGACAAACTGCTTTTGTGATGTTGATTGACGAATAAATATTGACCAGGACATCAGCAATAACTCCCCTAATCTTCTTCAAAATAGTGCCATGGGATCTTTTATCTCTACTTGAGAGGGCAAACAGGTTTAAAGCCTGATCTGAAAAAAACAGCACCTCCAAGACCACTTCTGTCAGTATTACTGTGCCAGCTTTTCTTTTCCCACTCATGTCCTGGACTGAAATGAACCCACGACCTTCTGACCTGGACAAGCATGCGACAACCTGACCCCTAGCTGACACCAGGGACATTCTTTAGTACACAATTGGACAGCTATTTATTCTTACCAATTAGTTTTCATTATCCAAGTTTAACAACTACTTGATTTCTTGAGCTGACTTTTCCTTTGAAGTACACTTACTTTCTGGCAGTTTGGGGGTAGTAAACTGTACTAACTGAAGGTATAGCCTCTCCTACTGTCTATCGGGGTCACGTGACTGTTCTTGGAGGCTGCGAACAATGAGCCCTAAATGCAGGTAATCCAGGGGGTGGGGCTTTCTTTTTGAGGACCTGGTTCAAATATGCAGCTCTTTGTAATAAAGTTAACCATTTCTTGTTGAAACCTGTCCAGTACGTCGTCATTATATAAACCGAGTAAAATTATCCAGTAATATTGATAGCTTCAAAACCACTGGCCTAACATTGCACCAGAATTATTTTAATCCAAAAAATTGCTAGTCTCCTTTAAATCTAATTGAAAACATGACTGACTAATGTTGTAATTAATTGTAAATTAATCAGCTCAAGTGGGTGGTTCTAATTCCTGTGACCTATTTTCCCCAAATTATTACCACTGTTATTTAACTTCAGAGAAGGAATTTTATTTATTGTAACTGAAGGTTGTTTTTTTTTTTGCCTTTATATTGATCTGTTTAGTACATGGGAAGCTTTATCAGGACTTATGCTATTATTTTAGACAGATCTGCAATCTGTACAATTTTGGAGTAGGATTCTCCCAGCTTCTATACGCTGAAAAAGAGAAGGATGACGAGAAAGAAATGGTTAAAGTGGAGTGAGACATCATGGAAACCATTTAATCTTGACTCATGCATGCTTTTGAATTTGATTTTTGGGGCACAACTCGTTTGCAATGAAACCCCAATTGTGAATTATCTAATAAATCATTTGGTTCATACTACATTTAGCCATCAGGCAAGGCTGAACATTTCAGATGGTAAATTCAAAAGATTTACTGAAAATTGAAAGGTAGAAAAGTAACAAGTTAAAAAGATAGAAGACAAAAGGCGGAATCATCCCGGAGCTGCACAAAGTGCGGTAGCGGGCGGGAAAAAAGCCATTTTACCCGCCGGCCACAATGATGGGTTTTCGTGCCGTATCCTTCGCTTCCTGCCTCATTAATTATGAGCCAGAGGAAACACACCCATTGCGCTGGCAGGCAGCTGCTAAATCTCCCACCACGCCATTACTTCACCGTTTCCTCACTCCAGGTGCCATGTCTAAACTGTAGCCGCGCACACAATTCTCAATGCTTACAGCCCAGGGCTGCTCCAGTGAAGACATGACTGTGAAAGCCAAGGAGAGTTCAGTGACCTGTCACTGAAATGCCTTTTGGAGGCCCGCCTTGATGTCCTCCACACCTGCTCTGGCCGTAGGAGGTCCAGCATTCTCACTGCTCCAGCTTGACAGGCAGTAGCAGTGGTGGTCAGTGCCAACACTGAATGGCAGAGGAGGGTTGAGGGGCCAAAATGCCTGCTCCTGCTCCTGATTCATACGTTCATATTCAATGGCATCTCACTCACTGCCAGCTCAAGGGACATCATCACGCACTCTCTTACACATACCCTCACATCTCCATCTGGCCTCATCTCCTCTGGAGACTGCCTCTTCAGTCCTCACCATCTTGTGGCCATTTCCACAGATCAACATGTGCCCCCACAAACACCCTGGGGATACCTCCTTTCCCCAGTACAGCCCTCACTCTGCAGCCTCTGCCCTTTGACTGAGGCCACTTCTCCCCCTTTCCCAGTCAAGCCCTAGCCCTGCAGCCATTGAAAAGCCACCCCCACCTTACGGCTGGTCTGGTAGGTAGACACCTACCCATGAGCCCCCTTAAAAGTCATGTGTTGCTGCGTGCGAAGCCTGGTGCTGATGACCGTAACTGCTACCCAAAGCAAGGTAGGTGGTGAAGTGCAGCTCGCCAGGTGCATGTTGCTTATGTACAGTTGTGAAACACGTTGGTGTGATGACTGGATGATCCAGCGCGACAGGATGATTCCAGTGAGCAGGGCTAATAATGCCATGTAAAAGTATTGAAATTAGGTTCCCGATGTGAGGTGGTGGGAAATGCGGCCCACCATAGACGAAAATAGTGGACAATCACAAACTGGTTTCACGAAGGCGTGAAACCGGTTTTTGCCCTTCTCACCATATTGTGACTGCTTCCTACCTGCCCAACCCAACAGGGCCAGAAAATTCCAGGCAAACTTTCAACATTAACAGCCAAAGGAAAAAGCATAACTTAACAACTAAACAGACTTCTCATAGCTTCCTCGATTGATCAGGCCGAAGGCGTGGAGCGATAATAAACTTTTGGTCCGTAGGGCACTCAGTACCTGGATAACATGCTAACAATTGGCTTCATTTTTATACCCTCAGCTCACATTTTCTTTTCTTAAGTTAGCCTAACTGTCGAACAATAATTGGGAAACTTAACCGTCTGCTGATTTATAATTGGCTCCTAACACCTTTGAGCTCCTTCCCTTATGGTAATGCAATGGGGCTATGCAAAAGGTTTCATACTTGAATAATGCCTAATTCTTTAACCATCTTAATGTACCTTCCCAAAGTCATGAAGGCTTTGGCTTTAGCACACCTTATTTTTCCAGACTGGTTTGAGAGCCATCATTTTACAATTCTCATAATGTACGATTAGTATATTTAAAATCAAGTGTTAATTATGAATCGTAAAACATTACATACTTTCTGTTACAGGTTATATTACCAATGTTTACCAATACATCTACTGATTAATTACTTATTCTTCAGCTATCTCACAATTAAGGTTCACTTCTTGTCCAATCATTCCTGGCTGGTTTCTAATCATGCAGTAACCAGTTAGTTTTTTTTCAAATGTCTCCTGGATCAGTTCAAAATGGCTTCTCACCAGGTTAGCTCACTACATTAAATAAGAATGTGAATCAGACTACAAAATGGTCGTCACACTAAAATTATTGATTTTTCAACTACCAACAACACTACTTACCAGTGTCTACTGGATAAGGACTTGAGCAAATGTCAGCATCCCAAGAAAGCTCATTTCTCCTGAGGTTGCTGGGGTGATATGTCAACTGTTGTATGAAAACCAAAAGTTCACTTCCATCAGGAGAACAACAGAGTCTGTATAAGTCAGTAGCAACACTGATTTCAATTTCTTTATCATTGTATCCTTCATGGCAGCATCTGGTGACCTTAGAAACATACATAGAAAATAGGAGCAGGAGTAGGCCATTCGGCCCTTCGATCATGGCTGATCATCCAACTCAATAGCCTACTCCCGCTTTCTCCCCATATCCTTTGATCCCTTTCACCCCAAGAGCTATATCTAACTCCTTCTTGAAAACATACAATGTTTTGGCCTCAACTACTTTCTGTGGTAATGAATTTCACAGGGTCACCGCTCTCTGGGTAAAGAAATTTCTCCTCATCTCAGTACTAAATGGTCTACCCCATATCCTCAGACTGTGACCCCCTGGTTCTGGATCCCCCCACCACCGGGAACATCCTTCCTGGAACTACCCTGTCTAGTCCTGTTAGAATTTTATAGGTTTCTATGAGATCCCCCCTAATTCTTCTAAACTCCAGCGAATATAATCCTAACCAACTCAATCTCTCCTCATATGTCAGTCCCGCCATCCCAGGAATCAGCCTGGTAAACCTTTGCTGCACTCCCTCTATAGCAAGTACATCCTTCCTCAGATAAGGAGACCAAAACTGCACACAATATTCCAGGTGTGGTCTCACCAAGGCCCTGTACAATTGCAGCAAGACATCCCTGTTCCTGTACTCGAACCCTTTTGCTATGAAGTCCAATATACCGTTTGCCTTCTTTACCGCCTTCTGCACCTGCATGCTTACCTTCAGCGACTGGTGTACACGGACACCCAGGTCTCATTGCACATTCCCCTCTCTCAATTTATAGCCATTCAGATAATACTCTGCCTTCCTGTTTTTGCTACCAAAGTGGATAACCTCACATTTATCCACATTATACTGCATCTGCCATGCATTTGCCCACTCACTCAGCTTGTCCAAATCACACTGAAGCATCTCTGCATCCTCCTCACAGCTCAACCTCCCACCTAGCTTTGTGTCATCTGCAAATTTGGAGATATTATATTTAGTTCCCTCATCTAAATCATTAATATATATTGTGAATAACTGGGGCCCCAGCACCGATCCCTGCGGTACCGCACTAGTTACTGCCTGCCATTCGGAAAAAGACCCATTTATTCCTACTCTTTGTTTCCTGTCTGCCAACCAGTTTTCTATCCATCTCAATACACTACCCCCAATCGCATGCGCTTTCATTATACACACCAATCTCTTATGTGGGACTTTGTCGAAAGCCTTCTGAAAGTTGAAATAAACCACATCCACTGGCTCCCCCTCATCAACTCTACTAGTTACATCCTCAAAAAATTCCAGTAGATTTGTCAAGCATAATTTCCCGTTTGTAAATCCATGCTGACTCTGTCCGATTCTGCCACTGTTTTCCAAGTGCTCAGCTTTTAAATCTTTTATAATGGACTCTAGAATTTTCCCCACTACCAACGTCAGGCTGACTGGTCTATAATTCCCTGTTTTCTCTCTACCTCCCTTTTTAAATAGTGGGGTTACATTAGCTACCTTCCAATCTGTAGGAACTGTTCCGGAGTCTATGGAATCTCGGAAGATGACCATCAATGCATCCACTATTTCTCGGGCCACTTCCTTAAGAACTCTGGGATGTAGATTATCAGGCCCTGGGGATTTATCGGCCTTCAATCCCATCAATTTCCCAAACACCATTTCCCTACTGATATTGATTTCTTTCAGTTCCTCCCTCTCACTAAACCCTGTGTTCCCCAGCATTTCTGGTATGTTATTTGTGCCCTCCTTTGTGAAGACAGGACTTCTTCTACATTATATAGGGAGCAGCTCACCAATGTATCAAGAAGGGGATTGATGTACAGAGGGATGTGTACTTCATAGCCTGCTTAAAGGAGCCAAAGAAACAAAGGCAGAGAAACATACCATGAAGATGTTGTGTGGAGACTTGGTTCAGTTGGTAGTGTTCTTGGCTTTGAATCAGAATGTTGTAGGTTCAAGTACCATTCCAGTGAATACCTATCCAGAGTGATAGTTCAGTTAGTATGATGGGGGAGCTATGCTGTCTTTCAGCTTTGCCTGCTCTCTCAGGTGGACATAAGAAGTCCCATGGCACACTTTTGAAGAAGGGCAGGGAATTCTCTGTGGTGCCTTGGCCACTATTTATCCCTCAACCTACATCACAAAAAAGGTCAGTTGGTCATTATTACACTGCTGCTTGTGGAACTTTGCTATTTGTAAATTGACTGCTATGTTCCCTACATTATAAAGTCACTATTGCTGATAAAAGTATTTTGACACATCCTGAGGTTGTGTAAGTTCCTATATAAGGACATATCTTTGTTCCTTTTTTGGTTTGGCTATGTGAATTGACAGAGGGGTTTTGAGTTCAGGTAGCATTTGAGTGTTTGAGGTTGCTGTCATTTGCAGGTAACACCAGAGAAAAAGTCTGAGTGGTAAGGAGATGTGCAAAGGTTACATCCATGGCAGGGAATTTGTATTGGTAACAGTGCCTTGGCCCACCTTGGCTATTCTGAGAGGTTATTCAAGTTTTTCCTGCATTCTGCAGCAGTTCTTGGAATGGTGAGTTTTGAACGGATAACTTCCTGCAACCTTCTTCCATACAACCACTTTGATGGGGCTCCCTGCCTTCAGTGGGAAACATTTGATCCTTTCTCATTCTGGCTGATCCAACAACATCTTGACAACTGTTAAAGGTAACCTCCCTGCTGTTGAAATCACTCCCACCAATACTGACAGCTCTTTCATTTATACTTCCTGCTACTTAAAGGATGCTGTTTCCCTTCCATAGGCTGCAAATTTTCAAAGGCTCTATCAGGACTGAATTCCCATCTTCTCATCGATTATAACTCTATTTGAAGAGTACTACTGCTCTGTACCCACTAGCAAATGATGATCCTGGGAGGAAAGCTGACTGGATTAGTCGCAGAGCCACATGGGAGGCGTAGTCCTGTACTGTTGATACCCTGAAAACAGGGGGAGAGGGATCATTGCATCTTGACTAGATGTTATTTTGGCAATCTAAAGATTTTCCTAAATAAATATCAAATAAAGTTAAGAACAGAGAGACAGGAGCTTGCATATATAAATCTTTGATGGTGTTAAAAAACATAATAAGATCCAGGATTTTATAAGTAGAGACGTAGGGAGTATTGAATGGAGGTGATGGGGATCTCGCCCACTGCTTGGAGAGCTAGCAAGAGCCCCGCATTGTCCCTTTTAGTGAAGACCTGCCATGTGAAGTGCCACTTACCTGGGAAGCAGCAGATCTTCCTCGGAATCAAGGACCCCTGTCCGTTGAGAGCTAACATCCAATCAGAATCCGGCAGCTGTATTGAATGACAGTGCCACCAGGGAGGCAATGGCTGCTGCTAGTGCAACACACAACCGAGGCCTCACATCATTGCTGGAACCCAGGCCACAGATGTGTGATTTCAGAAGGGAGATGTGGGGTGGGGTGTTGTGGGTGAGCGGGGAGGGGGTTCTCAGTGGGCCCCCTCCTTCTCGATGTCAGTCCGCTCGATCAGCAACTGAGTGTCTTTGAAAGAGAAACCCTCCTGGGGGCCTGCAAGTAACCCCACACAGGTTTGATTTTTGGGCTCCCCATATAGTGAATGGGTTAATACCAGCAGAAACAGGTTGAGGCCCTTAAGCGGGCATTTATTGCTCACTTAAGACACTCAGTTGGCGGCAGGGTGAGAAGACCATCCATAGGTCTTCTCACCACAGACTTAATTGGGGTGGAGGCAGAAAGCTGACGGGGTTTCCCCTGCCACCCTCCCACCTGATTAAATGCACCTCACCCCGCACCCACCACGCCCCCCCCCAACCCCCAACAACTATAAATGACTGCTGAAGTGTAACATCCAAACTTGGGCACCACACGTTAGAAAGGATGTCAAGACCTTGGAGAAGGTGCCAAAGAAATTTACTAGAACGGTGCCAAGTTAAGAGACTTGAGTTATGAGGAGAGACTGGAGAAGCTGTATTCTGCTCCTAAGAGCAGGTACAGTTAAAGATAGATTTAATAGAGATACTCAGAATTTTTCAGAGGCTATTTAGGGAATATAAGAAAAGAGGGTTGACAACCAAATGACGCATATTTAAATATTTGACAAAAGAACTCATTGGTGGGAGATAAGGAGACAATTTTTACCATGAGGTTAGGGTTAGGATGATGGAAGATTAAAAAGTAACTTTCAAAATGGAAAAGCAAATAAATGCAGATGTAGAAACTTTAAATAAAAACAGAAAATGCTGGAAATACTCAGCAAGTTTGGCAGCATCAGTGAAGAAAGTGTTATGATCCGAGCTGCTGTTAATGCTAGACAAGTCAGGTCCCAGAGTGAAGCCTGGCTTGATAGATCCTAATTTCGCTTCTTAGACACCATGAAGATAAGTCACTGAACAAATTCACAGGAGTCTGCTGATGAGCTTTTAATACAAAGAATAAAATATTTAATAAAATAAGAAAAGTGAACTATATTACGCCAGACAAAATGTTTGGAAATATCTCAATACAAACACAAGAAGACAATTCAAATTCCCATTATTCTTTTACCCCAGCAATACCTTTTCAGATACATGGGCCACTAGCTTAACACAAAGACTTGGGGGAAAATTTTTCCCCCATCAGTCGGGAGGTTTGGAAGCGGGCGCAGGTAAGTGCAGAGCCGATTGCCGCCCGCGATTTTGCTTGGCGGGCCAATTAAGGCCTGCCCAGGGTGACGCGCACCTGGAAGTGCTCAGCGCTATCTGTGCAGGCGGGGGGAGGAGGGAGAGTCGGGGGGAGGAGGGAGAGTCGGGGCCTGCGCTCCTTTGCACATGCGCGCAAAAGAGCACAGAAATCTCTCTGAGGCACAGAGCTGCCTCAGGGAGATTAGTTTAATAATAAAACATCGCAAAAAAGAAAAAAGAAAATTACTCAGACATGCCCCCTCATGTGACATTGTCACTTAGGTTCATAAACAAACCTAAGTGAAACTGAAACCATTTTTACACATCTTAACATACAAATATACATAGATAAAATTAAACTTAAAATTATACATTGTTCATAACAAAAGGTACAGAGTTATTGAGCTGGATTTTATGGGATGTTATGTTCCCCACCCTCTGACTAAAGGTTGATCAGGGTTCCGTCCACGGAAAAGCCGGATGCTTCGCAGCCATTTTACCCTTGACAGGGCATTAATTGACTCAGGGCGAGCCTTCTGCCCCCATCTTCGACGAGCCAATCTGATTGGCCATTAGCTCTGAGGCCCCAGCAGCGCCAGGTTCGAATGATAGCCACTGCTGGGGCTATAGCCAGAGCCCAAAGAAGAGGAGGTTATGGAAATCTGGCTGAAGGTATCAGTGGGGCTGACAGCCAGGCCCCAGCAAGGAGGGAGGTGAGGGATGTGGGTGGCTGGGTTTGAAGGTTGGGGGGTGAGGTGTGTTGAGGAGGACCTTGGGGGTTTGCCTCCAATGGGCATAGGGAACCCCGCAAAAGAGGCCACCTCCTCTTGCCTGAGAATAGCTTACCCGATAAAAACTTCCGGCAACCCATTTGGTCTTGGCCTCCCCCTGCTGCCAGTAATATAGCAGCATGGGTAGGATGAGGCACTTAAGTTGCCATTAATTGAACCTAGAGGGACATTGAGGTGCCCCATTTCCCTCTCGCGTTGCCACTGCAGGAACCCATCCATGGCTACCGCAATGGAGTGCAGGTCCATGTGTATCTGCGCGTTCTGCTGGACCAGGGTTTCCATGGCATCCGCCATCCTCCCCATGGACACCTCCATGCATGCAAATGCAGGCACCTCTTCACCAGAGAGTAGGCGGACACTTTCCTCTGACTCGCATGCCACTCTGTTGAGGGCTTTCAACAGCTCTGCATGATGTTCCCCCGCCTTCTGCTGAGTCTCCACGATGAAATAGAAGGCCAAATCCAGAGGCCCATCATCTGACACAGACCTAACAGATGCCTCTTCCCCAGCAGTCTTCAGAGTGCCGGGGAGCTCGGCTGAACCTGCCTCCTCCTGCTGTGGACATGTGTCCGTACAGTGTCCACCAGATTGTGAATCCGAGCCTGCTTTAGGTCTAGGTCCAACCGAGGTATGTGTCTCTGCGCTGGTGGATGGTGTGGGTAAGCGCTGTGATGGGTCTTCCAGGCTGCTTATTTCCAGCTCTTCAATAGAGGAGGTGTCCTCATCACTGGAGGTGCGGACCTGGATGGAGCTGAGGAACTGGCTGGCTGAGGGGGTCAGTTGCTTGGCAAATCTCCCTGAGAACCGAAGTTGGGATTAATTATTGCATGGCAGCAATGTCAAAAACAGGAGAGAGAGCACTCACAGTTTGTGTTGAGAAAGGGATGATGTGGTGCAGGATCTTCCTGTGGCAAACAGGGTGTTTGTTGCCGACCTCACTGTTGCCACAGGCATGGTCCACGTTCTCACCACTCAGTGTGATGGCATGCTCCTCAAAGTAAGTGAAGGGTCTAATGTGGGCTAGTCTATCCCTGGTCTGGGGCCTTTTTCCTGCTGTTGTCAGCCAGCTTCTCCTGCATGATGACAGGGGGAGTGTGAGCAGGACACATGGCACTGTGTAGAATGTTTGTGTGGTGAGTGGAGCTATGGACAGGATGAGGACGTGAGCTTCAGAGGATATGAATCTGATGATGGTGTGGGTGAGAATTAGTGGTGTTGTCCCTTGAGGTGTGAGATCCCTGGGGATGCGTGATGGGTTTGTGAGTGTGAGTTGAGAGTGATGAGAAGAGTGACTCAACCTGGCAGAACGGATGAAACCATTCATCCTCTTTCAACACTGGATGGCTGTCCTTTTTGCAGGACATTGCCGCTGACCACCGCTTCCCATACTGGATTGATGATCTTGCTTGCTGGCCTTCACCCAGAGTGGAGGTAGAGGGCATCGCGGTAGGCCTCTGCTGCATCCAGTAGGCACTCAAGGGAAGCATTGCTAAACCTGGGGGCAACGTGCTTCCTCCCTTTGGCAGCCATCAGTTCCCAGCAGTTTATTATCCCTTGAAGAATGCTAGCTCTGTGCAGGGGTGGCTTTTAAACCTGGCGCCCAGTTTACTGAAGTTCTGAGGTGACAGCAGAGCAGGCGAATCAGAGGCCATCCCGCCAGCGACTCAGCGTGATTCCCAGGAACGCATAATTAATGAGGCAGGAATGGGATGGTATGGTGCGAAAAGTGCCATTGCGGATGTTGAGTAAAATGTCCTTTTCCCACCCGCTACTGCGCCTAGTGCAAGTCTGGGATGATTCCGCCCATAGTTACACAGAATTTTGAAAGCAGAATAGCTTGAAACATAAGGTTCACACCAACTTGCATCCATCATAAAACACGGTGTTCCGACCGCAGCTGATATTATTTGCTGAGTTAGCCAAATCCCAGAGGGAAACTTGTCTTACTGATCATAACCAATTTTTTTGTATTTTGAAAATGAGGGGGTAAACTACTGATCCCAGAAGCATCAAATCCCAGTAACACTTCTAGGATTTTAAAATTAATTAATTTATTACCAGGAAAAACATCTTAAACGCATAAAATTACACAGTTGAAACAGTCTTACAAAACATTCCCCTAAAAAACGCACCTGATCAGAACACACAAGTAAACTAATTGGCAACAGCCCTCTTAAAGATTTTAACCATAAAAATCCTATAATATTACCCAAGGCAAAAACTGCTGCTATTTTAATAAATTATACCACACAGCTTCTCATTCTCTTCTGCTCTGCTGTGAAAATCCAAAGGAAGTATAGGAACAAATTGTTTTCTGGAAACAAAGACTTCTCTGGCACGAAACTGAAAGGCTGCTTCAAATTCACAATTTTTCTCAGCAGGGAGCTGCTCTGAAGGCATCTCCCCCACAAAGCCACCTGAACTCAACTAAACATCTCCCTTAATATCTTTTTACCCTTTCATCCTAGGCTCCATTGTCCTAAGCACCTTTTTGAACTCAAATTTTCCAAAATATAAAAATCTTTCATGTCTTCCAATTGTCTCCACTTCCGGGACAAATAAAATTTAATAACCTTCCCTTGTTTATTTATGAAACCTTTTGTAAATTGTAAACGCCCCTTAAACACCCTTTTAAATTTGACAGCTGAAAGGTCAAGTCCCAATGTAAATTTTAAAACCCAACTTATTTACTTGTAATTCCAACTTCACCATAGCTTCTCATTACAAATGCATGCATCTAGCTACCTGTCCCTATAAACCTTTCCCCAGTTTAATTAATCATGGTCACACACAGCCTTCTTTACAGAATACCACTATATTTCCAAAAATATTAAAATAATAACATTCATCTTCACAACAGCATTGCATTAGCCTTTTCTATTTTGATGTCTTTGCTTAAGCCTTCAGTCCAAATTTAGACCTTCAAACCTGTATCCGAGCAAAACAAAAAACACTATATCGATTTCTATTAAGAGGTTAGCAAGTTGAGTAACCCTTAGATAAGAGGTTTTAGGATTATTAATGCATTGGCCTTATTTCTACTGGGATCTTCTGGCTGTAAACTAATTTTGTGATGGTAAATGATAATTTCTATGCCCTCTGTTGGAAATACAATTAACAATTTAGAAATGATGGGCATAATCGTCCCCGAATTGTGCTATGTGCAGCAGCAGACATGAACAAAGTCGTTTTACCCACCAGCCACAATGGTGGACTTTTGCAGCATATCGTCCCATTTTGGCATCTACCACCTCATTAACAATACATTCATTAGAAACACTCCAGATCATTGGAGGGCAGGCTCAGGTTTGCATGCCATGCCATGACCTCAGTGCTTTCTTGCTCTGGGCGCCATATTTAAAGCACACCAGGGTGCATGCCTACTTCATGTCTACAGACCAGGGCTGTTCCAGTGACAGCTGGCCCCAAAAGCAAAGAAGACAGCAGCCCCAAATTTCGGAATACCTCTCTGGGGTGCCTGCTGGATGCAGTGGAAGGCCACCAACTGCTGAAGGTCCACTAGAGTCACCAACCTAGCCTGGGAGGTGGTGGCAGCGGCAGACAGAGCCACCAGGACACAGAGGAGGTCAGCCATCCAGTGCAGGAACAGGATGAATTCTCTCGTCCGTCCTGCAGGGTAGTTCAACCAACTCATCACTCTCAACTCACACACCAAGCAACCGACACCCTCAGCCAGCCAGTCCCTCAGCTCCATCCAGGTCCTCACCTCCAACCAAGACACCTCCTCCATTGAAGAGCTGGGAATAAGCAGCTTGAAGACCTCAACAGCACTTACCCACACCCTCCACCAACGCAGAGACACACACCTTAGTGGGACCTAGATCAAGAACAGGCTCAGGCTCATAATTTGATGGTCACTGCATAGACACGTGTCTGCAACAGAAGGAGGCAGGTTCAGCTGAGCTCCCTGATATTAGCGAACTGCTGGGGAGGGGGCATCTGTGAAGTCCGAGTTAGATGACGAGCCTCTGGAATAGGCCTTCCAACTCATCGTGGAGAGTCTGCAGAAGGCGGGGGAACATCACTCAGAGCTCTTGGAAGCCCTCAACAGAGTGGCATGTGAGTCAGGGAAGTGTGTCAAACTGCTCTCTGATGAAGTGGTGCCCACCTGTGCGTGCATGGAGGCCTCCTTGGGAAAGATAGTGGATGCCATGGAAACCCTGGTCCAGCAGAACATGGAGATCCACACAGACCTACACTACATCATAATATTCATGGGTAAGTTCCTACTGTGGCAATGCGAGATGGAAACAGGGCACCTCTTTGTCCCTCCAGGTGCTCCTTCACCTCGAGGAGTCAGGCCGGGGCCCTTGGGCACTTGAAGGGAGGAGGAGCGGCAGCTAGACACCCGTGGGTCATCCACTCAGGAATATCAAAGGCTGTCTGCTCCCTTTGCCTGCGACCCCCTGAACCTCGTCCCATCACCACAGAGAGAGCAGCTGGCCCACAGGAAGACAGATAAAGCAAACCGGGGCCCTCACAGCCTTGGCTCTCCAAAGGATGCACACCAAAGTCATCAGAGGCAACAGGGCCAACCATTGCACAGGCTGTCTCCACCCCTGCTGCGGATGTCAGGGCAGCACCTAAAACCTAGAAGAAGTGGCAGGCCTAGAAAAACTAAGAAATTCTGATCACAAGTGGTTGCACGGGTGAACACATTTTGTCACTTAATACTCTGAAAATATATTCACTTTCACTGAATAATGTGTAATGTTGCCTTTCAGCTTCATTGACAGGCTTCGCAAGTCCTCCAACTGCATCCCCCCTCCATTAGCAGTTCAGCTGAATGCAGCAGTACCACGAGTGATTCTGGAGGGAGAAGTGTATGTGTGTCAGGGCCTTTCAGAGCCTCATGCAATCATCCTCCCACACACACAGAGCCTCCATACATCACAATCATCTCACTGTCCCGAGCATTTTCAGTGCTGTGTGCTGGGGTTCTCCTTCAGTTGTTCATCTGAGCTGATCCACATCTCCACTCACCCAATGATCACACTCCCATGCAGCATCTGTGCCCATCCAACACGAGGCTCCGGTCACTTTCGATTTCAACATTCATAGTCATAGTCAAGATTTTGATCAGCTCCCCCATCCTTTCCCCTCCCCCAGCCACCCTCATTACTCTGGACCCCCTTACCATCACCTCCCACCTCGCAACCGTCACCTACCAACTGGACCCTTGCCTTTCCTGAATTGCCAAGGTGAAGGTGCATGTTCCCCACTTTATGAGAGTCCCACCCCCTCCACATTGACCTCCCCAACCTCCTCCTTCACACACCCAGGGTCCATGTCTGCCTCTGAGCCCCCACCAACCGCCCTTGTCATCCCTTCTATCATTACCGATGCACCCTCACCCTCCCACCCTACCAGCTCCCTCTGCGCCCTCTCATTCTCACCATTCCCTACTACCACATCCACCCTCAGTTTGCTCCCCAGGGGGCAGTCATTGGCTCCACAGACCCTTCCCTTGCATGTTCGTCTGGGCATCCCCCACCCCTTACCCCTCCTCCACCCTTACTCCCTCCTCTACCCCCCCCCCGCCACCGGACATCTTCCCCCTTTCCTTCTTCCGTCCAAGCTCCTCCCTCCCCCCAGACACCTTCTCCCATCCAAACTCCCCTCTCCTACAAACTCCTCCCTCCCACTGGACACCTTCCCCTCGCTGAATTCTTCCTCATCCGAACTCCCTCCCTTACATCTTCCTCCCCAATACACTTACCTCCCCACTTGCTGCATTCTCCATATTACACCCTCCTGCTCCTTGTCCTCCATCCTCACCCCTCCCAACCTCAACCCCCCCAACACCTACACTCACCCCTCGCAAGCTCATCCCACCCTCCACCCCCCCAACACCTTGGTCATCCCTATCGCAACATCAGACCACCTTTGGTACACACTCCTTTTCCAGTTACAAGCCACACCTAGACCTTCCCCTCCCATACTGCCGGCCCCCACCCCCTGCCCAGAACACATTCCTCTCCTGCTCATAGCTGGACTTTCCTCTCCACCCTGCCACTGATCATCCATAGCAGCTCATGGCCAAGACCATGATGTTCTGAAGCAGACCCTAGACATCAAGGGAGACCTCCTACCTTCCATTAGCTGCTTCGCAGCGGAGCCATGTTCAGGAGAATCCACCCAGCATGCAATGCACGTGTTCCTTCAGGGTCTCGTAGCTGTAGGGCTCCAGCATCTTCTGCTCCTATGATGTCCACGACCTGAGCAAGGCCCTAACGGTAAGTCCCAACTTCTGCACGTCACACTTGCCCAGACATGCTCTTGGCCCATGTGGCTCCCCACCAGCATAACAGTAAATCTGGCGTGGTGGAATGATTCTGCCTGGGCGTTACTTTGTATCCCAATGCGGGTTCACGCCGGGCTCCAGCCGGGATTGGCATTCTGCCATGGCGGACACCATCAGATGATCCCGCTGTGCTCCAATTTTTGGCCTTTTCACCATATTGTATGCCCCGCCCCCCCCCAACCTGCCATGGTGCCCGACGCCAATGAGGCCGAAAAAGTCCGGCCCATGATAATGTAGAACCAGAAATCAAGCATGACAAAGATGTTCATGTTTCATGACAACAATTTAACTGAGCTAATTGAAGGAGGAGCAATAGAAGAGGAATTAAAAAGGACTCAAGGCAGGTTAGAAATTGCCTGAATCTCGTAGATGGAATGGGACCATTGATAGAGAGTTTATGTATGAGGCTTGACTTTAAATTTAGACTGGAAAAGATTTGGTTTCTCTCTGCAACTGCACTGCCCACTATGTTGAAAGTAAGATTCATCATATTATCTTCTATTCTAACTCATTCTTTCTCAGGGCTTCAAAACTGTCAAATTCCTTGCCTCCCTTCTTCTTATAATTTCAGAGGTCAGAAACCTCAAGTTTGGCAACACCTAACCATTTAATATGGGACTGGGCAAAGATGAAGCAAAGCAGCTACACAAAATGCTTCGTAATAATATCCAGGGCATCACCAAATCAACAATCCACCACCTGAATTGCTGTCAGATCTCAGATCATCTTCGATCATGCTTTACTTAACTTTAGTAGTGGCCTGCAAAATTGGCACCACTCAGATTTCTCAATTAGAAACAAAAATCCCTGAAAAGTCCAAATAAATAATCTTCTTCCTGATGTGAACTTGCATTTGTTTATTTTTTCAGTGACCAAATGAGAACAGTAATGGAATAATGGAGCTACTGATGGGGCTTTATTCACTGAGCAAACCAGGCAACTGGTGACATTGCTTGGACAATGTCAATGTCATTCTTCATTCGCTAGCTAAGCCCATGTCCAATTGGCAGCAGCAGTTGAGATAAAGTCGTTGTACTTTGTCATTCATTGATTGACAAGGCAGCACATTACAGTTGATAGCAGTGGTATGATATAGTCACTTCATTTTTTCATTCAGTGATCCACTAGATAGTGTGCTACGGCAGTCAAGAGCCCAATAAGATGACAATTTACTGGAGAAACCAGATGGCATCCTATTTTTTAGGTCAATAACAATTACCTGTAGATCTGAAATTGATTTTTTATACAACAGTGCAGAACATAATGAGAAAAGAAATGCAACTGTACACAATCTAGACTTTTCAAATTTCCCAACATTTACAAGAAGTTTTGTGACAAATTGCTGTCACAAGACGATTAATCATTGGCAACACAATATGTTTAAATTATTTAGTTATATAGGTTTTACTTGGATTATTTTAATTATATTAGATTGTATGTCAATATCATGAAAGAATCATTATGTTTTTTTCTATTTTAACAATATAATAAAATAATTTCCTTCATATCATGTGTAAAAATGTTTGTCAATTGCTAATAACGAACTATTATGGACCAATAATGAAATTTATTAGACAACTATTGGTTAGCACAGTATAATAGAGCATTGACTTTGCATCTCTGGATCCTGAATTAGAATCTAGCTCAGAATGATGAGGTAAAAAATTTTCATACCCAGCTATTGCATATTGGGAAAACTTTGTTTGTGTTATTCTAATATATGGTGCAGCATTACCTATCGCTTTGCAGCACAATAGCTGTGGTGCCCTACACTCTGAAATTCCCTCAGCAAACCTGTCTGCCTCTCCAGCTCTCTCACCTTCTTTGGGGCTTTCCGTAAAACTCGCTTCTTTACCTAAACAGTTGGTCACACATTTAATTATATCCTCTTTGGCTTGGTGGCCAAACTTGTTTGAGCCTCGGTCAAGCACCTTAGAATGACTACCCAACAATAAAAATAAAATATAAATTGAAGTGCATTAATGTCCTTGGGCTGACGTGATGGGTCTCCAACAACCATAATCTTCTTCCATTGTGCTAGGTATGACTTGTGCCAGTGGAGAACTTTCCTCCTGATATCCATTGACCTCAATTTTACTAGAGCTCCTTGATGCCTTAAATGACTACTGTTCAGCTGCTTAATAAGTGTAGACAGGAGTTCACATAACTTAGGCATCAGAAAACTTGTGGAAGCCCTGCAAAAAATTGCAAACATTTTGTGGATCAATTTATCAGCATTCCCGCAGCAGAATTTGCAGCAAGCAAACAGGAAACCTCTGTTGAAAATTCACCCCAATAAGTAATGCATGAAAGTGGTCCAGTGTCGCTTATTCTCCAGTGTTCCTCTCTCTAACCTGGGAGTGACAGTCCCCCATTTGGTACATCTCTTTGATACCCTGCCCAGGATCAGGTGGTTCACTAACCATATGGCAAATCACACAATATATCTAACCACTTTGTTGTCCCAATATTTTTTAAAATTGGTTTAACACCAGTCTCTATCTTATTTATCTTCAGAAATTCCAGCTGTTTTCAGAACTGATGGATGCTCTACATGGACAGAAACAATTACTGGTAATTACACATTTCGGAAAAGGCTCTTTTCATAAGCCTGTTTATTATATCGCAGCAAACGATTAGATTTCTTTCTTTCACACAACATCTGTGTTCTCTGAACTGTTAAATCTGCCATTTCTTCATTCTGGTTATCAGGTGAATTTGTTGGTTCCAGGAGACAGAGGCATTCTGTACTCTATGCGAAATGACTGGCTGTATAAATAGCACCATTATTCATGAGGAACCACATGTCAGCTTAAGTTCTATCGCTTCATTGCGAGACAGCCAAGCTGATTAAATTCAAAGTAAATAGCTCTGCATGTTTTTCCTCCCTGTATCAATACCATGTTGAAATAAAGACTCATTTTCCATTATACATCCTATTTGAAACATCTTCTTTCCCAGAACCTCAAAACCTGTTGGTGCTGACCTCTGTCCCACTAAAAGTAGGCAAGTTGAAAATTTTAAGCAAAAGCAGTCGCACCTTCTGGCTGAAAACTCACTTAAGGTTTTCAGGTGGCCTTTTTCAGAAATACCAACAGAAAAGATTTTATTAAAGAATATGTTTAATATTGGGTTAATCATTACTGTCACAGAAACCAGCTTGAAGCTGTGTTGTCTGTGCCAATAATTATTTCCCTGACTAACTCCCCATACCTGCAGGATAGATGAGTGTGGACCAGTAGTTAAAATTGTCTGGGGGACTTATCCACTCCTTTCTTGCCCCCAGTCTGTCCCAAGTTGCTGGGGTCTTCTTTAACGATGGAGGTCAGGCTCTGTTGACATTTTTGGAGTTCCATCTGCTGTTTTAAGTGGAGGCCTGAGCAAGGGAAGCCCATATTCCATGAGCAAGTAAAATAAGTAGGCAGTTAGGTCACACTGGTGTTAAATTCCCCCCATAATTTTCAATGCAATAATTGTACCAGGTTTTTCTTAGAAAGTTTGGTGGTTTTAGACCAGAAGTTTACAACTTGTTATTTTCCTTGATGATTTATGCCCCTCTCAATTGCTTCCACTAAAACCCCACTTAGGTCTGTAATGAATGCCAGACATTACAAGACGGTTATATTTTAAAATGTCTCCTTTAACTTAAGGTGAAACAGAATGTTCTGGATAGGGAGGATGGTGGTCATTCTAACTCTCTGTCCAGAGACAGACTCATGTGATCTGGTTGTCATAGACAAAGAAACCCAAACATAAACCTATTGAAAATCAAGTAACAGCTTTCTCACCTTGACATAGAAAAGAGCCAACTGTTTTTTGGAGACAAAACCAGAGACTCAGAGAAAGAGAGAGAGAGAGAGAGTGCAGCTACTGCTGTGACTAGCAGGAACATGCTGTTTTGTGTTAGCAACCATGCAGGATGCTGGCTCTCTGTTCAAAAAGAAGAAGACAGAACAGAGGGGACTTTTGGAGATTTAAGGAACAGGGTCGCCGAAGTGGATCTTGCTTGTGGAAGTCGGTTCTGGAATACTCAGGCTGAGTGGAATGATTTTCCAACGACACTGGAAGTTGTAATCTGGTGTGGCCGAGAGAACTGAGCCTGCTGGAAAGTTGGAAGTAACTTGGGACTCACTCTTGTAATGCTACCCATCTGTCAGAAGTGCAATGCACAGCGAGAAAAGTGTAAGACATTATCTCGATTACATGAATTAATTCATGCAAAAGTACCTTTTCTTTAGTTTGATGTAATAGTTGCCTGTTAAATGATGATTGATTTATGTTGACTTTAATTTGTTTGCTACAGTAAAAGTCTTAAAACGTGAAATTGTCTTTGGTTTATTTCTATCAGTCACTGGGAAATTGATCTCTACGGGGATTGTAACAGATCATTAACATAGCTTGCACCCTCATGCAAAAGAACACAGAATGTAAATTCCCTGCATTCGCACAAGTTTTGAAAGGGTATAATTGATTGCCTAACATTTTAGACACACTAGGAATCAAACGTATTATTTCTGCTGCCGTAAAGCATTTTAAGCAATTTTCTTTGCCATTCTCCTTACTAAAACATGTGCTGCATTTCTTATATCCTTTAATATTTAATTATGACGTTAAATTTTGTCTTGATAATAAAAGTAAAGCTTCCAAAATTGTATTTTCCTAAACATGCTGTGCTTAATGTGCATTAATGATGTTTAGATGGCTTTATTCTTTAATTTTCCTATGTAAAAAAAACATGTTATATATCTTGAGCTTTCCTCAGGCTCAGCTGTTTACTTTGGTTTCCATTTGTTTGACATCTCTTTTTGTGCTCTGCTATACGCTAATATGAATTTTGGCACAAGCTGATATCGACAATATTAACTTAGAAAATGGTGTAAATTTCAGCATTTTGGTGTTAAGTTGAGGTGCAGTCTGCAGGCAAAATTTAGAATATTTTTTTGATGCCAATAACTTACAAACTTATTGAATGTGAAACGAAGCACTAGTTATAAATGTAGATGGAAAGGTGTTTTTTTATCACCCATAAATTTTTCTATGCATTGAATTTAAATATCAAAATAGTTAAGGCTTTTACTTACATGAAGCCTCATTTAGCACAGTGAGGCAGTGAGATGAATGCATGGACTCCTCCATTATTGCCTTCTGTGCTGTTCTGAGATTAGCAGAGATACAAGTAAATTCATAGAATTTTACAGCACAGTGATAGGCTACTTGGCCTAGTAAGTTTTTGCTGGTGTTATTCTTCACATTAGCCACCCAATCCAATTCCGCTCTTCTAATTGCTTCTTTTCAAGCAACTTTCTAATTTTTTAAAAAGCATTTAAGAGCATAGATTCATCCATTAAACCTTGGCCCTATCTGTTCTCTCAAGTGGATGTAACAAATGAAATTATTTTAAAGTGGAGTGGGAAAGTTCTTTCTCGTGCCTTGGTAATATGTATCCCTCACCCCAGCATCAATGAAATAGATTAACTGGTCATATATCTCTGTTTGTCCGACCTTGCTGTGTGCAAATTGCTTTCCACTTTTCTCTATTACAACAGTGACAACACTTTAAAAGTACAGCCGCTTGGTAGTACAGAACTTAAATTTTGTTACGATTCACTTAGGGATCATTAACATTTACAAATAAATCCAAATACCTAATTTTAACCAATAGAACAATGTCACAAGTGTTAGAGTTTTATAACATGACAAACTTAATTATATATCAAATAATTAAATAAATGAAATATGATTAAGGTAACACTACAGCTTACAACTACACATTATGCACTCAAGTTTGGTTCTTACTTCCCCCAATAATTCTCTTGTAAGGCACATAAGACACATCAATCTTAAAGTTATTTACTTCTGTAGGAACCACCCACAGTCCTCTGGAAGCTATCTTTAATTCTCCTCAGCTTCAGCTATTCTCAGAGGTAAAACTTTCATTTACCATCTCTTGACTGTTGATGCCCCAGTCCCTTGTTCTGGTTACTTTTCATTACCTGCAGCTAATTCAGCTGATTACTTTCTTTTGCAATGAGACGCTGTGAGGACCGCTGTAGATTCTCCCACTAGTTTCAAAGTAGGAAATCTTCAAGCTTCAGTTCCCTCACAAAATTAAAGCTCAGATTAAGCTCATACGCATTCCACGCATTCAATGATGAAGTTAGGCTTTTACTCTGCTTCTAGTGCAGGTCAATCTAAGTGGCATTTACTTTGGCCATATTCTCTCAGTAAGCTGCAAACTGCACACACCAGTTCCAAAACTCTCCCAGCAAACACCCAGATAAATTAGAACCAGAAGTGCCGCCCATCTCAATGATGACATAACCCACCCTGGACTGCCCTCCAAATTAATTATCCCTCATTTACAATTTCTTCTTTGATCTGGTAAAGTTAATAGGTTTAACAACCTTTCAGGATTTGCTGAATGCTTTTTGTAGTATAAAGGGTAACGTTAAATAGGTAAATCTATAGTCTACACCATCAGTGATGTAAGATCACATGACAACAGAGCATGAAAGAGATAGGTCTATGTAGAGCCTCATGTTGTCTGCATTGTACTTGGTTGGCCTAATGTTCAATAATAGGTACATATAACAAACAGCTTAGCTGCCAGCATTATCTGTAAGTCCAGATTCATGACTGCCACATCTAAGACCCACAATGATGACGACAGGTGCTGACAGTGGAAAACACAACAAAAGGAGCACTAAGTGAAGAGCCCAGTGACTGGAAAACGCAGCAAGAAAAACAACTGAAGGACAAGCATAGCATGGGAAAATCTTCAACTGATTTCCAGAAAAGGCAACAGTAAAAGGATGACATGGAAAAAACCCTAACTTTACCTGAGTGCTTCAATCACGTGGAAAGTCCATATCAAGCCAGCAAGTGGCAGAACTGGTGTTGTAGGTTTACCAGGTACAGAACAGCATCAGGACCAGCAAAGAAGACTAGCAAGAGGCAGGTCAGTACCTTACTCTATGTCATAGGCAGTAGTGCAGATGACATTATGGTCAGACAAGGCATAAACAAAGACATGGCGACATATGAGAAAGTTATCAAAGCCTTTGATACTTAAGTTAGTCTTCGAAAGAACACAATTACAGTGAGGGCAAAATTCAAAAGGCGCATCCAAAGACCAGGAGAGAGTGTAGATTCCTTTACTAATGAACATTTACTATATCAATAGCAGAAAATGTGAATATGGATCCCTGGAAGACCAATTAATTAGGGAGTGCAATATCGAGGGGATCTTAGAGGAGACAGTCACTGATTTTTTGCAGTTGCGGAAAGAGTTGGCCCTATTGAAAGCAATATAGGTAGCAAGGTAGGCAGGAGAGAGAAAGCTAACAGAAGCTTTATTTGAGGTGAGAAAGAAATCTCGTGGAGAAAAGTAACTGAGGCAGTTCAGTTTGTAGCATGTAGAAGTTGCAGCGCACCTATTTTTTTTTTCCTTTATTCTTTCATGGAATGTAGGTGTCACTGGCAGGAGCAGCATTTATTGCCCAAAACTAAACTCCCTTGAACCGGGTGGGTTGCTAGGCCATTTCAGAGGGTAGTTAAGAGTCAACCACATTGCTGTGGGTCTGGAGTCACATGTAAGCCAGACCAGGTAAGGATGACAGGTTTGCTTTCCTGAAGGACATTGGTGAACCAGATGGGTTTTTACAACAATTGATTATAGTTTCATGGTCATCATTACTGAGACTAGCTTTATATTCCAGATTTGCTAACTGAATTTAAATTCCTCCAGCTGCTATGGTGGAACTCGACCCCACATCCCCAAGCCATTACCACGGGCTTCTGGATTACTAACCCAGTGACATTACCACTACGCCACCATTTACCCAATCCACCTAATCACAAGCAAGAAAAAGCAGAGGGCACGGTAGCTGTCATTATTCATTGTTCTCATTGTGGTGGGAAAAGGCTGCATCAGCATGAAGAATGTCTCACCAAAAATGTGGAATGCCATTCCTATGGGAAGGGAGGCCATTTTAAATCAGTTTGCTGCAGCAAAGAGCTCTTAACAAAACAAATAAAGGAGAAACAACTAATATGATGTACCATTCAGGAAGTTGAAGGTATTCAAGAAGTTGAAGAAGAAAATGAAACAAAACTACTGTTCTTGGGAGAAATTATAGGATCAAATGGGAACTATTGGAGTGCAGATATTATGGTCAACAGACATGAAACATTCAAACTAGACACTGGAGAAGGAGTTTCAATTCTTTCCAACACAGACTTCCTCCAGCCATTAACCATAGGGTCCAGGAGGCATTCAACTGAAGGTCAAGGGACAGTTGACTGCTAAACTCCAGTGCAAAGGAAGAGAAATCACAGAAACTTTGTATGTGATTCACAATCAAGAATGTTCACTGTTAAGTTGAAAAGTTTGCACAGATTTACTAATCATCAACAACGTTGATGAATTGAGAAGCTCAGAAAAATCAACAGAATTCAGGTCAGAATTCCCAAAGCTATTCGGGTCTGGGGAAGCTGAAAATAGTCTATTGCATCACATTGAGACAAGATACAAAACCAGTGAGCTTGTTCATTTCAGGGAAGGTTCTGCACCCACTTTTATGGAAATTGAAACAAGAAATTGAGGCAATGCTGCATCACTGAGTCATCTCACCTGCAATCAAACGTACAAGCTGTTGTGTTAAGGCATGGTTCCAGTACTGAAAATGAATGGTTCAATACAAACCGACCTCACACAGTTGAACAAGGCAGTGACAAGGGAGATCCGCCCAAAGACATCTGTGGATGAGAGCCTGGTGAAGCTAGCAAAAAGTACAATTTCAAAGTTGGGTGCAAACAGTGGCTTCTGGCAACTACATTTGGACAAGGAATCCAAACTACTGACTACATTTAACACACACTTTAGGGGATATTATTTTAGTCGCCTACCCTTTGGAATCACATTGGCTCCAGAGATTTTTGAGAGAAAAATGATGGGCATTTTGGAGGAATTATGAGGGGCCATCTGTCGTCTGGATGACATCCTGATCCACGAGTCCACCACACTGAAGCATGATACAAGGGTGCGAGCAGTGCTTGGATGAGCAGGCTAACTCTCAACAATAAATGTGAGTTCTCACAACCGAGCATTACATTTCTGGGACACATTGTTTATGCATCAGGCGTCAGAGCTGATCCCAAAAGACCAAAGCAATTAAAAATTTTCCACTATCCCACAATGTTACAGAGCTGCAACAGTTCATAGGAATGGTCAATCAGGTAGGGAAATTCCTCACAAACCTGGCACATGTGAACAAACCACTTCAACACTTGCTGAGGCAAGACCACGCATGGTGTTGGGGAGAACACCAGCAAGTCTTGTTGCAGAATATAAAGAGCATGCTCATTTCACCAGACATATTGGCACATTATGACCCAGAATTGCCCACAATGGTTGCTGCGGCTGCATCAGTGACTGGACTAGGAGCAGTACTCTTTCAAATCCAGAATGATGCGACACGTAAACCTGTATATTATGCGTCTCGGCCAGACCAAAACGGAACAAAGTTAAACTGTATTCGAAAAGGAGGCATTGGCAGCCACATGGGTCCATGAGGAATTCACTGAACGCATCTTAGGCCTCCAGCTCACCATCAAGACAGACCGCAAGCCATTGGTAGCCTTATTAAATATCAAAGAACTAGCAAAGATGCCTAGAGTCCAGAGATTTCAGCTGAGACTCATGAGGTTCAATGCCAAGACCAAATATATGTCCAAGGCAACAGCAAATCACAGCAAATGCATTGTCACGCAGCCCTGTTGGGAAGCCTATACAGGAGGACATAAATCTTGTTGAGGATGTAGAGTCATATAGCTCATTGACTATAAAATTCCTACCAGCAACCACACTGAGGCTGAACAAAATATGACAAGCACAAAAAGCAGATGAAGAACGTGCTAAAGTTAGATGATACTGCAAAATTGGATGGTCAGAATATGCACCAAATAATCATATCCTGAAACAATACTCTGCCTGATGCAGACTTCTCAGTATCATCGAAACTTTTTAATCCACGATGAGAGGCTAGCCATAACCAACAGTCCTCAGACCTGAGATCCTTCAGAGAATACACCAGGGACAGCTAGGCATTTAAAAGTGTTGATATAAATCACAATATTCAGTCTGATGGCCAGGAATCTCAAAATCACTAGAGGAAATGATTTGGAGATGCATCACCTGTGCAATTCATCACCAAGGGCAAAGAGAACTGCCTGGTTTCCATCTGGACATATTCGAGCTCAAGGGGAAGACATTTCTCATAGTTGTTGACTATTACTCCAGTTGGATCGAGGCTAAATGTCTCCATGGTATAACCTCAGAAGCAGTCATTAATTCACTAAAGGAATTTTTTGCCACACTTGGCATTCCAGATCTTATCATTTCAGACAATGGCCCACAGTTTGCGAATGAAGGGTGCAAGAAATTTACATAAGGCTATGGATTTGCTCACACAACCAGTTCACCCAGGTGCCCAGAAGCAAATGGAGAGGCCGAGAGAGGAGTAAGAATGGTAAAAGCTTTGTTGCAAAATAATGATGATATCAGATTAGCACTGTTGAGCTACTGCTCCATCCCAGCTCAGAATGGTTTGGCTCTGTCAGGACTTCTGGTGGGAAAAAGACTACAGACTCAACTTTATGTCCTTCCACATATACTCACGCCATGTCTAAAAGCAGCTCATATTGATAGGGTAAGGGAAAAAGACGATTAGTATCATGCAAATTAGACCAGAAATTACAATCAATGGCATCGAGTGAATGACTTACCAACCAGGTGAAACAGTTTGGATTGGAGGCTGGAATAGAGAAAGGCCAAGTACTGAAAAAGACGCAAAGTCTGGGATCATATCTTCTAGAGACTAGGAGTAGGATAGCGAGAAGAAATAGAAGCACACTCATATCCACAAAAAGAAGATTATACATGGAATGGACTAACTACCCATATGATCAGAAAGACAACCTGCAGAGAGAACCAATAGTCTCTGATGATTCATATGCTACACCAGAGAGTTCCAGAGAGAACATTGAGAGCTTGAATCACATATAACCTCTGAGAGGGATGTGAACAATGTTGGGAAATTGGTGGAACCACCACAGTGCTTATCTCTGTGACCCAGAAATGTAGGCAGAGGCTTCGGGGTGAGATGTAGGATAATGTAAATGGTATTTATTAAAGTCAGAGATTGGGGAGGGGGGTGTAATATAAGAGTTAATGTTAAATATGTAAATATATAGCCTATACATCATCATGATATAAAATCACATGATAAGAGAGCATGAAGAGAGATAGTTCTGTGTAGAGCCTCATGTTGAGTTTGTATTGTACATAGTTAGCCTAATGTTCAATGAAAACTAAAGCTTACCAACAGCCTAGCCTTCAGCGTTATCTGTAAATCCAGATCCACAGTTACTGCATCTAAGACCTACAATGATGATGACAGAACTTATAAACTAATTTAGATCTAGCTCCTAAAACAAAAACCATCCCTCTGGACTGCCATTACTGCAGGCTTTGCAGGCATCATGGGCTGAATATTCACCTTTGAGATGGGCAATGGGAATTTGGAAAATTCATGGCTCAGCCCACCTGGCTTGGGAGAAAGTGTTCACAAAGACATGGTTTTCATTCCCGGGGAGGTGGGTGCAGGCTGCAGTCAGGCTAGCCAACCCAGCAAAAGGTTTGGAGGCAAGCATAGGGGCTGCTGGGTGCTGAGGCAGGCTGTTTATATTAAAAACTATTATAATAAAAACAAAAAGCCCTCCAGCCCTCACCCCTTACATCCACTTATACACTCTCCATGCCACCTCATGCTCCCCACCTTGTTCCCTCATACTCTCCATACCATGCTATGCCCCACACCCATTACCTTTGTTCCCTCATGCCCCCATTCCAAGCTATGGCATTCCCATGCCCGTTCACTGACTAAACACTGTATGGAAGCAATGGGCCCTGTGTAACAGTAGGATATGTTTAAAAAAAGCTTTAAAAAAGTGATTCATTAATGACTTGCCATTTTCTGAAAAAGAAAATCATTTTTACTTCAGGCCAATAAAATTGACAATCATGTTGACACTTCAAAGTATCAATAGCAGAAACTGCAAGCACCTGAAATCTCTTTATCATGCTTAAATAAACATTGTGCAATTCACAGCATAGATCAGAGAGCTAGAGCTGTCAAACAAGCAACACTTTCCTTGGGTCTCAGGTGTTTCAGTACTGCAATGGATATCTGGGCTCTTAGCCAAGAATGCACAATAAGGATTCCTTTCGCTCTACGCACCATTATTTTTATCATTAAAAAAGCCGAATCATCTAGCGTGTTTTTCTTTCAAAATGCTCATAAATTGGATCCAATGCATTTTCTTGATTTTTTTTTTCTACTATTTCTTCAAAGAATTCTGTAAGGTTGATCAAGCACAATCTGCCTTTGAGAAATTTGTGCTAACTGGTCCTGATAAACTGGATTTCTCCTGGATTCACAGAAATCTGAACTGGTCCCACCTATGTCATGGCCTAGAATTTCTGAAATAAAAGCAGAAAATGCTAGAAACACTCAGCAGCTCAGGCAGAAACTGTGGAGAGATAAACAGAGTGAATGTTTCAGGGCAATGACCATTCATCAGAACTGCTTTAGTTTAGTGTCAGAGAGGTAAAGATCAGAAAGGCTAGTAAAAACATGACAAAAGACGAGATTGAAAGGAGAGATGGGGTCAGAAGAAAGTAAAGAAGGAGAAGCAATGTTACCTCCGAGTTGTTGAAGGCTATTATCCTTGGATGGAATGTAAAATGTATTTTGTTAAAGTGCAGAATTGAAGACTAGGATAAATGAGAAGATAGAAATTGAGACCATGGAATTGAGCATTGATCTCAGGAAACTGCAAGAGCAATAATTAAAGATTTTATGCCTGGTTTTTACACATTTCTGGCCATCTAGTAATTTAAAAAATAGTAGGTAGGCTTCCTGGCTTCTGTCATGCAACCTTAGGATACCAGCAACCTCCGAGCTCCCATTACATACATACAAACATACGGAATAGAAGCAAAAGAGGCCATTTAGCCCCTCAAGCCTGTTTCGCCATTCAATAAGATCATGGCTGATCTGTTTGTGTTCCAAATTCCACATTCCCATTTACCACCTATAACCTTTGATTCCCTTGCCTAACAAAAACCTATCTGCCTTCACCTTAAAAATATTCACTGACACTGCCTCCACCATCTCCACCATGAGGCAGAGAGCTCCAAAGTCACACAATGTTCAGAGAAAAAAATTCTCCTCATCTTTGTCCTAATAGGGTGACCTTTAATTTTAAAACAGTGCCATCTAATTCTGGACTCGTTTGCAAGAGGAAACATCCTTTCCACGTCCACCTTGTCGAGACCGTTTAGCATCTTACTTACTTCAACCAAGTCACCCCTCACTCTTCTGAACTCCAGTGGAAACAAGCCCAGCCTGTCAAACCTTTCTGCATAAGACAACCCACTCATTCCAGGTATCAATCTTGTAAATCTCCTTTGAACTGCCTCCAATGCATTTGCATCTTTCCTTAAATAAGGAGACCAAAACTGCCCACATTATTCAAGATGTGATCTCACCAATGCCCTGTGTAACTGAAGCATAACATCCTTACTTATATGTTAATTTCCTCTCATAATAATAGATAGCATTCCATTAGCCTTCTTAATTACTTGCTGTACCTGCATGCTAACATTTGTGACTCATGCACTAGAACACATAGATCCCTCTGCACCTTGGAGTTCTCTGCAGTGGTTCTCTGTTTAATTAATACTCTGCTTCTTTATTCTTGCTGCCAAAGTGAACAACTTTACATTTTCTTACATTATACTTTATCTGCCAGATTTTTGACCGCTCACTCAACCTATCTATATCCATCCGCAACCTCCTTATGTCCTCTTCACAACCTAATTTTCTATCTATCTCTGTGTCATCTGCAAATTTAGCTACCATGTTTTTGCTCCCTTCATCTAAGTCATTGATGTAAATTGTAAAAATGTTAAGGCCGCAGCACAGACCCCTGCAGGACTCCACTCATCACATCCTGCCAATCAGAAAAAAGACCCATTTATGCATACTCTCTGTTTTCTGCCAGCCAGCCAATCTTCTATCAATGCTAATATGTTATCCCTACACCATGAGCTTTTATTTTCTGCAATAACCTTTGATGTGGCCCCTTATCAAATGCCTTCTGGAAATCCAAATACAGCTGGTCTGCAGGCTCCCCTTTATCCACAGAACTCCAATAAATTGGTTAAACATGATTTCCCTTTCACAAAAAACATACATGCTAACTCTTCCTGATTACCTTGATCCAGCTATATATTCCTTAATGATTATTTCTAACACCTTCCCTACGACAAACGTCAAGCTAACTGGCGGATAGTTTCCTGTTTTCTGCCTCCCTCTCTTCCTGAATAGAAGGGATTTATTTGCTACTTTCCAGTCTGCTGGAGCCTTTCCAGGACCTAGTGATTTTTGGAGAATTAACACCAATGCATCTACTGCCTCATTAGCCACTCCTTTTAAGCCACATTAAAACATTATTTTATTTTGAAGTTTCATTTTTGCTCCTGGAGTCTGTGCAAGGCAATACTGTGACAGAAATTGCAACAGAAAATATTCTCAGGGTTTTCTCACCTTTCAATTTAATGCCTAAATCTCCCTTGTATCCAACATTCAGATAGTGCAAATGTTAGGAAATAAGATAGTGCTTCTGTCATTTGTATGTTCCTCCCATTGCTCCACCCATATATCAGCAGGTATGTTTGACTCCACCTGCCCTGGCAATCAGTAAATGGGAAAGGCACAAAGAGGCCAGGACATGTGCCCAGAGACATGCATAACCTGGGTGCAAACAAATAACCTGGCGCAAAATATTCCTGATGTGATGACCTTTCATACAGAAGCAGCACAGTAAGGAAACTGTGTAATGATTAAATGTCTGTGGAATTAGAAATTGTTTTTAAGAATGTTTGAAGAGGACTTTTAAAAGTGTGCATCAGGTGTAATGGGATCTATTTCAATTTTCTTGGATAAGTAGAAATATTGGCCCATGTGACCTTGGTAACACTTGACCGAGGAGCAGTACCGATGGGAAGGAAGCTAAGACCAGAAGCCATGTGGCTGGCAGGCACAAAGGAGAGCTACAAGCAGAAAAGCTGGAGGGTGAAGGGAATCAGCATACAGATGCAGACACAAAGAGAAAGCAAACAGATCCAGAAAAAGGAACACTCCAATTTCTTGTGAGGAGAAGTAACAAATGACTCTCAGAAAGAGATCAGTTCTTCTGTTTTGCTGTAAAGAGCATAAGAACATAAGAAATAGGAACAGAAGTATGCCATTCAGCCCCTCGAGCCTGCTCCGCTATTCAATAAAATCATGGTTGACCTTCTTGTGTTTTGAATTCCGCATTTCCATATACCCCCAAGAACCTTTGATTCCCTTGCCTAACAAGAAACTATCTACCTCTGCCTTAAAAATGTTCAATGGCCCCGCCTCCACCACCTTCTGAAGCGGAGAGTTCCAAAGTCATACAACTCTCTGAGAGAAAAAAAAATTCTCTTCATCTTTGTCCTAAAAGGGCGACCCCTAATTTTAAAACAGTGCCCCTTAGTTCTGGACTCACCCCCAAGAGGAAACATCCTTTCCACGTCCACCTTGTCAAGGCTGCTCAGGATCTCATATATTTCAATCAAATCACCCCTCACTCTTCTAAACTCCAGTGGAAACAATCCCAGTCTGTCCAACCTTTCCTCATAAGACAACCCACTTATTCCAGGTATCAATCTAGTAAACCTCCTCTGAACTGCCTCCAATGCATTTACATCCTTCCTTAAATAAGGAGACCAAAACTGCACACAGTTTTCGAGGCCAATGCCCTGTATAACTGAAGCAAACGTCCTTACTTTTATGTTCAATCCCTCTTGTAATAAAGTATAGCACTCCATTAGCCTTCTTAATTAGTTGCTATACTGCATGCTAATAGGAGACATGAGGCACTGCGCAAACTGTCTAAAAATGTCTAAAACCTGGAATGCTATATAAATAGCTTGGCAATGCTAAAGAGATGGGTGTTTTTCCAGAAGTGGCCAAGCTGTGGACCAGGGTGAGACTGGTTAGTCGGTTGAAAAGGAACTCTGGAAAACCACACACTCACATCTGTCATAATCCGTGGGAGAGAGCATTCGTAGAAGTGCATCTTTCCGATGATAATCATACCCATGAAACTTGAAGGTGAAAGTTGTTGTCAAATTGGAATCCTGACCTACCCTGCATTTATGAAGAACAGCATATTGTGGAACTGTATGTCAGTGTCTTATCAATTGCATTGTTATGGTTCATTAATGTCAATTCCATTGTTAAGGGAAATAGGCGAAATTGAACGCATTTAAGTAGGGGATAGCTGGGACACTGGGATGAACTAGGAGTGTTGACACTGGACACAGTCAACAAACTCTCTCATTAAGGAAAGCCTCTGTGTCTTAGTTTTAATTTCAGCAACCAGCTTGAATCCTGTTAAACACTGCAACTACATTGTGCCACATTTGTGCAGGGAGTGATGCATGTGCTTGTGGTCCTGTAAGATATATCTTTATTGTACAGACTATTTATAGTTAAATTTACCTTTTCAGCTGAAGTATCATTTTGTCTGTTAATTCATGTTTAATTTATGTTGATTCTGATTCATGTTATAGTAGAAGTTACAAAAAGTAAAATATTGGTAATTTCTTCTTAGGAGGTCGGTTGGTAAATCTGGTTATTTTGGTTTAGGGTTTCCCCATGGGGATCGTAACACTGATCTTTGGGAATAAGTCAGTCACACTCATTAGGGGAGATGGTCACATAGTGGTAATGTCACTGGACTAGTAATTCAGAGACCTAGTCTATGTGGGCATCGATTCAAATGCCGCCACGGTGACTGGCGGAATTTAAATTCAATTGATAAATCTGGAATGTAAAGCTACTCTCAATGTAAAGCTACCATCTCAATGGTGATAGCTATCATCTACTGTTGTAAAAACCCATCTGATTCACTAACGCCCTTTAGGGAAGGAAACCTGCCATCTTTACCTGGTCTGGCCTACATGTGATTCCAGAACCACAGTAATGTGCTTGAATAATTAAATTAACTAAGTTGAGATGGCTGGGCAGGTGATGTGCTGTAGCTGTATGATGTGGGAGTTGGCAGATCCCATTGCGAGCCACAGTGACCACATCTGCAGCAAGTATAGGTTGCTGGAGGAACTCCGGCTCAGAATTGATGAGTTGGAGTCCGAGCTGAGGATGCGGCGGCACATCCGGGAGGGGGATGCTTTGTTTCAGGAGGCGGTCACACCCGGTAGATTATGTACCTCAAATTCGGTCAGTGGTCAGGGTCAGCAGGTTGTGACTGCAAGTGACGCAGGTAGAGGGATCCTGTGTTCAGGAACAGAGGAGCCTCAGCTGTTGACCTTGTCCAACAGGTACGAGGTACTTGCTCCCTGTATGGATGAGGAACAGGGCTGTAGGGAGGATGAGCCAGCTGACCACGGCATCGTGGCACAGGAGGCCATTCAAGAAGGGGGGAGCAAAAAGACAAGTGGTAGTTGTAGGGGATTCTATAATTGGGGAATTGATAGCTTCCTTTGTAAGCAGGATTGAGAGTCCTGCATGGTATGTTGCCTGCCCGGTGCCAGGGTGAGGGACATCTCTGACCGACTTGAAAGGATATTGGAGAGGGAGGGGGAGGATCCAATTGTTGTGGTCCACGTCGGGACAAATAACATAGGTAAGACCAGGAAAGAGGACCTGTTTGGGGATTATCAGGAACTAGGAACTAAATTAAAGAACAGGTCCTCAAGGGTTATAGTCTCTGGATTATTACCCAAGCCATGTGCAAATTGGCATAGGGATGCGAGAATAAGGGAAGTAAACATGTGGCTAAAGGAGTGGTGCGGGAAAGAGGTGTTCCATTTTGTGGGGCACTGGCATCAGTATTGGAACAGGAGGGATCTGTACCGTTGGGACGTTCTCCACCTGAACCGATCTGGGACCAATGTTCTAGTGAAAAGGTAAATAGGGTGGTCAACAGGACTTTAAACTAGAAAGTGGAGGGGAAGGGAAGGATAAAACTCCAAGAAGTATGGCTAATGGGAAACAAAGCAGCAGGTTAGCATGTGGGGGGGTGGATTCAACTTCATGTAAAATTATGAAAAAACTGAAAAGAAAGGAGAGCCCAGGAGAGGCTATTAAATTCTCCAGAACACAAAATAGGACAGAGTGTTTGGAAAAGGCTAGGAATCTAACTTCAAGCACATCAGATAAAGGGACGACAATGAGAAAGGGGATGGGAAATACAGGACTGAAGGTATTGTATCTGAATGCACGCGGTATATGAAATAAGGTAAATGAGCTTGTGGCGCAGATTGAAATTGGCAGGTACGATGTGGTGGGTATCACGGAGACATGGCTGCAAGGGGATCAGGACTGGGAGCTAAATATCCAACGATATACATCCTATTGAAAAGATAGGCAGGTTAGCAGAGGGGGTGGGGTTGCTTTGTTAGTAAGAAATGACATTAAATCGATAGCATGAAACGGCGTAGGGTCAGATAATGTAAAATCTGCCTGGGTAGAGTTGAGGAATCGCAAAGGTAAAAAAACCATAATGGGAGTTATGTACAGGCCTCCGAACAGTAGTCAGGATGTGGGGCACAAGATACACCAGGAGATAGAAATGTCGTGTAAGAAAGACAAGTTTACAGTGATCATGGGGGATTTCAATATGCAGGTAGACTGGGAAAATCAGGTTGGTAGTGGTTCCCAAGAAAAGGAATTTGTGGAATGTCTACAAGATGGCTTTTTGGAGCAGCTTGTGGTGGAGCCCACTAGGGAACAGGCAATTCTAGATTTAGTGATGTGTAATGAGGCAGATTTGATAAGGGAGCTTAAGGTGAAGGAACCCTTAGGAGGAAGTGACCATAATATGATAGAATTTACCCTGCAATTTGTGAGAAAAAAGCTGGAATCAGATGTAACAGTATTACAATTGAATAAAGGCAGCTACAGAGGGATGAGGGAGGAGCTGGCCAGAATTGACTGGGAGATGAGCCGAGCAGGAAAGACAGTGAAACAGCAATGGCAGGAGTTTCTGGGAGTAATTTGGGAGACACAGCAAAAATTCATCCCTAGGAAGAAGAAGCATACTAAAGGTAGGATGAGGCAACCATGGCTGACAAGGGAAGTCAGGGAAAGCATAAAAGCTGAAGAGAAAGCATACAATGCGGCGAACAGCAGTGGGAAACCAGGGGACTGGGAAGCCTACAAAGACCAAAAGAGGACAACTAAAAAAGAAATAAGGAGGGAGAAGATTAAATATGAGGGTAAACTAGCCACTAATATAAAAGAAGATTGCAAGAGTTTTTTTCGATATATAAAGGGTAAAAGAAAGGCAAAAGTGGACATTGGGCCGCTGGAAAATGACGCTGGAAAAGTAGTAGTGGGGAAGAAAGAAATGGCGGAGGAACTGAATAGGTACCTTGCGTCAGTCTTCACGGTGGAAGACACGAGTAACATCCCCAAAGTTTAAGAGAGTCGGGGGGGCAGGGGTGAGTATGTTGGCCATTACCAAGGAGAAGGTGCTGGGAAAACTGAAAGGTCTGAAAGTGGATAAATCACCTGGACCAGATGGATTACACCCCAGGGTTCTGAAGGAGATAGCTGAAGAGATAGTGGAGGCGTTAGTGGTGATCTTTCAGGAATCACTGGAGTCAGGGAGGGTCCCAGAGGACTGGAAAATCGCTAATGTAACCCCCCTGTTTAAGAAGGAAGTGAGCAAAAGACAGGAAATTACAGGCCAATTAGCCTGACCTCAGTCGTCGGTAAGATTTTAGAGTCCATTATTAAGAATGAGATTTCAGAATACTTGGAAGTGCATTGTAAAATAGGGCAAAGTCAGCATGGTTTCATCAAAGGGAGGTCATGCCTGAGAACTCTGTTAGAATTCTTTGAGGAAGTAACAAGTAGGTTAGACAAAGGAGAGCCAATGGATGTTATCTACTTGGACTTCCAGAAGGCCTTCGACAAGGTGCCGCACAGGAGGCTGCTCAGTAAGATAAGAGCCCATGGTGTTAGAGACAAGGTACTAGCATGGATAGAAGATTGGCTGTCTGGTAGGAGGCAGAGAGTGGGGATAAGGGGGTCCTTCTCAGGATGGTGGCTGGTGACTAGTGGAGTTCCGCAAGGATCAGTGTTGGGACCACAACTTTTCACTTTATACATTAATGATCTAGATGAAGGAACTGAGGGCATTCTGGCTAAGTTTTCAGATGATACAAAGATAGGTGGAGGGACAGGTAGTATTGAGGAGGCTGGGAGGCTGCAGAAGGATTTTGACAGGTTAGGAGAATGGGCAAAGCAGTGGCAGATGGGATGCAACGTGGGGTAGGACTACATTCACTTTGGTAGGAAGAATAGAGGCATAGACTATTTTCTAAATGGGGAGAGAATTCAGAAATCTGGAGTGCAAAGGGACTTGGGAGTCCTAGTTCAGGATTCTCTTAAGGTTAACTTGCAGGTTGAGTCGATAGTTAGGAAGGCAAATGCAATGTTGGCATTTATTTCGAGAGGACTAGAATATAAAAGCAGGGATGTGCTGCTGAAGCTTTATAAGGCTCTGGTCAGACCACATTTAGAATATTGTGAGCAATTTTGGGCCCCATATCTCAGGAAGGATGTTCTGGCCCTGGAGAGGGTCCAGAGGAGGTTCACGAGAATGATCCCAGCAATGAAAGGCTTAACATATGAGGAACGTTTGAGGACTCTGGGTCTATACTCGATGGAGTTTAGAAGGATGAGGGGGGATCTGATTGAAACTTACAGAGTACTGAAAGGCCTGGGATAGAGTGGACGTGGGGAAGATGTTTCCATTAGTAGGAGAGATTAGGACCCGAGGGCACAGACTCAGAGTAAAGGGAAGACCTTTTAGAACAGAGATGAGGAGAAACTTCTTCAGCCAGAGCGTAGCGAATCTATGGAATTCATTGCCACTGAAGGCTGTGGAGGCCAGGTCATTGAGTGTATTTAAGACCGAGATAGATAGGTTCTTGATTGGTAAGGGGATCAAAGGTTATGGGGAGAAGGCGGGAGAATGGGGTTGAGAAACTTATCAGCCATGATTGAATGGTGGAGCAGACTCGATGGGCCGAATGGCCTAATTTCTGCTCCTATGTCTTATGAACTCTTAACTGCCCTCTGCAATGGCCTAGCAAGCCACTCAGCTCAAGGGCTATTAGGGATGAGCAACAAATGCTGGCCTTGCCAATGAGGCCCACATCCCATGAAATAATGAACAGCTACAAAATGCCTAAAGTTCTTCAATCTTTTTTGGCCATATACCAATCCCTCCATCCGAATGCATCTCTACTTATATAACTGGCCCCGGTCCCAGATTACTAAATTACATACATTGGCTTCCTAAACTGCGCTTGCTCAGAAGTTTATTTTCCAGATGATGACTAGTTCCCAAAAGGCAAAACCCAGTCACATTCCCATGACTTTCAAAAACACCATTCAAGTCATTTCACCACCATGGACATTTAGGGGTGTTTACTGACCAAGGGCTTAATACCATGGCTGCAATAGTAGGGCACAAGCTGGATACTCTCCAGCTACAACAGCACTCAAAAACCTTGATAATTTCCAATCAAGCACATTATTTGCTTGTTTAGGTATATCCCTGTAAAGAGCTTTGGGATATTTTACGACATCAAAGGCATTATATAAATACAAGTTACAAGAGCACCTCTGCTGCTGGACCTTGCTTCTCATTCCTATATCACTCACCAACACTTAAAGAAATTGCAATCTTACGTTTGAATTTTCACACCCTCCACACATCTGCCAGCATCTGCTGCCACTACAGGTAGCTCTCCATGTATTTAAAGGCATGCAAGTTGTTATCAACCAAGCAACTGAAATTTCCTCACCTGGTCTGGCCTAAATGTGACTCCTGGTCCACAACAAGGTGGTTGACTCTGAACTTCCCTCTAAAATGACGATGCAATCCACTCAGTTCAAGGGCAGTTAGGGATGGGCAACAAATGCTGGCCATTCCATTGACACCCACTTCTCATGAAAGAATAAATAAATAAAAAATCCTGCTGTGGGGATTGAATTATCCTTTCCATGGGTAGAGAAAGCCATTGGAATAAGTGAAGGGAGGATGCACCTCCTTCTCCAGTTGAAGCTATATTGAAGTTCCTGATGGAAACACTTGAATATCTGTCTCATCACCATACGTTTGTTGAATCAATACAGTTTTGCAGTTAGGGTGTTAAGAAGCAGAGGTAGGAGAATCCATATGTTTGCAGCTTCAGAACCTCTTTTTAACAAAAGAATGCAAGTGTGTTTCTCATGTTTTTTCTACTAATATAGAAGATTATATGAAGTGTGTTTTGCAACCAACCTAGACCACCAGGAGCAGCACAAGGCATACCTAAAAGAAAGGAGTCAACCTGCTGAAGCTACAATGCAGAACTACGTGCAAGCCAAACAGTGGAAGTAACATGTGAAAAACAGAACTAAGTGATCCAACAATAGAGAGTATAACCATTTCCCCATGACATTTAATGGCATTAATATTGCTGAATCCCCTACTATCAAAATACTGAGGGATACCATTGACCAGAACTGAATGAATCAGCCATATAAATACTGTGGCTATAAGAGCAGGTCAGTGACTGGAAATTCTAAGGTGGCACACCATCCACTAACCTAAATATTTAGTCCCTCCATTGTAAGATGTTGGGTGCAGTTCAGTAAGCCTTATTACTGTAGTCGTAGCCTTGGGTTCAACAGTAAGTATTCATTAACCATGAGAAAATATATACATAGGTAAAGGTCCAAGCTAGGAACTATCTCCATGCTTGCTTCTGTATACGGCTCTGTCCAACACTACTCTGACCTCTAGGTGTGAGTCAACTGTTCTCCTACATTACTGTGTGGACAGAACTGTACTCAGTCCCTATATGTGTCAGACCCTTACACTATACCTCCCTCCTAGTCTTTATCCATTATATTTACAAGTTATCCCAGTTTATCCCGTATATTACATCACTACTACTACCCCTCACCAACACCGCCCCCCCCCCCTGCCCCCAACACCCTCAAGTCTCTGGGCAGAATTTTCACCTCAATGGGCAGGCTCGGCGGGGGCGGGCGATAGCGGTCGGGTAGCCGGCCGCTGCCCGCGATCAAGGCTGGAAGGCGATTTCACACTGGCGGGCCAATTAAGGCTCGCCCAGCGTGAAATGTGAGCGGCAACGCTCAATGCTGCCTGTGTTGGGGGGGGGGTGGGGGGGGTAGGAGGGTGAGTGGGGCAAGCACGAACTTCGCACATACACACGGGTGTGTGCTTGAGCATCTCCCTGAGGCACAGAGCTGCCTCAGGGAGATGAAGGGTTTGCAAAAAAAATGCTATAAAGCATGTCCCCCCATGTGAATAGGGACAATCATCTTATTTTCATTTGATGTTGGAAACCTCATCCTGCCCGTGGATGAGGCTTTCAAGAAAATGCAAAGGGCATTTGGCTTGTTTGCCTGCCCGCCAACCGTAAGGCTGGATGGGCAGCAAAAAATTGAAGTTAATTGATACTTTAATGCAAAAACAAAAATTGCTGGAAAAACTCAGCAGGTCTGACAGCACCTGTGGAGAGGAAGGCAGAGTTAATGTTTCAAGTCCGTATGGCCTTAATAGGCCTTTTAAGTGCTGACGGGCGTGCTGCTGATATCCACGTGTGCCCGCTGACCGAACTATCGTGCAACTACACACTGATGTTGAGATGCTTGCTTGATGTCAACGCAATTCACTTCACGCTCAAGTGGGCCGGTCACGCGCCCACCCACCGAGGTGAAAATTCTGCCCCCTGAGTTCATAGATAAAAGCAAAATCTGAAGAAGCTCTGACGAAGGGTCATATGGGTTAGAAACATTAACTCTGTTTCTCTCTCCACAGATGCTGTCAGACCTGCTGAGCAATATTTTCCCCTCGTTGTGTGGGGGATGTGCAGGAGCGGGCACGGGCGGGTGGGTTCCCGATTGGCATCCCCGATCGGGGGTGCGCCGCCATTTTACGTGGGTGGGCCAATTAAGGCCCGGCCAGCGTGACGCCCGCTCAGAAGCTCTGTGTGCTCCCTATGCGGGCGGGGGGGGCGTTGGGGGGGGTGGATTCCCTGAGCCGGGAGTGTGCTCTTTCGCACATGCGCATGAGAGCTCACAGATCTCCCTGAGGCACTGTCACATGAGCTGGAACATGTCAATTTTTTTTTATTTCAACATATTGTAAAAAATCTTAAATCCATCATGAAACCTCATTCCGCCCGTGGATGAGGTTTCATGTTTTTTCTGAAGGCTGTCTGGGCTCTTCGCCTGCCCACCAACCTTAAGGTTGGACAGGCAGGTCTGTTAATTGGCTTAATTACTTTTTTAAAGCCCTTAAGTGGCCGTTGACAGCCTGCTGAGCTAAAAATATAAATGATGCGGATTGGCGTAGGGACGCACAACCGACGTGTCATTTTACACATCAGCAAGTGGGCCCCGGCCCCCGCTCACTGACCGGAAGATGCAGCCCACTGAGTTTTTCCAGCATTTTCTGTTTTTATTTCTGAATTCATAGGTCCAGGCAGTCTGGAGGCTTTGGAACCCTTCCATGCCTTGTTCTCACTGTCGGAGGAGTGGTAGGCTCCGTCGCTGCAGGTAAACTTTGTTGAATCTGAGGTTATTCTGGCATCTGGGTGTCTTTTCATCCGGTTTTTTTCCCCATTCTTGAGCATTGCATTGCTCTTAATCAATTCCCCAAATATAGTGACAGATGGCGGTTGGCTTATCCTGCTCTTTACGGGCAGACAAATTTTGGGTTTGTCTCTACAGTGTTTTCTCCAGTTCTTCTTTTGTGCGTTCACCATGATGCATGCTGGGATTGAAGGTGGCTCTTCCCGTTTTGAGGGTGTGACTTGGTAATAAGCTCATCTTTCTGTTTGGCTGTATGGTGTGCTGACATCAGTGGATGACTGATATGCGGTTCCAGCATCGTTTGTGGCACTGTAATGCTACCTGGGGATTACAGTCTCTGCTCTGTGGTCTCAGGGTTTATGTCTCCAACTGGCAATGGAGCCAGAGGTTGAGATTCTTCTCGATGCTGGTTCGTCTCTTGACTGTCATCTACTCGAGGTGTTATGGTAACCATCTGAGTAGTTGGCTGGTCTAACCAATGAGGGGCTTCCTGCACCTGTAATGGAAGTGGACAAACCTGCCCTGCAAAGAGAGAAGACAATTCAGAGCTGAAGTCCCAGTCAAGAGAATCTTTCTCGTTAGAGTCCTCAGGAGCTTGCAGCTCAGTATAATTTGCGACAGTAGTTGTCTTGACATCTGCCGTTTTGAGCAGATTCAGGGCTACACAGACATCTCTGCTCAAGAGAGGAAAAGACTGGTTACATTTGACATACATCAGCTCGAAGATTTATTTGTCACCATACCTTAATGGTTCTAGAATCATGCCTATGGCCAGGAGTTAGGTTCCTCTGGGCCCACAAAATGGTGTGTCTGTTGTTGGAAGCCAGAAGTCTTTTAGCCACGGTTCCCGTGTCCAACTTAAAGTTTGTGAGCTGGCCATTAACCAAGATGTCTACAGGATCTTTGACCTCACCCAAGAAACATGGGCATGTGTCCTCTTGTTGTGCCGTCTGGACCTCATGAATCCTTTTGGGATCTTCTGTGCATTTTGATGTTTTGGCTTTGCAAAGCTTCCCAAAGTGTTCTATTTGGTTACATTGAAAGCATTGGGTTGAAATTACCAGACATTGATTATGCCATGGTCGCCCTATTGGTTAATTAGGGTATTGCAACCCTTGGCCTGGAGTCTCCCTGCTTTTGTGCTGTTTCACTAGCTGGACAGTGGGGTTTACTTTGTACCATGGTTTGCTTTCTCCCCTTAATATGGATCTGTGCTGCAAACAGATTTCAGCTTGTCTGACAATCTGGATGTCTTTTGTGAAGAGTTGGATCCTCCTTGACTCGAAACATGTCTGAGACTGTGTCGTTCACCACATCTACAACTATTCTATCCCAGATTAGCTCAGATTTCAAGTCACTGTAATCACAGCCTTCAGCTATTCTGTAGAGCTCATTAATGAAGCAATGGGCACATTCTTCTGGTTGCTGAGCGTAGTCGTTAAATTTAGCCTTTTCAATGATTTTGTTACTTCTGAAGTTAAAATAGACATTGAATGATTTTAAAATTTCATCCAATTTTGCAGATGATTCATTGATTTCTTCTCCAGCTATATCATCAGCTATTGGGCCTATCGAATAAAGCGGTGTGTTAACTTGTTCAGCTCATGTTTTTTTATCCAGATCTGAAGCGCTCTTGTATCTAAAGAGTCTCTGTCTCCAAAGTCCCCAATTTTGTGATTGACCAGGGCCAAGGATAAGTCCACATTAATCTTGAAGAGTGGATTTCTGATCCATGGGGGAGGATCTTGCGGTCGGCGAGCGGGAGTGGGGCCCGCTCGCCGATGCATTAAATGACGCGGGATGATGTCAGGTGGAACTCCCAATGTCACCTCGCATCATTTCAATTTTTAGGTCGGCGGGGGCGCAGCCAAGTCAGCTGCATGTCCGCCAACCTGTCAACGGCCTATTGAGGCCATTTAAAAAGTACTTAACCATATTAATGGACCTGCCCGTCCAACCTTAGGGTTGGCGGGCAGGCTGGGAGCCCTGGCAGACTTAAGAAAAAGCATGAAACCTCATCCACAGGCGCGATGAGGTTTCATGAGGGTTTTTAAATATTTAATAAAGGTTTCAGTAAAAGTGATGGACATGTCCCAACTCATGTGACAGTGTCACGTGAGGGGACATGTCAGGGAAATGTTGATATCGTTTGCTTAACATTTTTAAATTTAAATTTAAATTAAGCCGATCTCCCTGAGACAGCACTTAGCCTCAGGGAGAACAGCGCGCTCTTTCGCGTGCATGTGTGAAAGAGCGCACTCTCGGCTGACGGAACCCCCCGCCCGCACAGGGAGCACATAGCGCTTCCCGGCGCACGTCATGCTGGGCGGGCCTTAATTGGCCCGCTCACATAAAATGACGGCATGCCCCCAATCGGGGGCACCGATCGGAGGCAAGCCCGCCCACTCCTGCACTCCCCCCCCCCAAAATGGGGAGGAAATTTTCCCCATGGTTACAATTTTTAATTTGCAGGTTCAGTTCTAATTGGTTTCCAAAAATCCAAGAGGGCACCACTGTACATTTCTGCACAAAGTGTTTTGGTAGACTCCCGCAGTAATGGTGTTTGCGACCTCAGTGTTTAATTGTTTTCAACAATGGCTGCCTAGATCAACTGGCTAGGGTCTTCTCTGCTTTACCACAGTGTTCTTGAGACTTGGAAGCATTGAATTCCCGCTTTTGCTGGGTTTTTAAAGCTGCCTACTCAGTCGCAATTATTTTTTTTTTTGTTTCGTTGTTCAGAGTGAACTCGTCTGCCACATTTTCAGATGTCCACTTGGAAATTGAATTTCTTTGACTGCGATTTAGGTGGCAATTTCTGACCACTGCAGTTTTTTACTTTTTTTTCAGAACTGGTGTTGTCCAGGGATTTAGAACTTTTAGCTTGCCCCTGCTAGATCTGCTGCCTCTCCACGCTCTGGATATAGAAGCTGGGCTTCCATCGGATTCAATGGAATCTTCTGCTGCAGCAAGGAATTGAATTTCTGCCTTCAGCTTCCAAGCCTTTCTTTGGAACTTTTCTCTGGTGATTTCCTTCTGCGCCTTCGCTTCCTGATCTTTTCTTCAGGTCAGAATGCTTATTTGATATTTCCTCCAGTTTTCCAGGATTTTAATTTTCTTCTGTAGTCTCTGCAAGATTTTGAGTTGTTCCATTCACTGCTGCCATGTTGTAAGATGTTGGGCAAAGTTTGGTAGATCTTATTAAGGCATTTGTAGTCTTGGATAGTTCGACAGTAAGTATTTATTAACTACTAAAACAATTTACATAGGTACAGCAAAGGTCTTATCTAGGAGCTGTCTCCATGCTTGCTTCTATACATGGCTCTGTCCAACACTATACTGACCCTTGGGTGTGGGTCATGTGTTCATTTACATCACTGTGTGGGCAGTACTGTATGCAATTCCAAGTTTATCTGTCAGATCCTTATACTACACCCTCAAACATGGATGCACAGTGCAGCAGCGTATACTATAACAAGATGCATTACAGCAACTCACCAGGGCCCCTTCAACAGCACCCTCCAAACGATGACCTCTATCACCTAGAAGGACAAGGCAGCAGGCACATGGGAGTACCACCACCTCTAAGTTCCCCTTCAAGCAACACACAATCCTGACACGGAACTGTATCCCTGATCCTCTAGTGTCACTATATCAAAATACTGGAACTCCCTTCCTAAAAGCACTGCGAGTGTAATTTATGACATGCAGTGGTTCAAGAAGCTCATAACCACCTTCTCAAGGGTAATTAGAGATGGGCAACAATTACTGGCCTTGCCAGTGACACCAACATCTCATGAAACAATTTTAAAAATGTAGGTATTATGCCTCCCGGATCCTAAAATGCTTGATATCCACTGAATTGCATTTTGAAGTTAGGTTCAGATCTTTGAATGTTTAACAGAGAAAGAAATGCATCTTTCTGAGTCAATGGAGGTCCCCAGAGAAAATGAGGGTAAGTATCTAATCCCATGAATAAATAACAACTCATAACATTCTGTGCTCTGTGAAAGTCCACTGAGGAAGATATGTGTATCTGAATTCCTGAATATTTAATGATACATTCAAAACACAGATGTGTGTATCTTGTTCTCCACTTAACCCTGGTTACTTACCCATAAACATTGCTCTCACTGATCCCGCTGATCCTCCTTTGCAATCACTTTGCCAGCAAGAGTAAAGTCTAACCGTTGGGACTGAAAGCAGTTCCTGAAACTACGTGGGCTGACTGCAGAACAACGGGGGTGATTTTACTGGCATTGACCAATTAAGAGGCCGCCACTGCAACGCCATCCAATGTCCATGACCCAGGCCTCAGAGGTGTCAGCCCAGTCAGAGGGCCAGCAGCTCAGCAGCTTCGATAGCACCACTGATAAAGGTGGCCATTGCTGATGCTTCAGGTTAAAGATGTTGAGGCACCCTAGATGAACGGATAAAAATTACCTTTAATGTGCTAGGGCCAGGCAGGCAGGTGCTGGAAATCAGAAGGGTGAACACTCTAGAGGCAGTGTCAGAGCCTTGAGGGCAGCCATTGCCACTGGGGCCCCCTCCATGGACCATGGGGCACCAAGAAAGCAAGACGCCCCCTACCGGAACCCACTGGGAGGCTGCCATGCTTTACCTGGTGGTCTCTCTACGCAGCTGGAGCCCAGCCCTAAACTGGTAAACTGGGGGCAGAAAGTGGTCATTAATTGTCTACTTAATTGAATTAATTGCCTGACCACTTCCAGTCTGTGGGTACAAGATCACAAGAACACAAGAATAAAGGAGTAGACCATATGGCCCTTTGAGCCTGCTGCATCATACAAGACAATCATGGCTGATCTTGGGCTTCAACTCTATTTTCCCACACGCTCTGCATATCCCTTAATTCCCTGACAGATCAAAAATCTACCTATCCCAGTCTTAAATATATTCAACAATGGAGCATCTGTAACCCTCTGAGGTAGAGAATTCCAAAGATTCACAACCCTTTGGGTGAAGTAATATCCCCTCATTCTGCCGAAGGGCCATGAAAGCTCGAAACGTTAACTGATTTCTTCTCCGCCGATGCTGCCAGACCTGCTGAGTTTTTCCAGGTAATTCTGTTTTTGTTTTTAATATCCCCTCATCTCAGTTCTAACTGGTTGCCTCATAGCGTGAGACTGTGCCTCCCATGTTTTAGACTCCCCAGCTGGCAGAAACAATCTCTCAGCATCTACGCCATCAAGCCCTCTCAGAATTCTGTAGGTTTCAATAAGATTGCCACTCATTTTTCTAAACTCCAGAGAATATAAGCCCAATTTACTTCACCTCTCATTATAGGACAACCCCCTCATCCCAGGGCCCAATCTAGTGAACCTTTGCTGTCCCACCTCCAATGCACGTATATCCTTTCTTAAATGCGGAGACCAAAGCTGCACAAAGTATTCCAGATGCAGTCTCACCAAAACTCTGTACCACTGTAGCAAGGCCTCCTCATTCTTGTACCCAAATCCTCTTGCAATAAAGACCAATGGCCATTTTGCCTTTCTAACTGCTTGCTGGACCTGCATACTGACTTTCTGCATTCCTCGTACAAGCACACCCAAGTTTCTCTGAACATCAACACTTACAAGTTTCACACCTTTTGAAAAATATTCTATTTTCTATTCTTATGACCAAAAGTGAATGACTTCTCATTTCCATACATTATACTCCATTTGTCATCTTGTTGTCCACTTACCTAACTCACCTATATCTCTTTGCAGCTTCTCTGTGTACTCCCCACAGCTTACCTTCCCACCTAGCTTGGTATCATCAGCAAACTTTGATACATTACTCTGTTTTTTTCATCTAAGCCATTTATGTGGATTGCAAATAGCTGAGGCCCCAGCACTGCTCCTTGTGGCACTCCACTATTCACTGCCTCCCAACTTGATAAAGCGCCGTTATGCCCACTCTCTGCTTTCTATCCATTAACCAATCCTCTACCCATGCTAAAATATTAACCCCAAATTCCATAATCCCTTAATGTTGAAACATCAGAACAGTGGTGTGGGTAAAGACAAGCAGAGTGCATCAGGAAGGGACAGGCAGCATCTTAATTGGTCAATGCCACTAAAACCACCCCCGTGGTTCTGCAGTCAGCCCACATAGTTTCAGGACCTACTTTCAGTTCCTGCAGTTAGACTTTACTCTTGCTGGCAAGATGATTGCAAAGGTGGATCAGCGAGATCAGCAAGAGCAATGTTTATGGGTAACTCAAAAACTCAAACAAATTTGTCAAAAAGATTTCCCCTTACTAAAACCATGTTGACTTGTTCTAACCATACTATGCTTTTCTAAGTGCTTTGTTAACACTTCCTTAATAATTGATTCCAGCATTTTGCAAACAATTGATGTTAGGCTAACTGGCTTGTTAGGCTAACTGTATTGCTTTCTCTCTCCCTACTTTCTTGAAAAGTGATGTAACATTTTCCAACTTCCAACCTAATTGGGCCGTTCCCAAATCTAAGGAACTTTGTAAAATCATAGCCAGCACATCCACTATTTCTGCAGCTATCTCTTTTAGAACCCTAGGTTGTAAGCCATCAGGCTCTGGGGATTTGTCGGATTTTAGTCCCTCAAGTTTCTCCAATACTCTTTCTCTTCTGATATTAATTTCTTTAATTTCTCACTCTATCTAGCCCCGAGGTTACCATCTATTTCTGGTATGAAACATAAATCTTTTACTGTGAAGACATTCCACAAAATATTTGTTCAATGCATCTACTATTTCTTCATTCTCCATGATAATTTCTCTTGTATTTGTTTCTAAGGGGCCAAACTTTACTTTAGCTACTTTCTTTCTCTTTATATACTGATAAAAGACCTGTTTTTATATTCATGGCTAATTTACTCTCATATTCTATTTTTTTCTTTTTATCAACTTTTTTGGTGGCCCTTTGCTGCTTTCTAAAACATTCTCAATCCTCAGGCGTGCTCTGTATTTTTGCAATATTGTAAGTCTTTTCTTTTAACCTAATACTATCCTGGGTGAGCCATGGATGGGTATTTCTCACTTTTTATTTGTCAATGGAATGTATTTTTGTTGAAGATTTTGAATTGTTTATTTAACTGTTTCCTCTTGTTCATTTACCTCCATACCTTTTATTCCATTTGCCCAACTAACTTTAGCCAGTTCTTCCTCATACCTATGTAATTGGCTTTAAGTTTAAGTTTAAGACTTTTGTTTGTGATTGGAGCATGTCACTTTTAAACTTAACATGGAATTCAGTGGGATTATGATCACTATTTCCCAGAGGATCTTTTACCATGACATTACTAATTAACCCTGCTTCATTACACAACACTAGATGTAAGATGCCTTTATTTCTATTCAGTTCCACAACATATTGCTCAAGAAACTGTCACAAAAACATTCTAAAAGTTCATCTTATATACCATACTTGCAATTTGATTGTCCCAGTCTATATGACGATTAGAGTCTCCCACAATTACTGTACTGCCTTTGTTACAAGCTCCAATGATTTCTTGTTTATTGCTCTGCCCAACAGTATAACTATTGTTAGGGGGCCTATGAACTACTCCCACCAGTGTTTCCTGACTCTCGCTATTCCTAATTTCCACCCATACTGATTCTACTTCATGATCTTCTGAGGCCTGATCCTTTCTCACAAATGTCCTTAAGTCACCCTTTACCATAAGTGCTACCCACTTCCTTCGCCATTCTGTCTGTTTTTCTGAAATATTGTGTATCCTGGAATATTTATACTCCAACCTTGATCACTTTGTAACCATGTCTCTGTAAAGGTGATTAAATCTAAATCATTTATCTCTATTTGTGCCATGAGTTCATCTATCTTATTGCGGATGCTTCGTGCATTCAAATAAAGAGCATTTAGGACTGAATTTTGCCCCCGTCGGGGGGGTTGTGCGGGGGCAGGCGGGAACGAGCGTGAACCCAATAGGTGCCCCCAGTCGGGTCCACCCCGCCATTTTCGTGGGCGGGCCAATTAAGGCCCACCCAGCGTGACGCTCGCCTGGAAGCGCTGAGCACTCCCTGTGCAGGGGGGGAGGGGGAATGCCCTGAGTCAGGGCCTGCGCTCTTTTGCGCATGCACGCGAAAGAGTGCAGAAATCTCTCTGAGGCACCCCTGTGCCTCAGGGAGACCAGTTTAAGGTTTTAAAATTTAAATAAAGGAAAATAAACTTTTAAAATACGTCCCCTCAAGTGACAGTGTCACATGGGCTGGGACATGTCAATGAATTTTAAAAATAATTTTTATTGAATTTTAAAATGCTTCATGAAACCTCATCCCGCCCGTGGATGAGGTTTTATGAAAAATGTGAAGGCCGCCTGGGCTCTTCTCCTGCCCGGCAACCTTAAGGTTGGATGGGCAGCTCATTTATCTGTTTTAATTAGTTTTTAACAGGCCTTAATAGGCCTTTGACAGTTCGGCGGGCACGCAGCCGAGTTGGCTGTGTGCCCGCCAAACTGAGTATCTAAATAATGCACCCGCCCAACATCAATGTGCGTAATTTTACGTGTCAGCGAGCAGGCCCTGCTCCCGCTCACCGACCAGAAAATTCTTCCCTTAATTTCAATTTTTTACTTCTATTCCCTGCGATGTCCTTAATTGACAATATAAAAAAAAATGTTGAACTCTCTGTCCCTTCCTGACACACTCTGCTTGCCTTTACCCACATCACTGTTCTGATGCCTCAACATTTCTCTTTGGATTTCTAAATCTCCCTTCACCCGAGTCCTCTTCCCCACCCTCTGTTAGCTTAAAGCCTTCTTCACAGCCCTAGTTATACGATTGACCAGGACACTGGCCCCAACCCAGTTCAAGTGGAGTCCAATCCAAAGGAATAGCTCAGTCTTCCCTGAGTACTGGTGCCAGGGCCCCATGAATCAAAACCCCTTCATCGCACGCCACTCTTTGAGCCAAGTGTTTAATTCTCTAATCTGCTTGACCCCATGCCAATTTGCACATGGCTCAGACAACAATCCAGAGATGAGTACCTTTGATGTTCTGTCTTTTAATTTGATCCCTAATTCCTCAAATTCCCTTAACAGAGCATCATTCCAGGTTCTACCTATGGCATTGGGTCCCCAATGGATTACGACAACTGCATACTCCCCCTCCCAATCCAAGTTCCTCTCCGGCAACAAGGAAATGTCCCTAACCCTGGCATTGGGCTGGCAACACAAGGTTCAGAACTCCCAGTCATGGCTACAGAGAAAAGTATCTATCCTCCTGACTGTATTGTCTCCTATCACTACCACATTCCTCTTTGCTCCACCCCCCCCCACCTCAACAACCTGAATGGCATCCTTTGCCATGGTGCCATGGTCAGTCCACTCATCCACCTTGCTGTCCTTCTCCTCATCCACACAGGTAGTAAGCACCTCATTGGACAAAGTCAGGGGTTGAGGCTCCTCCTTCTCCACATACTGGATTCCCCAGGCCTGCCTGACTTGCAGTCACACTCTCCTGTCCCTGACCAATGATCAACTCCAAAGTTCTGCCTCACCTAATGGGCGTAACTGCCTCCTGGAACAAAGTGTCCAGGTAACTCTTCTCCCTCCTTGATGACCTGCAATGTCTGCAACTCTGGCTCCAACTCAGCAACTCTGAGCCGCAGTTGCCTAAGCTGCAGACACTTTCTGCATATGTGGCTGTCTGGGATTGCAGTGCATTCCAAAGATTCCTACTGCTGCAGTCATGGCACACCATCATCATTGCCATCTCTGTCCAACCTTATTTATTTAATTAGTCACTTAGTTAATAATTTACACAGATAAAACAATAGAAAGTTGCACTCACCTAGCTTGATGTCAAGGAAAGAAACTCACCACTACAGGAGGCTAAAGAGAGAGTAGAAAAAGGAGCACCTATTTGCCTCTCTGCACCAAATTCCCACCTGATCTAAATTCCCAACTACAAACTCGATCTACATCTCACCCAGGTGTTGTCTCCTGTCCACCTGGTAGCCACACGGCTACCGCTTCTGCTTCCTGGAATATCCTGTGGCACTGGGGAGATGTCGGGCTTTCCTATCAATATATTCTGCCATCATTTTATGAGCTCTGCCACTTTCCAGCCTATCTCCACATGACTGGTCAAATTCAGCCCACTGACTTTGAAAATCTTATCGTCAAATCATTCCGTTGTCTCACCTGATCTTATTTTTGGAATTTCTTCCACCCTTAATTTCCCTCCCTTTCTATCTCCACCTCTGGCCTTCTGTGCAGCTCTCCCTCCTTTCACTGGGTCAGGCAACCATTGCCATTCAGGCAACTTAATCCCACCCTGTTGAACTCTCCAGCTTTACATCCTTCCATTTCTCCTCCCTGTCCATTTTAAAAAATCTCCTTAATGTACAACTTTTCAATCAAGCTCTCTGTACCACTCACAACTCTCCCACCATGGCCAATGCTCATTGCTTTTACTGAAAAGTATCTTGGAATATTTTTCTACTTTAAAAAGATGCTTTGTAAATGCAAGAAGTAGCAGTTGTTGTGCAAGAGGGGCTTTTCTCTGAGCCTGTAAAAGCTGTCCTTTCTTCTTTCTTTGAAAGAAAGGTCATTGGTGAAAAAAGAGATATCTTTTACTGAAGCTTTTCATCTTGCACTCATCAGATCAATCCACATGAAAATACCAATATCAGGGGAAGCAACATATTTATACAATATGGGAAGAGAGTGCTGATTAGTTGGCAAGCGGACTCTGATTGGAAGAGGTGCCTCTACCAATCAAAGTCCACTTGCCAACCTATCAACACTCTCTTCTCATACTGTATAAATATTCTTTCCCCTGAAATTGGAATTTTCTTGCAAATGGTCCCGATGAGTGCAAGATGAAAAGCTTTGATAAAAGATATCTCTTTTTTCAGCAATACTCAAGTTCTGTGCTACCAAACGACAATAAGGAAAGGTTAATTTTAAAAATATACATACCAACTGGTGATATCAAAATGGCTGTTATGCATCATCTGTAAGTGGGTGATTTCATGCTGTACAGTTTCATTAGCTTGAGCTGCAAACAAATCTTCACAATGCACCTGTAATAATGATTCTTTAACACTTCTCAAGCAACTAATGAGCCACTTAACCTGGATAATTTATGAGAAGTTTATTAATTCAGCTGGAGCATGCACACTGTTTCTGTGCAAAAGCTGAGTAGAAAGGTTACCATGGACTAAGCCTTTACTGTCTGGAGTGGATGACTTACTGGAGAACTGTTGGCAACCTTCTATTGTGGACAGAAAATATGAACCCAGTCACAACCTCATTGATGTCTAGAAGAGTTTGCACAATTTGAGAAAAAACACCAGCAAAACAAAAAGGCTTATATTTCATTAACTGTTATAACTTCTTCGCACACACATGTATGTGTTGAGCCCCAAATGTGCATTAATATCTCTGCACTTGTTTAGTGCTCTCTTTTAAATTGTGCAGCTTTTTTCTCATTTATGCTACTTACTGATGATTGATATAGAGAGGGTAACTTGCCTGCATGGATACAGTGTTTTTGGCGTTTAACTGTGTTAAAGGATTGATTTAAGTGCAAGTTATTGTCGAGCACATATCACAAATTAAGGCATGTACTTTGGTTTTCTGACCATCAACTTATATGGTCAGGAAATAACATGCAGGTCATATCAAATTTCAGAAGTGCACTCCCAATAGGTGAGGCACCCAGCAAGAGCGGAAACTGGAAAATTGCACACAGCATGACCAACATATTTGTCACCTCTTTGACTTATTTGGTAGCCTTTCTCTGGCATCGAGAATGCTCAATAACAGAGATCACCAATATTTGGTGAAATATGATTTTCTCTATTACTACCATTGTGCTATTGTCTACTGCAATTTCTAGCTTCATTTGAAGCACTTGCTGACATTTGTGTCAGCTAGGTGGTTTGTTAGCTGTTTCAGCAGTTTTAAAAGATCATTTTGTAGGGTCATTTAACATTGGCTACTATTGTAAGCTACATTAATGAAACTGAATTTCCAGAGATTGCATATATTTTAAAAAAATTATTCTGTTATTTCATCACTAACTTAATCAAAAATCAGCATTTAGCCATTTTTTGAAAGAAAAAGAAAAATGCCATAATCTATGTTGCTTCTTAATATCCAACAGTGGGATTGAAGTAAGACATGACATAAGTAGGTCTATGATACAGACAGATAAGGACACCAGTTGGAGGGCATTTTGGCCAATAGACCTTCTCCAGGGAGACACTATAAAAGAGAAAAGACAGTTAGACAGACAAGCGAGAAAAGGCCAGGATACTTATATGGGTACTAGTGTGGTATGTAAATCAAATGGTCGATGTTAGATGAAATGAGCAGCATGGTGGCATGTGACCCCATCTTATTTTGTTTAAATAGATTACAAAAATATTCTATGCCTTGAGCTCCTGTAATGAGATAAACGTGACACAAATCCACTTAGAAAAACCCAGGTCAGTTTGGAAAAATTTTTCTCTGATCCTTTGAAACCTCATAAGCCCTGATATATAGGGTCGGTACTTCTTGTACAATGTGATTTCTGCCCCAGCCAGTAACAAGATCAGCTCTCATTTAAAGTAATACAGTAATACAGTAACTCACCTTCTCCATAAGCCTCTATTCTCTGAGAAAAGAAGAACCAGCCATCAGCCAACATAGTTCTGCCCTGACATAACTTGTAAGCATGATCCCCGGTCCTTACTCACTTATTCAGCTGAAATCACTTGTTCACTTGAACACAATCTAGTCCCTTCCTTATTTTATGAACCTCAATCAAATCATCTGACCGTAAGTTCTCTAATGCACACTGTTCCAACTCTTTCAGCCTAATTGGGTAGCTAAGATATTTTAAAGTGGGAATCAACCTCATAGTCCTCATTTGCACCTTGTCCAAAGCCTTAAAAGCCCCAAAAACATAAGGATACCAAACTGGACATAGTTTTCTAATTGAGCCTTAACCAAGGTCTTATACAAGGACAAAATGGTATGCTTTGTTTTGCAGTGAATTGTCCAGCAAATGCAACCTAGATCTAGAGCACTCCTTTCAAGTGAAGCAGCGCTTCATTAGCACTTCCCTCAATTTGATCTACTGCATTCGCTGCTCCCAATGCGGTCTCCTCTACATTGGGGAGACCAAATGCAGACTGAGTCACCGCTTTGTGGGACACCTTCGGTCTGTCCGCAAGCATGATCCAGACCTCCCTGTCGCTGGCCATTTCAACACTCCACCCTGCTCTCACGCCTGCATGTCGGTCCTTGGCCTGCTGCAATGTTCCAGTGAAGCTCAACGCAAACTGGAGGAACAGCACCTCATCTTCCGATTAGGCACTTTACAGCCTTCGGGACTTAACAATGAGTTCAACAACTTCAGACCATGAACTCTCTCCTCCATCCCTACTACCCCACTTTTCTCATCCCCTTTTTTTCCATATTCATTTCTATATTTTTAAATTTTTATTATTAATTTTTTTCCACTTATTTGCATTATTATTATTTTTAAAATTTATTTCCATTTTCATTTGTTGTTTTATCCCCAGCTTTTAGCCTGTTTTCGATCTTCCTTCCCACCACCGTCCCCTCCCCCCACGCCACCCCCACGAGGGCCATCTGTCACTTCCCAAAGTGCTTACCCTGGTCCTACCATTATCACATTTTGCTTTCTTAATGTCACTATTAGCACCTCATTTAGCCAGTACCACCACCATTATCTACTCTTTGACCTTTTGTTTATAACATCTTTTGCCATCTCTCCTTTGCCTCCACCTATCGCTGGCCTTCTATCCAGCTTCACCGGTTCCACCCCACCTTAATCAGTATATATTTCACCGCATCTCTACCTCCCTTTAGATCTGAAGAAGAGTCATATGGACTCGAAACATGACCTCTGTCTCTCTCTCTCCACAGATGCTGTCAGACCTACTGAGTTTTTCTGGCATTTTTTGCTTTCGTTTCAGATTTCCAGCATCCGCAATATTTTGCCTTTATGCAACCTAGAACTTGGTTTCCTTTAGCTAAAACTTCACAATATTAGTCATTAACCTTCAGGGTATAAGGGACTATTACAAGGATATCTTTTTCTTTCATGACTGGCTTCAATTCTGCTCATGTACTACTGTCAATAAACTCCCAACAATGTCTCCCTGCCCATGGCTCCTTGTTCTGATGAGCAGTGTTCGTGTCATCCAAATGTGAAACCTTTCTATGCAAGGTAAAGGCAGGTGTTTCAGTCCAGGGCCTCTTCCCTGTGTTTTGTGCAGCCTTCAGACCAAAGTGATGGTCCGGCCTCACACTCCCAGGACATATTACTGATACCTGCACCTCAGCACTGTTTGTCATTGCTGCCAGAATGTCGTGGGCAGGTGTCACAGAGTTCTGTCATTCTCTCTGTGTACTCTCAGCTCCTTTAAGGTGGGGCTATCCCCCATCTCTTTATCATCTGTGACCAGGGACGCTATGCTCCTGAAGGGGTCAGGTGCTGAAGGTGGAGAAAGGGTCAGATGCTTCTAAAGTTTCATGGCTGCATCTTTATATGATCCTAATCACAAAGCACAAGCAAACTGCCTTTGGCCAGACAGGAGTCAGACATTCTCAGAGGCTGTGTGAAGATCTATGAAGTGCCTTCACTGCATGTCATCATCATCCTCCTGTGATCGAGCGGCCAATAGGCCTTCACTGTGTCTCCATGACAGGAGGATTATCATAGAGGGTATGTGTGCTCCTGTAAGCCAGACTGGAGTCAAGAGTCCATAAATGCAATGTGGGGATCTTATGGTGCCTCCTCACTGCATGTCGCCATCATCCTCCACAAATCTAGCAGCTTTGAGGGCCCCCCAAGTACGCCTGCCTCGTCTGGGCAGTGCGATGGCCTCATTGCCATCATCGTCGCCTTTGAGAACCCCCTTACCCTCATCACCATTGACATCCTCCTCATTGGGGGAGATTTCCATCTCCTCCTCAGCCAGCTCCTCTCCTTGTTGCAGTGCCAGGTTGTAAAGGGCACAACACGTGATGTCAATGCGTGACACCCTCTGTGAACTATACTGCAGGACTCCACCAGGCCATTCCAGGCATCGGAACCTTATTTTCAGCATCCCGATGGTTTGCTCCACCAAGCTGTGAGTTGCAGCATGAGCCTCGTTATAACTTTGCTCTGCTGCAGTCTGAGGCCGCCGCACGGGTGTCATCAGCCATGTCCTCTGTGGGTAGCCCTTGTCCCTGAGGAGCCATCCCTGCAGCCTTTGTGAACCCTGGAAGACGCTAAGGATCTGTGACCGACTGAGAATGTGGGAGTCATGCACAGCCGCTGGAAACCATGTGCAGACCTGCAGGATGCGTTTGTGGTGGTCACACACCAGCTGCACATTCAGCGAGTGGAATTCCTTGCGGTTGACATAGTTGACCACGTGTTGCAACGGAGGTCCAAGTGCCACATGAGTGCAGTCGATGGCAACCTGCACCTGTGGGAAACCTGAGATCTGGGCAAACCCAATCGTTCTTGCATCCTGGCTGTCCTGGTCACTGGTGAAATACACAACATCGTGTGCCCTCGCAAAGATGGTGTCCATGACCTCATGGATGCATTTATGGGTGGAGGCTTGTGGTATCCCACAGAGGTCGCTTTTAGAGCCATGAAAGGAGCCACTGGAGTAGAAATTGAGCATTGAGGTCACCTTCACGGCCACTGGCAGTGGATGGCCTCCATGTCCATGTGGCGCTAAATCCTGCAGTAGCTGGCAGATTTGATCGACCAGTTCCCTAGACATGCACAGTCTTTGGCGACACTGGTTCTTGGTCATCTGCAGGAATGAAAGGCGGCATCTATAGACCCTGGGTGCCACTAAGTGCCAATTAACGATGGTTCGCTGTGTCTCTTCATGGGTGTGTGTGGGAGCACCAGCCGCCCCTTCTACCAGAGGGTGCTGCTCATCCCTCTGCGCAGCCATATGCTTCAGTCACTATTTTCTCTGTTGTCTTCGCTCTCTGTATGGCATGAGGCATACAGCTATGTCACCAGGCTCCATGACCCTGATGTACTCCTTCTGCAGGATGAAAGAGAGACGCGTGGGTTAGCAAGGGTGTACTAAGGATCTCTCTTGGTTATGTCTGAAGGCCCTTAACGCATCCCGGAGGGTGCTGTCCACCACTTGGATGGCCAGAGATTAGTGTGCTGCATGGCTGCCCGAAACTCCACCTTCCTCCACCTGACCGATTGGCGGCAGCTTTGCCCATTGGACTGCAGACTGTGCTCTCACTTCATTCTCCTAACCCGCACTGCAAGGCTGCACTGTTAGCGTGAACCATGGGGGAGACTGGTCCAAACCGGGATGATGACATTGCAAGGGGCTGTGAGCACCTCCACCAGTGACTGCTCCATGGCCAGCTTTAGCAAGGAGATTATACAATGTGCCCAGTCGTCCAACTGCTCTGCAATCCACTAAAACACTCATTAGTTTGCAGGCAATGGCATAGTGATATTGTTGCTAGGATAGTAATCTACAGATCTAGGCTAATGCTCTGGGGACCTGGGTACGAATCCTGCCATGGCAGATGGTGGAATTCAAATTTAATAAAAATCTGGAATCAAAAGTGATGCCATGAAACCATTGTTGATTGTTGTGAAACCCCCCCTGGGAAGGAAATCTGCTGTCCTTACCTGGTCTGGCCTACATGTGACTCCAAGCCCACAGCAATGCGGTTGACTCTTAATCGCCCTCTCAACTAGGGATGGGGAATAAATGCTGGCCTGGCCAGCCACACCCACATCCCATAAATGGATAAAAAAAGTCTGTGCCCGAGGAGTGAAAAGCTCTAGAACACTTGGCAGCACTTTGATGCCTCTGTGTTGCTTGAGTGGGCAGATAAGCTAGAGGCCCGACTCCAATCATATCAATGTGGCTGCGCATGAACTTTTTCAGCTGCAGAGGAATGATCACTTTATACATGGTTTTCTTATGCATGGCCGCTTCCCTCGCCCACCCCCACCCACCCCACCGAACCCTGCACGACCTTCAACCGCAGGGCAGCCTTTGCCCACCCCTTCCACTTCCACCCCCAAATGTGCCTCAACATTAAAGTCCAACAGGCGGCCCTCGCGAGCGCTCCGCAACATTATTGTGCACTCGCCTCCGAGTTCCCCTCAAAGTGCAGCACGCCAAGTTCACACCTTTTATATGCTGTTGTGAAACATGTCAGCATGCAATCACGTGGGATGATACAGTGTGGGGGGGATGAGACCAGTGGACTAGCATTATAATGATTCACTGATGTATTACAATGAGGTTCCCAACATCCAAAGGCAAAAAACGCAGCCCGCCATTGACAGGCTGAGTGGACAATTGCAAACTGGTTTCAGAACGTCGTGAAACCGATTTTTGGCCTTCTCACCATATTCTCCACTCATGCTACCAGACATGCACAATACCAGCGGGCACAGACAATTCCGTCCACCAGTGAGCAAAGCAGCCATCAGGCCTGCCTCATTCAGGATTCTTCATTGGCTCCAGTCACCCTGACTAAAGCAGAAATTACTTTTTGACTTAGATGGAGGACCAATGTTGAGCTCACAGATCACTGAGTCTTAGACAAAAGATTGACCCAGACACTTTTCTACCATATCATTTCCTTCTTCTATTCCTACAAGATTGGTTTCTTTCGTGCAGTGTTGTCCAATACATATAGCAGGTGAATTGTGAAATCTTCTGCAGCAAATTGCATTTCTGATTAGTAAATTTAACAAGAATGAGTAATACACACTGTCATTGTGCTATGATCTTAATAATCATATTTGTATGGCATATGCATGCAAACTTCAACAAGCATTGCATTTATGGATAAGACGAAAAACAGAATACTTTTTGATCCTTGTGAGTGTTTTGAATTCTGATGGATGGTTGTTATCTAAATATACACACATGCAGTACATTTGCCTATATTTTGTGAGTGCATGCAAAGCATTTTCTAGTCAAGTTAGCACATAAGGCTAAAATGATACTGTTGTAGCCAGGCCCGTGGCTGGTCAGGGAAGTTGCGAATCTACAGCTGTATGAAGTCTACAGCTCTGCCAAAAGGAATGGGGCAAAGAAGGAAACCTAAAAGGGAAATGACAAATTATACATTCTGAAAACGAGAGCAAGATATAGGAGTTGAATTTGTACTGGTCTCGGAAAACTGCAGTCGGTTTCTTGATTTGATTTTTCTGCCGATCATCAATGCACTTCACTCTAACTATCCTATTAGACACAATCAAAGGAGTGTGATGTTTAGCAGTTTTGTGTCCTTCAGAGGCAACGTGGAGCAATGACCCATGATGCTCATCATATTAAACTCAGTGCATGCTTCCAATACAGAACATTTCATAATCATACATATAGTGAGTTACAGCAGCCATTGCAATTTAACACAGTGGGATGCCACCTCCGATGACACCACAACCTGCAATTATGACATTAAAATGGTGACACCTTGAAATTACAAACATTAGGGGGTAATATTGGGGAAATTGTTCTGACTCAAGTGTTTATAATAGTAATGTCTTTAATATTCATATTTCATATTATCTGTCAGAAGATAAACTTGTTGGAATTTCACAGTAGTAATAACGATGTAATCATTGCTGTGAAAGTTTCTGGAATTGCTAACAGTATTTTGTCCCATAATTTAAAGAGCTATTTCATTTTGGCAGTTTTATCGATCTACCTCTGTGGAATATATTTAAATCCTTGAGGCGGTAATGCTGTCAAGCCCCGGCTACATTGAAATCATTGGGTGATGGTATAACGATATTAGAAAGGCCTATTTTTCTTACCTGCTTAGCTGTAATATTAAACAAATGTAGCAGGGTTGATTTTAACTCTCTTTGCCCAGTTTGGAGGGGGCGGTAGTCCCCACAAAAATCACGTAGTTATACTGCCAGTCTATCCCTTCTTCATTCTTGCCCAGCACCATTTTCTAATGGCATGGGCAGTCCAGGCTCCCAGCAGTTTTAGGCGGGAACCTGAATCTGGCATTCGGAAGCAGTATGATTTTTGAGATGCCAATGTATGAGCTCTACAATTAATGCCAGGTGTCGAGTCATCTAAACGATGTTTTGCAATGCGACCACTCTGGGAAAGGAAAGTTTGTGTTTTTAAAGGGCATGAATGGCCCCAAATGCATTTTGAAGCTCCACTGCCAGCCCAACCACATGCCTCTCTTTGTGACAATGTCCAATCATCCATCATCCAGGATAAACCTTCTGGCTCTGCTTCATATCAGGACTACCGGAATGCTCACCTCTTATCCAACCAGCAAGCTGCCTATGAACATGGCTTATATGGAAATGAGTGGCAGCCCATAAAATGGCTTGGGCCTCACGTTGAGGAGGGCTTATTGGCCAAATGCTTAGTATCATCCAACTTAGCAGCAATCTTCAAATATATTTAATATATTTCATTCAATTGAAAGGAATATTTAGGAACTACCGCTTATGGAATTGGTATTGTAACAGCATTCACCATATAAACAGCTTTATCCTTGCAATCACAAACATATATCGACAGCTTTCTTGCATTATTGTTACAATGCTGAGTGTGTTTTTTTAATGAGCATTAAACACATTGGGATACATTTCATGGAGAGACAGGACAGCTCCGTTGTTCTGATCATAGTTGCTTAACTTCAGGGAGTTGACTGAATCCAATAAAAAAAATAACCTTTAGAATCTCCAGTGAGTGTGGAAATTGGGCTATATCAATCCATTCCCTAGCAGCCTGAAACAAATAGACTGTCTCACTGAGAATGGTTATATGTTGTGGAAAGCTAAACATTTCATATTGTTGAGTAAGCAATCACAAGCTAGATAGAGATAACTAAAGCCATTCAGTCCTTCTGAATTGATCCATCTCCAAAAACCTACAACTCCCCATCATAGCATCCAAATGTCCACCCTGATTCCAAGGTTTTGGCTCCAATGTTCTACCTGGAAGTCCTTTCCAAGTTTTGCTTGCTCTTTGTGTGAAGAAGAGTTTCCTGACATCAGTCCTAAAATTGCTTTTCAACAACTTCCATTCATATACCACCTTTAATGTAATAACACATTTCACTGTGCATTATTAGATGTAATAGACACTGAGCCATTTAAGGAAATATTAGAACAAGACATGATATGCATGGTCAAAGAGGTAATTTTGATGGAGTGGCTTAAAGGAGGAGAGGCAGGCATGAAGATTTAGAGAGCTTAGGGTCTAAGCAGATAAAGACACGGCTGCCAATGGAGCAAAGGAAATTGGAGAAGATTGAGAGGGGACCTTATAGAGGTGTATAAGATTATGAGGAGCATAGATAGGTTGGATAGGAAGGCACTTTTTCCATGAGTAGAGGGGTCAATAACTAAGGGACATAGATTTAAGGTAAGAGGTAGAAGGCGAAGAGGGGAGTTGAGGAGAAATTTTTTCACTCAGAGGGTGGTGGAAGTCTGGAACTCACTGCCTGAAAGGGTGGTTGAGTCAGGAACCCTCATAACATTTAAGAAGTATTTAGATATTCACTTGCATTGCCATAGCCTCCAGGGCTATGGGCCAAGCTCTGGAAAATGCAGTAAGTGTAGTCAGATCTTTTTTGACCGGCGCAGATGCGATGGGCCAAATGGCCTCCTTCTGTGCTGTAAATGCCTATGAGTCTATGAGATTCACAGGAGATGGGAATTGGAGAAACTAAACCTCTTAGAGGGTCATAGAGTTGGGGAAGTGTACTGAGGTTGGAGTAGAATTTAATACAAGAGCGCAAATTTTACATTTGAGGCATTGCTGCTCAGGAAGCCAATGCATATCAGTGAGCACAGGTGGGTGAAAGGGATTTCGTCTGAGTCAGGATTGGGCAGCAGAGCCTAGGATGAGCTAAATGTTATGGTGGACTGGGACAGCATTGGAATTGTCAAGTCTGGAGGTAACAAAAACATGGCTAAGGTTTTCAGCAGCAGATGGACTGAGGTAGGATAAAGACAGATGATATTACAGAGCCAATGTTAGTGATGGGGAACATATAGAGGTGGAAGCTTAGCTTAGGGTCAAAGAAGACCCTGAGGTTAGAAACAGACAGTGTCCATGCAGGGAGGAGGATGGAATTGGTGGAGTTTGTGGTTTAAGCTGACAGGAATTGTTTTTGTCTTCCCAATATTTAATTGGAGGAAACATTTGCTCTTCCAATCCTGAATGTCAGACACGTAGCATGACAAATTAAGGGCAGTGGAGGGATAAAAAGAGGTGGTGGGAAGGTAGAGCTGAGTGTCATCTAGTATGAACCCATAGTTTCTCCTCCTTCCATCAGTTTACTTTGTAGTAGTGTTGCATAGATTTACCTGTTTTATCTTATACACTTTTATTTCCTCTCAGTCATTTCTTTCCAGGAGGGGGCCCAAGTTTCTCCAGTTTTTGCTCATAACTTAGTTCACTGACACTCTACAGTTGGAATGCTTCTGAAGTGGTATAGATTTCTAGAATCGGGGCTCCAGCACCATTTTGGATAAGCTGGAGCTTATCTGTTCCTTTCTGTTCCTGTGAAAATTTAGGCCTTGGGCTTCATTTGTCACATTGTACCCGCTCATCTAATCCATCTAAATCCCTTTGTAATTTCCTGTTCTGATCTGCATTATTTAATATGCCTCCTAACTTAGTGTTATATGCAAACTTGGATATGTAACTATCTGTTCTATTATTCAGACTATTGATAAATATAGTGAAAAGCTAAGGTCCTGAATACAGATCCCTGGGCTACACCATTTTTCACCTCCTGCCAATCAGAATACCTACACTTTATCGCCGTTCCCCATTCCCTACCTCCCAACCATTTTCCAACCCTTGCCGATAGATCATCGCCAACACCGTGCACCATCCTTCCTGCTAATAATGGCATAGAACAATAACTGTGTCAAAGATACTGCACATCTGCACTGCTTTATGACTTTCAAACCAGTACAAGGCATTGTCAGGCAAGATATGCCTTTCTGTCACTCACACTCATCAGGCAAGGTGTGTAAGTTTGATATAAACCGTGAATATTTAATAGGTCTTGAGATTCAGGCTTTAGGCAGGGTATGGTTTCCAAATGTGCTATGTGGAGTAACCAACACATCAAGTTTTATAGAGATTTCCATTCTGTACAACCATCTCTATCACATTGCCTCTGCTGCTGTTACTGTGATTTTTCTGGGGACTGCACTGCTGTCATCATGCTTAGATGACTCATTTTGGCCCCCTGCATGCACTTCAATATCTGCAGTGGAAAATCGGATAAGTACCAGGAAAATATTTGCCATTTTCTTTTTGTGTTTTCCCTGCTGTGGCTGCTTCTTGACCACTTTAATTTGAACCAGCTTGTTTCAGTAACAATCTGAAAGCCGCATCTCCTTTCTCAGCACCTGTCTACTGACCTGCATCATTCCACCTGAACTCGATTTGAAGTTTCACTCTTCCTCTTCTGGCTATTGTCTGATGTAATCATCACCTCAGTAATCCATCCATCTCCTGTTTCCTTTAATGAACTGATACTTTGTCTCTGTCCCTTACCCCTCTGCTTTATTCTGTTTCTATTAAAATGCTGTTTCATCTTTCAATTTTTTTGAAGGATTGCCAGAATCCAAAATAATAACTCGTCTCCTCTCTCCAGGGGTCCTGCTGCGTGTTTTGAGCAAAAAACCTATAGTTTTGAGTCAAGCATTGAATCATTCTGAATTAAACTATTTGAAAACGTCAAAAAGGTTTTCAACACAGAAGGAGGCCATTTGGCCATTTATATCTATGTCAGCTCTCCGCTAGAGCAATCCAAATCTAATCACACTGCTCTACTCTCTCATCATAGTACCGTGTTTTCTTCTGTTCCGAATATTTATCTGCTCTTTTCTTAAAGGATACCGTGGCCACTTCCTGTGTCCAAGCATCAAATTCTCTAACAAATATCTACATTGCTCCTAACATCTCTCCTCATTCTCAGTGATAGATTTAAATTGGTGACATCTGACTTCCCATCACCGACTTCCCAAACAGATTGCGTAGATGGAGAGAAACTATTTCTGCTGGTCGGGGAGTTAATCTAAAATTTAGAGCCAAATCTTCCAGAAGTGAAATTAGGGAACACTTCTACACCCAATGGGCAGTAAACATGTGTAACTCTCTTCCACAAGCGGCAATTGTTGCCACATCAGTTGTTATTTTTAAATCTGAGGTTAACATAGAAACATAGAAAATAGGGGCAGGAGTAGGCCATTTGGCCCTTCGAGCCTGCTTTGCCATTCATTATGATCATGGCTGATCATCTAACTCAATAGCCTGCTCCCGCTTTCGCTCTATATCCTTTGATCCCTTTCACCCCAAGAGCTATATCTAACTCCTTCTTGAAAACATACAATGTTTTGGCCTCAACTACTTTAATATATTTTTGTGAACCAAAGGTATAATATGGGGATCTGGGCAAAGGTATATGGAGTTAGGTCACAGATCAGATGTTCTCATTGAATGAACATGGTTAAGGGGTTAATTAGCCTCCTCCTGTTCTGATGCCTGGAAGAGGGCCCCAGAAGGCTCACAGATACATGTAGATAGAGTCAAGATAGCTGGAAGAGAAACATATGAACATGGTTTGACTTGGAGGCAAAGCAGCAGAGGTCCTGGCTCCAAGGGTGTAATACATTCTGAATCATTTCTATTTCACCAGGCCAAGCCACATGAAAATAGAAAAGCACAGCTTCTTGCATTCAATCAACATACAGATAATGTGCATGTCAAATGAGCCTCCCTGTTAATGTTAGGTATCCTGAGAGCTACCATGACTCTCAAACCCAGCAACATTTCAATAGTCAAGGATGTAGCAGGTAGGATGGATGGCTCCTGCGGGATTCTGTCTATCCTCTTTGTTCTTTTGATTAACAGTTACTCAAGGTAACCAATAGTGTAAGATCCATGCCAAAACAATGAGCAATGTTTTGGAGCCTCACTCAAGGGTACCTTGCAGTGCAGCCAAGAGAATATATTTAATTAATGATCGTGTAATATAAGCTCCAAAATATCACAATTGAAAGAAGCATTAGCAAAGTGGAGACCATTGAGCTTCATGCTAATTAGCATCATGAAAGGAGACTCAAGGGTATGGTAGATACTGTCAGATAACCAACAGATCAACAAATCACTCTGTCATTCTTTTAATGAACTCCAACACTGTCATTGTTGAAATGACAAGGGGGTCAATGAAGAATGGTTCCTGTGCTTGTGCTTTGCAGTGTTGATATTACCTTGCAGTTATCAGAAAGATTATGAAATTTGTTTTAACTGGTTGCTGTGAAATGAAAGGCTGTGTTTCTGTGGGGTGGCATTGTCTCCTAGTTGCTTATAAGATGCTACCCATCTTGTGAGCATCAACATATTGTGTTCCACACTAAACCAATATTTAATTAATCATACTTGGATAGTGCAGATGTTAGACAGAGATTAAGGTCCAAATTGCTTAGTGCTAATGCCACTCTATGCTCACCTTCTACGATGCTTGCTCCTTTTTATAAGTATTTACTTTTACCTCCAAGTACTTACTGGTGCAAAAATATATCTACAGTGTATCAATCTAAGGATTACCAGATGAAGATATATTACATTTGGCCACAAACTGATCTAGACTGTCCATAAGACCATAAGACCATAAGACATAGGAGCAGAAATTAGGCTATTTGGCCCATCAAGTCAGCTCTGCCATTCAATCATGGCTGATAAGGTTTTCAACCCCATTCTCCTGCCTTCTCCCTGTAACCTTTGATCCCCTTATCAACCAAGAACCTATCTATCTCAGTCTTAAATACACTCAATGACCTGGCCTCCATAGCCTTCTGTGGCAATGAATTCCATAGATTCACCACTCTCTGGCTAAAGAAGTTTCTCCTCATCTCTGTTCTAAAAGGTCTTCCCTTTACTCTGAGGCTGTGCCCTCGGGTCCTAGTCTCTCCTACTAATGGAAACATCTTCCCCATGTCCACTCTATCCAGGCCTTTCAGGTATTCTGTAAGTTTCAATCAGATCCCCCCTCATCCTTCTAAACTCCATCGAGTATAAACCCAGAGTCCTCAAACGTTCCTCATATGTTAAGCCTTTCATTCCTGGGATCATTCTCGTGAACCTCCTCTGGACCCTCTCCAGGGCCAGCACATTCTTCCTGAGATACGTGCTCCAAAATTGCTCATTGTCATTGCGCTCCTTGCAAGGATTCCAATTTGCATAAATTCAGTAGTTTCTTAGACCCTTATAAGAACATAAGAAATAGAAGCAGTAGTAGACCATAAAGCCCTTCAAACTTGTTCCACCCTTCAATATGATCTTGACTGATGTTCCACTTTACTGCCCGCTCCCCATATCCCTTGATTCCTGGCAGACCAAAAATATCTCTATCTCAGCCTTAAATAAATCCAGTGATGCTGCATCCACCATGACTGTACAGAGATTTGCCAGCAGGGGTGCCAAATATTACATTGAATGCCGATCAGAGAATCACTAGGCTTGTCCTGTAACAGCAGGTCCCTTTCCTCTTGCACACATTTCTGCATTCCATCCCCTAGGCTCTCCATTCCTTCCTCCAGCTATAACCTCCCCCAACCCTGTGTAAAAATTAGTCTTGATAGTTTCTTGCACTCTGAGAGACAATCCATACACAGCAGGTAATGTAATGCTCCTCACTTCCTGGCTGAGCGCAACACCAATAACACTCAAGAAGCTCGACAATATCCAGGATAAAACAGCCTGCTTGATCAGCATCCCATCCAACAGCTTCAACATTCACTCCCTGAACCACTAGCACACAGTGGCAGCAATGTGTGCCTTCTACAAAATGCACAGCAGCAACTCACTCAGGCTCTTTTAACAGCACCTTCCAAACTCACAATCTCTGCCTTAAGGACAGCAGGTGCAAGAGAACACCACCGTGGGAATGAGGGTTCATATTGCCCATGCATTTCGATGTATTGGGCTCTTTGTGGGATCAGCACACGATGTGTTAAATCAGTTTTCAGTTCTGCTGAACAAGGATAATACATAAAAAGACGAGAAGCTGAAGAAATGGAAAAGTCATTCATCAATGTCTTGAGGGTCTGGGACATGTTTGGACACTGTTTATAGTAATAAAGTTATTAAAATGCTTGGGTGGATCACACAGCCATAGTAACTGAATCATTGGGAGAGATTGATGAATATGAGTGCATCTTCCTGGCTTCAAGTCTGAATTGTGTGTCTTTTAATGTATTGTAGCTTAGTGTTAGTATGAATGGAATGTATGGATCAGAGATGGGATTGGTGTAAGTGTTTTGAGCTGTATTTGGGGCAAAAGCTTGTGAAGCATTGCACCTAAGTTACTGTAGGGAATTGTGAACTCAATAAAAAAGAATCATACAGAGGAATTGTATCGTATGTTTGACTGATGTTTCAAAAGTATAACAATTTTCAGAATATTTTTCTGGTTTAGTGTGAAGTAGGTTTATGGGGGGAGGCGCACACAGCGTTGTTCTGCCTGTGTGGGTGATTTAATTACATCTTGTAGCCAAGCAGACTGCAGGTTGAAGTCATTAAAAGAGGTAAGGTGTAGAAGTGTCTTCAATATGTTATTGAGTAAACATGGTTGTGGTCTTAGCATGTAAGGTGTAAAGGGAATTTGCATTTTTAGATAGAAAGGAAGATTTTGGCTTTCAAAGTGACCTCAGCCTGTTTACAAATAGCCAGACAAGCAAGTTAAGGAATGTGTTTATTTTTTCTCAAGGGTTATTGAAAATATAGTGGCAACATGAAAGGATTTATATTGTGAAAACGGTAAAGTTCCATAGACATATTGACAATGGAAATTACACATTAAAGGGGGGAAACATGTATAAAGGGGAATGAGGCTATGTGTCAGGGAAGGCATTGTAAGATCTACCAGAAATTTGAGAAGCCTCCAGTATTTGTGCATTAAGGCTGCTGTCTACAGAAACCGAAGCTGGGAAAAGCCACGTTGAATTCTACTGTCCAGGGTATTGAGTTAACTTGCTGGAATCTGCTTAAAATCTATTTTTTACCGTTGCCCTAATGGGGATGTAACTGGAAGCCAGATTAATTAGGGGTTTCAGGAGTTATTAAAATAGTAATTTGTAGACCTATGTATATGTTTGAAATCTTTTCTTTTGTTAATAAATGTTTAATATAGTTTTTTTTTAAATCTCTGAAGTCAGTTGTAGTAACATGATATGTAATTTACCTTTAAGACAAGTATGTAAGATCACATGATCTTATTACCCAATAGCAGAGTAGCCCAGGCTACCTCTCTGTGGGAGAGTCTTGAGTTAGTCACTGATGAGTGAAGACAGAGTTTTATGTTGTGAGGACGCAAGTATAGCTGCAGAGGTTAGTTTGTAAATAAACAGCATGTGTTCATTCTAATAATGATCTCCTGATGTTCTCTGTCTCTGTGCCAACTCAGCCACGCCAATTTAAGCGCGCAACCCGGATCCTTTAGCCCAACAAACCTAAGAGCACTGGATCCAATATCTGTGGATTTATTACCTCTGAATTCAGCGCATGCATCTTGAAATAAACACAAATTGCAAAATCGTTGTGATAGTGTGATCAAGTTTCCCTCATGGATTTGATCCGCCTGGCACACATCATCTGCCATGCCATAACACTGAGTACTCATGTTGGATTACATACATAGGATTACATACGATATAGGGCAAAGAAACAGGTCATTTAGCCTAACCAATCCATGCCAGTGCCTATACACCACTTGAGCCTTCTGCCATCTTTTGGCATCTAAATCTACCATCATAAACATCTATTCCTTCTCCTTCATATGCTTGTCTAGGTTCCCATTAAATTTATCCATACTATTTGATTCAACTACTCACTTAGTAGCAATGTCCACATTCTCATCACTCTTTGGGCAAAGAAGTTTCTTTTGAGTTCACTATTGGATTTCTTAGTGACTATCTTATATTTATGGTCTTTCAAGTTATCCTCTGCCCCACAAGTGGGAACATTGGCCGAGATTTCCACGGAGCTGTGGAGACTCCGTGACATACCCAAAATGACACTGGGAACCTGGATCCAGAAGTCCCACCCCATTTCTGACAGATCCTGTTTTCACTAGTAGGGAACAGGAGTGAGGAATGACTCATGCATGGGGGAACCCAACCTCATCATTGCTAATTTCAAACAGACCCCATTTTCACTGGAAGGGCAAGGGCATTATCCTGCAATGTTTAAGTTACAAATTTTACAGTAGACTTAATTGTTCATAAAGGGCAGATAAGGGTTATGGAACTGTTGAGCTGTCAAGTTATTTAAACACCTGCCCTTTAAACTTAGGGGGGAGAAACAGCCTGCCTGTGTCTGTGAGTTGGGAAAAAAAAATCTACATTTGCAGTTTCCATAAATGTTTGCTGACATAACCCTAAGCGGCATCATTATAGTATTATTACTACTTGACTATTTCTACAACCTGTCATTACCACAGTGGGTGCCTGTAAGTTCACAGTTTGACTGACAGTTCCAAAGGTTATTCAAAGATTAGCTGTCTTTGATGTGGGGCTATGAAGACAAATGTTTGTTTTCATAAGAGGTCTATTGAATGAGCTTTTATGAATGAGAGTGTTTTTTTAAACCGTGAAGGCTATAATAGATATTTAGAACTTTATTTTATTTCATCTCAGCATGGTTCCTGAGATCTGCCCATGGTGTATATTGGGTAAGTTAGCATGGTGGGTGTAGGGGAAAAGCGTGGTGGGTGGGGGGCATGGGTTGATATGAGTTGGCATAGGGGCTTTAAGGGGCCTTGGGGATCAGTGGGGGTGGAGTCATGTGTTTGCTTGAGTTGCCACTAATTTGGCATAGGGACAATAAGGGGCCACAGGGATGAGTGAGGGGGACATGGGTTGGCATGAGAGGCCATTGGGATGGGTGGAGAGGACAGCTTGGTATGGATGGGGTATGGGAAGTGGGCCAGGGATGAGGGGGTGTGAAGACTATGGGCTAGGGTGACTAATATTTGACCAACACAACTGTGACAAAGTCTCAGAGAAACATGGCGGGCTTTATAACCAGCTTGCCTTAACATTTGGCAGCCCCTGTGGCTGCCTCCAATCTGCATCTAGGGGTGGCAGGCCTGACTCCAGCACAGACCGATCCATTCAGTGCATTTTTCCTGAGGCTGGTGTGGAGAGCTGACCCTATGTGCCTGCCTCAGGAGCGAATATATAGCCCATTTTCTCTGTGTCCACTCGATAAAAACCTTTCATAATATTAAAGCCATCTATTAGGAGACTTCCTCAGCCTACTTTTTCAAGAGAAAAGTGATCCAGGCTGTCAACACTTTCCTGATATGTATACCCATGCATTAATGGTATCATCAGCGTAAATCTTCTCTGCACCTTCTCTAGTGCCTCCAAAATCCTTTTTATAGTATGGCGACCAGGACTTCACACACTACTTTTTTTTATTCATTCATGGGACATGGATGTTGCTGGATGAGCTGCCTTCTTAAACCACTGTGGCCCATGTGGTGTAGATACACACACAGTGCTGTTAGGGAGGGAGTTCCAGGATTTTGACCCATTTCTAAGTGTGGCCGAACCAAGGTTCGATACAGATTTAGTCTAACTTCCTTTTTTTCAATTCTGCTCTTCCAGAAATAAAGCTTCGTGCTTGGTTTGCTTTTTTATGGTCTTGCTAACCTCTGGTGCATTTATTGGCATATTTATAGTCATTTGGTAGTACCAAACTTGAGTATTGCTGAAAAAGGAGATTTTGGTGAAGCTTTTTATCTTGTACTCATCAGGACAATCGCAAGAATATCAATGTCAGGGAGTGCTGTTTGGTTGGCAAGTGGACTCTGATTAGTAGAGACGTTGCCATGGAGAATGTACCACTGATGGTGACTGACAGTTAACTGCCAAGCATTGTTTGAAATTTAAAACAGGAAGCTTGACCCTGATTGGTCAAGGCATTGCCCTGAGGAATGAGTCAGTGAATGGCTGTCACTTATTTTGTTTAGCTCAAAGAGGCGCAATGTATGCACATGTTCTTTCTGTCTACAAAGAACAGGGCCCTGCATATTAATATATGTAGCTTCCAGTAAATGCAAATGTGCCACAATGCAAGCCCGACTGACAATCTTAAATTGGTTGTCAGCGTAACTCTTAGCACATTGAGGATTATTTACCAAATGTTGTCCAATCGCGGAATCACATCTAATGTTGGACATTGTGTTTTGTGTTTTGCAAGCACGGGCTGGTTGGGTATCCTGCCCTTTGCGAACAGTGGCTGAGACATGCTGTTTGAAATGATCCACCAGTCTTTGGAACATACAGCCTAAACACCTAGCATCACACTGGCACTGAAATTCAGAAATCACATTACTCATTTGTGTGATAGGCAGAACATCTTTTTGGCTTGATGGCAGCATCCTGTTAGTGGTAAATACCACTTGTGTTGCTATGCATAGTAGCAGTGTGAAACAGCTAGCTTCATCTGTTGCTCAAATTTGATTGGCATATTTGTTCTTCTACCCCCACCTAGACCTGCAACTTCCAGTTAATAAGTGACCTCTTTATTCTTCCTACAAAATGTATTAGCTCACATTTATCTTTGTAGAACATTATTTGCCCAAACTGAAAGTTTATTAATGTTCCCCTGTAATTTGTTACAAACCTCCTCAATATTGACTATCCCCCAATTTGGTGTCATTGGCAAATTTAGAAATTGTAAAGTTCGAATCGTTAATGTAAAATTATGAACAACAGTGACCACAGCACTGCTCCTTGTGAAACACCACTGCCCACCTTCTCCAAAAGCAAATAATGATGAAATAATTCTGATGAAAGGTCACTATGTTTCTCTATCCACGGATGCCGCCAGACATGCTGAGTATTTCCAACACTTTCTGTTTTTCCTTCCCACCTTCTGTCACACTGTATAACTATCATTTACTCCCACTCTCTGTTTTCTGTCTTAAAGCTAACCAGCAATCCATTCTGCCACTTGTCCCCTGACTCCACATCCTCTAACCTTATTCATTAGCCCATAATGGGCACCCTATCGAAGGCTTTTAAAAATCCAGCTAACTTACATCTACTGCATTATCATTATACTGTTGCCTCCTCAAAGAATTCAATGAAGTTAGTCAAACATTTTGGTAGGAAAAATAGGGAGGTCACTTCTAACCTGGAAGCTGAAAGTTTAGGTGGAGTAAAGGAACAAAAGGGTTGTGGAGTACAAATATGCCAATTGCCAAAAGGGCATAAAATAGCAAACCCAGCACGAGGCTTTATTTCGCGAGGGATAGAATTGAAATGTAGGGAAGTTATGCTAAACTTGTAATGAATCTTGGTTAGAATAGACCACATTGAGTTGCAGTTCTGGTCATCATATTTTAGAAAGAATGTGTAGAGGCATTGGAGAGGATGCAGAGAAGGTTTACAAGGATGGTACCACGCTGACTATTCATTATAATATTTATCATTTATAGATGTTCTCCTATTCTCTATTTTAGTAAGGATTCCTTTTTTTTTACCACCAATGTCAAGATAACTGGTTCTGTTTCCCCTTATATATAGGAATTACGTTAACCATCCATCAGTCCTCTGGTATAATACCTTTTTCTAATGAATTACTGACTATGAGTAGTAATGACTCTGTTATCTCTTCCTTAGCTTCCAATAAAGTGTGTGGATGAAATTCACACGGACCAGGGGCTTTGTCCTCTTTGAGTTTAAGTTATTTGATACATCCCCTTTTTAAATTTTAAATGCAGTTATCTCATTACTCTTCTTATCATGTCCACCTGTTCCATAAATACCAGAGCAAAATAATTGTTTAATATTTCTGCAGTCTCTCTATCACAACCAGTGGTATTATCCTGTCTATCCCTTATTGGTCCTACTCCCATCACAGCATTCCTTTTTCATTGATGTGCTTGTAAAATATTTTACTGTTTTATGTTCCTTGATAACTTAATTTCGTAGGTCCGCTTTGCCTTCATTTTCAGAGTTCTCTCTAAATCTCTCCATATTCTTTCTTATAATGCTCTCCTCTGCTGTCTTCTTAATCTATGCCTCTTTCCTAACTCTTAGTTGTTTTCATGTCTTTATTCATCCATGAACTGTTATTAGTGTTTAGTTTCTTCTTTTCTTCTAACAGAATATATTTTTCCTGCACTCTGTTGAGTACCATTGTTGTTCTAAATCGCTGTTTGCCGATGTAGTTACCCATTATGTAACGTGAGCTCATTTAAGACAAAGATCTTGTTCTGCAGTTGTTAAAATTGATGGATTATATATTAATATATTAATATAACACCCTTACCCAAAAAGGAGGGGGGAGGCAGAAGGTAGGAAACTATGGACCAGTTAGTTTAACGTCTACTGTTGGGAAATTGTTGGAATCCATTATTAAGGAAGTAGTAATCGGGAATTTGGAAAGTCAAAATGCAATCCATCAGAGTCAGTATGGTTTTATGAAGAGTAAATCGTGTTTGGCTAACTTGCTAGAGTTCTTTGAAGATCTGGCAAGCAAAGTGGATAATGGGGATCCTGTAGATGTAGTATATCTGGACTTCCAGAAGGCCTTTGATAAGGTGCCGCACAAAAGGTTAATACACAAGATAAGATCGCACGGAGTTAGGGGTAATATATTAGCTTGGATAGAGGATTGGTTAACCAACAGAAAGCAGAGAGTCAGGATAAATGGGTCTTTTTCTGGATGGCAAACTGTAACTAGTGGGGTGCCACAGGGTTCGATCCTTGGGCCCCAATTATTTACAATCTATATTAATGATTTAGATTCAGGGGTAGAAGGTACTATAGCTAAATTTGCAGATGACACCAAAATAGCTGGGAAAGTAAGTTGCAATGAAGAAATAAGAAATTTACAAACGGATATGGACAGGTTAGGTGAATGGGCCAAAATTTGGCAGATGGAGTTTAATGTGGATAAGTGTGAGGTTATCCATTTTGGTCAGAAGAATAAAAAGGTGACTTATTATTTAAATGGAGAGAAACTTCAGAACACTTCAGTGCAGAGGGATCTGGGTGTCCTCATGCATGAATCGCTGAAAGCTAGTATGCAGGTACAACAGGTAATAAGGAAGGCAAATGGAATTTTGACATTTATTGCTAAAAGAATAGAGTATAAAAATAGAGAAATGTTATTGCAACTGTACAAGGCATTGGTGAGACCGCACCTGTACTGCTGTGCACAGTTTTGGTCCCTTTACTTGAGGAAGGATGTAATTGCATTGGAGGCAGTTCAGAGGAGGTTCACTAGATTGATTCCAGAGATGTGGGGCTTGTCTTATGAGGAGAGATTGAGCAGTTTAGGGCTATACTTGCTAGAGTTTAGAAGGATGAAAGGAGATCTAATTGAGGTATATAAGATGCTAAAGGGGATAGACAAAGTAGACATGGAGCGGATGTTTCCCATTGTGGGGCATTCTAGAATGAGAGGCCATAGTTTTAGGCTAAGGGGTGATACATTTAAATCAGAGATGAGTAGGAATTACTTTTCTCAAAGGGTCATGAATCTGTGGAATTCACTACCTCAGAGTGCAATGGATGTCAGGACGCTGAATAAATTTAAGGAGGAGATAGACAGATTTTTAATTAGTAATGGGTTGAAAGGTTATGGGGAGAGGGCGGGAAATTGGAGTTGAGGCCAAAATGAGATCAACCATGATCGTATTGAATGGCGGGGCAGGCTCGAGGGGCTGAATTGCCTACTCCTGCTCCTAGTTCTTATGTTCTTATTAACTGTGGTTAAATTAATAAAAGAAACAAGAACAAGAAAGTGGCTGTCTGACAACCACAACCTGCAAGTTCCCCTCCAAGTCAGGCACTCACCTGACTTGGAAACACATTGTGGCTCCTTCATAATCATTGGGTCAAAATTCTGGAGCTCCCTCTCTAACAGCATTGTTGGTGTACCTACACCAAATGGACCAGAGCAATCGCTGACAGGTAAGAAAACAGCTGCAAAACTAAAATATTGCGGATACTGGAAATCTGAAATAAAACTAAAAAATGCTGGAAATACTCAGCAGGTCAGGCAACATCTGTGGAGAGAAACAGAGTTAATGTTTCAGGTCGATCACCTTTCATTAGATCTGATCCAATTTGTGCACACCAAATTCCCACAAACAGCATGTGAAAATAACCAGATAATCTGTTTTTCTAATGTTAATTGAGGGATAAATATTGTCCAGGACACCCAGGAAAACTCCCCTGCTCTTCTTTGAATGGTGCCATGGGATCTTTTACAGTCACCCAAGCAGGCAGCTGCATCCTCAGTTTAAAGCAGACTTGTCCAATTTTTTCACATGGGTTGGGGGAGGGTGGGTGGGGTGGGGGTGCGGTTGGGGGATGCTGGCGGGGGGGCCACAGGGAGGGGGGCACATTTCCATTTTTTTCTCACTCAAGGGGCCAATGAGCAAATTTCGGAAAGATAAAGTTTGGCACAACATTAAACTGAACTTCAAAAAAAAGTTGTGGTATTAAGAAAAGAATCAATTTGCTGAGCAAAGATAAAGCAATTTCAAAACAATAAATTGTTAAGTTAAAAAAGTTTATCCATAAAAGTGACCAGAGTGAGAGAGGATCAGAGTTTCTGTGCCAGACTCACTCCCAGTCTCAGGGTGCTCACTCACTCATTGGTCTGTGGTGGTGAGTGAGTGAGAAACCTGAGACTGGGAGTAAGGCAGGCAGACACACAGACACTCTCTCTTTCTCTCTCTCCCCCACAGGCCAGCCAGCCTCTTCCCCACCCTCATCCTGTGACCCCAGGCTCCGCAGTGTCTCACTTCAGGACCTTGCAGCCAGCCACTCCTTCCCGGGCCCCACGGCAGCCAAACTTTCCTTACCAGGCCCCATGGCAGCCAGCCTCTTCTTACCAGGACTCCCTGCATTCTCACCATGCCACATTGCCATGGCACTCTCTCTCCTCTCCCCCACACCCCAAAAGAAAACCTCTTTCTCCCCAGCAAACTCACCACTGCTCGTCCAATCACAGCCTATCAGCAGAAAATGCAGGAGAGAAATGGCCTGTGATTGGAGGAGCAGCTCCCAGAAGAATCTTTCCACTCCAACTTACCTATTTGATCGGCATTTTGAAAACTGGCTCTGGGAGCCATATAGCGAGGCTTCGGGGGCCGGATGCAGCCAACGGGCCACGGGTAGGACAAGCCTTGTTTAGAGTCTCGTCTGAAAGATGGCACCTCCAACTGTGAAGCACTACCTCAGTTCTGCACTGGAGTGTCAGCCTTGATTTTTGTGTCAAGCCCTGGAGTTGGATTTGAACCTGGAAGCTTGTGATAGCAAATAGCAATTTAACTGCTGTGCGACCTTGGCTTCCAGCAAGGAGAGCAACAACCATAATGCATGATATTGCACTCAGATCACACTTTGTATATATTTAATTACACATTGGCTGCCTGGTTTAACTAACATGCAATTGGTCATATGGTTCCTTTTTACTACTGTATGCACAAGCTACACAGAGATGAAAAGATTAGCTTGCCCTCTCTCATTTTATCACTACATTATCTTCTTATACAGGCACTAAATACTCATCTATTTCATGGTGGAGAATCTCAAAACCTATTGTCTCATTTGTTCATCAATTTTGTCCAGAACAGGAACACTCCACCGAGTAAACTGATCAAAGCTGATTTTCATAAATAATTATCAAAGGATTTGGGTGGTGCAGGGACTTCAGGGTGAGGAACTTACAAAGTTTCAATGATTCTATGAATATTGAATCAATTTCTAAATATGGTATGAGATGGGAGCTTCACTCATTTATTTCCCTCTTAATGTTTACCAGAATTGTCATCAGTGATTACAGGAACAGGACTCTTCTAATTTTGTACGTTTCATTGTACAGTTTTCTTGGTGATCAAGGCAAAATATTGCAGATGCTGGAAATCTGAAACAAAAACAGAAAATGCTGGAAAAACTCAGCAGGTCTACTGCATTCGCTGATCCCAATGCGGTCTCCTCTACATTGGAGAGACCAAACGTAGACTTGGTGACCACTGCCAGCATTTTACATGGGTTTGGTGGGCACGGCGGGAGTGGGCGGGGGCGGTCACAGAGCCGATTGCTGCCTGTGATTGGCTCCGCACCGCAATATCAGCGTGAATCACGAATGGTAGCGCTGGGCGCTACCTGTGCGGATAGGGGGAGGAGGGAGAGTCGGGTCCAGTGGTCTTTTGCGCATGCACGCGAAAGAGTGTTTCAATCTCCCTGAGGCACAGAGCTGCCTCAGGGAGATTGAAGCACTTTAAAAAAAATATATTAAAGACATTAAAAATTTAATGAAACATGTCCCCTCATGTGACTGTGGCACATGAGATGGGCATGCTTTTACTGTCCAAAGAAAGATTTTATTTAATTTGTGATAGCTTTAGGAAACCTCATCCTGCTCGTGGATGAGGTTCCCTAAAAAATGTAAAGGCTGCTTGGCCTTTTCGCCTGCCCGCCAACTGTTAGGTTGGACGGGCAGCATAAATTTGAAGTTAATTAGTTTGTTAATGGCTTTAATACACCTTTCAATTATTGGCGGGTGCGCAGCCGACTTCGGTGCGCTGCCGCCGAACGAAACATTGTGAGACAGCGCGATGACATCAGGACACACGCCCGACGTCATCACGCTTCATATTGTGTTCCGGCGTGTTGGGTGCGCATCTGCACGCCAAATGTAAAATCCTGCCCTGCTTTGCGGAACACCATCGGTCTGTCCACGAGCATGACCCAGATCTTCCTGACACTTGCCATTTCAACACCCGATCTGCTCTCATGCCCACATGTCCATCCTTGGCCTGCTGCAATGATCCTGTGAAGCCCAATGCAAACTGGAGGAACAGAACCTCATCTTCCGACTAGGCACTTTACAGCCTTCTGGACTTAACATTGAGTTCAACAACTTCAGATCATGAACTCTCTCCTCCATCCCCACCCCCTTTTTTTATCCCCTTTTTCAATATTCATCTTCATTTTTTAATTCTTATTTTTTCATTTTTTCATATTTTTTATCCACTTAGTTTTATTTATGTTCATTTTTCTTTGTTGTTTTTTCCCCACCTTTTATCCTATTTTCAATCTTTTCTCCCACCACCATTCCCTCCCCCCACTCCACTCCCACTTGGGCCAACTGCCACTTGTTCATGTTGTTTTTCCACAGTGCTTACCCTGGTCCTGCCATTATCACATTCTGCTCTCTGATCTTAATGCCACCATCAGCACCTCCTTTAGCCAGTACTGCCATCATTAACACCCCTTTGTCCTTATGTTCATGACATATCTGGCAACCTCTCCTTTGCCTCCACCGATCACTGGGCTTCTATCCAGCTTCACCTGCTCCACCCCCCCTTAAACAGTATAAATTTCATCACATTTTACTTCTCTTTGGCTCTGAAGTTGAGTCATACGGACTCGAAACGTTAACTCTGTTTTTTTTCATCTCCATAGATGCTGTTCGACCTGCTGAGTTTTTCCAGCATTTTCTGTTTTTGTTTCTTGGTGATCACTTAGTTTGGTGGCTTTCATGATTCAGCAAATTTCTCCAATGCCTTGCTAATGGTTCTCCTGGTTCGAGCATGCTACCAACAGGCCATGCCATCTGCTAACATGCATCAAGTCGCACATCTTACATGTTATGTAAACTGTTAAAAACAGGAGTCCTATCTGCCTGACCAGAGGGTTGTAAAAAAAAATTCCATGGTGCCATCCAAAAAGAGACAGGAGGTTGTCCTGCTGTCCTGGCAAATGTTTTTCCCTCAACCAACACAACCTCTGGGAAAACAGATTAACTGGTCGTCCTTCTCATGCTTTGGAAACCTGTGTGCAAATTGCCTGTGATGTTTGCCCGCGTAACAACATTGACTTCACTTCAAAAATAATTCATTTGCTGTTTAGGCAATTTAGGAACGCGTATGGATGTGAAGCACTCTCTATAAACACACTTTTGCTTTCTTTCTTTATTTGCTAATTGGCTGCTGGTGAGATAGCACTTCAACCACAAAACATGCTTTCCTTTTATACCTTTAAATCTACTTTCCCCCAACTTGTCCAGGCCCCACTTTCTTCACCCCACCATTGGTGGTTGTGCATTCAGCCTTCAAGGACCTAAGCTCTGGAATTCCATCCATAAAGCTCTCCACCTCCCTTTCCTTCTGTGTGATTTTCCTTCAACCTACACTCTAGACCAAGCTTTTGGTAACCTTTCCGAATGTCAGTTTTGAGTCAATTTTTGCCTTATTACCGTCCTTTGAAATGCCTTGGGATGTTCTATGAAGAAGCTATAAAAATGCTAGTAATTGTTGTTGCTGTATGGGTAGTAATAATAATGTTGTTTCATTACCACAGGCATTTCAATGGACACAGGTGCTTTATCATAATATTTGGGGTCAATAACCTGAGTGCCACTTTGTGGGATTAAGTTGTTGGGCAGGATTTTCGGGCCCCAGCTGTTGTGGGACCATGGAGCTTTTGCTGATCTGTCAAATTTTCTGTCCTGCCTGTGACAATTCCTGCAGCGGGTGGGACCGGAAAGTCCCGCCTGTCATCTTTGGTGGCAGCTAGGTTGCACTGGCAGCTTCAATTTGCATTGGCTTGTCCTGACTATTTATATTGAATGGTAAGGAAATCTAACAAATGCTTTCTTGGTGGTATTATTATCAAAGAATTCTCCCTTGGTTTCAAACACCAACTTTCAAAAATTTTCACCACAGTTCCTGACAGACAGCAGAGCTAATATTTCAGCAGCACATTAGTCACTTCTGTCTAAATATTCTGAAATGCACCTTTGTTCCATTTTTAATGATTGGCATAGAAAGCCAAGTTTGTCTCTAATGCGCACTTGAAGAGAAACAACCCCAGGTGTTACTTTTGACACTTCCCTTCCAACTGATTAAAGTGATTGATTCAACTTGCCAGGATGCAGTAGTTCTTGTTCATTTCATGGCAGCTAATCCACCTTTGTCATGCCTTCCGTAATTCAGAGCGTGATGTGTAGAGCATGACGGGGCGATTAGTACCGAGTTCTATGAAACCAGCCAATTTGGCTCTTTTTTGTAACTTTATTCTGTTATGGTGTCTGCTTTTAATGCTTGTGTTCCAATAAAACTCCCTTCCCTGTATATTCTTTGGGTTAATTATTTTTCATAGTGAACAGTTCAATCAAAATTAAAATGGCAGAGGCATTTGCTAGACTGAGGCAGATAATCCAGAACTCCATTTGAAGTTACACAGCTACACATATAGCGTAGGTCCATAATATTCCAAAGTTACCTGGCTCTTTCCCATTAGTTATAAAGAGCTGCCATTCTAACACAAATGACCTCTATTACTCCACACTAATGCATCTCTTTGTCTGTCTTTCTCCTAAGGAATACTGGAACAATATACCTTAAAGTGACAGGCCAAGTTAAAACACTATTCTCTGATTAAAGCTAAACAGCACAACCATGTTCCAGGATGCAGATTATCCCTAAGCATCTAGTGTTATTAATTTAATTTCAACCACTAAAACTCCATATCAATTGTAGAACATTCAAAATTGAATTTACTTGGTGCTGTCTTTTGTAAACAAGCCAGGCATAACACTACCAGCCAATTGCATTGACATAAACAAGGATTTATCTCAAATAAGGGGCAACTTTTCATTTCTTATAAATATTTTTTTCTTATCTTTGACACAAAAAAAACATTAAATTCTACAGCAAGGTTATCTTATCCCCAACAGTAGGAAAAGTCATATCAAATAATGGCAGATGTGCTGCAAGAGTTGGCTTAGGGTACATCAGATAACGTGCCCGAGGCATTAAATAAGATAGTTAGCGCATATCAGCTGTTCCAATTACTGAGCCAGATAACCCTCTACATAAGACTCAGAATAGAATTGAAAATGGAAACTTCATTCTGAAAAAAAGTTAAAAACTAGGTTGGGGGACAAGGCCAACTGAGCAGGAGACTACAAAGATAAAAAAAACTAGGAAAGTAGATAAATTAGGAATTAGTTCTGCCTGCAGATTGTATGACAAAAGAAAGGCTAAGTGAAATCAGGGTCTCCTGAGATTTGTGAACCTGGGTCAGTAGTAAAGTAACAGATTCAATGGGATTCATGATTACATGACAGTGAACATGCAGGATGAGAAAAATCCTTGGGCCTCCTTATTTATGGAGGATGTAAATGCATTGGAGATGGTTCAGAGAAGGCGTACGAGACTGATACCTGAAATGAATGGCTTGTCTTATGAGTCTCATGAAAATATAATAATTTTCATAATACTATTGTAATTTATTGTAAAGATAGGTTAATAGTGGGGCTTGGATTAGTTTCTCTGTGTGTAGGGGTGTGTGTGAGGGTTTTAATTGAATTACAGACAGCTGGTTTGTTGTATCCGAATGGAAACTGGGTTTGAAATGCTAAATACGTAAACATGGCTGAAGTTTTAGAATGTGAGGTGTGAAGAATATTTGCGTTTTTTGATAAAACAGAGTAGTGAATTTCAAAGAGATGGTGAGGTGTTGCACTAGCCAACAGAGACTAAGCCAAAGTGTGTGAGAATATGTGTAAGGAGAAGGGATTCTAAGATCTAGCAAGTATGAAAAACCTCCAGCCTCTATGTACCAAGCTGCTGCCTATAGGAACTGAAGCTAAGAGAATTCACTGTAAATATCATTGGCCAGAGCATTGTGTGCTTTGCCTGGGTCTGTGGAAGTCTATGGCCAGAATTTTCCCGTTGGCATGCGGGAGTGGGCCCCGCGCGTCTGTGTGTAAAATGACACGCGGTGATGTTGGGCGAGCGTCCCGACATCACTGCGCACCATCGCGATATTTCGTTGGGCAAGCGCGCGTTGATCTCCGATGCGCGCCTGCCATTAATTAACGGGCCACTTAAAACCCTTGAGGCGCCAATCGACGGCGATTTTTTGGCGCCCGTGCAATCTTCTGGTCGGCGCATGGGCGCAATGGACTGGGGGATAGGACATATTTGCATAAACCTCATCCACAGGCGGGATAAGAGGGCTCAGTGGGGTCGCGAGTGTGCTCTGTCAAATATTGATTTTTCAAAATTACTGATACTTGCCTGTGTGATCTGCAAGACTTCAAACGCATACCAGCTGTTTGGTCTGGGCTCCCAACCTTCAGATCAGCACTCTGCAGTGAGGAATCGTTTTTGGGCCTGCAGGTTTCAGGAAGCCTTCCCGTAGCCTGGGAATGGGAGCTGAACTCTCCACTGGAGGCACCTCCTCTGAGGAGGAAGGGAGGGCTAGAAGGGGGAGGAGGCCAGGAGTGCACATTCAGCCTCCAGGGGTGCCACCTTTGGGAGGACAGGCGCAGGCACAAGGGGCGCAGGGCCAAGAGGTAGTCCAAGGTGGAAGGGGCCGCAGAAGACGCCACTATCCTGCTGCCAGGGTATACAGGCAGTGAAGCAGCTACCTCAATATGTCTGAGGTGCAGAGCCGAAGGAGGCGCCATCTCTCGAGGGAGAAAGTCAACTATATCCGTCAGATGATTGGGCCTGAGATCTCCTCTAACTGTGTGGGTGGACACCCCATGCCAGTGGCTCTAAAAGTCACAGCTGCCCTCAACTTCTATGTCTCTGGCTCCTTCCAGGGCTTGGTGGGTGATCTTTGTGGTGTCTCCCAGTCAGCTGTCAGGCAGGCTACAGATGCTCTGTTCAGGTGTGCATTGGCCTTCATCCACTTCCATTGGGGCCAGGCAAGCCAGACACAGTGAGCTAGAGGCTTCACGGCCATTGCTGGCTTCCCCCGTGTCCAGGGTGCTATAGACTGTACACATGTGGCCATCAAGGCACCAGCAGGTGAGCCCGGTGCCTTCATCAACAGGAAGGGCTTTCACTCCATGAACGTGAAGATAGTGTGTGATCACAGGATGCTGATTCTACAAGTCTGTGCAAGGTACCCAGGCAGCTCCCACGATGCCTACATCCTTAGACACTCCCAGGTGCTGGGGCTCTTCAGTGCACCAGCCCGGCTTGATGGATGGCTGCTGGGTGACAAGGGCTATCCCCTCAGAAGGTCACTCCTGATGCATCTCCACCATCCAAGAACAGAGGCTGAGCAGCGGTAAAATAGGAGCCAGGCCTCCACAAGGGCTGCGGTGGAGAGAACCGTTGGTCTTCTCAAGATGCGCTTCCGATGTCTGGACTGCTCAGGAGGCGCACTCCAATACCCTCAGATCGTGTGTCACTGAAAATGGTTGCATGCTGCGCTCTCCACAATCTTGCGCTGGAAAGGGGGGACGCAGTGGACATTGAACACGTCAATACAGTGAATGCGGCTGCACATGATGAGTCCAGCAGCGAGTCTGAGGGTGATCACGCACAGGGAAATGCTGAGGGAGTAGACACTGACCCGGGCATACTCCAGGGAGTCAGGGAGGCTTTAATCTAACGAACCTTCAGCTAGCCCACCACATATAGACCTCCAGGACAAACCTGGGCTGTAGGCTTTATACTCGATACCTAAGTGCAAAATCTGCCTGGTTAGGAACATTAACTAAGGGCCTTGTTAATAAAGCTGAATGTCCCACAAAACATTCATAACATTTTTGGAAACCATCCACCTGCAGAAGAAAAGAAGCACCCTCAGCCATGGTGACATGTCTGAATTTAATATTACAACCAAAGAAACTTAAGGAAACAAAATGACAAAAGTATTAAAAATCACACCAACTCATAAAGACCTCACTGCAGGCCAACACAAAAGCACCAGTGATAAACCCATGGTGTGCTTAAGGTGCCTTATGTTTACGTTTTTGGGTGCTGCATCTTGGTGCTGCCCCCTCGCTGGGAGTGGTATCTGAGACAGCCTGCTCACTCTGCTGTCCTGTTGGCCTCGATGACCTTGGCGGTCATACTCTGGCCCATGGAACCTGTGCTTGCCCTGCCTGGGAGGGGACTGCCAATTCCACAGCTGGCATCTCCCCAGTTGTTGCAGCCTCAGCGGATGCAACGGTCACTGGGAGAGGGGCGAAGGAGCTGCTGCCCTCATCAGGAGTGCCCTGAGAGATGCCCGCAGAGACGACAGGCAGCCGCTGCACCGACATGAGGTCGCTTCGGACCACCCTGCTCACCATGGATGGATGGGCACCGAGCTGGGAAACTTGGTGCCCAGACCATCTCCCACCTTGGCAATGGCCAGCTGAAGTCAATGCCGATGTGAGGGCTTGCTGGTCAGAATGCATCCCCAGGAAGTCCTGATTGGTCTCCTGGAGGAGCCTCTCCACAAAAGTCACCACTCTCTCCATGGAGGACGCATGGCGCTCAGCCATGAGGTTCATTGCATCGGTGATAGTCCGCGTGGACTCCTCCACCACAAAGAGCAAGCCAACCATAGCCTCATGTATCTCCCCCAGATGCTCCCGCACACTCAGCCGTATTTCCTGTGCTTGCTGCGTTGTGGACGACTCCAGAGGCACATCATCAGGCACCAACTGAGCATGTGCCTGGTCCCCTGCAGTCCTCCGACTGCTGGCGCCATGGGCACTCTCTGTCTCTGCCAGCTCCTCCAGCGACTATGAAACGCCCTCACCGCCGTGCCCCGGGACACTCACCAATGTTCCAACTCCCACCGAGATGCTAGTATCTGCGCTGGTGTCTGCCTGGCAGAGATAGTGTGACGCTGGTGAGACTTCAGGGGCTTCAGGTGTGAGAGGGGGCCTCTCCTGCTCCTCCTCCCAGTCCTGTATCCCTGTCCCCCGGATCACTATGCGCTCATCCTTCCAGCAATGGTCAAGCCATGTTGCAAATTTCAATCACTGAACAGTCAGCACTGCCATGGCTGTCGAGAGAACAATGGTGACCTCACTGCTGGGCAAACATACCTGCCCGTGGCACCCCAGCCTCACTGACACCAGAGGACCTGGGTGCATGGCGCCTCTCCAAATCTAGGACCTCCCAGTCAAAGCGGCTGAGAATCGCCAACTTTGCCGGCCCTCCGCCAGTCCTCACCCGCTCGGCGGCATTATGTGCATTCGTCTCCTGAAAAGGAGAGAAGAGCATTGATTAGTGCTACTTGTACCTGGATTCTCTTCGCGCACGGCCCACCCCAACCAGAGTGGGACATATCAGGGCTCCAGCTCCTCACCCCGCTGCTGCCGAACACTCACACAAAGATGCTAGGCCTGTTCCCCCCACCCCACCCCACTCCCCCTTGACCAAATTCTGCCTACATCACATTAGGCACCAGGCGGTCTAACCTTCCATAACAAGGAGGCACAAGCACATGGAGCGCAGAGGACAGCAGATTGATCAGTGCCACACCACCTTGAAGCTCCCCTCCCAGCATGTCATCACCCTGACTTTGAGATGTCCAGGAGTCCCAGCACTGCGCCTAGGTGCAGCTCCTCCAGGTTGCCCCCAAATCAGTAATGTGGGTCACAGTGTACTATTTGCTGTGGAAGCAGAACCATCTCTTCACCACCCTCTTAGGGTGACCTCGGCATGGACAACATCTGCTGACCCACCCAGCGAAGGACACGTACTGTCAATGATTCAATGCAGGCACTACACTCAGACTTGGGTGGGGTGGGCTGGGGGGTGGAGGGGTGGGGTGGAGGGGGGGAGGGGGGAGGGTGGGGGTGGGGGTGGGGGGGTGCCAGGGGGAAACCTACCTGCTGGGTTAAGTGACCGATGCCAACATGGTACTCACACTTCCTGAGTGCAATAGGCCATTGAAGCGCTTGCGACACTGGATCCATGTGCGTTGCATCACGTCGCCTGAGCTCACCACCTCTGCCACCTCCTCCCAGGCACGTTTTGTCATATGGAGGGGCCTCCTCCTCCTGTCCTGGGGTACGAGGACCTCCCTCCGTGCTGCCACCTCCTCGAGAAGGGCAGCAAAGCAATCATCGGAAAAATGAGGGGCACAGTGCCCCCCTCCCCTACTCTCTTGTCTGGCCTGCTCACCAGCAGCGCTCTGGGGAGCCCTTCCACTGGCCATGATTCGCAGCCTTTGAAAGGCTGCAGCAACTTTTTAAAATAGGCCGCCGGGTCGCCATTGGACCCGGCAGCCATTGCAGTCCCACCGTCGTCGCCCACCTACTCCCACTGTCCTCGGGAGCCATGATTCACACTGGGAGGGCCTTAATTGGCCCACCCGCATAAAATGGTGGAATGGACCCGATCACAGGCGGCAATCGGGTCCGCGCCCGCCTGCGCCCACTCCCGCTCTGCCCGCCAGACAGGCAGAAAATTCTGCCCTATGCTGTTTTGCTGTTGCCTCAACAAAGGTGTAACTGGGAGCTAGAGTAATTAGGGGATTTAGGAGCTATCATCGTAGTAATTTGTAGACCTATGTATGTGCTTAAAATCATTTTCTTTATTAACAAATGTTTAATTTAGTTCTGTAAAAAAAAAACCTCTAAGGCTTGGTGGTCTTATTACTACTGAATTTAAGGCATGCACCGCGAAATAAAAGTACAAATTGCAGAACAGTTGTGGCAGCTACTTCAAGTTTCCCTCAGGGATTTGAGTAGCTCAGGATTTACCATCCGCTGTGCGATAACATGAGGGAAAGCTGGATGGACTGGGCTTGTTTCTGCTGGAGTTCAGGACAGTGAGGGGTGACTTCATTGAAGTATATAAAATCCTGAATGTACACGACAAGGTGGGAAGCAGAAGTAGGGGGAACTGTTTTAAAATTAGGGGCCACCCTTTTAGTACAGAGATGAGGAGAATTTTGTTCTCTCAGGGGGTTGTGCAAATTTGGAACTCTCTGCCACAGAAGGTGGAGGAGGTGGGGCCATTGAATAATTTTAAGGTGGATAGATTCTTGTAATCAAGAGAATCAAAAATTATCGGGGGTAGATAGGAATATGGAATTCAAAACACACACAAATCAGTCATGAAAGGCAGAGCAGGCTGGAGGGGCCAAATGGCCTACTTTTGCTCCTATTTCGTACATTCATATGTTTGTATTTAGGATGAGAAAGAGAAAAATGTTCAATAGTGCGTTGATGAACACATTTGTTGAAAGAATTGAAAATTTTGAATTACAGCCGCCTTGGAGCTGATTGATCCATGGGATATCAGATAATCATTGATGTAAGGCTGGTTTCACACATTGCCCTGAGGGGAGTATATATAAAACTAATTAAATCACCAAAATATAATTCCATTTATCAGATTTTCTCAGTCTGAAAAAGTTCTGTATTTCCCATTAGTTGTCTTACTGGATGTAGCTAACCAAAAATCATCCCTCTCGGCAACTCAACAGCACCTGATATTGGTGGTGAATGATCTAAACACAGTAACAAGTTAGGAGAGAGCTTCACAAGAAGTGTTAGGTTGCGAGTACTGGTAGGGGTCATTTGAATTACCTTTAATATTTTGATATAACATGGAAAGCAAAGTTTGATGAAAAAAATAATGAGCAACTGCCAGAATGACGAATAATGAGTAAACAATTCAGAAAGTCTACCTTGCTTTGTAAACTGGAGCAGCATAGATCCTAAAACCATACTCTACCAGAGAAAGGCCAAAACCAATGTAACTAAAACCATGAGCACCCCTCCCCTAAATGAGGAAAATTGAATGAAGCCTGGAAAGAGTTGAGGGAATGCAGGCCAAAACTGAAGTGGATGAGTGCGTAGGTATGTGCTGAATTAAGTGGTGTTATTTTTATTAGAAGTGTAAATGGGAGAGTTTGAATGACAAGCTAGCTATCAATTAGGTATGAAGTTATTGGTAGTGAGGTGTGCTTCTTATTGATTGACTACTGTGGAAGTAGCACATATGTTTGGATTATTTGCTTGTTTATGTTGACAGTGTTCATTTGAGATAATTTAAGTGCATTGTGGAAGAGAGGGAATTGATTTGTGAGAAGCTAGTGAATTGAAGAGGTTTACCTGGATTGGAATTTAGTACTGGAGTGTATTTAGCCTGAAACTGCTTTCATGTCTTTGAGTATTGTGACACCAATTATTAGGGCAAAAACTTGTGTTGTCTTCAACTTAGTATAATGTGGGATTTTTATGAAAACCATGAAAGCCACAGGAGAGGAAGAAATGTCTTTTATTTAATTTTTATTCGTTCACAGGATCTGGGCATCGCTGGCTAGGCCAGCATTTATTGCCCATCCCTAATTGCCCTTGGGAAGATGGTGGTGAGCTGCCTACTTGCACTGCTGGAGACCATGTATTGTCAGTATACCCACAGTGCTGTTAGGGAGGGAGTTTCAGGATTTTGACCCAGTGACAGCGAAGGAACGGCGATATATTTCCAAGCCAGGATGGTGCGTGGCTTGGAGGGGAACCACCGCCTGCTGCCCTTGTCCTTCTAGGTGGCAGAGGACGTGGGTTTTGAAGGTGCTGTCGAAGGAGCCTCGGTGAGTTTCTGTAGTGTACCTTGTCGATGGTACACATTGTTGCCACTGTGCATCGATGGTGGAGAGAGTGAATGTTTAAGGTGCTGGATGGGGTGCCAATCAAGCGGGCTGCTTTGGCCTGGATGTTGTTGAGCTTCTTGAGTGTTGGTGGAGCTGCACTCATCCAGAAAAGTGGAGAATATTCTATCACGCTCCTAACTTGTGCCTTGTAGATGCTGGACAGGCTTTGGGGAGTCAGGAGGTGAGTTACTTTCCACAGAATTTCCAGCCTTTGACCTGCTTTTGTAGCCACTGTATTTATATGGCAAGTTCAGTTCAATTTCTGGTCAATGGTAACCCCCAGGATGCTGATATTGGGAGATTCAGCAATGGTAATGCCATTGAATGTGAAGGGGAGATGGTTAGATTCTGTCTTGTTGGTCTAGGCCACTAGCCTGGGGAGCTCCTGCAGTGATGTCCTGGAACTGAGATGACTGACCTCCAACAACCGCAATCATCTTCTTTTGTGCTAGGTATGACTCCAAGCGGTGGAGAGTTTTCCCCAAAATCCCACTGATTCCAGTTTTGCTCGGGCTTCTTGATGCCACACTCGGTCAAGTGCTGCCTTGATGTCGAGGGCAGTCACCTCACCACTTGAGTTCAGTTCTTTTGTTTTGACCAAGGCTGTAATGAGGTCAGGAGCTGAGTGGCCTTGCGGAACTCAAACTGAGGATCAGTGAGCAGGTTATTGCTAGTAGGTGCTGCATGATAGCACTGTCAATGACATCTTCCACCCCTTTGCTGATGAGAGAATTATTGACTTGCTAAAGTTGAAAATTACTGAGACTGACAGTGGAGTCTTGTGCTTTCACAGGTGGCGAGTAGGAAGGGCATCTACCAAGGTGGGATGGTGGCATACCCAAACCCCAGCGCCACCCTGCCCCCACCAATGAAGGACCACTTAAAGGCCTCATCCCACTGCTGCTGGGATTAGCTAGTTGCCGACAGCCTGTCACCATGCGGGCAGCTTGTCAGCTTCCGGAGGGTGGAATCCCTCGATCGAAGGCACCCATTGCTTGATTGAGGGACTGGATATTAGGAGGTGGGGGCAGTATTACTGAAAGCCAATCCCCTTCCATTGGCTCCAACATCCCTGCCTCCCTCTCCCCATTACCCCTACCTTGTGAAGCCTCCCAACCACCCTCACCGCACCTCTTAACTTTGTCCTGTGTTGTTCTGTGATCCTGGGATTCTGGCGGTTGTTCTTTTGGCGGCAGCCACAGCCTCCTCTGTGGTGCTGCAGAGCACCTCTGATCGGCCGGCCCGGCAACTCTTGATCGGTGAGACCTCTGCCCTGGGGTCCTGATTCCAGAGGAAGGCCTGCTGATGGCCTCACCACTGCTTGATTAGCTTGTGGTTCGATGGGCCTCCTGGGAAAGAGGAAGCGTGGGTCTGTCGCTAACTCTCCAGCCAGCAGGCGAGCCCCCCAATCCCTCAACAAGGTTCCTCCCTGAGGCACAAGTAGAAATACTGTATGGATTATAAAGAAAGAGCACAGATTGGAAGAGTACACAATGTAGGGGACGCTTAGGGGCCAGAGGAGAGACATTGGAGAAAACTCCAGGGGTTTAAAAGCTGTCAGATGTGCACACAGCCCAAGGTGCCGCTAGTGGATGAAGTGTGGAATAGTGACTCAGAGGAAGAAAATCATTATCATCTACATTGTACAGAGGAGAAAATAGCTAGCCAAGGAAGCAAGTTAAATTATTTTGTAAAATTTGTTCTTGGGATGTGGCTGTCCCTGGCTAGGCCAGCATTTATTGGCCATCCCTAATTGCCCTTGTTTAGAGGGCATTTAAGAGTCAACCACATTGCTGTGGGTTTAGAGGCACATGTAGGCCAGACCAGGTAAGGACAACAGATTGCCTTCCCTAAAGGACATTAGTGAACCAGATGGGTTTTTACAACAATCAACAATGGTTTCATGGTCATCATTAGACTTTTAATTCCAGATTTTTATTGAATTCAAATTCACCCATCTGCCATGGCGGGATTCAAGCTCCGGTCCACCACAGCACTACCCTGGGTCTCTGGGTCACAAGTCCAGTGACAATTTCAGTACACCAGTTTCTTCTATAACCATAGATGTTAGTTCTGCCTCCCATGTAGCAGCAATATGCAAAAGTCTTGTCCCAAGTACGAGAAACAAAACTTGGACCTAGAATATTTGATTTTTGTTTTACGAAAGGGAAATCCTCTTTGGCAAATTTATTGAAGTATTTTGAGGATTTAACTAGTTGGGTGAATAAAAGGGAGCCGGTAGATGTATAATGCTTAGATTTCCAGAAGGCATTCAATAAGCTGCCATACAAAAGGCTCATACACAAATTAAGGGCTCATGAAGTTGAGGATCATATATTAGCATGGATAGAGCATTGTTTAATGGACAGGAAGCATAGAGTAGGGTTAAATGGAGCTTTTTCAAGTTGGCAGGCTGTGACTAATGGAATATTGCAAGGGTCAGTGCTGGGGCCTCAGCCATTTACAATCTATATTAATGACTTAGACAAAGATACAGAGAGTATTGTAGCTAACTGTGAGGAGGACAGAAACAGAAAGGAACTTCAAAGAGATATAGACAGGTTAAGTGAATGGGCAACAAGATGGCATATGGAGTATAGTGTGGGGAAGTGTGAAGTTATTCACCTTGGTCATAAGAATTGAAAAGCAGAATTTTTTTTTACAAGTGTGAAACTTGTAAATGTTGATGTTCAGAGAGAATTGGATGGTTCGTACCAGGAACACAAAAAGGTAGCACGCATGTACGGCAGGCAATTAGGAAAACAAATGTCATGTTGGCCTTCTTTGCAAGAGAACTAGAGTACAAAAATAAAGAAGTCTTGCTACAATTGTACAGGACTTTGGTGAGACCACACCCAGAATACTGTGTACAATTTTGCTCTTCATATTTAAAACAGTGAATGTTCACTCGATGGTCTCTGGAATGAAAGGTTACCGTACGATGAGAGGCTGAGTAAATTGGGTCAATATTCTCTAGAATTTAGAAGAATGAGAAATGACCTTGTTGAAACATTCAAGATTATGAAAGGGCTTGACAGGGTAGACACTGAGATATTATTTCCCCTGGCTGGGAAATCTTGAACAAGGGGGAACAGTTTCCATATAAGGGGCCAATCAATTAGGACTGAGGTGAGGGGAAATTTCTCACTCAAAGGGTTGCGAATCTTTGGAATTTTCTACCCCAGAGGATTAGGGATACACCCATCATTGAATATATTTAAGAGTGAGATGAACAGATTTTTTGTCACTCAGGGAATCAAGGGACATGGGGAATGGGCAGGAAAGTGCAATTGAAGCCCAAGATCAGCCATGACCACATTGAATGATAGAGCAGGCTCAATGGGCCACACGGTATTCTCCTACTCCTTATGCCCTTAAATTCCCAGACCCTGTGTTTGGATTTGAACTCACATCCTCAATTCATTAGGCCAGGCATCCAGATTACTAGCCCAGCAACATAACCATTATGATACTATTCATCTATAACTCCCAACTTATACACATTGACAGCTTTTAAACCATCACAGCCACATTAGCCAAGCACCTTACACCACAATATTGACACATTTTGCTCACTCACTCTTGCAGGGCAAGGCTATCAGGAAGATATAATAATTTTCATAATGTTATTGGAATTTATTGTAAAGTAGAACAATAGTGGGGCCTGTGTGTGTGTGTGTGTACGTGTGTGTGCGTCCGTGTGTGTGTGTGTGTGTGTGTGTGTGACTTAATTGAATTAAAGGTAACTGGTTTGAAGGCCTTGGTGTATCAGAAGATAAGCTAGGTTTGAAATGTTAAGTAGTAAACATGGGTGAAGATTTAGGATGTAAGGTGTAAAAGGAACATTTGCATTTTTAAATAAAACTAGTTTGAATTCAAAAGAGGGGGTGAAATGTTTCACCTAGCCAGGAGAAGTTAAGAAAGAATGCGATTATTTTTCTCAAAGATTACTGGTACAATTGGTACTATGATAGATTTTATTACTAGAGAGGAAAAGCACACACACACACACACACACACACAGGGATGTGCTGCTGAGGCTTTATAAGGCTCTGGTCAGACCACATTTAGAATATTGTGAGCAATTTTGGGCCCCGTATCTCAGGAAGGATGTGTTGGCCCTGGAGAGGGTCCAGAGGAGGTTCACGAGAATGATCCCAGGAATGAAAGGCTTAACATATGAGGAACGTTTGAGGACTCTGGGTCTATACTCGATGGAGTTTAGAAGGATGAGGGGGGATCTGATTGAAACTTACAGAATACTGAAAGGCCTGGATAGAGTGGACGTGGGGAAGATGTTTCCATTAGTAGGAGAGACTAGGACCCGAGGGCACAGCCTCAGAGTAAAGAGAAGACCTTTTAGAACAGAGATGAGGAGAAACTTCTTCAGCCAGAGAGTGGTGAATCTATGGAATTCATTGCCACAGAAGGCTGTGGAGGCCAGGTCATTGAGTGTATTTAAGACCGAGATAGATAGGTTCTTGATTGGTAAGGGGATCAAAGGTTACGGGGAGAAGGCGGGAGAATGGGGTTGAGAAACTTATCAGCCATGATTGAATGGCGGAGCAGACACGATGGGCCGATCGGCCTAATTTCTGCTCCTATGTCTTATGGTCTAAGCCCAACAGTATATGGACAGAATTGCCATTGTCAGTCGGGCTTGCTGGGGGCAGTCGGGAAGCTGAACGCCACCCGTGATTGGAGCCAGGAGGCAATTTCACCCTGGTTGGCCAATTAAGGCCCGCCCAGTGTGAAATGCAAGCGGCAGCGCTCAGCGCTGCCTGTGCGAGCAGGGGAGGAGGGGAGAGTGCGAGCGGGGCGAGTGTGACCTTCACGCATGCGTGCGAGTACATGCTTTATAATCTCCCTGAGGCACTGAGCTTAAAAATATAATAAAACATGCCTCCTCATGTGACTATCATGAGCAGTGACATGTTATTAATTAAGTTTCAAAGTTTTTGTTTTATTTTTATTGGCTTTAGGAAGCTACATCCATGGGCACTTGGCCTTTTCGCCTGCCCGCCAACTATAAGGGTGGATGGGCAGCAAAAAATTCTATTTAACTGATAATTTAGCGGCCTTAACAGGCCTTTTAATTGTCAGCAGGCATGCGCCGGAGTAGACAGCGCGCCCGCCGAATGAAATATCATGCGTCATTTTATGCTCGAGCGGATTGGGTGCACACCCGTCCGCCAAGCTAAAAATTTTGCCCAGTGAAACAATGGGAATTTGCATTCAAAGGGGAAAACATGTATGAAGGAGAGAAGGCTGTGTGTAAAGAAAGGCATCATATGTTCTAACAGGTGTGAAAAACCTCCAGCCTCTAAACCTCAAACTATTGTCTGCAAGAACTGAAGTTAAGAAAACTCACTTTGAACTCAACTGCTCAGGGTATCATGTTACTTTGCCTGGGTCTTTTAAAATATTTGTGTTTTATTGTTGCCTTAACGGAGGTGTAACTGGGAATTAGATTAATCAAGGGAGCTAGGAGTTATCATAGAAGTAATTTGTAAACCTATGTATGTGCTTAAAACCATTTTTCTCCCTATTTAATAATGGTTTAATTTAGTTTTGTAAGAAACCTATAAAACTCGGTGGTCTTATTACTATTGAGTTCAAAGCGTGCATGTCAAAATAAATACAAATTGCAAAACAATTGAGGCATTGTTTCAAGTTTTCCTTTGGGATTTGAGTAGCTCAGCATTCACCATCGGCTGTGCCATAACAAGGCAGTGCAGCAGCATATAGCTGGTGGGGGACAGAAGCTTGGCTTCACTCCAATGGAGGGCAGAGTTTTCATCATCATTGGAGTGGCCGTGACTGAGGCTGTGGCCAGTAACAGGGCTGAAAAAATTGATGATAATGCTGTGCTCTTACCAAAACCACCTTCTTGCATCTCACTTACGCTTCATCCTACATCTTTTCTGATTCCCAAGCTGCAGATTTTTCAGAATGTGCCGCTTGCTTTCACCCTTTCCCCTCACTACCGTCTTACGATTTGCCTTCCCTCTTTCAGACACCCACGAATTATAAGTTGGCCAAGCAGTGGTGCAGGACTTAGAAGTGGAGAAGGAAGAAACAATTTATTTTGCTCTGACACTTAAAACCAACAGCTCAGATACTGACGCTGCTCATACTTGAGAGGACAGATTAGAGACAGGGTCAGCATGCAGTGAGATAGTGGGCACAAGTAGCCTGCAGCCAGGGCATGGGGAAAAGGTAGCGCAGATGCCAGCTTGCTGGAGGGCGAAGTCACACCTGTGTTTTACCACTGAGGACTTAGATGAGGGCATAATGGGGTGTTGTACCAAAAAAAAGGACGATGTACAGGCACAATTAAATTCTTGGTGCATTGGCAGGCCTGCCAGAAAGCCTGCAGTCATTTTCAAGGAGCATGGAGGAGTCAGGAAACAACCTGGCACAGGGTTTTGCCCAGAGGTTGGAGCTCATTCTTTCCAGCATAGAAGTGGTGGCCATTTTGAACTACGCAGTGTCTGATGGCCAATGTCTCAGCTTCCATTCCCCCACAAACAGAAGCCATGCAATATCTGAGTGTTACAGTGGAAGCTCCGGCTGACATTGTGCACGTTCAGCTTGCTACCATCATACTCAGACTGCTGCTATCATGGTTGCAGATACCAATGCTCAAAAGGAGTGGAAAGGGTATCATAGCTCTCAAGCAATCTGTGCCCCAGTTGAATACAAGGATTGCTGAGGCATCAGCCTGCGAGGAAGAGCAGTAGTTTCATGGAACAATAACCTGCTGTCCTCTCTCAGGCTGACAACATTTGTCCTCCCAGCACTGCCATTCCACCAGAGCTCTTGCTGTTATCTGTCAGCCAGCTAGTAAAAAACTGCTGCCACCCATTTGGTGGAGAGCAGCCAAGAGTTGAACTTTCTAGCTCCTGAGCTACACTAGGTCGGCCTGCAAAGCCATCTGTAGTCTGCTGTAAGTCAGCAGCCTCCCACTATGCTGTAGCCACTGGGGTAGCACTGTGTAATAGCATTAGGCCAGGCAAAGGCATATGGAAGGCAGGCTCAAAGGGAAAGTGTAAGGGTGATTAGTGAACTTTTGCATGGAATATTGAATGATTTGTTTGCAAAGTAGGTTTGGAATGGTTGTTTTGTAGTAGCTTTTATTTCAACATCGTGGCCAAGAGGTCTGTAACAGAGGGAAGGTTAGAGGTGACTGTTGTTGAATGAGGTATTGAGATTGTGTTTCCTGGTACCATTGAACAAGCTGATCACAGAAAGTGCGGCCAGAAATGGGCTCTATTGGTTGCTTTCTGCTCCTCCTATTCCTCCTCCAAACCATATAAATACTGGCAATGTCTGTGCAATCAATGGTAGCAAGGTTCAGCCATGTATAAAAATGAAGGCTGACACTCCAGGGCAGTGCTGAGGGAGAGCTGCACTGTTAGAGGTGCCAGCTTTCTGATGAGACATTAAACCTGCCCTCTCGGGTGGACATAGAAGATTCTTTGGCGCTATTTTGAAGAAGGGCAGGGGAGTACTCCCCAGTGTCCTAACCAATATTTATTTCTTAATCGGCATCATGAAAACAGATTATTTGATCATTATCACATTGCTGTTTGTAAGACCTTGCTGTGCGCAAATTGGCTGCCATGTTTCCTTTATTATAACAGGGGCTACACTCCAGAAATGCTTCATTGGTTGTAAAGTTTTTTTGGGTTGTCCAGTGGTCACAAAATATGCTATATAAAAGCAAGGCTTTACTTCTTTTCTTCAAGGTTGTGCAGGATGCAGCATTCCATGATGACATGCATTCCATAGAGTGCTGCAAGTCAGTTCCAGAGTAGTCCAGGCAGAAGAAATGCTGCTTAAGCAGACCAATGGTCTGCTTGATGACATTCTGTGTGGTAGCATGGCTCTCATTCTTCATACGCTGGCTTTTTGTGTATGGGTTGCACATCTAGAATCATGGGACAACTAGTCATGACAAGGGCTATTTTCTGTAGTAGCCACCCTCTGGTCTCTCACAGTGGCTCAAATGCTAATGGTACAACAGACTGGCCCAGAATAAAGCACTGGATATTGGCATACATCAACAGCACATTAAGGGAACGGAACCCTTTTACGGTAGTCGACATTTCTGAATTTAGTCAGTGGCATCCTGTGCCATGGGGTAGCTTGCCATATGCACATTCTGCCTGATTCTCTCGGGAAAGAGATAAGACAATATATTCTCCTCCCTTTTTGAACAGTGTATCAGTCACCTCCCTTTCACAACTCTGTGATGTTGGAGATGACCCCTGTTCCAGCCTTCAAGGAACCCAATACGAAGAGGTTCATGGCCATCAATGCCTTCTCCTTCTCCTCCCTCTTTGAGCAGCTCACCTTCCTCTGTGTCATCTCTACTCATTCTCCCCGTCATGCTGCAGGCAAGGGGGAATTGAAACTGCAGCTGCCACGACTGGGAGCAAGAGGTGTGACAGAACACTTGAAATGGAAACCAAAGCCTTCTTCACATGTCAGACCACTCCCTGCAGACTCCACCAACATTGAATAGCTGTACAAGCCTGAAAATACTTCTACTAATGCAGCAGCAGCCAGTGCAAATTAACCAGCATCTAAGCTAAGAGTGACTAATAACCCATTTAAATAGCGCTGTTGGAAGGTCCTGCCTACTGTTGAGTGAAACTGTGACAGGTAAAGTTGAGGTTGAAAATGACACCACTAAGGTTAAACCAGCATTACACACTGTTACATGCTGACTGACATCATGATCTGCCTAGTCTGCTTATTCCTAGCACATGCTCCAAACGCCCGCCCCATTGATCTTCCCAAAATAGTGACCTGCAAGGCCTGCACCAGAATCCTGTTCACGGGTGGTGGATGTCATTTGGACCCAAAACAGCACCCCGGCACTGAAAAGGCAGGCGCAATGGAGCCAAATTTTGCTACCGTTGGTTTGAATTTTCCTTAACCTGTCCCTGCAGGGGTGAACCAGCCTGGATCAGGGTGTTAATAATGGTCTCAAATAAAGGAACAGGAACCCACCAGAGACCCCAGGGAAACAAGGACAGTGTTTCAGCGGGACCACTCTATCAGCATCCAGAGGTAAGAGGCAACAATATCAGATGAGTGAACCAGCTCGCCTGCTAAAGACCTTCAACTAGGCCCTTTCCTTTCATTCAGAGCACTGAGTTCATTCCTGATGCTCTCGCAGTCCAACTGAACTGGTGATTCTACGGAGCAGTGATAAAATGGGTGGTTGGAACTGTAAACGTCTGGAAACCTAAAGGAAATTTGGGTTTGAGCAGTGAGGCTTTAACAGTCCTCACCATCCAAATTGTCTTCTGCATTATCCCGATTTCAGGCAGAATACTGAAGAAGAAACCATCCCATTATCCAAGAGTGTTAGTATTTAATTAAAACAAGTGATTCAAACAAAATCTTTGTAAAGTGAGCTGAGTAGCAGCAAGTTATTGATCTCTCCGCTGGGTAGAGATTACTGATATATTTGGAATTTAATGAGAAATTAGATTGATGTGACCTAACAATCAAGTCACAATATTGGCTAATGTTAATTATCTGGAAATAGGCAGATACAATGTGGTGAGAAAGAGAAGAGTTGCTTTTGCAAGGTTTAGAATCACTTTCTCTTTCAATATGTTGGTACCCTAACAAGGACTTGACATGCTTCAGTGTAATGAGATGTAGCAAGTGGAACATTTAGGAAGCAGTGACAATAATAAAGTGAGATTCAGTGCTGGAATAATACTAAAAGAAGCATTAACAAAGAAAGTATTTGACTAGAAGGAAAGAGGGTTATGGCCCAAGTAGTAATTTTACGGTTCATGTGTATTGATGAGCAAGCAGGGTTCCATGATGTACAGGGGGAATACATCATGTTTGAAGCGGGAGGAATGCATTTAGCACTTTCAGAGTGGAGAATAAAAATGAAATCCAGGAAATGTATAAAGACTAAGGGCGGATTTTCCCAAATTTGCACTAAGTGTGATAGCGGGCAGGAAAAATGTCGTCTTACCCGCTGACAGCGATGGCAGGTTTTCACACCGTATCGTCCCAAACCCACTTCATTATTCATGTACTCCCGGGAAGCACACCGTTTCCATGGCGGGCGGGCCCTCATTTGCCTTTCCACCATCACCCCGCCACTGCATCACACTGGCCGCCATGTTTATATGGCAGCCACCAGCACACCGCTCATCACTACCAGCTCACCACCGCTGCCCGGGAGACGTAGACAGCAGAGGAAAAAAGACTGCAGCTGTGCCCCCACCCCCCAGCCCCCCAGTTTAATGACATATCCTTCGAGCGACTGCTGGATGCCGTGGAGGCTCGCTGGGATGTCCTGTACCCTCGCTCTGGCCACGGGATGGGCAGCAACATGACCAATCCAGCTTGGGAAGTGGTGGCAGCGGTGATCAGCACCAGCGGCCTTCAGAAGAGGACAACTTCCCAGTGCTGCAAGAGGATGAATGAACGCCTCTGTTCTGCCAGGGTAAGTCACTCTTTTTATCACTCTCAACTCAAACACACACAAACCCATCACACATCCACAGGGCCCTCATTCACTGCCAGTTCAAGGGACATCAACCATTCACTCTCTCATACTCACCATCATTGGCCCCACCCCGTCCACTGGACCACTCACCACCCACACAAGCCAGGCACATTAATCACCTGGCCTGGCTGGTATTCTGCTTACACTTTCTCCATCTCTATCCATGCAGGACAAGCTGACACACAACAAGGCAGAGAGGTTGCCGGCTGGTGGCGAAACGCCCGAAATCAAAGTCCTCACAGACTTTGAAAACAGAGCCATCCATCTGGCTGGCGGCGATCTGGACCAGTCCTGTGCTGATGGTGAGGTCGGCGCTGCTCTACCAAGTGAGGATCCAGCAGTGCAACAGACAACCATGCTGTGAGTGATGTGTCCTCTTTCACAGGCCGTTGCCCTAATTATCTCCCCTTGTTTTCACAGACACATCTGCCAAAAAGCCGACGGAGTCCATGGTCCAGGGCCTCCAATCAAGCCCTGAAGAAACCTCCAAAGGGAAATCCTCGAAGTTCCATCATAGCACTCACCCACATCCTCCAACAGCACAGAGACACACACCTCGGTGGAACCTAACTTTAGAATCGACACAGGATCACAATCTAGTGAGCACATCACACTGTCTGACCCACAGCAGGTGGAGGCAGGGACTTCCCAGGTCCCCGGCAGTCGGAGAACTGCTGGAGGCCAGGACGTTGCTGAGTCCGAGTCAGATGATGAGCCTCTGGAATTGGTCACGTCACAGTTGCTGAAGCTGCAAAGGCAAGTTAGGGAACATCAGGAAGGGATGGCCACTGCACTCCTCAGGTTGCAAGGCACAATGGAGGAGTCCGTCAGCCTTCAGCCTAAGATGATAGCACCGGCATGTCAATGCACCGAGGTCAACACTGTCCCACGCTCCTTATCTACGGGCACCCAGTGCGGAGGGGGGGCCGGGAGGGGGACCTCCTCATCAACCTGCTCCTGGGTATGGCCAAGTTGGCCATTAACAGGTCCAGGCAGCGAGTGATCAAGGGGGTTGTCTGACCCAACTGCCTGTCCCGCTTCTCCGGCTATGTTCGCAGCTGGGTGTCCCTGGAGAGGCGATGGCGGCCGCCATGGAGACCTTGGCCCAGGATGTTGCTGCATGGGCTCAACTCCATCACTGACGCCATAGTTGGCCTCCCACAGTGCGTACGCGAGAGGGGTGTGGGGCAGCTCTGTCTCACTCCAGCTACCCTTTCTCCTCAAGGAGTCAGCCAGGGGTCCATGGGCACTCATAGGGAGGAGGATCAGCAGGTGCACACTCCGGGCCCATCCACCCAGGCGACGCTGGGAGTGTCCGGCCCATCCGAATCCCCTCTTCCTGTGACCTCTGCAGCTCCAGCTTCACAGGTTGAGGAGGGTATCATTGCCATACAGCAAGGCCCCGAAAGCAGGCCAGGGCCCTCCAAGTCTCGGCCCTCCAGACAACGCATGCCCAAGTCAACACAGACAGGACATCACAGTCAGTAGGCTGCCTCCACCTCTGCTGTGGATGCCTGGAGAGCACCAACGTGTAGAGGCAGGTCTAGGAAAGTTAAGGAGAATTAGCTGTTTTCAGTCAACCAAACAAACTAAATTAACAAAATCAGGGACAAAATAAACACAGCCCCTTAAGTTAGGGAGACTGCAAAGCCAAAGACAAAATTTAAAGGAGACTTACAAACATTAAACCAAAATGTGATTAAGAGGGTCAATAAAACACCCCAGTCCCTGTGGTGTCCACCGAGCATGGAAGGCCTCGACAGTGCCATTCCCTCTCCAGGGACACCCGGCCGCGAACGTAGCCGCGGAAGAGGGGCAGACAGTTGGGTCGGACAACCCCTTTGATCACCCGCTGCCTGGACCTGTTGGTGGCCAACTTGTCCAGGCCCAGGAACAGGTTGACGAGGAGCTCCTCCTCCCTCCCGGCCTCCCTCTGCACTGGGTGCTTGTAGGTCAGGAGCATGGGACGGAAGTGCAAACAAAACATCAATAAAAGGGTTTTTAAATAACAGAAAAGGGAGTGCAGCCTACAACACCCTATATAAACATTGTCCACGGACTCCACAAGGTCGCAAAAGATGCCGGTATCGTGGGAGTCCGTGAACCGACACATCCTATGGTTGTATGGGACTGCTTCACGTAACACCCTCCATCCCAGGTCCCCGAGGGAAAGAGGGAGGACACCCCGTAGAGGGCCCCCCACTGGGGACCTCCGCCATCAGATGGCAACAAGGCATGACAGGGTGTGTCCGGGTGGCGGCGAGGGCAAGGACATGAAGGGTGTGTAGCAGCAACCCATACAGGATACAGAGGGTATTTCCGTGAGGCAACTCAGATTGTGGGGCAACAGCTCCCGAGGGAGGGTTTGGGCTTGGGTCCAATATGGAATTCCATCTGAACAGGGGTACACTCAGACAGAAGACCTGCACCACGTCGAGGCATAGTATGATGTATGGGCCAAGCACGACCGTCCTAAGGTCATGAATGGCATTGGCCACGAGCCGGACATCCGCAGATGCGTGATGCACCGACCCCGGTGGAAGCATCCAGCCCATTCTTCCGCTACCCAGTGCATCCCCGATCCTGGTTACCCTGACAGCCTCAGCCCTCCCCTCCGCCAGCCACTGAAAAGGGCGGAGGGGCGGATTCCTAAGCAGCGGCTCTCTGACAATAGCCGCAACTCCTGACAGTGGAGAGCTGCGTCGCGAGGCGACCATGTCCCAGACTTTGATCAGGTCCTGGTAAAAGATGGGCAACGCCTGCAAGTAGCAACGTAGGCTCCTCAGGTCTACAAACAGGAGCTGCATGTCATAATTCAAGCCATACGTCACCAGGGCACACCATCTCGGAGGAGGCTCAATGTAAATGTATCGCTGCAGGGTCTGAAGGCGGAAAGTCGCCACCTGGGTGCGTAGGCACACCAGCGACTGACCGCCCTCCCTAAGCGGGAGACCTGAGCGGATCCTGGTTCCAGCCCACCCTGTGAAAGTCCCCGTGAGCTATCCCACACAGTTCCTTCCTATTTTCCCACTCTGCCCCACACCCCTTTCACCTCAACCCCATCTCCATAGGGCTAGGAAAGTTCAGGCCCACGTCAGGTTGATGTCTTTTTGTCTTGGCCTTTTGTTTGACCTTTCAGTGTATTTCAAGCATTTTCTACAAATTGACATGAGAATGTAACAAAGCCAAGATCAAAAGGCCAGTTCCAAAATAAGGATCATATTGGAGCCAAAACGTTAACTCTGCTCCTCTCTCCCAAGACGCTGCCAGACCTGCTGAGTTTTTTCCAACATTTTCTGTTTTTATTTCAGATTTCCAGCATCTGCAGTATTTGCTTTTGTCAAAAGACCACCTTTATTTCTTGCAATTTGCTCACTGGAAATGAAAGCAACTGTCTCGAGTTCTAAATGACAAAGGAAAAACAGTTAATCATTTGGCGTAAAGGATAAACTATGCATTGTGTTGTGATATGGCAGGTGGTCATTTGCCAGGCTGACCAACTCCTCAAGGAAAACTTGGCCACGCTATCACAACAGTTTTGCAATTTGTATTTATTACAAGAAGGCTTGTATACTGAATTCAGATGTCATGGTTGGAATTTTACAACCCACGGGCTGACACACTCCCAAGCCAAACGGGTGTAAAATCACACGAGATGACGTCAAGTGAGCGTCCGAACCTCATTGCACACTCACGTGATATTTTGCTTGGCGGGCACATGCAAAAGTTGGAAGAGCACCTACCAACAATTAAGTGGGCAAGTAAGCTCATTAATGGCATAATTGTAAGCGATTCTTCACAGCCCGCCCAACCTTAAGGTTGACGGATGGGCCAATTGGCCAGGTGGGCTTTACATTTTTGATGAAACCTCATCCAAGGGTGAGACGACATCCCTGTTAGGATTTAATATAAGAAGAAATATCTGGGGACTTTTTTTTTTATGAGGTTGCTTTCAGATGCTTGATTGTGCTGCATGGATATTTATTGCAGCATTTTTGTGCTTCCTTTTATTATTTGGAGGTCTGCAGCTCCCTGAGGCAGCTATCTGCCTTCAGGGAGCTCAGTGGAAGCGCTCATCAACACCCGCCCTCCTCCCTCCTCCACCAGCAGTGCTGAGCCTTTCTCCGGGTGCTTTTCATGCTGGTTAATTGGCATGAAATCGTGGTCGGAGGCCGATTGCAGTCAGGGGACAGTTTCCCATCCGCTCCTGGGCCCACCAGTTGCACACGCCCAACAAGCGCAAAATTCAGGCCAATGAGTCCACTAACACTGTAAGAGATGTTAAGAATTAAATTAAAACATTTATCAATAAAAAAGGAATAAAACACCTACACAAAATTACAGTTAAACAGTTACTTAATATTACAACAATTCCCAAAATTCCTAATTAACCAGACTCCCAACTACACACCCCTTTTAAGGCAACAGTCCAAAATAAATTTTAAATGTATAGAGCCAATCCAGCAATGTTACCACAAGTATCCAGTGGAATTCCAAAGGCTTTCAACATGACTTTGGTCACTGGAACAACAGACTTCTGCAAAGTGGCTAGAAGCTTTTCCCCAAGTCTGTTTCTCACGGTGTACCTCTCAGGCCTCATACGGCCACACCCCCACACAGCCTTCCATCTTTCTCTAAGTATATTTCTCTGTCTTTAATCTATAAATCCCATTGTTCCTCCATGTCTTTGGAATTTACTTTTCCCTTAATATATAAAATCTTTTATGTTGTCATTATGGTCAGCACTTTTGGGAAAATTCAGTGTAATAACCTTGCCTTATTTATCTTGCCAGTCGTAAAAATCTTATCATGTCTCTTTGAAAATCCAACAACTTTTCCCCTTATCTAAAATGCAAATTTCATTCACACCCTATCTGCTGAGACTTTAACCTGGCCCCCTCATTAGCATTTCAAATGCCCCTTTACACCTAACTCTTTTGATAATTTAAACCTTGCAGTCTAATCGTCTCTAATTAAATTAGCAACACATGGAACCACACACACACACACATAAGGCTACTTTACAATATCCCACAATTATATTATGAACAATATGATAGTTTTGTGACAACTGGTTTTGTTATAGCAGCAAGACATTAAACAGTAGAAAAAAGTTAAGAGCAAATTTCATTTAATTACACAATGTTTAATTTACACCTTGTTGGTCATCAAAAAACAATACAGGCTCCATATGTTTTGTTAGTTATAATTATTTTGACTCTATGTCCACACCACAAAAAATATGCACGAGGTTCAGTTTACTCTCACTCGTTCAATTCTATATAGACTATAATGCCCAGTAACTTGATCCAATGCCTTCTACTACTATTTTGTATCCATTGGCTACACAAAAATGAGCTCTGCATTGTGTTATGTTATCAACTGTGTTAGACAATTAACATAATACCAGCTGGAGATCTAGGCTATTTTTAGTAGAACCATGTTGATTATTCCCCCATGGCCTATGTACATTTTATATTTCCATGGACATCATTCTGTATAATGCCCTCAAGCATTTCTCCATGTTAGGTTAATTGATTTAAAATAATGAGGCTCCAGTCTCACTCCTCTTGAATATTCAGTGCCTTCCAATCTAGTATTGAGGTCCTGCAAACACTGACCATAAGTGAATTGACAAAGTTTATATGCAGATATATTTTGTGGAAAACCAGGAAAAAGGAACTAGAGGACATGGCTACACACTAAAAAGGCCATAAACTAGATTCAGTGTAAGGAATAATTTATGCTTATCATTGGCTTGTGCAGTAGGCAGCTGTCTGGCACAATAAATACTGATTAAGTTCAAATGGAATTAGATTGATCCCTGATTCAGCAGAGCAGAAAGATATGGATTTCAAGTCGGCAAAGGTGCAAAATAGTCAAATTAGATCCTGAAAGATGATACAGATGATGAAATGACCTCATGGGCTGCCAAGCTTTTCCTGTTCACACAGTGATATTCTCTCATAAGAGCTTCCAAAACGAATAATAACACAATATTTTTGGTTGTTTGTTATAATTAGAGCTACACTTTCACCTCAAATTAACTTTAAATGAAATGAAAGTATACAAATTAGTAGTCTTGGTGTTGAAATGGTGGTATCATGGCTTGATGCTGTACAAATCACACTTGGCTGATTGTGTGTAATTTATAACATGCTCCAGGCTTAAATTTGACTGACTTGTGGGAGCCTGCCAAAGGGGGAATGGGAAGCAGGATTTGTGCATCATCTGTTAAAGGGCTAAAACTAACAACAACAACAACACTTATATAGCTTTAATATAGCGCCTTTAATGGAGTAAAACTGCCCCAAAGCACTTCACAGGATCTTTATCAAACAAATTTGACACTGATTCCCGTGAAGAGATATTCAGACAGGCTTGGTTAGAAAGAAAGGTTTAAGGAGCATATTAGGGAGAAAACAGATGTAGGGAGGCAGTTTAGCGGGGGATTTCCAGAGCTTAGTGCCTAGCCAACTGAAGGCATGCCCAGCAATGACGAAGTGTTGAAAATCAGGGATGCACAAGAGGCCAGAATTAGTGGAACACGGTGATCTTTGAGAGTTGTAGGTCTGAAGGGGGTTACAGAGGTAGGGAGAAGCAAGACACTGGGGGGATTTGAAAATAAAGGTGAGGGGAGTTTTAAAATTGAAGTACCGTCAGACTGGGAGCTAATGTAGGTTAGTGAGCATTGGGATGATGGATAAACGGATGTTGGTGCAAGTTAGAATACAAGCAGCAGAATTTCGCTGCTGGATGTTATAGATAAAGATTGGTTTTGGTCTGATAAATGCACGCATCCCCACATGGGTCAGCGCTCATTTGGCTGAGGGCAACGGAGGCCATCGCCAGTCCCTTCGGCTTTTCTATTTGGCAGCAGGCAGTTGCAAAATGTCTGTAGGAATTCTCCACTTCTCTATATGTCCCTTTAAAACCCTTCTTAAAGCACAAATATATGACCAACCCCTCAAAAGATAAAGATGCTGAGAGAGCAAGATGTATATTTGCTGACAATGGCCATGTGTACCATTGATGAGCACTGATGCATGCAAGTCATTCTTACATCTGAAAGGTGAAGGAGCAGGGCAGGTAAAATAATTGCCTCGTGTCACTTTTCCCACTGGATCAAATTGCTTACTAAGGCTTAAGATGATTTGATATTGTTCTACTGCTTTTCTGGCATTTGATCCCAATGCACAGGTCTCTAAAAGCAAACTGCAACACTCAAATAAGGTTGCCAGATTTGTTAAAGCCACAAGCTTGGGGATTTATTATTATTATTAATTCTGGGAATGTGAACATCACTGGAGAGGCCAGCATTTTTTGCCCACTCCTAATTGCCTTTGAGAAAGCGCTGGTGAACTATCTTCTTGAACTGCTGCAGTCTATATGGTGTGGGTACATGCACAGTGCTGTTAGTGATTGAGTTCCAGGATGTTGACCCAGCAACAGAGAGGGAACAGCGATGTTGTTCCAAGTCAGGATGGTGTGTGGCTTGCAGGGGAACTTGAAGGCACTGGTGTTCAGGGGTGTCAGCCTCTGCAACCGTCCAATAGGTTTGAGGGTCTCTCAGCTTGTTTGGATGGGAGCAGGGGCCGCAGGGTGGATGAACAAACTGACTATGGTAGCACGTTCTGGAACCAACCAAAGAGCAGGTTATACTAGGCTTCGTATTGTGTAATGTGACAGGATTAAGTAATGGCCTCAGAGTAAAGGCACGCATAGGTAGCAGTGACCACAATATGATTGAATTTTACATCATAAGACCATAAGACATAGGAGCAGAAGCAGGCCATTTGGCCCATCGAGTCTGCTCCACCATTCAATGCGATCATGGCTGATCTGATAATCCCCAACTCCACTTTCTTGCCTTTTCCCGATAACCCTTGATTCCCTTACTGATCAAAAATCTGTATATCTCAGCCTTGAATATACCGAACGACCCAGCCTCTACAGACCTCTGCAGTAAAGAATTCCACAGATTTACCACCCACTGAGAGGAGAAATTCCTTCTCATCTCTGTCCTAAATGGGTGACCCTTTACTGTGAGATTACGCCCTCTGGTCCTAGACTCTCCCACAAGGGGAAAACAACCTCTCAGCATCTACCCTGTCAAGCCCCCTAAGAATCTTATATGTTTCAATAAGGTTGCCTCTCATTCTTCTTAGCTCCAATGAGTACAGGCCCAACCTACTCAACCTCTCCTCATAAGAAAATCCATCCATACCTGGGATCAACCTAGTGAACCTTCTCTGGACTGCCTCCAATGCCAGTATATCTTTCCTTGGATAAAGGGACCAAAACTGTTCACAGTATTCTAGATGTGGTCTAACTAGTGCCTTACATAGTTTTAGCAAGACTTCCCTATTTTTATACACCATTCCCTTTGAAATAAAGGCCAACATTCCATTTGCCTTCCCTATTACCTGCTGAACTTATGTGTTAGCTTTTTGTGATTCATGCACAAGGTCTCCCAAATCCCTGTGCTGCAGCCTTCTGCAGTCTTTCTCCATTTAAATAATATTCAGCACCTCTATTCTTCCTGCCAAAGTGCATAACCTTACATTTTCCCACATTATATTCCATCTGCCAAGTTTTTTCCCACACACTTAACCTGTCTATATCTCTCTGTAGAATCTTTGTATCATCCTCACCACTTGCCTTCCCATCTATTTTTGTTGTCATCCTCAAACTTGGCGATAGTAAATTCGATTCCCTCATCCAAGTCATTAATATATATTGTAAATGAGTGTGGCCCCAGCACTGATCCATGTGGCACTCCACTAGTTACAGCTTGCCACCCTAAAACTGTCTCCCTTATCCCAACTCTCTGTCTTCTATTAGTTAGCCAATCTTCTATCCATGCTAATATACTACCCCCAACACCATGGGCTCTTATCTTATTAAGTAGTTTGAAAGGGAGAAGAGCGGGCCTAAGACTAGCATTTTAAACTTAAATAAGGGCAACTATGTGGTACAGGAAGCCATTCAAGTGGGGAGAACAAAAAGGAGTGTAGTGGTAGTAGGGGACAGTACAGCGAGGGAGATTGTCACTGTTCTCTGAAGCAAAGAGTGAGAGTCCAGATAGCTGTATTGCCTGCCAGGATCCGGGGCATCTGCTCAGGGCTGGAGAGGATCTTGCAGTGGAAGGGGGAGGATCCAGTTGTTGTGGTCCATGTAGGTACCAATGACATAAGTAGAACTAGGAAGGAAGTTCTGCGTCAACCATATGAGGAGGTAGGCACTGAATTGAAAAACAGAAACTCAAAGGTTATAAGCTCTGGATTATTACCTAAACTGTGGGAAAATTGGCATAGCGTACATAAAATTAGAGAGATGAATACGTGGCTCAAAGACTGGTGTGGGAGAAGTGAGTTCCGATTTGTCAGGCACTAGCACCAGTACTGGGGAAAGTGGGGGCTGTACAGTTGGGACAGTCTACACCTGAACTGGGCTGGGACCAGTATTCTTGCGAACTGCATAACTGGAGAAGTAGACAGTGTTTTAAACTTAATAGTGGTGGCAAGGGATAAAATGCAGAAAGATGTGGTAAATCAAAGAGTAGAAATAAGGTAAGGGAGAATAGTAATATGGTGAATGAGGGTCAGAGAATGGCAGGAAGGGACAAAGAGAAATAACCTAAGAATGCACAAAGAATCAAGGCTAGGTGTCACATAGATAACAAAAAGACTAAACTAAAGGCTCTGTATCTGAGTGTACGTAGCATTCATAACAAATCAAACAAATTGATAACACACATTGAAGTAAATAAATATGATCTGATAACCATTACGGAGACCTGGCTGCAAGATGACAAGGATTGGGTCCTGAATATTGAGGTGTATGTGACCTTCAAGAAGAATAGGAAGCTAGGTAAAGGTGGAGGGGTAGCACTGTTAATCAAGGACAGCATTTATGCAATATTTAGAGATGACCTTGGTTTCAGAGATCAGGATATAGAATTGGTTTGGGTGGAGAGGAGGAATAGTAGGGGAAAGAAGTCATTAGTGGCAGTGGTCTACAGGCCCCCTAACAATAACCACAATGTAGGACAAAGTATAAAAGAAATACTGGATGTTTGTGATAAAGGGATGGCAATAATCATGAGTGACTTTAATCTAGATATAAACTGGGAAAATCAGATTGGCAGTAACAGCCTGGATGAAGAGTTCATAGAATGCTTTTGAGATAGTATCTAACAACAGTATGTTCTGGAACCAACCAGAGAGCAGGTTATATTAGATTTGGTATTGTGTAATGTGACAGGATTAATTAATGACCTCAGAATAAAGGGCACCCCAAGGTAGCAGCAACCACAATATGATCAAATTTTACATCCAGTTTGAAAGGTAGAAGAGTGAGTCTAAGACTAGTATTTTAAACTTAAATAAGGGCAACTGTTTGGGCTTAAAATCTGAGCTAGCTGAAGTGAACTGGGATACTAGACTAGGGCATAGATCAATAGAGAAGCAGTGGCAGACATTTAAGGGGACATTTCAGAATAGTACATTCCTGCTATAAAGAAAGATTCTAAAGGGAGGACCCAACCTTTGGCAGTTAACTAAGCCAGAAATCTCCCTCCATCGGGGGCGTTGTGCAGGGGCAGGCGTGAACCCGATTGGTGTCCCCGATCAAGCCTGCATCGCCATTTTATGTGGGCAGGCCAATTAAGGCCCACCCAGCGTGGCGCTCGCCTGGAAGCGCTGAGCAGACTCCCTGTGTGGGCAGCGTGTGGGATTCCCTGATTGGTTCCCTGCGCTTTTTCACGCATGCGTGCAAAGAGCACCGAAACCTCCCTGAGGCACCTCTGTGCCTCAGGGAGACTAGTTTAAGTTTTAAATGTCTAAATAAAGGAATTAAAACTTTTTAAAACATGTCCCCTCACGTGATGGTGTCACATAAGCTGGGACATGTCAATGAATTTTTAAAATAATTTTTATTGAATTTTAAAGCACCTCATGAAACCTCATCCCGCCTGTGGATGAGATTTCATGAAAAATGCAAAAGCCACCTGGCCTATTCACCGCCCGCCAACCTTAAAGTTGGACGGGCAGCTCATTTAACTGTTTAAATTAGTTTGTAACAGGCCTTAGTAGGCCTTTGAAAGTTCGGCAGACGTGCAGCTGAGTCAGATGCGCACCCACAGAACTGAAAATCTAAATGATGCGTGGTGACGTCGGGACGCCTGCCTGATGTCACCGCGCGTCACTTAATGCTTCAGCGAGTGGGACCCGCCCCCGCTCACCGACCGGAAAATTTGTCCCCTCAAGAAGTTAGGGAAAACTTAACAAAAAGCATATAATTGCACAAAGATGAGTGCAATTCTTTATATTGCTCAGAATATAAAGAATGGCAGAGAATGACTTAAAAGTTTATGTGGAGAAAGAAATTAGAGTATGAGCAGAAGCTAGCTAGAAATGTCAAAATGGATAGCAAGAGATAGCAAGAGTTTCTACAGGTATTTAAACAGGAAAAGAATAGGTAAAGTGAGTGTTGGTCCTCTAGAGAGTGAGAATGGGGAATTAGTAGCAGACAATAGGGAAATGTTAGATGAAATGATCAAATATTTTGCTCCTGTCTTCACAATAGAGGATACAAAAAACAGTAATAGCTGTAAATCAGGAGGTGGAGAGGAGAGAGGAATTTGGTGAAATTACAATCACTGGGAAAGCAATACTGAGCAAACTGATGGATGCGCGGGCTGACAAGTCTCCGGATCCAGATGGGCTTCATCCTAAGGCCTTAAAAGAGGTGGCTAAAGAGGTTGTAGATGCGTTGGTGTTAATTTTCCAAAATTCCCTAAATTCTGGAAAGGTTCCATCAGACTGCAGAAAGCAGGAAACTATAGGCCAGTTAGCTTGATGTCTGTTGTGGGGAAGGTGTTAGAGTTGATCAGAAAAGAGGTTATAGTTAGGCACTGAGAAAAGTTCAAGGTAATCAGGAAGAGTCAGCATGGTTTTATGAAAGGGAAATCAGGTTTAACCAATTTATTAGAGTTGTTTGATGTAGTAACATGTGCTGTGGATAAAGGGGAGTCTGTAGAAGCACTGTAATTGGATTTCCAGAAAGCATTTGATAAAGTACTATATCAAAGATTATTGTGGAAAATAAAAGCTCCTGATGTAGGGGGTAACATATGAGCCTGGATAGAAGATTGGCTGCACAACAAAACCAAAAACAAAATTACCTGGAAAAACTCAGCAGGTCTGGCAGCATCGGTGGAGAGAAGCACAGTTGACGTTTCGAGTCCTCATGACCCTTCAACAGAACTAAGTAAAAATAGAAAAGGGGTGAAATATAAGCTGGTTTAAGGGGGGGTGGGGTTGGGACAAGAAGAGCTAGGTAGAGGGCCAGTGATAGGTGGAGATAACCAAAAGATGTCACAGACAAAAGGACAAAGAGGTGTTGAAGGTGGTGATATTATCTAAAGGAATGTGCTAATTAAGGGTAGAAAGCAGGAGAAGCAATGTACAGATAGGCCTAGTGGGGGTGGGGTGGGGTGAAGGAATCTAAAAAGGCTAAAAGGTAGAGATAAAACAATAGATGGAAATACATTTAAAAATAATGGAAATAGGTGGGAAAAGAAAAACCTATATAAATTATTGTAAAAAACAAAAAGGAGGGGGAAAAAACGGAAAGGGGGTGGGGATGGAGGAGAGAGTTCATGATCTAAAATTGTTGAACTCAATATTCAGTCCAGAAGGCTGTAAAGTGCCTAGTCAGAAGATGAGGTGCTGTTCCTCCAGTTTGTGTTGAGCTTCACTGGAACAATGCAGCAAGCCAAGGATGGACATGTGGGCATAAGAGCAGGGTGGAGTTTTGAAATGACAAGTGACAGGGAGGTCTGGGTAATGCTTGCGGATAGACCAAAGGTGTTCTGCAAAGCGGTCACCCAGTCTGCGTTTGGTCTCTCCAATGTAGAGGAAACCGCATTGGGAGCAACGAATGCAGTAGACTAAGTTGAGGGACGTGCAAGTGAAATGCTGCTTCACTTGAAAAGAGTGTTTAGGCCCTTGGACGGTGAGGAGAGGGGAAGTGAAGGGGCCGGTGTTGCATCTTCTGCGGCTGCATGGGAAGGTGCCGTGGGTGGGGGTTGAGGAGTAGGGGGTGATGGAGGAGTGGACCAGGGTGTCACGGAGGGAACGATCCCTACCAAATGCCGCCGGGGGGGGTGAAGGGAAGATGTGTTTGGTGGTGGCATCATGCTGAAGTTGGTGGAAATGGCGGAGGATGATCCTTTGAATGCGGAGGCTGGTGGGGTGATAAGTGAGGACAAGGGGGACCCTATCATGTTTCTGGGAGGGAGGAGAAGGTGTGAGGGAGGATGCGCGGGAGATGGGCCGGACACGGTTGAGGGCCTGTCAACCATCGTGGGTGGAAAACCTCGGTTAAGGAAGAAGGAGGACATGTCAGAGGAACTGTTTTTGAAAGTGGCATCAGCAGAACAGATGCGACGGAGGCGAAGGAACTGAGAGAATGGGATGGAGTCCTTACAGGAAGCGGGGTGCGAGGAACTGTAGTCGAGGTAGCTGTGGGAGTCGGTAGGCTTGTAATGGATATTGGTGGACAGTCTATCACCAGAAATTGAGGCAGAGAGGTCAAGGAAGGGAAGGGAAGTGTCAGAGATGGACCATGTGAAAATGATGGAGGGGTGGAAATTGGAAGCAGAATTAATAAATTTTTCCAGGTCCTGACGAGAGCATGAAGCAGCACCGAAGTAATCATCGATGTACCGGAGAAAGAGTTGTGGGAGGGGGCCGGAGTAGGACTGGAACAAGGAATGTTCCACATACCCCACAAAGAGACAGGCATAGCTGAGGCCCATGCAGGTACCCATAGCCACACCTTTTATTTGGAGGAAGTGAGAGAAGTTAAAGGAGAAATTGTTCAGTGTGAGAACAAGTTCAGCCAGACGGAGGAGAGTAGTGGTGGATGGGGATTGTTTGGGCCTCTGAGGAAGAAGCGGAGAGCCACCAGACCATCCCAGTAGGGGATGGAGGTGTAGAGGGATTGGACGTCCATGGTGAAGAGGAGGCGGTTGGAGCCAGGGAACTGGAGATTGGCTGGCTGGCAGGAAGCAAAGCGTATGCGTAATAGGTCTTTGTCTGATTGTCAGGTTGTGACAAATGGAGTCCCACAAGGGTCTGTGCTGGGACCTCAACTTTTTACAATTTACAAGATGAGGGGAGCAAAGGCATGGTAGCTAAATTTGCAGATAACACAAAGATAGGTAGGAAAATATCTTGTGAAGAAGATATAAGGAGTTTGCAGATGAATAGATGAATAAAACGGACAATGACTGCAGAATTCCGAGGTGCAGAGGGATCTAGGTGTCCTTGTGCATGAGTCACAAAATGTTATTATGCAGGTGCAGCAAGTTAACAAGAAGGCCAATGGACTGCTATCCCTCATTATGAAAGGAATTGACCATAAAAGTTCAGTATACTTCACCTATACTTCAGTTGTGCAGGGCATTGGTGAGACCGCATCTTGAATACTGTCTGCAGTTTTGGTCTCCTTATTTAAGGGAGGATGTAACTGTGTTGGAGGCGATTCAGAGGATGTTTACTAGATTGATACCTGGAATGAGCAGGTTGTCATATGAGGATAGGTTGGACAGGCTGTGCTCGTTTCCACAGGAGTTTAGAAGAGTGAGGGATGACTTGATTGAAGTATATGGGATTCTGGATGGTCTTGACAAGGTGGACATGAACAGGATACTTTCTCTTGATGATGAGTGCAGAACTAGGGGGCACTGTTTTAAAATTAGGGGTCACCCCATTGGGACAGAATTGAGGAGTTTTTTTTTCTCTCAGAGGATTGTGCGACTTTGGAACTCTCTGCCTCAGAAGGTGGTGGAGGCAGGGACACTGATTATTTTTAAGGCAGAGGTAGATAGATTCTTGTTAGGCAAGGGAATCCAAGGTTATGGGGGGTTGATGGGAATGTGGAACTCAAAACAATAACAGATCAGCCATTATCTTATTGAATGGCGAAGAAGGCTTAAGGGGCCAAATGGCCTCCTTCTGCTCCTATTTTGTATTTCTGGTCAATGGAACTCCCAGGATGTTGATGTTGGGAGAATCAGCCATGCATTTTTACTAGGTTGTAAAAGTGCCTTAAGGTAATACAAATGCAAACAAGTTTTCTTTTAGAGGGCCATGATCACATCAGCGACTAGAAATTGTAAGAGATTCCATCACCCCCGCCCCCTTACCCTCTCCGCTTACAATAATTCTTGGGCTCCAGGAATTACAAGAACAAAATATACCCAACACAGGGTTTGGTTCAACCTCAGGTTCATTTGTTTACTGAACTCAAAATTCCCCCAGTACAAACTCCTCTGTGATTGACTGGAATTAACAACAATACCTCACAGTACAAACCTCAATACAAGGTTGACTGAAATTTACAAAATTCATCATAACACAAACGTTTCTACGATTTGACTAAAACTTACAATCGCCCACACAGCTGACCGTTACCGATGTTGATTATAGGCCTGGACCTGGAGATGACCGCAATCCATCCTTCTTCTCCTGACTGCAATGCCTGCTCTCTGATGTCTTTCTCTTTAATGGCAATTCATATCACACTGCCACAGGTGTGAAGATGGATTTTTTTTTAGTATTTTGAGAGTATATTGGTATTTTGTAAAGAAGGATGTGTGTGTGTGTGTGTGTGTGTGTGTGGCCATGATTAATTAAACTGGTTGTGGGGGGGAGGGAGGGGAAGATTAATAGAGACAGCTTGTCTGTGAGCGTTGAAAGATAAAAGGGTAAAGGAGCTAGATACAGGCATTTGTAATGAGAGGCTATGGTGAAGTTGGGTTTACAAGTACATAGGTTGGGTTTTAAAAATTTGCACTAGGGGAAATGTAGGGTCTGGGCCTTTCAGCTGTTAAGTTTCAAGATGTGAGTTTAAGGGGCTTTTACAACTTACAAAAGTTTCATAAGTAAACAAGGGAAGGTTATTAAATTTTATTTGATCTAAATGTAGAGGCAATAGGAAAACATGAAAGATTTTTATATTTTAGAAAAATTGAGTTTAAAGAGGTGCTGAGAACAATGGAATCTGAGATGAAAGGGGAAAAGGATGTTTAAGGAAAGATGTTGAGCTGAGTTGTGGTGGCTGTGTGGGGCAGATTTCCTGAGATCAGCTCTGTGCTGAGACAAGGTGTGAAATCTGACACAGCCATCCAGTCAAACCAGAAAAGCCTTTGGCCAGAATTTTCCAGCCCCTCACGCCAGTGGGATCTTCCAGTCCCACCGATGTGAAAGGAGATTTCAATGGCTCACTGGCCCCGGGGGGGTATGGGGGGTGGGGGGTGGTGGTGGGGAGGGGGTGGTGGCGGTGGGTGGAGTGCTGGGAAATTCCAGCCTTTGTTTCAGAAAGCAGTTTGTTTTCTGAACTTTCTTGGATTTTCACAGCTGAATAGAAGTGTCTGAGGAGTGGTGTAGTATACTTTATTAAAGTAACAGCAGTTTTGCCTTGGGGTATAATTAAAAATCTATAAGGGATTTGTTGCCAAGTAGTTTACTTGTGTACTCTGACCAAATGGATTTTTTGGAGGGATGTTTTGTAGGACTGCTTCAACTGTGTGACTTCAATCTTATGTGCTTAATTTTTTTTTCTTCTTGTTAATGTATCTTTTAACGTTTTAAAATCCTAAAGGTGTTACTGGAGTTATATGCTTCTGGGATCAATAGGTTTTCCTCTTCATTTCTAAATACAAAAAAAAAGGTTATGATCAGTAAGACAGATTTCCCTCCAGAATATGTCTTGCTTAGCAAATAGCATTGACTGTGGTCGTAACACAGGCACAAATCCTGTTACCATTCCATTGAGTCATCTGGGGCTTGGCACCTCTTTTCCTTGACAAAAGCAAAATACTGCAGATGCTGGAAATCTGAAACAAAAACAGAAAATGCTGGAAAAACTCAGCAGATCTAGCAGCATCTGTGGAGAGAGAAACAGACTTAACGTTTCGAGTCCGTATAACCCTTCTTCAGAGCCCTGAAGAAGGGTCATACGGACTCGAAATGTTAGTTCTATTTCTCTCTCCATACATGCTGCTAGACCTCTTTAGCTTGGTTTATTCCATGCCCTAGTATAGACAGGACTGTATGGACATAGTCAATGTTTTCTGTTGCGTAAACAGCTGAAGAAATGTGATCCCCTACCCATGGTGAGGGATACTTAGCTCCAAAGTTGACTGAGGTATGATTGTTCCTTTAATTCCTGGCAGGAACTAATTGAGCTATGTATTGGTTGCCCTGTGCCATTGTCCATGATACTGGCTCTATCGGTCCCTTGATGAACCAGAGTTATGGTTATCTCGCTCCTCTATGTGTTACAGTTAACCCTTTGGTGTCTGTACAGTTCACCTGTGTGTGTGGTTTTGAAGTTTAGCTATTTTATATTCTTACAGCTCAGGGGTCATGTCCTTCAAAATGTATGTTAGCAAAGGGAAACATTTAAACTGGACACTACGGGGATGAAAATCAAAATATATTCCCGTAATCACTACAGGTGCTGTTTTGATCGCAAAAGAGTGTCTGGGCTGCAGGAGGATATATCCGGCAATTCCTATGTCAGATGCTATTATTTTGGTGAGGTGTTAACATGGGCTTTAGGAGTGTGTGTTGGAAGTATGCAGAGTAGGTAGACCATGGCACCCGTCAGTATATAATGCTCATTTGTTGGTAGCGCTGCATTTTTCAATCTCAAAGTTTCAGTTCAAACACACACATAGCTGAATATGCATTAAGCAGCAGGAAGGACTTCCAGGTTAGTTGTTGATTGACTTCTACTGGATCTGTCTGAGTCTGTAGATGTGAGTTTTTTTCATGCTATGTAAACTTGTTGAAGTTGACAGGCAACAGTGTTGCATGTGGTGAAGACCTTGGTTCTGACTACAAGTTTTCTGGTCATACCATTGGCTTCCAGTCATGAGTGCTGTAGTTAGCAACCTCTTGGCCTGCAGCATGACAGGGAGTTTGAGCAGAGGCAACACAGGGAAGGACAAGTTTCTGAAAGAGGGATAAGGAGGAGGATGAGGGAGAAGGGCTCTTAGCAGGAGGCCTTATCCATTTAGTTTCTTCAGGGAGCATCTTTCTTACCTTAACCCAAGTCAGGAACAATGTGTTCATTGTCTCTGTTTTATGAAGAAGATGCACATTGTGATCTGTCATTTTCTTAAGGAGGGCCTTTTGGTCTTCTGAGAATAGAGGACCTTCCTCCTCCTGTTCATCTTCCGCACCAAGACCTTCAGTGCTGTGGCAGAGAACCTTGGAGCATGCTCTCTTTCTTGCAGCACCATATTCACTCTTCATACAGAATCACACAATTATTCAGCACAGATGGAGGCAAGTTGGCCTATTTTGTCTGTGCCAGCTCAATAGGAGCAATTTACCTAGTACCACTCCCCTGCCAGCCTTCTCCCCGTAGCCCTGCACAGATCAGTTGCTGCTAGAATGCATCTCCCCTTTATGAAATGCAGGCTGGCTTTACATCATGTAAGCTCGCTTTAAGTGGTGCTGGCCTCATACAAACTTAGGCTCCCTGCTGAGGTGTGTAGCTATTCAGCAGTGTGCTTGGTGCTGGACTGAACGCTACTATCAATTGAATTAGAAGCAAGTTTCTGTGTCGTCTGCATTGTCTCAATCAGGCAAGGTTTAATCATGCTTTGCAACCCTGTGTCTATTTTCCAGCCTTATCCACGTTTCCTGTAAGAAATTAAGCCAGAGTTGCTTCTAGCAACTAGTTGTGGTTAGGGTCTGGATTACGATTCTGGAGGGTGCTGGTTCCTGCAAAGCTGCGGCCTAGGAGGTTTCACTCCTGTTCATCCAGTGCACACTAAAGTACTTTAAGACTTATCTTTAGAGATCTATCAGGCTGGATTTTCATCCTCGAGGCAGGAGGTGGGAGTTGGGAAAATTTCCGGCCTGACATGCCCGTCACGGGAGAAGGTGCCTGTAAAGGCCATATTTTCATTCTGGGGTGGGGAGTGGGCTGTGTGCTGGAATCGAGCTCCAGAAAGAGTCTGGAGGTATACACAAAGACTGCCGAGTGTGGAGATGGGCTGTTTAAAAGGCTCGACTTGGTGCCCTGGGACTTCGTTCCAGTTACAAGAAAGCAGCCCTCACTCCCTCACACTCCCCATGCCCTCTCCTTGCCAACTCATGCCACCTTATGTCCCTCACCCATCCCCAATGGCCCCTCATTCCCCATGACTGCATATCCACCCACTCCCAATGGCATATCATACCCTCCGTGCAACTTATGCCTCCCAACCACCCCCTATGACCTCTCCTACCCTCCATGATAACCTATTCCCCTCCATAAACCCTCAATGGCCCTCCATATTCTCCATGCCAACCTATAGCACTTCAATGCCCATTTACTCAGTATGCACTCTGCACAGAATCAATTAACCCTATAGAAACAATATCATGTGTGAAAAAGCTTTTAGAAAGTAGTCATTCAGTCATACCTTTCTTACAAAATAGTCCTTATACAGCCCTATAAAAGTTTCAATCCACCAGACCTTTAAAGTATAAATAGCAGAAACTGCAAGCACATGACGCCTCTCCATCTCTTTTAACATCGAGCTGTGAATGAGGCTGAAAATCCCTGAAAAGGCCACCATTTTTAAAGGGCAGTGGAGTCTCCTCAACTCTGTGAAAATCCAGACCATCTTCTCTTCCTTCTCCAATGGGCTGCACAGGCTCCTACATAAAATGGCAATCAGGGTCCTATAGGACCAATATGCCTTCTAAATTTTGTTGCTGGGTGTAGCTGACGTGTTGCACTGCATGATCCCTTTAAGTTTGAAGTGGGGCTGCACGTGCACATCATAAAGGGAACGTTACTTGTGTGCAGCCTGCTTGTTCCCTGTGTGACACAATTGTAATTGCTGCATGGCAATGCACCCATTCTTTCTCAAGGTGACAATCACGTCCATTATATTGTCAGTACACATTCAGCTGATGAATGACAGTGCTGTTATTTTAAGCAATACATTTGACTCGTTCTGCTTTATAACAACAGGAATTCCCTTATGGATTTTCCCAATTAGCTATTGCAACTCAGACAAAAACTCCAGTCAAATAGTATTTCTGGGCTTTCAGCTAACCAGCTGATGGCATGGTGGATGATCAGGAGAAAGCCTCAGGAAATCTACGGTGCAAATATCTTTTAATCATGAAAAGATCTACATGATCTGAAAGGCATAAATGATACAGGTATATGCAGTCTGTTTAATTTTAGCTAAGAATATAGCGCTAAAGGGCACATGTTGAAAATTCCCATTAAATTACAACACATCCTCTGATCAATCCTAATATGAACAGCAGTGCTGTTTAGTAAATGAGCTGATGTTTTCACTTCCAGATGTGATGAAAGCCATCTAAGGATGTGGAATTCTCCACCACCTCCTGATGCAACAGTGCTTCCACAGGCAAAGATAGAGTGTTTTGCCAACAGCACCAGCCACCAATATTTTTCACTGTGAACTCGGTGATTGCTCAGTTTGTGGTGGATTTCCCATCAGTGTCCTGTATGGACATTTGTTAATCCTTCAGGGAGCGCCTGAGTTCCCAAAGTAAAGTTTGTGATTTGTTTCTTTGTTGCCACTGGTACTGCTTGTTTCTGATGGAACAGAGTCCACAACCAAGGCTAATGTAGAACTACTGCTACGTGAAATGGTCCTGTAATATAAATGGCTCATTAATGCAACAAGCCTTTTATTCATGACAAAGGGAAAGGGAAGAGAAAAATTTCCTATGTCTGCCTCATTTTGGTCAGAATGGCAAAGTGAGGCATGGCAAAATGATTCATTTCAAGATGATTGATATCGTTGTGCGGTTATAAACAAAACAAAAATTGTCAAATGTATTTTTCAAGGTAATTTAACTTACCTTCAAGGAGAGAGGAACCTACAGGAGATACACAGCCACTAGTGGATAATTACAGCCCAAGGAGTGAGGTCTACACAATTTACCTTCAGGGAGAGAGGCAGAGGATCCAGGAGCACCTTGAGTTTGGGGGGAAAAAATGAACAGTGATATCACAGGAAAATTATAAGATGATTGGCTGGTGAGTATTGCTGCTTAGGGACTAAGGCTAAACAACTGGGAGTGTAAAAAAACATTAAAAATATTAACTATTAGTAACAAGTGAGTAGCAGGTGAGTCTCATATTTTCTCCTTAAGTAAGGTTTATTGCCGCTTGTCAGTTGTACTAAGTGTTGGTAGGGTTTATCAGCATTACTAAGGTTCATTAATAGTAGTACATTTTATTAGTATTGGTAAAGCTTTATTTGTATCGTTAAGGTTTATTACCAGTAGTAAAGTTTACTTGCAGTAACAAGGTTATCAGTTAATAAACAGAGAAAAGGCAGGACTGCTCCACCTCAAGAGTGCACATGCTGTGCAATGTGGGAACTCCACGCTTCCCGTGTCTTGAATAGCCATTTGTGCAGGAAGTATCAACAGTTGCAGAAGCTTGAGCTATGGGTTTCAGAGCTTGAGCAGCAGATGGTGATGCTGCAGTGCATCCGTGAGGCTGAGAGCTTCGTGGTTGGCACGTTTATAGATGTGGTCACTCTGCAGATCAAGAGTATGCAGGGAGAGAGGGAATGGGCGACCGCCAGACAGTTAAAAAAGAACAGGTAGGTAGAGTACTAGTCCACTGAATACATTCCACCCTCCAAACAATATTCAGTTCTGAATACTGATGAGAGTGAAGGGCCCTCTGGGGAGTGCAGCCAGAGCCAAGTCAATGCACCACAGGTGGCTCAGCTGCACAGGGAGATATAAAGAAGACTGGAAGAGCCATAGTGATAGCTGATTCAATAGTTAGGGTAATAGACAGATATTTCTGTGGCTGTAGACATGAATCCAGAATGGTGTGCTGCCTCCCTGGCCAGGGTCAAGGATGTCATTGAGCAGCCGGTGAACAGCCAGCAGTCATGGTAAACATTGGTACGAATGACATAGGTAGAAAGAGGGATGTGGTCCTCCAACCTGAAATTAAGGAGTTAGGTAGAAAATCAACAAGCAGGGTCTTGAAAGTAGTAATCTCCGGATTATTCCCAGTGCCACATGCAAGTGGGTACAGAAATAGGAGGATAAGATAGATGAATGCATAGCTGGAAAGATAGTGCAGGAGGGAGGGCTTTAGATTCCTGGGACACTGGGACTGGCTCGGAGGGAGATAAGACCTGTACAGACCAGATGGGTTGCACCTGAATTGAGCTGTGATGGAGTTCCTTGCAGGGCATTTTGATAATGCTGTTCAAGAGGGTTTAAAGTAAATTGGCAGGGTGTAGGATCAAGGAGATAACATCAGAGAGGAGTACCAAGGTGCACAGAATACTTGGAGAGATGAATAGGACTAGAGTAGGGCATAGTAAGGTAATAGGTGCGATCAGAGTAAAGGAGAAAGTAATAAAGTCTAAATCAGGATTACTCTGCATGTATATGAATGCACGGAGTGTGATAAATAAGATTGGTGAGTTACAGATGCAGACTGCCATAATGAAACATGATGTTGTGGCAATAACAAATACCTGGCTCAAAGAAGGGCAGGACTAGGTGTTAAATATCCCTGGATAAAAGGTGTTCAGGAGAGATAGGGAAGGATGAAAAGGACGAGGGGTGGCAGCATTGATTAAGGAGAGCATTGCAGTGCTGGAGAAAGAGGGTGTCCCAGGAGGGTCAAGGACAGAATTTATTTGGCTAGAGCTAAGGAACAGAAAAAGTTGCAGAAACAGAAAAATGTCATTGTAAGGTATATTCTATAGGCCACCAACCTGTAGGTAAGATGTACAGGAACAAATTTGCAAGGAAATTACTGAGAGGTGCAAAAAATATAAAGTACATATAATGGGGGACTTTAATTATCCAAATATAGACTGGGATAGTAATAGTGTAAAGGGCAGAGTGGGGCAAGAGCTCCTAGAGTGTGTTCAGGAAAACATTCTTCAATATATTTCCAGTCCAACGGGAAAGGAAGCACTGCTAGATCTGGCCCCTGGAAATGTGGTGGACCAAGTGGTCAGATGCCAGTAGGAGGACATTTAGGGACAGTGATCATTGTGTCATTAAGTTTAGGCTGTCTATGAAAAAGGACAAAGAACATTCCAGAGTAAGTAAAAATAACTGGAGGAAACTCAACCTCAATGGTGTAAGAATGGACTGGGCTGATTAAATTGGAGCCAAAGTTTGGCAAAAAACATAGTAGCTGATCAATGAGCTATCTTCAAAGAAGAGATAATTTGGGCACAATCAAGGTAAATTCCCTCTAAAGGGAAAGGTAGGACAAATAAACCCAGAGCTCACTGGATGACAATGGAGATAGAAATTAAAATAAAGAAGAAAAAGTGTGCTTAGGACAGGTGAAAGGTAGAAAATACAATCGAGAACCAAGCTGAATATCAAAGGTTCAGAGGAGAGGTGAAGAAGCAAATAGGGCATATGAAGGGAGACTGGCAGCTAACATAAAAGGGAATCCCGATGTCTTCTATAGACATATAAATAGTAAAATGAAGGTAAAAGCAGGTGCAGGGCCGATTAGCGGCCAAAAAGAGGATTTACATGTGGAGGCAGAGGGCATAGCTGAAGTATTAAATGAATTGTTTGCATCTGTCTTTACCAAGGAGGGAGATGCTACTCAAGCCTTGGTAAAAGAGGAGGTAATTCAGATACTAGAAGGGTTTAAAATTGATAAGGAGGTGGTATTGGATAGGCTATCTGCAATTAAAGTTGATAAGGCACCAGGATAGGATGAGATGCACCCAAGGATACCAAGGAAAGTGAAAGTGAAAATTGCAGAGGCACTGACCATAATTTTTCAGTCTTTCTTAGACTCAGGGTAGTCCCAGAAGACTGGAGAATTGCAAACCTTACACCCTTCTTCAAAATGGGTGTAAAGATAAGCCCAGCAACTATAGGCCAGTCAGTTTAACTTTGGTAGTGAAGAAACTTCTAGAAACAATCATTTGGTACAAAATTAATAGTCACACGGACAAATGTTGGTTAATTAAGGAAAGCCAGCATGGACTTCTTAAGGGAAAATCATGTGTAATAACTTGCTGGAGTTTTTTGAAGAGGTAACAGAGAGGGTTGATGAGGACAATGCTGTTGATGTAGTGTAACTGGACTCCCAAAAGGCTTTTGATACAGTGCCACACAACAGGCTTGTGAGCAAAATTATAGCTTATAGAATAAAAGGGACAGTAGTAAGATGGATACGGAATTGACTGAGTGACAAAGAGTAGTGGTTATTTTTTTATGTTGGAGGAAGATTTCTAATGGAGTTCCCCAGGGGTCAGTTTTGGGACCCTTGCTTTTCCTGATATATATTAATGACCTAGACCTTGTATGTGTATGGCACAATTTCAAAGGTTGCGGATTATACATAACTTAGGAGGATTGAGAACTGTGAGGAGGATAGTGCAGAACTTCAAAAGAACATAGACAAGTTGGTGGAATGGGTGGGCAAGTGGCAGATGCAGTTCAATGCAGGGAAATTTTGGTAGGAAGAACATGGAGAGAGAGTATAAAGTAAAGGGTACAACCCTGAAGGGGTGGAGGAGCAGAGGAACCTGGGTGTATACGGTGCATAAGTCATTGAAGGTGGCAGGACAGGTTGAGAGCAAGGCTAATAAAGCATACAGTATCCTGGGCTATATTAATAGGGGCATAGAGTTACAAGAGCATGGAGGTTATGTTCAACTTGTATAATTCGCCAAGGCTCCTTAGACAGCACCTTCCAAACCCATGACCACTACCATCTAGAGGGACAAGGGCAGCAGATAAATGGGAAGACCACCACCTGGAAGTTCCCCTCCAAGTTACTCACCATCCTGACTTGGAAATATATCACCGTTCCTTCACTTTAGCTGGGTCAAAATCCTGGAACTCCCTAACAGCACTGTGGGTGTACCTACACCACATGGACTGCAGCGGTTCAAGAAGGCAGCTCACCATCGCCTTCTCAAAGGCAGCTAGGGATGGACAATAAATGCTGGACCAGCCAGTGAAGCCCACATCCCGTGACTGAATAAAAGAAAAGTGTTTGGCCTCTGCTGGTATTGCGGAGTATTGCATTCAGTTTTGGGCGCCACACTTTAGGAAGGATATGAAGACATTAGAGAGGGTGCAGAAAAGATTCATGAGAATGGTTCCAGGGATGAGGAACTTCAGTTATGAAGATAGATTGGAGAAGTTAGGACTGTTTTCCTTCGAGAAAAGAAGGCTGAGGAGATTTGGTAGAGGTGCGATTACTTTTTAGTGTATTATTTTTGATTTCAAAAACTTGAATTCTTTGCTGTTTGGAAGTTAAACAGTTAAATGCTCTTTTGAGGCAATCAATATTTGCACTGATGAACAAATAGGTTTAACAAAAGTGAAGACAAGACATTGATTTGTAGAATGTAATTACTTAGGATTTTCAGATTCTCCCCATAACCAGGGAGAAAGGTTTTTGAACTTTGCCATTTAAATTTATGGCAATGACTTTATTCACTGTTTCATTTATAACACAATTAACTTGTTCATTTAGTTGTGGCATTGCAGATGAGCAATAAAGCGATCCAGTTAGAATCAGTTGGGTATGAATGACATACCATCAATCCAATCCCTAAGCCTGTAATCAAGACTTTTGAGCCTTTGAGCTTTGAGTGCAATTATTATACCTATGCCATTAATGCATCAGCTTTTACAGTGATTATTGATTTTAAAAAATTGCTACCCATTTTATTATATTTACTTATATTGCTCCTCTCTTGTTTCTCCCAAGCCTCACGTACATTGTCAGACATGTTCATTTGTCGCCTGGCATTTATTCTGTACATTGTCCAATACTCCTGGGATCACACCTCAGGAGATCATAGCCAGGTAGTTCATGATTTTCCTTCCACTAATGGAATTCCTATTCCAAAGTTTTTGTGTGACAGAAATGGTGAGATATAAAACAGTCAGACTGTGAGCAAGTACTGAAAATAAGGCAAAGCTGAAGAGGTTCAAAAGATGTTTTTTGATAGGAAAGGGACTAAAGGTATCAAATGTAAACAAAGTGTGACTATACTGCATCCCTCGGCTGGTACTCAGCAAGCGAAAAAAAACTGTCAGAGCTATCATCAGAGGCTCCATTATGGTCCGTCATGTTTATGGAGATAACCACTCAGTCATAAATTGGATGGAATGTCCTCAGCATTCTGCTTAAAGCCTCAAATCAAGCCAAAGCTGGCTTCATTCATGCTTTGAGAAATTGTAAGCTGCCTGGGAGCAGCCTTAATCGTTTCAGAGTTTGACTTCCGCCTTCACCTGGGAGGAAGTCCTGCCCTGGAAAGCTGCAGGCCAATCGTCCCAAGAGTGCCAGCATCAAGTGTTTAAAGTTGGGAGCGTGGGGGGGGGAATATGATGTTGGAGGGGCTGCCTCCAATGGATACAAGGGGATCTCCCAAAGGCAGTACTCCCCTTCCAGCCCTACAGCAGACTGTGCAGTGAAAGCTGCTGAGCTATCTGCCTTGCCTCTGCATGCTCCTGCTGCATGGAAAATAGCAGCAGAGGCGAAATGAAAAGCCATTAATTGGCTACTTAAAGGCCTCAAATGCCTGGCATTTTCCCCGCCCACCATAATATTGGAGACAGGTTGTGGACAAACGGGAGGGCGCTGGGAAGCCCCCATGCTTTATTTTTATGAGCTTACCCACCTTCCAATACACGGAGGGCGTAAAATCCAGCCCATTTATTGTGTTGATCTCTGAGTTGGCGCATGTCAATGTCAGATCAGTTCAGCCCCAGGAGGGCAGGCCTCCTGCTCCTAAAGCAGCATGGGTGTATATCTACATTTGCAGCACCTGAAATTAAAGAGGGTGAAGGGAGACCAGAGAAAGAAGTGATGGTGAAATCAGAATGAGCGGGGTGATATGAAAGTAAGGAAGAAAATAAGGGGCAAAGAAACTCTGTGCATTGTTTCCTCCAGCACTGATGCTTGCCACAGCCTTGACTCTCCCTACATGTGGTGCTGGGTAAGTTACCCTCTATAACCAGAAACGATGGGTAGACAGACACAGCCCTTTAACACATCCACTTGTCACAGGTTGTGTACAACGTTCTCCTGCAAGGGAGAAATCAGTGTGTTTCTTGCAAATGGTGAGATATTTAATGAACCTGCCTGTCACAGTTCAGTGCTTGGAATGCAATAAGATATATGGGTCAGAATTTTCTACAAACAGACTCAATAGAGATGGTGGTACGGATCAGGGACCCATCTGAATTTGAAGTGGACTTTGCTGGAGGTATTTAATCTAACCAATGGCAGAGGGCAGACAGACAGAATGACATAGTGAATCTGTCAAGTAAGGAGTTCTAGTTAAAGGGACCCTGACAGGTGTCAGAATGGCTGAACTGTACATTGATTCCAGAGGCTTCAGCCTGGGAAGGCTGCCCCCTGATTCTCTGACTCGTACCTGAAGGTGCTACTGTGGGATCTGAGGGGCTGAAATGAGGTGATGTTTCACAAAAAGGGAGGAAAAGGACAGCTTCTAAAACCAAACAGTCATGGATGGAAGTAGCTGAGGAAGTGAGAAGCAACAGTGTGGTCCCTCAAACCTGGAGACAGTGTTTAGAGAGGTTCAAGGACCTCAGGAGGGCAACAAAGATGACTGGTGTCCCACTTCCACATACCTACCTCCACTCTTTGACTTCCCCAGCATTCTCCTGCTTGGCACTCCTCAGACAAACACACCTTTAGGCTCCACTCGTTGCTCTTTCATCACATCCCAATCTTAAACAGCAGTACTCATACTCACTCTCACCTTTGTGCCATCTCACACCCATGCCTCACAGCTAAGTCACCCACCACAAATTGTGTGCTTCCCTCCCTCCACAGTCTATTTCTCACACTCACAACTTTTTGCTTTCTCTCTTGCATAAGAGAATGCAGAACTCCAGGGAGAGGCAGCGAACCAGAGTTGGGCAGAGGGTGTCAGAGAGAATGATGGCCATTGGCAATGCCTGTCCACCTGCCCCCTGGGGAAAGATGTCTTGTTTAAGGAGGCCGCAGATATCAGCAGCAACCTGCTGTGAAAGCCTGAGTCTCCTGAAGCACTGGTTCTGACACATCTCGAGAGACTTGATCTTCTGCCTCTAGACCCTGTGTTGGTGGCTTCACCTCCCTTGAGCAGGATCGCCATGTCCGTCCCCTCTGTCCTGTGGAGTGTCATGTGGTTGAGACAAAGGCAGTTGCTGTTGCTGCTGCCGCTTGTATTCCTCCTGCTGCTGTTAGTGATGGTGTTGTTCTCCTCTTCTTCCCCACCAGAGGTCTAAGACAGAGCTGCATAAGTTGGTCCCTTGTGGTGGTGAAGGCTGACAGCAGGGAAGTGCAGCTTAAGGTGAGTGAAGTCCAAGACAGACAAGTTGATTTCTAAGAAGTTCTAAATCATCTGTAAAGTAGTGAGAGCAGAGTCTCAGAAGTGCTGGGGGCACCAACCTCTCACTTAGGCAGGGCTGCATCTCTTCACTTTCACTGTTTGAAGACTTCCCAGCCAGTCAGTTTCACTGATCAATGGCTCCCCATTGTGCCCTCACCAAGGTGAACCTGGCAAGTTTCACACAGCTTGGGAAACCTTTGCTCTTGGTTGTTAAAGCCAGAATTCTGTGTCAAAAGATTGCCTAATTGAATATTTTAATTACTTACCCAACTGATCCACAGGGGTTTCTGGCTTGCCTACCCTGATAAAAAACAAAAGTGAGTGGGTTTATGTTGTGTTTCTGACTTTCTGCCACTTTCAGGTATATTAACACTCCGCTGGCACCCATGAGTGTCTCCCTTAGCGATTAAGATTTTGCCCACGGTGTGGGGAATTGAGAGTTGCTGAGCCTATGAATTCAGCGCTTGCTGTGGTGAGATTCCAACTCTGTATTGCTAGTCCAAGAACATGACCATGTCACCGCACACCCCCTTTGCCTTCACTAATATCGCTCCTCCTTCACCAACATCATTCGGTTATTTGCTTCTAGCTCCCCCTCCCTCTTGCTCCACATGTCACCCTTTAAAATCTTACTCACTCATTTCCATCCTTCATCTCTTACTCTTTTTTTCTCTTCTTCAATGCTTACTTTCTGAATCTTTCAGTTCTTATTGTGTTCCATATTCATTTTACACCTTTTTCTCATGTCTCTTAATTCTTACTACCTTTGATTCTTTCATTTTTCACTCTCCTTCATTTCACGCTTACGTTTATTCTCCTCCTTTATTTCCTTTACTGTATTCTCCCACCTCGTCCTCTTTTGTCAATGGGCTGCAAAGCAATAATGTAGGCAGACGTGCCAGGAAGGACTTGGGGAGCATGGGCATATAAAATGTTAGTTGGAAAGCATTTGGGGAGGCAGAGCATAGCATAGGTGAATATGAAAGCTGAGAAAATTAATATTTATATAAGTATTTTCAGGAGCATGTCCAAAAGGATTCACAGGCAACTAAGTTCATTTTTTAATCTTTTAATCATATTCACTGTCAGAATGCAGGGAAGTACAGAAACAAATTTGCCGACAATAAGGTCCTACAAACAGCAATGTTACTTCATTATTAGTGGCAGTTAACCGTTTCATTAAAATTTAATCAATTAGATATTTGACTTCCAATTTCATAGGTGAGCCCTCATTTCAACTAATCATTTTTTTTTGCCCCATCACATATTATACATTGAAGTGTGATACTTTTGGAAGGCAAAAGACGATGGGTGGGATTTTCTGGTCCCTGTCAGTGGCGGATGTCATGGTGGGCTAGATGGGAAAGTGTGGAGAACAGCCAAAAGTCAATTTCCCGCCGGCATGAAAAAAGTTTGCAACTTTCCACTCCCGACTTTAATGGCTATGTCGGGACACATATTTGAATGCACTTGAATATATGAATACTCATTAAAAAGGCAGCTCGCCAGAATCACACCCCCATCCAGATCACATGGCTACACCTGTGGCAAATTAGACTGGCGTGATTCATGGCTTGATATTAGGCGAGCGCCACTTCACTCATGACTTGGAGGTGTGTTCATGCACCTTTCATTGAGCTGTGCTCTTGGCAGCTCTGACTCTGTGCCAAGGCTGTGCAGGCAAGACCAGTAGGAACTTAAGGATGGAGTCAGAGCCAAGGCTTACCATGCAAGGCCAGAAGGAAAGAATGGCTGGGGTGTGGGGGAGTGGAGGAAAGAGTTTGAGGGCAAAGGTTGAATAGAGGGGGTGGACTAGGGATGAGACCACACAGTCACATGACTTTGGGCAGGGGTAATGACTGGGGAAGAGAGCAAACAGAGATATGACGGTGGGTGGTGGTGGTGGGGAGATGCGGTGGAACTTAGCATGGGCCGGAAAGCAGAGACAGTCCTGGGTAGCTGCGCAATAATTTAGAGGGCTGTGCTTGGCACCCCTGTCCTGGTCCCAGTCTAAGGAAGGCCTGTTTCAGTTACGCACAGCATGGTGCGTGGTCAGTCCCTCACACCATTGGTCCTAGGGGTTGGTGGCTTGATACTGAGCCAGAGATGGCACAGTCACAGTCAGCACAGGCATCTGCAGGCTGTAGATGGGGAACAGGTAATGTAGGGGGGTACTCGATGGTTTCATGTGGGGTGGGGAAGGGGGGAATCTTTGTAGGTCACAGTACAATTGGCCTCAAGATGGGGAGGGGTCAGATCTACATGGGGCATGGGGACATCAACATCCAATGGTTCAGGAGGAAGATAGGAATATCGATCACTTTAACAATGGGATGAAGCATTAGATGGGGAGGAAGGAGAGAGCTTGGAGGGAGGGAAACCTGAACATGATGCTCTCCCAGCACGATGGGAGTGTTGGTCAGGGGAGCGGTGCTGAAACTGGTCTGGTTGTAATACCTGAGCACCACCATTTTTCAAGCTGATCCAATGACACAGTTGAAAAACAAGCTATGAAAAATATTGCCAGGGGAGGGTTTTCAGGGCTTGTGGGAGGAGTTGGCTACTGCACTTGTGGCCAATTGAAGGGGTACCCAACTAATTTACACTTAACCAAATGGAGAGGAAGGGACAACGGAGACATGTTAGGGACAGTCAAATGCCAATTTAGGCAATGTGGCGCCTCAACTCATGTTGCACATTCTTACGAGGCTATCAACCCGGTTGGGGCCATTGTCAAATTGGCTTCCAAAGATCATTTGTTCCTCTCATGGGAAATCCTGAGTGTCAGAAGAAACCAACTGAAAAGGGACCACAGTCCAAAATGCATATGCCTAACAGCCCTAAGGCCTCTGTTCAATGTTTCTGTTCAATGTTTCCACAGGCACAAGCATGAGTGCCTCTTGGATGGAGCAGGCAATGTTGCCTTCATCCTGACAATCAGGCAATTAAGGAAGAGAGGAAGGGCCTGTCGCTGCCAGGCTGGACTAAGGGAAAATCCTTACCCTGATGAGCAAGGGGCATCAGGACCCCCTTAACACCCAGATGCTGATGATGACAAAGCCATTGAACAGAGGCATCTGTCAAGGCCAAGGATGTACAGAAGACACCTCTCTTACCTCCAGATGAATGAGACAAAGTGTTATAAATGCCTTCACATGTCTAGGGATTTGATGTCTCACATCTGCCACACTCTCCAGGAGGAGTTGATATCGCAGAGACTCGGGGGCTATTGCCAGTGGCTCTAATAGTGATCGCTGATCTGAACTTGTTCGCGAGTGGCTCGTTCTAGGGCTCCACTGGGAATCTCTGTGGGATTTCTCAAGCACCTGTTCATAACTGCATTCGGGAGGTTACAGACCCCCTATTTAGTGAGATGCACAATTACACCCAGTTCTCCATAGGTGAAACCAGCCAAGCTTGCAGAGCAGTGGGCTTTGCTGCTATCTCAGCATTCCCACAGGTGCAGGATGCCATCGACTGTACTCATGTGGTTTTAAGAGCTCCCTGGGAACAGCCACTACAATTCGTCAATAGAAACGTGTTCCACTCTTGCAATGTGCTGCTGGTCTGCAGTTTATGCAGGTATGTGTGAAATACCCTTGAAGCTCCCATAAGTCCTACATCTTGAGTTACTCACAGGTTCCACAGATCTTTGAGGGCCTTCAGCACATTCAAGGTTGGTTCCTCAGTGACAAAGGCTAGATGCAAAAGACATGGCTGATGGTGCCCATTCATCAGCCATTAAGTGTCTCAGAGGAGAGGTATGACACTACTCATTCTGCAATGTGCTCATTGATTGACCAGACCATTAGCATCTTGTAGATGTATTTTCAATGCCCAGATAGGTCAGGCGGCACTTTCCAGCACTCTCCCCAGAAGGTCTCCTGCATCATCATGGCTTGCTGGCGCTCCAAAGGGGAGTTATCTTTCCTGAATGAGAGGTAGAGGAACTGCACATCTCCTCCAATGATGAGAACATCGAGAGGGCTGAGCTAGAAGAACGTGAGGAAGCTGAGGCTCTAGGGAAAGAGGCCATAGAATGAACCAGACGTGGCATGTGACATGCTTATAGCCACCAGGTTCCAGGAGAATAATGACTACTAGCTCATACAAGACTCTTTCACCAGTGCCCTCCATACCGGGTCCACCTTACCACCTTGATTGTGATCCTAATCAGGACGACCCAGCACATTCATCTCTGAATGAAGAGTGACAATCTTGCTTCCTTGCAATATCCTCATCCTTGGAAAGTACTGCAGCCTTGGGAGCATATGGCCTTTCTGTTATGGGATAATAGCTGCAACAGGGTGTTTTGTGTGTAGAGTTGAGATGGTGCAGCCTCTTCAAGCATCTCTCCAGCATTCCATTGACTATGGCAGCCTTCAAGTGCCAGGAGCAGCACTGCAATCCTCAATGCTCTCGTAGTAATGTGCCTGCAATCTGGCAAGACACTTCAAGAACAATCATCACTCAGTGGTTCTTGCCTTCATGTGTGAGGTCGATTCTGAATCCGCACTGTGTTTTGTCTGCACAGGCAATCGTTCAGGCAAGTGTTCAGGCCTCATCTCATGCTCAGTCCCTGGCATTAGATATATCTTCAGGACCCAGTCACCTGTATTTCTCAGTAATGGGTGCAAGGCTGTATTTCAGCTCACCTTTCAGTGCACCATGCAAGATCAGCGTAGTCTGATATTTGCCAAGCACTCATGACCATGCCTCCATTTGGAGTCTCCCAGTGTCCTGTGTTAGCTAGCTGTGACATTTGTAGGCCAAAAAGAAAATGCTGACACTCCATCTGGGCCTTAAGGACCCCAATCATCAATAATATAGAGCACACATCAGATGTCTCAGAGAATCACTCTGATCCCATTTAAGACATCCACATTTTCACTCCAACAGTCTGACAAATGCACACTTAACCCAGGCACACCAATGCAATGGTAAGTTGTACGTTGCCACGTCGATTGATCACCTCAGAGCTGGCAGAGGGTTAATGGATGAAACACTAGCCAGAGCTTCTGGCCCAGCACTGCATCCTCCCATGTCCAAGTCAGGCATCTAAGGCATCTGCACACAACTCCTAGGTTGCACAGTTTGAACCATCTAAGCTGGAATCGCAAGGCTCAACATGGGTCAGCAAGGCTCAGAGCTCTAAATCATGCAGGTTGGAAGGCAAAGACTAATGTTGGGGTGATGTTCAGATGTACATATGGACATGAGGCAATGCAGCAGGCAGACAGGAGCGCATAAGATGTCCGAGTTTGGGTCCATATGTGAAGCTCGCTCAAGGCTTACGTAAAGTACATGGAGGCTAATGAAAGACACACACTCCATGTGCGTCGCCATTCAACCCTGCAAGATCCACATTGAGCACTCTACAATGCAGAAGCATCTGGGACTAAAGCAACCATCAGATTCTAAACTCATGAGGCAACGTTATATGAACCTCTGAAGCAGGTCTCAGAGATGCCTTGGCTACTACAACTTTCTTAGAGGCTGAGGCTTCACTCATGTCAATACTGAGCAGAGAATGGTCAGGCTTTGTAATGAGATGGTTCTAGAAACCATAGAGTGGAGTCAGGCTCTGGGACACCCGGGAGGAGGGGGGACATCTGTGACACTTGACGGACCATAGAGTGTTTCATCAGATAGAAGGGACATACACAACATGAGAAGTGGAATGAATCAAAATTAAAGGCAGAGTTTACCTGATAAAGCATATAAAAAACCATAACTTCTTGTGGAGTTGATTTCCCTGAATTTCAAAGAAGACCTGACATCCTCAACAAAACTCAGTTTGTGCCACTTCCTCACAGCTTTCAAAACGCTCTGTGCAGCACTTAAGCCAGCTGAACTAGCATTTTTTAAACCTGCTCAATCATGCCTATCTTTTATCTCCATGGTTGGGTTTTACAACTCTTCTGAACAGACATCAAGGCTCAGGTTTTCATCCACGGGTCGGCTGCAGAGAGTCAAGAAAATTCCAGGCTCCACGAACCCGGCTTTTAAAAATGACTGCCCGAACTTTCAATTTGAGTCTGGGAGTGGGCTAGAATAGAAATCAGGGAGGGCGACCACGCAAGTGGTGAAGGGCCAGAGACGGGCCCGGTGTGGATTGGGAGACTCGAGCACAAGTAAAAAGTGGGCCTTCTGAAAGGCCCTTTTAAGAGGTAGATTGTTAATGGTAAACTTCCTGAGACTGGAGGAGACATTATTGCCTTGTCAGGTGAGTGTCAAAGCTGTAGATGTTGTCTAACTGTTAGCTGACCATGGACAGATGGCCCATCATGGGCTTTCCCTATGGGAAAATTGTCATTATTGATGTCTAATCAAAGTGACTGAACCACTGAAAACATGGAGTGGATTCTCAAGGCACAGCCATGGAGATGGCACTGTCTTGCCACCACTACAAGGTACAGATATTGTGCAGTCATGTAGTTAGCTGCCAAGACTCAGTTGATGGATGAATGATGAACAGTGCCATGCTCATTATCACATCCATTTGCCCTGTTATCACACATCTATCAGGATGTGCAAACACTGTTGACCTTTGACCAGAACCCTCACAGCTGCGCACTGTCACAATGTGACTAAGAGAGGGGAAACCAGCCGGGCTGTCAGTGGATGCAGAGCACAGCATGTTACCCTAGTGTTGCATGGCACCAAGCATTTAAGCCAAGCCATTTTCTCCCCTAAACCTTACCAAATAACCATTGATGATATGGTGATAATGCTAATACATGTAAACACACAAAGGTGAATGAGAGCAATGTAATCCGAGTGGCTCACGACCCTTTTCACCTTATATTTTTATTCACAGAATGTCGCTCAGAGGAGAGGCAGAGGACTGGATGGGCCCAGCTGTCCCACACCCTCTGATCAGGACCTTCACATTCTAGTGGAAGAGGTCCAGAAGAGGAGAGCAGTCTTCTACCCTACTTCCACCGTAATCCACCTGCAACAACAAGAAGGCCTGGATTCAAATTCTTTCTTTGCTTTTTGCCAGGATGGAGGAAAAACAGGAGATGTATGTTAACTTGGGCTGATAAATGTTCAATAATATTTGTGCTACACAAATACCAGGCAATGACCATCTCCAACAAGAGATGGAATAACCACCACCCTCTTCACATTCAATAGCATTCCCATTGCCACCACCATAAACTTCCTGTAGAAGATCATTGGCCAGAAACTGACCCGAAGCAGCCTATAAGAGCAGCGAGCAAGAAGTTGGATGCTGTATTGTAAGTGCTTCATTGACTCGTTAAAGCCACTCCACCAACTGTGGTGTACAAGTCAGGAGTGTGATGGAACACCCTCGACTTACCTGGATGAGTGCAGCTGCAACAACAATCAAGAGGCTCAATGCCATCCAGGAAAAGGCAGTCCACATCATTGGGCACTTTACCCACTAACCTAAACATTCACTCCCCGTGGCTGCAGTGTGTACTATCTACAGGATGTACTGCATCTCCATTAGGCTTTCTCAATTACTTCCCAAACCTACAACCTCCACCATCTAGGTCAAAGGCAGCAGGTTCATCTTCGCACCATGAAGTTCCGCTCCAAGTCATGCAGTATCCCAATTTAGACATGTATCCTTCTTTATTCATCGCTGCTGGGCCAAAATTCTGGAAAGTTCTATTTGATAGCATGTTGTGAGCACTTTGTGACCCCCCTGCTCATGCTCTGGCTCTGCTTGATCATGTCCCTCCAGCTGGAGCTGCCCACAGAGTCGCCTCTCGCTCCTTTGCCTCCTCCATTGCATTAGGACCCTGACAAAGGCAGCATTCAGCTGCTTTCTCTCTGAAAAGAAACATTGAAGACATTAATGATTCCAAGGGGAAAGGAAGTGAAGCTCAGAAGATGAAATGTATGGAAACTGTAAGGGTCCACAGTTTTTTCTGCCCTATTTGCATAGTGGCTGATGCCATCTTGTACCTGAGGCACTAGCACACACATTGAGATGACCAAGATGGCACGGCAGACATGTAACATCTAGAGCCCTGCATGGAATGTTAAAGTTTTCAGTGAGATGAGTGACCCAACCTAGCTCTGTGCTCCAATCTCTGATGCAGCATATTAATGGCCAATCAGTTTTTGTTTTTATTTATGGATTTGGGCTTCATTGGCAAGGCCAGCATTATTGTGTATCCCTAGTTGCCCTTGAGAAGGTGGTGGTGAGCTGCTGTCTTGAATCGTTGCAGTCCATGTGGTGTAGGTACACCCACAGTGCTGTTAGGGAGGGGGTTCCAGGATTTTGACCCAGCGACAGTGAAGGAATGGCGATATATTTACAAGTCAAGATGGTGAATGGCTTGGAGGGGAACTTCCAGGTGGTGGTGTTCCCATGTGAAAGGATGCCCTTTGGCCTGTTAGGAGTGTCAAATCTGGTGAACAGGTGACAGGCCTTCATTGATGGAGTGCCATAGGTGATGCAGCTGTGTGTCACTCACTATTGCCTGCATTCCCAAATTCTCTTGAGATGCAGCAACTGTGATGTGAAGCCATTGAGTTCTGACAGTACTACTTTTAACAGTACTAATGAAGCCATTGGCTTTCAGCGCAAGGAGGTCTTCCTCCTTTCTTTCTAAGCAGACTCCTGTTCACTCCTGCAGCAGCAAGAAGCTAGAGGGCAACCCCAGAAAGGCCCCTTTGTGTTCAACCTTCCCCCTCATTGCCATTCCACAGCCTTCCGTCACCATTGCCTATCCACCTTGTGTTCATCAACCTAAACCTCACCTCACAGCCCATTCCTGATTGAAGTGCTAGTTTCTGAAAGTGGAGGCCTGCATGAGTACCACATCACAATGGTGTTCTTCGGGACAACGTAGGCAAAGAGCAGGAGCAGGCCAACCACACAGCCCTACAACCAGTTTGACGTTCATCACAACAAGACAGGCGCAGCGCTATGGCAGGTAGGCTATGTATGTTGCACTCACTTCGAAGCTACCAGTGAACTGAGGTCTGACTTGTGCACACCGCCCCTTTTCAAATGGGTTTGAGGCCGACGTAATTTCCCACTGGCGGGACACAAGATTGGAAGGCCTGGCAATATTCCAGTGGGTAGCTGTTTTAATATGCATTCATGAGATGTTAATGAGTGCAAATGATGTTCACGCCACTAGTCACTGGGATAGCTGACCCACCATAAACCCACCATCCAGAGAATTGCAAGCTATTTTTAGGTCAGCGGATTTCCGACTTTTTGCTTGCTGCTGGATTCTCCATTCCCGCCTGCCACGAAACATGCCAGGGGCTAGATTTGAAAATTCCGCCCTCTGTGGGTGCTTATAAACCTGTAGCCAGAGAATCCTCATCTGAGTGTAACTTGTCTGGATTTTGGACCTGCAAAGCTGAGACAGGAAAAATTGGTCTAGCTCTTTATTCTCCTCCATGCCAAAACTCTGTTGGTGAGAACCTCCAGACATCTACTGGGACCAGCGGTCCATCTTCACATGAGGGAGCTCCAAATTGACAGAGTTGAGAACCTGTGAGCTTTAACCTTTATTTTATAATGCCTATCCTCTGAAGCCCATCTCTGCAGAGTCCCTATCTGTTTGCCCTTTCTTTGTTTGTCTGGTTGTGTATGTGCTGGAGTATTTTTTATTAAAAGGGATAGATAGTTACATTTCCTGAGTACAATTGTGTGGTAACCTGTTCTTGAAACTTGTTTTAAAAAAAACAAGTTTTTAAAAAATTAATAAATTAACCATTCTGAGTTTGTTGAAAGAAGCCTGGTTAAAGTCTATTTTATTCTGGGTCTAACAGTAGTGAAAGTGAATAATTGTCCATTTTGGTAAATGAATTAAACTCTTAAATTAATGGTGCGATCTGTGGATTAGTGGGGCTAAATAAACTGCACACTCCTCTCATCTCGGTCGTAAAACTGTAGTCTTCCCAGGGGCCCAAGGATTTCATAGCTGTTGCAAAGCGACGAGAGTTATTCTGATGGGACCAAAGCTATGTCTTGTTCAACAGCACTGAGTCTGGATAATGCAAGGAGATAAGCGGATGAGCAGAGCTGTCAAACTTAGAAGTGAAATTTATGTTTAAAATGAGGAGGCAAATTGCAAGCCCATTTAAACATGTGGTGAGGTGTGCTGATTTTTCAGAGAGAGATAGCTCAAAGTAAGTTGCATTTTTAAACAAAAATAAGTGATTGTCACACCAGATCAGGGAGACTTGACAAGTGTGTATGAGTGATGAGAACTGTAGTTATCAATTGAAGGAAAATGCAGGGAAACTGAAACTGTCTTCAACTGCAATTCAAATGATTGCATGTTCCCATATAGCTACAGTCTCTTTCCACTTGTTGGACAAATGGAAAATTGAAAAATAATAGCAAAATCCCTTTTGCTTAAACAGGGGATTGCTCTGGGTTTTGCACATTGAAGTAAATTTTGTTGTAAAATTTGATAAAACTGATAGGTAATGGCTCACCTTTAAGTATATATCAAATTCCCTTTTGAAAGTTACTTCTGAATGTGCTTCCACTATTATTTCAGACACTGAATTCCACATTATAACAAATTGTTGTATAAAAGCAATTCTCATGGCAAATTCATTGCTGGCCTGTTAAGTGGAGGACAATGCAGCACTGTGATGTCTCAAGGAGGTGAGGATAAAATATCATCAAAGGTTTCAACTCCTGTCATCTGATTGCATGCCAAAGCTGCTGCTCTGTGATATTGAAAAGGCTGGCTCAAATGATCCCTGTGTTTTCCTGGTTTAGGGGGCAATTATATAAATCGTAAAAATGTAAAGTGGATAGGTATTAAGCTATTCTTTGTTAATTGAGAAGTGTGGGTGCTCCAATGTAGAATACTACCAAAGGTGAAGAGAGTAAAAGAGGAGGTGAGGTAGATGAAGGATAGACTTTTTACCAGCTGAACCTCTCTTTGCAGCAATATTGTTAAATAGGCCCAGGATAATGCTTCAGCCATCTACCTCACCGTCCAACCTCCTCTGTCACCTCGAACTTTTTCCTATCGCCCTTGACTCTCCCAACGTCACCCTGTGCTTTCCCTCACCTTCACACTTCCCACCATCACCCTTGACCAGTGACAGTAACTTCCATCTCTCACCCTCAACCCTAGCTTCCTCACCCTCGACCAGCCTTCTGTGATCCTGTAGCCTCCCTACATCAACCGGGACTTTCCCTCTGTTGCCTTCAACACCTTTGATATGCCTTCCCTCAAGCTGGACCTGCTCTCCAGCAAGCTTTACCGCCTCTCTCTGACATTCCCTCTGTGGTACAGCTTGCTCCCTTAGACACCCATGACCTGACATCTGACAGGAAGGACCCCAGCCTATGGGCCAGGCAATTGCTCCATTGAAACTACTTTTCCCCCCACCCAGCCATTCGACATCCAGTACCTTCCCATTGCTCCCATTCATGAGCTGACTCTACACTCTACCCTTTCAAGCCCTATGTTGCTTCCATTCAGACACCGACCCCACATGCAAGAGCCCCTTCACTTCACCCTTGTCTCCAGATTCACAGACATTCTCATGCTCCCCTCTCTGCTGCCTCAGTGTTTGACAAAGACAGCCACTCACCTCTGACCCAAATTGATCACCTTGCCTGGTGCACACTACCTTTAGCCAGGTGGCACGAGTTTCCCATTCAGCATTATCCTGGGCCTATTTAACAATATAGCTGCAAAGAGAGGTTCAGCTGGTAAAAAGTCCACGTTCAAGTGGAAGGAGGCCACCGTGGGATGGAAGGAATCTTGGGTGTACCATATGGGAGGATCATTAATTCCCATTGGTCAACTGCAGCTGATCTATGGATGAAGGCCATATACACAGAGATGCTCATATCTTTGCCTGCCCTCTTCCCACGGCTGGCTTTGTGGAGTTGCAATGGGTCTCATACACCCAGCCTTTTTGCAACTTTGGAGAGAGGAGGAGAGGATTCACTTCAGAACAAAGAACCTGGCCAGACAACAACAGAAGTCTACTGCTTACAAGCTACCATACACTTTGCAATCCTCATTCATTCCTTATCCCTTACACCCCTCAATGCAATGCCTTAAAAAAACCTCCTCATTTTTAAAATTTATGTTGCAATCTACAAGATTGAGGTTAACTAATTACCTATTCTTCATCTACCTCACCTCCTCTTTTATTCTCTTCACCTTTGGTATTATTCTACATTGGAGCCTAAACTCTTCACCTACATTTCTCAATTAACAAAGAATAGCTTAATATCTATCCACTTTACATTTTTACAATTTATATAATTGTGCCCCTAAACTAGGAAAACACAGGGATGATTTGAGCCAGCCTTTTCAACACCACAGAGCAGCAGCTTGATGGTAGGACTTAAATTGGAAAAGCTGTAACTTAATGAATATTCATGGCATGCTGATATATTGAAAAGAGGTTTCAGCAACCGGACGGTGTGAATTCCAACCTGCCGCTGAAACACCCCCAACTTAATTCCTTAATCTCAACCCCCACTCTGTAGGAGCTGAGATTTCAGCACCCACCTCATTAAGTCATCCCTCCCATCACATTTCCCACTCCCAGTGGTCTCATTAAATTCTGCCCAGGGGCAGTACTTAACACAGGCGAGGGACTAAATCGAGGAAGACACAAAGATTGGCCGGGTGGTTAACAGTGAGGTTGAGTGTCTTGGGCTACAGAAAGATATAGACGGGATGGTCAAATGGGTAGATAAGTGACAGATGGAATTTAACCCTGAAAAGTGTGAGGTGATACACTTTGGAAGGAGTAATTTGACAAGGAAATATTCAATGAACAGCATGACACTAGGAAGCTCTGAGGAACAAAGGGACCTTGGTGTGTGTGTCCATAGATCTCTGAAGGCTGAGGGGGATGTTAGTGGGGTGGTGAAAAAAGCGTATGGGACACTTGCCTTTATCAATTGGGGCATAGATTACATAAGTAGGGAGGTCATGTTGGAGTTGTATAGAACCTTGGTGAGGCCACAGCTGGAGTACTGTGTGCGGTTCTGGTCGCCACATTATAGGAAGGATGTGATTGCACTGGAGGGGATGCAGAGGAGATTCACCAGCAGGTTGCTTGGGATGAAACATTTAAGTTATGAAGAGAGGTTGGATAGACTTGGGTTGTTTTCGTTGGAGCAGAAAAGACTGAAGGGCGACCTGATCAAGGGGTACAAGGTTATGAGTGGCATGGACAGGGTGGATAAGGAGCAGCTGTTCCCATTAGTTAAAGGATCAGTCACAAGGGGGCATAAGTTCAAGGTGAGGGGCAGGAAGTTTAGGGGGGATGTGAGGAAAATCTTTTTTACCCAGAGGGTGGCAACGGTCTGGAATGCACTGCCTGGGAGGGTGGTAAAGGTGGGTTGCCTCACATCCTTTAAAAAGTACCTGGATGAGCACTTAGCACGTCATAACATTCAAGGCTATGGGCCAAGTGCTGGTAAATGGGATTAGATAGGTAGGTCAGGTGTTTCACACATTTTGGTGCAGACTCGATGGGCCGAAGGGCCTCTTCTGCACTGTGATTCTGTGATTGTGTGTGATTCTGTGAAGAGGCGGGAGGTATCAGGGTCCCTATCTAGCACTCTGCTGCTCGATTAAAGGGGCAAATGAAGTTTTCCCTCATGATTTTTGGTGCACCTTCCTTTCCTGGCTCATGGAAGCAGTGAAAATCTCCCAAAATTGCCTTGATGAGGGATGTCTAACTGGGGTGTTAACCAGCCTTCCGTTCCTTCATGCAGCTTGTTTCCAATCATTTCCATTTTCATTCCAAATTTCTAGCATTCACAATTTTATTTTTTTCTTTCTCTGATCACAAATATTTGGCGGAGAACTATTTTGACCTGCAGTGTGCTGAAATCTAGGCCTGATCCCTGCCTAAAACAGGAAATTTCTTTACGCAATTCCAGTTGTGGATTCAGTAATTGCAAAGAATTAAAAGATAGGATGACGAGTGAGTGTGGTTCGCTGTTTTGTGCATCCATGGCAGTTTATACTCTTCCAGAACCTGCTATTAAGATGTACAACTGCAGCTTCTGCTAACTGCATTCACCGCCTGCTGACTTTGACTATGTCTGCTCTTAACCTCAGTTCATTCATCCGCCACGGGAAATAAAAACCCTTTAGTCATTGTATTTTCTTTTATTTATTCAGCTCTTCTCCCTTATTACACAACACGGTGCCTTTACAATGCTCACTCCCAGCTGGGTGGAATTTTCTGAAATTATTGAGCTTTACTGAAAGAGCATAGCCCAGCACATCGCTGCAATATCTCTGCTAAAACGTTTTGTTTGTACCACATACTGCTCTCTGCGTGGCACATCTGTTCTATTGCTTCTTGTTATCTCCCATCAGGGCCTATTAGTTTAGAACAAAAACACAATGAAGCGCGCGGCAAGCTGCAAGGTATTCCATCTACGGCTTTAAAGGATTGAGCTGTTTGAAGCAGATAGCCTTTTCCCCCTTTCCCGATTTCTATTCTGAACAGCTGAAAACCTGTTAGCTACGAAACAGTGCCAACGGTGTAGCAGCTGCATAATAAGACACTGAAATATTGAAAGGATTACATTTTTTTCTCTCCCTTATATGTACGTGTGAGGAAAAGCAATGAACATTCACATTCAGCTCCTCCACAGTTGAAAAAGGCTTCATCTGTACCAGGCCTCAACTGTCAGCTAAATGAAACATATACAACCATCTCCACCTTCATCTCCAAATGAGATAAAAGCCATTGCTCTCACTCTGGGTTGTTTGATACCATATAAATGAGTCCCATGACTGAGTCCTTAGTCAGCGCTGAGTAAATTGCCCTCAACAGGAGTGAAAGAGATGTTAGGACCTATATTTTCTGGATTTTAGAAGAATGAGAAGCGATCTAATTGAAATGCGTAAAATTCTTAGAGCTTGACAGGGTAGGTTGTTCTGAGGTTGTTCCCCTGGACTGGAGAGTCTAGAATTAGGGGTCAGAAGTTCAGGATAAGGCATCATCCATGTCGGACTGAGGTGAGGAAAATTTTCTTCACTCAGAGCTTTGTGAATCTATGGAATCCTCTCTTCCAGAGGGCAATGAACACTTAGTTGGTAAGTACATTCCAAACTGAGATTGATGGGTTTTCAGACCGTAAGGGAATCAAGGAGTGTGGGGATAAGCCAGTAAAGTGGAGCTGAGGTTGAGGGTTAGCCATGATATTGAATGGCAGAGCAGGATCGAGGTGTCATATGGCCTCCTCCTGCTCTTATTTCTTATATTCTAATGTGAGAAATGTTCTCAGCGGTCCCAGGTTAGGGTGGAGGGCAAAAGCCCCTAACCCAAATTGTTACCTGAAATACCTACCACTCAACCTCAACACACCCTAGCCACCTGATGCAAATCATAGATGTTAGGTGAAGCTACTAATTAACAACACTTTTGGGATAATCTAAAATAATGATAATTTCAGTTTCTTCATAGTACTGTAATTTGGCCTTCAAGGGGTTAAATAAATAGCCTGACCACAGTATACTTTCAAGATCCATTTATTTGATATCTGATTGTTTTGATCCATTCTGTTGGTGCTGCCATCCCACTGCTGTATTATTTTTTTTCTTTTAGTTGAAAGGAAAAATCAACGAGTACCTGATTTATATTCAGCAATGGATATGTTCAACATGTGAAACAATGCTTGTTAAAATATTACTCGTACTGCTCAATTCCAGTATATTTGTGTATTAATATAAAAGTAACAGGTGACAGTCCTATGTTTAGTCAGACGCAGTGCACTGATGAAATTGAGCCGCAGTTCACACAGGGGACTAAGTAGAGTATGAATTAAAAAATATATCACATCTGGAGCTGAGGGTTTGCTTTTTAGTTGGCCACATGTCAACTCTATGCAGATAACCAACACTGAACAGCCCCCAAATGGCTCAGAACTCCATGCTTGCGAAACCTCACTGCAAGTGGGCAGAATTAACAACCTCCATAGCAGCAGTACTTTTAAGTATTTATCACAGGTTGATGCGTATTAAGCCCAACTATATCCTAGCCCGCTCACCTGAAGGAACTGTCTTGGGGCCTGCAGTCACCATGTGATGGCCTTACATATGGTGCAAATTAAGGAAAACATGGGAAGGAGGAGAAATGTGAACACTTGCTGTAGCAATAAAGAGCAAAATGATTTGTGATCACTCCACATTTAGTTATAGGAAATCTTGAACTGATGTTATTAAGTTCTTTGTAACAGAAAGAGTGGTCAGCACATGGGTAGCCATGAAGTTAAGAGGTAACAAGATGTTGTAATTGGGGCTGTAGATTCTTCCTTTATAGTTAAGCTGAGATGGGCCAAGCAACTTTTCTCATCTGTTAGGTACCTTTTAGAATTTATTAAATTCCCTTTTGTCCCCTGGCCAATGTCCTCTGGTACCACTGAACCAGAGAGACAAAAAAAGCACCAGGTTTAGGTTCTGAGCTGGGCTGGGATCTCATTGAGAGTGGCAGTTAAAGTACTAAAGTAAGCCACAATACTCCAGAGCTAGGGTAAACAGAAATATCTCCCAGGGTTCCTGCTCCCAATCACTACCAGAGACTTCTGTGAAAAAGTATGCATCTAGAGGTGATCATTGGCTGTGGTACCTCCCAAGATCAAATAGCCTGATGGCACTCATTACATAAACTCAAAAGTTGGAAAATGGCCACTTGTGTCAGGTACTGAAGGGGCAGCTGAGAGCTGTGACACCACACCCGTGTCGTGGGTTGGAGAGAGAGGCTTGGGAACAGAAAAGAAAAGCTTTCACTATGATTAATATTGATCTTCATTAAAAATAATAAGTTTTATTCATTTTGCAGTGGTCACATCCCTTTAATACATGCAGGCTAGGAAAATTAGAGTTCAGAAGAAGGTGAGCCAGGGTATCTGTGACAAAGATTAAGTACTAAAATATTGATTGAGGTGTATAAATATGTTACGCAGGTTAGCATTTCCTACGTATCTGTGTCAGAAGTCATCAGTGTCTCCTTAGAAATGACTGATGTATCTTTTTTCAATGCACCATTGGCATTCCAGTAGCTCTCCCGTGCCTTAGTTTAAGTTTACATGTCCTGATGGTGATTGCCATTGAGAATGCTCCCCAGCACAGTCCAAGGTGCTTTATTTACCTTTTGTGCCAAACTAATGTTTCCCATGTTAAAGGAGAATTAGTAAAGCTATCAAAAATTTGTTTTTTTCTTGTTTTTTGATTTTTAAACTTTGTGCTTATCAATCTGAGGGACTTTAGTTCTGTGAAATTTTATATTTCCATTGAGGAAATAAAAATCAGGAGAGATGTAAGATGAGTACTGATTCATTATAGCCCAATTCCTTAATTGCACAAATTCACCCCCATTTCTCAAACCATTTTGAGTGAGAATGCCACTAATACGAAACTCGGTTCAGTTTTGCACTTAATGGGCCAACATCCATTAGGAAGTGAATTGAATGAATCATTGGATGAATGTAACAGAAGTTCAATGTCCAAAATATAACCTATCTGCTCTCTTCTGAGGTACTGAGAAAGCATCATTATGTTTTTTCCTATTTTCATTTCTCCATTATTTTCCTTTCCTCTCTTGTGGTTTGTGATTGGTTGGATAAGCTGTGTGTGATTAGCAGGAGAAACTAAGACCGTAAAACTGAAAGATTAAATGATAGATTGATGAAAAATGATAAAAGATACAAAAGGAGTGGAAAATTCAAGAAAAATAATCATTGAAATGAATTATTTTGTTCCATGCTATCAGCTCCTCATTTAGAACTTTGGTTAGATGTTTAAACTTGAAGGATAGCCACTGTTGGGTGACTGGTGAAACCTACTTTGAAATGTTTCCTTGTTACTCTGTAGCAAGATGGAGATGAATGAAAGTCAGGGCCAGAATTTTCATGAAGATGGAGAGGCTCCCTGTCCTAGCAAAAATGGTGGCGGAGGGCCAGATCTGGAAGTCCCGCCCATGAACCCAGCCTCCACCATTTTCATAGAAGGGGAATGGGTGTGGGTTCTAATATACACACCCATGGTTCATGGAGGCAATTGCACATGATAAAGTACACCTATTTCAGTCAGGTCTGATTTCAGCTTGTGGGATGTCGAAAACACAGCTACACTTTAGACCTGGTGGGAGAAAATCTAAAGCTGCAAGAGTTCTTTGTAGAAGTAAGGTACCCTTTCGGGAGGTAAGTTAGGATGTGGTCCCAGAACGCCTTTAGGCGAAATCAGGTGTCTTTTGGGATTGTTAAAAGTAAACATGAGTGTGCATAAAAATTGCATAAACTAATTGGAACTGTCAAGCTCATTGGAACTGTCAAGAGAACTATCAAGCTATCAAGGGATTTAAACCTCTTGCTCTTTAATTATTAGAAAAACACTGTCTGCGGTGTTAAAAAAAAATCAGTTCTTGCTCTTTAACTCTTTCAGTTGACATAAGCCTGAGGGTTATCATTACAGGATGATATACCACCTTCATTCCAAAACCAAACTCAATCCAACTTCAGTCATAAAGCTCCATATGCAGAGGTCACTGTGCACACACTCACCCAGAAAGTGAGCTCCAAGTCATTGCTGACTTCTTCTCTGAATCATATGAGAAAATGAGTCTTTCACTGAACACCCAAAAAGCTAAGGTCCTCTTCCAACCATCTCCCATAGTGCAACACTTTCCCCCATCGATTAAAATCAATGGTGAGATCCTAGAAAATGTGGGCCATTTTCCATATCTTGGGAACGTCCTCTTGATGAAGGCAAGCATAAATGACAAAATTCATCATCACCTCCAATATGTCAGCTCAGCCTTCACCCAACTGAGGAAAAGGGGTTTTGAGAACTAGGGTCTCAAACTCAACACTGAGGTCAGGTTTACTGGACAGGAATGATCCCTGTGCTTCTATATGCTTCAGAGACTTGGACAATCTACAGCAGGTACTTCAGAGTTTAGACTAGGGATTAAACCTAATACCACAGAATTTAGCCAGGTAGTGTAGGGTAAAGGGTTAACATCAGAAAATATGATGCTGATGTAATGATGAAATAACACCACATGATTGAGTCACAGAGATCTGAAGAGAGGTGAAGTTCCAACATCATGCAGGTAGGAATATGTGTATAGTAGCTTTAAACAAAGAGTATTGGTTTTAACAAACTATAGTCTCAAGCGGATTACTTTGGGAGAACAGACAAACCCCAAAGAACCCCATCTAGACCCCGAACATATGACGAGACATGGTAGCAGCAGACAGCAAGTAAAAGACCCAGAAAATACCCCAAGAAGCAGCTACAGACCAAGCAAGTCAAGGCATCCTTAAAATAAGCATGAAAGGAATAGATTCAAAACTCACCAAAAAGTCAGTGCATCATGGGTACAACAGAAGCAAGCTGAGACACAGACCCTGAGTCCAGATGGTAGTGAACACAGACCTGAAGCAACAAGCAAAATCAGTGAAGCAGCTACTATTTGCAGGGCTTAATACAAGCATGGGATTCACACTACCATTCCCAGAACCATTCCAGTGGCTTAGCACTGGGATAACTGGAGAAAGAGGCTTTCCAGATACATAACTGCTTCTGGATTGCACAAAAAAAAAACCCAATAAGGTCTGTACTTACTCTGCACAGTTGGAGCTATTGCTGATGACATAATAGTGGGGCAGGAAGTCAATGAGACTTCAACTTTTTATGATGAAGTCTTGCAAGCATTTGATTCATATTTCAGCATTCACGGAAAAATTAACTACAGAAAGAGCAAAATTTAACAAGCAAAAACAAAGACCAGGTGAGAGCATGGATTTATTCATCAATGATCTATACAGGCTAGCAGAAAATTTAGGGAATTTAGGATTGATTTGTGATTGCATAGTAGTTGGAGTCTTATTTGAAGCTCCATCAGATCTCTTGCAAACAAGAGAAGATTTAACTCTAATCAAGGCAAACTGAGACAAACTGACCTCAGAAAGCAAAATAGAACCTTTGATTTTGGGGAAGGTGAGTTCCAATGGAAACAAATGAGTGAGGCCATACAGGATGTAGGCCAACAGCGAGAAAGTCCACCAACGTAGAAGCCTATGGAAAGGGGGTAAAGAGTGCCAACCACCATCTTGAAATGCTCTCGGTGTGGCGGGAGAAGCATGCACAAGTGGGAAGAATGCCCAGCAGGAGGAGCAGAGTGCCACAACTGTGGAAAAGTGGGACATTTTAAAATTATCTGCTGATCCAAAACACAGCCTGCGAAAGGAAGGAAAAATATATTAAAGCCAAACCACATACAAGAAGTGGATGAACCACAGAAAAAGGAAATAACTTCCCTAGGAGAAATAAATGAAATGGAAAGCAAATACTGAACTATTAAACTTGAAGTGGATGGTCTCGCCACAGAGTTTAAAATTAGACACGGGGCAGGAGGTTCTGTCTTTTTTAAGTAAAATGGCTTAAGCACATTATGCTACAGCTGTCACCTATCAAAGTATGGGGTCCAGTTGGGATTACACTGAAAGTAATAGACCAACACATGGCAAAACTGAAATACAAAGATAGAGAAACCATTGAACCTCTGAGTGTCATCCAGAATCAATAATCTTCATTACTAAGCAGGAAAGCATGCTTAAAATTGAAGCTAATCTATAAAGCTGATGAAGTTGCTGATGAGGATTACAACAATACATTGGGATGACTGAAGACCGAGTACCATCTTACCCTAAGAGCCGATGGTAAACCAGTTTGCCTCTTTACACCAAGGACAGCCCCTCACGCACTCTTGGACAAAGTTAAGAGTGAAATTGAGAACATGCTGCAGCAAAGGGTTATCTCACCTGTAACCATGCCAATTAAAAAACGGTATTCAGGAAGGGTTATAGTCCCAAAGCCAAATGACTCAATTAGAATCTGCATGGCTTAACTCAACTAAGCAAATCAGTGGAATGTGAGAGACTAACCCTGTTAAATCTGAGACTTTGGGTGGAGATGTAGGAGGATGTATATAATTGGGATGAAGACTTGGGGTGGGGGGGGGTGCGATGTAAAGGTTTGACATCAGAGGCACGCAATGCTGATGTAATGATGTTGTAACACCATTTGGTTGAGTAACAGGGATCTGGAGGGAGCAGAAGTTCCAACCTCATGGAGAGTTCCCAATATGTCTATAGCAGTTGAAAATAAAGAGTAACGGTTTTAATAAACTATAGATTCAAGCAGCTTACTTAGGGAGAATAGGCAAACCCCAAAGAACCCCATCTAGACTCTGAACACACAACAAAACAGGTAGGGTGGATAGCTCACCTGTTGCTGCAGAGATCAGGTGCAGACTATATTAACCCGTAACCAGTAAACTTCCTACCGATAATGGACAGGAAATGGGAGGGGAGTAGCTACCAGCAGTCAGGTATGTGTGGGGAAGGGGGATCCAGGAGAGAAGGTTGGGAGCAGATGAGCACAGCAGAAGCTGTTGCATCATGAGGCCACCAAAGGTAACAAAACAATTTACCAGCTTGGGCCTCTTTATCTTCTTGATAGGCTTGACTCTCTTCAACCTGGTGGCAAGGCCATTGCAACTTCCCTGCTATTATAAATTGTAGTCAACATTTAACTTCATTCTGCATATCTAAAGAAGGACTCCACCAGTTATGAGCTGGTGTCTTAGCACCCTATCCCGGAGTCTGTGCAAACACGGTCAATGGTATCCTGGGGACTCAAGGGTGCATGTACAGTTTAAACTTCCCACCCATCTGGTTTCCATTGGGCAAATAGATTTAAAATCACTCCCTCAGACTGAATTGTTCTTTATAACTCGGTTCCACACAGAACAGTGAATATGCCCAGTGAACCATTGCTGCTGCAACTGCCCTTATTAAATTATTTAAGTATTCCATATAGGAAGGAACAGGAGATGTGGAGAAGCATGGCACAATTGTTTTGGGTTAGCCTAAGGGGCTTGTATTTCTAAAGCAAGCCATTATGTCTCAGCTTTTTCCTTGCACCATTAATGCACCATATTCTAGAAATTACTGTGAGTGATAACAGCAGGAGAATGCTTAAAAGGATCATATGATTTCATCTGCCTGGTACGGTTTGACACAGCAGGCTTTAACATATTTCAATAGGTTAACACCTCCACTGAAATAGCAGGCAGAAGAAAGCAACATCAACTTGTTAAGACTCATCCACAGATATCGCCAATGGTAATACTTAGACTCACCTTTCAAGAAATGTGGCTTGGAGAAAAGCATCCCCTTCACGAACTCAATAGAACTTGAGCCTGAACTCTGCTTGTCTCCTGAAGATTGCCCTAGGATGTTCAGTAATGTGAATCAGATGCTGTGAAGTTGGAAAGTAATGCCTCTACACTTAAGGGTATGATAGGTTGGCTGCGCTTAAAATTGGTTTTAAAGTAGAGGCCGAGGGAGAGGACAAAACTTATGCCTTTGTCCAAATAATGGTCAAAAGCATCAGTAAAACTTTGAAGATTTTAGCAGTTGCAGCTAGATACTTGGCACACAAGATGCACAAATGCAGTTAGCAGACTGTTGCAAAGGTAAGACCTGCTTTAAAAGGGATCAGATGTTACACGCATGCTTTATAGTAGCATGGTTACTTAAGGGATGCAGCACTGCAAAGCTCACTGAATTGTAATAACTCAATATTCACAGATTTAGACCAGCTAAAGTAACTTTGTTACCCAATGCCGACATTGAGTTTTAGAGCATATGTTAGAGATCCTGCATGTCCATAAGACAGATACATTTTTGTTCCTTGAAATTTGTGCATGATGACTTAATGAGTCATTGAGCAATATTAATGAAGGCAATGCATCAAATGAAAAAAATCCTTCACCGAATGGATGCAAGGAAGGAAATGGATAAATTGTCATAAGGAGGTAGAATCCCCTGCTATTGATGGTTCACTGGCTAAATGTATCAACTTGCTTATGAAGAAGCACCCAGATGCAATCATTGGTTTTTGTTGAGTTAAGCTTTCTCTGCTGGGGTAATTTTGGGAATATTTTCTTTCTTAAACACAAATATTGTCCAGTGTTTCTGCATGACTAATTTATTATATTAGTAAAGGCTTACATCTGGATCAAATAAAATTTGTGATGCTAAACACAGTGAATAGAATGACTGGGCTTTGACAGTTCTGCGGGAGCACAGCCGACTCAGGTGCGTGCCCGCTGAACGGAAGATCAGAACGCATTCCCGACGTCACCACATGTCATTTTACACGTCGGTATGCGGGGCCCACCCCCATACGCCGACCAGAAGGCTCAACCCCATGTGTATGCTGCACATGTGGAAGCCATACTAAGCTCCTTCTTCCTGGCTCACACCAAGTCTGCCACCTGTCACCTACATGAACACATTTATCTTGTTACACAGACTCCCTAGAAATTCTCTATGGAACCCCAGGGATCCATGGATCCTAGATTGGGAACCACAGTACTAGATGTTGGATCTGGGTTGTTCCACTTGCCAATCAGTAGCTACATCAAATCGTTGCAAATATACTATGCATCAGTTGCAAAACAGAACTGTCCTTACAATCCCCAGACATTGTGCAATTGCATCTTAATCCCAACCATTTTATGATGGTGCAATTCCAATTCCACACTCGAAATCTCTTTGACATTAGTAAAATCATTGAATCGGTGCTAATCAGGTTGAATTGCCTGTGGTGGAGTAACGGGCAAAGGAGCCGGGGTTGAGGCTGCCAAGGCATTTTCCTGTGGGGAGCAACTGGGCCAAAGTTCCCTTCTTTTAAAGAGAAACGGATTAAATGCCTGTCTTGTTTATCCAACTGAACAATGAATTATATAAATACTTCAAAGGGAAAAATTTGCAGTGCTATAGGGAGAGGGCAGGGTTATGGAACCAATCAGATTTTTCTTTCAAAGATTCAGCAATTGCCTTATGTGTTGAATGGCATCTATCTGCTTTGCATCATTCTATGATAAGCTAATGGCTAAACTGCAAATTCTGAAACGAGTGCTGAAAATGAAATTTTATTTGCATTAACAAAGAAATGACCAATCAAACACAGCTGTAATAATGGGTGGAATTTTCTGTATGGCATGTGGGGGTGGGCCCGATCCGTAAAATGTGTGCTGACGTCACCGCGCATTATTCCGATCTTTAGTTTGGCGGGAGCGCACAGGAGTCGGCTGCACGCCTGCCAAACTGTCAAAGGCCTGTTAAGGCCATTAATAAAGCAATTAAAGTAATCGTCAGGGCTGCCCGTCCGACCTTAAAGTTGGCGGGCAGGCGAAGAGCCCAGGCAACTTTTGCATTCTTCATAAAATCTCATCCACGGGCGGGATAAGGTTTCATGAAGTGTTTATCAATTAAATAAAATTTTTCATGAAAATTCATAAACATGTCCCAGCCCATGTGACACTGTCACATTAGGGGAAGTGTCTGAATAACTTTTTTTGTGCCATCTTTATAACTGAACTTAACCTCCCTGAGGCAGCTCCGGACGTGCGTCACGCAAAATTACGATGCGCAGCAATCGCTGGCGGCGATCGGCTCCACGCCCACCCGCGCCCGCTCCCAACCAGCCTACCCAACTGGGAGAAAATTCTCCCCAATGTCTATTTCACATCTCTCAATTATCTAGCAAACTGCTTAACTAACAAAAAAGTCAGAAAACTTTGTTAACCAGCTACATAGTGTAGATCTATACAGGAGAATAGTCCAATGCCAACAAAGAAAATTGTGTTCAAGCAACAATGAACTGCATATTCCAATTAGCTTTATAATTGGAGATTTTGCAAGGCTTTTGGTGGGGTACATCTCCCAAATGTGCAAAGGAAAAGCAAACATAAGAGTATATCACATCGATGTGGATGTTCCATAACAAGATGGATCCATAGGGGAGTGAGAAGGAAGCTGCATGGCTTTAGGGGGAGCAAAGACGTATATGAATATTATTGTGAAGCAATATTATACAATATGATGGAATGTTGTATACAATATATTTATATGAAAGAAAAGCAGTACTGGGAACAAGTAATGTTAACAAGAATGTAGCAAGTAAAATATATATTTATATAGCATGCTTTACAACCTCAGGACATGCCATAGCAGTTAACCAAGATGAAAATTCCCTTGAAGTAGAGACACTGGCCGGGATTTTCCAGCCCTGTCGCAGGCAGGACCTGCCGCGGGTGAGGCGGTGCCCCAGCCAGAAGTCCATTGACTTGCGGCGGGACCAGAAGATCCCGGCGGCGGGCAGGTGTGGAAAATCCCACTCATCATTTTAATGTAAGAGACATGGTAGTTAATTTGCGTACAGCAAGTTCTCATGACAGAAATGAGATAATGACCATGTTATCTGTTTTGGTGACCTTGTTGAGATGATATTGACCAGAATACCAGGGAAAACTCACCTGCCCTTCTTTCAAATAGTGTAATGGGATATTTTATATCCACCTGAGAGAGCAGATGGGGGTTCAGTGTAATGCCTTACCCAAAAGACAGCACCCCCAACAATGCAGCACTCTCTTAGTACTATGGGTTTAAATCTGTAAAGTGGAGTTTGAAGCCTTGAAGTCACAACCTCTTGAGGCAGGAGCTTAAATGTAACTACTGAACTACATCAAACACCATGGGCAGAATTTTACGACAGCAGGATTTTACGTTCCCGCTGTCATCAATGGGGTTTATAACGGCTCGTCGCATTTTTCAGCCCCGTCCCCGCCAAAACAGGGCCATAAAATTCTGCCCCATAAATAAGACACTGGATGTGAAAATAGCATGTTACACATTGTATGATGCGGAAGGATATTAATGTCCAAAAGTCAAATTACCATGCCTTAAGTGATACCTCAAAAAATAATTGATAATTGTATAGCAGGAATCAGTTAGAAAGTTAATTAATTGCTTAGGGTTTTATATGTGACATTCTTGGCTCTGAACTCTAAAATGATGTACTTAAAGAATATCCAGTGACTATCATTAGTATATTGTAGTAATGCAAAGATATAACACTTAACAAAATTGTCAAATTTCAAAATGTATAAAGCTCAATATGCTGCCAACACCTATGCATTCATCATTAAAGGCAAGCAACAAGCACGATGTGCATTCCCAAGGTGCTTCACATGAGTGTAATCAACGACAACTTTTATGTATATAGAGCTTTGAGTGCAATCAAGTATCCCGAGGTGCCTCACGGGAGTGTTCTAAAGCAAAATTTGACACCAGAATCACAGAATCACACCGTGCAGAAGAGGCCCTTCAGCCCATCGAGTCTGCACCGACACGTGAGAAACACCTGACCTACCTACCTAATCCCATATACCAGCACTTGGCCCATAGCCTTGAATGTTATGACGTGCTAAGTGTTCATCCAGGTACTTTTTAAAGGATGTGAGGCAACCCGCCTCCACCACCCTCCCAGGCAGTGCATTCCAGACCGTCAACACCCTCTGGGTAAAAAGGTTTTTCCTCACATCCCCCCTAAACCTCTTGCTCCTCACCTTGAACTTATGTCCCCTCGTGACTGACCCTTCAACTAAGGGGAACAGCTGCTCCCTATCCACCCTGTCCATGCCACTCATAACCTTGTACACCTCAATCAGGTCACCCCTCAGTCTTCTCTGCTCCAACGAAAACAACTCAAGTCTATTCAACCTCTCTTCATAACTTAAATGTTTCATCCCAGGCAACATCCTGGTGAATCTCCTCTGCACTCCCTCCAGTGCAATCACATCCTTCCTATAATGTGGTGACCAGAACTGCACACAGTACTCCAGCTGTGGCCTCATCAAGGTTCTATACAACTCCAACATGACCTCCCTACTTATGTAATCTATGCCTCAATTGATAAAGGCAAGTTTCCCATATGCCTTTTTCACCACCCCACTAACATGCCCCTCCACCTTCAGAGATCTATGGACACACACGCCAAGGTCCCTTTGTTCCTAAGAACTTTCTAGTCATGCCATTCATTGAATACTTCCTTGTCAAATTACTCTTTCCAAAGTGTATCACCTCACTTTTCAGGGTTAAATTCCATCTGCCACTTATCTGCCCATTTGACCATCCTGTCTATATCTTCCTGTAGCCCAAGACACTCAACCTCACCGTTAACCACCCAGCCAATCTTTGTGTCATCCGCAAACTTACTAATCCTACCCCCACATAGTCATCCATGCCGTTTATATAAATGACAAATAATAGGGGGACTGAGCGCAGATCCCTGTGGTACGCCACTGGACTTTGGCTTCCAGTCACTAAAGCAGCCTTCTGTCATCGCCCTCTGTCTCCTACAATTAAGCCAATTTTGAATCCACCTTATCAAATTACCCTGTATCCCATGTACATTTGCCTTCTTTATAAGTCTCCCATGTGGGACCTTATCAAAAGCTTTGCTGAAATCCATATAAACTACATCAAGCCACAAAAGTTGATTTTAGGGCACATGACAAAAACCTTGGTCAAAGATATAGAGAGGAATTGTATCCTCCTCCTGGAGATGGGCTAGGAGGCGGAAGGGCTTCAATCAATTGGCTTCCCAGTTACCACGCCCCCACCAATTAAGTCCGGGGTGGAAGGGCTCAAGAACAGCCTTCCCACCCGGAAGCCAATTGAGGCCGTTAAGTGTCCACTTAAGCATCACTGAAACGCCTCATCCCAATATTGGCTGGGCACTGTGTATGCCTGCAGCCTAGTTGGGGTGGTGGGGGGTACGGGGGGTGGGGGGGTTGGGGGGGGGTTGGGTGCAGTGGGGGAATGGGGGGCTATGACCCTCCTACTTGGGCAGCCAAAGCCCAATGCAGATATTTGCCCAGAGGCATTAGCCTCTCACCAGCAAAGAACCCCCCCTCAACCCCTCCCTGGGGCCTCTGTGTCAGACCTCAGTGAGCTGGTCCCACTTACCTTACCCTTGGGGCTCCACTGCCATGGCCTCCTGCAGTACCAGCAATGACCATTGCTCGTAGTGGTGCTGCCAGTACTAGAGAGCTTTGGGCCTCTAGCTGAAAGCTGCTGCAGCACTTGGAGGCAGGAAATTCCTCCTGTGGATGACGAGTACCCCAACTCCAACCAGGTAAGTTTTGAGTCAGGGGTGTGCAGGATGTTTGCGGTGGGATTGCCACTAGCTCTCCAGTCAGTGAATGGATTGACCACCACAAGCATTAAATTCTGCCCAAAAGTTTTAAGGACTATCTTAAAGGGGAAAAGAGACGCAGTGAGTTGGAGAGGTTTTGGAAGGGAATTCCAGACTTTAGGGCCCATGCTGAAGGCACACTCTCAGTGAATGGTGAAAGAAATCAGGGATGAGCAAGAAGCCAGAATTGAAAGAACACAGAGCTTTCAGAGGATTGCAGGGCAAGAGCAGATTACTGAGACAAGGAATAAGGTTTGTCTTTGTCATCACAGTAAAAGTAGCTGATACATAGCACAATTATCAGAATACAAATCATAGAATATCATATACTATCTGTGTTTAACCCAATAGAGACAATGATGTCAAGGGTAAGCTATGTATTTGGAAGTATAATAGTTTCCACAATGTCAAACTGCTCAGTTGGTTTTGGTGATGATCTGAGTTTTCATTGTTCCTTTATCTTTAATTGTTTCCTCGTTTGGTAATGCTCTTCTTCTTGGATTTTCTTTCTTTGTTTTTAAATTTGGTGAACAATTAGATGTTTCTGTGATCTGATGCTCCCAATGGGAAGCAACATTTGAGGGAGCAGATCTTGGAAAATCGCAAGCATGTAACCTGTGTTCGTTGAGATGGAAGTATTCAATTGTGGAAATTTCCCTGATCTCTGACCCGGAATACTACAACTATCGGAATTTAACATCACCTCTGACAGCCGGGTCAGTCAGAACAGGTACATTCATTGTCGGCAATCACTTGATGCAACTAGGCCATACATATCTGTTAAATTATGGATTATTGATTTATTTCATTTGGTTTTTGAAGATTTTACCACACTGTGATATCAACCAGGAAAGACCAGGGAAAATGAATTCCTTTAGTTTGTCTGTATTGAGTTGGAGAAATAAATCAGAAATTGTGTAGAAGTTTTAAACTGCGGCCAATTCAATGGAAGCTAAAGGTGGTGTGAATGTGAAGAGCTGGAACAGGACAGAACATCTCAACACTGCAATTCAATTTTACCTGTAAAAAATTCAGCACAGGAGTCCGAATGGCCCTTTCTGCCCAAGATATGGGTTGCTTCACCTATTTCCCTCTTCTTTCTAATAACATTTATCATTTTTCAAAAGATAAAGCACTAGAATTTGACCAGCACTATATTATGGGCATGGGGTCACTATTAGCAACTTGCTGGCCTTGTTGTGGTGGAGGTAGGCAGGATGTAAATTTGGTGCTGCCATCTCATTTAGCTGATTGTAGTGGTGGGATGAATGGGTTCTGTGCTGCTAGCTGCTGCAGCAGGAAGCCAAGTAGCATGTGCTAATAGCATGTAGTGCAGACAGCCTTCTGTTCTCAAAGGCAGTCTATCCCTCATAAAAGGAGACTGTATTGAATTACAAGAGGCTGCTGCTGAATAATATTGCTGCAATTCTAAACAAGGAAATTGGAACACCAGGCTGAGAGGGGCTCCACGTTCACTGGTGCATGAGCTGGAGGCCTCGTGGTGGAGGGGATAGATGGAGAGATGCCATAGTTCCATAGGGGCCAGGAGGCCCTCAAAGATCACTCTCAGGAGGGATTATGAGCAGGTGACCAGGAAGATTAGCTCTCAGCATCTTGACCTGAGCACTTGACAGCAGTGCCACAAGAAGTCTAATGACTTCACATGGGTGATCGAGGTCAGTCAATTTATCTTCACATGACATCTCCTACTCATTACACCATGAACATTGCATGCTGCTCAATGCACCAGACCCTCATCACTCAGACATCAGCAATCCCTGGCACTGAGGAATCATGCCTAACATCCAGGTGCAAACATATGAACATATGAGTTAGGAGCAGGAGTAGGCCACTTGGCCCTTCAAGCCTGCTCCATCATTCAATAAAATCATGACTGATCTGACTGACCTCCTGTCTATCCCAGCTATCCTTTCACCCCCTTATTTATCAAGAATCTATCTACCTCTGCCTTGAAAACATTCAAAGACTCTGCTTCTACTGCCTTTTGAGGAAGGGAGTTCCAAAGACTCATTTCCCTCTGAGAGAAGTTTTTTTTCTCATTTCTGTCTTACGTGAGTGACCCCTTATTTTTAAACAGCGACCCCTAGTTCTAGCTTCTCCCACAAAAGAAAATATCATCTTCACATCCACTCTGCCAAAACCCCTCAGCATCTTATACATTTCAATCAAATCACCTCTTACTCTTCTAAACTCCAGTGGATACAAGTCTCGCCTGTCCAATCCTTCCTCATAAAACAACCCACCCCATTCCTGGAATTGGTTCAGTAAACCTTTTCTGAACTGCTTCTAATGCATTTACATCCTTCCTTAAAAAAGGAGACCAGTACTGTACACAGTACTCCAGGTGTGGTCTCACCAGTGCCCTGTACAACTGAAGCACAACCTCCCTACTTTTACATTCAATTTCCCTCACAATAAATGATAATATTCTATTAGCTTTCCTAATTACTTGCTGTACCTGCATACAAGCCTTCTGTGATTCATGCACAAGGACACCCAGACCCCCCTCTGAATCTCAGAGCTCTACAATCTCTCACCATTTAAATAATAATCTTTTTTATTCTTCCTGCCAAAATGGACAATTTCACATTCTCCCACATTATACTCCATTTGCTAGATCTTTTACCACTCACTTAACCCAACCATGTCCCCTTGTAGCCTCCTTACATTCTCTTCACAACTTGCTTTCCTGCCTATCTTTGTATGATCAGCAAATTTGGCAACCATGCTTTTGGTCCCTTCATCCAATTCATTTATATAAACTGTAAAAAGTTGAGGTCCCAGCACTGATCCCTGTGGGATACCAATCATTGCATCCCACCAACCAGAGAAAGGACCCATTTATGACTACCCCTGGTTCCCTGTTAGCCACCTATCTTCTATCCATGCCGATATGTTAACCCCAGACCATGCGCTCTCATTTTCCATGATAACCATTGATGTGGCTCCTTATCAAATGCCTTCTAGAAATCTAAGTACAGTACATCTACTGGTTCCCCTTTATCCACAGCATGTGACTCCTTCAAAGAACTCCAATAAATTGGTTAAACATTTCCCCTTCACAAAACCACGTTGACTCTGATTGCCTTGAATTTTTCTAACTACACCTTCATAACATCTTTAATAAAAGCTTCCAACATTTTTCCTATTATAGATGTTAAATTAAGTGGCCTGTAGTTTCCTGCTTTCTGTCTTCCCCTCTTTTTGAATAAAGGAGTTACATTTGCTATTTTCCAATCTAATGGCACCTTCCCCGAATCCAGGGAATTTTGGAAAATTAAGACCAACGCATTAACTATCTCACTGGTCACTTCTTTTAAAACCCTAGGGTGAAGTCCATCAGGACCCAGGGACTTGTCAGCCCACAGGCCCAACAATTTGGTGAGACAACACTTGGAGTATTCTGTGCAGTTTTGGTCTCCTTACCTAAGAAAGAATATATTTGCTGTAGAGGGAGTGCAATGAAGGTTCACTAGGCTGATACCAGGGATGGCAGGATTGTTATATGAGGAGAGATTAGGTTGACTAGGCCTGTATTCACTGGGATTTAGAGGAATGAGAAGGGATCTTATTGAAACATATAAAATTCTGACAGGCCTGGACAGACTGGATGCAGGGATGATATTTCCTCTATTCTCTACCACAGAAGACTGTGGAGGCCAAGTCAATGAATACATTTAGGAAGGAAATAGATAGATTTCTAGACTCTAAAGGTGTCAAGAGTTATGAGGAGAGAGCTATGGCATTGAGATTGAGGATCGACCATGGTCATATTGAATGGTGGAACAGATTCAAAGGGCTGAATAACCTACTCCTACTCCTATTTCCTATGTTGCTATGTTTCTAGGACCCAGGAACTCGTCAGCCCCGACAATTTGCTCAGTACCACTTCCCTGGGATTGTAATTTTTCTGAGTTCCTCCCTCCCTTCCAATTCCTGAATTACAGCTATTTCTGGGATGTTGCTTGTATCCTCTATAGTGAAGACCGATGCAAAATACCTGTTCTATTCATCTGCCAACTCTTTATTTTCCATTATTAATTCCCAGACTCACTTTCAATAGGGCCAATGCTCACATTGTTAACTCCTTTCTCATTTAAGTATCCACAGAAACTCTTACCATCCATCTTTATATTTCTAGATAGCTTTCTCTCGTACTCTAATTTTTCCCTCCTTAGTATTTTCTTGTCATTCCTTGCTGTTCTTTATATTCTGTCCAAACTCCTGACCTGCCACATGTCTTTGCACAATTATTTGCTTTTTCTTTAAGTTTGATACTATCTTTAACTTTTTAAATTAATCACGAATGGTGGTCCCTCCCCTTGGATTTTTTTCTTTCATGTCGATACACCATGGCCAGGATTTTCCCTCGGCAATTTGGGGGCAGGGCCCGTGTCGCTGAGGGGAAAATGACGCCGGATGACATCGGGAGGAATCCCTGACATCATCCAGGGCCATTTAAATTTTTAGGAAGGTGGGCGGACAGCGAAAGCAGTTGTCCGCCCGCCGACCTGTCAACGGCCAATTGAGACCATTGACAGGCTAGTTAAAGTGCTTAAAGACCTGCCCGTCCAACCTCAAGGCTGGCGGGCAGGCCAGGAGCCCCAGCGGGCTCCAGATTATTCATGAAACTTCATCCACTGGCGGGATGAAGTTTCATGTCCGTTTTGTCCAAAAATAATACAGTTTATGTGTTCTTTATTAACTTGTCCCATCTCGTGTGACATTGTCACATGAGGGGGACATGTTAATAATTTTTTAATGTTTCTATTTTTAAAGTAATCTCCCTGAGACAGGACGTTGCCTCAGGGAGCAGTGTGCTCTTTGGCGTGCATGTGTGAAAGAGCGCACTTTGACAGATGGGGAATCCCTCCCCCCGCCCCGCACAGGAAGTGCACAGCGCTTCCCGTCAGGCAGGCCGCTGGGCATGCCTTAATTGGCCCACCCACTCAAAATGATGGCGGGCCCCGTTTCAGTGGCGGGGGTCGGCTGCCTGCCCACCGTCAAGCCGGTGGGGCCCGCCCGCTATCCGAGGGCAAAATTCTGCCCCATATCATCCTCATATGCAATCCAATGATGCCAATCTGACACCCATCTCCTGTTGCTGCCACATAGCTCCAGCTGTTCAGCTCTAGAAAGCACATCACTCAAACGAAGTGTGGCACAATCACTGACATTCTTCCCCCTCACTTGCAGGCGAAGGTGGCCCAAAAAAGAAGAATGCAGAGCAGAGCCAACAGGAAACAAGGATATCTGCACCTCCTGAGCCCTACAAAAGAGATGGTTCTCTGCAACATGGACCTGGCTGTGACAGAGTCTGTGTCATCTGGCAACAGTGGTGACATCGAGGATGATGGTATGTTCCTGCCTTATGCCCCTTTCTCAAGTCCCAGTGCACCCTCATCCTGTGACCTGGGATTATGAGTAAGCTGCTGATGGTTTGGCCATGAACCTCTTGCTTTTATTCCATATCCCCTTCCCTCACACCAACCTTTTCCTTCTGATTTTTCATTTTCACAAGAACTGTCACCTGCCCAGCCACTGCAACCCTAAGTGGGGGGAGTGGTGGGAGTTTAAAGAGCATCACCAACCACTGATGAAGAGGCATTGCATATTGGATCCAGTGCTCACGTGGCATACAGCATCACACAGAGCTTGCTCTCCCTGTACCATCTGATCCATTTTCAGTCAAAGAGGCACCACAACTGCACTCCACATCCCAATTACAGTTTTTCCGTGGACGGATCATCAAATCCCCTGCCCTCTCTGTGAGGATGGAGCCACATCCAGGAACTCACCATAGCACCTCCAAAAACACTCTGTAGTACTACCAGACACTTTGCAATAGCAGGAGGAATTCAAAATTACCTTGCCTGCAAATTCGATGCATGGGCGATGAAGCACTGTTAGTGCTGGGCTCCTCATGCCTGGTCTTTGGTGAGTGACAAGCAAATAAGTCCAATTAATCTGCACGGCCCAAATTTGGAAATTGGTGTCTGATCAACCACTATAAGGTTGAACGAAATCAGAATATCACCACTTCACATGCTTTCTACACTTGCAGATGATGCCTGCTCAAGTGCTCTTTTCAGCATGAGGTGCTGTGGGGGACAGCATCCAAAGCCATTTTAGAGAGCAACGTGTTTCAATCAGAGGGTGTTTGGCTTCTCTCGTGCTTTATTCAGCAACACTGTGGATCCGAATTTCTCATCCACAATAAATAAGCTATTCTCTGCCAAAACCATAAGGCTAAACCACCTTCTGTGATAGTAATTTTGTCTAATAGGAATTAAAAGCGATTTAAGAGGTCAGTGGGAAAACAAGGCAATGGGACGCTCATGTACCTGATAGGTATTAGTGGGCTTTCTCCTTGAACTCTTACAGTCCTTGGCTTTTAAGGTGCCTATAATAGCGTTCAGAAATTCCAAGATTTTGACCCAGCATGTGACTTGGAGGTGGTATTGTATTTATAATTTTGATGTTCTTGTGATTCCAGAGGGTTGAGTTTGAGAGCAGAGATGGGGGTTGAGGAGCGTTCAGAAGGAGATAAGTCAGGTTATGGGGAGGTCACAGAGCTGTTGGAGGAGTTGGAGGGAGGGATGTGTAATCTGGGAGCAATTGGACGGGGGAGGGGTGTTGGAGAGTGATCAAAGGGAAAGATGGAAACTCGGTGATCGCGGGGTCTCCAAAACTGTAGCAGGTGTCGGTGGTTGTGGGGAGCATTGGGGTTGATGATTGCAGGGGTGGGGTTCGACTACTGGGGAGAATTGTGGATGTACTCGATGGGCTAGAGGGAAGCACTCCTGCTCCTTTTGACCCTCAAGGAATGCTGGAAAAGATTCTTGCCTGTTCAGTGCAGCAGTCTTTGCCTCCTTTTAGCTGTGGAGTTTCTAGAGCTGAAGGAATCCAGACAGCAATGTTAACCCTGAATCACTGATAAAATCGTAGACAAGCAACCTAATTAAAATATTTAACTGTGCAACCTACTTCCAGTCCCACCTCTGTTCAAACTAGTTGGAGGCTGAGTGGGGACAGATTTGAGGGTTTTGTTTTACATTTTAATATCCCACCCGACTGAAACCCACATATTTGTGGGTTAAAGTTAACTGCAACATATTACAGCTGACCTCCTCCTCACTAGGCCTCTGAGTCTGTCTGCTGCCTCCAAATGCATAGGTAGAGAAAAAAATATTTTTTAACACTGTCTGTTATCCCTTAACTTTGCAAGATAATAAACAGGCGAGAAAAAAAAGAAATAAGCTGTCATATCTTACACGTAAATGATTCCGTTTCAGTTTTCATTTTTTTTTTCTAATTATGCCATCCAGCATCTGCAGGCATCAGCAAAATAATGTGTCAGATATTGCAAAAATTACATATCATGCCAATTGCAAATGGAATTGATTCTGTCGCTGAATTCAATTTCAGTTAAAGCTGCCATTTCATTGTTGATAGGATGGTGTTCTAAGATTTCCTATGCTGACCATGACCCCTTTGATGGGGTTGGCCATTAGCTTTGCATTTTTCATTTCCCTGTTAATTAGCACAGTTTGCCTGTGCCCTGGCTTCCTGGTTGCTCACTACTCAGAGAGCAGTTATCTCTAGGTGTTATTTAGAGGTTCCATTAGATAATGTCAACTTGTATGCCCTAATTTTGACTTTGGCCCATGATGGGAACAGAGTAGGAAGGTAGAGAGTGTTTAACATTGTGTTTGTAATGTTCTGTCATCTAATATCATTTTAACAAGACACTTTTCAGAGGCAAATTAATCTTCATAAACACATTAAGATTGGAGTACAATAATGCAGTTCGGGCACTGGCACAATTTTAACACAAAATCACAACATTTCCACCGAGGAAATGCTGGAGTTGAATTTTGTGCTAGGTGCAAAGGTCATGGCAGTGGCAACAGGAGCAAGTGCCATTTCCTTTTTGTCATTAAGCAGCCGACTGTCCACGATCTTGCAGCAGGGGACGGCCAATTAAGTAACCTGAGTCAGATGGTGAGGTTGTGGTCAGCTGAAGCCACGGTAGGTGCTGGTGCCATGTTTAAAGAACTGCCAGAGCTGTATTTACTGTTGCGAGCACAGAAGAGTCCTATGCTTGACTGCTGCCTTGTGGCATCCTGCTGAATAAGTTAGGTCGATATTCTCTGGAGTTTAGAAGAATGAGAGATGATTGAAGCAGTCAAGATTAGGAAGGGATTTGACAGATTCTGAGATATTGTTTCCCCGGTTGGGGAATCTATAACAAAGGGGCACAGTTTCAGGATAAAGGACCAATCATTTAGGACTGAGATGGGGAGAAATGTCTTCATTCAAAGGATTGTGAAGATGTGGAATTCTCTACCACAGAGAATTGTGGACACACCATTGTTGAATATGTTTAGGGCTGGGATAGACAGATTTTCGGTCTGGCAGGGAATCATGGGATATGGGGAGTGGGTTGGAAATTGGCATTGAAGCCCAAGGTCAGCCGTGATCTTATTTAATGGCAGAGCAGGCTCGGCAGGTCATATGGTCTACTCCTATTCTTATTTCTTATATTCTTATGTTGTTGCTGGTGGTCCCCGACTATAGCCTTAACCAACCAAAGAGCTGACCACTACAGTACAGGTGGTAGAAGGAAGACCCCAGATAATCTCACTGTTCAGTGATGCCTCCCTTCAGATGTTGGTCCTCTTCCCCAGGGGCAGAAGGAGGAGACTGACCCACCTGATCTATCAAGCCCGAACAGAGATCGCAGAGGAGGTCAGCGGCTATGGGATTACCCCCAAACCTGAGTCCTGTGCAGGTTTAGAAGGGCATATAGCTGCACTTGGGGTTCACAGCTGGTTAGCTATGAAGCTGTTAAGTCTTGTTTCTATTATGTAGCTCAATCATGAGGCAACATTAGGATCGATTGAAGGTAAGGTTTTATTGGAATGTTTCTGAAAGACAAAAGACACTAAGCTGTAAAATTGGTGTTAATCGTGTCATGTCCTTTATACATGAAAGAAATCATAAACTGTTTAAATCAAACCTTACTTTTTTGCTTTCTTAAAAAGTGGACTTTTTGAACCAAAAGTTGGCTGCCATTTCAGAAAGTTTCCAACAGCAGTTACAGGACAAAAGCTCAACCCTCAATCTCACACCTCTCACTGTGAGGACACATTACAATCAATGGAACCAGGGACCAGCAGATGATCTGGCTGTCCAGCCTGGTCCTATTGCAAGGGGAGAGCCATCCAAACCCATTATTCCTTTATAGACGCTAATAGCCACCATCCATGTCCTAAAGGGAACAATGGATTTTGACAGGAGGCATAGAAACTGCTTGTCAGCCTGCAACTGACTCAATAATGGGCAACATCACTTGACCTAAGATCCTGACCTTTGCAAAGTTTGCATATTACACTCCTAGACTCGCCACTCAGTCTGCTGTTTAACCTCCAGCCTGCAAACATCAAAGCAGGACTCCAGGCTGACCAAAAGCCTGCATCAAGTCTAAACCTCCTCGTTCTCTGGAAGATTCCTGCCATTGCCTGCTGAGCAGATCAAATCTCTGTATACCAACCTCACCTCACTGTGTCACCACCAAATTTAAAGGAATTCTAAAACTCCTACTTCAGCTTGCTGAACCCACCTGAACTGTAACTCCTTCATGAAGAAGTCACTGGACTCTGACTTTCTGGACTCTGGCAATCACTTGAACTGATATTCATACCTGTGTTTTTTTTTTTCACTTAAGTTATTCATAGTTGTAAAAACTCCTCTTTCCTTTCTTCTTATTGTGTGCTTATTTGCATATGCAGTTGTGACCATTCCCCGGGTTTGAATGTATGAATAAACAATACTTCTGATTTAACCCTAAAGAGAGTTTGCTGCAAATCACTTTAAAATTGATGCCATAAACAGTGGGTTTGGGGAAACACGCAACAACCTATCCAAAAATTAAAACATCTCTGCTTACGGATGGATGGTCAGAAAAATAAAGGGATTCACTTTGCCTCCCTCTGCTGTCCGTAACAATCGACTTTCAAGTACATCAATTGTACTGCTGCCTCGATGCCTGAAGTCCGCCCTCCATGGTTTTGCCACTGATAAAATATGGAAACAATGTCAAGCCATTAGACCTCTAGCCAAATGTTGTCCACTTCCATTTTATGGCTCCTCCACATCTAAACTTGTTCGAAATGGTCTAATGAAATTCCAGCCCTTGTAGCAAGCAAGGGCGGAATCATCCCAGATTTGCAGTAAGTGCGGTAGTGGGCGGGAAAAAGGATGTTTTACCCGCTAGCCGCAATGGCGGATTTTCACACTGTTTTGTCCCAATCCTGATTCATTAATCAGGTATTCCTGGGAAACACGTTGTTTCGCTGGCGGGCGGGCTCCGATTTGCCGCCACACCATTTACTCACCATTTCATCATGCTGGGCGCCACATTTAAGGTGCAGCCAAGTGCAGTGATTCCAGCCCAGGACCGCTGCAAAGAAGACATGGCCCCAAAAAGCAAGAAGACTGCAGATCCTCAGATTAGTAACACATCCCTCAAGCGCCTTTTGGATGCCATGGAGGTCTGACGTGATATCCTCTACCCCTGCTCTGGCTGCTGGAGGGGCAGCAACATTACCACTCCAGCCTGGTAGGCGATGGCAGTGGTGATCAGTGCCAATGCTGCACAGAAGAAGTTGGCCATTCAATGCAGGTAGGGGATGAATGATCTCAATCATGCCACCAGGGCAAGGCAACCATCTCATCACTCTAAACTCACGCACTCAACCTCATCATTCATTCACTGGCATCTCACTCACTGCCAGCTCAAGGGACATCAACGCTCACTCTCTCACACATGCCCTTACATCTCCATCTGGCCTCATCTCCTCTGAAGACTGCTTCCTCAGCCCTCACCATCTTGAGCCACGTGCACAGATCAACTTGTGCCCCCACACACATCCTGGGATACCCCCCTTCCCTATTACAGCCCTCGCCCTGCAGCCTCTTTCCTTGCCTGGGGCCACTTGTCTCAATCCCCAGGCAAGCCCTCGCCCTGCAGCCATTGAAAAGCCACCCCTGCCTTATAGCCGGCCTTGTGGGGAAAGACCTGTCCAAGAGACCCCCTAAAAGTGATGTGGTGCTGTCTGCGAAGCCTGGCGCTGATGACTGCGAGTGCTGCCAGAACCAAGGTTGGTAAAAAAAACCTCGAAGCCCCGAGTGAAGTGCAAGCTCGCCAAATGCACATCATTTATATACAGTTGTGAAACACATCGATATGATTGTGGACAGATGATCCAGGGTGGGGGGTTGACTCTGGTGGGCTGGCCTTATAATGATATGTAAATCTGTTACAATGCAGTTCTTGACATCTGATGGCAGGAAGACCAATGACAGGCAGAGCAGGCAATTGCAAGCTTCTTTCAAGATGTCGTGAAGCCAATTTTTGGCCTTCTCGCCATGTTGTCTGCTCACGGCGCCAAACACGCCGACGCCAACGGGCACAGAAAATTCACCCCCAGATTTGGGGTCAGGAGAGATTTAAAATATTTGCAAGTTTGTTTTTGTTTCCAGCTGCATGATACCATCCGCGTCTATCCTAACTTCATCTCTACAATCACCAGAAACTTCATCTGCTCCTTCAAGACTCTGGCCTCAACTGCTCATCAATCTCTCAACACTCACACAAAATTTAGCTAATCCAAAGCTCCCGTCCCCAAAACCTTGATTTTAAATCCTCATACTGGTTTGCAAATCGCCAAAGCCTGCCTCTCTAACCTCCTCCAATCCTACAACACAGAGTAAGCATTTCAGTGCTCTTTGGAACTCTCTCAAAAACCCATCCACCTTGATCCATCTCTCCGCAATTGCAAAGGTTTCCTCAAAACCTACCTGTTTAACTTCACTGCCAGTCATCTTATCCAGCATAACGCCTGTGCATGCCCTTGTGAGTTGTCTGGTATGCTTTGTTATAAATAAAGCAATTAAACAAGTATCATATGTCACCAACCAGGCAGAATGGAGAAGCATTATAAGGGCATCGCCTTCTATTTATATAGTGAACATTTCCAAGGCTCTTCACAAGAGTGTTATCAAACAAAATTTGACTAGCTACAGAATGCAATATTAGGTTGGATGGCCAAAATCTTGGTCAAAAGTGTAGATTTTAAGTAGTGTCTTAAAGGAGGACAGAGGTGGAGGCAAAGAGATTTAAATGGGAAATTCCAGAGCTTAGGACCTTGGCAGCTGAAGACAGTTGTCAGTGGTGGAGTGATTAAAATAAGGGATGCTCAGAAGGTCAGAATTTAAGGAGCATAGCTATCGCACAGAGTTATAGAGCTGGAGGAAATGAAAGAGATAGGGAGGAACAAGGCCATGGAGGGGTTTGAAGACAATTGGGACAAGAATTTTAAAATCGAAGCTTCTTAAGTGAGAGACCATGTAGGTCAACGAGCAGAGGTGAAGGGTGATAGGACTTGGTGCAAGTTAGGGCATGGAGGGCAGAGTTTTGAATGACCTCAAGTTTATTGAGGGTAGAATGTGGGAGGCTGGCCAGCAGTGAGTTGGAATGGTAAAGTCTAGAGGTCAAACAGTGAGCTCAACAGACAAAGCAGTTTACCTTGCAAAAAGAAGTCTATTCAACCCCTTGAGCAAAGAAGATAATTCCACTGTCACACACTCTCCTCTAACCTCGTATCTTCCTCTGCTTCATATGTTAATCTTTTTATCTCTTTAAAGATGCAATGGTTTCTGCTTCATGTTTTCCCCATGGCAAAGCATTCCATGCTCTAATAACTTGCTGTGTTGAGACAATTCTCCTCATTTTCTGACTTTAGCTCAATGACCCTGATCGCTTGCTTGTAAACAAGAAGAAATAATCTTTCTCCATGCATCCTATCAAAAACTTCCAACTCTCTTGCCCTCTGTTTTACATCACTTAATTTAACATTGTATCTATGATTAATTTTCTTTATTACTAAAACAATTTCCTCTATCTACCTTTCATAATTTGAAACAGTTCTGTCATATTTATCCATAATCTGTGTTGATCTTGTTACAATCCCAGTTGATGTTATACTGAACAAGTCAGATTCCAGAGTGAAATGTGTCTTGATAGGTCCTAACTTTTTTTAGAAACTGTGGAGGAAAGTTACTGAACAAATTCACAGGAGTCTGCTGAGCTTTTAACACAAAAAATAAAATATTTATTAAACAAGAAAAATGAAATATATTACACCAAATCAAAAGATTGGGAAAATCCCAGTATAAGCAGAAGAAGATAATTCAAATATTCGCTATTCCTTCACCCCTTTCTTTACAGACTCATGCTAATTCAGAGAGATAAAGCATCTAGCTATCTTATGCCCTAATATTCAGGGTAAGTATGAGGTACATGATGAACTGTGGTCAGACATACCTCTCCAAAGTAAATGACAAATGCAACCAAAGCAGATTCCATGGTTTTCTCAATAGCCCACCCAGATTTTTGTGACATTGTAAACCAGTCAGCCTCACTGAAACTTTGTCTTTCTCATAAGGGCTTCCAAACTCCACATTTGAAGAACTCGCCTTGGAATTCTCTCCAAAAGCCGCTCCCACACAGATGGCTGCAACAATGGCTCACCTCACAGGGTTTCAGTCTCGCCTTCTGAGATTCTTTTCCCCTGGGTCTCTTAGTACACTCAAACTTCACCTTCCAAGCACAATTTCAGATCCAAGGCAGTGCCAAGCAGAAAACCACTGCTCCAAAAATCCCGTAGCAAGGAGAAGAATGTTCAGCTGCCCCCTCAGATCTTCAGGGCTTTTTTTCAAGTCTGCTTCATTTCGCTGCTCTTTTCAGCTCTCTCTTTAACTCAGAACCCATTGCTCTTCTCTTAGCTTTTAACTTGATTTCTGGGGCCTCTTTCTGATCCCTGTCTTTGTCCCTACCTGGAACTTTCTTCAGGGACCTCTCCCTGTCCCCCCTGTTCCCTTGGACACACTCAGCACAATCAGGCTCCATTATCAGGTCACCTGACCTGCTTTTTGCACCATTCTAACTCTTTTCCCCTGCACAGGTGTGGAGGGCTGGTTCCCAGCCTGAAGAACATGAAAGATACTTGCAACCATCTCCCAGCCAACACATGCGAGGAAGGCCCAAAGCTTACTGGGAACTGGAGTTCCCGCCCTTCGATGGTAATTGTTTGAGTTTCATCACAATCTAATGAAAAATTTATTTAATTAATCAATGTCTTTCCTCATATTTGTAATTTTCTCCTATAAGGCAGCATTCTAGTGAATTTAAATTGCATCCCCGCTAATTCTAAAAACTTCCATTAAAATTCCTCTTGGCATTCTAATTTCCTGGGTCACAATTCCAATACGTCAACTCCATCCACACAACCCAGGTTGCTCATTCCTGTTAGCAGAATTTTTTTAGAAGACCAAAAGGAAAATGCAAAGAGATATTGGTAAGATGGAGGAATGGGCTGAAGTGTGGAAGATGGAATTCAGTGTCAATAACTTGGTCATGATGCATTTTGGTAAAGAAAATAACAGCAGCAATTATACTTTACACGGAAGCAGGCTTAGTTCTGCGGAAGAGCAAAGGGACAGATTCACATGACATGAAAGACAGCACCTATAGTGCTGAGGTGATAAAAAAGCCTAAGTTTTATCTTCAGAGGAATAGAAAATAAAAGCAAACAGAAATAATGCTGAGCTTAGATGAATCCTTAATAAGACCTCAGAATATTTTTTGCAGCATTGGACTTCACACTGTTAGAAGGATATCAAGACTTGAGAGAGGGTACAACACTGATTCACTAGAATGCTGCCCTATGTGGATGCTGATAAATTTAGACTTCTTTGTATTTTCGTCTCCCACTCTTTTTTGTTACTTTACATTCATCGTTGTGTGTTTGCTCCCATTCATTGTTTTTCTTCCAGTAACCACATTGAATTGCATCTTGTACTTGTCTGACCATTCCAAGATCTTGCCAATGTTCTCCTTATGTATATTTTTTTTACAGTACTCCACACTGTACAAATCCCTGTGGAACACTTCCTCAACCACAATCTGACCATCACTCATTATCTCTATCTTTTGTTTCCTAGCTGCCAACTACATTTTCATCCTTGCTGTTATATTTCCTCCAATATCACATGGCTGATTGTTGTAACAAGTTTCCATTTGGTAACGTCTCCTCTGAGACACGCTTCGAAAACCTTTGAGAAAACTCTTCCATGACATCCACTGTATTCCCTTAGCTATATAGCCATCTCTACAATTGACAATTCAGTGCTAGGCATTCTTGATCATTATTTGCATCTTTAAACACTCACTAATTTGAACTTGAATATTCGTTCTAATTTGGAAGTAATTTTAACTTAACAGTCTCAACAGGAAGCCTATGGAACAAGATGTAATGCTAATTTCACACCTCATCCAATCTTACTGACTGTTGAAGTCAACGCAGAGCAAAATCAGTCAGGATGCAGAATGAGTGTATGACATCATAAAGTCCATTTCCAGTCTGTTAGGTTAAAATTACCCCAAAGGGTTGATCTATATTTATCAGGTTTATCATCCTTCTTTCTTGCTTGAACAGAAATGTTAGATTGGCAAATCCCCAGTCCCCAGCACAATTTTCTTATGAAAGGGGTACTGGCAAATTATAGTCAGATCCTCTAATATCTCTTCTCTAACTTCCTTTAGCAGAGCATGAAAGAAAGAAAGAGTTGCATTTATATAACACCTTTCCATGGAGTACTTTTGAGATGTAGTCACTGTTGTAATATAGGAACAACAGCAACCCATTTGTACGTAGCAAGCTCCAACAAACTGAAGTGTGGCAACAGCCAGACAATAAATCTTTTTATGATGTTGATTGAAGGATAAATATCAGCAAGGACAGCTCCCCTGCTTTCCATCTAAATATTGTTCCCTGAAAGAGCAGACAGGTTTTCGTTAAATGCCTCTTGGTTAAGAGACTTAACTTCAACAGTGTAACACTCCAATTTCAGCCTGACCTTCATACATGTCCCTTAAAGTGAGACTCAAAAGCAAGAGGTCCTACTGACCCTTGCATGCCAGAAGAATCTGGTGAATTAGCCACTTTGATGTCTCCTAATCATTTCAGAGATTTTGTTCTACAGTTACCTCTAACAATTTTTCCATAACCTTCTTTGGTACACCTAAGTTCTCACTTCGACCATCATTTGTGTAAATGGATACAAAATTATCATATACTCTCTTTGCTATAGCTTCACTGTGTACATTTAGATTTCACTTTTGCATCGCTGCATGGCCATTAAAGGAATATTAATTCTGGCCCTTTCTCGTTTTCCCCTTTCTATGGAGTAGATTTTCATTTTCATCACCTTGGCGATAATCTGGCAGTGTAGGGTGTCTGCCCTTCATAGAACTCACATGTTTTCATTCTACCCTGAAAATGCTGGAAACAGCATTTTCATTGTTTCTGGATGTTTTCCTATCCTTTCTGCCACTGTGACTTTAAAAAGCATGTTCTCTCCATCAAACAGGATTTCCAGCTGCTGATTTCCCTGCTGCTGAACTGTGATTGCCATTTCGAGAGAAATATTGTGATTTACTGACATCACTGAAGCAGATTGATCAGGGAATATGTCATTCTAAAAGAATAGAGTGTTCCATTAGATGGTAAGTATCTGAGATTGAGGAAGGATTGTGAAAGAGAAATGGATCTCACTGAGGACTCAGTTAACCACCCTAATACTAGCTGCAGAGAGGCATAGCCTGTGTGAAATAACAAAAACAAAAGGCTAGAAGATCATAACAATGAGCAGATGAAAGGAAAGCCCTAAGATTTCAGTTTGATCGGAAGTCTATCAGTTATTATTAAGGATTCCAATCAAATCATCATCTCTCTTTCTCCTTTAGATAGTGATCAACCTGTTAGTTAATGTGTGTGTATGTGTGTGTGTATGTGTGAGTGTGTGTGTGCATGTGTGTGTGTATGTGTGTGTGTGTGTGTGTACATGCACGTGCGTGACAACATAATTTGCTGGTGGGTGTAATTCACAATTAATTGGCAATTTTAATCAGCAAAACCACAGGTTGGTATAGGAAATGAAAAAAATGTGACACTGTAAAGGATATCATTCCAAAACTGAGGCTGATGAATGCTTTGTGACAAAAATATGGCGTGTTTGTGCATGTTTTGTTTTTACACTGTTGTTGAGTTTAAAATGGGCTTTTAAAAATGATGCACTGAAATTAGAGTTACATAGCCATGTGAAAAGGAGCATGCTGAGTAAAAGATGGCCAAGAGTGTAGATGGGACCCAATTGCCTGATGAAACATATGAGGGGACAATTTAAAAATGCCTGCTGATCTAAAATACAAATAGTTCACAGGAAGAAAGAGAAAATTGTAAGGCCAAATCAAATTAAAGAAGTGGATGAGCCATAGAAAAAACAAATAACCTTCCTAGAAGAAGTTAATGAAACAGCAAACTGGAGCATTAAATTAGAAGTTGATGTCCACCCACAGGATTCAAACTAGATACTGGCACAGATGTTTCAGTATTACCCAATGAAGTAAAGTGACTTAAAATATCACATTACAGCCATCCTCCATCCAGTTTCAAGGTCCAAGAGGGACTACACTGAAAGAAATAGGCCAACGCTTGGTGAGATTAAGATGCAAGGATAAAAAATTATTGAACCTCTGTATGTTAAACAGAACCAGGACTCTATATTATTGAGCAGAATATCATGTTTACAGTTGAGGCTGATGCGCAAGGTTCATAAAATTGATGATGAGCAGTCTAGTGAGGCATTTAGGAATGAATTTCATTCCTTATTTTCGAGCTTAGGGTATATGTCTCTTCAAAGTGAAGAAAGTCTCTCACTGACTCTTAGATAAAGCCAAGAAAGAGATTGAACATGTGTTACAACAAGGGGTCATCTCTCCAGTAGCCATAACAACAAAGTGGTGTACTGGAATGGTCACAGTACCAAAGCCTAATGGTTCAATTAGAATCTGTGTGGACTTGACTCAATTAAACAAGTCAGTGGAATGCAAGGTCCAATCGATGGTCTCCGTGGATGGAAGTCTCACCAAATTAGCAAAAAGCACCCTCTTCACAAAATTAGATGCTGACAGTGACTTGTGGCAGCTGCCTCGGGACAAAGAATTCAGACTGCCAACTACTTTTATCGCTCCATTTAGTCATTATTGTTTCAATAGGTTACCATTGGAACTGATTCTGCACTTGATATATTCCAAAGTACACTGTCTTAGGCCCTTGAAGGCATGGAAGGTGTAATGTGCAGTGTGGGCCACAATCTTGCGCATGGTTCATTGAGGGAAGAACATGACCATCGAGTGAGAGTAGCCATCAAACAGATTTGACATAAAATGAGAAATATGAATTTGCAAAGCCTATGATAAAATTCTCAGACTACATTGTGCGAGCTTTAGGAATTACCGTTGATCTGCAGAAAACTAAGGTGATTAGAGAGTTTCCACAGCCTATAAACATCACAGAATTACAAAGATTTCTTGGGATAGTCAATTGAGTGTGCATGTTCCTACCAAACTTGGTGGAAATCAATGTGCCATTTGAGGCAAGGTCAATAGTGGTGCTGGAATATGGACCAGCAAAATGTTTTTGACAAGATCAAAAATCTATTTTCACCAGAAATTCTAGTGCACTTCAATCCAGAGTTGCCAACAATTGTAGCAACAGACACATCATAAGACCATAAGACATAGGAGCAGAAATTAGGCCATTCGGCCCATCGAGTCTACTCTGCCATTCAATCATGGCTGATAAGTTTATCAACCCTATTCTCCTGTCTTCTCCCCATAACCCTTGATCCCCTTACCAATCAAGAACCTATCTATCTCAGTCTTAAATACACTCAATGACCTGGCCTCCACAGCCTTTTGTGGCAATGAATTCCATAGATTCACCACTCTCTGGCTAAAGAAGTTTCTCCTCATCTCCGTTCTAAAAGGTCTTCCCTTTACTCTGAGGTTGTGCCCTCGGGTCCTAGTCTCTCCTACTAATGGAAACATCTTCCCCAAGTCCACTCTATCCAGGCCTTTCAGTATTCTGTAAGTTTCAATCAGATCCCCCCTCATCCTTCTAAACTCCATCGAGTATAGACCCAGAGTCCTCAAACGTTCCTCATATGTTAAGCCTTTCATTCCTGGGATCATTCTCATGAACCTCCTCTGGACCCTCTACAGGGCCAGCACATCCTTCCTGAGATATGGGGCCCAAAATTGCTCACATTATTCTAAATGTGGTCTGATCAGAGCCTTATAAAGCCTCAGCAGCACATCCCTGCTTTTATATTCTAGTCCTCTCGAAATAAATGCCAACATTGCATTTGCTTTCCTAACTACCGACTCAACCTGCAAGTTAACCTTAAAAGCATCCTGGACTACGACTCCCAAGTCCCTTTGCACTCCAGATTTATGAATTCTCTCCCCATTTAGAAAATAGTCTATGCGTCTATTCTTCCTACCAAAGTGCATGACCTCACACTTCCCCACATTGTATTCCATCTGCCACTTCTTTGCCCATTCTCCTAACCTGTCCAAATCCTTCTGCAGCCCCCCCGCCTCCTCAATACTACTTGTCCCTCCACCTATCTTTGTATCATCTGCAAACTTAGCCAGGATGCCCTCAGTTCCTTCATCTAAATCATTAATGTATAAAGTGAAAAGTTGTGGTCCCAACACTGACCCATGCGGAACTCCACTAGTCACCGGCCGCCATCCTGAGAAGGACCCCCTTATCCCCACTCTCTGCCTCCTGCCAGAAAGGATGGCCAGTTTATATTCCTAACAACTCAGTACATTTCCTATACTTCAAACAAAGAAAACATCTTACAATCATTGATGAATTCTTAGGGGAGAAATTTCCCCATGTTGAGTGGGCCAAGCGAGAGCGGGTGCAGGCTGGCACAGACGATTGGGTGTGCGCCACCATTTTACGCAGGTGGGCCAATTAAGGCCCGCCAAGCATATTTCTTGACACCCGAGTATAGCGGGAGCGAGTGGACGGTGTCAGGAGTATACCGACCTCCGGGTCCAATGGCGACCCAGCAGCCTGTTTAAATGAAGTGCTTGTCAGCCTTTGCACAGCTGATCACAATGGCAAGTAGAAGGGCTCACCAGAGGGCTTCTGGTGAGCAGGACAGTTGGGAGGGTAGGCCAGCGGGGCAGGCCAGGCCAGAGGGTAGGCCAGCGGGGCAGGCCAGGCCAGAGGGTACCAGCGGGGCAGGCCAGGCCAGAGGGTAGGGCAGCGGGGCAGACCAGGCCAGAGGGTAGGCCACCGGAGCAGACCAGGCCGGAGGGTAGGGCAGCGGGGCAGGCCAGGCCGGAGGGTTGGGCAGCGTGGCAGGCCAGGCCAGAGGGTAGGGCAGCGGGGCAGTTTGCACCCTGTATTTCGGATGAGAGCCTAGCTGCCCTCCTGGAGGAGGTCCTGCTTCTGAGGGACGGGAGGCGGAGGTCACTCCACCTGGCCGAACGTGCCTGGGAGGAGGTAGCCGATAGTGTGAGCTCCCATGATGTGGTGCGACGCACGTGGGTTCAGCGCCGCAGGAGATTCAACGACCTCCTGCACTCGGGAAGGGTGAGTACCATGTTGGCTGAGGTCACTTAATGCAGCCATCAGCCTTTCCCCCCAATGGGCCCCCGTCACCCCTTCCCCCACACCCAACAACCCTGAGTGCAGTTACAGCATTGAATCCTTCACGGCATGTTTCCCTCGCTAGGGTGGCCGGCAAATATTGCCTATGCCTAGTTGACCCAGAGAGGGTTGTGCTGAGACGGATTCTGCACCCGCAGCATATGTGACACTGGCACCCAGAGTATATAATCGGGGGGAAACTCAAGGGTCTGCACCGAGGCAGAGTGCTGGAACTGTGAAGCATGTCAAAGTCAGGGTGCTAACATGCTGGGAGGGGAGCTTCCAGGTGGTGGGGCACCAATCCACCTGCTGGCCTTTGTGTTCCACGTGCTTGTGCCTCCTTGCTTAGCAAAGTTAGACTTTGTGCTGCCAAATATGATGGAGGCAACATTTGGGTAAGGGGGGGTGGTTAGCCCTGGCTTCTTTGTGTGAGTGTGTGGCAGCTGCAGGGTGGTGAAGAACAAGAGCCCTACAATGTCCCACTCTGGCTGGGTTGGCAGGGATGTGATGGGAATTCAGTTACAGGCTGGACCAATCAATGCTCTTGTCTCCTTTTCAGGACTGGTGGTTGCCATCTTGACTCCATTTGAACAGCAGGCCATGGGTCTGGAGAGGCGCCATGCCCTCAGGTCCACCCATGGCAGTGAGGCGGGGGTGCCACGGGGAGATATGTTTATCGAGCACTGAGGTCACCATGTGTGTCCCAAAAAACACTACTGGCACTACTGAATGCTCAGTGATTGAAGTTTGCAATGTGGGTTGACCATTGATTATGGAAGAATGAGCACACACTGATCCGGGGGCCAGGTATTCACATTGACATTGTCTCCACTTTAACTAATCAAATGTCCTTGTTCTTCTTTTCAGCATCAGCGGAGCAGGGCCGGGAGGAGAAGACAGAGGGTCCACCCCTCACACCTGAGGGCCCTGAACATATCGACTCACCAGCGTCACACCATCTCTGACAGGCAGCAGATACCAACGCCTCGGTGGGAATTAGATCTTTGGCTAGTGTCCCGGGGAAAAGAGGCGAGGGCACTTCACACTCGCTTGAGGTGCGGGCGGAGACAGAGAGTGCCCATGGTGCTGGCAGTCGGAGGACTGCAGGGGACCAGGCACATGCTCAGTCGGTGGCTGATGATGTGCCTCTGGAGTCATCCGTGAGGCAGCAAATGCTGGAAGTGCACAGGGTATGCGGGAGAATCTGGCGGAGATGCATGAAACAATGCATGGCATGGTGCCCGTGTTGGAGGAGTCCACATGGAGCATCACTAATGCAATGAGCCTCATGGCTGAGTGCCATGCTTCCTCCATGGAGAGAATGGCGACTCTCATGGAGAGGCTCCTCTAGGAGACCAATCAGGGCCTCCTAGGGGTGCGCTTAGACCTGCAAGCCCATTGGCCTCAGCTGGTCAGTGCTAGCGTGGGAGATGGTTTGGGCACCAAGTATTCCAGCTCGGTGCCGATCCATCCACGGTGAGCAGGGAGGACCAAAGTGACCTCACATTGGCGCAACAGCTGCCTGTCATCTCTGCGGGTGCCTCTCAAGGCGCTCCGGATGAGGGCAGCAGCTCCTCCACCCCTCTGCCAGTGACCTTGACATGCGATGAGGCTGCAGCGACTGGGGAGATGCCAGCTGTGGAACTGGCCGCTCTCTCCCAGGCAGGGCCATCAAAGGCTGCATGGGCCAGAGGACAGTTGCCAAGGTCATCGAGATTAACAGGACAGCACAGTGAGCAGCTGTCTCAGATGCCAGTGCCAGCGGGGGGACAGCACCTAGATGTAGCACCTGTAAGCATAAATTTAAGGCACCTTAGGCACACCACGGGATTCTCACTGGTGCTTTTATGTTGCCCTACTGTTAGTTCATGAAGACTTAGTGTGATGTGCAACACCTTTTTTAATTGGTTTCTGAACTTCATTTTGTTATATCATTCAATTTTGATATGTAAGCATGGCTCAGGGCGCATTCAAGAGTTAGCAGCATGCCTGCTGACAATTAAGAAGCCTATTAAGGCCATTAAAGCATCAATTCAGAGAGATTTTTCGTTGCCCGTCCAACCTTACAGTTGGAGGGTAGGCAAATCAGCCAGGCGGCCTTTGCATTTTTGAGGATACCTCATCCACAAGCAGGATGAGGTTTCCGAAATTAATTGAAAAAAAATGTTTTGAGACAATCTTTATTATGTATATGTGAGTCCTATGTGGAGGCGTTTTTTTCAGAATTTCCAAAGCTTTATTTTTGATGTTAAAATTTTTCAGCTCCCTGAAAGCGAGAAGAGGACATACTGATCTCACCAATAAGAAGTCCAGTAACATTTTGGGGATTTTATAAAGTAAAAGTTTTTTTTAACAAGAATAAAAGAGAACTTAAGTACACAACATTACAGTTAAACTTAGTCTTACAAAACATTCCCCCAAAAAGACTCTCATGACAGCATGAAACTAATTTTTGGCTTTCTTGCCTTATTATCCACTCACACCCACCATGACTACTTGGTCAGAGACACAAGTAAACACCTTCTAGGCAACACTCCTTTATAGATACTTAACTTTTAAAAATCCAGTAATATTACCCGAGGCAAACTGGTGTAGCTTCAATAACGGCGTACCACATGACCTGTAACCCTCTTCCACTCTGCTGTGAAACTGTTTTTTTGCAACCTAAGACTTTTCTGGCTTGACTGGATGGTTGATTCAAACTGCATCCCCTCTCAGCCATAGTTCCAGCCAAAGCTCCAGCTCCTACATCTCATACATCTAGCTCAACAGCCCAGTAGCTCAAAACAGCTACAGCCCCAGCTCAACTGCCACAACTCAAAACAGTTACCCCAAGCTCTCCACAGCAACTCTAAAATACTTTTTTTCCCTTTCATCTCAGTTTCCCTTGTTCTCACACCTCTCTGAAACCCAATTCCTCCAAATATAAGGTATTTCATGCTTCGATCTTGTCTTTGCTTTTGGGTCAATAAAATATAATATCCGCCCTTCTGTTTACCTATGGAGCTCCTGTAAGATGCAGACATAGTTCTTGCCAGCTCGGACTCCCCTTTGATATTCAAACAAATTCTCAACTTAACTAAAAATGCAAATGGTAGATCTAACCTATTCACTTGTAACTCAAACCAAACACCTGTATCCTTTCATGTTTTAAACTCCCCAGACAACCTGTTTCCTATTAATCTCTGTCCAGCTTAATTAAATCATACCCACACACACACAGACACTTAGTCTTATCACAGAATAACAAAATATTCCCCAAAAATATAAAAAAAACATTGATTTCTCATACTTGCCTAACAAAAATCAGTCACTTAGTTTTGAACTTTTCAATTGACATTGCCTGAACAGCTCTTTGGAAGAGTGAGGCCCAGTTTTCCTATACCCTTTGTGTGAAAAGTAGCCTCCTGATGTAACCCCTGAATGGCTTAGCTTTAATTCAAATGCTATTCTCCCTTGTTCTGACTCCTCCACCATAGGAAATAGTTTTTCTCTATCTACCCTGTCCCTTGCTGAGCATAACAATTCTCAAAGCAAGGTTAGAGTGATAGAACCATAGAAAAGGTATGGCACAGAAAGAGGCCATTCAGCCCATCATATCCATGCCGGTTACTTATTGAAATCTGACAAAAACCACACAGAAATTATTACTGGGAATTATCAATTTTGGTTTTATTATTACTGAAACTGAACATAGAGTTTAGACTTTTCCATCCCTGTTGGCATCGGGTGTCATGGCAGGCCTGAGTGGACAATAAGCCAAGAAATGGTTTCATGTTGTCATGAAACCAGTTGTGATTGTCCTCTTCACCTGTCAATGCCGGGCCACTTTTCCCACTGCCGCACATCGGGAACATCATTTTAATACATCTGCATCTAATTATAAGCCATGCTCACCGGAATCATCCCTCCATGTCAAAATTATCGACCACACTGGCGGTAAAACACGCTGGCCCAGAACACGTTTTGAGAAGTGTGATGTGCAGAAGTCGAGACTTACCATTAGGGCCTTGCTCACATCGCAGGCATCTGAGGAGCAGAAGGTGCTGGAGCCCTACAGCTACCAGACCCTGGAGGGACATGTGCATTGCATGCTGGGTGGATCCTGATGGACACGGCACCGCTGTGAAGCAGCTCACGGGAGGTGGAAGGCCACTGTTGATGTCTGGAGCCTACCATAAGTGTCTTTGCCATGGTCTGTTATGGATGTTCATCGATGAGGTAGAGGGCAAAGTATAGGTTTTACTGGGGGGAAGGAAATGATGGCATTGGAGGGGTGAGGTTGGGGGTAGGGAGTACGGGGGGAGGATGGTGTAACAGGGAGAATTTGGCAACTGAGGAGGTAGGTGTGAGGGAAGGAGTTTGGAGGGGAGAAGGAGTTCAGAGTGGAGCAGGACTTCAGGGAGAAGAAGTTGTTCAGAGGGTGGAAGAAGTCAGGGGAAAAGGAGTTCAGGAGGGGCAAAAGAGTTTGGAGGGGGGAAGGAGTCCAGAGGAAGGAAGGATTTTGGAAGGGGGAAGGAGTCCAGTGGGGGGAGAAAGTTGGGGGGCAGGAAGGAGTTAGGGGGGATGAGAGAGTTAGGGGGAAGAGGGAGTTGGGGTGGAGGAAGGAGTAAAGATGGAGGAAGGAGTAAGGGTGGAGGAAGGAATGGGAGGGGGGGATGTCCAGGTGAACGTGCATGGGAGGGGTCTGAGAAGCTGATGAGTGCCTCCTGGTGAGCAAAATGAGGGTGGGCACGGCAGGAGGAAATGCTGAGAATGAGAGAGGACAGAGTGAGCCGGTAGTATGGGAGGGTGAGGGTGCAATGGTATCAGCAGAAGGGAAGGAGAGGATGGTTGTTGGGGACTTGGGGGCAGACACAGACACTGGGGGTGGGAAGGAGAGGTCGGGAGGTCATGTGGATGGGGGCTGGGATTCTCAGGAAGATAGAGAAGGTGTACATTCACCTGGACATCCAAGGAAGAAAAGGGTTCTGGTTGGTAGGTGACAGTGGGGAGGTGGGAGGTGATGCCAGGGTGGGCAACAGTGATGGGTGACTGACAGAGAGGGAAGGACCGGGGAGCTGAAGACATACTTAACAACCACTATGCTTCTAAAATCAAAAGCAAGCGGCGCCTCGTGCTGGGCGGACACAGGTGCTGCATGGGCGTGTGATCAGTGAGTGGGTGGAGATGTAGGTCAGCTCAGATGGACAACTGAAAGAGAACCCCAGCAGACAGCACTGAAAATGCTCAGGACAGTGAGGTGAGTGTGATGGATGAAGGCTCCGGGTGCGTGGGAGAGTGCTTGCATGAGGCTCCGAAAGGCCCTGCCACACACACATTTCACCCTCCAGAATCACTCATGAGCTGGCTGCATGAAGCTGAACTGCTAGTGGAGGGGGAATGCAAGGAGAGGACTCACAAAGCCTGTAAATGAAGCTGAAAGACTTCATTACACGTTATTCAGTGAAAATGAATATATTTTCAGATTATAAAGCGAAAAAATGTGTCCACCCGTGCAATCACATGATCAAAAATTCTTAATTTTTCTAGGCCTACCACTCCTTCTAGGCACTGCCCTGACATCTGTAGCAGTGCTGGAGACAGCCTGTGCAATGGTTGGCCCTGTCGCCTCTGATGTCTTTGGCGTGGGTCCTCTGGCGAGCCGAGGCTTTGAGGGCCCCCATGGACTGGCTGGCTGAGGACGTCGGTCGCTTGGCAGAGCTCCCTGTGAACCAAAGTAGAGATAATTAGTGCATGACAGCAAAGTCAAAAGCAGGGGTGAGAGCACTCACAGTTGTGTTGAGAGAGGGATGATGTGATGTAGGATCCTCATGTGTGTGTTTGCCGCTGACCTCACCATTGCCACAGTCGCATTCCACATCCTCACCAGACAGTACGATGACACACTCCTCAAAGTGATTAAGGGACCTAATGTGGGCTACTTCATCACTGGTCTGGGACCTCTCCCTGTGAGCCAGCTTCTCTTGCATGAAAACAGGTGGAGTGGGTATGAGCAGGACACATGGCACTGTATGGAATGTTTGTGTGATGAGCGAAGCCATGGGCGGGATGAGGACGTGAGTTTCAGAGGATATGAGCCTGATGGAGATGTGAAAGTGTATGTGAGAGTTACTGGTGTTGCCCCTTGAAGTGTGAGATCGCTGTGGATGTGTGATGGGTTTGTGAGCGTGTGAGTTGAGAGTGAAGAGTGATTTACCCTGGCAAAACAGATGAGACCATTCATCCTGTTCCTACAGTGGGTGGTTGTCTTCTTTTGCAGGGCATTGATGCTGCTCACTGCAGCCATTGCCTCTCATGCTGGATTGGTGACCTTACCTGCTGGCCTTTGCCTCGAGAGGACATCGTGACGGGCCTCCACTGTGTCCAGTAGGCACTTCCGGGAGGCTAAACCTGGGGGAAGCATGTTTCCTCCCTTTGGCAGTCATCAGTTCCCAGAGCTTCCTATCCCTTGAAGAGTGCTGGGTCCTTGCAAGGGCAGCATTTAAATATGGCGCCCAGTTTACTGAAGGCCTGAGGTGGCGGTGGGGCAGGCGAATGAGAAGGTGCCCCACCAGCAAACCAGCGTGATTCCCAGGAAAGCATAATTAATGAGGTGTGAACGGGACACTACGGCATTTTCATTACGGTCAGCAGATAAAACGTCCTTTTTCCCGCCCGCTACCGCACTTCGTGAAAACCTAGGACGATTTCGCCTAGAGACTCAAAAACTTTATCTTGTGCTGTTACGCTGATTACTTTCATGAGCAGAATTTTAAATTGTCAGTAACATCCAGCAAGGAAAAACAATGAGCAGAAATTGAATCCCCAGCAGAATTGACCCCTGCGAATGGCAGGTCAGGTTAAATGAACAGGCGTATGAGAGACTGTTACAGGAGATTACTGGATTTAAGAATAACAGAAAGGGATTGACAGTGGTATCAGTGATCCTTGTAGTTCACTGAATAATCTGTCCTTAAATGTATCTCAGGGTGAAATATAAGGTGAAATAGCAAGAAGGGAAGATGAGAGAATAAGGGGAAAGGGAGAAAGGATTGATGCATTCAAGACTGCAAAATGCACTTGCTCCACTCAGCAGAAAGAGCTTTTAGACAATACAAGTAATCAGGAGAATGAGTCAAGAAGAAATAATCCCTGTGTATCAAAGGGAGATGATGCAGTAGAGTTTGTAAAAATTGCTGAAACAGCTCCTCAGGCTAAAGACAGAGTGCCAACATCAACCAAAACTGAAGAAACTCTTATAGCAACATCCATGAAATAATGGTTAGCAAATCTTTATTCATACTGGATAATACATCATAAGACCCATCAGGAGAATGTCACTGTACAGATTACCAAGAGCCGCATTGACACAGTTATAGAAATGATGGAGATTGCAGAATAGGATATATGGCTGGAAGCTACAGAAGAACAAATATTTTGGAGGGTAATTGGTCACCAGTTGAATTTATCACCTGTTACCCCACAATGGAAGTGGATGACAGAATATTCATTGCTTCCTAAACGCATGACTCACTGATGTAATCAACATTATTTTTGTACTTGTGTTTGATAACATCACAAAAGTGCAGTTCTACCCTTCCCCATCTCAAAATAAGAAAAGTTTAACAGCCACTAAAGTTTAAATGTTCAGTCTACAATGAACTAATTGATTGCAACTGAGGTGGCACTGCAATAGATTCAACATCCATGAGGCAGAGAGGGGAACAGTTGAAAGAGGTACTGGTGAAGGTCTAACAGGAGATATTATATTTGTTGCATTTTTCCTCAAACCCTTTCCATGATGTTGGGAATCACACACACAAACCCAAATTGTACTCTGGTGCAATATTTGACTGCATTCTTAGGAATGCCACAAAAGATTGGAATTGCGGATTCAGTGAGAAGAATATGTGTTGGTTTGCAGATTAATCTGTACAACTGCAAAATTAAACTTTGCTGTTCTGCTGTCAATTTATCAAACTCTTCTCTGTATTAAACCAACTCTTATCAGTATCCCCTTCTCACTTTCTTTTTCTCCATTTCTGAGGAAAGGCTGTCAATCAATATTCACTATAAGCTCACCGGCTCCCACAGCTACCTTGAATATACTTCCTCCCATGCCACTTCTTTTAAGGACTCAATTCCATTCTCCTGAATGCATCTGACCCTTTGTTAGCCTTCAGCACCTGACCCCTTCGGAAGCACAGCGTCACCGGTCACAGATGCTGGAGAGATGGGGGGCCAGACCCACCTCAAAGGTGCTGAGAGCACACAGAGAATGATGGAACTCTGTGACGCCTGCCCACGACATTCTGGAAGCAATGACAAGCACCATTGAGGTGCAGGCATCAGTAATGTGCCCAGTGAGTGTGAAGCTGGACCATCACTTTGGTCTGAAGGTTACACACTGGACAGAGACCCCTGCCTTTATCTTGCGCAGGAACCAAGGTTTCATATCTGAGTGACACAAACACTGCTCATCAGAACAAGGAGCCTTGGGCAAGGAGATACTCTTGGGAGTTTATTTAAAACAGTGAACATTATGTACAGGTGATTAACACCCGTGCCCAGGCTGTGCAACTAAATCTTCTTAACCTTCCTAACCCTGCCGCTACATATTGGTGCTCCCTAGGCATCCACAGCGGACGTGAAGGCAGCCTGCTGACTGCTACGCCCTGTCTGTGATGACCTTGGTGGGCATTCTCTGGAGGACCGAGACCTAGAGGGCTCTGGCCTGGTTTCGCAGTCCTGCTGACCAGCAGTGACATCCTCCTCGGCCTGTGGAGCTGGAGCTGCTGGGGTTTCAGGAAGAGGAGATTTGGATGGGCTGGACACTCCCAGAGTCTCATGGATGGATGGGCCCGGGGGGGTACACCTCCTCCCTATGGGTGCCCGAGGGCTTCTGACTGATCCTTTGAGGGGAAGGGGAAGCTGAAGTGAGATCGAGCTGCCCCGCACCCCTCTCACGTTGACACTGTTGGAGGCCAACTATGGCGTCAGTGATGAAGTACAGCCCACACAGCAGTGCAGGACAGATGTCCTGGACCAAGGTCTCCATGGCAGCTGCCATCCTGCAAGTGTTGACCTCGGGGTGTTAGCATGCCAACGCTATCACCTCAGACAGAAAGCGGACAGACTCCTCCATTGTGCCTTGCAATCTAAGGAGTACAGCGGACATCACTTCCTGATATTCCCGAGCTTGCATTTGCAGCTCCGACAACTGAGGTATGATCGAGTCCAGAGGCTCGTCATCTGACTCACACTCAGCAGACTTCTGGTCTCAAGCAGTCCTCAGAGTGCCAAAAAACCTGGGAAGTGCCTGTTGCTCCGACAGTGCAATGTGCTCACAAGATTGTGACCCCGAGGCTACTCTAGAACTAAGTCCCACTGAGGTGTGTGTGTCTGTGCTGGTGGAGTGTGTGGGTAAGCGCTGTGTTGGTTCTTCACTTGGGGTTTCAGCAGACTCCTCTTCAGAGACGCCTTTGGGGCTTGAGTTGAGAACCTGGGTCATGGACTCCCTCGGCTGTTTCCCAAAAGTGCCTGCGAAAGCCAGAAGAGATAATTAGTGTATGGCAATTTCCTGTAAAACAGGACAGATCATTCATAGCATGGTTGTCTAATGGAATTTTAAACTGTTGGATCCTCACTTTGTAGAGCACCGCCGACCTCCCCATCAGCACAGGACCGGTCCAGATCCTCACCAATCAGCTAGATGGCTCTGTTTTCAAAGACCATGAGGGCCTTGATTTCAGGCATTCCTCTACCAGTTTGTGATCTCTCCTTTTTGTTATGTGCCAGCTTGTCCTGCACAAGGACAGATGGAGAGTGTAAGCAGGACATCTGCCAGGCCAGATAATAAGTCTGCCTGACATGTGTGGGAGGTGAGTGGTGCCATGGACAGGATGAGGGCAATGAAGGTGTTTGTGAGAGAGTGAATGGTGTTGTCCCTTGAACTGGCAGTGAGTGAGAACCCTGTGGATGTGTGATGGATTTGAGTGTGTGAGTTGAGAGTGATGAGAAGAGTGACTTGCCCTGGTGGAATGAAGATCATTCATCCTCTTGGAGCACTGGGTGGCCGTCATCTTTTGCAGGGCATAGGCACTGACCACTGCTGCCACCAACTCCCAAGCCGGATTGGTGATGTTGCTGCCCCTCCTGCAGCCAGAGTGAGGGTAGAGGCGGGTCTCCAAGGCATCCAAATGATGTTTCAGGGATGTATCCCTGAATCGGGGGCTGTAGTCTTCTTGTCTTTTGGAGCCATGTCTTCTATGCAGCAGTTCTAGGCTGGAAGCACTGAGATGTGAGCACATGGCTGCACTATAAATATGACGCCCAGTATGCAGAAGTGGCTAGGTGATGGTGTGGTGGGCAAATGAGAGCCCACTATCCATCAAAATGGCAAGTTTCCCGGGATTGGGACAATACGGTGTGAAAAGCCGCCATTGCAGCCGCCGGGAAAAATGTTCTTTTTCCCACCCACTACCACATAGTGCAAATCTGTGGGGATTCAGCCCATTGTGTTTTGAGCAGTTAACTGTAGAACCATTAGCACAATGTTGGAGATGAGGAGTCACAAATAGCTCTGCTTTTTGTCCATTGCTGGCTGGTGCAGACATCTGATCTATTATCTTCTGTGTTGGCTTTGCTGGAATGTTTGATGTGTTAGTGTTTGTTCATTTTTCAACTGCTCAGAAATTTCCAGAACTACCATCATGTGGTCAGCGGTGGCCATTTTATCAGTCCCGTCATTTGAACATTTTAAAAAATAGAATTTAAACAAGAGAATTTGGAAGAGAAACAAATTTCTATTAGACTTTTTTCTTCTTTGTGCCACCTCAGCGGGATGCTACGATATATTTTCCACTCACAGTGTGATCTCCTCTACATTAGAGAGACAAAATGCATTGTGGTGATTACCTTTCAGAACATTTCCATTCAGCCCACAAGTGTACCTTGAGTTTCTAATCATCTATCATTTTAATTCTCCATCTCACTCTTTCTCTGACTTCTCTGTCCTTGGCCACTGTTCTAATGAAGTTGAACATAAGTTCAAGATACAACACCATTTTTCTATTAGACACCTTACAGCCTCCCAGGCTCCACATTGAGTTCAATAATTTCAGATCATAACCACTGCTCCCACCTTTTTGCACTGGTGCTGGCATTGTTTTTGTCATTGTCATTGACAGCTCTGCCAAGCCCATCTTTTGTTTCTTTCTTTGTTCCATTATAATCCCCTTTTGTCTTACACCATCATCCCTTTTGTTATTTAAATTCTCCTGCCTTCCACCTAATCACAGGCCTTCCCTTTTGTTCATTTCTCCCATCCCCTTTTCCTTGCCTCTGTACTTGTTGAAATCCTGTTAACCCTATAACTTTTTCCACTTCCAATGAAAGGTCATCAACATTAAATGTTATTTTTTTCTCTCCACCGATGCTGTTTCTGGTGTGATTTCAGACTTTCAGCATCTGCAGGATTTTGCTTTTGATTCATCTCACCTGCAATATTGTACAAGAAATGCCTGTGTCTTATATTAAGCTATTATCTATCAAATCCATTCTAATCTTGCCATTAGGATGTCCTTCAAAACAACTGTGATGTTCTTTATAGCCTTCAGCTGCATTATTGAAAGACTTTTTGAATACTGTTCCCAATTTTCTTTCCTCCTGACTGCCTGGGTCACGTTTTTCAAGTCACATTCTCTCTCTGACTGCTTATGTGTGCATTCATTCACATATTTTGAGTTTAAGCAGTGATGGAAGCCTGTTCCATCATGGATGTCAAGCATCTGTATGTCTCAATCACAAGACCAGAGAGTGCACTTACCAAAAAGTCACTAGGAAATTTCCATCAAAGATAACAAAATAAGAAAGATATGGCATTTTAAAATGTGTTGCACGTCTCTAGTCTACAAACACAAGGTCAAATTTAGCTCAGTATTAGCACTCCCACCTCTTCATAAGGTTTCTGAGTTCAAGTCCCATTACAGAGCATTGAGCAAATAATCCAGGCACTTCAGTGCAGGACTGAGGGAGTGTAGGAGGTGTTGCCTTTCAGGTGGGTGTAAAAGATTCTATGACACAATTCAAAGAACAGGGGAGTCCTCCCTGATGTTCTGGTCAATTTTTATCTCTCGACCCAGCAACACTAAAAGATCTAAATTTTGATCACATTGCTGTCTGTGGGACTTTCCTGTGTGCAAATTGGCTGCTGTGTTTCCTATATTACACCAGTGTTTGCACTTCAGAAATACATAATTGGCTATAAAGTGCTTTGGAAATCCTGAGATTGTGAAAGGTGCTATATATATATAAGTTTTCTTTGTTGATTCTTCTTTACTAATCACCATTCTTTAACAGAAATTTTTGGCCAGTAAAGACACCACGGGCCAAGTATGAGGTTCTTGGGAAGAAACAGTAAAATTCAGCGAGATTCAGTAAGAAGCAGAACTGTGGCACATGCTGTTAAAACATGTATTCCTTTATTCTCCTTCTAGACTCTCTTTGCTGGTATAAATGTATGGTATCCTTAAGTGGACAAAGTGCACAATGCAATTCTCAATTTCCTCCACCAAGCGCCTCCTTTTTGTACTTTATTCAATTTGTGTAATGAGAGGGGGTTAATTAACAATCTTGTTGTGCAGGGTCCTTTACGGAAGAGTGACCAAAACATGATAGAATTCTTCATTAGGATGGAAAGTGAAGTAGTCCAATCCGAAACTAGGGTCCTAAATCTAAACAAAGGAAACTACAAAGGTATGAGGGGTGAGTTGGCTACGATTGATTGGGAAACTCGGTGGATAGGCAATGACTAATATTTAAGGAACAAATGCATGCATTGCAACAGTTATGCATTCCTTTATGGCGCAAAAACACAACAGAAAAAGCGGCCCAACAATGCCAAACAAAAGAAATTAAGGAGAGTATTAGGTCCAAAGAGGGGTCATATAAAGTTGCTAGAAAAAGTAGCAAGTGTTGGAGCAGTTTAGAATTCAGCAAAGGGTCAAGAGATTGATTAAGAGGGGAAAAAAAGAATATGAGAGGAAACTTGCAAGAAACATAAAAGCAGACTATAAAAGCTTCTATAAGAATGTAAAAAGAAAAAGATTAGTGAAGACAAGTGTAGTTTCCTTACAGTCTGAGATGGGAGAATTTATAATGGAGAACAAAGAAATGGCAGAGCAATTAAACAACTACTTTAATTCCATCTTCCTGGAAACGCTAGGGAACCAAGGAGGAATTGAAGGAAGTTAGTTTCAGTAAAAAAAGTTGTTGGAGAAATTAATGGGACTGAAAGCTGATAAATTCCTAGGGCCTTATAATCTATATCCCAGGGTACTAAAGGAAGTGGCCATGGAAATAATGGATGCATTGGCTGTCATCTTCCAAAATTCTGTAGATCCTGGAACAGTCCCGGGAATTGGAGGGTGACAAATGTAACCCACTATTTAAAAAAGGATGGAGGGAGAAAACAGGGAAATACAGACTGGTAAGCCTAACATCAGTAGTAGGGAAAATGCTAGAGTCTATTATAAATGATGTGACAACAGAACGCTTAGAATATGTCAACGGGATTAGACAAGCTCGACATGGATTTATGAAAGGGAAATCATGTTTGACAAACCTACTGGAGTTTTTTTGAGGACGTAACTAGTAGAATAGATAAGGGAGAGCCAGTGGATGTGCTGTATTTGAATTTTCAGAAAGTTTTTGATAAAGTCCCACATGAGAGGATAGAGTGCAAAATTGAAGCACATAGGATTGGGGGAAATATTTTGACATGGATTGAGAATTGGTTAACAGGAAACAGAGAGTAAGAATAAATAGATCTTTTTTCAGAGTGGCAGGTGGTGACTAGTGGGGTTCCATAGGGATCAATAATTGGGCCCAGCTATTCACAATATATAGCAATGATTTGAATGATGGAACCAAATGTAATATTTCCAAGTTTGCTGACGACACAAAACTAGGTGGAATGTGAGTGGTGAGAAGGATGTAAAGAGGCTTCAAGGTGATTTAGACAAGTTGAGTGAGTGGTCAAATACATAGCAGATGCAGTATAATGTGGATAAGTGTGTAGTTATCCATTTTGGTAGGAAAAACAGAATAGCAGAGTATTATTTAAATAGCGATAGATTGGGAAATCTTAATGTAGAAAGGGACCTGAGTGTCCTTGTACATCAGTCACTGAAAGCAAACATGCAGGTGCAGCAAGCGGTTAGAAAGGCATATGGTATGTTGGCCTCCATTTCAAGGAGATTTGGGTACAGGAGCGAGGGTGTCTCACTGCAGTTGTACAGGGCCTTGGTGAGACTACACCTCGAATATTGTGTGCAGTTTTGGTCTCATTACCTAAGAAAGGATATGTTTGCCATAGAGCGGGTGCAGCGAAGGTTCACCAGACTGATTCCTAGGATGGCAGGATTGTCGTATGAGGAGAAATTGGGTCGACTAGGTCTGTATTCACTGGATTTAGAAGAATGAGAAGGGATCTCATTGAAATGTGTAAAATTCTGGCAGGGATGGATAGACTTGATGCAGGGATGATGTTTCCTCTGGCTGGGGGGTCTAGAACAAGGGATCATGTCTCAGGATACAGGGTAAGCATTTTAGGACTGATATGAGAAGACATTTTTTCGCCCAGAGGGTGGTGGAGTTGTGGAATTCTCTACCACAGAAGGCTGTGGAGGCCAAGTCACTGAATGTATTTAAGAAGGAAATAGATAGATTCCTAGACTCTAAAGGCATCAAGGTTATGAGGAGGGAGTGGGAATATGACGTTGGGATAGAGAATCAGCCGTGATCATATTGGATGGCGGAGCAGGCTCGAAGGGCCTAATGACATACTTCTGCTCCTATTTTCTATGTCCATACTCCTATGCTTTGACTAAACTTACTGGCAAAGGAATTAATCTGTCTCCCATTGGATAACCTCAAGGCTGTTGTTTGGATAAGTTAAAGAGATGGTATGAATGAAATGGCGGTCTCTTTCTTCTGTGCTTAAACAGAGGTATGATTCCAACCAGATAACCAGAAGTAGTTGGAGTTCCCACAGCTGTGCTGCGTCTTGCATATTTAATATAGCTTTGGCACACAGATAAATTATTTCATTAGTGTAGTCAGCTTCAGATCCGACACATTTCCAGGGGAGCTAACCTGATTTAACCACTTTTTAAAACATGGTTTGCAATATGCAAATGCCAAGTATCTGCCTGTGGAGGATTGATGCAGTGAGAATTTATTTATTTCTTTGTATTGTTTAGAAAAAAATGAATAGCATGAATGGGAATAACTTGATGATGAACCAACACCGATTCCAGCCACAATAAACAAAATTATCCTCCTGTGCAAATTTAAACAGTGACTCCTGCTAGAAAGTGCACCTATATGGGTGCTGGATGGAAAGAAGATGGTGCTCCCCACTTCCTTAGTTTACTGACACTTCCCATCTGAGCTCACCCATGAAGAGTGGCTGTTTGAGTGAAGTACTTTAAGGAGCCTTCAGGAGAAGAGGGTAGAAATTTGGTGGGCAAGGAGTATTATAAGTGAATAGTGGAGGGGGGAGGGGAAGGCGGTAGGAATCATAGATCATAGAATGCTGCAGCACTGAAGGAGGCAATTGGGCCCAACATGCCTGTGCCAGCCTTTTAGACGAGTTATCCAAATGAACCTCACTATAGATGAAGCAAACCCATATTGTTACTTTCAAGGCACGAAGAATGAGTACAAAATAGAAATTGGTGAAAAATAAGTTCAAAACAAATATTGTGGAAAAATATACTCATTGTCATAAATTTTGGACATGATCTACTGAATCGGGTAGTGGACATAAATGGTAGCTGAATAGTCCAACTGGACTCAGTATTGGTCTTGGGACCTGCCTGTTCTGTATGGTTCATGTTCTAAGATAGTGCACAGATGACTTTTGATAGCCCAGATGACTTTTCTGTTCTCTACTTTTTCTCATATTCTTATATAATGTGCTATAATCCAGTCTCTGTATAAGGACACTTTATTAAAGAAATTCCATTATCTTTTGCATTGATTAGCTTTCAAGATAAATGAGCAGGATGATAATTCAGCAATTTGACGCATTTTTATGCATTTGGAGATGTTTCTACTTTATACACGTATACTAGGCTTACAGAGGGCTCAGATTACTCCATGGAGGTTTATCCAAGGTTTACATGGAAAGCCTGAGAATAGAAGAGCCAAGTTATAGAACTAACCCGATTTGGTTGAATTCAGTCGGTGCTTAAGACTTCATGGTTCATTAAATTTAATTGTTTTCTTTGAAATTTTTACAGTGCCATATACTGCAATCATTGAAAGGAGTAAACAGCATAAGACAGAGTAAAAAAATCAATTAAACAAAATAACTTCACATTAAGATTAAAGATTTATATACAGCATCTGTTTTTATGAATGTTCTAGAAAGGATTCTAAGTGATTAGTAATAAGAGCAGTGAGAGTATTACTTCAAGCTGTTACAGGAAAGCAACATAATTTTATTTGCACTTTTATTAAAATGGGTTCTGCAGTGGATTTGACATTGATTTTTCACGTTATAAAACATTGATTAAAACCCATGCTGATGAAACTAAAGTTACATTGGCTCCCAGATAACAACACTTTTTAAAAATTCCCATCCTTATGTTCAAATCCCCCCCTGGCCTCGCCTCTCACCAGCCCCACAACCCTCTGAGATATCTGCTTTCCTCTAATTCCTCTTGACTATCTCCAATTTTACTTGCTCCATCATTGATGGCTGTGCCTTTAGTCACCTCAGCCCTAAGCTCCGGAATTGCCTCCCTGAATCTCTCTGCCTCTACCCAACTGGCTTTCCTGCTTTAACACACTCCTCTTTGACCAAGCTTTTGACCATCTGTTCTGATATCACCCTTAGTGATGTATCTTAATGTCATCTGTTTTTATCTAATGCTCCTGTGAAATGCCTTGTGATGTCTCATTATGTTAAAGGTGTTGTATAAATACATGTTGTTGTTGATCAAGAGACTGAACCTGGGACATTCTTTGTCTGTATGGTTCAACTGTTGTTTTGTCCACATTTTCTTCATATCTACTTTCATCTTCTAAATTTTGTCCCATCTCAATGTCTTCCTGAATATTGTACCGTAGATGAAGTGGGGGCAGGGAAGCAGGGGAAGAAATAGGGGTTAGGCTCACCCCGTGTAGCTTTGTGTTTTGTCTCACTCTAACCTTTGTTAAAGAGCTCTATCAATTCCATCTAGAACCCAAAATAATTAACTTTCACAGTAACATCTCCTCAGGGATAGATGCTGCCAGTATTTTTACAAGGTAGAAAAATCCTAAAAGCTACAATGCCCACTTAGGTTTCCATAGCATGTACTTTTACCCCAACTGCAGAGTAATAAAAAAGAGAAAATGGAATCTCCTTTAACAACCTTTACCATTCATAAGCAGAGTCACTTTCTACAGCCTCTCTGTGTAAGAACAGTGTGAAATAGATGGACAGTCAGTTTTCATTTTTCAGTATTAATCTCTTCCTCACTTGTGTCCTTAATTTCTTCCTTTTGTGTCACCATAGCCTCCTCCTACAGCTGACAATTTAAGCAGTGTTGTCCCAGGCTTTTGATTCAAACAATGTGATGTTTACTTGTGTAGACCGAGCTGTGTTCTTCTTAGGCTGTCTTTTCAATGTCACTGCTGAAGTACTCCATACGGATGATGGTTGAAATAGGCAGATTTTGAGGCCAACTAAAGGCTAAATATTGAGAAGAATTTCAGTATGTTTGGCAGATGGAGGGGGAATGAAGGTGTCAGGATGGGGTGAGGTTGGTGGGGGGGAATGAAGGTGTCAGGGGGGGCCAGAGGCTGGGAGGGGGAGAGGGAGTACGGATGGAGGAGGGGGTAACAGGGGAGAAGATGGCAACTGGAGAGGTAGATGTAAGGGGAGGTGAGAGGTGGAAGCTGTAAGGGAAGGAGTTAAGAGTGGGGAAGGAGTACGGAAAGGGGACGGAGTAAGGCTGAAGGAAAGAGTCAGGAGTGGGGGATGGTCAAAGGGTGGCGGAAGAAGTAAGGGTGTCTGAACGAGTCGGGGGGAGGACTAAGCAGGAGTGGAGTCCGGGGGGGTGGGGTGACTAAGTGGGGGAGGGGCAGAACTAAGGTGCGGGGGAGGGGTTCGAAGGGGGGAACGGTTACTGGGGGGAAGAGGTCCGGAGAGAGGGGCGTCCGGGTGAATGTGCAAGGGAGGGCTCTGATGAGTCCATGACTGCCTCCTGGGGAGTGAACTGAAGGTGGGAATGGAATGAGGGAATGGTGAGGAAGACCGAGGGCAGAGTGAGGTGGTAGAGTGGGAGGGTCAGCGTTCGATGGTTGTGGTAGAAGGGATGGCGAGGGTGGTTGGTGGGACTCTGAGGCAGGCACGGACCCTGGGGGTCAGAAGGAAGAGGTCGAGGAGGTTAATGTGGATGGGGATGGGATTTTGGGGAATGAAGGGAATGTACACGTTCACCTGGACATCCCCGAAGGAAAAGGGTTGTGGGGCTGGTAGATCATGGAGGGGAGGCAGAAGGTGATGCCAGGGGGGTCAACTGTGATGGGGGAAAAGAAATGTGTGACTGAGGGAGGAGAAAAGACAGGGGAGCACACAAAAAGCTGAATCACAACCACGCTGTCTAAATCGAAAGTGGAACTAGAGTCATGGTGGGCGAGATCAGGTGTTGGGAGTGTGATCATTGGGTGGGCGCAGATGCAGGTCAGCTCAGATGGACAACTGAATGTGAATCCCTGCAGGCAGCATTCAAAATGTTCAGGACAGTGAGATGAGTGTGATACTTGAAGGATCCTGGTGCGTGGGAGAATGTTTGCACGATGCTCCAAAAGGCCCTGCCTGACCCACACCTCTCCTTCCAGAATCACTCGTTGGCCAGCTGCTCCCTCTGCGGTGACAGAGGACGAGATTGAGGGGCTCACAAGCAAAGGGGACTCAGAGGGCTCTGAGATTCCTGAGCGGATGACCCAGGGGTGTCCAGCATCCGCTACTCCTCCCTTTGGGTGCCCGAGGTCCCCAACCTGACTTATTGAGGGTAAAGGAGCACCTGGAAGGATGTCGAGGTGCCCCCTTTCCCTTTCACATTGCCACTGCAGGAACTCACCCATGGCTCCCGCGATGGAGTACAGGCCTGCACACGTCTCCGGTTTCTGCTGGACCAGGGTCTCCATGGCGTCTGCCATCCTCCCCATGGAGACCTCCATACATGCACACGTGTGGGCAGCCCTTTATCAGAGGGCAGGCGGACACAGTGCTCTGACTCACGTGCCACTCTGTTGAGGGCTTCCAACAGCTCTGCATGATGTTCCCACACCTTCTGTTAACTCTCCACGATGAGTTGGAAGGCCAAATCCAGAGGCTTGTAATTTGGCTTGGCCCTCACAGATGCCTTTTCCCCAGCAGTCCTCCAAGTGCCAGGGAACTCACATGAGCTGCCTCCTGCTGCTTCAGCCATGTGTCCTTGCGGTGACCACTAGATTGTGAACCTGAGCCTGCTCTAGATCTAGGTCCCACCGAGGCGTGTGTCTCTGCGCTGGTGGAGGATGTGGGTAAGCGCTGTGACAGGTCTTCCAAGCTGCTTATTTCCAGCTCTTCAATGGAGGAGGTGTCCTCTTGGCTGGAAATGAACACCTGGATGGAGTTGAGGGACTGGCTTGGCAGAGCTCCCTGTGAACCAAACTAGAGGTAATTAGTGCATGGCAGCAGGGTCAAAAGCAGGAGAGAGAGCACAGCAGGATCCTCATGAGGGTGTTTGTCACCGACCTGACTGTCATCGCAGGCATGGTCCATGTCCTCACCATTCAGTGGGATTGCACACTCCTCAAAGTGAGTGAGGAACCCAATATGGGCCACTCCACCCCCAGTCTGGGACCTCTCCTTGTTGATGTGAGCAGGCTTCTCCTGTGTAGAAAGAGATGGAGGGAGTGTGAACCTGACACATGGCACTGCATGGAATGTTTGTCTGGTGAGCGGAGCCATGGATAGAACGAGGACGTGAGCTCAAGAGGGCATGAGCCTGATAGAGATGTTTGTGAGTGTGTGAGTTGAGAGTGATGAGAAGGGTGAGTTACCCCGATGGAACAGATGAGACCGTTCATCCTGTAGTGGCACTGGGCAATCGTCCTCTTTTGCAGGGCATTGGTGCTGACCACCGCTGCCACCACCTCCCAGGCTGAATTGGTGATGCATCTGCCCCTCCTGCAGCCAGAGCGGGGTAACTAATATCACGGTGGGCCTCCACAGCATCCAAAAGATGCTTGGGGGTCATGTCACTAAACCGGGGGACTGCAGTCTTTTTGCCCTTCGGGGCCATCCTGTCTTCTGTGTGGCAGTCCTGGGCTGGGAGCACTGAGAGGTGCCTGCGCGGCTGCACTTTAAATATGGCGCCCAGCATGATGAAGCGGTGAGGTGATGGCGCGGTGGGCGAATGAGTGTCCACCCGCCATGGAAACGGCGTGTTTCCTGGGACTGTGTTACTAATGCGGCAGGTTTGGGACAATACAGCATGAGAAGCCGCCATTGCAACCGGTGGGTAAAACTATCCACTGCTACTGTACTTAGTACAAATCTGGAACGATTCCGCCAAGTGTTTTGATAGATTTTAGGTAAAAAGAAACTATTTAATTAACAAATAGTAAAATAGTGATGTATACATAATACACAGCAGCACTGTTAGCCACACATGACCTGAAATATTACAATGGTGGCCAAGTAAACACAGCACTGAGCTGGTCAATCCCAAATGTGTGCAACAAAATGGTTAAAGCCATCCTATTCATTGGGTTACTTGCACTTTTATTCACTTAAAGAAAAGGGTATATGCTACCTTACCGAGCCAGCATGAATATACCACAAATGGTCTTGCTGCTTTCAGAGTATACTGTGTTGTGCCTCTGCAATCCCTGATTTACACTCGTCTAATTGAGCCTCAAATGTGTGATGTTAAAACAAGGATCCATCTGCCCTCTCAAGCAGATGGTAGAAATCCTAGAAGAGCAGAGTAGTTCTCCCCAGTGCCCTGGCTAAAATTTATCCTTCAACCAATACCACTTTAACAGATCATTTAGTCATTATCATATTACTGCTTATGGGGACTTGCTGTGATCAAACTGGCTTCTGCATTTTCTGCATAACTAATTGTAGTGTAAAAGGTTAATGGAATGGAAGTGCTAATGAGTGATGTAGACTATGATGCACTTGTGACATCAGCAGTCATGTGCCAGATGCTATTTACAGCAGATGAGCAATTCTTAGAGGGGATGTACCTACTCAGTAACCCACCTTGTGCATAGTGTACATAGTGTAAATAAACTAGTTTTAAGTAAAAACCTGAGTCTGGCTATAGCTCTTCTTCACAAGATATTAGGCCTAGCATGTTCAACAATATTTAAATGGCTGTAAGGAACTCAGGGACATTTTGAGGTCATGAAAAGCACTATATAATTGGAAGTATTTCTATTTCTTTTAGAAATGTCCCAATTTTGTTAATTTTGGGTTTGAAATGTGCCTACATTTAGTTCCCCCTAATGTTTGAGGCAACACAGATGAAGAAAAATCTTGGATTCATAAAGCATCTTTCACGACCAAAGGACATCCCAAAGTGCTTCCCAGACATCGGAATATTTTGCAAGACAATTGCTGTTGTGATGTATTGAAATGCAGTAGTCAAATTGTGCACAGCAAGCTCCCACACACAGTAGTGAGTCGACTGATCAAATAATCAATTGTTTAGTAGTATTATTAAAGGTCAGGCCCTGGCCTAGCACTAGGGATATCCCTGCTCTTCAAATATTACATGGGGACTGTACATGTTCACCTGACAGGCAGCACTTCAAATTAGCATCTCATCTGAAAGACAGCCCTCCTTCAGTTTCGAACTGGATTACATGCTCATGTCTCTGGAATGCGAATTGAACCCATGACCTTTGTGATAGGTAGGTGCACAGTATAACCTTGAACCAAGACTGACATGTTAGGGTGGGGGTGAGAAAAAAGCTTGATCTGAAACAAGATTTTTAAAAAATTTCATGTACCTATGTGCAGTTTTTACTTTAGTAGTCTGAAAATACTATCCAACTGCCTTCTTTGGAATCATGCAACGTTTGCAGCACACAAAAAGAGGCCATTTGGACCATCTTGTCCATTGCAGCTCTCTGCAAGAGCAACTCTCCTAGTCCCACTACCCTCCTCTTTCCTCATAGCTTTGCAAATTACATTTCTCATTAGGTGTTTACCCAATTCCCTTTTGAAAACAACAATTGAATGTGCCTCTACCACACTTTCAGGCAGTGCATTCCAAATCTTAACCACTAGCTACACAAAAAAAAATCTACCTAATGTTGTTGTTGCTTCTTGTGCCAATCATCTTAAATTGGTGTCCTCTTCTTCTTGTTCCTTTTGCCAATGGGAAAAGTTTTCCTTGATCTACTCAGATCCATCATGATTTTGAACACCTCTATCAAGTCTCTTCTCAACCTTCTCTTTTCAAAGGAGAACAACCCTAGCTTCTCCAATCTATCTGAAGTCTCTCACCCTGTTATGATTCTTTTAGGGGCTGTTAACTGATCTTTTCCATGAGTTTTCAACCCTGTAGCTGAGGCTGACGTGAAGCTCTTGTCCACGCTCTGGCAAAGGAGATGTACCTGGCCACTGTTGCCTGACCTCGCCACTGACTGCCAAAGCTGCATTTGCACAGGGACAACCTGAATCATGGGACCAGGAATCCTTCCAATGGAGGCATTCATGCACTCATTCAACTAAGAGATGGTAGTGATCATGGCATGAATGGACTCTTCCATCTCCTCCATAAGGGAATTCTGGCAGATGCCCACACATCTCCCTTTCCTGATCCATAAGCACCTGCCTTGCTCATGACCTCTGAGGCTCAGCATCCCTGGAAATGTCAGCATGGCTGCTGCTGTCCTTCACCCTTGGATGAGCTCTGTCCACAACGTCCACTGCCTCTGTCACTTGCTCATATGTGATGTGCTCCTCACCTTATGCCAAGCATTCTATTTATGTTCCAGGACCCACTGAGATGCCAGTATCTGTGCTGATATACAATGCACTTGACTTCTGTACAAGTGCATCCTTAGAATGGTGTTTGACCTCTGAAGCCACCGCTGCCTCGTCTGCCACCTCCTAATCTCCCTCTAGTATTGGCCCTGCGGTTTAAAGAGGATATCAGTTAGTGTGAAGCTCCCGTCACTCTGTGGTTGCTTCTCACTATTTGTAGCAGTGATAACACCATCTGGATTTTGCAACATAAATGAACTATCTAATGTAGCACAGTGCCATGTCAGGCATTATGCATTCACCATCTCTCTGATGCAACCCTATCTTGCCCTCAGCTACTGCATGTCCTGCTGACACTCTGCCAGTCACCAGGGCCTCCTCTTCCATTAGCATCAGGAATGAGGTGACTGTTATCATTCCACCTCTGGTGCATGCCTTCTCCTGAGTGTTGTCAGCTGTTTTTCCTTTTGTTAAATGTATTAATTAATGGGATGTGGGTGTCACTGGCTGGGCCAACATTTATTGCCCATCCCTAATTACCCTTGTTCAGAGGGTATTTAAGAGTCAATCACATTGCTGTGGGTCTGGAGTCACATGTAGGCCAGACCAGGTAAGTACTGCAGATTTCCTTCCCTAAAGGACATTAGTGAACCAGGTGGGTTTTTATGACAATCGGCAATGATTTTTAATTCCAGATTTTTTTAGAATTCAAATTTCACCATTTGCCTTGGTGGGATTCAAACTCAGATACCCAGTGCATTATCCTGGGTCTCTGGAATACTAGTCCAGTGACATCATCACTATGCCACCACCTCCCCACCTGCAAGTTGAAGAACAGGAGTGTCATGAATCTAAGGATTCCCAGCTACACTTCAGAAGGTATTGAGCTATTTAATACTTTGCAGACTATTCATGTCATGGTACCATTCTCAAGCCTTCCATGAATGGCTTTGGTATTAACATTGGCCATTGGTCCATTTATCACATAGTGCATGAGGGCACACAAGTCTCAGCATTGATGGGACTTCACTGAAGCATTGCAATGCAGACACCAACTGTGTGTACTAAGCCTTCAAGTATGATAACCTGTGGTTATCAAAACACAGCCATGCCTGATTTTCAAGTGCAGCTGACTCCCTCCTCCCACTCTCTGGAAACTATATAAGCATGAGAGCTGGAGAATGTTAATTGGCAGGGAGGTGCTGGGGGCCGGTGACAGTTTAAACCAGCTTTCCTGCACTGACACAAACTCTTGGCATCACTCGAGTCTGACGGAAGCCACAAGTGATTGAAGTTTCAACTTTTATTTCCAGTATTATTAATTTGTGATCTCAAGAGAGGTGTTGTTTAATCTTGGGGCTGGACTCGCACGCTATCCCTCCAATCTGTTCCTCCCTTTCATTCCTCACAGTTAGCACAGTCACTCTGCAGCCACAGTTCTGGCAGCCGGGCACCCTCTTGAATAGCTGCTCAACTTCCAGCTCCTGCCTTCCAAACCCATTCACGTTCCCCAACCGGATGGTGAATGCAAAGGCAGCCTATTCATTGGCTACCTGCTGCTAACCTGTGGACATTACTTATAAGCAGGGTCAGGACCTGGAAACGGTTCTGCCCTGTGATTGAAACCAATGGTAATAAGAATCCACCTTCTATGCTTGAAACGCTTCAATCAGGTTTTTGCACCTGCTGCAGTACCAAACAGCTTTTAACAAGGTCACAATGACATCTTATGAGACTGTGATAAAGGTAAACCACCTCTCCTCATCCTTCTTGGCCTGTCTGCAGCCTTTGACATGATTGATCACACAACCCTCCTCCAATGTTTCTGTACCATCATTCAGCTAGGTGGGAATACACTGGCCTGGTTCTATTCTTATCTATCCAGTCATAACTAGAGAGTCACCTGCAATGGCTTTTCTTCCCACTCCCACACCGTTACCCCCGATGTTCCCAAAGGTCCATCCTTGACCTTGTTCTATTTCTCATCTATGTGCTGCCCCTCGGCAACATCATCTGAAAGCACACCATCAGCAGACTACACCCAGCTCTATCTCACGACCACCTCTCTCGACCCCTCCACTGTCTTGAAATTTTCAGGCTGCTTATCTAACATTTTGTCCTGCATCAGCAAAAAGTTTGTTTAAATAAAAATTGAGAAAACTGAAGCCATAATCGTTTGGTAGTACAGAACTTGAGTATTACTGAAAAAAGGGGCATGTCTAAGCTTTTCATCTTGCGCTCATCAGATCACTTGTAATAATACCCATTAGGGGGAAAACAACAATTTATACTGTATGCGAAAAGAATGCTGATTGGTTGGCAAGTGGCAGTCCCATGGGTAATGCACCACTTATCATGACTGGCAGTTAACTGCCAAGCATTGTTTGAAAGTTAAACCAAGCAGCTAGGCCCTGAGTGGTCCTGAGGAGTGAGTCAGCCAATGACTGTCACTTATTTTTTTTAGCTCAAAAAGGCGCAATGTATGTACATGTTCTTTCTGTCTGCAAAGAACAGACCCCTGTATATTAATATATGCAGCTTCCAGTACACAACTGACAATCTTAAATTGGTTGTCAGCGTAATTCTTAGCACATTGAGGATTATTTAGCAAATGTTGTCCAACCACGGAATTACATCTAATGTTGGACACTATGTTTTGAACTTTGCAAGCACGGGCTGGTTGGGTATCCTGCCCTTTGCGAACAGTGGCTGGCATATCCTGTTTGATACGATCTGCCAGCCTTTGGGACATATGACCTACATAACCAGCATCACACTGGCACTGAATTCATATAACATATTACTCATTTGTGTGATAGGCAGAATTACTTTTTAGCTTGATGGCAGCATCTGTTAGTGGAGAATACCACTTGTGTTGCTACTGCATAGTAGCAGTGTGAAACAGCTAGCATCACCTGTTGCTCAAATTTTTTGAGATACCTTACCCTTCCAGGGTAATCTGAGGTAGGTTGGGCACTTTTCAGGGCTGAAAGTGATGTCCTTAGGTCTGTTCATGAGTTTTCATGATATACAGCACGGAATGATCTCATCAGGGTAGCCATTATCTTGTGGGATGTCTTTGATGCACCCTATTTCAGCATCAAGCATGCATGGTGAACAAATGGCCCTGGTCCTATTTTCAAGGTTGCCAATTAGACCAATCTTATAGTGTGTGGAACTGTAAGAATCCCAGCAATAAGAATCCCAATGCATATTTTGGCTTGTGGTAGACCATGGTGGAGGATTTCTCAACTAGTACGTCACTGAAGGGGTGTTCATTTCATAGGTGAATTTGAGTGTAGGATGGAGCCCATCCTTTGGGGGGAGAGGGATCAGCCAGAAGTCATGGTCCACATTGGTTCCAACGACATACGTAGGAAGATGGATAAGGTCCTGAAAGGGGATTTCAGGGAGTTAAGAAAGAAATTAAAAAGCAGGACCTCAAAAGCAGTAATCTCAGGATTACTCCCAATGCCACGTGCTAGTGAGCATAGGAATAGGAGGATTGATCGATTAAATACGTGGCTGGAGAACTGATGTAGAAGGGAGGGCATCATATTTCTTCGCCATTGGGACCAGTTCTGGGGTAGGTGGGACCTGTACAAACTGGACAGGTTACATATTAACAGGACTGGGATTGATATACTCGCAGGGAGATTTGTTAATGCTGTTGGAGTGAGCTTAAACTAGCTTGTCAGGGGGTGGGAACCTGAGGTGTGGCCCCAAGTGGAAGCAAGTAAAGTTTGTAACAGGAAGTAGTTGTGAGACTAGAAGGCAGGAGAAAGAAAGCAGAGCATTGAGTATACTTCATATGCGGAATGATGTCAAAATGACAAAGTTAAGGGCATTCTACCTGAATGCGCTGCATTGGCAACAAGGTAGATGATCTAAAGGCAAATAGAGATAAATAGGTATGATACAATTGCCATTACAGAAACAAGGCTGCATGGTGACCAAGACTGGGAACTGAATATTTAAGCATATTCGATGTTTAGGAAAGACAGACAAGAAGGGAAAGGAGGTGGAGTTGCACTGATAATAAGGTATGGGATCAGTGCATTAGCAAGGGAGGATCTCAGTTTGGAAGAACAATGTGTGGAATCTGGAAAAACTCAGCAGGTCTGGCAGCATCTGCGGAGAGGAACACAGTTAACGTTTCGAGTCCGAATGACCCTTCAACAGAACTGTTCTGTTGAAGGGTCATTCGGACTCGAAACGTTAACTGTGTTCCTCTCTGCAAATGCTGCCAGACCTGCTGAGTTTTTCCAGGTATTTTTGTTTTTGTTTTGAATTTCCAGGATCCGCAGTTTTTTGCTTTTATTATAATGTGTATTATATATGTGTGGAATCTGTTTAGGTGGAGCTATGAAACAGCAAAGGGCAGCAGACATTGGTTGGAGTTGTTTATAGCTCACCAACCAGTAATGGCAATGTGGGGCATGGTATTAATCAGGAGATGATAGAAGCATAAAGCATGGGCAATACGGTAATCATGGCTGACTTCAATCTACCTATAGGCTGGGTAAACCAGTTGAGCACTAATGCTGTGGAAGACAAGTTTCTGGGGTGCGTTAGGGACGGTTTTGTAGAGCAATATGTTGAGGAGCCGACTAGAAGACAGGCTATTTTAGTTCTAATATTGTGCAATGAAAAAGGGCTAATTAATAATCTTTTTGTAACCACAATATGATAGACTTTTACTTTAAGTTTGAAAGTGAGATATTTCACCATGAAGCAAGGGTCTTAAAGTTGAATAAAGGAAATTATGAAGGCATGAGGGACAAATTGGCTGAGGTGGTTTGGGAAAAGACATTAAAAGGGATGATTGTGCATAGGCAATGGATGGTCTTCAAAGAACTATTATGTAGCATGCAGCACCATCAAGGTGCAAAAACCCAAAAACAGTCATTCAACCCTGTCTGACAAAGGAAGTTAAGGGTTGTATAAGGTTAAAAGAAAAGGCTTATAAAGTTGTCAGAAGTAGTAGTGAACCTGAGGATTGGGAGGTTTTTAGAATATAGCAAAGGAAGACCAAGAAACTGGAAAAGAAAGGGAGAATAGAATATGAATGCAATCTAGCAAAAAACTTAACAATGGACTGAAAAGCTTCTATAGGTATGTAAAAAGGAAACGTTTGGCTAAGAGAAATGTGGGTCCATTGCAGGCAGAGTCAGGATAATTCATAGTGGGGAATAGAGAAATGGCAGAGAAGCCAAATGATTACTTTATGTCTGTTTTCACTGAGGGAGATACAGGAAATCTCCCAGGTTTAGAGATCCAAGGGGCTAGGAAGAATGAAGAGCTGAAGGAAATTAGTATAAGTAAGAAGGTTGTATTGGAGAAATTAATGGGACCGAAATTTGATAAGTCCCCGGGACCTAATATTCTGTATCCTAGAGTGTTGAAAGAGGCTGCTATTAAGATAGTAGATGCATTGGTGATCATTTTCCAAAATTCTGTAGATTCTGGAATGGCTCCTGAAAATTAGAAGGTAGCAAATGTCACCCCACCATTTAAGAAGGGAGGGAGAGAGAAAACAGGGAACTACAGAACTGTTAGCCTCACATCAGTAGTAGGGAAAATGCTAGAATCTATTATAAAGGGTGTGACAAATGGATACTTGGTTAATCATGATCTGATTGAGCATAATCAGCGTGGATCTGCGAATGGGAAATCTTGTCTGATAAACCTGTTAGAGTTTTTTGAGAATGTTACTAACAAAATTGATAAAGCAGAGTCAATGGACATGGTATACTTGGATTTTCAGAAGGTTTTTGATAAAGTCCCCCAGAGGAGGTTGATTAACAAAGTAAAAGCACATGAGGTATAGGGGGCAATATACTGGCATGGATTAAGGATTAGTTAACAAGCAGGAAACAGAGAGTAGGAATAATTCTCGCGCTGGCAGGCTGTGACTAGTGGGATAATGCAAGGATCAGTACTTGGGCTCCAGCTGTTCACAATATATGTCAATGGTTTGGATGTGGGGACCAAATGTAATATTTCCAAGTTCACGAATAATACAAAGCTAGGCAGGAATGTGTGTTGTGAGGAAGGTGTAAAGCGGCTACAGGAGGATTTGGGCAGACTTAGTGAGTGGACAAGAGCATGGCAGATGGAATATAATGTGGAAAAATGTGAGGTTATCCACTTTAGTAGAAGGAACAGGTGTGCAGAGTATTTCCTAAATGGTAAGAGGTTAGAAAGTGTAGCTGTACAAAGGGACCTGGATGTCCTTGTCCATAAGTCACTGAAAGCTAACATGCAGGTGCAGCAGGCAATTAGGAAGGCTAATGGAATGTTAGCCTTTATTGCAAGAGGATTTGAGTACAGGAGTAGTGAGCCCTGCTTCAATTGTATAGGAGCTTGGTTAGACCGCACCTGGAGTACTGTGTGTAGTTTTGGTTCCCTTACCTCAAAAAGGATATTATTGCCATTAAGGGAATGCAACAAAGTTTCACCAGGTTTGTTCCGGGGATGGCACAACTGTCTTATGAAGAGAGATTGCGCAAACTGGGCCTGTATTCTCTAGAGTTTTGAAGAATGAGACATGGCCTCATTGAAACCTACAAAATGCTTAAAGGAATTGACAGGCTAGATGCAGGTGAGATGTTTCCCCTGCTTGGGAGTCTAGAACCAAGGGACACAATTTCAAAATAAGTCACTTAGGACCGAGATTAATTGAAATTTCTTTACCCAGAGAACTGTAAATCTTTGGAATTTTCTACCCCAAAGGGCTGTGGAAGCTCAGTCATTGAGTATGTTTAAGGTAGAGATTGATGGGTTATGGGGATAATGTGAATAAAAGGCATTGAAGTGTGCAATCAGCCATGGTCGCATTGAATGGCAGAGTGTGCTCGACAGGCTTAATGGCCTTCTCTTGTTCCTATGTTCCTATTAAGACATGTAAGGAAATTGTTATATGTAGCTGTGGATTTAAATATAGGAAATGCATCATCCACATATCGGAAATATGCAAGGGATAGGAAGTTAGGTGTCATTTCATCGAAGACACGTTTCTCATGGAACCCAACAAAGATGTTTGCGCAAGCTGGGCCTGTAGGGGATCCCATGGCAACACCATCTATTTGGGCATACATGGTGTGATTGAAACTGAACTCAACTGCGCGAGTTGCAGAGTTTATAAGGTCAATGAATACTGATTCACGCAATGGTGGTGGGTCTAGATCATCATGATATAGTGCTGCAGCACAAATATCTATGGCTTCCTTAAGTGGAACATTGATGAATAGGCTAGAAATGTCAAATGGGCACATGGACACAGCATTGCTATCGATAGAAAGTCCTGTATGGCCTTTGCAAATGTGAAGGATTCCTTTACCATGTATGTGGAAAACTTGATCAAAACTGGTTGTAACAATTTACCCAACCATGTGACAAATTCAAGTTGTACTTAGATAAAAGCAAAATGCTGCGGATACAAGAAATCTGAAACAAAAACAAAAATTGCTGGAAAAACTCAGCAGGTCTGACAGCATCTGTGGAGAGAAAGACAGAGTTAATATGTCAAGTCCATATGACTCTTCTTCAGATGCTGTCAGACCTGCTGAGTTTTTCCAGAAATTTTTGTTTAATGTTTCCAGTTGTACATAACCGGTCATAGATAAGATGGATGTAGAAGGAGATCACTTTTGTGGGTCTGTGGCAGCCCATACATACGCGGATGTAGTGAACTATGAGGATGAACCCTATGTGCTATAAGCCATTCATGATCACCACCGCCTTCTCAAGGGCAACTAGGGATGGGCAATAAATGCTGGCCCAGCCAGCGAAGCCCACATCCCATGAATAAATAAACAAAAAAAAATCACGCTGACAACAATTTAAGATTGCCAGTCAGGCTTGCAATGTGGCACATTTGCATGTACTGGAAGCTACATATATTAATATACATGGCCTTGTTCTTTGCAGACAGAATTTGTACACACATTGCGCCTGTTTCAGCTAAAAAAAATAAGTGACAGCCATTCGCTGACTCATTCCTCAGGGCAATGCATTGACCAATAAGGGTCAAGCTGCCTGGTTTAAATTTCAAACAATGCTTGGCAGTTAACTGCCAGTCACCATCAGTCATGCATTCTCCTTGGCAATGCCACTTGCCAACCAATAAGCACTCTCTTCACATACAATATAAATTGTTGTTTTCCCCCTTATATTGGGATTCTTGTGAGTGTCCTGATGAGTTCAAGATGAAACGCTTAGACATTTCTCTTTTTTCAGCAATACTGAACTTATTGTGTTCAGTCTCTGGCAGAAACCCCATTCCCAAGACAATGACTCCATCTGTCCAACTGTCTGAGGCAGACTGTTGAGACAAACAAGTCAGACTGTTTGTAAGCTTGGTGTCATATTTGAACCTGACATGAATTTCCAACTATATATCTGCCAAGATTAAGACCTCCTATTCCCAAATCTAGCATCGCCTAACACTAGCGTTACCTCAGCTCAGCTGCTGCTGAACCCTCATTCATGCCTTTGTTACCACTGGACCTGACTATTCCAATGTCATTCTGGCTGTCCTCCTCAGTTTTACCATCCACAAACTTGAGGTAATCCAAAACACTGCTGCCTGTGTCCTAAATTGTAGCGAGTCCAATTCACTCATCATACCTTTGCTTGCTGATCTATAAGCAATGCCTCGATTTTGAAATTCTCATCATTGTACTTAACTCCCTCCTTAGCCTCACTCTTCTTTATCTTGGTAATGTCCTTCAGATCAAAAGCCACTGTGTTATCTGCAATCCTCCAATTCTAACCTCTTTAACGTCCCTGATTTTAATCACTCCACCACTGGTGGCCGTACCTTCAGCTGCCAATGCCCTAAATTTTGGAATTCCCTCTCTAAAACTCTGTTTCTCTCTTTCCAGCCTTAAGACGTTCCATTAAACCTTCCTCTTTGACCAAGCATTTGGCCATCAGCCCTAATATGTGGTTGGGTGCCAGATTTTGTTGAATAATGCTCTTGTGAAGTGCCTTCGGGTGATTCACTATGTTAAGGGCATTATATAAGTATAGGCTGTTGTTGTTGTTTAGAGCAATGACAGCTGCTGCTTCAATTTAACCATTTTATAAATCATATTCTTGAGCTATCGCATCAGTATGTCATGCTTTCTGCTCCTACCATCGACAGGTTGAAAGATACAAGTACACCCTTTTTCTTATCATGCATCCAGTAAATCAATATGTTCACTTGTCTAGCTTTCACCCTCTCTGCTAATCCTAACGCAATAACAATTCCTAATGCATATGTTCAGCTGAGCCATTTTGCAGGTTTGAAGAAAGAAATGCTTTCCTCATGTAGTTTTAGAATATGGTTTATTTTGAAACCTAACTGATGTTTTGGAAGATCTTGCCAATGTTTCACCTACACCTCATCTGGTTTTGATGCACCTGCTCCTACTAGCTTCTAATTACTTTTGTCCCTTTTTTGTGTTGCGTACTGAGAACAGTTTAGCAACAATCAGTGCAGGAGATCTAGCCTGTGACATGGTGTAGGGAACTGTTTTTCAGACTTCGGTAATTCATGTAGGCTGATTGTACGTGGCATCACAATGGGGAAATGGCAACTTTATACAAACAAGACTAATTAATCAGGAAATAGTTAAAGTTAATAGTTCACGTGGGTACCTTACAGGAGTATTCCAACCACTGCCAATTTTAGCCTCACTAAGTCCAAGTGCAGTATAAGAGATAATACTATTGTCATGCCCAGAAGATATGAAGGAAAATACAAGTATATGTCTATATCATCCTGGCAACTTTATGAAATTATTTTTTAAAAATGGACAAAGGCTTTACACTGACTGTAACCTGACTAGGTGTAGCTCACACAAAATGAATTTCTAGCCTTAAGAAAACAGCAAGGATCTTGTTATCTCTAAAGAGGCTCCCTGTGACTGCCAAAATCAAATTCCAAGGAAATACACAAAGACCCTTTACATTTCTAAGGCAGAGCACTGGCCAATGGAGACAATACATCTGCAAGGACAAAGGGACCTGAAACCACTGAAACTTAGTAATGGATGCAACTTTAACCATCCCAAGAATCCAGACCGGGAATATGCATCCTTCGTCCAAACCGAGGGAAAGAAATGAGAGTTATGTCACATGATCCCTCAAGCTGCTAGAACCTGTAATATTGCCTTGTAGAGCTGAATCCAGGCAATCTGCCACCTTCCACCAACAGAGCAGCAACAGAACCTGAGCTCTGTACAGGTTTTAAATTGCCTGGCCATCATCTACACTGTTTTCTATTGGATCTTCTGTACCAGTGCCTATTGCAAATCTGATTAATCCCTACATGCTTCTCCCATCATGGAAGTCAATGCTACTGGAAAAGTGGATCATCCCAAATCAGTTTCAGCCAACTAACTCTCTGAAGGAATACATCATTGGACTTTTGATTCTGGACTCTGGACTCACATGAAACAATAATTCTTAATCTTTTTGTGGTCTTTGCCCTGTACCTCTTTCTTTCCCTTATCCCTCTTCTATTGTGTGAATGTACCAGGGTTACACAGTGACACCTCCTCCCCATGTTTTGAGTGTGTGAAAAATAAACTAACCCTCTGATTTTACCCTATCTTAAGGTTGTTGTGGGGCTTTTAATAGAGGATTGGATCACTCCAAAACTGAGGGGCTGGGGAAAAATACACCACCACTTGTAAATCAAAAATCAAAAACACTTTTCTGTTTACGCATGGGTGGCAAGAGGTGAAATCATGGCGGTTTAAATTAAACCCCTTCCTGTCCGTAACACTATAATATAGAAATTAATGACAGGATAGTAAATAGCTGAAAATACTTTAGAATTAATGACATGATGTTAAATAGTTGTCCCATCCTACCCTGCTGGCCATCCAGATTAGACGTCTGGAGTATATTTTGTTTTGGCTTTTATCATTAAGTAAGTCAGAACAATGAGTACTGCATCTGATGCATGCTACCCATTGGGCGTCGAGGTAGTAGAAGTCATGGATTTGGAAGGTGCATTTCAAGAACCCTTGATAAGTCGTTGCAGTGCAACTTGTAGATGGTGCACACACAAGCCACAGAGGGGTGGTATGGCAAAGAGTAAAAGCTTAAGATTGTGAAAGGGGTTGCCAATCAAATGGGCTGCTTTTTCTGGATGGCGTCACATTTCTTGAGTACTTATCCAGGAAAGTGGACAACATTCCAAAACGTTCCTGGCTTGCAAATGGTAGAAAGCCTTTAGGAAGTCAGGAGGTGAGTTACTTGTTGAAGAATACCCAGCCTTTGATGTGTTAACTGACCTTTGTACAAGTTCCAATGATTTCAATTCTATTTTGACTTTCTAGCATTTATATTTTATCTTTGTTACCCTCACCTAAGAATACATCTAGGGACTGGTTGGTTCAGTGGGTAAGACACTTGCTTTTCCTCTCTGGGAGCGGAGTTCAAAACCCAGATTGACAAGATAAATCTATTGAATGCCGGCCATGAAATGAATTTGAGCGGTCTCAATCCACCTCCTAATGGGAATGGGCCTACAGAATAACGTTACTCCTAATTTGTGACAAATTGTCTAAATTGGCAATTTCTCCTGAAAGGCCCTGAGATCGCTGTTGTCGTAAATGGGAAATGTCATGCTTGCACAATTGTAGATGCTTTTCTGAGTTTGAGGCTGAGGTAAACAGTTAAGGCAGAACAGAAGGACTTTAATCTGCATCAAACCTATTTGGGAATACTTGATGCCTGAAATGGAAAATGTTCCATTCCCCAACATGCAATTTTTTTTGAGTGTAACCTTTAATAAAACTCTAAACTGTACACTAAAATTAAACATAGGACCTGGGTAGATTCTGGTAGTTATAATCATTAAGATACCAATTGCCAGACATTGATAAATTAAATACTGGTGCACCAGTGAACTGGAAACTGGCTACATGAAAATAAAGCTTAAGACAAATCAATATAAAACATTCAATAGATAAATAGTCTAACAATTAAATGCTTGGTTTGCTGCAGTGGCTGAAAATGTTAACAGCTACTTATCGGATAGGCAATAGGAAATGAATTTTGAATAAGTTGCCATGCATTCAATCTTCCACATCACATGGCTATTGACCAAGGCTCTGTGGGATTATTCAATTCATGAGCACTGCACTGAAATCAGGACTCTTTGTACTATCTCCTATTTTGACTCATTCTCATCGTCTCAAAACTGTGGGGCTTCGACTCCTTCAGCCTTTTATCCTTCTTACGATCTACTGGCTTTAAAGATGCAATCTAGTATTACATAATCATTGCTTTTATGAATTACCTCATTCTCTTAGCAATATCCCGAGGTGAGAGTAACTGCCCTTAACATCAAGGCAGCATTTGACTGAGTCTGGCATCAAGGAGCCCTGACAAAATTGAAATCAATGGGAATCGGGGTGGGGTAACTCTCTGCTGGTTGAAGTCATGCTTCACACAAAAAAAGAAGGTTGTGGTTGTTGGAGGACATTTATCTAAGCCCAAGACATCGCTGCAGGAGTCCTTCAGGGTAGTGTCCTAGGCCCAACAATCTTCAGCTGGTTCATCAATGACCTTCCTTCCATCTTTAGGTCAGAAGTGAGGGACATTTGACAATGGTTGCATCATTCACAACTCCTCAGATACTGAAGCAAATGTACTTGCGTGCAGCAAGAGCTGAACAACCTTCAGGCTTGGGCTGATAAGTGGTAAGTAACATTCATGCTGCACAAGTGCCAGGCAATGTCCATCTCGAACAAGAGAGAATCTAACCATCTCCCCTTGACATTCAATGGCATTACCAACGCTGAATCTCCCTCTATCAACATTTGGAGGTTACAATTGACCAGAAACTTAACTGGACCAACCATATAAATACTGTGGCTTCAATGGCATGTCAGGGGCTGGGAATTCTGCAGTGAGTAACTCACTTCTTGTCCCAAAGGTTGCCCACAAAGTACGAGTCAGGACTGTGCTAGAATGCTCCCTATGTGCCTGAATGAGTGCAGCTCCAACAACACTGAAGAAGTTTGACACAGTCCAGGACAAAACAGCTCACTTGATCAGCACCCCAACCATCACCTTAAACATTCACTCCCACCACCACTGACACACAGTGGCAGCAATGTGTACCATATACAAGATGCACAGCAGCAACTCACCAAGGTTCTTCCCATAGCACTTTCCAAACTCTCGACCTCTACCACCTAGAAGAACAATTGGCAGAACAGGCATGGGAACATCACTACCTGAAAGTTCCCCTCCAAGCCACACATCATCCTGACTTGGAACCTGTCGCTGGGTCGAAATTCTGAAACTGCCTCCCTAACTGCACAATGGGTATACCTACACCACATGGACTGCAGTGGTTCAAGAATGTGGCTCACTTTCTCAAGGGCAATTAGGGATGCCAGCCTTGCCAATTATGTCCACACCCCATGAAAGAATTAAAAATAACAATTATCAAAGATTTCTTAAGAAATATGAAAAAAGATTAGGTGCTGGAGAAATCTAACATTCTCATAACAGTGATGTGTTAAGTGTTACAAAATTCAACCTGTTTTTGTGCTATTTTTAAGCTTAATGTCCTTGTAACCTCATAATAGCCTAATAATAAGAGCAGAGAATAGAATAGGAGCCCAGTACCATTTGGCTAATCATGCTGCTCTTAAGTCTTTTAATTTTTTTCCTTGCACAGACTGTGCTCACCTCCCACCTGCCTCAGGCATGAAGTTATTTGCTATGAGATTGCTTTGAGTGAGTCAGCACTCGTTGCTGCAGCTGGCAGTCTGTTCCGTATGTTAACAAGTCTCAAGCATGAAGAAGCTTCTCTTTTAAGTATTTAGCCAAGAACTTCTTCAGGTTTGACTGAGGAGGCATATGCCCCATTTACATTGACATACCCTGCAGAGAACACTCAGTTCAAATCAGAATGATCAAAACTTTTAGAATTTGTAGCTACTAGGCTCAGTTAATATACTGGACAGGTAGGATTAAATGACCAGTTTGACACACACAGTGAGGTATCCATTCCTGAACAGCAGAAGGCTTGGCTCAGATGTCTACACTATTTTGATGTGAACCTGCATGATAGCCAAGGTTAACTCTGAAGTCAGGAGGTGGCAGGCGATACTTCAAGCTGCAATTCAGAGTAATTCAGGTTTATTTTGAATGATATAGTTTCCAATTTGCAATGAATATAAATTTAAAGTGATATTTTTCAGGTGGCAATGAGTGGTAGGGGTATGGATTCGTTCCTGCTATGTTTAGCTCTTGAAATTTGAAGAACTTTCTCTATCTCACTCCAATCTCCCACCCCGCTACAGAATTATGCCTGTTTGGGGAATAGATGTCCTATCTGTCTTCTTTTAATCCCACAAATCTGTGCCTGTAAAGGTATTTTTGCAGATCCAAAACACCAGTTGGATCCAGTCACCACAAAGATACCATCCACACTTAAATTTCAGCTGGGATGAAGATAAGGCATCTTGTGGAAAGTGAGTTGAAGAAATTCAAATTTACATAGAAAATAGGACTTAGGAGCAGGAGTGGGCCATTCAGCCCTTCAAGCCTGCTTTGCTATTTGGTAAGATTATGGCTGATCTGGTTTTGGTCTCAACTATACTTTCCTGTCTTCCCCCATAACCCCTGACTCCCTTGATGCCTATCAAAAACTGTACGAACTCAGCCTTGAATAAATTCAATGACCCAGTCTCCACCACTTTTTGGGGAAGAGAATTCAACAGACTAATGACACACTGTGGGAAAACATTTCCCCTAATCTCCATTTTAAAAGGGAGACATCTTATTTTTAAACTGCCCTAGTCTCCCCCACAACAGGAAACATCCTTCTGATATCTATCCTATTAAGTTAGAAGCTTATATGTTTCAATAAGATCGCCCCTCATTCTTCTAAACTCTAATGGGTAATTAATGACCACTTAAGGGCTCATCCCATCATCACTACTATTAACCAAAGCTGCAAGCAGTCCTACCACCATGGAGCATGCATGACAGTTGAAGCTGTGCAGGCCACTTGTCACCTTGAGGTGGAGGGGTGAGGTTCCTCATCAAAGGTATTCAGTGCCTGATTGAGGGACTGGACATTGGGTCGGAGGAGGGTCACTGAGCGCCACACCCCTGTCCTCGCGTGTGAGCCCCCTGACCCCCTCCCTGTGACCCCCACCCTGTGAACCACCTCCCCCAACCCCGCCCTCACTTTAATTACCTGTAGACTGGGTCCTTCGCAACCCTGAGACTCTGGAGTTGTCCTTCCACAGCAGCCATGCCCCCCCCCCCCCCCCCCCCCCCCCACCCAGTTGTGCTGCTGAGTGCAAGAGGCTGCTGGCCTCTGACTGATCGACAGCTCTCTCTAGGCAGGGCTTCCACCCCTGGGCTCTTGGTTCCAGAGGTAAACCTATCGGTGGCCTTACCACTGCCTGACTGGCTTGTGGTTTAGCGGGCCTTCCCAAAAAGAGGCACCGTGTGTCTCTCACTAGCGCTCCAGCCGGCTAGGCAAGTGTGACACCTCAACAAGAATCCGCCCTAAGAATTTCAGTTTAATTGACTTCAGGCTGTTCATATCATCTATTGTGACCTTAGGGAGTGCCTATTTACAACAAGGATATAGTAATGTAGCAGTTATGTCACTGAAGTAGCAACCCTGAAGCCTGGACTATTTTAATCAGAGTTTAAATCCCAACATGAGAATTTGAATACAGTTTAAAAACCGTCAGGAAATTAAAAGCTGGTGTCAGTAAAAGTGACTATGAAGTTTGTCATAATAACTCATTCCGCTGTGACCTGGGCATCACATCATGGTCAGACAAAAGCGTATCAAGTATAGTGAAGCCTGCAACATTCTTCTCACTAACAACTGGTGGCAAAGTTTGGAGAGCTGTCCCAATAAACAAATGAAGCAACAGCCTAACATAGTCATATCTATTTGCCAATACCATGAACACTTCCATCAATACCCCTTGATATATCTTATCCCAACAGATATGCAGACACAGTTCTATACAGTTGCTAGGAATGGCACTAGTTGCTCAAAACATTATCTTTGGACCACGTGAAGTCTCACAGTTTCAGTTCAAACATGGGCAAGAAAACATCAGCAGCTGATGAAGGGATGAATACCTCTTGGGAGAAGAACTAAGGATAGCAAGGGCATAAAACATACTGTGGGTGAAATATTTCATAATCCACCACTAAGAAATGTTTGGTCTACCACTCACTGAGTTGGCTGGGACCTCTCTTGACTTCTGCACTATTGCTAAACTATCAAACTACTTATCCAACATCCAGTACTGGATGAGCAGAAACCTCCTGCAAAGACTGAAACCATTGTTTTTGGATCCCTCCAAACTCCATTTCCTAGCAACTGACTCCATCTCTCTCCCTGACAACAGTCTGAGATTAAGCCAGTTTGTTCGCAACCTTGGTGTTATATTTGATCCTGAGATGAGCTTCCAATCTCATATTCATGCCATCACTAAGAATGTCACTTGCATCTCTGTAATATGGCCTGACCTTGTCCCTCTCTCAACTTATCTGTTGCTGAAACCTTCATTCATGTCTCAACTATTCCAACATAGCCCTACCATGCACATCTATGCTCTGTGAACTTGAAATCGTCCAACATTTTGCTGCCGATGCCTTAACTCACAGCAAGACCCATTTCCCTATCACCCCTGTGCTCAATAATTTACATTGACTCCTGGTCAAGCAATGTCTTGGTTTAAAATTCTCTTCAATCCTGTTTTCAACTACCTCACTGGCCTCACCCCTCCCTACCTCTGTAATCTCCAGCCCCACAACCCTCCGAGATATCAGCGCTCATCTAATTCTCACTTCTTGTGCATCCACAATTTTAATTGCTCCACTATTGGCGGCCGTGCCTTCTGTTACCAGGCCACAAACTCGGGAATATGCTCCCTACACCAATCTGCCTCTCTACCTCACTTTCCTCTTTTAAGACACTGCTTAAAACCCACACCTTTGACCAAGCTTTTGGTCATCTGACCTATTATCTCCTTATGTGGCTTGGTGTTATATCACATTGTAAAATGGGGAGATGGCAGTGCAGTGGTAATGTCACTGGATTAGTAATCCAGAGGCCCAGGCTAATGCTCTGGGGACATGCATTAAAATCCCACCATGGCAGCTGGTAGAATTTAAATTCACTTAGTTAAATCTGGAACATAAAAGTCAGTGTCATAAGAACTATCATTGATTGTTGTAAAGCCCACTTGGTTCACCAACATTGCTTAGGGAAGGAAATCTGCCACCCATACCTGGTCTTTCCTACATGTGACTCCAGACCCACAGCAATGCAGTTGACTCTGAAATGGCCAATCTGTCCACAGGCAATTTGTGGATGGCCAACCACTGATGCCCACAGTCCATGAAAGAGTAAAGAAAGAAAATGTTCCTGTGAAGTTCCTTGGGATGTTTCATTACATCAAAGTTATAAACATTTTTTTTGTTGTTGTTGTAACTGGACCTTTAGCAGGTGGCAAGAGAACCAACGAAAGATAAAAGCCTCCTTGACCTACTTGACTCATAAATCTACCTATTACAGTCATGACTGTCCAAGATAGCATTGCTAGGAGTCAACACTGCACAGTGGATACAAAATCCCATCTTCATATTGAAGGCACTTGTCATCATTTTATGTGGCAGTACCATAATTGGAGAGATAATCTGGCAGATCAAGAAGATATTGCAGCTCAAAATGAACACTCATGAGAGGTTGGGTGGAATTGTCCCAGCCCTGTGAAAGCGGGGCCAGAAGCAACACTCAAAAGTCACATGTCAAGTTGACACTCTGGCGAGTTCCCGCCTCCAAGCATTCTTGCCAGAGACGGATTCTAAATGACTACCTACCCATTAGCAATGGGTAGCCAACTGGGGTCAATTAAAGACCACTTATGGCCAAAGTGCAGATGCCGCCAGAATTCTCCCGGTATTGGGCTGAACCTCTGATGAGTCAGGAGGCTGGCAGGAACTGGGAGCCTGCTGGCCAGAGGGCTAGTGATGCCTCTTCTCAATAGCCCCATTATCGACGTGATGAATCCAAATATCCCAACCTGGGCCATGACCTTTCCTTTGGAGGGTTTTCTCCTCCGCACTGGTGGACTTATGAGCTGTGGGCCTTCCTTATGTTTAAATCTTCAGTTTCCATCTTGAGCCGCCCAGCCACTTCCCTACCCACCCCTCAGCATCACCCACCTCGCCCTGTGGGTCTGCTCTCCACTGAATGGTGTGGGCTTTCTGATTGTGCCTCTCGCCACTGTCATTAATTGGATGTCAAACGCGGAGACAGCCTCTTAATTGGCCATATCCCAGCACTGCACCTGTGTGACCTGGAAATGGTCCCAACGTCTGCAAATATCCTAAGTCCAGAAGATTGCACCCATTGTGTGCCAACACCACCAGCGGAATTGCATACCACTAATTTGTAAGCTCGTGGTTTGTATCCTTATTTCCCCTATCTCCATGAATTCATGTGACCAACCATGATTATAGAACAATTCAGGGGCAAAAGCAGGCAAAATTTAAAATGAGGTGTAAACTTGGTGAAGTTACAATGCAGAACGATATACATGTTAGGAAGTGGATGCAGCAGGCTATAGACAGAGTGGAGTGATCCCACAATCAACAGATCAAGTCACAGCTCTGCAATACCATATCTAGCCATGAATGGTGGTGAACAATTAAGCAAGTGACGCCCCCGAGTTAGGAAGGGAAAAGCTCAGCCCGTGTTTTCACCCTTGATCACACTCCAGTGAATCCTGCTGGAAAATGTGTGCAGATGCCAGGTGAGGGTAGGATCTAGTTCCACAGTTAACTACACCATCCAGTCTCACATATGAAGAATTAAAAAAATGGTCAAATGTCAGCTTGTGTCAGAACGTTTGGGTTCAAACCCAACCCCTTGGAGGATAAATTTCACTTTGGGTTGAAAAACTGCTGATTGTGCATCAGCTGCCTCTTAGTCAGTCCAGAAAATGTTCCTTTTCATTAAAGTCAATACTTTTTCTACCTGTGCCCACATTTACAATGAACCCTCCAACAGCCACCCCTGCATCTAGTCTAGTTTGACATTCCTCTGCGGTATGGAGGAAGTGCTGCATGCTCAGAGGTGCCACCCTTCAGATAACTTGACGTGAGTCTCTGTCTGCTGGTTCCATGGTTCAGCTGGGTCTTAGCTATCCCATGGTCCATGTGAAGGACAATAGAGTGTCCCGGCCTACATTCTGCTCTAATTCAACAGAACAAAGAATGAACTAACTAGTTGCTCATCAATTGTTGACATAAGGACATAAGAAATAGGAGCAGGACTAGGCTATTCAGCCCTTCGAGCCCACTCCGCCATTCAATGAGATCATGGCTGATCTTCTACTTCAACACCATTTTCCTGCACTATCCCCATATCCCTCGATGTTTTTAATATTTAAATGTCTATCGATCTCAGTCTTGAACGACTAAGGCTCCAAAGCCCTCTGGGGTAGAGAATTCCAAAGTTGACCTTGGAATACTGCTGCATGAAAAATGGCTGGCATGTTAAACGCCATTACTGCACCGTGTGGAGACATGATAAGGTGCTGGATAAACACAAGTCTTTTTATTTTATTAACCTGGGCAAGGCAGTAGAGGGTTGCATCTCAGCAAGAATGAAAAAGTGTAAACAAGGAGAAAACTAAAAGACAGAATTATTCACATAGCCAAAAAAGCTTAAGTATTTCCAATATTTTTGGCAAAAAGAACCAAATCATCCTCTGACTTTACCAGCAAATATTATTTAAACTGTGGTTACAAATAAGAAATAATCATAACAATTTTCATAACTTCTGTAATATGCTTGTCAATAATGTTTACTAACGGCTGGTAAATGTATTTTTTTCATGATCATATTCAGTGCATGTAGAAAATAAATTAATTATTGGATTTCTGTCTGCTGGTAAACTCTTATTGTAGAAACATCTTTGGTTAATGGACAGTTCAACGTTAATCAATAAGTCATTATTTCAAATCTCCATAGATGTTAAGCCCCCGGGGTTTTCAATACAAGCCACAGTTATTTTTTCAGGAGAGGGACAAGATAGACTGATATTTTTTGGGGAGTAAGTCTGATCTGCAAGTAGGCTTTGGTGGGAAGAGCGCAGGGTGAGTGGCAAATACTTCCAACCCAAAAGCAGCAATTTGACACCAAGGTTATCTTAATTGCTGGATTTCATTGACAGCCAACTAGTCAGCGGACTATACAAAACAGACATGAGCTGGAATCATTGAAAATAGTGCTCCCAGATGGCATGTCAGTGACCCAGCTCGCCCCGGACACGTTAAAATTTTCAAAGCAAGGGTGAAGGTGGAGATAGGAACTTGGCAACCTGCTCTCCTCCAATTAAGCTCCTTAGGACCTTTTTTTTCATTTATTCATTCATGGGATTTGAGCATCGCTGGCTAGGCAAGCATTTAACCATCCCTAGTTGCACTTGAGAACGTGGTGGTGAGTTGCCTTCTTGAACCGCTGCAGTACATGTGGTGTAGGTACACCCACAGTGCTGTTAGGGAGGGAGTTCCAGGATTTTGACCCAGCGACAGTGAAGGAATGGTGATATATTCCCAAGTCAGGGTGGTGAGAGACTTGGGGGGTATCTTCCAGGTGATGGTGTTCCCATGTGTCTGCTGCCCTTATCCTTCTAGAAGGCAGTGGTCGTGGGTTTGGAAGGTGCTCTCTAAGGAGCCTTGGTGCGTATCATCTTGTAGATGGTACACACTGCTGCTATTGTGCATTGGTGGTGGAGGGAGTGAATGTTTGTGGATGGAGTGCTAATTAAGTGGGCTGCTTTATCCTGGATGGTGTTGAGCTTCTTGAGTGTTGTTGGAGCTGCACTCACCCAGGATTCAATTACATTCCTGATTTGTGCCTTGTAGATAATGAAAAGGCTTTGGGGAGACAGGAAGTGAGTTCCTTGCTGCAGGATTCCTAGCCTCTGACCTGCTCTTGTAGCCACAGTATTTATATAGCTGATGCAGCAGCAGATGCCAGGGCAATGGAGGGACGTGGCAGACAGGTCCATGACAATCTTATCACCAAGAGATTCCGGGCTGAGTGAGGCACTGATACTCTACTACACTGTGGGTTCTGGTGGCTGTATTAACTTTTATGTTTTCATGTTAAAGCTGTTTGCATTGTGATCCTGCGTATAAGCCAATATGAAATGGAATACACTCCACTTGCGCAAAATGCTCTGCTCCAACAACATTGTGGTGTCAGTGCCAGCAGGACTGGTATGCGATCTGTTTAATGTTGCACATATCCATGACCTCAGGCACCTTAGAGGAAAATGATGCAGGCCCTTGGCATAAGCAAGCCCATATGCATGCTACATTGGGAGGCACATCCACTCATAATTTAACAGGGATACACAGTCTCACTGACACCTTCTCCAAATGAGGGAAATGTCTTGCAAAGAACTCTGTCATGCAGGCATCAGAAATACATGTAATGACTTGGCTGCAGACACTGCTCAGGCAGCAGCCTCAGAGGGATGATAATTGGTGGAGCACTAACTGCTGGGTTGCTATATATACCTGTGTTATAGGGTGGCCGAGTTGTACTATTAATGATAGAGTTGATCTGCAGATACTTCTTGGGTGGAAACATTAAGTATATTTACAATATACTCAACAGCAAATACACATGTGCTTTCAACTCCAACTCTATCCCTACACTGACTCCTATTGCTTACTACAGATCATGTGATATTGCCTAACAAGTATTATTCTTAAAGGTACATTACACACTAAATAATACCATAATTACTACATTCCTCCCCCTTTAACTTGGCCATACATACTATATTTACAAGTACATAGTTTTCAGGACAACATAATATTTACACTGGGTAAGGAATTTACAGGTTCAGTCTTTCAGGTGGTTTCCTGGTATTTTTGGAATGTTGCAGATCCACAACTTCAGATTCTTTGTCAGGAGCCTCCTTTTCCGGAGCTGTTTGAACATCAGGTGCTTCGGTGGGCATATGCAGTTCTGTATCCTCAACTCTTAGAGGAACACCAGGCATATCAGTCCTGGGTTGAGTATCCTCAACAGGGAACGCAGACCCAGTTAAGGTTACTGGTGGAACCAAATCTTGTTGATTTGTTTCTCTCTTCCTTAAATGGTCGACATGTTTATGGATGATCTAGCCTTACAACTCCATGTGTAATATAGAGGTCTAGACACTGCACTTGTTTCACCCGGTAACCACTTTGGTCCTTCCCTGAAGTTTTTCACGTATACCGGCTCTCCTACAGTAAAATTCCTCTCGCAACTATGTCAGTCGTGTCTAGTTTTCTGGCTTCCCTGGCTGCTTTCCACCTTCTCCTCTAAATTCAGCATTATTAAGGTCAATCTCATCCTGAGATGGTGTTTCAACAATAACTCCGCAGGTGTGATACCTGTTGTTGTACGAGAGGTAGTCCTGTAATGAGAAAGAAAGCATGCTAGCTTGGTTGCTAAGGGATCACCAGTTAGCTTTTTCATGCCTGCCTTGAACCCTTGAGCCACCCTTTCAGCCAGTCCATTTAAGGAAGGGTGGTACGGTGCAGTTTTCACATGAGTGATACCGTTGAGGCTGATAAACCATTGAAACTCAGCACTAGTAAGTCCTGTGCTGTTATTGGAAACGACTACTTCTGGTAGCCCGTGAATGGCAAAACTCTGACGTAGCTTCTCAATTGGCTTGACATGTGGCCGACATTGGTGACTTCACCTCATATATATTATGACACAGCAGTTGATAAAGGCTGAGTTATTTAAAATCCCAGAGGGAAACTTTAAACAGCTGTCCATAACCTATATTTTCAATTGGTATGTTTTGAGTTGCAGCTCTAAATTCAGGGATAAGACCACCAGTTCTCAAGAGGTTTTTATATCAAACTAAATGAAACATTTATTAATTTACAACAAATTAAACACATACACATGGCTACTAATTACTACTATAATAATTTTTAACAAACTCCCAAATTAATCTCCACTAAGGCAACAATAGAGTTAAACAGACACCAGGCAAAGCATTTTTCACCTTACCAATTCAAAATGAGGTTCCTTTCAATTTGCTCCTTCGCAGACACAGTTGTAGGCTTACAGGCTTAGATCGTACATGCCTCTGACCTGCACACACAAACTCTTTTCTGTTATGCCCAGCCTTTGCCTTTGAATGGAAATTCTCATTATATCACCAGGCCCTTTGAACTCCACCTCTTCTCACAATAAAACCCCTTTCATAGTACCAATTTTATTAGTAATATAAACATATTGCTTGGTGCCTCCTAGCTAGGTGCAAGATTCCACTCCCACTCTTGAATGCTCTATTCAACAAAATGCAAGTGTCCTCTAACTAATGTTTACCCACCACACATCAAATCACCCAGACTAGCTGGCTTTAATTCAATTAACACACAGACAGGCTCACAGATATTGACTAAACCCCTAATTAAAAAAAAGAAATTCCAATAACATTATATAAATTAATATTTCTTCATGACATATACGTCAAACCATTTTGAATGGGCATCAACAATGAGCAGAAACATCGCTCCCAGGAAAGGTCCAACGTAGTCAATGTGTAACCGCACCAAGGGTCCACCTGGCCATTCCCCATGTGGTAACGGAGGTGCCACTGGCAACTTTTACAGTTGCTGACATTGCGTATATTGGTACAACCCTTTGTGGATATTAATTGTGACAAATTCCCAGAGGCATTCTCCAACTCTAATTGTTGATAAGCATGACCCTGTCAAGTTTTATGTACATTGTCCCTCCTGCCAACTTGGCATAGAGGCCTTCGATTTTTGAAATGGGGTGCCTGCCTAGCTTAGCTGCTTTATTAGCCGTCAGTTTGTAGTCTCCATAAATGCGGATGCTTTGGTCGGGTTTAAGGACGGGGACTATTGGTGCTGCCCATTCTAAGAACTGAACAGGTTGTATAATGCCCAGTTTCTCTAGTCTGTTCAGTTCAATGTCAACTTTTTCTCGCAGGATATATGGCAACAGTCTTGCCTTTGTAAAGCATGGGGTTGCTTTCAGATCCACATGAATCTTGGCCTACAGGCCCTGGATTTTCTCCAGTTCATCCTTAAAGACAGCTGCATACTTTCTAAGTAGCTCTGGTAGCCCACTTGCTCTCAACTGGAAAATTTCAGCCTATTCTAACTTAATCTCCTTTAACCAATTTTGGCCCTTCAAGGGTAGCTTTGCTGGTTGGCTTCCATAATGGTCAATTACTCTGCTCATGCCTTTACTTGAATGTCTTCACCCATATATGTTTTTAACTTGGCGGCTGTTCCTTCTAAACTCAATTGATGTTCACCATTATTCAAATATCTGAAGGTGTGTTCCCCAATTACTGTAGTGGAAGCTCCCATGTCCACTTCCATTCTAACATTCTGCCATTTACTTTCACTGTGACAAATATTGGTTCTGTCTTTCCAACTTTCAGACTATACAACGAGTATCTATATGAATTTGTTGTTTCAGGCTCCTCTACATTGTAGATTTCATTGGGCTTCTTCTTTTGTTTGCAAGCCTGTTTGAATCTTTTTTTTTACATTTCCTCATCCAATGTCCATTTCTATGACAATAGTGGCATTCAATTTTTTTTAAACTGCCAATCACTAAAAGATTGATTGTTTCCACCTCTATTGAAATTATTCTTTGATTTCACTGCTAAGTTATTTTTCTTTATTCTTCGGCCAGCAGGGGTTGTTTCCTGCTTCTCAGTGGAGTCTCGGTTTTTTGCATCTCTTTTGGCTGAGGTTTCCCACTCGATGTGGAGGACAGTGCCAGTTTGCGCACCCTGTATTGCTTTTGAATCTCCTGCTGTGCTTTCCATGGCCAGCGCTATCTCTAGTGTCTTCTTGAAATCCACATTCACTTCAGACAATAATCTTTTCTGAATAGTGTCCTCTATCACACCACACATTAAAAGATCTCTGAGCAAGCCATTCAGAGTCATACCGAACTGACAATGTTCTGTTAGCTGCTTCAAATTTGCCACATAGCAGGCAATTGTCTCACCCAGGGCTCTATTTCACGAATTAAACCTGAACATCTGCATTGTGTCTAAGGGCTTTGGTTGAAAGTGATCCTTCATGAGGTCCACCAATTCATCGACATTTTTCGAATTTGGGGCACTGGGTGCCATCAAACTTTGAATCAGACTGTAGGTTTTGCTCCTACAAGTACTCAAGTGGATCGCTCACCTCTTCTCTTTCCCCATAATCCTGTTCACTTGAAAAAAGAACGTGAGATGCTCTATGTATTGAGACCAAACGTATGGGGCAGGTTCAAAAGGATCAATTCTCCAAATGTGTGGCATTTTGAGAGGGGATAACTTCTTCAATTCCAATGGAGCTTGCTACTTACAATCATTGGGTGAGGTACAGTGCCGATTTTTTTTTAACTTGATTTTTCCTGTTCAATCCTTTTTTATCCTCATTGCCAGGTTGTTGTAGGGTGACCGAGTTGTGCTATTAATGATAGAGTTGATCTGCAAACATTTCTTGGGTGGGAACATTAAGTTTATTTACAATACTGCACATTTGCTTTCAACTCCAACTCTATCTCTACACTGACTCCTATTGGTTACTACAGAGCATGTGATATTGCCTAGCAAGTGTAATTCTTAAAGGTAAATTACACACTAAATAAAACCATAATTACTCCACCACAACTTTACAAATGATGTCCAAGCTTCTATCCTACCCATCAAAGTATACTCAGAGATGCCACTACTGACAATATGGCAGAATAAATAGTGTGCCCATAGGCCCACATCATCTGAGACTGATTGGGAATTAAGTGCAACACCCTTAAATGCATGCATCCATTGCAGCCAAGAGCACCATGAATACATGAATAAAGTGCAATTAAACATATATTTACAAGTGTGTTTCATACATACAGTGATTAGATCTCTGTGCCACCTTTGTGCCCTTAAAATTTCTTAATCTCTCTGTTCCTATCACTATGCCTAGGTGCAGCCCTGACATCCACAGCTGATGCGGAGGTAACCTGCTGACTGCTGTGCCCTGTTACCCTGCCACCTGAGATGACCTTGGCAGCCGCCCTCTGGTGGCCTGCTGATGGTCTCTTGCACAGGCGCAAGTGCACCCTTGTTGGCCTGACCTGTTGGAGATGATGGGGTCAATGGCAAGGAGAGGTTGAGTTGCAGGGTACCCTTGGAGTGTCCTGAGATGAAGCCACCAGGATGTCTTGCTGGCGCTCCTCCTCATTTTTGGCGTACAATGACAACTCCCTGACTCTTTAAAGAGAAGGGGCACATGGAGGCAGGTCGAGAGGCCTTGTCCCCTTCTCGCCTAGCCATTGCTGCACTGCACTCATGCAGCATGATGGAGTACAGGTCTGAGCGCATATCTGGCAGCCACTGAGTATTCTGTCAGACCAGGCCCTCCATGGCAGGTGCCAGCCTCTCCATGAAGGAAGCCAACCACTCACATTCCAGAGCCATGGAAGAAATCATAACATAGATGGACTCCTCCAGCCTTTGCTCACATCTGTGCACAGCCTTTTAATAAACATCTTTGCCTGATGTTCCCCTGCCTGTCTCTACATTTCCATCAGGTCTGTTATGACTGAATCCAGAGGCTTGTCATCTACTCGGAGCTCAGCACTGTGGAGAAAAGGGTTAACATCAAAAGCGTACATGATGCTGATGTAACAATGATATCAAATCACATGACTGAGTAGTAAAAGAGAACTTGAAGAGACCAGCGGCTCTTACCTCGTGTGGAGGGCCAAATGTGTAAATACTTGCTGTAAATAAATAGCTCTTCTTAAAAAGACCATGGACTTGAGCAGCAAACTTTTGGGAGACTAGGCAATCCCCAAAGCCCATTTACCACACAACAATACAAGCATGGGCCTGATCTCCAGCTGTCCTCTGAGAGTCAGAGACCTCAGCTATCACATCCTCCATCAGCTGTGGGAACATGTCTGTGATGTGTTCACCAGATTGTGACCCGGAGCTGAATCTAGAATGTGAACCCAGCAAGGTGAATGCCTCTGCACTGGGGGAGGGTGCAGGTGAATGCCATGATGGTCCTTCTGAGGATTGAACCTCATAATTTTGAGAGCTGGTGGTGCAGGCGGAGCTGGAGCTAGGGGGAAGCTGTCTCCTCTATTTACATTTTGATTGGCTTCGAGAACCAAGGTGGAGAACGAAAAGAATTAGCTGATGGTTATGCACAACCCCTTTTCTCAACAATGTTTCAGGTGTTACTCTTGTATGTCCATTTGTCAAAACCAGGCTGAAGGCATCCTCACTGGATGACTGAGAAACTCCAGTCTCTCCATCAACGCATACCCTGTCTCTGTTCTCCCCAGAAAGTTCCATAGCCTCTTCCTCAAATGGGGCCCCGATTCTAATATCGGGGACTCCTCCTCCTCCAGCCTTTAATTGCTCCCAATGATTATGGGTAGTATTCTCCTGCAGACAGACAGAATGATTGAGTGACATCCCAATGGGTGCATAACCACTTTATGAGCATGCATGCCTATGACAGCTCCTGAGTCCTCCCCAGTAAGTGTTTGACACCCATAATGTCCTGTAACTTATATAACATTCACAGTATCATATGGCTCCCACACATTCAGTCCACATGTTCCGTCTGATAGTGAAGCCTGGAACCCAAACTCCTGTCCGACATCCCTCTGCACTCACACACTTACACTGTTTGATGCCTTTATGAGTGTCACTTTGCAGTGACTACATGGTGTCACTTACCCTAGCGGAGCACAGCAGATCATTTATCTTTTTCCTGCACTGCACTCAGGAGTTCTGGAGTGGGCCCCACAGGCGCTAACCCACACTGCGACTTGTGTCCAGGCTGCTTTGGTCAGATGGGAGGGCTTCCTGCTGCCATTCTTGAGAAACAGGACCTCCTCACTTTTCTGGTTAGCCTGAAGGAGAACCAGCAGGGGGGGCATCGCTGAACTGTGGGACCACTCATCGTCTGGACTGTGACATGGTAGGTTTTCCACTGAGGTGGGAAAAGTGTCAATGCCTCCAGATGACAGCCAGACTGATGCGCCTGGCTTGCAGAGAATGAATGCCTGCCCACGTGCCCTTGAAATATGGTGCCTGGATCTTTGATCCCCTGAGGTAACAGAGGGGGCACCATCTTCCTGCTCACGCCTGCCAAATAATTTGCCATGGTCCTTGCACATGCATAGCTAATTGGCTGGCTGTAATCCTGTTCGAGTGGAAATGTCACTCATTTTCTGCCCTTCCATCCACAACCTTGCTGCTACCAGAAGATTCAGCCCCAAAAGTCACACCCCAGGTGTGAAGCTTTCCATCATGAAATAAAAACAGAAAATGCTGGAAAAACTCAGCAGGTCTGGCAGCATCTGTGGGAGAGAAACAGGGTTACTGTTTTGGGTCGAATATGACCCTTTTCAGTTCTTATTTCAGATTATCAACATCTGCAGTATTTTGATTTTATTTGCATCATTAACTGTTTTTCATTCTTATTGGCATTAGGAAAAGAGGGAAGAGAAATCTGATATGTGATAATAGCAGTCATGGGCATGACATGACAAAGGGTGGGCAAGAATGTTCAAGGAATAAGTAGGCAGCTCAGAGTTAGCTTAGGGCAGAGAACTGAACAGAGGACAGCAGGCCAGTGAAAGGGGGCAAAATTATACAGAGTGCATGGAACAAAGCCAGATCTTTTAACTAAAGGACAATAGTGTGGTATAATTCTCAATGGTACTTTAGAAATTTCTAAGTATTGTAATTTATCAATTCTGTGCCAAATAAAGTCATAACTATTATAATATGGTGCCAGTGTTCAAGTATTAAACAGGGACTACAATAGCAGAATTGAAACAGCATCCATGTAGTTTCAAACTTCTGTCAGTTAAAGGCTGCTCACAGAATTGCTACAGTGCATAAGAAGGCCATTCAGCCCATTGTGTCTGTACTGGCTCTCTGAATGTGCAATTCACTTTGTGCCATTCTCCCGCCTTCTCTCTGGAAGCCTGCATATCCTTTTAAGATAACAGTCTAATTCCCTTTTGAATACCTTGATTGAACCTGCCTCCACCACACTCTCAGGCAGTGCATTCCAAACACTAACCACTCGCTACGTGAATATTTTTTTTTCTCTTATCACTTTTGTTCTTATTTGATACCAATGCTTTTTGTGATTTCTTTCTCTTTCTTTGTGTTTTATACGATAGACTGTACTTCAACTGGATAAATGTCGTCCTTTGAATTTATCTTGTTTATCAACAAAAGTCACTTGCTAATTTCCTGAATGTGGTGGAATTTTCTTACATACTTTTTTGAATTAGAAGTTTGTCTATTAGAAGTTTACTTTATTCTTCATGTTGATGAGCAATTACAGAGTAAATTTTATCAGGCCCCAAACCTGGCACTGATAAAGCAGCAAAAGTGTCACAAATCATAGGTGCTGGCCTCCACATCCGCTTCTTCAAATCTTTAATCCCATGGAGTGACAGTGACAGGCGAAGTGGAGCCTTGTCAAAGGTAACTTAAGTTTTGCACAGGAATGACAGCAAAACTGATAGAAAAGCAGGTCCTTTGTGGAACAGGGAGATTGGAAAGGTACAAAAGAGGAAGGCCAAAGAATAATGGATAATTAGCTTTGGAAAATGGACTAGCAGCAGTGGTCATCTGTTCCCACACGCACTTGGATTGCTGTTAACTGGGATAAAAAAGACAAATGTCTAACTCTAGTGGCAGAATTGGCAGGAGACAATTAAATGATCTTTGGGCAGTGTTGCATGCCACTGTGCAAGTTGATAATGGTTTCATCGCTTGTTCTACTGTCAGTTAATGAAGTGAATATAATTGAAGAGTGAATATAATTGAAATACTACATAGGAATATAGGAACATAGGAGCAGGAGTAGGCCATTTGAACCCTCAAGCCTGCTCCGCCATTCAGCCAGATCATAGTTGATCTTCTACCTCAATGCCATTTTCCCACACTATCCCCATACCCCTTTGATCCCTGTAATATCTCACAGAATCTTAATGGCACAGAAAGAGGCAATTCAGCCCATCATGTATGCACTGGCTCTACTAATGAGCATTATGACCTGGCGCTATTGCCCTGCCTTTTCCCCGCACCCTTGCACATTGTTTCTGTTCAAATAATAATCTAATGTCTTTTTGAATGCCTTGATTGAACGTGCCTCTGCCATACTTACAGGCAATGCGTTCCTGAACAGTTTTTTGTGTGGAAAAGTTTTTCTCACATTACACTTGCTTCTTTTGCATGTCATTTTAAATCTGTGCCCTCTCGTTCTTGATCCTTTTACGAGTGGGAACAGCTTCTCCTTATCTACTCTGTCCAGCCCCCTCATGATTTTGAATACCTCTATCAAATCTCCTCTCATATTCTTCTCTTCAAGGAAAACAGTCCCAACCTCTCCAATCTATTCCCATAGCTGAAGTTTCTCATGCCTGGAACCATTCTTGTAAACCCCTTCTGCACTCTCTCCAGTATGTTCATATCCTTCCTATAATGTGGCACCCAGAACTATACACAATATTCCAGCTAACGAGGGTCTTGTATAAATTCAGCATAACCTCCCTGCTCTTGTACTCTATGCCCTACTAAAGCCCAGGATACCACATGCCTTATTAACTGCTCTCTCCACCTGTCCTGCCACCTTCAATGATCTATGCACATATACACCCAAGTCTTCCTGTTCCTGCACCCCCTTCAAAATTTCACCCCTCACTGTCCCAGTCTACATTCGGGTAATTAAAGTCCCCCATTATAATTACTCTATAATGCCTGCATCTCTCTGTAATTTTCCTGCAGATTTGTTCTTCCACGTCCTTCTCACTATTTGGTGGTCTATAGACTACACCGAGCAATATAATTGCACCCTTTTTGTTCCTTAGCTCTAGCCAAATTGACTCTGTCCTTGAACCCTCTGGGACATCCTCTTCCTCCAGCACTGCAATGCTCTCCTTAACCAGTACTGCCACGCCTCCTCCTTTCCTATCTCCTCTGAAAACCTTGTACCCAGGAAATCTAGAAATTGATCGATCTATGTCTTGAACATATTCAATGACTGAGCTTGCATAGCCCTCTGGGGTAAAGAATTTGAAAGATTTGCCCCCTCTGAGTGAAGAAATTCTCCCTCAGCTGAGTCCTAAATGGCCTACCTCTTATTTCTGAGACTGTGTCTCCTCGTTCTAGACCATCCCCCACCCCCAGCCAGGGTAAACATCCTTCCTGCATCTACCTTGTGGAGTCCTGTAAGAATTTTATGGAGCAGTTTTATTGTTATGGCAAAAACCTGTTAGTATTTTGATTTCCTGGTGGACAGATATCAAAAGTTATTGCTTTTTGGAATATAATACAGGGAATAACAAGGGTGAAATGCACATCTTTAGGGGTTCTCTATGGAAACATAAAACTATAGTTCAAACAGTTTATGAATATCTTTTGAGTCTCAAAGTGGCTTATAGCTTTGAAAGCAATTCCAGATATTTTTATTTATGCAGTATTTCACTTTTTGTAACTATTAATTTTTCATTTGATTTTGGAATTTGGATTATCCTTTGCTAATTGCTTTTCAAGGGAATAGCAGCAAAGTGGTGATGCTACTAGATGAGTAACTCACAGCCTCGGTGAATGATCTAAAGAAATCAGTTCAAATTACAACACGACGGCTGGGGAATTTAAGTTCAGTTAATAAATGCATCAGGAATAAAAAGCTTGTCTCAGTAATAGTGACATGTAACTACTGAAATGTTATAAAAATCCATCAGGTTCACTAATTTCCTTTAGGGAAAGAAATCAGCTGTCTTCATATGCAACTCCAGGCATATAACAATACGCTGAACTCTTAACTGTCCTCTGAAATGGCCGAGCAAGCCACTCAGTTAAGGGCAATTGCAAATGGGAAATAAATGCCAGCAACATTCTCATCCAAGGGAAACTTTTGAAAAATCAAACCTTTTTACCTCAATTTTTAAAATTTGTGTCGTACATACATGCATGTGAGCCATGACTCAATTGCGGTATTCTCACTTCTGATTCAAATCCCACTCCAGGGACTTGAGCACAAAATTTAGACTGACAGTACAGCGGAGTGCTGAGGGAGTACTGCACAGTTAGATGTGTTGCCTTTAAAACGAGACATTAAATCCTGGCCGCATCAGCCCTCTGGGGGAAATAAGGAGAAAAATCAGAATGTGGCATGAAGGGATGGGGTGTACAAATTTAACAGTGAGCCAGCAGATAAGGGTAGAGGTTGTGAAATAGTAAAAGGGCAGGACTAAAGGATCTGTATCTAAATACCCGTAGCATTTGTAACAAAATGGATGAATTAAGAGCGCGAATAGGAATAAATATGTACGATCTCATAGCCATTTCAGATTTATCACTGCAACGTGACAATGGCTGAGACCTGAATATTCAAGGGTACTTGACATTTCGGAAGGATGGGCGGCTTGGAAAAGATGGATGGGTAGCTCTGCTAATTAAGGATGTCATTAGTACATTAGAGAGGGATGCCCTTATTTTTAAAGATCAAGTCGTAGAATCTGTTTGGGCAGAGATACAAAATAGTAAAGGCAGGAAGTCACTTGTGGGAGTAGTTTTTATGCCCCTTAACAGTAATCACACTGTAGGACGAAATATGCAGGAAGAAATAATAGGGGCTTGTGAGAAAGGTATGGTGATAATCATGGGTGATTTTAATTTACAAATAGGTCAATTTTGAGGTAGTGGGGTGGGCGGGCCTGGAAGCAGCCAGGAAATGGTCCACTGACCACAATCGGCCCCTGACTGCAATTTCACACTGGCGGGCCAATTAAGGCCCTCCTAGCGTGAAACACGGTTCCGCGCTGGCCAGGAAGGGGCGGGGACCTGTCAGCCACCGGGTCCAATGGCGACCTGGCAGATGGTTTAAAAATGGCCCAGGCAGCCCTTGAAAAGCTGCAACAGAAAGGTGTGCGTTCAGCATTCCCAATGGAGTCGAGTGTGGCTGGACACAGCAGGCAGGAGGGCAGGTCGGGGGCACTCGGCCACTTGCTTTTCCAATGAGTGCCTCGCCGCCCTCCTGGAGGAGGTGGCTGCCAGGAGGGAGTCCCCAGAGGCGGGAGGAGGAAGCCACTGCACCTCACCAAGAGGGCATGGGAGGAGGTGGCAGCAATGGTGGGCAGCCATGATGTGATGCAGCGCATGTAGGTATAGTATCAGAAGTGCTTCAATGACCTGCTGTGCTCAGGGAGGGTGACTACCATGTTGGCATGAGTCAGTGTGCAGAAATGTTAAGCTTTGACCATCCCCCCCGGACCTCAGTGGTGCTAGAGTCTGAGAACCAACTGTCAATGATGCCGGAGCTGGCCAAGGGGGTGAACCCTGACAGCTTGGGCTGAGTGCCTTGCAGCTTGAGGGCCGCAACTCGGATGTGCCCTGGGAGGTGTTCCTCAGCTAGGGTTGGACAGGCTGCAATGGTGCTGCAGGTAAAGATTGGAATAAACAATGCTCTTCTGTTCTTTCAGGAGAAGACAATCTCTAACCAGGCAGAGAGGGCACGTACAGGCGGAGGGCAGCCCAACCTCCTTCTGGTCAGCAGGATCAAGCAAGACGCCCTGAAGCTGGAGAGTCAGCACACTCCCCATGCAACCGGGCGTGGAGAGGCGGGAGTGCCAGATGAAGGTGTAGTGTACAGAGGTGAGAGTTTTGGATTGTGTAACCATCCTAGTGTATTGTCTTCATTGATGGAAGCTGTGAACCTGGAGTCCCCATTGATCATTGAACGACGATGGCACTGTGATGCAGATCTCCACTGTCTCACCAGGGTGTCTAGCATGCACAATGATAATGTGATGCCTTTACCTAATGACATGTCCTTGTTCTCCCTTTTAGGGTCACCAACATGCCTTTGCTCTGCGAACTCCGAAGGGCCACCCCTGACACCGGATGACCACCGAGCTCCTATTGCACCTGCACCACACCCACCCTCTGAAGCAGGCACCAGCACAGGTACCAGCAACCCAGTGGGCATTAGCTCGGAGGCTAGTATCTCGGTGCACATTGGTGAGGGCATTTCACACTCGCTTGAGGTGCAGGTGGGAGCAGAGAGTGCCCAGCGCGCCGGCATTCAGAAGACTGCTGACAATCAGTCTCCGGAGTCGTCCATTAGGCAGCTGATGCTGAATGTCCAGCGAGATATGCAGGAGGATCTGGTGGAGATCCATGAGGGTATGCATGCCATGGTCTCCGTTATGGGGGAGTCCATGCGGAGCATCAGCACTGCATTAACCCTAATGGCTGAGCGCACTGCCTCCTCCTTTGACAGAGTGGCGACTCTCATGGAGAAGCAGTTCCAGGGACCGAATGAGGGGTTCCTGGGGTTGTGCTTGGACCTGCTATCCCTCAGACAGGCACTGAGCTCAGGTGGTTAGTGCCAGTGTGGGAGATGAATGAGAAACCCAGTATCCCAGCTGGATGCCCATCTATCAATGGTGAGCAGGGAGGTGCAGAACAACTTCACGTTGGCGCACAAGCTTCTTGCCGTCTCTGCGGGCTCCTCTCAGGGCGCTCTGGATGATGGCAGCAGCTCCTCCAACCCTCTGCCAGTGACCGTCACATCTGATGAGGCTGCGTGACTGGGGAGATGCCAGCCGTGGCACTGGCCGCTCCCTCCCAGGCGGGGCCAGCAGAGGCTCCACTGGCCAGAGGATGACCGCCAAGGTCATCAAAGCCAACGAGACAGCAGAATCAGCAGGCTGTCTCCAATGCTGGTGCCAGCGAGTTGGGGGTCGGGGGTGGCAGGCACCAAGACGTAGCACTCACAATCATAAGTTAAAGGCACCATGAGCACAAGAGGAACAGGTCACGGGTGATTTTAAGTTCATTTATGTTTACTTTATCTATACTGGTCTGGAAATGAAGACCAGAGAAGCTAATGTAAATAGTTTGGAATTGTCAAAATTAGATACATTTTGTTTTTGTTGTCATGCTCTGAGTATGCTCCATCTTTTTATTTTATTGGTGCAGGGTATGCCAGTATGTAATGCTGGACGTAAGTGGCTCTGAACTTTATTGCACAGGCACTGAGTGTTCTTTCTGTTTAAATGAAAAGGTCATTTCAGACATCCGGGATGGAGGCGGCAGCCCTAGCATGAGGTGGAAGCGGATCTTTGGTAACCTAGCTGAAGGAGCATTGGATCAAGGATTCCCTGTTGTCCCTGCCTCTCTGGAGGTTTGTGAGACAGAGAGGAGGAGAGAGAGAGAGAGAGATAACCACACAGGTGGGGAGCTTAAATCTCCAATGCATAAACAGTTTTACTGATGCCGCCTGGGTGAGTTACAATGAATACTCTGAATCACACTCCAGCACAAAAGGCAAAACAGAGGGTCAGAGCAGGACTGGAAAAGATCAGACAATGTAGCAGCAAAGGAATTGTCAAGTGCCTGGGAATTAAGGCTAAGGGATAGGTCAGTAGAAATGCAGTGGGAGACATTTAATAATATATTTCCTAACACTCAGCAAAGATACATTCCAGTGACACAGAAAGACTCTTGGGAATGGACGCGCCAGCTGTAGTTAATTAAGGAAGTTAAAGATAGTATCAAATTGATTGAAAAAATGTACAATTGCACAAATATTAATGGCAGGTCGAAAGATTGGATAGAATATAAAAAACAGCCAAGACTGACTAAAATAATAATAAGGTGGGAGAAATTACAGAATGAAAGAAAGCTAGCTATAAATTTAAAAAACAGGTAGTAAGGGTTTCTACCTAGTAAGGGTATTGAGCAAGGAAAAGAGTAACTAACGGGAGTGTTGATCCTCTAGAGAGTGAGTCTGTGCAATTAATAATGAGAACTAAGGAAATGGCGGATGAACTGAACAAATATTTTACATCTGCATTCACTATAGGGGATACAAACAACATCCCAGAAATAATTGTGAATCAGGAGGTGAAAGAGAAGGTGAAACTTAAAACAATTACAAGGGTACTAAGAAAATTATTTTAACTAAAAGCTGGCAAGTTCCCAAATCCTGATGAACTTCATCCTCGGGCTGTAAAATAAGTGGCTGCTGAGATAGTAGATAGATTGTTTTTGATTTTCCAAAATTCCCTACATTCTTGAAAGGTCCCATCAGGTTGGAAAATAGTGAATGCAACTCTTCTATTCAAGAAAGGAGGGAGACAGAAAGCAGGAAACTACAGGCCAGTTAGCTTAATATCTGTCATAGGGTTAATGCTGGAATTGATCATTAAGGAGGTTATAACGGGGCATTAGAAAACCTCAGTGCAGTCAGGAAGAGTCAACATGGTTTTGTGAAGGGGAAATCATGTTTGGCTAATTTATTAGAATTCTTTGAGTAACAAGTAACAAGCAACATGAATAAAGGGGAATCTGTGGATGTGGTGTATTTGAATTTCCAGTAGACATTAGTTGCTACTTCAAAGGTTACTGTACAAAATAGGAGCACAAAGTGTAAGGATGGCATGAATAGGGGATTGGCTAACTAACTAGAAACAGAGAGTAGGCATAAATGGATCATTATTAGGTTGGCAAAATGTAACGGGTGAAGTGTCACAAGGATCAGTTCTGAAGCCTCACTATTTACAATCTATACTAATGATTTGGATGAAGGGACTGAACGTACAGTTACTAAATTTGCTGATGATACAAAGATAGGTAGGAAAGTAAATGGTGAAGGGGGCATAAAGACTCTGCAAAGGGATTATAGACAGGTTAAGTGACTGAGCAAACATTTTGCAAATGGAGTATAAAGTGGGAAATGTGAACATGTTCACTTTGGCAAGAAGAATAGAAAAACAGCATATTATCTAAATGGAGAGATATTGCAGAACCTAAGGCACAGGGTGATTTGGGTGTCCTGCTATGTATATCACAAAAAAATAGTATACAAGTATAGCAAGGGAAGGCAAATGGAATGTTGCCGTTTTGCAAGGGGAATGGAATATAAAAGTGGAGGTGTTTTAATTGCCACACTTGTACAGAGCATTGGTGAGGCCAGATCTGGAGTATTGTGTGCAGTGTTGGTCTCCTTATTTAAGAAAGGATATAACTGGATTCAAAGCAATTCAGAGAAAGTTCACTCGACTGATTCCTGGGGTGAAGGGGTTATCTTATGACAAAAGGTTGGACAGGTTGGGCCTGTATCCATTGCAGTTTAGAAGAATGAGAGGCGATCTTTTTGAAACATATAAGATCCTGAGGGAACTTGACAGATTGGATGCTGAGGTGATGGTTGCCCTTGTGGGAGAGATTAGAACTAGGGAACACAGTTTGAAAATGAGGGGTCTCCCATAAGATGGAGATGAGGATAATTTTTTTCTCGCAGAAGGTCATGAGTCCATGGGACTTTCTTCCCCAGAGAGCGGTGGAGGTAGGGCCATTAAATGTTTCTTTTGGCAGAAGTTGATAGATTCTTGACTAACAAGGGAATCAAAGGGTGTAGGGGTTAGACTGGAAAGTGGCATTGAGGCCACAATCAGATCAGCCATGATCTTATTGAATGGCGAACCAGGCTTGAGGGGCCGAATATCCTACTCCTGCTCCTAATTCATATGTTTGTATATAATAATCTCAAAGCATAACTTTGAAGAGCAGCACAGGAATTTTTTCCCAATGTTGCGGTCAGCATTTCTCCTTCAACCAATACCACTTAAAAATAAAACTATCTGGTCATTATCTCATTCCTGTTTGTGGGTGTTTTCTGAGCACATATTGGCTGCCATGCTTCCTACATTACAATAGTGACTTCCTACATTACTGTGACTATACATTGGTTGTGAAGCACTATGGAACATCCCGAGGTCATGAAATGTACTATATAAATGCAAGCCTTTCGTTCTTTTGTTGAGGTGAAGGATTCTGGTGCTAGATACAGTGAAATCGCAATGAGTCAAACACAGATGAAACAAAATTCCAATTATGTCAAAGTCGTCAACCATTCTCGCCAACAGAATAGCGAATCCCATAGAACAATGCCCATGCTAAGCCAAAGGTCCGCACGAGTTACTCCGGATGAGTCAAACTTTGTCTAAGCTTGTCATAAGACTCTGCCGGCCAATCAGAGCAGAGTTAGGCCACAAAAGGGCACAAAATCATAGCATGCTGGGCAAGCCATCATTTGACATTGAGCTCTCCCTGTGAAATCTGAGTATGGCTAAACCACTGTGAGAATGTTAAAAGTGTTGTCAATCAGAAAGAAGGTGAAGTTGATACAGCAAATGAAAAGCTGTTGGCGCAAAGCGGTAAGCGGGCATTGTAAAGGTGAATCTGCCATCAAGTTTTTTCACCATTATGAAACACAAGGCAGTTCAGCAAACAGGCACGCTCTCCAGCAAGGGAAAGGATGAGAATGGCTGCGTATCCCAACATTGAAGAAGCTCTACTAATGTGGTTCAAGGCAGCCTGAGCAGAGAATGTGCCCCTCTCCAGTCCAATCCTGCAGGAAAGGGGAGTCGTCCTGACAAAGATGATGTGCCATATTGAGTTCACCTGTTGCAACGGATAACTGGACCACTTCAAGTAAATAGTGAGAGTGCGACAGGTACAACAATAAGGACAGATGGTTTGCTCCAAAATAGTCTCTTCCATACCTTGAATGAGCATTTTCCAAGAGACATTTTTAACACAGGTGACACTGGACTGTTTTTGTGTGTTTTGCCAGGCTGCTCTTTGAAGTTTAAAGGTGAAACATGCAAGAAACCTGTCACTGCTATGATCTGCGCCAAAATGGATGGCACTGAAAAGCTGCTGACTTCTTGTTACAGGCAAGTCCAAGAAAACACACTGGTTCATGAATGTCAAGACACTACTGACACAGTGCAAGGCTAACAATACTGTCTGGATGATCTCCGGCATCTTCAATGCAAAGCTCTGGCCTTGTGCCAGGTGAGGTCATTGTAAGGTGTGCACAAATTGATAAAGGCTTTTTCAAACATTTACTGCTTTACTGTGTTTTCACTTGACATTTGAATCAGTTGTTTTTGACATATACCACGTTTCTAGGCATATTGGTTTACATAGAGAAGCATTCATGTGGGAATGGACCTCCTCGGCTATTACAAAACTCTGCATAACACAAATTTGGAGGTGGCTCTCCTGGGATTCGACTCATCGAGATTTTATTGTAATGAAACACAGAGGGCTCATTTTAACTGCCTCCATGCTGTGTGACCAGGTGATAATAGTTGGAAAAGGGAACCTACTATCCTGTTTATACTGCTCTTCCAGCCATTGTTATTTTGGATAAGTTCCTGGGAAAGACAAAAGTGTTCAACCATTCCAGATGGGAAGCTATATTTAAAAATCAAATTAATGCTCTATGCATGAGTGCCACTTTAGCCATTTGTACCAATATTGAGCAACCTAACCAGTGATCCCTTAAAGGATCTGTTGAAAATCTACCTGAAAAGAGACCGAAAAGATTTAAACTTTAAGGGAGAAAGGCGGAACAGGAATGTGGATACAGGTGGAAGTGAGGATGCAAGGAAGTCTGGTGATTTTGAGTGCAGATTTCTGCAAATGGGCAACGTTTCACCATTCTGTGAACACGCACCTGGTCCAGGCAAAATGCCACCACCTTCACCAAATTCCATGACAAGGGGCAGAATTTTCAGTTTGATGTGCGGGGCAGGGGGTGAGCCCCGCATGTCCGCGTGTAAAATGACGTGCGGTGGTAATGTCGGACGAACGTCCCGACGTCACCGCGACATTTCGCCGGGCGGGCGTGCGATGAAGTCCGATGCGCGCCCACCATTAATTAACGGGCCAGTTAAGGCCCTTTAGTCTTCAATCAACACCGATTTTTAAGCGCCCATGCGATCTTCAGGTCGGCGCATGGGCTCAACGGACAGGCAGGTAAGAGACTTTTCTATGAACATCACCCACAGGCAGGATAAGAGGGCTCAGTGGGGTCGTCAGTCTGCTTTGTGGAGTATTTATTGGAGAAAGTATTTTAAACTTGCCTGTGTGATCTGCAATAGCTCAGAACGCATTCCAGCAGCTTTTTGTGAACTTTTAACATTCAGGTCAGCACTCTGCAGTCAGGAATCTTTTGTGGGCTTGTAGTTTTCATTCTTTTGTTCTGTTCAGGCGTGCATTGACCTTCATCCACTTCCGCTGGGACCAGGCAAGCCAGGCAGAGCGAGCCAGAGGCTTCATGGCCATTGCTGGCTTCCCCCGTGTCCAGGGTGCAATCGACTGCACACATGTGGCCATCAAGACGCCAGCAGGTGAGCCCGGTGCCTTCGTCAACAGGAAGTGTGTGATCACAGGATGCAGATTCTACAAGTCTGTGCAAGGTACCCAGGAAGCTCCCATGACACCTACATCCTCAGACACTCCCAGGTGCCGGGGCTCTTCAGTGCTCCAGCCTGGCTTGATGGATGGCTGCTGGGTGACAAAGGCTATCCCCTCAGAAGGTGACTCATGACGCCTCTCCGCCATCCAAGAACAGAAGCTGAGCAGCGGTACAATAGGAGCCATGCCTCCACTAGGGCTATGGTGAAGAGAGCCATCGGTCTTCTCAAGATGCGTTTCCGATGCCTGCACCGCTCAGGAGGTGCACTGCAGTACCCCCCAGATCATGTCTCGGTGATAGTGGTAGCATGCTGCGCTCTCCACAGTCTTGCGCTGGAAAGGGGGGACGCTGTGGACGGTGAAGACGTTGACGCAGTGTCTGCAGCTGCACACGATGAGTCCAGCACTGATTCTGAGGACAGGCATGCACAGGTGAATGCTGAGGGGGTAGACGCTGACCGGGACTACACCAAGGAGGCAGGGACACATGGGAGGCTTTAATCTAACGAACGTTCAGCTAGCACAACACAAATGGATCAGCAGGACCAGCCTTGCCTGGTGCATCCATACTCGGCACCTAAGTGCAAAATCTGCCAGGTCATCAGCAGGAACTAAGGGCCTTGTACATAAATTTGAATGTCCAAACACACATGACAGTTTTCTTCAAAATACACATGCAGAACAAACGAGACACCCTCAGCCCTGGTCCCACATCTGAATTTTAATTTTCAAATCAGAAGTTCTCCCAATTATTAAACAATACTGTAATCAAGCAAAAAGAAATCCTAAGGACCTAATCTTGGGCCAACACAAAAGCACCAGTGATAAACCCGTGGTGTGCCTAATGTGCCTTACGTTTCCGTCTCCGAGTGCTACGTTTTGGTGCTGACCCATCGCTTGGAGTGGCATCTGAGCCAGCCTGCTGGCTCTGCTGTCCTGTTGGCCTCAATGACCTTGGCGGGCATCCTCTGGCCCGTGGAGCCTGTGCCGGCCCTGCCTGGGAGAGAGTGGCCAGTTCCACAGCTGGCATCTCCCCAGTCATCGCAGCCTCACCGGATGATACGGTCACTGGGAGAGGGGCGGAGGAGCTGGTGCCCTCATCCGGAGTGCCCTGAGAGGAGCTCGCAGAGATGACAGGCAGCTGCTGCGCTGATGCGAGGTCACTTCGAACCTCCCTGCTCACTGTGGATGGATGGGCGATGAGCTGGGAAGCTTGATGTCCACACCATCTCCCACACTGGCAGTGAGCAGCTGAGTTCATTTTCGATGTGAGGGCTTGCTGGTTTGAGCGCATCCACAGGAAGCTCTGGCAGGTCTCCTGGAGGAGGCTTTCCACAAGAGTCGCCACTCTCTCCATGGAGGACTCATGGCGCTCGGACATGTGGCTCTTTGCTTCGGCGAGCGTCCGCAAATACTCCTCCACCACGGAGACCAAGCCAAGCATAGCCTCATGTATCATACCCAAATGCTCCCGCACACCCGGCCATATTTCCTGCAGCTGCTGCGTCGCAGATGGCTCCAGAGGCACATCTTCAATCACCGACTGAGCGTGTGCCTGGTCCCCTGTAGTCCTCCGACTGCTGGCTCAAACTGCACTCTCTGTCTCTGCCAGCTCCTCCAGCGAATGTGAGGTGCCCTCACCGCTGTGCCCCGGGACACTAGCCAATGTTCCAATGCCCACCGAGGTGCTAGTATCTGCATTGGTGCCTGCCTCGCAGAAATGGTGTGACGCTGGTGAGACTTGAGGGTCCTCAGGTGTGAGACAGGGCATCTGCTGCTCCTCCTGCTGGCCATGCTCTGACGGTGCTGACAGGAACAACAAGGACAGTGGATCAGTTAGCGTGCACACACTGACAAACTTCATCCCTGTCCCCCTGGCTCATTATGCGCTCAACCTTCCAGAGCCAATTGACACAAACATTGGTGGGGTGGTAAATAGTGAGAAGGACAGCCTTACATTACAGGAGGATATAGACAGGCTGGTCAGGTGGGCTGATGAGTGCTAAATGGAATTTAATGTAGATAAGTGTAAGGTGATGCACTTTGGCAGGACAAACAAGGCACGGGAATACACGATGAATGGTAGGACCCTGGGAAGTAACGAGGATCAGAGGGACCTTGGTGTGCATGTCGACTGGTTCCTTAAGGTAGAGGGACAGGTATAAGAAGGCATATGGCATACTTGCCTTTATTAGCCATGGCATAGAATATAGGAGCAGGGAGGTAATGTTTGAACTATAGAAAACGCTGCTTAGGCCACACCTACAGTACTGTGTGCAGTTCTGAAATGCGCTTTATGGGAGGGATGTGATTGCAGTGGAGAGAGTGCAGTTTACCAGGATGTTGGCTGGCCTGGAAAGTTTCACTTATGAGGAGTGATTGCACAGACTGGGGTTATTTCCCTTGGAGCAGAGGAGATTGAGGGGCGTAAATAATTGAGGTGTATAAATTTATGAGGGGCATAGATAGGGTAGACAGAAAGGAACTTTTCCCCTTGGCGGAGGGATCAGTAACCAGGTGGCATAGATTTAAGGTAAGGGGCAGAAGGTTTACAGGGGATGTGATGAGCAACTTTTGCCCACAGAGGGTGCTGGGAATCTGGAACTCACTGCCTGAAAGGGTGGTAGACGCAGAAACCCTCATAACATGTAATAAGTATTTGGATGTGCACTTGCGACGCCATGGCATACAAGGCTATGGGCATAGTGCTGGAAAATGGGATTAGAATAGTTAGGTACGTGTTTGACCCCTGCATCCTCAATGGGCCGAAGGGTCTTTTTCTGTGCTGCACACCTCTGACTCTATCACTCTATGACTGAGCAATGTTGCAACAATAATTAATTTAACAATCATCAGTGCTATGGATGTTGGGAGGATCTTACTGTTGGCCTCAAATACCTGGCCGTGCCACCCCAGCCTCAACGACACCAGTTGAACTGGGTGATGCCGCCTCTCCAGCTCAAGGGCTTCCTGCTCGAATCTGCTTAAGATGATGAGGTGTGCCTGGCCGCCTCCAGTCCTCGCACATTCCGAGGCATTATGAGCATTCTTCTCCTGAGAAAGAGAGAACACCATTCATTACTGCAAATTGCACATGGACTCTGCACGCGCACACCACACCCCAATCACAGTGGGCCATATCAGGCCTCCAGTGCCTCCTCTCCCCACTACTGCTGATCACCCACACAAAGATAGTACGCCTGTTCCCCACCACCCCCCAACGGCCCCTTGGACACATGCTACGTACATAACTTTAGGAACCACATGGTCTTTGCTCCCATAGCAAGGATACACAACTACATGAAGCGTACAGAGCAGCAGATGGTTCTTTGCCACAACACCTTGAGGCTCTCCTTCCACCATCTCATCATCCTGAATAGGACATGTGCTGGAGTTCTGAGTACGCGCCTAACTGCATCTCCTGCAGGTTGCCATGTGCGCCTAAGAGCGACACGTAATGCGGGGGAGAACTCATCTCCTCATGAACCACTCAGGCTGATCTAAGCATGGGCACTATCTGCTTGCCCACCCAGCATAGGAAAAATGCCCTTCATGATTCAATGCAGTCACGACAGTAAGACTTGTGGGGGGAGGCTTCTAAGGCTAAGGCTACCTGCTGGGTTAAATGCCCAATGCCAATATGGTACTCACCCTGCCAGAGAGCAATAGATCATTGAAGTGCTTACGGCACTGGATCCAGGTGTGCCGCACCACATCGCGGGAGCTCACCACCTCCGCCACCTCCTCCCAGGCACGTTTGGTCATGTGGGGGGGCCTTCTCCCCCCATCCTGGGGACCAACACCTCCCGCCATGCTGCCACCTCCTCGAGGGGGGCATCAAGGCATTCATCAGAAAAATGAGGGGCGCATTGGCCCCTTGCTGGCCTACCCTGCAGCCTGGCCTGCTCCTCTGGCAGACCCTGCAGCCTGCCCTGCTCCTCTGGCAGACCCTGCAGCCTGCCCTGTTCCTCTGGCAGACCCTGCAGCCTGGTCTGCTCCTCTGCTCTTCCCTCCAGCCTGACCTGCTCACCCGATCCCCTGTGGTGCGCCCTCGAACTGGCCATTATCAGCTGCTTACAGGAGGCTGCCAGGCCTTCTTTTAAACAGATTGCTGGGTTGCCATTGGACCCAGTGGTCTGTGCACACCCACCGCCGCCCGCACACTCCCGCTATTCACAGGAGTCGGCAAATACGCTGGGCAGGCCTTAATTAGCCCGCCCGTGTAAAATGGCGGTGCGGACCCTATCAAGGGCGGCAATCAGGTCTGCGCCCGCCCACACCCGTTCTCCCCCACCCCCATCCCCACCGGACAACGGAAAATTCTGCCCAAGAGCCGAGTGATGACTGCTCATGAGCTAATGCAGGAACTAAGGAGTTTAAAGGTGGGGATAACCCCTTTTCTGGCCTGCCTTTGGCAGTCATTGTGCCAATTTATCCTGGAAGAAGACAGAATGAATGAGAGTAGGTTAGCAATTGAGGATTGTGTGCCGAATGGCATGGAAGATGTGAAGTAAGTACATGGGGACTTGAGGATATGAAGAAGAAACATGTGGTTGGAGATTGGCTATGATGAGAACTGGGTAGCATGGTGCAAGCTGCTGAGTTCGAGTCACCCTTATCAAGAGTGCAATGTAAAGAGTTAGGTGTGAAAATATTGCTTTAAGATGGTGAAGCTTTAGGACATAAGTTGCCCTTTTGGGTTTCTTGATAGCAATTTAATGGTCTGTGCCGACTGCCTTTGGTTTTCTGAGGAGGGCTTAGAGGTTTGAATCAGTAAAGTTCTGCATCTGGCTTGGTGCCATAAACTGCTGCCCTCTGGGTCCAATAATGTCTATGCAATCATAATTCTGTACGATATCATACAAATATTACTAAGAAATGCAATGGAATTATGAGCGAACGAAGTGAAAGAACAAAGCACTGTTCCTTTTTTACCTGGCTGTCTCCCAGTCTTCTGCTAGACCACTTTTTTAAAGGCTGCGCAGACATTTCCACATAAATTAGGCACTTACACCTATTTTAAAAGGCCTCACACCAACAGGGCTGCAAATGAACAGCCCCAGAAAGCCTACATGTATCTGCCTCTGCAGATTTTGTTCTCATTTTGTTTTTGAAAGGGGCAATAGCCGCATAATTACTTTCAAGAAAATTCTAGGGCATAGTGTCCAAATCCATATTAACATTATGATGCCTCAAAGTTCTGACTGCAATACAAGAATCACAGAATCACAGTGCAGAAGAGGCCCTTCGGCCCATCATGTGAGAAACACCTGACCTACCTACCTAAACCCATTTACCAGCACTTGGCCCATAGCCTTGAATGTTATGATGTGCCAAGTGCTCATCCAGGTACTTTTTAAAGGATGTGAGGCAACCCGCCTCCACCACCCTCCCAGGCCGTGCATCCCAGACCGTGGAATGACTTGAACTGAGCCATCCTGACACCTAGTGAGTCTTCTGGCTATCAGTCTGGAGTGGATTTGATTTGGTCTTGTTTCTTTTAAAAACAAAACCACAAAAAAAAAAATTCCCCCCAAATTTACCCCTTCTCTCTTGAAAGTGGACACATACCTTGGCACGGTTCTACAGCTTTCAACAGCTCTTCGCTAGCTCACCCAAATAACCATTCTTCATGGTGGGAGCCTAGGCTGTAAGTATCAACAGTATATGAAGCTAGACACAGGTTGAATATTGTATGCATTACAGGAAGGGTATATGAGCAATGGTCAAAGTATAGCATAAATTCACTTAGGTCATTACAAGGGCTGAAGGGTTGCAGTTATGTCAAGAGCATTACTAGGAATGAAGAGTCACAGTTATGAAAAGGAGGTATGAGAGATATGAAATGATTTTTCACTGCAGGGAAGAAGGTTAAGGGTAATCTTCAAGATTATGAAGAGGCATAATAAAATAAATCAAGAGAGATTGTTTCTACCAGCTGCCAAAACTGTACCAAGGTGCCGCAAATTTAAGAGACTTGTAAAAATGATTTAAAGGGGAGATTAGAAAAATTGCCCCATACAAAGAAACACTGCGATAAATAGCAGAATTCATAAACTCTTTGGAAATGGAAGTTCATAGTTGCTTCAAAAAGAGCAATATTAAAATGAATAAATTATGACTGCTGTCTGGAAGTGAGTACTGACCTACATATTCCTTTGCTACTGATTTTCCACTACCTTGGCATTTATGGAGTAAAATCCCTTGTGCTTTATGAAAGCCACGCTACCTTGTTTAGAAATCTGAATGCTTATATGTGCGCCATCGACAGCATCCTAGAATTTGGTGTATTGTATCATGCAGAATAATTGTTGTACCCTGTGATTCCGCTGCTTTTCTTTACCCTGGGGAAAGGTGTTTAACCTGATAAACAAAACATCAGTGATCTGTTCAATGTTTTGGTGCACTGCTGGTCGACTGCAGGTGTCCTCTGTGGCAGCCAGGACAAGCTCAGAAGCAGAAAAGCTGAGGATGATTATATACTGCCAGTGGAGCCCTTGTGATTGAGGTCATCTGCAGATCAGTTCACAGCACAATCTATAACTTCCTGTATGCTGAACATTTGTCAGTGAAGGCAGCGTCCCGTTAGCCTGAAAACATGGCTGTGCGAATAAAAACAGAAAATGCTGGAAATGCTCAGCAGATCAGACAGCATCTTTGGTTATCATTTCAAATCTTTCATTAGAACTGGAAAGAAAAATAGAGCTGTGTTTTTAGCAAGTGCAGAGTAAGGGAAAAGGGGGAGGGGGTAAGGACAAAAGGAAAGATCTGTGATAGAGTGAAAGGCAGGAGAGATTAAGGCCGGAATTTTCCAGCACAACCCACTGCGGGGCCGGCGAGCCATTGAAAGCTCTGTTCACATCGACGGGACCGGAAGATCCCGCTGGCGTCAGGGTCTGGAAAATTCTGGCCAAAATGACTAAAGGGATGATGTTGCAAGGCAAAAGCAGAGGGTAATGGGGCAAGGAAAAAAACAAATTATGGGTTCGTATATGAAGGGGTACAGCAGAATCACCACCAACAATCAGCAAACTGGGGGCAGTGATTATGATCTGAAATTGTTGAAATCAATATTGAGTCTGGAGGACTATAAGGTGTTTAATCAAAAGATGAGACGCTATTCCTCAAGTATACATTGAGTTTTATTTGAACAGGTAGGAGGCCAAGAACAGAGAGGCCAGTGTGGGAGCGGGGCAGAGAATAAAAATGACAGGCGGGCGGGCATTGGAAAAAGCATGAAACATCATCCACGGGCGGGATGAGGTTTCATGTAGGTTTTAAAAATTTATAAAAGTGTATTTAAAAGTGATGGACATGCCCCAACTCATGTGACAGTGTCACATGAGGGGACATGTCAGGGAATTTTCTTTTCTGTTTTTAAGATTTTTTATTGTGGAGCCAATCTCCCTGAGGCAGCACTAGCATACGTGAAAGAGCGCACTCTCGGCTCAGGGAATCTTCCCTGCCTGCACAGGGAGCGCATAGCGCTTCCTTGCAGACATCACGCTTGGCGGGCCTTAATTGGCCTGCTCACATAAAATGGCGGCGCGCCCCCAGTTGGGGATGGCAATCGGAGGCGTGCCCGCTCCTGAACTTCCCCCCCGACAGGGAGAAAATTCTGCCCTAAGAATTTTATACATTTGCATGAGAACTCTCGTTTTTTTAAACTCCTCTTGGACAGCTCTCTTATCTCAATCCAATGAACGTTTATTGCATCCACTCTAAGGCAAGTTTCTCCTTAGGTAAGGAAAAAAAGAACTGGACATGGCACTCCAAATGTGGTCTTACCAAAGCCCTATGTAATTTCAACAAGAATCCCTCAGTCTTATACTCCTACCACCTTGCAATTGAAGCTACATACCCATTTGCCTTCCTAATTGCTTGCTCCACCTACATGTTAACTTGCAGTGATTCATGTATTAAGACACCCAAATCTGCCTGAATACCAGCATTTACTAGTTTCTCACTTTTTAAAAACTATTTCGCTTTTTTGATCTTTCTACCAAAGTGCGTAATTTCACACTTCACCTTGTACTCCATCTGCCACTTTCTTGCACAACACTTAACCTGTCTACATACCTTTGCAGTCTCTTAAAGTCCCCATTGCAGCTTGCCTTCCAACTTAGCTTTCTATTGGCAGCACTCCACTAGTTACCCCCGTCATATCACTGGACTAGCAATCCAGAAGCCCAGTCTAATGCTCTGGGGACATGGGTTCAAATCCTACCATGGCAGCAGGTGGAATTTAAATTCAATTAATAATTCTGGAATATAAAGTTAATTCTCAGTGATGATGGTGACCATGCCAGCTATCATCGATTGTTGTAAAAATTAATCTGGTTCACTAATGTCCTTTAGGGAAGGAAATCTGGCATCCTTACCTGGTCTGACCCACGTGACTCCAGACCCATAGCAAGATGTTTGCATCTTAACCGCTCTCAGTTCAAGGGTAATCACAGATGAGCAACAAATACTGGCCTTGTTAGTGACGCCCACATCTGATGACAGAGTAAAGACCCCCTGCCATTCTAAAAATGACCATTTTTTCCTTTATTTTTCTGATTGTTAAGAAGATGGCAGCAGAGTTTGGAATGGTGTCAAGTTTATGGAGGGTAGAATATGGGAGGCCATTGGAATACTCAAGTCTGGAGGTAACAGAAGGCATGGGATGCACTTGCCATTTTTAGCTCTAACCATCTCCTTTTTGCTATGCTTCCATCCCCCAATAAGATGGCTTCAGTGCCTTCTGCTTCTTCTTTGAATGCAAACCCAACCCATCCTGATCTACGCCAACCGTCTCTGACTGACTAAACTGTTCTCACATTGAATCAACTTCCCTTTGAATCCACTCACTTCCTCCAGTTAAAATGTTTTGCTTTTGTAATCCATATCAGTCCAAGCTTGTGGGGTATGTAGAATATTCTTTATTTCGGTCCTATTCAGTTCCCCCTCCCTCACCTCTTTTACCGGTACATTGATAACAGTATTGGTGCTGTTTCCTGATCTTTCCCCATACTGGAAATTTTGATCAGCTTTGTTTCCAATCTCCGCTTTCTTAAGCTTTACGTCATCCTGTGACTCTTCCCTTCCCTTCCTCAGGTTCTCACCAAATCAGACTTTGTCCTGACACCCTAATCCTCCTATAGTTTCTCCTCTTTTAGGTTTCTCACATTTGTCCACCCCTCGTGCCTCTCAATTAAAATCCTCGTTCTCTACTGCCTACCCAAGTATACCACACATGGCCTCCCTATTCCTATCATATCAATGATAGATAAGGTCATCCCTGGTCACTTCCTTGAATCACTCTCCACCCAGATCCCCTTTCCTTGTCCCAATTCTACCTCCTGTTAAAGTGGCAGAATGCATTAGATGAGTTGCAGATATAGGTGGGAAGAGACTGGACAAGGGGAGAAAAAGAAATTGAGTCAAGGTAATAAGAAATTAGTTCCATGGGGCAAGTACAAGTTGAAATGATGGGTTTACCTGGCCAGTCCTGTTTGTGAGACTTGGGAAGAATGTAGACTGTTTCATGCGGAGTTGGGGACTAGGAGGTAAAAGGCTGTGGAGGGAAGACCTCTAGAGGAGATGAAATTAGTGACAGCCTTGGAAACGATGGTCGGTGGTGGGGTTATGGCCATGAGGTGGTAAGACGAAGTGTCAGAGAGTTACAGTTGAGCTTCCGTTTAGTAGATGTTGGTTCACCAAACAACAGCACCACCCTTGTCAGCAGGTTTAGTGACAATGCCAGGATGGGACCTGAGGGAATAAACTGCTGCAAGTTCAGAGGGAGGAAGGTTAGAGTGAATGAGTGCAGTGGGAAAACTGAAAAGTTCAATATCTTGACAGCAATTCCCAAGGAAAAGATCTAAAGTGGGAAAAAGGCCAGAGGGAGGAGTTCGGGTGGAATGAGAATACTGAAGGTGAGAAAGGATCCATGGAGGGGTGAAGACTTGTGGCCAAAGAAGTGGGCACAGTGGTGAAGGTGGTGGAAGAGGAGCTGAGTGTCATACCAAGCACAAAATTCATTGAAGTGAAGGCTTAAGCAATGAAGCTGAGGCCTTTTTTGAGGACTAATCAGGAAAGTCAGAGAGATAGTGAAAGCATGACAAAAGGTGAAATTGGAACAATGGATGGGATCAGGATTAAGTGAAGGGGAAAAGGATCCAAAAGGATGTTGGTATCCAAGTGTAGTTCACTGTATAATAGTATGCAGACGGACCACCTTGAAAAAAATCTCATGGAATGAGAACTACTGAACGCTACACATATTTTAATCACCCTGACTGCAGCAATTCAAATGCAAACACTTTTGCCATTTGTTTCTGCAGTGTGGATGGTTGTTCACGCAGTTTCTGCTGATTCTCTGCTGTGCTCGAAGGAAAATCTATTCAAAGATAGGGCCACAACATTGTTGCTCTAATTCTATGAACAGTGATTCCCATGAGCACAGCTCTCCACTGGGCGATGGATCTCAGAATTCACCCTCCAATTATTGCTCCATTGCTGTAACTTTGTCAGAAACACCAACATAGACAGGGATGCTACTGCACTCCTGACCAAGTTACAATAGCAGAACTGGAGTAGCTCCAAGGAAAATCCTGACCAATGCAAGTTAGGAGGTAATGATTAGGATCCCATTCTTCTTATTCCAGAGACATTCCATTAGACCAGAACTTCCTTCTTCATTAACCTTCACTGTGTTGAAACCAAAAGGTTAATTTTAACTCACCCAGAGGGAAACTGACTGGTTTAGATTGACTGCTCCTGCATGATTATACTTTTCACTGAAGTCAATGGAAATTAGAATTAGGATGAGAGTGTTTTCCTTGTGTTACTGTTCAGGCATACAGGAGAAGCACTGTAATGAAGGTAAAAGCTTTATGCAGTATTGACTATCACATGTTTATAAAATACTACTTTATCTGATAATAAGCAGTACCATGTCAATATGGCTGAGATTGAGGAATCATCATGAGGGTAATTTTGATTTTGGGTGAATGTATAAAACAAGCAATATTGATTCAATTGTTCATTTTGCATCTCTCCTGGTTTTCTTTTCCATTGAAGTTGATAATGTGCAGCTGAATCGACATCATTATAAAGTCAAGATTACCCCTAATAAGTGCAATTGTGACAATTATCACTCCTTGGTTCAGTGAAACTCTGATACGCTTTCCAGTTTGTTGATTGTTGACATTTTCTTTTGGGGGTGGGGGGAGCTCGATGAGCAACTGAATACAATCTTACTTGCAGCATTGCCAACACTCCCAATTTCATTGACATTTTGTTGCTTTTGCAGCATTATTTTAATCTGTGCTATTCACTGGAATGGAAGAGAAAATTCTTTCTATCCCTGTGCATTGCACAAATTAAAATGGCCATGAAAATCCATTAGCAAAATTCTGTATTTTGGCAATGCTGAACTTTGAGGAATTACATAATCATAGAAAGGTTACAGCAGAGGAGGCAGCCATCTGGCTTGTTGTGCCCATGCCAGCTCTCTGCAAGAGCAAATTAAAACAGGAAATGCTGGCAAAACACAGCAGGTCTGACAACATCTGTGGAGAGAGAAACAGAGTTAACGTTTCAACTCCATATGACTCGTCTTCAGAGCTAAAGAGGAGAGTCATACGGACTCAAAACATTAACTCTGCTTCGCTCTCCACAGATGCTGTCAGACCTGCTGAGTTTTTCCAGCATTTTCTGTTTTTATTTCAGACTTCCAGCATCCGCAGCATTTTGCTCTTACCTCTGCAAGAGCAACTCAGCTAGCCCCACTCTCCGCCTTTCCCCGTAGCCTTGCAATTTTTTCACTTCTCCTGCTCATCCAATTACTTTTGGAAATCCATGATTGAATTTTCCTCCACTACATTCTTGCCGTGCACTATGCCCCAAAAAAATGACCAAAAAGTAGATATTTTTTAAAATTGCACTATTGGGTCTGGGTGGAGCTATGGGTCCAAAAGAATTTCCAGTCTGGAGCTCAATATGCGATCCTCTACTCTACTGCTTTTTAGCAGGAACTCAAAACTGGTTCTCTCTGTCTACAGATGCTGCCTGACCTGAGGTTTCCAGCAATTTTCAGTTGTAAACTCAAAATTACTTCCTTGACTGCTTTAGTCTACCTCTCTTCCTACAATCTATAGGCTTCGCAAACCCAAGCTTTGTGCCAACTATAGCATAATTCAACTCAATATAACAATTGAATTAAGGCATCTACTCCTTTTCTTTATTTATCCTGCATATTGGTTGATGTTACTCTTCCTTTGGCCATCATTCTCAAGGCTGGCCTAGCCAACGACACCCACTTCCTGTGAGCGAATAAAACAAAAATTGCCATCTTTTCAGGGTAACTTGGTTTGGGCAATAAATATGGCCTTGACAGCAAATCTCACACCCCGAGAACCATTTTTAGAAAAATGTCAGCTAAGTCTATTGTCCAACTGCTCGAGAGAATGTCAAGTGTTATCATCTAAAACATGAGGATATGATTAATTGAGTGAAAAGAGGAGAAATGCAAGTAACTGTCTTATGGGGTCTGAAGAGCTCATGTTGCTTGGTCAGCTGAAGATCAAAAATGAACTGCTTGAATCTGCAGACTGAGGAGTCATCCACTATACTCTCACAAAAGGCAGCACAGACAGTGAACAAGAATGATTTCAACCTACTGCTGTGTGCCTGGTTTATTTGAGCACATCAGCAATAAAAAAGAACACTTGCACAACAAGTAAACATTCAACAAAGACTTGGGAGATAAAAAGAAAGTCTGTAATTTTGGAAATCTGAATTTTTAAAAAAATCTTGAAGCATACTAGAGGCTGGAAGGCATCCGGAAAAGAAAAGGCAGATTAATATTTTTGGGTGGGACACACGTAAAGGGCCCAAGCAAGCAAGGAATAACTGTAGTGGTTTCAAAAGTTATGCACAACAAGGGGCCAAGCAGCCTCCTGTGATTAAATAAAACCTGCTCTGTGTAGAAGAGAGTTCTAAAGTGATCAACAAATGCAGATATGCACAACTGAAAACTGTGCTTAAAACAGATCATAACACAAGAGAAGAAATGCTCAGGTAATCGAGGTAAGCACAAGAGCATGAGCCAAATTGTCACTCCTGAATCGGGTGTGCAGAGGCGGGAAAATCCCCAGCTCCCCAAACTAAACTCAGCCGAAACTTCCCTTAAAGGTTGGATTATCATTCTGGGGTGCTAGGGGCTAACTGGAGTTCGGCCCACTGCCCTCAGAAACGGTGCAGAGGCAGCTCCAAGGACTGGCGAGGGCCGAGGCAGGCTGTTTAAAAGTCCCGCTTCAGTGCTCTGGGACTTTGTCCCAGTTATAATAAAAATAAATATGCCCCTCTAGCCCTCACATCCCTCTTCATCCCCGACACACCCCTCCTGCCCCATCCATGCCAACTCATGCCTTGTCAAGCTCCCCACCCACATCCCCATGGCCCCTCATACCCTCCATGCTGCTTCATGCCTGTCTACCCAACCCACATGCCCCTATGCCAACTTAGTGCCATCCCATGCCCTCACCCACCACCATTTGCCCTTACACCCTCCATGCCAACTCAGCCAGTATCTGCCATGGACTACAAGAGCCATGATGAGATTAAATAAAATAAAGTTCAGAGTATCTATTATAGACTTCACTATATTAAAAACATTCTCATTGAAAAAAGCCCATTCTACACATTTAAATCCCTTCATGTACTTAAAAACCCTAATAAAAATAAACATTTGTATTCATGTTATGATCCCCAGCTGAGATTACCCCTGAACAAGCCTGGTCCCAGAGTGGAACCCAACTTGATAGATCCTAACTTTTATTTGTTTGTTTAGATATGTAAAGAGTAGCTACCGAACAGAGTCACAGGAGTCAGCTGTTGAACTTTTAAAACATTTATTAAACAAGAAAAGATTAACTATATTGCAATATTCCTTCACCAGCAATTATACCTTTACAGATATATGCAGATTTGTAAGGATAACACAAGTTATAAAAGCTATCTTATACTCTAATGTTCACAGTAAGTACACAGCCCATGGACCAATCGGCACCTGTGGCCAGACACACCACACTCTGAAACCAAGTGACAAATGCCACCTCAACCAGATGCTATGGTTCGCTCCTCAACTCCCCCAACACGCTCGTCACACCGTGAGCCAACCAGTATGACTGCACTCCGTCTTTCACACCAGGATATCCAATCTGCACTCTCTAAGACTTCGCCTTGGAACCTTCTCCAAAACCAACACTTTTTCTCAGGTGCCTTCCCCAAGGGTTCACCTCCAGGGTTTCAAACTCACCTTCTGATGTTCCTCTTCCCTTAGTCACCACATGAATTCAAGTTGTCTTCCACGCATTCTCTCTCACCAACTCAGCTGATAACAATACACCACTGCGTCCCATACTCATAACAAAGAGTTATACACCTACACTCGTCTCCTTAGACCTTCTTGCCTCTTTTCAAGCCTTTATCTCTTTAAGCTTGGAGCTTTAAACTTGAAGCTTGATACCTTTCTCTGCCCCTCATTCTTAACTTCGCTTAACAGGACCTTTTCCAAGTTCCTGTCCTTCCTTTGACTAAAAGGTCTGCTTGGGACTTTTCCTTGTTCCACTCCCCTGGATTTTTGGGCCTTTTGCTTAGCTTGGAACTGGCTATCTGTCCCCCGTTCCAGTCTCTCCTAGCAGCTACTTTCAAAACAAACTGAACACAATAGCTCCCAAATCAAACTGCTGTTTCTCTTCTTGCTTATAGTGCTGACTTTATCTGCACTGGAGTGCGGTTTAGGCTTCAGTAAAGTGATTAAGTTGGAATTTGGTGACTGAGGGAGTTTGGTGAGGAGGGAGGAGGTGCTTGTTTCATTTTTATCTTTCCTCAGAAAAGGCTGCCTTGGTAAGTAGGGCCTGGTGAGTATATTTTTAAAAATATCATATTTTAAAACAAGTAACTACACTTGGATTTAATTGAGAAGTGCCATGAATAAGGACAATTTAGGGTCAATATAATAAGTGACTGAAGCATTCTGGGAGAAGTCACCACAGACACCGCAACTCAGAAGGGGATCGAGGAGGACCCACTGTCAAAGAACAAAATAGCCCCAAACATTACATTGCTGTAGTGTTTCCAAACATCCCTCCTCCTCAAACCAAAAAAAAGAGAGGGTGAGGCAGTACCTTCAGGAGTGCACCAGACCTGCAAAGGACACTCTTCTGAAAGTGGATTTTTTTAAAAAAGCAGACGATTGGTCAGTAAATCCTGGTGAGTTTTTTTTTTCAATCTATTGTAGTTATTCATTGCTTAATACTGAGGTAGGAGCTAAAAAAAAAGTATAGAGTAGTACTGTATAAGTATAATTAATCAAGAAACAAGGTTCCTAGCTAACATAAATAATGCCCCAAGCTAGCGTATTTTTTAAGAGAGTAATTAGCTTAGTCGAGAGGGATGTCATGGCAGGAGATCTCAGACCCGTGATATGCTCCTCCTGCAGGATGTGGGACATGAGGGATGCTTTCAGCATCCCTGTTGACCATGTGTGCAGAAGGTGAGTCCAAATGCAGCAGCTAGCTAACCGGACTTCAGAGCTGGAGCTGCAGGTGGACTCATTGTGGAGCATCCACGATGCTGACCAAGTCGTGGATAGCACATTTAGCGAAGTGGTCACACTGCAGGTGAAGATTACAGAAAGGGAATGGGTGACCATCAGGAATAGTAAATGACTCAGGAAGGTAGTGCAGGAGTCCCCTCTGGTCATCCCCCTCTCTAACAGATATACCGCTTTGGATACTGTTGGGGTGGATGGCCTCTCAGGGGAAAGCAGCAACAGCCAAGTTCACAGCACCATGGGTGGCTCTGCTGCTCAGAGGGGCGGGAGGAAAACAAGTGGCAAGGCTATAGTGATAGGGGATTCAATAGTTAGGGACACAGACAGACGCTTCTGTGGCTGCAAACACGAATCAAGGATGGTATGTTGCCTCCCTGGTGCCAGGGTCCGGGATGTCACGGAGCGGCTGCAGGACATTCTGGGGAGGGGAGGTAAGCAGCCAGTGGTCGTGGTACACATTGGCACCAACAACATAGGCAAACTGAGGGATGAGGACCTGCAAGCTCAGTACAGGGAGTTAGGAGATAAATTAAAATGCAGGACCTCAAATGTAGTAATCTCAGGATTACTCCCAGTTCTACCTGCTAGCGAGAGCAGGAATAAGAGGATAGACCAAATGAACAGTTGGCTGGAGAGATGGTGTAGTCGGGAGGGATTCAGATTCTTGAGACACTGGGACCGGTTCTGGGGAAGGTGGGACCTGTACAAACCGGACGGGCTACACCCAGGCAGAGATGGGACCAGTGTCTTTGCGGGGGCTTTTGCTAGTTCTGTTGGGGAGTATTTAAACGAGTGTGGCAGGGGGATGGGATCCCATGAGTAGGATCAGATAGGTCAGATTCAGATCAGAAAAATGGAGGTAGGACATTAGGGACGTTGTGATAGACATGGAGTTACAGGAGAAACAAAGGTGTCCAGCAAGGGAAATTCACGGGGTTAAACTGTTTATACTTCAATGCAAGGAGTATTACAAACAAGGTAGATGAGTTAAGGGCACAGGTAGACAGGCAGCAGGATGTCATTGCTATAATGGAGTCCTGGCTAAAGGACTGGCAGCTAAATATCCCTGGTTATAGAGTCTTCAAACACGATAGAGTAGGAGATAAAAAAGGAGGAAGGGTAGCGCTAAAGGTTAAAGACTCAATTCCAGTTGTGAGAAGGGATGATATACTAAATGGGTCAACAAACAAGGCTTTATGGATTGATTTTAGGAATAAAAAAGTGGCAGTCACACTACTGGGAGTATACTACAGAACCCCAAATAGTGAAAGAAAGATAGAAGAACAAATATGTAGACAAATTTCTGCCTGTTAGAACAAGAGGACAATAATAGTAGGAGACTTCAACTATCCTAATATCAACCGGGATTCAAACAATATAAGGGGCACTGAGGGAGAGAAATTCATGCAGTGTGTCCAGGAAAAAATTTTCAACCAATTAGTGACAAACCCAACGAGAGGAGATGCAATTCTAGACCTAGTCTTGGGGAACGAAGAAGGGCAAATGAGTGAAGTGACAGTTGGCGACCATATCGGGGGCAGTGATCACAATTCAGTTAGATTTAGAATTACCGTGGAAAAGGAGAGAGATAAGGCAGGAGTAAAAGTCTTGAACTGGGGGGAGGCAAATTTTGCAGAAATGAGAAGGGCCTTGGCTGAGGTGGACTGGACAGCACTGCTGGAGGATAAAACAGTGGAAAACCAGTGGGAAGCACTAAAAAGCGAGATCCTAATTGTACAAAGTAGACATGTCCCCTACAAAAATAAGAGTGGTACTGCTAAATCTAGACCTCCCTGGTTGTCTAGAGGAATACAGGGGATGATCAAACAGAAAAAGAAAGTGCACGATGGGCACAAAGAACTAGGCACTGCAGATAGCCTAGACGAATATAGGAAGTGCAGGGACGAAGTAAAAAAAGGAAATAAGGAAATCAAAGAGAGGGCATGAAAAAAGATTAGCAAGTAAAGTTAAAGATAACCCAAAGATATTTTACCAATACATTAATGCTAAAAGGTTGGTTAAGGAAAAAGTGGGACCCATCAGAGATGAAGATGGAAACTTGTGTGTAGATGCAGAGGCTATGGGGAGGGTTTTGAATTAATATTTTGTCTCCATGTTTACAAAGGAAAGGGAGAATGTAGATAGAGTAGTCCAGGAGGAACACTGCAAGATATTGGAAGGGATAGTCATAAAGAGAGAGGAAGAACTCAAAGAGTTGAAATCCTTGCAAGTTGATAAGTCACCAGGGCCAATTGGATTGTTTCCGAGGCTGCTGAAGGAAGTCAGGGAGGAGATAGCAGATGCTCTGAGGATGATTTTCCAATCTTCACAAGATACAGGGGAGGTACCTGAGGATTGGAGAAATGCAAACGTAGTTCCATTATTTAAAAAGGGATCAAAGGAAATGCCAAACAATTATAGGCCAGTTAGTTTTACATCAGTGATGGGCAAATTAGTAGAATCAATCCTGAGAGATAGGATTAACTGTCATGTGGAAAGGCATGGACTAGTCAGGGATGGACAGCATGGATTTGTTAAAGGAAGGTCTTGCCTCACAAATTTGATTGAATTCTTTGAGGAAGTGACAAGAAGGGTAGGTGAAGGTAGTGCAGTGGATGTTATGTACATGGATTTTGGCAAGGCATTTGACAAGGTCCCACATGGCAGATTGGTCAGGAAAGTAAAAGCCCATGGGATTCAGGGTAATGTGGCAAACTGGATAAAAGGTTGGCTTTGTAACAGGAAACAAAGGGTAATGGTCAATGGATCCCCTTGCGAATGGAAAGTTGTCTCAAGTGGTGTTCTACAGGGCTCGGTGTTGGGACGCTTGCTGTTTGTGTTATATATTAACGATTTGGACGTGAACGTGGGAGGCATGATTGAGAAATTTGCAGATGACACAAAGATTGGCTGAGTAGTGGATAGTGTAGAGGATAGCCATAATCTCCAAAACGATATAGATGGGTTGGTGGAGTGGGCGGTAAAATGGGAGATGGGTTTTAACATAGAGAAGTGTGAGGTCATACATTTAGGGAGGTCAAACAGTTACAGGGATTACACAATAAATAGGAATATACTAAGAGGGGTAGATGAAGTGAGAGATCTTGGCGTACAAGTACACAGGTCCCTGAAGGCAGCAAGTAGACAAGGTTGTAAAGAAGGCATATGGGATTCTCTCCTTCATTGTCAGAGGTATAGAATATAAAAATAAGGATATAATGTTGGCATTGTATAAAACACTGGTGAGGCCACAACTGGAGTATTGTGTGCAGTCTTGGTCACCACATTATAGGAAGGACGTAATAGCTCTGGAAAGAGTGCAGAGGAGGTTTACAAGAATGTTGCCAGGGTTAGAAAAATGTAGCTACGAGGAGAGATTGGATAGGCTGGGGTTATTTTCCTTAGAACAAAGAAAGCTGAGAGGTGACTTGATTGAGGTATACAAAATTATGAGGGGAATAGATAGAATGGACAGACTAAAATTGTTTCCCTTGATGGAGAATTCTAGAACCAGGGGACATAGATTCAAGATAAGTGGCAGAAGGTGTAGGGGGGACATGAGGAAGAACTTTTTTACGCAGAGGGTAGCGGGTGTCTGGAATTCGCTGCCCAAGTTGGTGGTAGAGGCAGAAACTTTAAACTCTTTTAAAAAGTACCTGGATCTGCACCTAAAGTGCTGTTAGCTGCAGGGCTATGAGCCGGGTGCAGGAAGGTGGGATTAGAAAGGGCACCTGGCTGTCCTCGGGCTGGCATGGAAAAGATGGGCTGAATGGCCTCCTTCTGTGCTGTAACTTTTCTATGGTTCTATGGTTCTAAGTGATATAAAGAATCCAATGTAGAATCAAGTTAATATAAGATAAGTAGAGCTAAGACAAGGCAGGGCAGCTCAGTCAAGTGGAATGCATCTCTTGTAATATGTGCAAAGTTATCAATGCTACTGGTGTCCTAGATGTGCAAGAAGTGCTGCCAGCTGCAGAAACTTGAGCACCTGGTTCCAGAGTTCAAGTGGCGGCTGGAGTCACTATGGCGCACCCCCCGAGGCTGAGTGCTATATAGATAGCACAATCAGAGAGGCGGTCACACCATAGCTTAAGGGCCTGGAGACAAAAAGGGAATGAGTACCCACCAGGCAGAGCAAGAGAAGTAGGCAGGTAGTGCAGGAGTCCCTTGGGATATCGCTCACCAATCGGTTTTCCATTTTGGAAGCTGGAAATGGCATTGGTTCTTCAGAAGAGTGCAGTCAGAGCCAAGTTTGTGGCACCACTAGCAGCTTGGCTGTACAGGAGGGGAGGAAGAAGAAAGGAAGAGCAATAGTGATAGGCGATTCATTGGTGAAGGCAACAGACAGGCGTTTTTGTGGTTGGAGACGTGACTCCAGGGTGATATGTTGCCTCCCTGGTGTTTGGGTCAAAAATGTCACGGAGCGGCTACAGGACATTCTTCTGGGGGAGGGTGAACAGCCAGAGGTCATGGTCCACATTGGTACCAATGAATTAGGTAGGAAGAGGGATGTGGTCCTGCAATCGGAATTTAGGGAGATAGGTAGAAAGTTAGCAAGCAGGCCCTCAAATGCAGTAATCTCCGGATTACTCCCAATGCCACTTGCCAGTGAATACAAAAATAGGAGGATAAGGCATATGAACACATAGCTGGAAAGATGGTGCAGGAGGGAGGGCTTTAGATTCCTGGGACACTAGGACTGGCTCTGGGGAAGATGGCACCTGTACAAGCCAGATGAGTTGCACCTGAGCGGAGTTGGGACTGAGTTCCTTGTGAGGTGTTTTGCTAGTGCTATTGGGAGGGCTTTAAACTAACTCGGCAGGGGTGTGAACCAGGAGAGAATATTAGAAAAGAATACTAGGGTACACAAAATACTGGAAGAGACAGATAACACTAGAATAGAGAATAGTAAGTTAATAGGGGGAGTCGGGGTAAGGGAGAAAGTAACAAAAACTAAATCAGTGTTGCTATGCATGTATGTGAATGCACGCGGTAAAGTCAATAAGATTGGGGAGTTACAGGCGCAAATTGCCATGTGGAAATATGATGTTGCGGCAATAACAGAAACCTAGCTCAAGGATGGGCAGAATTGGGTGTTAAATATCCCAAGGTGTCCTGAAAAATAGGAAAGCAAGTAAAGGAGGAGGGGTGGCACTATTGGTTAAGGGGAGCATTGCAGCGCTGGAGAGGATACTGCAGAGGGTTCAAGAACAGAATCAATTTGGCTAGAGCTAAGAAACAAAAAAGGTGCAATTGCACCAAATAGTGAGAAGGATGTAGAAGAACGAAATTGCAGAGAGATGCAAGTATTATAGAGTAGTTATAATGGGGGACTTTAATTACCTGAATGTAGACTGGGGCAGTGGTTGTGTAAAAGGCAGTGAGGGGCAAAAGTTCCTAGATTGTGTTCAGGAGAATTTTCTACAGCAGTATGTGTCCAATTCAAAAGAAAATGCTTGGTTGGCCCTGGTTCTTGGAAATGAGGTGGGCCAAGTGCATCAAGTGTCAGTGGGAGAACATTTAGGAGACAGTGATCATTATATTATACATTTTAGGATGAAGATAGAAAAGGATGATAGGCAATCCAGAGTAAGAATAATTAACTGGACAAGAACTAGCTTTGATGGGGCAAGAACGGAGCTGGGCCAGATAGACTGGAACGAAAGATTGATGGGAAAAACTGTACTGAACAATGGGCTACCTTCAAAAAAGAATTGGTTTGGGCATAGTCAATGTAAATTCCATCGAAAGGGCAAGGTAGGGCAAACAAATCCAGAGCTCCCTGGATGAAAAAGGAGAAAGAAATTAAGATAAAGGAGAAAAAGTGCACTTATGACAGGTGTCAGGTAGAAAATACAATTGAGAATCAAGAGGAATACAGAAGGTTCAGAGGGGAGGTGAAAAGGCATATTAGAGAGGTAAAAAGGAATTATGAGAAAAGACCGGCAGCCAAGATAAAGGGGGATCCCAAAGTCTTAGATAGGCATATAAACAGTAAAAGTGCGGTAAAAGGAGGAGTTGGGCCGATTAGCGACCTAAAAGCGAATTTATACATGGACAAAGGGGCCATGCCTGAGGTATTAAATGGATACTTTGCATCCGTCTTTACCAAGGGGGTAGATGCTACCCAGGCCATGGTGACAGACGAGGAAACTCTGTCACTAGAAGGGTTCAAAATTGATATGGAGGAAGTGCTGAATAGACTGTCGGTACTTAAAGTTGACAAGGCACTGGGACTGGATGAGATGCATTCAATGATATTGAAGGAAGAGAGAGTAGAAATTGCAGGGGCACTGGCCATAATCTTTCAGTCTTCCCTAGACTCAGGGGAGGTGCCAGAGGACTGGAGAATCGCAAATAGTGCACCCTTGTTCAAACAAGATGGTAAGGATAAGTCCAGCAATTACAGACCAGTCAGTTTAACTTCAGTCATGGGCAAGATTCTAGAAACAATTATTTGGGATAGAATTAGTAATCACATGGAAAAATATGGGTTGATAAGGAAGAGCTTGCATGGATTTCTAAAGGGGAAATCATGTTTAACTAATTTGCTGGAGTTTTTTGAAGAGATAACAGAAAAGGTTGATAATGATATTGCTGTTGATGTGGTGTACATGGACTTTCAAAAGGCGTTTGATACAGTGCCACACAACAGACTTGTGAGAAAAGTTCTTGCTCATGGAATAAAAGGGACAGTTGCAACATGGATACAAAATTGGTTGAAAAATAGGAAGCAGAGAGTAATGGTCAATGGATATTTTTCGGGCTGGAGGAAGGATTGTAGTGGAGTTCCCAAGGGATCGGTATCGAGACCCTTGCTTTTCCTGATATATATTAATGGTCTAGATCTTGGTGTGCAGGGGACAATTTCAAAGCTTGCAGATGATACAAAGCTTGGGATTGTTGTAAACTGTAATGAGGACAGTGTAGACCTTCAAAAGGACATAGACAAGTTGATGGGGCGGGCAGATAGGTAGTCGATGAAGTTCCATGTGGAGAAATGTGAGGTGATGCATTTTGGTAGGAAGAACATGGACAGGCAATATAAAATAAGGGGCGAAATTTTCAAGGGGGTGCAGGGGCAGAAAGACCTGGGTGTATATGTGCATAGATCATTGAACAGGTGGAGGAGGAGAGATGGAGAGAGCAGTTAATAAAGCATATAGTATCCTGGGATTTATTAATCAGGACATAGAGTACAAGAGCAAGGAAGTTGTGCTGAATTTATACAAGACATTCATTAGATCTCAGCTGAAGTATTGTGTACAGTTCCGAGCACCACATTATAGGAAAGATGTGAACACATTGGAGAGAGTGTAGGAGAGGTCAATAAGAATGGTTCCAGTGATGAGAAACTTCAGTTATAAAGATGGATTGAAGAGGATGGGGCTGTTCTCCTTGGAGAGAAGGCAGCTAAGAGGAGATTTGATAGAGATGTTCAAAATCATGATGTGACTGGACAGTAGATAGGGAGAAGCTGTTCCTAGTGTTCCTGATCTGTCATTGGGAAAATGTTAGAATGTATTATAAAGGATGTAATAGCAGAACATTTAGAAATACATAATATAATCAAGCAGGGTCAGAATGGCTTCATGAAGGGGAAGTCATGCCTGACAAATTTATTATAATTCTTTGAGGAGGTAACAAGCAGGATAGATAAAGGGGAACCAATAGATATAATATATTTGGGTTTCCAAAAGGCATTTGATAAGGTACCACACATAAGACTACTTAATAAGATGAGCCCATGATGTAGCCTTAGATAGAGGACTGGCTAACTAATAGAAGGCAAAGTTAGGATAAGGGGGGCATTTTCGGGATGGCAACATGTAACTAGTGGAGTGTCACAGGGATCAGTGCTGGGGCCACAAGTATTTACAATATATATTAATGGCTTGGATGAGGGAAGTAAATGTACTATTGCCAAGTTTATGGATGGCACAAAAATAGATGGGTGGGCAAGTGGTGAGGATGACACAAGAAGTCTACAGAGGGGTACAGACAGGTTAAGTGAGTGGGCAAAAACTTGGCAGATGGAATATAATGTGGGGAAATGTGAGGTCATGCACTTTGGTAGAAAGAATAGAGGAACTGAATATCATTTAAATGGAGAAAGAATGCAGAAAACTGCAACACAAAAGAATTTGGGGGTCCTCATGCATGAATCACAAAAAGCTACCTTACAATTCCGGCAGGTAATAGGGAAGGCAAATGAAGCGTTGGCCTTCATTTCAAAGGGAATGGAGTATAAAAATAGGGAAGCCTTGCTAAAACTAAACAAGGCACTAGTTAGACCACACCTAGAATACTGTGAACCATTTTGGTCCTCTTATCTAAGGAAAGAGATACTGGCATTGAAGACAGTTCAAGAAGGTTCACTAGGTTGATACCGGGTATGGAGGGATTTTCGTACAAGGAGAGGTTGAGTAGGTTGGGCCTGTACCCATTGGAGTTTCGAAGGATGAGAGGCAACCTTATTGAAACATCTAAGATTCTTAGGAGGCTTGACAGGATAGATGCTGAGAGGTTGTTTCCCCTTGTGGGGAGTCTAGGACCAGAGGGCATAATCTCAGAGTAAGGTGTCACTTATTTAAGACAGAGATGAGGAGGAATTTCTTCTCTCAGAGGGTAGTGAATCTATGGGATTCTCTACCGCAGAGGGTTGTAGAGGCTGGGTCGTTAAGTATATTCAAGGCTGAGATAGACAGATTTTTAATCAGTAAGGGAATCAAGGGTTATGGGGAAAAGGCAGGAAAGTGGAGTTGAGGATTATCGGATCAGCCAGGATCTCATTGAATGGCGGAGCAGACTCGATGAGCCGAATGATCTACATCTGCTCCTACGTTTTATGGTCTAAAGGGATCAAGAACAAGAGGGCACAGATTTAAAGTGATTTGCAAAAGAAGCAAATGTGACATGAGAAAAGAACTTTTCACACAATGAGTAGTTCAGGTCTGGACTGCACGGCCTGGAAATGTGGTGGAGGCAGATTCAATTGTGGCATTCAAGTGGGCATTAGATGATTATTTATTTAGAAACAATGTGCAGATTCAAATAGAAACAATGTGCAGAGGTACAAGGAAAAAGGCAGGGCAATGGCACTAGGTCATAATTGTGTCACGATGGGCATCTTTCTGTGCCGTTAAAATTCTGTGATTCTCTGTGTGTGTCTATAGGAGGGACCTGCCTCTCTGGACCCTTGGTAATAGCACTGTTTCCTCTACTCTTGTTTGCTTAACTTAGCTTAAGTCGTAAAACTCTCATTAGAAGTCCAGGCACCTTTTTAAAGTTAAACTAAGACTCAATTTGACCTTTCTTAGCACACAGATACAGAAATACAACTCAAACTTAAAAGTTAAAGCTAAAGCTCATTCCTAATACCCACCAAATACATATATAACTTGCTTAAACTGCCTCTATGTCCTAACATTTATAGCTCCACATCAAAGACAGCTAATTCTTTTATCATCACTTGAAGCTGTCAATTAGACTGTGAACGTACAGGCTACCCACTGTGGTAATGATAGGTAGTGGAAGCAGTCAAGCAATACTAATCCTATAATAACAACCTTCAGGCTTATTTCAGTGAACATCTCTTGAAATGGAAAGCATCATTTTTTTTTCATCTGAGTTACAACAGTCTAATTTTTTTTTTCAAAATTTAAAGGAAAGGGGATTTAAAAGGTTTTACAGCTTGACAGTTCCACAGACTTTATCCACCTTTTATGCTTAACAATCTAGTCTTAACAATTCCAAAGGGATACCTGACCTACCCAATGAACTTTGGCAGGTTTAGACCTTTTCCTCAAATTTCTAAAGCCCACGAGTCATGTTTCAGAAACCTGGGTGAAAAAATTGCTTCTGATTGAAGCTAGTTGCACTTTTGAATGTGCCACTGCCTCCATGAACCACAGATGTGTGAAATACACCTTGCCCCTGTTACCCCCCTCCCCCCAGCAAAAAGGATGGGTGCTAAATATGGGGATAGGACTTCAAGATTCGGGGCTCAGCACCATTTTGACTAAGGCACGGGACCCTTTCATCTTTGCAAAAATTCAGGCTTATGGCTTCAAGACATTGAAAAATAATTACACTATGGGCTGAGTTTTCCCAGCCCATAATGGCGGGCCTGGAGGTGGGAGAGGGGTGGGGAACTTTTGTGAGGAGCCATATATGAACAGTTCCCCAAGGTATTTCTGTGACAAGGGAAGTTTCTTGTGGATGGGTGGGGGCCCAGATTGGCTGCCAAAACCATGGAGGGGGGGCAGCCAAGTAAGCTGATTACAGGCCCAATTAGATCCAATTTTGAGGACATTCTAGTATCTTGCCACCGGCAAAGTGGACCCCTCATCCACTACTTTGAGTGGAGTCCAGCATCTCCATGTCTGGCTTCTACGTGGCAGGGCGGATGTCATCAGAGCCAGTGATTCCATAAAAGCAGAAATGCTGCATCCATGGTCCAAACGATGTGCCTGGAGGAGTTTTCCCTCAGTTTTCAGGGGCCTAACAAGCTTTACCCATAATCATTAGGAAGCCACCTCTGGGAAGATTGAGATTTAGACTATACCACCAGTAAGTATGGGGCCCCTATTTAGCCCAAGTGTTGGGATCCCAAAGCCCTTGAAAATCCAGCCCTATTTTTCCATACCAGACAAGAGAGGGTAAATAGTTTAAAAAGGTAATGTCTGCCTGTTTGATAAGGCATTGTCTTATCCATGAGTAAACATACTGCGTAAATCACTGTATAAAATACTGCTTTTCAATGAGGATAAAAATTTCAGAAGAAGACGTTAAGAATTCACCTGTTGTCATAACAAGACAAAGGCTGGAATTTTACCCCCATGGAGATGAGCTCGGGCTCCTAAAATGGTAGCAGAAGGTATCATGAGGGGAGCCCAATCTCTTCCCACTACCAAATGATATGTGAAGTAGTGAGAATGCCAATGCCTCAACTGCCCACCAACCAGAGATGGGCAGCAATTAATCCAATTAACTTGCATAATGACGGGCATTTTACACCTTTGCTGGCATTTTACCAACATCAGTGGGGCTGCTTGCAACATGAGGAGATCACCCAGCTGCTCCATGGCCCATGCAGGGGCCCATGGTAGAAATGGCCGCTTCCGCTGCCGCAACGCCACCACTATAAGCGTTATCCCTCTGATCGCCTGCATTGCCCTGGCACAGATATAAAAGTTCCTAATTACTTGCCTCAACATGCAGGCACCCTTTCTTTCCCCTTTCAGCCTCAGTAGCTGTCAGCTCTATTGGTGAGGCCGCAGAGATAGGAGAACTGCTGACCCTCTGATTGGACAAGAAGCGCGGAGAGGCAGGCCACCATTTTGAATTTGATGGTGGTCCCATCCGCGGCTTTTAAATTGACCTTTGTGGTCCCGCTGTCCACTAACATTTAAATGTCAGGACTTCACTCTTGCCATAGGGCCATAGCTTAATGATTCCATCTTTTGTGGTCCTCATGAAATAGTGTAGACTGTTTAGATCAGGCTATGGAGCTGGGTGGATGTAGTGATTGGAGGTATAACCTTTCCTACTGCCTTTAGGGGTCATGTGATTGTACTGACGAATGAGCTCTAAGCGCGGGTAACCCGAAGGCCATTCTAGTTATGGACCTGGTTCAAGCATGTAACTTCTGAAAAAGCTCTGTAATAAAGTTATCTGTTTCAAGGAAGAAACCTGTCTGGTATATCAAGTTCATTACATTTGGCAATAAGTGTAAAATAGCTCAGACGCTGCACCTCACCTTGTGAATGTAAGTACATCAGCTCTTAGGGAAAAAGAAAAGTATACTCATCAGTCACGCCACTCCGGCAGAATCAACCCTTATGATACATCCATGGAAGACTGGAGCCAGCACGTAGTGTGCCTAGGTTTTTATTTTGTGGCAAATGAAATAAAACTCAGAGGAGAAACAGAAAGCAATTCTTCTAAGTGTCTGTGGTAACAAGATATATAACCTTATCTGCAGTTTGACGGCCCCATTTGCACCCAATTCTAAATCTTTTAACAAATGGGTAGACCTCGTGAAGAAAACATTTTCAGCCGAAGCCATCGGTTATAATGCAGAGGTTTAAGTTTAACCCCAGAGTAAGGGCCCAGGAGAGTCCATCGCAACTTATACAGCGAAGTTGAAGCAGTTGACCGAACACTACGACTTCAGAGACACACTCAATGATATGTTGCGGGACCGGTTAGTTTGTGGCATTCAGCGCCATTTACTTGCAGAAGTTAACGTTGACTTGAAATGCGCCATGGAACTAGCGCTAGCCATGGAAAGTGTTGCGAGGGTCTCACAGGCTTTATAGAATGTGCTGGGATGGGAACCTACCGCCGGGCGTGGCGCGAAAACCAGAGACAGAACAGCAAAGCGAGAGACAGTCTCTGCTGCTCGAAAAATGAAAATGCTTAGTGGAAGCATTTCAGCAGGGACCCCGAAGTTAATCTTTTGCAGATGTGGGGTAACCATGTACCAGAAACCTCCAGGTTCAAAGAGGTAGAATGCCATTACTGCCTTAAAAAAAGGGCATGTAAAAAAGCAATGCAGGGTGAAATTGAGACAGCCAGTCAGGCCAAGATGATTGAAGTGCACAATATAACTGAACCAGAAGCTGCTGATACTGATATCTATTCCCTATACAATGTCAAAGCAGTAAAAACTTAACCAATCACCATCACCCTTCAAGTGAATGGGAAGCCCTAGTCATGGAGGTAGACACGGGAGCCTCAACCACAATGGTGAAAGAAATACCTAAATGAAGGTACCCAGCCACTGAATCTGGAGCAAACCATGGCTCAACTGAAGACATACACTGTAGAGTCAGTACAAGTAAAGGGCATCGCCACAGTACCTGTGTCCTACAGGCAACAGACAGCCCAGCTTCCAGTGATCATAGTGACAGGTGAAGGACCTAGCCTTCTGGACCATGATAAAAAATTAAGCTCAACTGGTCAGAACTATTTCAAAGGAGAACAGGAGAAATTCCTGAGCTGTTAAGGAAATATGATAATGTATTTCGTGACAATTTGGGAAAGATAAAAGACTTATAAGCAAAAATATATGTAGATTCGGAGGCAAAACCCCGGTTCCTTAAGGCCAGACCAGTGCCTTATGCTCTAAAGGAGAAGGTGGATGCAGAATTGTGCAGCTTAGAGAGGCTAGGCATCATCCAGCCAGTCCAATTTTTGGAATGGGCAGTGTCCATAGTCCCTGTGATGAAACCTGATCAAACTATTAGCATCTGTGGGGACTACAAATTAACTGTGAACAAGACAGCCAAAACTAGATAAATATCTTATCCTGAGGATAGAAGATGTGTATGCAAAGCTAGCTGGAGGAAAATCCTACACGAAACTGGACATGAGCCATGCATACTAGAGCTGGACAGCATGGCTAGAGGGTGTGTAACCATCAACATGCTCAAGGATCTGTATCAATATACACACCTACCCTTTGGAGTATCATCTGCATGTTCAATTTTCCAAAGGACCACGGGAAGTCTATTCAAAGGACTTCCCCGAGAAGTAGTTTACCTAGGTGAGGTACTGATCACAGGATCAATGGATGCTGAACATTTGGCCAAGTTAGAATAGGTTTTAAGATGATGTTTGGAAGCTGGTGTAAAACTGAAGAAAGAGAAATGTATATTCCAAGCACTAGAAGTCACTTACTTAGGTCACCGAGTCGATGCCATGGTGTTGCACCCAATAGAGGAGAAAGTCAGGACAATCAAAGAGACGTCCTCTCCTTCCAGTGTCATTGAATTCAAGTCTTTTTTGGGCATGATAAATTATTATAGTCGTTTCCTGCCAAACTTGTCAACAGTGTTAGCATCTTTACACTTCTTATTGAAAAAGAACCATCATTGGTCATGGAATTCGCAACAAGAAACCTTTGTGAAAGTCAAAAAGATTACTACATTCATCATGTCTACTAGTAGATTATGACCCATCAAAAGAATTGGTATTAACCTGTGATGCATCTCCTTATGGTTTGAATGCGGTGTTGTCACACAGGATGGAAGATTGTCCCCGAAGGCCAATTGGCTGTGTCTCTAGAACCCTCTCTGCAGCCGAGAAGAGTTATTCACAACTTGAAAAGGAGAGTTTATCAGTAATATTTGGAGAACTTCCACCAGCCTCTGCATTTTACCATTGTGTCGGACCATAAACCACTAATGGGTTTATTTAGTGAAGTTAAAGCCATTCCGCCTATAGCCTCAGCAAGATTTCAACGTTAGGTTTTGATATTATCGACGTATGAGTACACCTTTATGCACTGTCCTGACGTGAATATTGCAAATGCAGACACACTCAGTCATCTTAGGTTACCAGATAGCATTGTACATGCTCCAGTGCCACAAGACATTGTGCCTGTGCTGAATTTCTTGGACTCTTTGTCTGTACATGTGAAACAAATAAGGAATTGGACAAACAATGATCCAATTATGTCAAGAGTCTGAGACATAGCATTGCAAAGATGATCAAATTCACCAATGTCTGAAGAGATAATACCATGCTATGCCCGTAAAACAGTAAAGAAGAATATTGTTGTGGGAATCAAGAGTTGTCGTCCCTTCACAAGGAAGAAAATTACTCTTGACAGAGCTTCACAGTGCGCATCTAGGCATATCAAAGATGAAGATGCTTGCGTGAAGCTATGTCTGTAGCCAGCCATAGCCAGAGACATTGAAAGCATGGTCAAGCACTGTCCCCAGTGTAAGCAACAACAGAAGTAGTCAGTTTCAGCTCCACTGCATCCGGGGAAGTGGCCTGGTCGAGCCTGGGTTAGACTACATATAGATTATGTAGGTCCATTTTTAGGTACCATGTTTTCATTGATCATCAATGCACACCCTAGTTGGGTGGATGTGTATGAACTTAGATCACCAACATCGTATGCAACTATTGAAAAGTTGCACCAATGTTTTAGTGTACATGGCCTACCGGAAGTCATTGTTTAGGATAATGGTACTGTCTTCACTAGTGCAGAATTTCCGAGATTCATGAGTTTAAATGAAATTAAACATCTTAAAACAGCACCATTACACCCCTCATCAAATGGGTTAGCTGAAAGAGCAGTGCAAACTTTCAAATCAGGAATGAAGAAGTTATCTGAAGGCACTCTAGAAATTCAACTTTCTTCTTTTCAATTATCGTATGACTCCTCATGAAACTACGAGTTCAACACCATCTAAATTACTGATGAAATGCCAGCTACATACAAGGTTAAGTCTGGTGTTTCCAAACTTGGAGGGGAAGGTCGAGAAGAATCAGAGTAGACAGAAATTGAATCATGATATTCATAGCAAAGCTCGAAGATTTACTGTAGGAGATACGGTTTTCATGCAGAATTTTAAAGTGGACCTAGTTGGGGTCCTGGGATAATTGTCTCTGAAACTGGACCCTTGTCATTCCAAGTGGAAGTGGAAGACCGGATTGTTCAAAAACATGTGGATCATCTAAGGAGTAGAGAGACATTCCAACAACCTGCTATTCCGCCTGTAATTGATGTCGAACCTTTAATCCCTGAGGTGACAAATCGACCTAGGACATACCTGATGTCTCTATTGAATTGTCTAATCCTGAACTGCCACTTTCTAAGGATGTACCTGATGCTGCAGTTCCTGAGCATGTGGGTCTGGTGGGGGAATCTCAAGTGGTAGAGCTATGCTGCTCTAATTGAATTAAAAAACCACCTCAGACTTAATCTTTAATCACATGACCTGTGCATATATGTATATGTTGTGGATAAAAATATTATTTGTAAATAGGAAATGTAAAAAAAAACTAAAGGGGAAGGAAATGTAATGATTGTAGGTATAACCTTTCCTATTGTCCTTAGGAGGTCACATGATTGTGCTGACGAATGAGGCCTAAGTGCGCGTAATCCGAGGTTGGAGCTTTCAGCCGTGGTCTTGGTTTAAGCGCGTAGCCTCTAAAAGAGCTCTGTAATAAAGTTATCTGTTTCAAGTAAGAAACCTCCCCGGTGCATCAAGTTCATTATTGTGGAAAAATGAAAGAAAATGATCAGGACTACCAAGCCAGTACAATGGGCTTTGTTTTGCAACCAATGCAACATATCCTTCTCAACTAGTAAACTAACTTCTTTATTCACTCAAGAGATGTGGATGTTGCTGGCAAGGCCATCATTTATTGTCCATCTCTAGCTGCCCTTGAGAAGGTGGTGGTGGTGAGCTGCCTTCTTCAACCATTGCAGTCCATGTGGTGAGCGTACATGCACAATACTCTTAAAGTGAGAGTTCCAAAACTTTGACCCAGTGACGATGAAGGAGTGGTGATTTTATTTTTAAGTGTGATTTTTTTTTACTGTGAACTTGCTGTGAATGTCAATATATCATTGTTCAGGAATGGTCTGAGACTGAAAAAATATAACTTGAAATCATAGAAACATCGAATTTTACAGCATACAAGGAGGCTATTCAACCCCTTGTGCCTCTATTGGCCATTTGAAAGCGCTAACATATTAACACCACTGCTCTTCGATTTCCCATAGATTTGCACATTTGTCGCTTCGAGGTTTTATCCAATTCCTTTAAATAAGTTTATTGAAGCCGGTCCCACCATCCTTTCAGGCAGTGCACTCCAGATCAAAACAACTCACTGCATTAAAAAAAACTTCTCATCTTGCCTTTTATTCTTTTACCAGTTAGATATGTGTCCACTGGCTATTTGACCCTTCTGCCATTAAAGAGAGTTTCTCCTTATTTACTCTATAAAAACCCTTCATGATTTTGAACATCTCAGTTAAATCTACCTTTAACTTTTTAGCTGTAAGGAATCAACCACAACTTCTCTAGTCTCTCCATGTATCTGAAATCCCACACCCCTGGTACAGTTCTAGCAAATTCCTGCTGTGCTCTAAGGACTTGTGGAGGAATCAAAAGTATTGCTTATCCAATGCAAATACTCAAGTTGGTCAATTTAACTCTTTATACTTCTCTTCGCTACTGGTCATGCCTCATGGAAAGCTAATTAAATATCTAACCTAAGCACATGCCTTATGCCCCAAAAATATGAGAGTAACCCCTGTAGATCAACATTTCAAACTAACACCTCCAATGGGAATTCTGTGCTTACATCCGTTATCAATGAACTGCGACAATTGGCGCTTCCATCCAGCAGGTAATTTTGTGGCAGATTTGCTGATCATTTCCCAGTAGTGTGGCAGGTGGAGTGGGGGGGCTGGGGGGGCGCAGGGAGAACACCTATGCATCTTGTTCATTCAGCCACAGTGTCTCCCTCTCCATTTTTCAAACTATTTTTTGGGGGGGACTGATTTTTAATGTGGCAGAACCATAGAATGGTACAGCACAAAAGAGGCCAGTCATCTCATTGAGTCCCATTGTGTCTTTTCAATATTCTCATTTTAATATTGATTTGAAAATCTGACCTTCATCTGGACCTTGTTCTCTCAGTACTGTGGGCAACACCACAGGCAATTCATCAGTACATTTTATTTTTAAAAGTCTTTAAAATCCATTTGCAGTTAATAAGGGAAGGCAGGGGGCAGTGGGCAGGGGATTGCCTAGTCCAAACCAATTGTTGCCCATTAATTTCTCATTGGTACTTTACCATCGCCCTGGCGTCCGAATAGTATCAGCATGTAATGTAAACTTAATGGAGCAAGAATATTCAGCAGATGGAAGGATGAAGTACGTTAGTTGTAGAATTAACTGACACATGGTCTCTAAGCATTAAGCAGCAGTTCTCACTCAAGGCCGGTTTAATTAAAAAGAAGTAAATTAATAACAATATTGACACAGTGTATTCCAGCTCTGCTGTCCACAGCAGATTTATGTGGGGGAGAGGAATGTTGCCCTTTACAGCCATACAAAACATCTGATTTCAATTTCACTTGCAAATTGCATTTCATCAAGCCATGGACAAATATAATGCAAAGTTCAAACAGGCATTTATTACTGCAGAGACAAAATTGCTAGATGTTGTATTTCTGGGTCTAGATGGTAGTGTGGCGTGAATTTGATTTATCGCCGACTGAAGTCTCAGCTAAAATTTTCGTATTTTGATGCAGTCAAGCTGATTTCTCAGCTGGCAGTAAAAGGATATTGAGTGGAATGAGCAGGACAGATGCAATCCAGCTTCTAATTTGTGCAGGTTCATCATGCAAGGGATTACCTGACATGGTGACAGACCCTCCCAATATGAGCAAAATGTTAGCAGGGGTAGGAAAGGGCTCTTAATGGGCCCTTGAATGGCTCAGTTGGTGGCTGGTAATATGCCATGGTGGGTGGGAAGATGCCAGTCTCCTCTCCTGATGCCTTCCCCCACCATATTATCAGACATCCTACCTTCCATCGGCATAGGACTGGGAAAATTCAGCAAGAGATCTCTAGATTGTTAGTGTATGACCATAACTGACCAGGAATTTAAAATAGTGTTATTATCATGGCATGAAGGTAGAATCTCCCATGTTTTCAATGAGTTGTACTTTATCAACACTGAAGAGATGTTTAGGTACTGGCATTCGTTGTTCAAATATTGCCCAATAACATGGCATTTTATTTACAAACTAGAAATGCCATTGGTCATATCTGGGTTCCCAGTTTGCCATACATGGCTAAAGGTCAAAATAATGCACAACACTGGTGTAAATATTATATATGCACACGTAGATATAAATATTGATTTAAAGAGAGATAGAGAGAACACTTCTTGAGTTCAAGTATCAAGTGTCTATCCTAATTCTTTGTTTTCTGTCTAGCAACCAATTATCTAACCATTCTGCTAAATTTGCACCCATACCTGGAATTTTCACAAGCATTTTTGAACCACTTTGAATCCACACACACACAGCATGTGCTGCATTCCTTGTAGCTATCCAATCAGTCACCTCGTCAAAAACTCTATTAAGTTGTCAAGCACGACTAGTCAATGACAAATCTATTCTAGCTACTCTTGAGTAACCCACACATTTTTTGATGCTCTGTAGACTTAACTTGAATTATTCATTCTAATGGTTAGAAATTCCAATCAGGCCTGTGCAAAACTGGAGTGGTTTGCTCAACAGTGAAACAGAATATAGGGCAGGACCTAGTTTCACCAGAAATTCTATCCATTGGAACAAATTGGTGATTTTCTGTTTAGAAGGATACAGCAGAAGGACCTCCCCCACCATTCCCCAACCCCCAATATCAAAGGGACATGAAAGGAGAAGTTTCTGGGCTATCACGGAATTTTGGCCAATACACCATTAGCAGGCCTCAATAGAACTCCAGACAGCCAAGAGCTTAAATGGGCCCTTCCAACTGAGGCCCCAGTAAAAATAATAAAGCCCAAGGAGACTGATTGCATTCACTTTAATGGCCTGCAGCTCCCCTAGGTACAATCTTTAAGTTTATGAACTACCTAGCTCTGGTTCTTCCAGGGCCACAGATCCACCGTTGGCAAGGAACGTCATGGTAATACTTAAGTTTTTTCAGCTCACTGTGGAGGCTGGTGCCACAAATGAATCTTTACAAATGCAGGCTTCCTAGCCTGAGAGTGCTGATTTGGGATGAACAATATCTCTGTCTCCTTATAACAACAGACTTGGGGCTTGTTACTCTGCACTTCCAACAGCAGTGACCCAATTGGAATTGCAGGTCCTAATAATTTGCCCAGCACTAGCCTACTATCCAATTTGTTCCTTTCTAAAATGCAAAACTATGGAACTCCTTAACTCTTTCAATCTTTCTGCTGCATACATTAAGCACAAGCAGCTTGCCTGGACGGGTGCAGCAGCAAGAACACTTAAAAAGCTCAAAGTCATCCAGGACAATGCAGGGTCAGCAGCCCAGACACTGGCACCTGATTAGAATGATACCTAGCAGAAAGGCAGGTGGTTGTGACTGTTGCAGGTCAATCATCTCAGCCACAGGGCATTGCTGCAGTAGTTTCCCAAGGCAGTGTCCTAGGTTCAGCAATCTTCCGTAGTTTCTTCAATGATCTTCCCTCCATCATAAGATCAGAAGTGGGAATGTTCACTGATGATTGCACAGTGTTCAGTTCCATTTGCAACTCCTCAGATAATAAAGCAGTCCATGCCAACATGCAACAAGACCTTGGGCAGAATTTTATCTTCGGGTTTGCAGGAGGGAATGGTCTGTAAAAGTCCCCGGATGGCCTTTCAGTTGCTCTCCCACCTGCCACTGATCTGTCCGCAATTTTACAGTGCACGGGCGAGGCCTAGCCTCTCCATAATTGAAGCCCTTGGGTGGCCAATTAATGGAGCACAAGAACAAGTCAGAGACTAGGAATCCTATGGCAAATAACTCACCCCCTGACTCCCCAAAGCCTGCCCACATCTACAAGGCACAAGTCAGGAGTGTGATGGAATACCCTTCACTTGCCTGGATGAGTGCAGTTCCAACCACACTCAAGCAGCTTGATACCTTCCAGGACAAAGTAGCCCGCTTGATTGGCACTTCCTCCACCACCAAAGCACAGTGGCAGCAGTGTGTACCATCTACAAGATGCACTGCAGGAACTCACCAAGCCTCCTTAATCAGCACCTTCTAAACCCATGACCATTACCATCTAGAAGGACAAAGGCAGCAGACACATGGGAACACCACCACCTAGAAGTTCCTCTCCAAGCCACTCACCATCCTGACTTGGAACTATAGCACTCGTCCATCACTGTCACTGGGTCAAAATCCTGGAACATCCTCCCTAACAGCACTGTGGGTGTACCTACACCACATGGACTGCAGTAGTTCAAGAAGGCAGCTCACTAACCCCTTCTCAAGGGCAAATTGGGATGGGCAATAAATGCTGGCCTAGCCAGCGATGTCCACATTCCATGAAAGAAGAAAAAAAAATCCGTTTATTTGGTGTGCCTCGAGCGATCATTACAGATGGTCTGCAATTTGTTGGTAAACCACGTCAGGATACATGTGATAAGTGGAATATCAACCACACTACTTCTTCTCCTCATTACCCTAGATCTAACGGCCTAGCTGAATATGGTTCACATGGTGAAATCCCTAATTCTCAAATGTAACATTGCAATGTTACAACTGAGAGTGACACCTTTAAGTGCAGCTATTCAGCAGAGCTCATGTTTTGCAGACTTGTATGCACCAATTTACCTACTCTCTCAGAAACTAGAGAGCAACTTTTAAAGCTGAAAGAGAGGATGACCAATGTACATGATAAAAAACGCAGGTACAGAATTGCCAAGGTCATAGTTGAGACAACAAGTTTGCATCCAGGATCCCACACAAGGTATGGGGTAACCAGTCAAGGTAACAAGGATTTGTTCAGAATCAATGTCCTATCATGTCATTACACACAAAGACGCAAAACAGTGAAGCATTACTAAGGAAAAATCAGATCTATTCCAGCTCCTCAACAACCATACAGTCCTACTGCATTTAGGATAAGATCTCAAATGCAATCAAGAACAAGATCCAAGAAAGATAATCTCACAGATCACTGAGCAATTGAAGAAACCTCCAGACAAGGCTACAATTACAAGATATGGGCTTACCCGTAGATTACCTCTATGCTTTAGAGACTCAGATTCATCTGTTCCATATGCTTATGTAATGGTAACTAAACATGAATATGTATTGTAGGTAGTTATACTTCTTTGGAAGGGGGGGAAACTATCTTTAATAAAAAAGGGATATGTTGTAATATGCCTTTAAGGGCTGGCAGTGTGACATTGCTAGAAGGGAAATATGTCCTCTAATCTAGTCTTAGTTTTACTTTTGCTTAAAGCAGAGCACACACACCAGCTCTGATGTCATCAAGCTTTACTCCTATGTATATCTGTTCTCATGTGCCTAATCTTAATAAATGAACCTCTGTGTATAATTGATACTTATACCATAATAATATGACAATTACTTCCTAAATAACCTCATCTTCTCTTCTTCCATTATCACTTTTGTGGTGATGTACTACATGGTTTAGCCCTTCACAAAGGTTTTTGAATTACACATGTGTTCAGCCAATATAGCACATACCTCAGTTACAAATGGCTCTTCATTAATGATGCCATCTCAACTCCTAAGATTACTGCATTTCAATGACTCTCAGGTAGAGATTAAAACCTTGAGTTCTGTTGAGAGAAAAATGTTTGAAAACATGTCAACCTCTGAAAAAAACAATTGCAACCTGTCCTTTCAATCCACTGTGGTATGCAGTTTAATATGGGTACAGGAACTTGCAGGAGTTTTCATGAGATTGCTGCAGGAAGCATCTCCCAGAGAAAATGACTCAACTTTTCCCAGCAGAGGCAAAAAAGGCAACAGCAATTCAAGGGATCTTCCCTAACCTCCAAATGTTGGTAGATCAACCAAAAAATATTAAACCAATTCCTCCACTAAACTTTGACCTCTGACCTCTGTGGCATACCCTGTACTCAGTGTCACTCAACTATTACTCCGTCCTTGCAAATCACCAGTGATCCCTTGACCGCCAAATCTCTTAACTGATTTAGCTGATTTGAAATCCTCCTGGAGGTTATTTTTAATCCCTTCTTTGGATCTTTCTAGTCCAATTGTGCAACCTCTTCCACCTCCTGCTCCCAATCGTTTAACAGGCCTTTCAGCCATTATGGCTTGCACTTCTTTCCTAAACCATCATCTTTTGCAAACATCGTTCCCTGTTTCTAAAAGCCTCTGCCAAACCTAACTTCTTAACTGCATCTTTGTCACCATCCTTAATTTGTTTCCCAATTCCTATTTGGTGTCTGATCCTCCCTTGCAAAAGAACTATGGTCTGCTTTCAAAGCAAAGGCTACTATGTACTTGTAATTCAATGATAATGTACCATTACTTCCACTTTGCAGATTGATGTTCTTCAATATCAGCATGACCACCATTTTCCAGTGAATCTTTGCCTACTAAAATCACATAATGGGGTTTCAAGAACTAGTGATCTTCTCTTTACTATTATTATAATACATGGAAGAAGGCAACCTACCGTAACTCTCTCCTGTGTACTTGGTGATAAAACTACATGAAACGCAGTGTTGGAATTCGTGCACCACCCTCATGCTCTTATGCCTTAGGATAACAGCATGTGTAATGTCAGTTGTGCTTACTTCAAAACATCACACACCCAGATTGGCAAACCTCGGTTGATAGGTCAGGTAATAAGTATCAATCTTACAACAAACTGTTATTTTGTAATTATAATTTAAACAGCTAAAGTAATCAACGCTGCACAAGTGAAAGTTCAAATGCTTAGTTCAGCACCTCACAACTTTGTTGTTTCAATCTTGAGGCTTCAAGCTCATGGCTGGCTTTCAGGATCCAGCACCAAGAATAGCTGCAGACATTGCAATTCACAGTGTTTTACCACTGAACACTATTCCCAGTTAATCAAACTGATATTCCCTTGGTTTTTCATGAATATTCATTGGCCATGTTTCTAATGTAGATAACTAGTCTCTAGTGATATACGCAAATTCATATGCTTAGTTTCTCTACAATACTTGATGCCAATGCTCTATGAAAGAGTCATGAATCAGATCCGTACTTTATCACTTTTTAGCACAATGCACTGGGATTCCAGTTCATTTAGAACCCTGCTGTTGAGTGACATTACTTTCTTTCCATAATTTATTAATAACTTCTTATTAATATTCACCAAGTGATCAAGGATGTTGGTGCTGAGCAAACCAAGTGCCATTCAGAGACTTGAGACTAAATTTTTCTCAATGGCCTTCTACACAAGTGCATGATGTGCCTTCTGCTCACTGGTGTGCCCCACTAAGACCCTAGTGGTCCCCCGGGGGTAACCAAAGTCAGCTCTTTCTGTTGTTATTTCTGATGGTGTTCAGTCACGGGCCTTGAATGTGAAGGATGAAAATAATGGCTGAAAAAATATTTTAATATTTAATTTAAATCTTCCGTGTTGCCCGGCGCACTGTAATTGAATAGGTAAGGTGGCTATTTTATATTGGAACAACATCATGCTGCTTGACCTCTGCAGGGACCAGAAATGCAAGACATTAATGAAGGGAAATATATGGGATATTTTCACACTCTCCTTTCATTAACTTATAATTTGCACCTACTGTTGCTTCTGGAGGGACATAAAAGAGTCATATAACAACAATAACTTGTCCCAGGAATGTGCCTCAGTCCAAAACTTAGAGAAACATCCTTATTGTATGGTCATGATATTTTTACAATTCCCCATTGGCCACCTTGTAGCACTTTGGAGTGGGATTGCTAATTCCATTGATGCAAAGTTAAGACCAACATCTTGCTGGGGACCATTGCAAGCTGGAAACTTGGCTGAAAGTTTCTTACTGCAAACAAGCTGGCAAGAACTTCCATCCCATTGCTCTAGGCTGCATTTGGCACATGTGACAGAGATAGCAATTAAAGATGGGATTGTTAACTGGAATTGTTCCAGCTTCCCAACAGGTGGGAAGTTGTTATGGGAGTAACTCAGATGGAGAGTCACAGAATATCTCAGCCCAATGTGCATGAATATATTCAATGGCCACATAAATGATGGATATCTTTAGAAATGCAAGGGACTAAAAAAATCTTTGTGCTTCAGGGGATCTGTGGCAGGATCCTTGTGAGACCACTATACCTTACATGGGCAAATCAGGTTGGAAACCCAGAATTTGCAATTTGGGCCAGGTCTATGGCCAAGCATGTGGGCAGGATTGAAGATCCACTCCACTGTAGTTGCACTGGCAGTGTAGAACTCTTTGAACTTAATCCCTTTGTTTGTAATATGTTACAGAACTTTGCCCTCTCCTAATCTTTATCCAGGAATTCAACAATTAGTCTCAGACAAATAATAAACAGCAATTTAATTTTATTTCATTGCCCTTCTATTTTGTCAAATGAATTGTTCAGACCTTCACACCCATGCCAGCAATAAGAGCTGGTGAGTAATCTTCATTTCTGACTTCTGCCAATATTGCTCTATCATTCACCATTAGAAAGTAAATGGACTGGATCACCTGTGGCTTTCCTTTCTCAGAAGTACCACATCTCAGCTGTTTCCTATGACAGAATGGGAAATGGCAGGCTTCCAACCCTCTCACTGTGCATCACACTGCTAAGTCTCTGTACAGCCCTTTTACTGCACAGTCAATTTCATAAACTCTTCATAAAATGTGTCAGTTCTTTAAATTTTAAAAAGCCTCCAGGCCCTAGCAACCATGGGCATTAAAATCACACAGGCAATCCAAGAGCTAGAGCTGCTAAAGCATAAATATCTGGAAATACTTAATTCCAGTATAAAGTCTCAGGATTTTACAGGAGTAAGCAAAGGGCAAGTGCCTCACAAACATTATCCTCCTCATGTCCACTGGTGTTACATTGAGAAGTTGACATAACTTTTGTGGTAACTGTTGTTGAGATTTATCTTAATATATACTTGGTTTGCAGTTTGGCAGATTGCCTACTTTGTTAAAGTTGTAGGGCCTGAAGGTGCTCACCATGGGAGGTAGGGTGTAGCTGAAACACAATTGGGTTGGGTGGGCTGAAATTTGTTGCAAGAAAGAGTTACCACTCTTTATTATCATCCTGCAATTTTTTCCAGAAGTAGGGCTGGCTTATTCAATCATCCACACCCTTTACATGGGCATGTATCTGGAGTGGCTCTTGAACTTACAACCTTATGACATTGAGGTCCGAGTTGCATCACTGAGCCACATTCCTAACACTGATGTAGAGCAATTGATAACCATTGGGAAAATGACAAATATACATTCTTTTAAAAAATGTTGGGCTAGATTTTTATCCTTGAGGTGAGTAGTGGGAGTTGGGAAATTTCCCAGCTCAGTGCGCCCATCTTGGGAGAAAGTGCCTGCAAAGGCGGGTTTTTTGTTCCAGGGGTATGGGTGCTAACTGGAATCGAGCCCTCCAGGTTTGGAAACAGGCTGTTTAAAAGGCACACCTCAGTGCCCCAGGACTTTGTCCCAGTTACAATAAAAACAATAAAAGAGAAAACAGCCCTCTAGCCCTCACCCCTCACATCCTTTCACCCTGCTACATACTTTCAATGCCCCCTCCATGCCAACTCATGCAACTTCATGCCCCTCACCCACCTCCAATGGCCCTGCCTACACTCATGCTAACCTATGCCCATCCATCCACCCCCAATGGTCCCTCATACCCCCTATGTCACCCAACCCCAATTGCCACTCATGTAGACCAAACAGTTAAAATCAGGAGCACCTAATACTGATATAACTATTGATATAACTATGATGCAATGACATATGACTATGAGATTGAGGTCTGATGGGAAGCAAACACATAACCTCGTATAGAGTACCAACAGATACATAGATCTGTAAATTAACAAAAATGTTTTTTACGCATAACAGTCTATGGTAGTATCCTTAGGATAATAAGAAAACCTTGAAGCAACCCCATCTAGATCCCAAACCCAAGATGAAATATGGTGGCAGCGGACAGAGCATAAAGACCAAGAAAATCACCAAGAGTAGCCTGCAGACCTGAAAGACCTACAAATGCTTGAAAAAATGACAAGAAGAAAAAGACTGAAGACTTACTTGAGAATGGAGCATCATGGGTATTTCAGGTGCAAACAGATACACAGACCCGGAGTCCAGACAACAGTGGGTACAGATCAATCTACAAGCCAAAATACTGAAGCAACAACAGATCAGAGATTTGCGTAAGCATGGAGTCTACATCGTCACTCCCAGAACCATTCTGAAGTGCTGAAGGCTCGCAACAGGCACAATACTGGGACAATTGGAGGAAGAGATTCTCCAGATATGGAACAGCTTCAGGTTTGCACAAGAAGGAACAGATCAATTCTTTATGCATAGGGACCATAGTAGATGAGGTGGTGGCATAGTGGTATTGTCACAGGACTAGTATTCCAGAGACCTAGGGTCATCTTCTGGGCACCTGGATTCAAATCCCACCATGGCAGATAAAAATTTGGAATTAGAAGTCTGATGATGACCATGTTGTATTGATTGTTGTAAAAACCCATCTGGTTCACTAATGTCCTTTAGGTTAGGGAAGGAAATCTGCTGTCCTTACCTGATCTGGCCTACATGTGACTCCATATCCACAATAATGTGGTTGACTCTTAAATGCCATCTGAACAAGGGCAATTGGAGATGGGCAATAAATGTTGGCCTAGCCAGCAACACCTGCATCCCATGAACAAATATAAAAAAATGTTATTGCAAAAGAGGGCATTGATAAGGCTTCAAGCTCATATGAGGAAGTCCTCCAGACATTCAGTGTTCAAAAAATATATTATCATTCAGCGAACAAAACGTAATAAGAGGTATCAAAAACCAGATGAATCCAAGGACTCATTTGTAAATGGCCTGTACAGGCTCGTGGAGAATTATGACAATGGGATCCTCAGAGATGAATTAATATGTAATTGTATAGTGGAGTCTTAGATGAAACCCTATCAAATCTTTTGCAAATGAGGAAAGATTTAGCCCTCACAAAGCCAGTACAAATAGTGTGACAGATTGAGTTTAGGAAGTTAAATGGAGTGGATGTTCTTGGGGAAAGTAATGTCCCTTGGAAAAAAAGTGTGAAGCCATTCAATGTGTTGGACAAAAAAGAGAAAGTGCAGTGAAGTAAAAGCCTGAGAAATCGGGAACAGTGTGCCAACCATGATCTTGAGATGCTCTTGGTATTAGGACATTTTAAAATAGTTTGCAGATCCAAAGTTCCTATGGCCCATAGGAATAAAGAGATAACAATGAAACCAAGTAAAATCCAAAAAGTAGAAGAGCCACAGAATAAAAACAAGACCAATAACCTTCTTAGGAGAAGTTAATGAAACAAAAAACAACTATTGGAGCATTAAATTAGATGATGATGGTCACCTCACAGAATTCAAGCTAGATACCGGAGCAGGTGTTTTAGTATTATCTGATTAAGTAAAATGGCTAAAAAAACAGTACATTACAGCCACCCTCCATTAAGCTACAAGGCCCAGGTGGGATTGTACTAGAGGTAATAGGCCAATATTTGGCAAGATTACGATACAAGGATAAAGAAATTGTGGAGTACCTGTATTTTATATAGAGCCAGGAACCATCATTATTGAGCAGAAAAACATGCTTGCAGCTGAGGGTCATTTACAAGGTTGATGCAACTGCCAACAACCAATCTAGAGAAGTATTCAGGAATGAATTTCCATTCCTATTTTCAAGTTTAGGAAAGCTGAAAACAAAATATCACATAACCCTAAGGGCAGATGCCAAACCTATATGTCTCTTCACAGCGAGCAAGATCCCTCACTTACTCGTAGACAAGCCAAGAGCAAGGTTGAACATGTTATATCAAGCGGTCATCACCCCTGTCACCATACCGATGAAGTGGTGTTCTAGAATGGTCACAGTGCCAAGGTATAATGGCTCAATTAGAATCTGCCTAGATTTCACGCAATTAAACAAGTCAGTAAAGTGTGAGGTCCACCCAATAGCATCAGTAGATGAAAGTCTTGTCAAATTAGCAAAAAACACCCTCTTCACAAAATTGGATGCTAATAGCGGCTTTTGGCAGTTGCACCTGGACAAAGAATCCAGATTGTTAACAACTTTAATCACCCCATTTAGTCAATATTGTTTTAACAGATCACCATTCGGAATTGCTTCTTCACCTGATATATTCCAAGGAGCGATGGCTCAGACCCTGTAAGACATGGAAGGCGTTAAATGACATATGAATGACATTCTTATACGTGATTCATCAAGGGAAGAACATGACCGTTTAGTGAGAGTAGTCCTCAAAATCCTATAAGGAAGAGGTGTGACATTAAATGTGAACTTGCAAAGCCTATGTTAAAATTCTGAGAGCATTTCAGCTATCCTGCAGAAAGCCAAGGTCATTCAAGAGTTCTCACAGCTGAAAACATCACAGAATTACAAAGGTTCGTTGGGATAGTCAATCAACTACGCAGCTTCCTACCAAACTTGATGGAAATCAATGTTCCATTTTGACAGCTGGTTTGACAAGCGTCAACAGTGGTGCTTGAATGTGGACCAGCAAAATGTTTTTGACAAGTTCAAAAATTTTCTAACGTCATCATAAATTCTAGTGCATGGCAATCCAGAATTGGCAATAATTGTAGCAGTGGATGCATCATCTACAGGCTTTGGTGCAGTGTTGTTTCAAATTCAAAGACATGGGCAAAGAAGGCCAGTTTATTATATCGCAAGCTCTCTTGTGGACACAGAGAAGAGGTATACAACTATTGAGAAAGAAATGTCAGCAGCCACACGGGTCTGTGAGAGATTCTCTGATTATGCCTTGGGATCAAGGTTTATGATTGAAACTAACCACAATCCTTTGGTTACTTTTCTTAACCTAAAGAAAATTGGAGAAGTGCCATCAAGAATTCAACATTTTAGACTGAGACTCATGAGATATGATTCAGTTACTAAGTACATTCAAGGGAAATACCAGACAACAGCAGATGCGTCAAGAATACTAGTAGAAGGAGTCAAACTGGAAGATTTAAATTTTATTGAGGAAGTGGAGGCATACACTTCGCTCATTACCAAACGCTTACCAGCCACTAAGAAGAGATTACAAGAAATTAAGCAAGCATAACAGCAGGATGACGAGTGCATAAAATGAAGAGTATTGCCAGAATTGATGACCACGTTATGCTCCATGCCAATGTATGCCATTCCTCTCACCCCCAGTGGCCCATCATATAACCTATGCTCATTCAATGTCCATTTACTTAGTATACACTCTGTACAGAAACAATGAAATCTATACTCTCAATTTCATGTGTGAAAAGGCTTTAAAAAAAGTCACTCATTGATATCTTTCTTACAGAAGACTCATTTTATTACAGCCGCATAAAAGTATCATTCAACCAGCCTTTTAAACTATCAATAGCAGAAACTGCAAGCGCTTGATATCTTTTCATCTTGTGTAAATCGAGCAATTGAGAAATAGATCTAAGAGAGAGAGAGCTATCAATCAAGCAATGTGTTCCCCTGGGCACAGCTGTTTTAATAGGCTAATGGATGCCTATTCTCTTAGCCAAGCCTGTTGTGGTCAAGAGAATGCTGTTAAGCCATGGAAGAACATAACACTAACTAACAGGAAGTGTCTGATTTGAGCCACACAATCTAGAAGAGTTTCATAAAACAAACAAGAAAGATTTGTAATTGCATAGCACCTTTGAGATATCCCAAGGTGCTTTACAGAAAACTCAGTATTTTTAAGATGATGCCAATATTGTAATATAGGAAATGTGGCAGCCCAATATGTGCACAGCAAGGTCCCACAACTAATTCCCAACCAATTAGTCTACAGATCACAACCCGCCAACAGTCTTCTGCACATTAAAATCACACAAAAGGAAATTATTTGTCAAATACAGATGGCTTTACACTAAATTTGTCTTCGCTAAATTAATGCAAGCAAAACAAAGATTGTTGTTTGATAATACAGAACCTCAGCATTGCTGAAAAAAGACATTTTGTCAAAGCTTTTCATCTTGCACTCATCAGGACAATCACAAGAATACATATGTCAGGGGAAGCAACACTTTATACTGTATGAAAAGAGTGTGTTGATTGGTTGCTAAGTGTACTCTGGTTGGTAGAGCCATTGCCATGGAGACTGCACCGGTTACTGGTGACTGACAGTTAACTGCCAAGCATTGTTTGAAATTTAAACCAGGCAGCTTGACACTGATTGGTCTAGGCATTGCCCTGAGGAATGAGCTAGAAAATGGCTATCACTTATTTTGTTTAGCTGAAACAGGCGCAATGTGTGTACATGTTCTTCAGCAAAACAAAGATTCTTGTGAAGTAAATATTTTTATATAGTGTGTGAAGTGTTAAGGGTCTGCGTTTTCCCACTGCCTGAGTTCAGACTGTAAGGCCAGCTGGTTACTTCCTTTACATAGAGCAGCCAAGGAATAGCAGAGAATCAATGGTTCATATACACAGTTGCTTAAAATTAACATGTTTTTGTCCCCCATGGGAAATACAGGGATAACATGACATTGCATGCTACCAGAATCTACATGCATAGGCAACAATTTCTTCATCTCACATGTTGGCTTGCTAAGCCTGTGAAGCATACCTGATGCAAAACTTTCTATTTAACACCAATATAGATCATTTCAAATATGAAAACAGCCAAATTTCACTCAAATGTACAATGACTGGAGTGCACAGTATTAGGAACATAGGAACAGGAGAACACCATTTGGCCCGTTGAGCCTGCTCTGCCATTCAATACAATCATGGCTGATCAAACACCTCAAAGCCTTTTACCCACACTATCTCCAAGCAGGGGAATCCTCTTACCTACATCTATCTTGTCTATTCCTTTAAATATTTTATAGGTTTCAATGCGATCACCTCTCATTCTTCAGAACTCTGGAGAATACAGGCCCAGTTTACCCAATCTCTCTTCATAAGACAGTCCTGCCATCCCCAGAACAAGTCTGGTGAACCTTCGTTGCACTCCCTTTATGGCAATAATATTCTTTCTGAGCTAGGGGAGCAAAACTGCACACAGTACTCCAGGTGCGGTCTAACCAAGCTTCTATACAATTGAAGCAACATTTCACTACTCCTGTTTTCAAATCCTCTTGCAATAAAGGCTAACATTCCATTAGCCTCCCTAATATATTACTGCACCTGCATGTTAGCCTTCAGTGACTTATGGACAAGGGCACCCAGATCCCTTTGTACGTCTATGCTTCCTAATCTCATTGATATATATTATGAACAGCTGGGGCCCAAGTACTGATCCTTGCGCTACCCTACTAGTCACAGCCTGCCAACCTGAGAATGACCCCTTTATTCCTACTCTCTGTTTTCTGCCTGTTGGCCAATCCTTAATCCATGCCAGTATATTACCTCCTATCCCATGTGCTTTTATTTTGCTAATCAACCTCCTGTGGGGGACTTCATCAAAAAATTTCTGAAAATCCAAGTACACCACATCCATCGACTCTCCTTTATCAATTTTGTTAGTAACATCCTCAAAAAGCTCCAGCAAGTTTATCAAATATGATTTCCCATTCGCAGATCCATGCTGACTATGTCCAATTAGATCATGGTTATCTTATCACATCCTTTATAATAGATTCTAGCATTTTCCCTACTATGATGTAAGGCTAACAGTTCTGTAGTTCCCTGTTTTCTTTCTCCCTCCCTTCTTAAATAGTGGGGTGACATTTGCTACCTTCCAATCTTCAGGAATCATTCCAGAATCTATAGGATTTTGGAAAATGATCACCAATGCATCCATTATCCCTATAGCAACCTCTTTCAACACTCTGGGATGCTGGATATCAGGTTCCAGGGACTTATCAGCTTTCAGTCCCATTAATTCCTCCAATACAACCTTCTTACTTGTACTAATTTCCTTCAATTCCTCCTTCTCCCTAGTCCCTTAGTTCTCTAAATCTGGGAGATTTCATGTATCTTCCTCAGTGAAAACAGACACAAAATAATCATTTAGCTTCTCTGCCATTTGTCTATTCCCCATTATGAATTCTCCTGACTCTGCATGCAATGGATCCACAATTGCCTTAGCCAAATGCTTCCTTTTTACATATCTATAGAAGTTTTTACAGTCCCTTTTTATGTTTTTGCTAGATTGCATTCATATTCTATTCTCCCTTTCTTTACTAGTTTCTTGGTCTTCCTTTGCTATATTCTAAAAACCTCCCAATCCTCAGGTTTACTACTATTTGTGGCAACTTTATAAGCCTTATACAATCCTTAACTTCCTTAGTCAGCCACGGTTGACTGACTCTTTTAGGGTTTTTGAACCTTGAAGGAATGTATAGGTGCCGTAAGCTATGTAATACTTCTTTGAAGACTATCTATTGCCTATGTACAGTCATACCTTTTAATGTATTTTCCCAATCCACCTCAGCCAATTTGTCCCTCATGCCTTCATAATTTCCTTTATTCAACTTTAGGACCCTTGCTTCAGAGTGAACTACCTCACTTTCAAACTTGAAGTAAAATTCTATCATATTGTGGTCACTCATCCCTAAAGGTTCTTTTACAACAAGATTATTAATTAGCCCTTTTTCATTACATAATATTAGATCTAAAATAGCCTGTCCTCTAGTCGGCTCTTCGACATACTGCTCTAGAAAACCATCCCTAACACGCTCCAGAAACCCATTTTGCACAGCATTAGTGCTCAATTGGTTTACACAGTCTATAGGCAGATTGAAGTCATCCATGATTACTGCATTGCCCATGCTACATGCTTCTCTCATCTCCTGATTAATACCATGCTCCATATTACCAATGCTGTTTGGTGGCCTATAAACAACTCCAATCAATGTCTGCTGCCTTTTGCAGTTTCTTCGCTCCACCCAAACAGATTCCACTCATTGTCCATACTGAGATCTTCACTTATTAATGCACTGATCCCTTATTATCAGCGCAACTCCACCTCCTTTCCCTTCTTGTCTGTCCTTCCTAAACGTCGAATATCCTTGAATACTCAGTTCCCAATCTTGGCCACCATGCAGCCATGTTTCCATAATGGCAATTGTATCATACCCATTTACCTCTATTTGTGCCTTTAAATAATCTACCTTATTGTGAATGCTGCACACATTCAGGTAAAGTACCCCCTTAACTTTGATTTTTTGACTTTAATTCGCGTTCGAAGCATACTCATTGCTCTGCTTTGTTTCTCCTGCCATGTGGTCTCACTACTATTTCTTGTTACCAACTTTCTTCCTTCCAATTTGGGCCACCCCTCAGGCTCCCTGAGAAGCTAGTTTAAACCCACCGCAACAGCACTAGCAAATCTCCCTGTGAGTATAATCAGTCCCAGTCCTGTTAAGATGTAACCCGTCCAGCTTGTGCAGGGCCCACCTGCCCCTAAACCAGCCCCAATGCCTCAGAAATCTGATGCCCTCCCTCCTACACCAGTTCTCCAGCCAAGCATTTAATTGATCTATCCTCCTATTCCTATGCTCACTAGCATGTGGCACTGGGAGTAATCCTGAGGTTACTGCTCTTGAGGTCCTGCTTTTTAATTTCCTTCCTAATTCCCTGAAATCTGCTTTCAGAACCTTATCCCTCTTCCTACCTATGTCGTTGGAACCAATGTGGACCACAAGTTCTAGCTGATCTCCCTCCCCCCAAAGGATGTCCTGCAACTGCTCTGTGACATCCTTGACCCTGGCACCAGGAAGGCAACACACCATCCTGGAGTCACATTTACTGCCACAGATAAGCCTGTCTAATCCCTTGACTATGGAATCCCTTATCACAAGTGCCCTTCCATTCTTCTTCCTCCTCCCTGTACAGCTTGAGCTGCCCGTGGTGCCTCAGGCTTGGCTCTGGCTGCACTCCCCTGAGGAACCAAAACGGAATACCGATTAGCAAGCAGGATAAACTCAAGGGACTCCTGCACTACCTGCCTGTCTCTCTTAGACTGCATGATGGTCACCCATTCCCTCTCTGGCTGTACGCTTCTGACCTGCGGAGAGACCACCTCCCTAAACGTGCTATCCACATAGTCCTCTGTTTCGTGGATGCATAACAGTGACTCCAGCCACCGCTCAAGTTCCAAAACACAGAGCTCAAGCTTGTGCAGCTGGTGACACTTCTTACAGATGTGCTTGTTTGGGACACATGGTGCATCCATGACTTCACACATACTGCAGGATGTACACTCCACTTGGCTGAGCTGACCTGCCATCCCGTAACTCTAAAAACTATTTATTAAACTTAGAGTAAGTAGAATGAGTAGAATAAATTACTAGTAACTTAACTTGACTACACTTACGCTAATTTTATCTTACTTTGGTTTACTTTATTTCACTTTGACTTAATTTAACTTTACTTCCCTATTGATAGTGTCCCTTACTGAAATCCAAGTAGATATATTTATAAATTATACATTTTTCTAGTTTTAAGCTATTTAAACACACACCCTAACAGCAGCTGCACACCAACCAATGAACTTAGTTTTCCTGTGATGTCATTCCTGGATTTTTTCAAACTCAGCCCGCTGCCCAAGTACAGGTGTCCCTCAAAAGTCTGGCGGTCTCCACTACCAGAGGGTGAGTGAAGGCCCCCAGCCCCGCCCTCTATTTATCCACTGACCGAGTAGAGGCGTCCCTCACAGGTCCGGTTGTCTCCACACCTGGAAGGGAGAAGACTCACCTATTTTCAGTGCACATTGAGGAAACACAGTTGCATTGCTTTGATAGCGTTTTGATTTAATGGGCATGGAATTTATTGCATAGAATTTAAAGTACATTAAAGCAAGCTGAGATTTTAGTATGTAAAAGCCCCCGTTATTCCTGTTACTTTTAGACAAGCAGATAGAATGCCCTTTTATAATGCATAGATTGTTATTGTTCACAAAATTCCTTTGTACACTTTACTGGACGACTAAGACATTTAAAAGAAAGAGACGACTGTATAAGATCTGGCATCTACTTTAGTTTAATCGTGAGTCTTAGGTCAATTACAATTACCAACAAAGTTGGGAGAGCTAATCAAAAGGGGACTTCTAGCTCAGAATAGCTACAAAACCTCAGGGCTACGAAGGTATTTCCACAAGTTTCACAGGCTTAAATTTTCCACAGTAAGCACAAAATCATGATACTTAGCAAAGGGCAGTGGTCAGCAGTCACATTCATGCTGGAATACCGGTCCTCAGCTTTTGGGTGACTGGACACCTTGTCTCTTGATGGGAGTTTATCTTCTGTCTTCTCTTCTTCTTGATGATGATACATGTTTAGTATTTTACAATTCTTTATTCTATACACTGTTCCCAGCTTGGCTCTGTGCCATATTAGGTAAGATCCAGTTTCTGTCCATCTGATCGGTCAGTCATTACTAAACTGCCCATTCATGATGGTACCTTAAGCCTGCGTTAGGTCTTTGTCGTTCTCATTCAGGGGAGCTCCAGATTTCTGCTTCCTTGCTGTTCTTTCATCAACAATGAACACTTAACAAGATTAACATGTGTTTCTCACATTTCACAGCTATTTGACTGGATATGTTTACTGTCGTTACTGGTTAAAAGGCAAACACCCTCCCTGGTGCTATCCACATTCTAACGACTTTTAAACTGTGGAAGAATAAAATACATCTACAGGACAACTAAGGGTTAAACAGTTAAAACCATAGTGGAATACTACAGCACAGTTCCCTCTTTTGTTCTAGCAGGTACACCTGCAACTGCCAGCTAATTGAGCAGGAAAGGAGAAAAGGAGTATCTTAAACAAGCTTCCTAGAATCCTTGAGACAAGGCTAGGATGTCTGCCCCCAACACAAAGAGACAGGATCAAGCAATGGTCATCTGTTCTCTAGAGTGTACACCCCCTAGCACTAAAGATAAGGTCAAGCATGGTTATCTATTCTCTGTCTCACTTTTTTATTACCAGATGGGCTTCCCCCAATATCCTGTATAGTCATAAATTAGAATAGACTAATTGTGTGTTGCATGCCAAAGACAATGATTCTCAATGTAATTAATTATTGAAGGTTAGACAGTCTTATCACCTTCAAGTTCTTTGATATGTACAACTTTTACTATAAATATGTATGTACTGTGATGCTTCCTCAGAGTGCCGGCTAGCTCCATTGTATGCTGCTGGGCTCTCCATGATATCATGATTCAATAAAGACTTCCGAGACAAACCTCCTGGGTCTGAGTGTTCACTCCATTTTCCGCGACATAAACAAAGAAATTTTATATGGTCTGAGATCATATTTTTGACCGCTTCTTGGCATGTCATCACATGCTATTTATCCATCATGTTTTTGGGATCTTGTTAGACATAGAATACAATTTTAACTGGTATACTTAAGGATATGACAAATAAGTCCTTACATTGCTATGATAAAATAAACTCAATCCTACAACTGTTCTAAATAGCCCATGCATTTTATCCAGGTGAGCCTGGAATTTATATGATTTCAGGATGCTTCAAAATGATTCACAGGCAATGAAGTGCCTTTTCAATATAATCTTTTTAACATGTTGGTTGAGGGTTATATGTTAGTCAGGATGCTGGTAAAATAGAGTCATAGAGGTCTACAGCACAGAAAAAGGCCCTTCGGCCCATTGAGTCTGCACCGGTCAAACAAGTACCTAACTATTCTAATCCCATTTTCCAGCAGTAGGCCCATAGCCTTGAATGCCTTGGCATCCCAAGTGCACATACCACCCTTTCAGGCAGTGAGTTCCAGATTCCCACCACCCTCTGGGTGAAAAAATTCTTCCTAATATCCCCTCTAAACCTCCTGCCCCTTACCTTAAATCTATGCCCCCCAGTTACTGATCCCTTCACCAAGGGGAAAAGTTCCTTCCTGTCTACCCTATCTATGCCTCTCATAATTTTATACACCTCAATCATGTCCCCCCTCAATCTCCTCTGCTCCAGGGAAAATAGCCCCAGTCTATCTAATCTCTCCTCATAACTAAAATTCTCCAGCCCAGGCAACATCCTGGTAAATCTCCTCTGCACCCTCTTTCATGCAATCACATCCTTCCTAGAATGCAGATTCCAGAACTGCACGCAATACTCTAGCTGTGGCCTAACCAGCGTTTTATACAGCTCCAGCATAACGTCCCTGCTCTTATATTCTATGCCTCAGCTAATAAAGGCAAGTACCCAATATACCTTCTTAACCACCTTATCTACCTGTCCCGCTATCTTAAGGGACCGGTGGGTATGCACACCAAGGTCCCTCTGATCCTCGGTACTTCCCAGGGCCCTACCATTCATCATGTATTCCCGTGCCTTGTTTGTCCTGCCCAAGTGCAACACCTCATACTTATCCCGATTAAATTCCATTTGCCACTGATTAGCCCACCTGATCAGCCCGTCTATATCCTACCGTAATCTAAGGCTATCCTCCTCACTATTTACCATCCACAAATTTCCGTGTCATCCGCAAAATTACTGATCAACCCTGCTACATTCAAGTCTAAATCGTTTATTTATACCACAAACAGCAAGGGACCCAACACCGATCCCTGTGGGATCCCACTGGACACAGGCATCCAGTCACAAAAACACCCCTCGACCATCATCCTCTGCTTCCTGCCACTCAGCCAATTCTGGATCCAATTTGCCAAATTGCCTTGGATCACTTGATAACTTCGTTATCAGCCTCCCATGTGAGACTTCATCAAAAGCCTTGCTGAAGTCCAAGTAGACTACGTCAAATGTATTGCTCTCATCTACACACCTGGTCTCCTCTTCCAAAAATTGAATCAAATTGGTCAGACATGACCTCCCCTTAAAAAAAAAACCATGCTGACTATCCTTGATTAATCCCTGCCTCTCCAAGTGTAGATTAATTCTGTCCATCAGAATTGCTTCCAATAATTTTCCCACCACTGAGGTTAGACTGACTGGCCTGTGGTTCCCTGGTTTATCCCTTCTTCCCTTCTTGAATAACAGTACCACACTGGCTGCCCTCCAGTCCTCTGGCACCTCTCCTGTGGCCAGAGAGGTATTGAAAATTATTGCCAGCAACCCTGCTATCTCCTCCCTTGCCTCAGTCAACAGCCTGGGATACATTTCATCCAGGCCTGGAGATTTATCTACTTTTAAACGTGCCAGACCACTTAGAACCTCCTCCTTTTCTAAGCTAATTTCTTTAATTATATCACAGTCCTTCTGCCTGATTTCCATACCCACGTCGTCCCTTTCACTTGTGAACACCGACACAAAGTATTCATTTAGAATCCTACCTACGTCTTCTAGCTCCACATAAGAATTACCACTATGGTCTTTAATGGGCCTGACTCTTTCCCTAGTTAACCTCTTACTCTTAGTGTACTTGTAAAATAACTTTGGATTTTCCTTTATTTTACCTGCAAACAGTTTCTCATGCCTCCTTTTTGCTCTCCTAATTTCCTTTTTAAGTTTCCCCCTACACATTCTACACTCCTCCAGGGCTTCTGCTGTTTTGAGCCCCTGGTATCTGCCATAAGCCTCCCTTTTTCTCTTTATCCAATCCTGTATATCCCTCGACCTCCAGGGTTCCCTGGATTTGTTGATCCTACCCTAACCTTTACTGGAATATGTTGGCCCTGTACTCTCCATATTTTCCTTCTTGAATGAGTCCCACTGCTCTGACGCAGATTTACCTAAAAGTAGGTGCTCCCAGTCCACTCTGGCCAAATCATATCTGCTCTTATTAAAATCGGCCTTCCCCCAATTTAGAACTCTGATTTCTGGCTCATCCTTATCCTTTTCCATAACAACCTTGAATCTAATGGAGTTATGATCACTACCTGCAAAATGTTCCCCCACTGATACCTCTACCACTTGCCCGGCTTCATTCCCTAAAATTAAGTCCGGGACCACCCCCTCTCTTGTGGGACCATCTACATACTGGCTTAAAAAGCTCTCCCTGATTAATATTGCGATACCCCCTCCTCTTTTACCTCCTTCCCTGTCTTGCCTGAAGACCCTGTATCCTGGAATATTGAGCTCCCAATCCTGCTCCTCTCTCAACCATGTCTCTGTGACAGCAATGACATCATACTTCCATGTGTTAATATGTGCCCTCAACTCATCTGCCTTATTCGTCAGACTCCTTGCCTTAAAATAAATACCATCCAACCTTGCCAAGCTCCCTTGTGCCTTAAATCGCCTATAATTTCTATGCCTTCCAGACACACTTGCTCTCTCTTCTAATTTTGGCTGTGCATCTCCCCCTGCTGAACCTCCTGTCAGGATCCTATCCCCCTGCCAAGTTAGTTTAAACCCTCCCCAACAGCACTAGCAAACCTCCCCACAAGGATGTTGGTCCCATTCCGGTTCAGATGCAACCCGTCCGCCTTGTACAGGTCCCATCGCCCCCAAACATGGTCCCAATGTCCCAGAAATCCTGCACCATCTCTCCATCCACGCATTCATCTGGGCTAACCTCCTATTTCTATACTCTCTAGCGTGTGGCACCAGAAGCGATCCAGAGGCTACCTTTGAGATCCTGTTTTTTAACCTGCTTCCTAGCTCCCTAAATTCTGCTTGCAGGACCTCATCCCTCTTTCTACTTATGTCATTGGTACCAATATGTACCACGATCTCTGTCTCTTTGCCCTCCCCCTTTAGAATGCCCTGCAGCCGTACAGTGACATCCTTGACCCTGGCACCAGGGAGGCAGCATATCATCCTGGAATCACATCTACGGCCGCAGAAACACCTGTCTGTTCCCCTTACTATCTAGTCTCCTACCACTATTGCTCTTCCCCTCTTTTTCCTCCCCCCACGTGCAGCTGAGCCACTCACAGAGCCATGAGCATGGCTGCACTCCCCAGAGGAACCGTCACTCTCACCGTTTTCCAGCACAGAAAAACGGTTCTTGAGCGAGATGCACCCTGGGGATTTCCTGACTACCTGCCTGACACCTTTCTTCTGAATGATGGTCAGCCATTCTCTCTCTGTCTGCACTTCCGTAAGCTGTGAGGTATCCACATCTAAAAATGTGCTATCCACGAAACTCTCACCCTCGCGGATGTACCTCAATGCCTCCAGCTGCCGCTCAAGCTCCAGAACTCGGAGCTCAAGTAGCTGCATCTGGTGGCACTTCCTGCACATATGGTTGGTAAGAGTGCAAGGAGCGTCTAGGACTTCCCACATGTTGCAGGCGGTACATAACACGGGACTGAGCTGCCCTGGCATGCCTCTAGTTGAAAAAAAACCCGTACTTTAAGTTAAATACAGTAAAAAAAAAGTTAAATTATTTATGTGCTTTAAATAAAAACTAAAACTCTTACCTTTCCTTAGCTTAACCTATTTTAAATTGGAGAAAAATACTTACCCACTACTCACCAATCAGCTCTCACCTTTGTGGTGACATCACTTTTTGAAGCTTCCCCGCACTCACACTGGTTCTGATCTCTCCGCTGCTCTCTCACGCTGTCTTGTGATGTCATTCTTGTATCGTGGGCGGGCTTCCCCATGAAATGTTTAGCCGGGGTGGGTGGGTGTCTCGTAAAATTCAACCCATAAATTATTTTCTCCACCAAAACATGCTGGCCCAGATTTTGAGAGAGTGGGACACCTCACAGTGTGCCACATTAGTTAGACTTTGCTGCACCCTTCAGCTCAAATACTATTTTTTGCACATTAACTTGCTGGAAGAGTGAGCCGGCAACAGCAGAACCAGCATTCTATCTCCTAAATGAGATTCCAGGATTGAGGAAGAAACAAAGGAATAACTGAAAAGGAGGGTGAATTGGTGTATGTGAATTAGATTAAATTCAGAAAGATGAAGCAAAGAGAGGGAAAGAAAGATTACTAAAAGACAGAAAGAAAAGACACAGAAAGAAGAAGTAAAAAAATAAATAAAAACATTTTTTAAAATCACCTCAAAGGAAAGCATTTCCACAGTTTCAATGGTTCAATTTCTGGGCAGGAGAGAAAAGAAAAAAGACTTGCATTTATATACTGCTTTTCATAACTGCCGGTTATCTCAAAGCAATTTACATAGGGTGACCAGGGGCAGCATTTTCCCGTTGGCGAGTTGGGCGGGGCAGGGCTCGCTCACCAACACATAAATTGATGGGCGGTGACGTCGGGCAGACATCCTTAAGTCACCGCGCATCATTCCGATCCTCAGTTTGGCGGGCACGCAGCGGAGTCAGCTGCGCGCCCGCCAAACTGTCAAAGGCCTTTTAAGGCTTGTTAAAAACTAATTAAAGTACTTAACTGAGCTGCCCTCACAGGCAGGATGAGGTTTCGTGAAGGATTTATTAATTAAATAAAAAATTTTGAAAACATTTATTGATATGTCACAGGCTCATGTGACGCTGTCACATGAGGGGACATGTTTTAAAAGTTTTTTTCCCTTTATTTAAATTTTAAAACCTTAAACTGATCTCCCTCAGGTACCTCCGTGCCTCAGGGAGATCTCTGCGCTCTTTTGCGCGCATGCACGAAAGAGCACAGGGAACCACTCAGGGAATCCTCCCCCGCCCGCACAGGGAAGGCTCAGCGCTCCCGGGTGCGCGTCACGATGGGTGGGCCTTAATTGGCCCGCCCATGTAAAATGGCGGTGCATCCCCAATCGGGGGCACCAATCGGGTTTGCGCCCGCCCCCACACAACCCCCCCAACGGGGGGAAATTTCTGCCCCAGATTTTCAAAAATCAAAACTGAGACACTTTGAGACACCTTGGGAAGGCGGGGCTGCTTATGATGCACATATTGGGTGACCATTGGCAGGAGTCTAAGGGATGGGCAGTTGAAGGTGGGAGGTCATGTGATGACATCTCCCGGAATGTGTCCTGCCAGAGTTGGCAACCTTCTTCAGACATTGATTGAACATGTCCCTTGATTAGTGGATCTCACTGGTTGCCTAGCTGCCTGTCAAGGTGCCCTGCTCCACCTGCATCTTTGTGGTTGGCCCTTACCATTGTCAATCACCCTCACATCCACCCACCTCCTCGGAGAGACAATGCAGTCTCTAATAATTAAAGCACTGAAAAGTGAGTTTATCTTAAGAACAAGCCAAATCTTTCATCACTGTCTATTAAATTGTATGGCACTAGAAGTGCTAGGGAGTCTTGAATTGCCAGAGACCAAACCTGATTGCTTTGACTAACAAGTCCAACTGCGCCCATTACTTCTAGCGAGTGATTGACAGGGTCAAGAGACTCACAGAACACATTGGAGGGCACCGGCTGGCCAATCAGAACTGGGTATTCGCCTTGTGGGCTAGACGGTCATCAGGCCCAGTTTTTGGGGGAAGGAAACACAATTTTCATTTTATTTTCCTGTGGGGAAATATATAAGGGATGGGGTGTAAATAAAATTAATGCAGCTGAAGACAGTAGCAGATAACAGGTGGAAGAGTTCCACAATTAGGGCTGCCCCAATAGAGGGCCATTTTGGGAAAAAAAAGTTCGCTCCTAGCTCTGGATGCTGGTTGGAAGGAATTCTCTGCATGGCGGAATTCCAATTCCCATGGCGCAGCGTGAGAGGATATTTTTTGGGGAGTTTGCTGACAGTAAATGCAGCGCAAGGAAAAAGGCAGGGGGATAGTGGAAGTGAAGAGAAGAGATGCTGATGCTGTGTGAAAAGGTGAAGTGCTGATAGATATCTCCAATATGGTTCATATAAAGAGGAAAACCTTGCAAAGCGGGACATTTGAGCTATTTTGAGCAAATTGTTGGGACATTGGGATGTTTAATGAAAAACTGGGACTGTCCCAGCAAAACCTTGTCACCATAGCCTTACAGCAAATGAAGTAGTTTTGAAGTGCAGTCACTGCTTTAATGTGGGACATGCTACAGCCAATTTGCACACAGCAAGTTCCTAGAAACAGCAATGTGATAATGGCCAGATAATCTGTTTCTTTTCAGATGTTTATTGGGAGATAAATACCGAATATAGAATCTAGAGAAATTCCATCAGCAATGTCTCTGCTACATCCTCCAGGTAAAATGGGAGGACCAGCAAACAAACACTGGTGTCCTTCTTGAAGCCAGCTCTCTGAGCATTTAGGGAAAACTCCTTCAAAATACACCACAACGGATTAGACACTGTGGCTGGAATTGTCCAGTCCCACTCGAAGTCAACAGATCTTTGGCTGGTCCGTCAAATTTTTCATCTCACCCGTGACTATTCCTGCCATGGGCGGGACCTGTGTCCAGATTCCCGAAAGGCAACTTCCCGCCAGGTCCTGTTTTCTCAATTCAAATGGCCAGTATCCCAGGGGAGGACACGGAAAACACTTCAAAGACACTCTGAAGCTCTCCTTGAAGCATGGCAGCATTGACATTAATGACTGGGAGGAGCTTTTCACCAATCGTTCATAAAACGAACTAGACAACAGGCCATCCTAGACTGGGTATTGTGTAATGAGAAAGGAATAATTGGCAATCTAGTTGTGTGAGGCCCCTTGGGGATGAACGACCATAATATGATAGAATTCTTCATCACGATGGAGAGTGACGTAGTTGATTCTGAGACTAAGGTCCTGAATCTTAATAAAGAAAACTGCAATGGTATGAGGCGCAAGTTGGCTATGATGGATCGGGAAACGTTACTTAAAGGGATGACGGTGGATAAGCAATGGCAAACATTCAAAGAGCACATGGGTGAACTGCAACAATTATTTATTCCTGTCTGGCACAAACGTAAAACAGGAAAGGTGGCCAAACAATGGCTTACAAGGGAAATTAGAGATAGTATTAGATCCAAAGAAGAGGCATACAAATTGACCAGAAAAAACAGACCTGAGGATTGGGAGCAGTTTAGAATTTAGCAAATGAGGACCAAGGGATTGATTAAGATAGGGAAAATAGAGTATGAGAGTAAGCTTGCGGGGAACATAAAAACTGACTGTAAAAGTTTCTATAGGTATGTGAAGAGAAAAAGATTGGTAAAGACAAATGTAGGTCCCTTACAGTCAGAAACAGGGGACTTTGTAATGGGTAACAAAGAAATGGCTGACCAACTAAATACATAATTTGGTTCAATCTTCACAAAGGAGGACACAAATAACATACCAGAAATGTTGGGGAACAGAGGGTTTAGTGAGGGGGAGGAACTGGAAGAAATCAGTATTAGTAGGGAAATGGTGTTGGGGAAATTGATGGGATTGAATCTACATCCCAGAGTACTTCAGCAAGTGGCCCTAGAAATAGTGGATGCATTGGTGGTCATCCTCCGAGATTCAAAGACTCTGGAACAGTTCCTACAGATTGGAGGGTAGCTAATGTAACTCCACTATTTAAAAAGGGAGGTAGAGAGAAAACGGAATTATAGACCAGTCAGCCTGACGTCGGTAGTGGGGAAAATTCTAGAGTCCATTATAAAAGATTTAATACCTGAGCACTTGGAAAACAGTGGCAGAATCGGACAGAGTCAGCATGGATTTATGAAAGGGAAATCATGCTTGACAAATCTACTGGAATTTTTTGAGGATGTAACTAATAGAGCTGATGAGGGGGAGCCAGTGGATGTGGTTTATTTGGACTTTCAGAAGGCTTTCGACAAAATCCCACATAAGAGACTGGCGTGTAAAATTAAAGTGCATGGGACTGGGGGTAGTGTATTGAGATGGATAGAAAACTGGTTGGCAGACAGGAAACAAAGAGTAGAAATAAACAGGTCTTTTCCAAATGGCAGGCAGTGATTAGTAGGGTACTGCAGGGATCGGTGTTGGGACCCCAGTTATTCACAATATATATTAACGATTTAGATGAGGGAAATAAATGTAATATCTCCAAATTTGCAGATGACACAAAGCTGGGTGGGTGGGTGAGCTGTGAGGAGAATGCAGAGATGCTTCAGTATGATTTTGACAAGCTGAGTAAGTGGGCAAATGCATGGCAGATGCAGTATATTGTGGATAAATGTGAGGTTATCCACTTTGGTAGCAAAAACAGGAAGGCAGGTTATTATCTGAATAGCTATAAATTGAGAGAGGGGAATGTGCAACGAGACCTGGATGTCCTCGTACACCAGTCTCTGAAGGTAAGCATGCAGGTACAGCAGGCAGTAAAGAAGGCAAATGGTATGTTGGCCTTCGTAGCGAGAGGATTCGAGTGCAGGAACAGGGATGTCTTGCTGCAATTGTACAGGGCCTTGGTGAGACCACACCTGGAATACTGTGTGCATTTTTGGTCTCCTTACGTGAGGCAGGGTGTGCTTGCTATAGAGGGAGTGCAGCGAAGGTTTACCCAATTGATTCGTGGGATGGTGGGACTGACATATGAGGAGAGATTGAGTCGGTTAGGATTATATTCGCTAGAGTTCAGAAGAATGAGGGGGGATCTCATAGAAACCTAATTCTTTCATACAAACAAAATTCTAACAGGACTAGACAGGGTAGATACAGGAAGGATGTTCCTGATGGTGGGGGAGTCCAGAACCAGGGGTCACAGCCTGAGGACATGGGGTAGACCATTTAGGACTGAGATGAGGAGAAAATCCTTCATCCAAAGTGTGGTGAGCCTGTGGAATTCGTTACCACAGAAAGTAATTGAGGCCAAAATATTGTATGTTTTCAAGAAGGAGTTAGATATAGCTCTTGGGCAAAAGGGATCAAAGGGTATGGGGAGAAAACGGGAGCAGGCTATTGAGTTGGATGATCAGCCATGATCATAATTAATGGCGGAGCAGGCTTGAAGGGCCGAATGGCCTACTCCTGCTCCTAGTTTCTATGTTTCTATGTTTCTAAAAGTGACAACTTGTCCACCAAGCTGCATGATACTTTGAGTCCAAATGCCTTAAGGATGATGCAGAGGTGTGCCAGAGATGGAAAGGAAAGGAAGCAAATCCTGTGCTCCAGGTCCCACTTCCTAAAGAGATGTCCCGCCCCATGTACCCAAAGACCTCCGGGCCAAGAATTGGCCTGTTCAATCATATGGAGATCCATGGCAGGAACTCGTGACCCCAAGTAGATGTCATCCTCAAATCGAGAGATAGCCGATGATGATTGGCCAACAGGCCTAACTCCCCTGTTCTTCTTTGAAATAGTGCCACAGACTCTTTTAGACCCACCAAAAAAGACAAACAGTTCAACGTCTCATCCAAAAGAAAGCACCTCTGGCTATATAGAACCTGCCTTGATTTTTGTGCTCAACTCTAGACTGGGATTTGAACCTGGAACCTAAAGGGAAAAGTGTTACCAACTGAGCCACGGCTAACACAGAGAAAACAGATAGAGAGCTTGATTGGCATTGCAATAACAATTATAACATCATTAAAATCTATTTATATTATTAATTACCAAACTTAATTCTCTGTGGTTAATATAATGGTCAATTAATGTGCAAATCCATAAGATTTTAAAAATAATTGGCAGGCTAAGGTCAGGACCCTGTTTGTAATGGCAGAAGAATGTAAATTGATCAGCAAGTTCTGGTGTTTGAAAGCCATGCCATATCTCTTAATCCCTTGAATTTACAGTTCAATTAATAAGACCTTGCATTTTTCACATGCTGTAATTTTCTCAGTAAAATATAGATCACTGTCATTAGAATCCTGTGAGTCCACTCAGAGCTATTAGGTTTGTATCGCTTGCCATCATTTCAATATTTTTTTCGGAAGATCTACTGCCAGTGAGATTTTTTTTTTCAACCTGTTTCCTTAACTGAACCTTAAAACCATAACTAAAAAGTTTAGCTTGCCAATACCCTGACAAAATCAAGATGTCTCCTTACTGTGATCTTTTCTGATTGGCTGACAAAATAGGCCAGAAAAGTGCTTTTCAACATCAGAAAGGGGAAATTACCGAAATTTCAAAAACTGATGGATGGATGACAAGGTAGAAAGCACGAGTAAATTGTAGTGACAGTGGAGAGAGTACAAACAAAAATCTTAAAATGTAAATAATGAAGCAAGATGTGTAAATATTTTAATCCTTGAAATATTTCTGTACAAATATTAGCACGCAAATATTTAGCTTGCTTAAATGCAGTTGCTTTGTGAGGAAAATAATGGAAGCATCATTTTAAGATGGCCAATTTCTCTATTAAGCAACTCCAGAAAGGAATCATGTCAGAATGTGCTCAGCCTGAGTGTGCAGTGCTTCAAACCCTCATTGAAAATACAAAGTAAATTTGGCAAAATGAATAGACAAAGCAGGTGCCATTTTTGTACTTATTTTAATTTGGAGTTGCTTTAAGTTTTTGGTTTCCTAATATATTAATAAAACAATCCTGTCCATAGGGCTTATTGCTGGAGCATTAGCCCTGTTTTGTACAGGCCCTTGTTTAGGTTACATTCTAGGGGGATTAAATTCAATGTTCCAGTTTTACTGCATTCATATTATTGAGCCTGGCTCTGTTTATTGTGGCAGAATAACCGAAGGGTCTTTTTTATTATTATGTATGAGCGCAATTCTACCAGGCTGAGTGGTGTAACTTGATAGAGCTAGCTCACCAATGTCAGTCTTCTGAAACCCGGGCTAAACAATTACCTGCATAAAACCACCTATTCTTTGATGTTTGAACTTCTCAGTTTAAAGCGTGCCTGGCTCCTGGAGACACTGCCAATGTAAGAATTTAAAATATTTAAATGTATTCAACAGCATCTGTCGCTATCGAGTAAAGCTGAGTAAAGTAAACTTGGCCCATAAGGAACCTGTGGACGAGCTAAAGCAAGTGAGATCCATTCAAAAACTGCTGGATAAATAGATGCTTTCTGTTCACCAACTCTACCAAACCCATATCAGAAGATGTGCAATGCCTTTAAAACTGGATAGACTCTGATCTCAGCAAACGCAAGCTTAAAATTAATAAGTGAAACCAGAGGTTGGAAGAATTTTTTTTCACACAGATTAAATAGAATAGTCTCTCAATAAAAGCAGTGGGTACTAAAACAGTTAATCTTTCAAATAAGAGCTGGGTTGGTAGATGCATGGGTAACAATTAGATTGGCCAGCTTTGGTTGGATGTGTCATATGACCTCTGTCCTCAATTGTCAGACCCACTCAAACTGCTTTTGGTGGCATTTGAAATATTTTTATAACTTAAGAACAAAAGTGTTCAAAGAAAAAACATTCACTATCCCTTTTCGCCGTGGTGTTTTGGTGGAGTAGATCTACCATCCATCAGCTTCCCTACCCCTAACAACTCTCGCTCATATTCCTGAGTTGAGGTTCATTACTCTTGCATGGTGACCTTTTGGTGACAATCCTACCATCAATAAGGAGCCCACCAGTGCAACTGAGGAAACCCATGCAGTTTTCAAGTGTGGACACCTCTCCAATGCCTCAAGAGACTTAGGGTCCTTGACCATGCAAAACTGTACTGGAAATGATGAGAACTGCAGCTTTACGAGCTTTGGCAGATATAGAGAGCTGCATATTTAGCAAAGGGGGCAGATTGGAGGGTGAGAGGGGCTATCCTCGACTCCCTTAATTTGTCCCCTTTGTGGATTTGGCCACAATTACCGAGCCAACAGCCACCTTCAATGATTGACAGTAATGTGGACAGGCAAAAGGAAACGGGATAGGGGACAAGTCTCCGTGTTTCCTAACATTATTTACAGAAAGCGGACAGGAAAAAGAATAACCAGCAGTTTTGAAGAAAGGTCAAGGTTAATGCAAGGAACTGATATTGAGCAAATTGGCTGATTTTTTCCCTCCATTCCCATTAATAACCCATCCAGTTCCAGGTGGGACAGCAGAAAAAAATTCAGTTATCATCGCTTGCAGATTACTTGATCATCTCAGTCTATATTTTTATCCCTTTAAAAACAATAGATAGCTAGGTGGATCGGTAGACAGACAGGCTGATGGCCAGGCAGACCAACAGATGGACTGATTAATAGATGGCAGACAGAGATTGTAGATAATAAAATCATACAGCACAGAAGGAGGCCATTGACTCTTTGTGCCTGTTAGTTCTTTGAAAAAGCTATCCAATTAGACCCACTCTTTTCCCATAGCTCGGTATTTTTTTCCTTTTCAAGTATATATCCAATTCCCTTTTGAAAGCTACTATTGAATCCACTTCCACCACCCTTTCAGGTAGTGCATTCCTGATCGTAACAACTTGCTGTGTGAAAATATTTCTTTTCATCTCCCCTCTGCTGCTTTTGCCAATTAGTATCTTCTAGTTACCACTTTCTATTTATCAATCCAGTAGAAAGAATAAATAAATAAATGTGCTGAGTCAATGTGCAAACAAAGTTTGAATAAGGGTATAAAAATGTTTAAACCAGTATTAAAAGTCTACTATAAAATCTATTCAATTTAATCTTACATCAGAAAAATGAGTAATTGTGTTCTTCATTTAAAAAAAAAATCATTTCCCATTGTAAATATAACACAGAAAGCAATTATTTTGCCAGCTTGATGGATGTGATTATTTAAACATCAGAGCAGTGGGCTTTGAAGCTGCTTGGCATGCTGTGAAACTCGAGCATACATGTTTGACTCGAAAGTGAATGGCATTTACGCGCTGGCAGCAGCTGTCTCGGGCATCACTGTGAGCAGCTGGGGAAAGATTCCTTAATTTCCAGTCCAGCAAAGCTTACCAGACTGAGGTGGCATCTTCAAAAGCTGTCTTGTCTGTTTTTTTTCATCCATGTACATGTGTAACGGATTTTGAACAGTATAATTACCTTTTTCAGATTACCCTAGCTTTTGAACTGTATCAATGAAATCTTTCAGTTCAGTGGTGTCTGCCCTTGTGTTTATGGACTTGCTGCTTCATTTCTTCCTTTCATCCCCTTAGTAGCAATCACAGCGTGCTTTTTCTCTCTGGCTAGTTTGCTACATTACCATTGATAGTGTAAAGGTCTGAGGTGAGACCAATACAGGAGGAATCAACTACTTCTGGCAGAATTCAAAGCTCAAGACTATGGAAGTGCACAGCAGGTCAATTTTGGGCATTGGGATGTGGGCATTGTTGGCAAGGCCAGCACTTGTCGCCACCCCTATTTGCCCTTAAACTGAATGGCTTTCCACACCATTCCACAGGGCAGTTAAGAGTCAAATACATCACTGTTGCTATGGAGTCGCAGGCAGGCCAGACCTGGTAAGGAAGGCAGTTTTCCTCCCCTAAAGGACCATTCGTGAACCAGATGGGTTTTTACAAAAAATCAACAATGGTTTCATGGTCATTATTTCTGAGACGAGCATTTAATTCCAGATTATGAATTGAATTTAAATTCCACCAGCTGCTGTGGCAGGATCCTATGTGCCCAGAACATTAGCCTGGTTTACTAAAACAAAAACAGAAACAGAAATACCTGGAAAAGCTCAGCAGGTCTGGCAGCATCGGCGGAGAAGAGCTCAGTTGACGTTTCGAGTCCTCATGACCCTTCAACAGTACTAAGTAAAAATAGGAAAGGGGTTAAATATAAGCTGGTTTAAGGGAGGTGGGAGGGTGGGGGGTGTTGTTGGGACAAGAAGGCAGTGATAGGTGGAGATAACCAAAAGATGTCACAGACAAAAGGACAAAGAGGTGTTGAAGGTGGTGATATTATCTAAAGGAATGTGCTAATTAAGGGTAGAGAGCAGGACAAACAAGGTACAGATAGCTCAAGTGGGGGTGGGGTGGGGTGAAGGAATACTAAAAAGGCTAAAAGGTAGAGATAAAACAATGTTTGGAAATACATTTAAAAATAATAGAAATAGGTGGGAAAAGAAAAATCTATATAAATTATTGGAAAAAACAAAAAGGAGGGGGAAGAAACGGAAAGGGATGGGGATGGAGGAGAGAGTTCATGATCTAAATTTGTTGAACTCAATATTCAGTCCGGAAGGCTGTAAAGTGCCTAGTCGGAAGATGAGGTGCTGTTCCTCCAGTTTGCGTTGAGCTTCACTGGAACAATGCGGCAAGCCAAGGACAGACATGTGGGCATGAGAGCAGGGTGGCATGTTGAAATGGCAAGCGACAGGGAGGTCTGGGGAATGCTTGCGGACAGACCGAAGGTGTTCTGCAAAGCGGTCACCCAGTCTGCGTTTGGTCTCTCCAATGTAGAGGAAACCGCATTGGGAGCAACGAATGCAGTAGACTAAGTTGAGGGAAGTGCAAGTGAAATGCTGGTTCACTTGAAAGGAGTGTTTGGGCCCTTGGACGGTGAGGAGAGTGGAAGTGAAGGGGCAGGTGTTGCATCTTCTGCGGTTGCATGGGAAGGTGCCGTGGGAGGGGGTTGAGGAGTAGGGGGTGATGGAGGAGTGGACCAGGGTGTCATGGAGGGAACGATCCCTACGGAATGCCGCCAGGAGGGGTGAAGGGAAGATGAGTTTGGTGGTGGCATCATGCTGGAGTTGGTGGAAATGGCGGAGGATGATCCTTTGAATGCGGAGGCTGGTGGGGTGATAAGTGAGGACAAGGAGGACCCTATCATGTTTCTGGGAGGGAGGAGAAGGCGTGAGGGCGGATGCGCGGGAGATGGGCCGGACACAATTGAGGGCCCTGTCAACCACCGTGGGTGGAAAACCTCAGTTAAGAAAGAAGGAGGACATGTCAGAGGAACTGCTTCTGAAAGTGGCATCATCAGAACAGATGCGACAGAGGCGAAGGAACTGAGAGAATGGGATGGAGTCCTTACAGGAAGCGGGGTGTGAGGAGCTGTAGTCGAGGTAGCTGTGGGAGTCGGTAGGCTTGTAATGGATATTGGTGGACAGTCTATCACCAGAAATTGAGGCAGAGAGGTCAAGGAAGGGAAGGGAAGTGTCAGAGATGGACCATGTGAAAATGATGGAGGGGTGGAGATTGGAAGCAAAATTAATACATTTTTCCAGATTCAGGCGAAAGCATGAAGCAGCACCAAAGTAATCATCGATGTACCAAAGAAAGAGTTATTTGAGGGGGCCAGAGTAGGACTGGAACAAGGAATGTTCCACATACCTCTGGTTTACTAGTCCTGTGACATTACCACTATGCCACCACCTCCCCTATAAAGCCTGAAACTCAACATGAAGTTCAACAGTTTCAGACAGCAAACCCTGTATCCCCCCCATTTTGTTTCCTTTTCATTGCATGTTTTGATTTTTCTCTTATCTTCACTTTCAGACAGTAGCACACCCACTCTAGGCACATTTTTTGTTTCCTTTCTTCACCCATCACCATTCTCTTTGGCTCTGGAAGACTAAATCTTCTGTCCTTCAATCTCTCCTGTCTTCCACCCCGTTGCAGACATTCGTTTAGCTTTGTCCTACCCATCCCTTGCTCAAAACCTATTACATCTCTAACTTTTCCCAGTTTTGGTAAAAGTCATTGACCTGAAACGTTGGGCTGGATTTTTGGAGATGCCATGGACCTATGAAAATGATGGCCAGGAACCAATTCTGGGATTCCCAGTCCCATTCTCGGTGCCCCAAATTTTCATCAAGTCAAGATAAGGGTGCAGGCTGGTGCAGATCGCGAGCCCGCATCCTACTCTCCCTAACTTGCCAGCTCCATTGCGGGGATCACATCTTTTCGTCCACGACAATTTACATGGAGCCAGGCCAGCTTTTCAATGAGACATGGCTCATGGCCCCTCAGAGGTACTGTGAGCCATAGTCTGGATGAGGGAACCTTTTGAAAGATTGCCCCCCCATCCCCGTGCCAATCCATGCCCATCCACCCACACCCCATGGCCTCCCATACCCTCCATGCCAATCTATGCCTCTCTACCCACCCCCCTGGATCATCATATCCTTATGCCCCTCCACCCTCACCTCATTCCCTCTCATACCCCCATTCCAAACTATGCTCCTCCACCCATCCCTCATGGTCCCTCATACCCTAAGCCAACCTATGGCACATCCATGCTGATTCACCCAGTATACACTCCTTACAGAACATATGAACCCTATCAAAGTAATGTCATGTGTGAAGAACCTTTAAAAAAAGTCATTTATTCATAACATTATTTATAAACTGTTTTTACTACAGCCCTAAAAAAGTGTCAATCAACAAGACATTTAAAGTATCAAAAGCAGAAACTGCAAGCACTTGACACTTCTTTATCATGCACAAATAAACACTGAGCAATTGAGAAATAGACCTAAGAGAAAATGCTGTCAATAAAGCAAAGTTTCCCCGTGGGCCCAGCTGTATCAACAGACTAATGGATGTCTGGACTCTCAGCCAAGCTACATTACGCATTCTTAGTAGGCATGGAGGAGCCATGGGGATGGGTGGAGGGGCATAGTTTGGCATGGAGGATAAGGGATGGGTAGAGAGGCATAGACTGGAAGGGGGGGGGCATGGGGAGTTTGTGGGGGGCGGTGATGGGGTACAAGGGTGAGAGCTAGGGGGCTATTTTCTGTTTTATTGCTTTTAACACAACTGGGACAAAGTACCAGGGCACCAAGGCAGGTCTCTTAGACAGCCCACCTCCACACTTGGTATTCCCTTGGCTACCTCCAAACTTTTTCCAGGGGCAGCGGACCCGAATCCAACACTCCTCTGCCCCCTTGGAACAAAAATCCCAGCTTTTCAGTCACTTTTTCCCAAGGCTGGCGGGCCAAGTCAGGCAATTTCCCAACTCCTGCTACCCGCATCTAGGATAAACAGCCCAAAAACTCTTCTTCTCTCCAAAGACATTGCCCGAACAGCCCAATAACTCTTTTTCTCTCCAAAGACATTGCCCGAGTATTCCCAACATTTTTTGTTTTTAGTTAGAGAGTTTAGTATGTGGAAGTGAGACATTCAGAACACTGACTATCTTTTTCATTTGTTTCCAGAACTTTGAGTTGTCATTTCGTATTTCCTGCATTCACAGTTATTCGGTTTATTTTTTGATTCTAAGATCCTGAGAAAAATGATCCTGTAATGAAGTAAGACGAGGTCTGTAGTTGTAAATGAGCTAAATGCTTCATGTGTGAGCCAGAAAATAAGTAACAGCAGGCTGTGCAATTGTACCCAGCCCATAATCCTGTCCTCTCCTGGCTTCCATTCATTAGATGGAACTAGCAAGAGTAACAAGGGTGGTCGATGACCACTTCTCCCAAGAACCGCAAACCCCCCGCCCCACCCCCACCCCAGGAATGCTATGACGAGTTGCAGCAATCTGACTGCCATGTCGGCTGAGATTGGCTAATTCAGCACAGACTGGGAATCAAACTCAGCTCAGCTCCATACCGGGTGGTGTAGTTACCAAGAGAGCCATTGAGGGAGTAACATGTACAACTATTATTTTGCAAATAGCACATGGAAAATATGAAGGGGATAGTGCCACTACATTCCCTAATCTTTAGTTCGTGAACAGCAAAAGGCAACGTTACCACATTGATCAACACTTTTGTCAAGAAACTTTTTTTTCAAAGGGCAAGTCAAAACCTCTTTAATAAGCACATACTTTTGCATGCAGTTGAAAGAACTCAAGTGAGCCTTCTTCCTAATGACCCTAACAGCAGGATTTTTCTCTTCGAGTTAAGCAGATGGAACATTAATAATAGACAACAGTCTATCGATCTTCTTGCTGTGGACAGGCATGCATCCACAAGTTTTTTCCAGCTTGCTCAGACTTGGGCAGATCTTCAGATCACACCAAGGGATAACGCATAAAGAATTGTTTGATGTGGTACAGGTTAAGAAAGCTCAATGTAATGTACACTATGCAATGCTTTCTATAAGCTGGTCTGTAGAGTACTCAGTTGTTTTTGGTAACATCACCTTTATTCTTCTGAAGAGCAAGCCAGCAGAGCTGTCCATTTTGATGTGTTTGAGGGTGTCTTGAGCAGCTGGAGTCTTTCATTAAGGGATTGTGAGTCAGAGTGCTAAACTCCAAACGATTCCCCCTAGCAATGTGTACAATTATTCAGGTGAATGCCTGGGAATCTGTGGAAAATGTAACTGCTATAATGCAAAAGAAATACTGAGTAAAAGTGATTCCTTCAAAATTAAGGAAGTGTGAACAAGGCTGAAATTTAATCTTATATGTTGGATGATTCCAATAAATCACTTGGTTTTTGCTCTTTTGGTTTATTTCATCATCTGGACTCTTGATTAATTTACATCCTTTCGTCTTGCCCAGAGCAATCCATATTTATAATATATAAACACTGATTACTGTTTTAAGCTGTATAACAAGGTATGGTACAAAACAAATACCCTTTCCAGATTTTTTGTCCTTCTCCCCTGAAGGCAATGACTCATACTGAGGTCGACAGGCACTGACTGGCTAGCCCTTTAGTAACTAACACTAGTTAGCATTCCTCACTTGTGAGCCTAGATAGCAAAAACTGAATTCAGCCAGGACTGGGGAGGAAATAGCTGGAAAAAGGGATGGTTGAGGTCCACCACTGCTTCTTAAACCAATCTTCGTTTGTTCTCCACTACAGCACACGCCCCTGTCACCAAAACCCCAGCTTCTTCCAGGACCACTGCTGGTTAATGCCACCTGTTGTTTGCCAACATCCAACACACAACATAGAGAAACCAAATAGTCTGTGCTGGTGTTTATACTTCATACGAGTCTCTTCCCATTCGATCTACCCTATGTCAGCCTTTCAACATATTCGTTCTTCTCTCGTATACTTGCCTAGTTTCCTTTCAAAAGTATTTAGGCTATTTGTCTCAAGCATTTCCAGGAGTATAATTCCAAATTCTGGTAAAGAAATTTCTCTTTAATTTCCTATCGGTTTTATTCACAACTATCTTGCATTTATGTTTTGAATTCTCCAAGTGGAAACTTCCTCTCCACATCTACCCTGTCCAACACATTCATAATTTTAAAACCCTCCATCAGGTCTCCTCCATGTCTTCTGTTTTCTAACCTGTTTTGATATCTGCAATCTCTCAGCTTTGGAAACATCCTTGTAAATCCTTTTTTTGCACTTTCTCCCATGCTTCTATGCTGTTTTTATAGTATGGAGATCACAATTATGCAAGCATGCCTGGCTAGGGTCCTTTACAAGTTTAGTATATTTTCACTATTGAATTCTATACACCTTACAATAAATCCCAGTGCTTTCTTAGCACTTTTAATTCTTTTGTTGATCTGTGATACTGCATTTGTTCACCTTTATTACAAGGTCCCTTTGCTCTACTGCCATATTCAGCTTCTTATTTTTTATGGTGTAGCCCAGAAGGGAAAAACAGTTCGGACCAGTATTCTTATTTCCCAGCTTTTACTATTTTTTCTATTTCTGGGAGATGATGTTTCTATTTTTCCTGCCAAGTACATCACCTCACATTTACCTATGTTGAAGCTCATTTGTTACTTGTAATATTCAGCATTCTTACTCTGTGTTCGCTATACCACCCACTTTGATATCCTCTAATTTTTGATAAATGCAAAATACTGCAGATGCTGGAAATCTGAAACAAAAACAGAAAAGGCTGGAAAAACTTAACAGGTCCAACAGGATCTGTGGAGAGAGAAAAACACAAGTTAACGTTTCGAGCCCTTATGACCCTTCTTCAGAGCTGAAAAGAAGTGGAAATGTGATGAAATTTATACTGCTTAAGGGGGGTGGGGCAGGTGGGAGCTGGATAGAAGGCCAGCGATAGATGGGGACAAAGGAGGGATTGGCAAAGATGTCATGAACAAGAGGACAAAGGGATTGTTAATGGTAGTGGTTAGTGCTAAAAAAAAAGGTGCTAATGGTGGCGTAAAGGTGAGAAAGCAAAATGTGATTATAGCAGAAGAAGGATAGCATTGTGTGAAAGAACAACATGGAACAAGTGACAGATGGCCCGATAGGGGCTGGGGTGAGGGGAGGGGGCGGTAGCGGGGGAAAAAAAGATAGAAGATGGGAAAAAGGGGATAAAATTGCAGATAAATGAATTAAAAATAAAACAAGTAGGTGAAAATTGAATGCAGAAAAAAAGAGATGCAAAAAAATGGGCGTGAGGATGGAGGAGAGAGTTCATGCTCTGGAGTTGTTTGTTAAGTCCTGACGGCTGTAAAGTGCCTAATCGGAAGATGAGGTGCTGTTCCTCCAGTTTGCGTTGGGCTTCACTGGAACATTGCAGCAGGCCAAGGATGGAGATGTGGGCATGAGAGCAGGATGATGTCTTAAAATGGCAAGCGACCGGAAGGTCTGGATCATGCTTGCGGACAGACTGGAGGTGTTTCGCAAAGTGGTCACCCACTCTGCATTTGGTCTCCCCGATGTAGAGGAGACCATGGGCAGTATCTTCCGGTCAATGAGCGGGGCCAGGGCCTGCTCACTGATGCGTAAAATGACATGGGATGATATCAGCTGGAACTCCTGGCGTCACCCTGCGTCATTTCCGTTTTCAGGTCGGCGGGGGCACAGCCGAGTCAGCTGAGCGCTCGTTGACCTGTCAATGGCCTACTGAGGCCATTGAAAAACTAATTAAAGTCATTAATGGACCCGCCCGTCCAACCTTAAGGTTGGCGGGCAGGCCGTGTGCCCTGGTGGGCTTCAGAAAAATCATGAAACCTGATCCACGGGCGGGATGAGGTTTCATGAGGGTATTTAAATTTTTATTAAAGGTTTCAAAAAAAGTTATGGACATGTCCCAACTCATGTGACAGTGTCACATGAGGGGACATGTCAGGGAATTTTTCTTTCTATTTTAAACACTTTTCAATGTGGCGCCGATCTCCCTGAGGCAGCACTTAGCCTCAGGGAGATGAGTACGTTCCTTCACGCGCATGCGCAAAAGAGCGCACTCCCAGCTGAGGGAATCCCCCTCCCCGCCTGCACAGGGAGTGCATAGTGCCTCCAAGCAGATGTCACACTGGGTGGGCTAATTAAGGCCGGCCCACATAAAATGGGGACACACCCCCAAGCGGGGGCGCTGATCGAAGGCACTCCCACCCACGCCCACTCGCACACTTCCCCTCTCAATGGGGGGAAAAATTTTTCCCCATATTTGGAGCAGCGAATGCAGTAGACCAAACTGAAGGAGGCGCAAGTGAAGTGCTGCATCACCTGAAAGGAGCATTGCTGTTTTTGTTTCTAATTTCTGATATTGAATTACTTGTCCTTAAGTCCAAATCATTAATGTAAATTATAAATAACAGTGGTCTTAGCACTGATCCTTGTGTACCACCTCTTTCTACCTTCATCCAATCTGAACAAGTTCCCTTTATCCCTATTCTGCTTTCTATTTTTTTAGCCAATTGTTGATGGTGGAGCGAGAGAGTGTGGAGTCTAACTTTCCAGCAGATTTCCCTACTGTTCACTCTTCTTACCTGGGATGCTTGAGAATGGTGTCAATAAACCTGATGCAGTGGTGAAAAGTTGCAATTTTCAGTTACACTGTAACTCATGCCGCTGACTGGAAAAGCATCAGGAACAGCTGCACACGTACACTCAGCCCTCACTGCAGCCAACAGCGCTTGTGCAATTTTCATCTTGCAACATAGGCTAATTTCACCAGTGAAGTTCCTTCTGTGCAAATCTGAAAAAAATGCTTAGGATAAATAGATAAATAAAGTTGACCTGGGGCTTGTTGACCTTCTCCATTACTTAGGGTTACTGTAGTTCAGTTGTAAACAACAAGGCAATATCTTCCTCTAAAAGCATTTCACTTTATGTGGTTAAAGCAAAAACTTTGCAATTAAAGTTTCCAGCTAACAATACAAATCCTAAAATATACAAGTAACACTTCATTATGTGATTCCTCAGTTACATTTGTTGCATGGCTGTGAAGCTTATGTGCATTCCTTAAGGGTTGTGTTGGAAAGACTTCATGGAGCAAAATCCTGGATAACTGGGCTAGCTCAGCTGGTGGTTAATGGGGCTCGCCCAGGGTCATGGTCTTGAATCCCCCATTGGGTGATGATTTTTTTTATTCAAAACACTGAAGAAAGATATATTAATAAAAAGTGCGGATGCAGTGTCAATCTCAGTCTATCAGAGTCTGTAACTGTTTAAAGTGAGAGATGCTTTTAAGTGCATCTCCACTTTCTGTCGCTGAATTATGCATTTTATTTTGCATGCTGGTGTCTTATAGCTGTCTTGTTTACAGTTATAATTCTTGAAACTTGAAAAGTCAGTCATGTGTCTGTTTTACATTTTGGAAGTCGGCCAATGGCCTGATTTGCATTTCACGCACCTGACACAAAAATCTGGCTTCTAATGGCTGGTTCACAATTAAGGGGAGATGGTGGTATAGTGGTAATGTCACTGGACTAGTAATCCAGAGGCCCCAGGCTAATCCTCTGGGGGCATAGGCTCAAATCCAACAATGGCAGATGGTGGAATTTAAATTCAGTTAATAAATATGGGATATAAAAATGCTAGTTCTCAGTAATGGTTATCATGAAACTATCGTTGGTTGCTGTATTCATTTGGTTCCCTAATGTCCTTTAGGGAAGGAAATCTGCCATCCTTACCTGGTCTGGCCTACATGTGACTCCAGACTCACAGCAATGTGATTACTCTTAACTGCCTTCTGAGATGGCCAGTCAGTTCAATGGCAACTAGGGATGGGTAACAAATGCTGGCTTTGTTAGGTGACACCCATATCGCATGAAAGAATTTTTTAAAGAAGAGTCAGGCTGATAATGTAAACAGCATACTGATGTTGTAATTATGTTGATGACCATGTCTGTATTAAAAAAAAAAGTACCACAACAACAATCTGCATTTGCACCTTTTATATAGAAAAATACTACAAGTCACTTCATAAGAATGCAATCTGACAAAAATTGACACAGAGGGGTGTCAACAGCTTTGTCAAATAGCTGGGTTTTGAAGAGAGGCTTAAGGGAGGAGTGAGATGTGGAGAGCCTGTGAGAATTAAGCTAAAAGTGCAAACCTTAGGGCCTATATGGCCAAATGCACGGCTGCCAATGGTATTCTGAAGCATATTGGCTAAACCCAGCCACTTAAAAGGCCATAGAGCTGGAAAAGAATACAGAAATAGGAGAGGCCACAGAGGGATATTAGCAGGCGAATGGAACCCCAAAATTGAGCTCCTTAATGAATGGCGAGCTGCAAGACATTGATGCTATTATTTGCTCGCACCTGGAAGCATCTACTATTGTATAAACTTAAGATGACACTGATCTTGACAACCACTGGTAGCATCATCATCACTCTACTATGCAGCTGCAGGTCAGGTTGCAGAAGGTAGGATAATTCAGTGCAGCAGAACTCTGGGGGGGTGAAAGGTTATCGGGGGTAGGCGTGAATGTGGATTTGAGGTTACAATCAGATCAGCCATGATCTTATTGAATGGCGGAGCAGGCTCAAAGAGTCAACTCCTGCTCCTAATTCGTATGTTCGTATGTAACCCATCTGACCTCATCCTCCAGTGAGCAGGTAGATGAGCTATATTTGCCCCCTGGCCTCCCTGCAGTCCACTCATGCTCGATGACTCATCACATGCAGATCCCAACTCTGTATTAGCCTCTGAAGTTTGTGCAGTGTCAGTGTCTGACCTGGCGGTTGTAAATGACACATCATGAGATGATGCCTCTTCATCAGAAGTCAGGTATAGCTGTCGCTCTTCCTCATGACACTGCAGTGATTGACCAAGCTTATCCCAAAGTAGAAATGCAGAAGGAGGGAGTTGTTGTGAGTAGAGGTTGCTAGAGTGGAAAGCAAGAGGTCCATGGTCTCACTACCTGCAGCTTTTACATTATAGCAGATAGCAGGATAAGGGCGAGGTGGGATTTGAGAAGAAGAATAAGACAGTAACGTACATCATCCTGAATGTTCTCAGCCATGTTAGATACAATGGCCCTTGTAACAGCCAGCCCCATGAACACCTTCTCCCACAGAGGGATTTGCAAAGCGCTGGCATGCCTGCCCCTCTCTGGTTCTGCTCTGCTTCCTCCTGTTATGGGTCACCTTGTCCTACAAGTGAGTGGGAAGAATACCAGTGAGTGTTGTAATGCGCTGATGATGTGCCTGCCATAGCCAAATAGCTGGAGGTATGTGGAAGCAGTGAGCAGTGGATGTGAGGCAGTATTAGTAGGTATATGATTGTGAGGTAAAGTATCTGAATGTTAGGCATGAATGCCAATTGCCAGCAATTCTCATGCATCAGTGATATTGGTGTGGCATTGAGCAGAATTTAGATGTTGGTGAAGACATGTGTAGAAGATGTCATGTGAAGATGCATTCATTGACCTTAACCACCCCTGTGAGATCATTGAACTTCTTGCAACACTGCTGCCAAGTCCTCTGGCCCATTGAGATGGGCAGACTGCCTTTAAGAGATGCAGTCTAGCTGAAACATGTGCTAACCATGCACGCTGCTGGACCCTCTTTTCAGAGTGCTGCCAATCAGCAGCGCATTTCACATTGGGTTGCAGGCTGAAATCACTTCTGATAAGCCAGCACAAAGTCTGCTGTATTGCCTCCCTCAGCAAGACTGGGCACAGGATGATCTTGCATCTGGATCCTTGTTCCTAAAAATGGACCTAAATATTTCCCCCCTTGCATTTTCAATATAAGACTTTTGTGACCAGGAGTCACTGCAGGTCAGAAAGGATAAAGGTGATAGGAGAATAGAACCTGATATGAAAGAGCATCAGATTTTTGGCTGAGGTGATGATTATGAAACTTGGAGGATAGGAAGCCATCAAGGAGACACTTGGAATGCTCAAATCTGGAGGTGACAGACACATGAATAAGGGCTTTGTCAGCTGATTGGGTATCTCTGCCGTACCTCAGTCAATGTTACAGAGATGGAAGTCTTTGTTATAAAGAGGATTTGCAGTTTGAAACTGAGCACCATGGGACATAACCTTTTGACTCACTGGCCCCAAAATGACATTATTCAGCATTCTAGCATATGAGGGTTTAAACCATTGATAAACCCTGTCTCTGTTATTTTACTGACATTGTTAGTGTCCTTAAAATAAATGGTGAGACCTGTTTTAAAGTAGTAGAGAGAGGAATTTCAGATAAGCCTTTTAGACGCTTGTATGTTCTATTTCCCAGTGTATTTTTAGGGCTCAGTGGTAGCACTCATCTCTGGGTCATAATGTTGGGTGTTTAAGTCCCACTCTTAAGCATGTAATCCACGATTACATTCCACTGCAGTACTGAGGGAGTACAACACTGTTGGAGGTGCCACTTTGGGATGATACTTTAAACCGAAGTCCCAGAGGTGATCATGAAAGATTTTGTGGCACTATTTAGAATAACAGGCAAGCTTCCTGCAATGTTCTGCCAATTTTAACATCACTAGAGCAGATTATTTGGTCATCATCTCATTGCTGTTTGAGGGAACTTGCTGAGCACAAATTGGCTGCCACATTTTCTGCATCACAACAGTGAAGGAGGTCATGTTGGAGTTGTACAGAACCTTGGTGAGGCCACAGCTGGTGTACTGTGTGCAGTTCTGGTTGCCACATTATAGGAAGGATGTGATTGCACTGGAGCGGGTGTAGAGGAGATTCACCAGGATATTTCCTGGGATGAAACATTTAAGTTATGAAGAGAGGTTGGATAGACTTGGGTTGTTTTCGTTGGAGCAGAGAAGACTGAGGGGCGACCTGATCGGAGTGTACAAGATTATGAGGGGCATGGACAGGTTGGATAGGGAGCAGCTGTTCCCCTTAGTTGAAGGGTCAGTCACAAGGGGACATAAGTACAAGGTGAGGGGCAGGAGGTTTAGGGGGGATGTGAGGAAAAACCTTTTTACCCAGAGGGTGGTGATGGTCTGGAATGTGTTGCCTGGGAGGGTGGTGGAGGCGGGTTGCCTCACATCCTTTAAAAAGTACATGGATGAGCACTTAGAACGTCATAACATTCAAGGCTATGGGCCAAGTACTGGTAAATGGGATTAGGTAGGTAGGTCAGGTGTTTCTCACGTGTTGGTGCAGACTCGATGGGCCGAAGGACCTCTTCTGCACTCTGTGATTCTGTGAATATACTTCAAAAGTGCTTCATTGGCTGTAAAGCACTTTGGGATGACCAGGGCCCATAAAAGGTACAATACCCAGGGCAGGATTTTCCCGTCAGCAAGCGGGGGGGCAGGACCCGCTCGACAACGCGTAAAATGACCTTAATTGGCCTGCCCATGTAAAATGGCGCCGCGCGCCTGTGTGCACCCACATTTAAATTCGCCCCCAACGGGGGGAAACTTCTGCACCCGAGATCGTGCCAGCCTTTAATTTTAGGGCAACTGCCTTGCCTGCTGCTGTCACTCCCAGGAAACAGTTTCCCCTTGAAAGAACTGAACAGCCAAGAGAACGGGGAAGAAAATGAAAGTTTGATGCCTCGTTTCATACCTTCAATCATCTTGGATTCAAAACTCCCAGGATTTACCTTGCTGCCAGCTCCTTGTTCTGATGTACAAAGTTGCTGTACAGCAAAGAATAATGCCTGAGACTGCAAGACTGGTTTTAAAATAGCTGTCTTGTAATTCGCCATCAGCAAACTTTTATGTTATGAATTTCTCTGTTTTAATTAACTGAACAGCATCTGTATGAACTGATGTCGCATTCCTGAATTTGTAATTTCCCCACTTCACGCATGACTGCAGAGTCCTTTTACAACATCAGTCACCTTTTCACTTCCATATTCAAACATAGCATCACAATTTGCAGCCAGGAGGCCGAATGAATTAACACAAGACAACTGAGAAAGGGAAAAGAAAATCACTCTTATACATTCCTCTCAAATGTGTAGGTCAGCTACTGGGTCTGGCCGTCTGCAGGTCCAGCTGGACACAGCCACTGGAGGGGATTGCTCTGGCTCCCTGCCTTACTTTACTGGCTTTCTCTGTGCCCAGGTCTCCCTGGAGAGGAACCAGGCAATATTCTTAAGCCCTCATGCAGGCATAAGGATCACAAATTGTTAAAAACTGTGTTTTGAGGTTACATTTGAAAAGCTTGAACTGATTTTAAAAAGACTGAATATCAAAATATCAAAAGTAGCTACCAAGCTACCAGACAGATTTGTGGATCGGACTATGTTTATATTTCTGGAGAACAAAGACCACCCTTTAATTAATTACGGTGGTCTTGTCCAAGAGATTAAACAGTTTTTAGATGCTTCATTGTAAAAATGTAAATTTCACCTTGGCCAGAACAAAAGCCAAAGCCACAGGTGGGAAAATACTTCAGGGTGCTAATTTAAATACCTCAATGCCTTATTTGGAAGATAACTTGACATTTGTTTCAGGGTCACATGATACATGGGCCATCTTTACTCCCTGTTAAAAAGCATAGCAAAATGCTACAAATCAAGAAAGAACTCCCAGACAAAACTCCAATACAGAACTTCATCACACCAGGAGAAAGGGAAAAAACAAACACAGCCATCACACTGCTGCAATCATCCAGGCTAAAAAAAAGGGCCAAAGCCATAGTTCCTTGAAAGAGAAATAAATAACCTTCTCTCTCCTTCCTATCTGGTTCCATCTTCAAGCTTACCTTGAAACCAACCTCTGGTAGATCAAATAAAGGAGCCATTGCAACTGCTGAGAGGTCTCTGCAATTTCAAAGCCTTCTGAGTTCTGAGGCTCAGGCGCAGGAGCCAACTATGTAACAACATGCCTAAAAAATAACAGGCCTGCAAAGAAATGGAGACTGAGGTCTGTTCCATTTTTATAAGTATTGTTTGTATCATCATCTGTGCCTAGTTGTGGTACAGGTGTGTGCGTGTGAGACTTGAGTGCGAGAGTGAGCGATATGTAGTTTCTTTAGTAACCCCTGGGAAAAAGGTGTGAAAAATAAACTAGATGTTTCCTTTTTAAGGACAAAAGTTTGGTGATGCGTTATTTAAAATTGACTCATTCACTCCAAGGGTAAGAAATGCCACATCTCACATACAAGAACAAATGATCACAGATAATAAAAATAATACCTTAACATTGCCTGTGACAATATCAATCAGTATATTTGAGGCCTTCGCTAAACAATGGATACTGCAGGAATGTATAGTCAGCAAGAGTTATAATTGTTACGACCGGTCCCGGGGCGAGGTTCCCCAAGTTGCTATGCTCCGGGGTGAGGAGGGATGAACTGGCTCCCCTCCTTTATTCAACCTCCTCGGTTGGTCGCAACAAGGTTAATTTAGAAAGGGCCCCTCCCCTTGTGGGTGCCTTTTCCCAGTCCAAACGCATTTATATTTTAAAAGGAGCCAATTTAGCCAGGCTTTCTTGAATTAAAGAAAGAGTGAGTACCAAAACGTAAGAAAAAGGTAATAAAAATGCAACACACATACATACAGATTAGAAATGAGAAGTCAGTCCAGAAATAAAAGTTAAAAACATATATGAAACAGTCTTTGGCTGGTCCGTGAGGAGTAGATGGTGAAACGTTGCAGGGGCTATGTTGGATGATTCCAATAGAACTGACTTTGGGCAGTTGAGCAGTTGGTTTGGAGATTCTTGGTTCTGCAAGCTAGCTGAAAGGAGTTGTCCTGTTTCTTTTTCAACCTTGGCTTTGCTGACTAGTGACTTGCTTCCGGCAATCAGAGAGGGCTTTTATTTATTTACCTGCAAGTATAGGGATGCTGAGTTGATGTTCTTCAGCTGTGACCTTCACGCACACCCTCATCCACCAGGCCTGGAACACCAAAACTAGCACACAGAACTAAAGTTGCAGTTGGCTTTCTAACCCCTTTTCTTGTGTATTCCAGTTCTGCTTCCTTTTCAATTCACATCATGTCCACAGTCTGGGATATAAGACACATGAGATGGTTTCTGCTACAATGGTAATTTCAGGGAAAATCTGTTGGAATTATAGAGGTGCAGAAAAGTTCTGGAAGTGAAAGTACTGTGGGTTCTGAGGCTCAGGTGCAGGAAAAAACAATGGTCTGTTTACAGATAAAACAGGTAGAATCAGTGTTACGTAAAGAAGTGGGAATATGTTCACAATTTACTCAAGAGAATTCAGAGAAGCAGTTTGCAGAAATGTTTAGAGATTTTGTATGTGAAAGGAAAGTCTTTACATGTGTGCAGGGTGTAGTAGGTAAAGATGTCAACATTTTAAGAGACACAGGGGCTAGTCAATACTTAATGTTGTGCGGTAGTGATATTTGATGTTCAGAGGGAATATTGCAGGAAAAGGTGATAATAAGTGGGGTTGATGGGGATGCTAAACCTATTCCATTGTGGAAGCTAAATTGAAAGAATAAGTGGAAAACAGGTGAAGTGACGCTTGGAGTGGTGGAAAAATTTCCCATTGCAGGGGTTCAATTTATTTTAGGTATTGATATAGCTGGATCACAAATATGGGTAATGCCTGTGATAATTGAGCAGCCTTTAGAGGTATCTTCAACAGAAATGTTACAGAGAGAGCACCCTGGATTGTTTCCAGTTTGTGTGATATCAAGGTCACATGCTCATAGGATGAAACAAGAAAAACAGGAAGGACAGGCAGTTCAAAGGCAGGAAGAAGGTGTTGAAATCCAATTAGCTGACACTGTATTTGAAAACATTGTTTAGGAAGACAGAGCGGAGGACAATTCAGCTGAAGCATTTAACTCAAGACAGTTAGTGGAGTTACAGAAAAAAGACTTACAAGTACAACATTTATATCAGACAGATTACTCAGAAACAGAGACAAAATGTATTCCAGATTGTTATTACCTTAAGGCTAATATTTTAATGAGAAAGTGGAAGCCGTATCATTTTTTAACAAATGAAAGCTGGAGGGAGATATATCAGATTGTTATCCCATTTGGGTATAGAAATGAGATGCTGAGGATAGCTCATGAAATTCCAATGGGGGGAGATTTAGCAATTAGAAAGATAGAGGAGAAGATACAGAAACATTTGTATTGCATGGGGATTTAGTCAAATTCTGTAGAACATGTCACACATGTCAGGTGATAGGGAAACCACAAACAGTGATTAAGTTGACACCTTTAATTCCAATTCCAGCATTTGAAGAACCTTTTACTAAGGTCATGATTGATTGTGTAGGACACCTTCATAAGACTAAAAGTGGAAATCAGTATTTACTGACAATAATGGATGTGTCTTTCAAATTTCCAGAAGCAATACCTTTGGGAAACATTGCAACAAAGAAGATTGTGGAAGAGTTAACTAATGTTTTTTACAAGATATGGTTTAATGAAGGAAATACAATCAGACCAGGGTTCAAATTTTATGTCATAGCTGTTGAAGGAAGTAATAAATAGTTTGAGGATAAAACAATTTAAGTCAATCAGCTGAGTCACAAGGGGCTTTTGAAAGATGGTATCAAACTCTGGAAATTATGATGAGAGTGTACAGTCAGGATTATCCACAGGATTGGGTTGGAGGAGTTCCATTCTTGTTATTTGCTATTAGGGACGCTCCTGATGCATTGACTGGTTTTAGACCTTTTGAGCTAGTTTATGGTCATGAGGTAACGGGACCACTGAAAATGATTTATGAGAAATTGGTGGGTCAACGTTCAGAAGCTACTCTCCTAGACTACATATCAAGCTTCAGAGAGAGATTAGACAGAGCATGTGAGCTGGCTAGGGAACATTGAAAGATATCACAGCAAGTGATGAAAGGAAAAGCAGGCAGGAAGGCTGCAGCTCAGAATTTTGATGCTGGAGAGAAAGTGTTAGTTCTGTTACCAGTACTGGGTGACTCATTAAAGGCAATGTTTAGTGGGCCTTACAGGGTTGAAAAGAAATTAAGTGAAGTAAATTATTTAATAAACACTCCAGATAGAAGAAAGAAGCAGAGGGTGTGGAGGGGCTGTGAGGAAAAATCTTTCTACCCAGAGGGTGGTGACAGTCTGGAATGCGCTGCCTGGGAGGGTGGTGGAGGCGGATTGCTTCACATCCTTTAAAAAGTACCTGCATGAGCACTTGGCACATCATAACATTCAAGGTTGTGGGCCAAGTGCTGGTAAATGGGGTTAGGTAGGTAGGTCAGGTGTTTTTCACGTGTCGGTGCAGACTCGATGGGCCGAAATGCCTCTTCTGCACTGTGTGATTCTGTGATTCATGTAAATATGCTTAAGAAATACTTTGACAGGGAATAGGAACAAAAATAAATATTAGTGATGGTGGATAATGAGAAAGAGGTAAAAGTGCAGGACTCTGAAATTGATTTTTCTCTAATCAAATTGGATAATGAATGAGGGGGTACTTGAAAATTTAAATGTAATATTGAGTTACCTTCCAGACCAAGTGTCAAAGTGATTTGGAAAAGCTATTGCAGTCACACTTGTGGGGAGGACAGATTTAGCTATACATGATGTGTCTGCAGAAGTTGCATCTTCAGTAAGGCAAAATCCTTACAGGTTAAATCTCACAGGTTATCACAAATACACATATCAGAATTTGACTTCAATGCTTCAAAAATATATCATTAAGTCTAGTTGCAGTAACTGGGGGTTGCCTATTATACAGGTGCTGAAACCGGATGGAACACAAAGACTGCGTGCAGACGATCGAAAAGTGAATGTGGTAACAAAAACAGATTCATATCATATACCATGGCTGGAGATTGTATTCAGAAAGTGGGACAATCAAAATTTATCACAAAAATTGGCTTGCTAAAAGGATATTGGTAAGTGCCATTATCGGAGGGAGTCAAATGTGCTATAGTAGTTTAAAGTCATGCCATTTGGTATGAAGAATGCATTTGTGACATCTCAAAGGTTGACGAACAAAGTAATTGCAGGTCTAAGCAATTGTGCTGTTTATATTGATGACATAATAGTTTTCAGTCAGATGTGGGATGAGCACTTATAGCATCTGGAAGAATTATTTACTCGATTACAAGAAGCTAATTTGGTGATGAACTTGGCTAAAAGTGAATTTGCAAAAGCGCAAGTTACGTATCTAAGTCATACCATTGGACATGGTAAGGTGGTTCCGAGAAATGCAAAATTCAAAGCTATCATGGATTTCCCAGTGCCTGCAACCAAATGCGAAGTTTTGAGATTTCTGGGCATGAGTGGGTTTTATTGGAAATTTGTGCCAAATTTTAGCATTGTGGTTGCTCCACTGACTGAATATGACAAAATAACAAAATGTTTCAATCGACGCAGGAGTGTCAGAAGGCATTTGACACTTTGAAAACTGTATTAACTACAGCACCAGTTTTGACAGTACCCAGTTACACCAAGCAATTTAGGTTGGCCATTGACTCAAGTGATACAGGCATTGGGGCTGCACTGTTACAAGAAGATGAAACTGGAATTGAAAAAGTGATAGGGTATTTTCCATGGAAGTTGAATGCACAACAGAGAAGATATTCAACAATTGAACAGGAGGCGTTGGGTTTGGTGTTAGCATTTTGAAATCTATGTGGCAAACAATTTATCAGAAACAATTGTTCATTCAGATCACAATCCTTTCAAGTTTCTGGGCAAATTTTGAGACAGAAGTGCAAGGTTATTCAGATGGAGTTTATTACTGAAACCATTTAAACTACAGATTATACATGTTGCTGGACAAGGGAATCTGATTGCAGATGCTTTATCAAGAGTTTGAAGCTTAAAGGGAAAATGGGCATTCAAAGGCTTGGGCCTGAACTTCTCCCGCGATCAGTTCTGCACCACCATTTTACGCGGGCTGGCCAATTAAGGCCCGCCCAGCGTAGCACACGAACGGTAGCACTCAGTGCTGCCTGAGGGGGCGGGGGAAGGAGGGAGAGTCGGGACCAGCACTGAGCTGCCTCAGGGAGATTGAAGTGCTTTTGAAAACAATAAATAAAATCAATAAAAATTTAATGAAACATGTCCCCTCATGTGACTGTGTCCCATGATGTTTTTATTTTTCAGGAAAACTTTTTATTTAATTCATAAAAGCTTTAGGAAACCTTATCCCGCTTGTGGATGAAGTTTCCTAAAAAACGTAAAGGCCACATGACCTTTTCGCCTGCCCGCCAACTGTAAGGTTGGATGGGCAGCGTTAACTTGACATTAATTCATTCATTAATGGCCTTAATGGCCAATAATTGATAGGCCTATGTCAATTATCGGCGGTTGCACAACTGAGTCCGGCGTGTGCCCGCCGAACAAAACATTGCAAGACAGCGCGATGCCATGCCCAACATCCTCATGTGTCATTTTATACGCCAGTGTGTCGGGCCCGTCCCCACACACCAACTGAAAAATCTTGGCCTTGGAGTTTGAACTGGAACGATTTCTCTTGATGCGAAGGATTCGTATATATATTGTTCTCTTAGTTCATGCATCTGGTAATGTAATAGTGTAAGTATATATATATATATATATATATATATATATATACATATATATATATATATATATACACACACACATATAGATATATATATATAAGTATAGGAGATAGTATAAGATGGGTTAATAAAAATGAAGCCATCTTTTTAAATTATGACAGTTCATTTTCAATATGGAGGGGGATGTTAAGGAGATAGAATAATTCTCATAATGTTCTTGGAATTTATTGTAAAATAGAGTAATATTGGGATGTGTCTATGTGTGTCTGTGTGGGTGTGTGTAAGACTTAATTGAATTAGATGAAAGGAAAAGTAAAAATGCTTGTCCATAATATTTACTTATACAGTTATTAAGACAAATCTTATTACATTCTATATACTTGTGCAGTATAGAAAGTTAAGTGGATTCAACTTTGCTACAGAATATGCATTGTGTCCAGTTTTGTTGTATGTGAAGCAGTATATCATAGGCTAATGACTATTTATATGGCTGGTCCAGTTCAGTTTCTGGTCAATGGTAACCCTCAGAATGTTGATAGTGGGGATTTCAGTGATGGTAATGCCATTGAATGTCAGGGGACGATGGTTAGATTCCACCTTGTTGGAAATGGCCATTGCCTGGCACATATGTGGCGCGAATGCTCCTTGCCACTTGTCAGCCCAAGCCTGGATATTGTCCCGGTCTTGCTGAGGAGTTGCGAATGGCGCTGAACATTGTGCAATCATCAGTGACCAAGCCCACGTCTGACCTTATGATGGAAGGAAAATCATTGATGAAGCAGCTGAAGATGGTTGGGCTTAGGACAAGATTGCTTTTAGGGGAGCTGCATACTTGTAAGGTTAAGGTTAGAATTACAATATGTTGTGATGTTTCTGCAAGTGTTTCTTTAAGAGGGCTAAAAGTGAACTGATGGCCAGGGTGGTAAAAGAAGAAAAAGATGAAAAAGAAAAATACCCCTTGTGTTAACTTGCCAGTCCTGGTGAGGTCAACACTGCTCCACAGTGCTGTTGGTAAACAAGTTGGCAGCCAGTGCCTATGCCCTCCCACCAGGTGGCACAGTGCTTCGGTGGGGGGGGGAGGGTTTGGCAACAGTCACACTGAGGCAGCTATTGCTCTTTACTTTGAATTCATCATGGAGGGTTCAGAGGTCTTAATATAAGCATCTTTTTGTCATTCGCCTCCTGAGGAACATGTTTTGCTGTCTTCCTAAGCTGGGTGTTGAGGCTGTTGATATAATTCTTGAACGATATGATAAAATAATTAATGATGCAGTGAAATGATCCAAGTGAAATGAGTGAGCCAATCACTGTTTCTTCCTTTCTTCCAGTTGACTGCTGAAGTTTATAGACTGACCTGTCTTTTTGAAGGCACACTGCAACTTCCTTCTACTCAGGTGGCTTACACTCAGATTTGGGGTCAGAGGGCATAGGGTACATTATCATTGGGAAGAATTGTGCTTTCATCACTGAGGCCCTCAGGCAAATTAGTACTGTGAGTCATGTCAGGTGAGGCCTGGCGTTCAGCGCCATGATCAGGCTAGGGGTCAAGAGTCAGAGAATCACAGGGGCTGATTGGGCAGTCAGATCAGGGGTCAGAAGAGGAGACCAAGGCGGGGTCAGGAGGGTGGGTCATGGCGAGAATTGGGAGAAGGCGGGAACAGGAAGCTGTGGATTTAGGATCTTTCTGATGGAAATATGCACTTACTTCCTGTCCATTATTAAGGAAGAAATAGCAAGACATTTAGAAGAGCTTAACGCAATCAAACAGAGTCAACATGGTTTTGTGAAAGGGAAGTCATGTTTGACAAATTTGATAGAGTCTTTTGGGAATATAACAAGCAGAGTTGATAAAGTGGAACCGGTAGATGTAATGTATTTGAATTTCCAGAAGGCATTGGATAAGGTGCCACATAAAAGGCTATTGCACAATAGGAGCTCACGGTATTGGGGGTAATTTATTGGCTTGGATTGAGGATTGGTTAACACACAAAAGACAGAGAGTCATGATTAATGGGTATTTTTCAGGTTGGAAAGACGTAACTAATGGAGTGCCACAAGGATCAGTCCTAGGGCCTCAATTATTTACTATCAATATTAATGACTTGGAGGAGGGGGCAGAGTGTAATCTATCCAAATTTGCTGATGATACAAAAATAGCTGGAGGGCATGTTGTGATGAGGACATAAGGAATCTGCAAGGGGATATAGACAGGTTGAGTGAATGGGCAAAAACTTGGTAGATGGAGTTTAATGTAGGAAAGTGTGAGGTCATGCACTTTGGGAAGAAGAATCAAAAGGCAGACTATTATTTAAATGGAGAGAGACTCCAAAAAAGTGCAGCACAGAGGGATCTCGGTGTTCTTGTGCATGAAACACAAAAAGTTAGCATGCAGGTGCAGCAAGTAATCAAGAAGGCAAATGGAATTTTGGTCCGTATTGCTAGGGGGTTAAAGTTTAAAAATAGGGAAGTCTTGTTGCAACTGTACAGGGTGTTGGTGAGGCTTCACCTGAAGTAATGTGTATAGTTTTGGTCCCCATATTTAAGAAAGGATATACTGGCATTGGAGGCAGTTCAAAAGAGATTCACTAGGCTGATTCCTGGGATGAAGGGGTTGACTTATCAAGAACAGCTAAACAGGTTAGGCCTTTATTCATTAGAGTTTAGAAGAATGAGGGGTGGTCTTATTGAATTGTACAAGGTTCTGAGGGGGCTTAACAGGGTAGATGTTGAGACGATGTTTCAACTAGTGGGAGAATCTTGAACTAAGGAACATCGTTACAGAATAAGGGGACCCTCATTTAAAACTGAGATGCAAAATAATTTGTTCTCTCAGAGGGTAGTGAATGTCTGGAATTCTGTAACCTCAGAGAGTTGTGGAGGCTGGATCACTGAAAGTATTTAAAGAGGAGGGAGATAGGTTTTTGAAATATCAGTTTGTTGAGCGCTATGAGGAGCTGGCACGAAAGAGGGGTTGAGGCCCGGGGCAGATCAGCCCATGCAGCGGGATTTTCCACACCCGCCCGCAGCCGTGATCTTCCGGTCCCACCACAATTCAATGGACCTCTGGCTGGGATGCCGCCTCGTCCTCGATGGGGCCGGAAAATCCCGGCCATGATCTTATTGAATGGCGGGGCAGGCTTGAGGGGCCGAAAGGCCTACTTCTGCTCCTGTTTCTTATGTTCTTAAGCAGGGTGGGGAGCTTGGTAGGCCAAGAAATATGGGCACTTACAAACTTAGCAGAATTCTTTAGGAGGTAACTAACGGGATAGATAAAGGGGAACCAGTAGATGTAATATATTTGGATTTCCAAAATGCATGTAAGGCTACTTAACAAGATAAGAGCCCAAGGTGTTGGGGGTAGTATATTAGCATGGATAGAGGATTGGCTAACTAATAGAAGACAGAGTTGGAATAAGGGGGGCATTTTCAGGACGGCAACCTATAACTAGTGGAGTGCTACAGGGATCAGTGCTAGGGCCTCAATTATTTCAAATATATATGAATGACTTAGATGAGGGAAGTGAATGCACTAGCACCAGATTTGCAAATGATACAAAAATAGGTAGGAAGGCAAGTGGCATGGATGACACAAGGAGTCTATAGACGGATATAGGCAGGTTAAGTGAGTGGGCAAAAAAGTGGCAGATGGAATATAATGTGGGAAAATGTGAGATTATGCATTTTGGCAAGAAGAATAGAGGAGCTGAATATTATTTAAATGGAGAAAGACTGCAGAAGGCTGGAGCACAGAGGGATTTGGGAGTCCTTGTGCATGAATCCCAATAAGCCAACATACAAGTTCAGCAGGTAATGGGGAAGGCAAATGGAATGTTGGCCTTTATATCAAAGGGAATGGAGTATGAAAATAGTATTGCTAAAACTATACAAGACACTAGTTAGACCACACTTAGAATACTGTGAACAGTTTTTGTCCCCTTATCTAAGGAAAGATATACTAGCACTGGAGGCAGTCCAGAGAAGGTTCACTAGGTTGATTCCAGGTATGGAGGGATTTTTTATGAGGAGATGTTGAGTAGGCTGGGTCTGTACTCATTGGAGTTTAGAAGAATGAGAGGTGATCTTATTGAAACATATAAGATTCTTAGGGGGCTTGACAGGGTAGATGCGGAGAGGTTGTTTCCCCTTGTGGGAGAGTCTAGGACCAGAGGGCATAATCTCAGAGTAAGGGGTCTCCCATTTAAAACAGAGATGAGGAGGAATTTCTTCTCTCAGAGCATAGTTAATCTGTGGAATTCTTTACCGCAGAGGGTTCTAGATGCTTGTTAAGTATATTTAAGGCGGAGATAGACAGATTTTTAATCAGTAAGGGAATCAAGGGTTATGGGGAAAAGGCAGGAAAGTGGAGTAGAGGGTTATCAGATCAGCCAAAATCTCATTGAATGGCGGAGCAGACTCGATTGACCGAATGGCCTACTTCTGTTCCTAAGTCTTATGGTCTTATGGTCTTATGATTATCATGTGGCCACATTTATAGGCCATTGAGTTCAATGCGAAAAAGCATGAGGCAGCCCACTTTTGATCTGAAAAAGTAAATTTGGAGTGTTTTCTTTGTGGGAGAGCAATAGGCTCTGGAAGAGCCAAGAGATTTAGGTTTCCATGTACGTAAGTGGTACATGTGCATAAATCATACCCGCACACAGGTGGATATAATTTTAAATTTAGAACTCAGTCAAGTAGGAGTGAAATCAGGAAGCACATTTTCATGCAAAGAGTGGTAGAAACCTGGAATTACCTTCCACAAAATGCTGTGAATGCTAGGTCAATTGAAGTTTTCAAGTTGACACTGAATAATTTTGCTAGGTAAAAGCATCAGAGGGTATGGAGAAAAGGCAAGTAGATGAATTTGAGGTGATGAGCAGCCATCATCTAATTGAGTGATAGAATAGGCGTGAGCAGAACAGCCTGCTGAATGCCCTCCCATCTCTACCCTCCTCTTACACTACAAACTTCTGCCAACAATGCATTCCTTCAACTCTGGCCTGCTGTGCATCTCTCCCTCCCTTCCCAGCATCATTAGCAGCCTTGCCTTTAGCCATTCAGGCCCTAAGCTCTGGAATTCCCACCCTGTACCTTCCCTCCATATTCCCCTCTTTCTTCAAACCCACCTTCACTAGTGCTTGCTTAACGTTGTAATTGGAAAGTGCAATTTAAATGAAATAACATTAAGCAGATCAGATTTTCCCATTAGCAGTGGTTAGCACTGCTGCCTCACAGCTCCAGGGACCCAGGTTCAACTCTGACCTCGGATGTCTGCCTGTGTGGACTTTGCACATTCTCCCCTTGTCTGCATGGGTTTCCGTTTGGTGCCCCGGTTTTCTTCTACTATCCAAAGATGTGCTGGTTAGGTGTATTGGCTATGCTAATTGCCCCCAGTTTGTGAATGTGTGTGTGTGTGTGTTTGTGTGTGCCCTGTGATGGACTGGCGTCCTGCCATAGGTGTACCCTGCCTAGCGCCTATTGCCAGTCAGGAAAGGCTCTGACAGCCCATAGCCCTGAATTGGATGAAGCAGTTCTAGACAAGTGAGTGAGTGAGATTTTCTCATTACAATCAATGTAAGAGCTGTAGTTAGGTTCTGTCTGACCTTTACCATGAGAAAAAAACATTAAAATATTATACCCTGTAAGTTGAAATACATTATATTGCTAAGTTCCTATGTTCATAAATGAAAAAAAACTTTTAAAATAAAATTAATTTAAAAACATAAAAGAAGCATGCTGACTCTTTCTACTTACCTCTGGCTTGCAGACTCTCCCACTCTCTAACCCTCCAGCTCACAGTCTCTCCTGCCTCCTGACCCTCCAGGTCGCAGTCTCTCCCACTACTTGACTCTCCAGCTCGTCACCTCTACACTCCCTGACCCTAGAGCTCACAGTCTCTTCCACTCCCTGACCCTCCAGGTCGCAGACTTTCCTCCTCCCTGACCCTCCAGGTTTCAGTCTCTCCCACTACCTGACCCTCCAGCTCATCTTCTCTACAGTCCCTGACCCTACAACTCACAGTCTCTCCTGATCCCTCACCCCACGGCTCACCGATCATACTCGCCGAACCTTCTTCTCACCAAAGCTCCTGCGCCCTCCTCTCCTGCTTAACAGGAGAGGACTCTGGAAAAGTGCAGAGAGAGGTAGGAAGAGCAGCTTCAACCTGCAGGAGATAAGCCTCAAGTAGGAGAGGTGGCGAGCTGAAGGGTCGGCACTGATTGGGAGTGCCAATGAAGGGGAGCGGAGAGTTGGTCAGGGAGTAGGAGGGGCTACTCTAAAATGGCACCAATTGGATCACATGACTCTGTCAGGCCTGGCGTGAAACTACTTTTAAATGAAAATCCCAATGCTAAACACAAATACGGGTCCCAATAAGTGGCTGAGGTTCAAGCAGAATGACTTAAAACAGGGCAACTTAAAATTGGAACTTAATTATTTCACTATGCCTTTAGTCACCCATCCTGATAACTCCTTCTTCAACTTGGTGTCAACTCTTGTCTGGTTATGCTCCTGTTAAATACTTTAGGACGATAATTAAATAAAACTTTTCTAGGTCACCATTGTTATCTTCAACTCTCCATTCAATATCTGTTTGATTCTTGAGGTGATCTTTACCTATCTTTCTACTCCTGTACATAAGCGTAACTGTAATTAAATCAGCCTGAATGCACTGGTCTGTTGGTGTACCATTTTTTCATCTTCTGAGGTGCCAGGGCAACATGCTGAGTATCTGCACAATTCTCCAATAAACCATTCACTGTGATTGTTAAACCTGAACTGCATTAAACACGTATCAGCAGAGAATACAGATGCAGATTTTAGCTGATAAAAGACTTGGGAAATTTATGGTCTCACCGTGAGCACAAAAAACTTCTAGAAAAAAGACTAAGGTGCAACAATGGATGCCTCTACATCATCGAATGTATTTAGGCTGCATAGGGAAAAAAGATGAATGTAATTGATTGCAAGATCGTGATCTCATTAAGAGGCTCAATGGTGTCATAAACTGGACAATGAAGTGGTTTTGTAATCATTGTCTGAACATTATACTATAACACTGAAATCATTCCTTGCTTCCTGTTAAGATATGCACCATTCAGTGTTTCAATTTCCATTTAGCTCTTGTGTTATCAATGCTGATGTTAACTGTCAGTGTGTTTTATATCCTTAACATTTGATAAGGTACACAGCAAGAGATTAATTGATGTTGTCGGTGAAGGTGTGAGCCGTAAACAGTTCATTTTTACATTTAGCTTGAGTAACCAGCACTTCCTGACTTATCTCAGTGGAGTCCGTTTTAACCTCAGGGAGCTATCTGGCAGGTGGTGTGATCACTCTGCCTGCCCGATATGCACAGTACGAGTCCCTTGAAGGGAAAATCAGATGGGAAAGTCAGTTTTCTGATCACTTAAAGATGGATGAAAATTGGTTTGGTTCCATTACAGGCATGACAGCTCCCCGCTTAATTTTCCCCTTTTTGCACTGCACCCAGGTGTTTCAATGCCACAGGAACAGCAAAATCTAATCCAATATCAAAAACAGTTTGTTAAAGAACATGCATTTATTTGAAGGGGCAACCAACCTCAGCTCTGCTTTAGTTATGGCAGGCTAGGTACTTTGGGTTAGGGCCCTGACATTTGGGTCAAATGCAGGTTGTGACCCATGTCCCATCTAATTCTTTCCATCCAATTTTGTTATGTGCACTAATATCAAGGTATAGTGTGGATGTGCAACACCAATAGAAACACAAAAAAACCTATCCACCTTTGTTTAGAGGTGGCTGTTAAAATGTTATGTATGTAACCTTCATGGGCCTATTTAAACCAACAAAATCTCTGTACCCAGCTTAAACACATTTGAACTTAAATTATTTCGAATGTACTAATTAGCTCACCAGTTGACAATCTACTGCAGCGTTTTGGTGATTTCAGCGCTTTCAGAAACTCAGTCGATATGAAAGAAAGAGCCTTTCACCACCTCAGGACATCCCAAGGGTCTTACAGCCAGCAAAGTACAGCTATTCCTTGTTTAGCATTCCTCATGTGTTCCCAAAAAATGGTGTGCTAAACAAAAAACATCTTCCCGTAAGAAATCATGCAATAAGGGCAGGTTATGTTCCTGACCTGTAATTTTACATTAAAAACTAATTGGCTACCTTGAACCTAACTGACTCAAAAATCCTCTTACTAACTCTGACTAAAGTACTAAAACTTACCTCCTGCTTGCCACTTGTTGCCTTCAGCTCACTGTCTCTCCCAAATCGCCACTTCCCTGCCAAGCCCCCCACTTGCCCCATCTCCAGACTTGCCAACTCTTCTACTTGCCACTTCTCTCTCACTCATTGCCTATCCCAAGTCACCACCCACCCCCCAACCCCACAACCACTCCCCCAACCACCCAACTTAGTGCCAATCTCCTGCTTTTTCCCCATACCCTTGCACATTGTGTCTATTCAAATAATCATCTAATGCCCTCTTGAATGCCTTGATTGAACATGCCTCCACCACACTTCGAGACAGTGCATTCCAGACCCAGACCACTTGTTGTGTGAAAAGGTTTTTTCTCATGTCACATTTGATTCTTTTGCAAATCACTTTAAATCTGTGCCCTCTCATTCTTGATCCTTTTACAAGCAGGAACAGCTTCTCCCTATCTCCGCTGTCCAGCCCCCTCATGACTTTGAACATCTCTGATTCTGTAAGACCTCACATCTCCGCTGGGATAACAGCAGTAAAATTGCACCTCAGAAACAAATCTTCACACTCACAGAGCTCATGGTCCCTCAGAAACTACACACCATTTGGAAGTGAGTCAAACTCCCCAAATGGCAGCTTCTTTTCTTCACCATTCCCGCTTCCAGAGCTCGGTTTTGCTCTGTCTCTCTTCCTGCATTATCATTGGGCGAGCCGCCAGCCAATCAGCTGTTGCCATGTGGTCTGGCTGGCTGCATCGAGCGGGATCAGATACCAATGGAAATCTAGCCATGTGCTGCATCACGGTTTTGCGCAATATCGATTGCCATATGCACAGTGTTAATAATCATGTACAAAACACTAGATGGACTGGCTCGTGGTTGCGCAATTGCACAACTTAGAGGGAACTTAGGTCATGACCCCGTTCTGTGTTGAAAGTGGTCACCCGATATCGATTTTGCTGGGATTGAGAAAGAAGGATTATAGGAAGGGGATAAACCAACCAAGGTTAACCATAGGGGTTAAGGATATTGTCAAATTGAAAGAAAAAATTACAATGTGGCAGAGGATTGGGAAAGTTTTTTAAAAATACAAAAGATGACCAAAAAATAATGAGGGAGAAAGTGAACTTTGAGGGTAAACTAGCAAGTAATATAAAGACAGAAAGTAAGAGCTTCTTCAAATATATCAAAAGAAAGAGAGAGGCCTAAGTGAACATAGGCCCCTTAGAGAATGAGGCTGGGGAAGTAATAATGGGGAACTAGGAAATGGCAGAGGATTGAATAAATACTTTGCTTCAGTCTTCATGGTAGAAGACACTAATAGCATTCCAAAAATACTAAATAATCAAGAGGAAAAAGGGGTGGAGGAAATAAATACAATAACTATCATTAGAGAAAAAATGCTAGGGAAATTAATGGGGCTAAAGGCAGATTAATTTGCCTGGACCTGATGGGTTGCATCCGAGGATATTAAAGGAAGTAGCTACACAAAGGACGCATGCACTGGTAGTAATCTTCCAAGAATTCGCGGATTCTGGAAAAGTCCCAGAAGATTGGAAAACTACCAATGTAATACCCTTATTCAAAAAAGGAAGGAGACAAAAAACAAGTAACAGGTATAGGCCAGTTAGCTTACCATCTGTCACTGGGGAAATGTGAGAGTTTATTACAAAAGATGTAATAGCAGAGTATTTAGAAATGCATAATATAATCAAGCAAAGTCAGCATGGCTTCACGAAGGGGAAATCATGCCTGACAAATTTATTAGAATTCTTTGAGGAGGTAACAAGCAGGATAGATAAAGGGGAACCAGTAGATCAAATATATTTGGATTTCCAAAAGGCATTCAATAAGGGAGTGCACATAAGGCTACATAAGAAGATAAGAGCCTATGGTGTTGGGGGTAGTACATTAGCGTGGATAAAGGATTGGCTAACTAAGAGAAGACAGAGTTGGGATAAGGTGGCATTTTCAAAATACCAACCTGTAACTAGCAGAGTGCCACAGGGATCAACGCTGGGGCCACCATTATTTACAATACATATTAATGACTTGGATGAGGGAAGTGAATGTACTACTGTCAAGTCTGCGGATGACACAAAAATAGATGGGAAGGCACGTGGTGATGATGGCTCAAAAAGTCTACAGAGGGATATAGACAGGTTAAGTGAGTGGGCAAAAAATTTGGCAGATGTAATATAATTTGGGAAAATGTGATCTTATGTATTTTGGCAGGAAAAATAGAGAAGCTGAATATTATTTAAATGGCGAAAGACTGCAGAAAGCTGCAGCACAGAGGGATTTGGGGGTCCTCGTGCATGAATCACAAAAAGCTAACATACAAGTTCAGCAGGTAATAGGGAAGGCAAACGGAATGTTCACCATTATTTCAAAGGGAATGGAGTATAAAAATAGGGAAGTGTTGCTAAAACTATACAAGGCACTAGTTAGAGCACACCTAAAATACTGTGAACTGTTTTGGTCCCCTTATGCAAGGAAAGATATACTGGCAATGGAGACAGTCCAGAGAAGATTCACTAGTTTGATCCCGGGCATGGAGGGATTTTCTTATGAGGAGAGGTTGATTAGGTTGGGCATGTACTCGTTGGAGTTTGCAAGAATGAGAGGAAACAAGGCACGGGAATACACGATGAATGGTAGGACCCTGGGAAGTACCGAGGATCAGAGGGACCTTGGTGTGCATGTCCACCGGTCCCTTAAGGTAGCGGGGCAGGTAGATAAGGTGGTTAAGAAAGCATATGGGATTCTTGCCTTTATTAGCCAAGGCATAGAATATAAGAGCAGGGAGTCTATGTTGGAACTGTATAAAATGCTGGCTAGGCCACAGCTAGAGTATTGCATGCAGTTCTGGAACATTCTAGGAAGGATGTGATTGCACTAGAGAGAGTTCAGAGGAGATTTACCAGGATGTTGTCTGGGCTGGAGAGTTTTAGTTATGAGGAGAGATTGGATAGACTGGGGTTATTTTCCCTGGAGCAGAGGAGATTGAGGGGGGACATGATTGAAGTGAATAAAATTATGAGAGGCATAGATAGGGTAGACAGGAAAGAACTTTTCCCCTTGGTGGAGGGGTCAATAACCAGGGGGCATAGATTTAAGGTAAGGGGCAGGAGGTTTAGATGGGATGTGAGGCAGAATTTTTTCACCCAGAGGGTGGTGGGAATCTGGAACTCATTGCCTGAAAGGGTGGTCGAGGCAGAAACCCTCATAACATTTAAGAAGTATTGGGATGTGCACTTGTGATGCCATGGTATACAAGGCTATGGGCCTAGTGCTGGAAAATGGGATTAGAATAGTTAGGTACTTGTTTCACCAGTGCAGACAAGATGGGCCGAAGGGCCTTTTTCTGTGCTGTAGACCTCTATGATCTTCTTGAAACATATAAGATTATTTGGGGGCTTGACAGGGTAGATGTTTTTTTTTTAATTCATTCATGGGATGTGGGAATTGGAGGCCAGGCCAGCATTTATTACCCATCAGTAGTTGCCCTAGTTCAGAGGGCATTAAAGAGTCAACCACATTGCTGTGGGTCTGGAATCACATGTAAGCCAGACCAGATAAGGACAGCAGATTTCCTTCCCTAAAGGGCCAGTGAACCAGATAGGTCTTTACAACAATTAACAATGGTTCAAGGTCATCATCAGACTTTAATTCAAGATTTTTACTGGATTCAAATTCCACCATCTGCATGGCGGGATTTGAACCCGGTCACCAGGACACTTCCCTGTATGATACCACAATGCGATTGCCTTCCCCGAGGCGCTGTGAGGTTGTTCCGCCTTGTGGGAGAGTCTAGGACCAGAGGACATCATCTCAGAGTAAGGGGTCACCCATGTAAGACAGAGATAAGGGGGAATTTCTTCTCTTAGAAGGTGATGAATCTGTGGAATTCTTTACCGCAGAGGGCTGTACACGCTAGGTTGTTGAATACATTTAAGACTGAGATGGACAGGTTTTTAATCAGTAAAGGATTCAAGAGTCATGGTGAAAAGGCAGGAAAGTGGAGTTGAGGATTATCAGATCAGCCATGATCTCATTGAATGGTAGAGCAGATTTGATGGGCCGAATGGCCTACTTCTGCTCCTACATCTTAAGGTCATATGGTTTAACCGATTAGTACGCTCACTGTCCAGTTATGGATGGCGGTCAGGCTCTCAAAGCTGGAACCCTCGCACAGGGTGGTCTGAGCTTGTAGCTGTGACCAGGTAGGTGACGCAGGGGGATAGCCTCAAATTCTTCCTGAAACACTGGCCCCTTGGTCAGCAGCTGGGAAATTGCCTCCAGGCAGCTGATGTGCTCCCAATGTCAAAAGGCCCTGAAGGCCACCTGGAATATTCCAGTTGTTCTCCGATTGATGACCTTAATTGGCCTCTTAATGTCCTTAGCAAGGTGCCTGCTGCTTGTGGGCAAGTATCTGTTCTGCAACCCCCTCCCCCTACCCCAATCCAACCTCCAGGAAAATGGCTCAGCAGCAGGATGGTGCCAGCAAACCAGCATGTTGGCTAACGGTGCAAAATTACTCACCTACAAGCCTCCTTTTCCACTTCCACATTGGAATGAACATCCTGTCCTAAAGCTCAGCTGGGCCTTGTCCTCAAATGAAGCAATGACATTTAAATGGTTTCACATGTCATCTATGTGGCTCCAAGTCAAAATGCTGTGGCTTCAAGCCCCAATTGTCTTGAAACTTCCGTGCAGTACTGTTGGAGGTTCTGTCTTTCAGATGAAGTGCTAAATCAAGGTACTATCTACCCACTCAATGGTTTTAAAAGATCCTGTGTCACTTCTTCAATAGGATCAGTTCTCCCAAAGCTCTGGCCAACATTTCTTGCTCAACTAATATCACTAACACTGTTTAATTGGTCACTTAATACTGCTGTTTGTGGGAGCAAGCTATGCTCAAATTGACTGATGTGTTTCCCTCCATTGTGAGAATGACCACATTTTATAAGACATTCATTTGCTGTGAAGCTCTTTTCTCTCTTGGGATTATGAAAGGCACCACATAAATAATAAGTTCTTTCTTACTTTTAAGTTTTGAGCTGAAATAATAATCCCTTCCACTAAAACCATCACTGACAGTGTGCCTGCATTAGGAAACTACAGTGCAGATCAACTATTAAAAAAGGAATAGCTTTGTGACAATGGCAATTTATTTGTGCTCACTTCATCTAACTTGCAAGCTGGATTTCTTTCATATTAGCAAGGGAGAGATGGACAACTTTTCCCCTGCAGGCATGTTCTGCTCAACATGAACACATAGCTGGCTTGTTCCAGAACTTGAGTCTTTGATATATTTAATATGAAAAAATAAGTTCAATTGGTATAACTGTGACATCCTGATAATTGCACATGCATTATAACATCAGGATTAGAAAAGTGAGATATCAAGGTCTTTCAGTTTAGTGTACATACGCTAGAGGCACACCATAGTTTAACTCCAATAAATCCTATTTAAAATGCAAATTAAAAATTGAATCATGACTCTAAACTTTTAAAATAGTCAATTTAAATGCATTGAAATCAAATACTAATACCATTAATGTGTGTAGCATGCTGGAGTCAATTTTAGAGTGTGTTATATTCTGGCTGCACTGAATAAACCTGGCAACAGTTTCGGCTAAGACTTGAAACAAATGCAACTTTCTTGGGCTGATTTTTCCATACATGTGTTGCTTGCTGGTGTTGATACAATTCCTTCAGGTCAAATGCTGCCACTCTCAAGGAAAGCTTTAGTTGTCTCCTGGCAAAAGTGAGCATGCATAAGTATATCTTCAGAACTGTGTTGTTACATAATCTTCAACGTCATTCTCCTCAGTAAGTCTCATGTTTTTTTATATTGATTAAAAATAAAATTTGAATCATTTTCATTTTCAAATCTTGTTTTGCTTTTCAACTTTCAGGCAGGATAACAGATGGCCTGAAGTAGAGCTGATCCTGAAATCAAGGTGGCTTGGGACCGGCTTACACATCTCGGCATGAACACAAGGATCGGCAGGCATCTCAGATACTTCAACGCTTCATCTTCTGACCATCTGTTACTTTGAGCAAACTTTAAAAGCTTAATTTCAAGGATCACATGATTGGAGTGTGGTGCTAGTATCTTGAAGGTTTGATTGAGCTATGCGCCATTAAGATATTTGTGGAGACTGGCCTATCATCCCACAATGGAAAATTATGAACGAGAATTCTGGTAATCTGTGGTCAGGCACCAGTAAAATAAACATGAGTAAAATGACAATTGGTTCATTAATGTGCTTCAGGAAAAGGAGTGTGATGCCCCGACTCAATCTGACTCCAGTTTCAAATTGGTTGTCTATTTGTGCCACAACACTAGGGGAACATTTCCCGCACGTGCGCAGATCAGTGTCAGTCAGGTTCTCGTGACAGCAAAAATTCTAATTGCAATTTTTTAAATGGCTTCTTTCAACATTGTCTCAACTTTAAATTTTGTCATCATCAGATTTTTAGACAAATGTGAGTTCCCATACCTGGCCAAAATTGAGGAAATCTATCCGGTGAATTTCTGAAATGAGGAGTTTACCTTTAGTGGAAGAATTTGAATGTTTGTTTCCTTAGTAACTATGCATTCTATTAATTTATCTTTCTTCAATGTTTTGAATTCTAAAAAAAATTAAAACTCATCCAATTGAGACCATGACCCTGGGATTAAGAGTCCCACTGTATCAACTGAGCTAGTAAGAATTCTCTCCACAAAACTTTTCCAACTTGAGTCCAGAATTGAATCCTCTGAAGGAGACAGTGATCATATAAATGAGCCATTTTTTAAAAAATAAATTAATTTTGGACTTTGCTCAGATTGACTTTAATCCTAAACTCACTGACCCTGCCCCGATAATAGTGCCCAAAACTTTTAAAGCTTTTGCTCCTCCCCAACCCCCAGTAATTATATTTCTTCTCTGCTTTAACACCGACACTTCGGGAGATGTTTTAAACTTCACTGCTCCTGCCGCCAAACAGAAAAGCATCAGAAGCAACAGCACATGCGCCAGCAACCACAGTGGACTTGGGCAACTGTTCCTGACTGCTTTCCAGTCAGCGGCCAAGCTTATATTGTTGCAAATTAAATGGCTGACTCAATGCTTTCAGATGGCCTAGAGATGGGTGTTAATTACTGCCTCGTTAATATTGCTCACATTCAAAGAACAAATTTTTTTAAAAAGAAGCTAGGGAGGGAAAGGAAATATCTCAGATCTCCAACTCTTGAATCATCTCTTAGGTTTTGCTCTCCCCTTGGAAAATAGCACGTTAACAATTGCACATACATTCTTAAATAAGGAGTTCTCAATCAGGAATAAGTTGCTTCCAGAATGCATTATTTTTGGAAACACAGAAATTGCTGGATGCATTCAGCAAGTCAGTCAGCATCTGAGAGAGAAATCACCTTCAGGAAGAGCATTCAGAGAGGTGGACCTTCGGGAAGAGCAGTCAGAGAGGTGGACCTTCGGGAAGAGCAGTCAGAGAGGTGGACCTTCGGGAAGAGCAGTCAGAGAGGTGGACCTGCGGGAAGAGCAGTCAGAGAGGTGGACCTGCGGGAAGAGCAGTCAGAGGGGTGGACCTTCGGGAAGAGCAGTCAGAGAGGTGGACCTTCGGGAAGAGCAGTCAGAGAGGTGGACCTGCGGGAAGAGCAGTCAGAGAGGTGGACCTGCGGGAAGAGCAGTCAGAGAACTGGACCTGCGGGAAGAGCAGTCAGACAGGTGGACCTGCGGGAAGAGCAGTCAGAGAGGTGGACCTGCGGGAAGAGCAGTCAGCTGTTTGGAACCGGCCCGCGCTGAGTTCGAAAGGAGAGTGGAAAAGAAAACAAATTGTGACATCACAGGAAAGAAGCAATTTGATTGGTTGGAGTAGAAGCTGGCTGTTTAGTAATCATCTGGTGATTATCTAGTAAGTGTTTAAGGTTTATTTTATTCCTAAGTTTTAAACTAAAGTAGGAACTGTACTTTTTGGTAAGGTTTATTAAGTAGGGCCAACTAAAATAATTTTCTACTTCGATAAAATAGCGAGAGTTCAGGGGATAAAACAGTGAGTTCAGGAGACAAAACAGCAAGAGTTCAAGGGATGGAAAGCAAGAGCTCAGGAGATAAAACAGCGACAGTTCGGAAGTTAAAACAGCGAGAGTTCAGGGGATAAAACAGCGAGAGTTCGGGAGATAAAGCAGCGAGAGTTCGGGAGATAAAGCAGCGAGAGGTCAGGAGATAAAGCAGCGAGAGGTCAGGAGATAAAGCAGTGAGAGTTCTGGAGATAAAGCAGCGAGAGTTCAAGGGATAAAACTGCAAGAGCTCAGGGGCGAAAACAACGAGAGTTCAGGAGATAAAACAGCAGGGGCTCAAGAGATAAAACAGCTGAGTGGAGAGACAGTTGGGAATTGAAAACAGCGCAAGTACAGAAATGTAAATTTCTAAACAAGCACACGGAGAGCAAGAATTTATAGGCAGAGGAAAGGAAGCTGAATAGTGAGTAAGGGCAAAAAATGTCTACTTTCTACTAATCTCCAGTTTATAGTTAATAGTACAAGAGTAAGATTAAAGTAAGTAAAAGTAACTAAAGTTTAAGTAAAAAAGTGATTTAAAAGTTAAAGGTTAAGGCATGGCAGGACAGCTTTGCCAAGCAGAATGCCCATCCTTTTGGCACGTGGGGAGTTGTGGATACTTCTTGTGACCCAGACGAGCCCATGTGCAGGAAATGTCACCAGCTGCACAAGCTTGATATCCCCGTTTCAGAGCTTGAGCAGCGGCTGGAGTCACTGAGGTGCATCCATGAGGCAGAGAACCACATGGATAGCACGTTCAGAGAGGTGGTCACACCGCACGTTAGGGGCAAGCAGGCAGATAGGGAATGGGTGACTGCCAGGCAGTCCAAGGGAAACAGGCAGGTAATGCAGGAGTCCCCAGAGATCCATTCACTAACCAGTTTTCCATTCTGGATATTGGTGAGGGCGATGGATCCTTGGAGGAGTGCAGCAAGAGCCAAGCCCATGGCACCACAGGTGGCCCAGCTGTACAGGACAGAAGGAAGAAGAGCAGAGGGGCAGTACTGATAGGGGATTCTTTAGTTAGGGGAGCAGACAGATGTTCCTGTGACTGTTAACATGACTCCAATATGGTTTGTTGCCTCCCTGGTGCTAGGGTCAAGGATGTCACAGAATGGATGCAGGACCTTCTTGTGGGGGAGAGCAAACAGCCAGAGGTTGTGGTCCACATTGGTCCTAACGACATAGGTAGGAAGAGGGATTTGGTCCTGCAATCGGAATTTAGAGAGCTAGGAAAAAATTAGCAAGCAGTACCTCTAAAGTAGTAATCTCCTGATTACTCCCAGTGCCATGTGTAAGTGAGTACAGAAATAGGAAGATAAGACCGATGAATACGTGGCTGGAAAGATGGTGCAGGAGGAAAGGCTTTAGATTCCTTGGACACTGGAACTGGCTGTTATGACTAATACAGTTGGTACAGCTGAGTTATTTAAAAATCCCAGAGGGAAACTTTAAACAATTGTCATAACCTATAATTTTAAGTGTTATGCTTGAGATGCGACTCTAAATTCAGGAATCAGACCACCAGTTCTTGAGGTTTTACATTAAACTAAATGAAACATTTTATTAATTTACACAGGTTAAAATATATATGCACATGGCTACAAATGACTACTATCATAACTTTTAACAAATTCCCAAACTAATCTCCATTAAGCTAACAGCAACCCTTAGACTTAACCAGACACCAGGCAAAGCATTTTCACCTTACAAATTCAAAATGAGGTTCTTTTCACTTTGGTTCCTTGGACTCAATTAGAGGCTTACAGCTGCTGTCAATCTCAGATTGCCTCTGCTCTGCACACCCGAAAACTGCTGAAGTTATACCTACCACCACCCACTGAATGTAAATTCTCATTGTATCACCAACTTCTTCTAACAATAAAACCCCTTTCAGGCAGCTCCTTGCCTCAGGGAAATTTCTGTGCTCTTTTGCGCGTATGCGCGAAACAGCATAGGCCTCAACTCTTCCTCCTCCCCCGCCCGCACAGGGAGCGCTGCGCGCTTCCGGGTGCACGTCATGCTGGGCGAGCCTTAATTGGCTCAAAGAGGAGATGGTTTGGGCACAGTCAAGGAATGCTCCCTCAAAAGGGAAGGGTAGGACAAACAAATCCAAAGCTCCCTGGATGGCAAAGAAGATAGAAATTAAGTTAAAGAAGAAAAAGTGTGCTTATGACAGGTGTCAGGTAGCAAATACAATTGAGAACCAAGCTGAATACAGAAGGTTCTGAAGGAATGTGAAAAAGCCAATACGAGAAGCAAAGAGGGATTATGAAAAAAGACTGGCAGCTAACATAAAAGGAACTCCCAAAGTATTCTATAAGCACACCAATAGTAAAAGGTTGGTAAAGGGAGGAGTAGGTCCGATTAGGGACCAAAAAGGGGGTTTACACATAGAGGCAAGAGGCATGCCTGGGTGTTAAATGAATGCTTTGCATCTCTCTTTACCTTTGAGGCATATGCTGCCCAGACCATGATGACAGAGGAGGAAACTCAGTCACTAGAAGGGTTTAAAATTGATAAGGAGAAGGTATTGGATAAGCTGTCAGTAGTTAAAGTTGATAAGACACCGGGACCAGATGAGATGCATCTAAGAATATTGAAGGAAGTGAGAGTGGAAATTGCAGAGGCATTGGCAATAATCTTTCAATGTTCCCTGGATTCGGGGGCGGTGCCAGAGGACTGGAGAATTGCAAACATTATGCCCTTGTTCAAAACAGGTTGTAAAGCTGAGATAGCTGAAGTGACCTGGGAAACTAGGCTAGAGGACAGGTCAATTGAGAAGCGATGGCAGCCATTTAAGGTGATATTTCAGGGTATTCAGAATGAGTACATTCCTGCTGCAGAGAAAAATTCTAAGGGGAGGGACTACCATCCCTGGTTAACTAAAGATGTTAAGGAAAGCATCAAATTTAAGGAAAAAGCATACAACTCCGCAAAGATGAGTGGCAGGACAGATGATTGGACAGAATATAAAGAACGGCAGAGAATGACCAAAAAGTTAATCAGGAGAAAGAAATTAGAGTATGAGAGGAAGCTAGCTAGAAATGTAAAAATGGATAGCAAGAGTTTCTACAGGTGTTTAAAAAGGAGAAGAGTAAGTAAGGTGAGTGTTGGTCCTCTAGAGAGTGACAGTGGGGAGTTAATAGTAGATAATAAGGAAATGGCAGAATAAATGGACAAATATTTTGCTTCTGTGTTCACTATAGAGGATACAAAAAATATTCTAGTAATAGCTGCAAATTGGAGGTGAACGGGAGAAAGGAACTTGGTGAAATTGAAATCACTAGGGAAACAGTACTGAGCAAACTGATGGAGCTGCGGGCTGGCAAGTCTGCAGGTCCCAATGGACTATTTCTTAGGGTCTTAAAAGAGGTGGCTAATGAGGCGTTGGTGTTAATTTTCCAAAATTCACTAGATTCTGAAAAGGTTCCATCAGACTGGAAAGTAACAAATATAACCTTTCTATTCAAGAAGGGAGGGAGGCAGAAAACAGGAAACTATAGGCCAGTTAGCTTGATGTCTGTTGTGGGAAAGTGATCAGAATCGATGGGGATTATAGCTGGGCTATAAAAGAGTTCAAGGCAATCAGGAAGAGGCAGCATGGTTTTGTGAAAAGGAAATCACGTTTAACCAATTTGTAGGAGTTTTTTGAAGGAGTAACATGCGCAGTGGATAAAGGGGAGCCTGTAGAGTTACTATACTTGGATTTCCAGAAGGCATTTGATAAGGTGCCACATCAAAGATTATTATGGAAAATAAAAGCGCATGGTGTAGGGCATAACATATTAGCATGGATAGAAGATTGGCTGGCTGGCAGAAAGCAGAGAGTATGCATAAATGGGTATTTTTCTGATTGGCAGAATGTGACAAATGGAGTCCCACAGGGGGCGGAATTGGAGCCTCAGCTTTTTATGATTTATATCAATGACTTAGAGGGGAGTGAAGACATGGTAGTTAAATTTGCAGATGACACAAAGATAGGTAGGGAAGTACGTTGTGAAGAGGACATGAGGAGGTTGCAGATGGATATAGATAGGTTGGGTGTGTGGGAAAAGATCTGGCAAATGGCATTTAATGTGGCAAAATGTGAAGATGTTCACTTTGGAAGGAAGAACAAAAAAGCAGAGTATTACTTAAATTGAGAACAGCTGCATAATTTTGAGGTGCAGAGGGATCTAGGTGTTCTAGTACATGAGTCACAAAAGTTAGTATGCAGATATAGCAAGTAATTAAGAAGGCTAATGGAATTTTTTAAAATTCATTTTACGGGATGTGGGCTTCACTGGCTGGGCCAGCATTTATTACCCATCCCTAGTTGCCCTTGAGAAGGTGGCAATGAGCTGCCTTTTGAACCACAATAGTCCAGGTGGTGTAGGTACACCACATGCTGTTAGGAAGGGAATTCCAGGATTTTGACCCAGCGTCAGTGAAGGAACAGTGATATATTTCCAAGTCAGGATGGTGAGTGACTTGGAGGTCAACTTCTATGTGGTGGTGTTCCCATCTACCTCGTCCTTCTAGATGGTAGTGGAATGCTATCCTTTATTAGGAGAGGGATTGAATGTAAAAGTAAGGCTGTTATGCTTCAGTTATACAGGGTATTGGTGAGACCGCACCTCAAATACTGTGTGCAATTTTGGTCTCCTTATTTAAGGAAGGATTTAAATGCATTGGAGGCCGTTCAAAGGAGGTTTACTAGATTTATACCTGGAATGAGTGGGTTGTCTTATGAGGAAAGGTTGGACAGACTGGGTTTATTTCCACTGGAGTTTAGGAGAATGAAGGGTGACTTGATTGAAATATACAAGATCCTCAACTGCCTTGACAAGGTGGATGTCGAAAGGATGTTTCTTCTTGTGGGTGAGTCCAGGACTAGTGGGCACTGTTTTAAAATTAGAGGACACCCTTGTAGGACAGAGATGAGGGAATTTTTTTCTCTCAGAGAGTTGTGCGACTTTGGGAATTCTGTGCCTCAGAAGGTGGTGGTAAGGTTTATTAAGTAGGGCCAACTAAAATAATTTTCTTCTTCGATAAAATAGCGAGAGTTCAGGGGATAAAACAGCAAGAGTTCAGGAGACAAAACAGGAGAGTTCAGGGGATAAAAAGCAAGAGCTCAGGAGATAAAACAGTAACAGAAGGTTGTGGAGGTGGGGATATTGAATATTTTTAAGGCAGAGGTAAATAGATTCTTGTTAGGCAAGGGAATCAAAGGTTATCGGGGTTACATGGGAACGTGGAAATCAAAACATAAGACGATCAACCATGATCTTATTGAATGGTGAAGCAGACTCAAGGGGCCAAATGGTCTACTCCTGTTCCTATTTCTTATGCTCCATGTTCTTATGTTCTTAAGATCTGCCCTGCAATTACAGGCCAGTGAGTTTAACTTCAGTGGTGGGGAAACTTCTAGAAACAATTATTTGGGATAGAATTAATAGTCACATGGAAAAATGTGGATTGATTCGGAAGAGTCAGCATGGATTTGTTAAAGAAAATCATGTCTAGCTAACTTGGAGTTTTTTGAAGAGATAACAGAGATGGTTGATGAGGGCAAAGCCATTGATGTGGTGTATATGGACTTCCAAAAGGTGTTCGATACAGTGCCACACAACAGACTTGTGGGGAAAGTTATAGGTCATGGAATAAAAGGGACAGTAGCAATATGGATACAAAATTGGCTGAGGGATAGGAAACAGAGTGTAATGTTAAATTGGTATTTTTCAGGTTGGAAGACGGTTTATAGTGGAGTTCCCCAGGGCTCATTATTGGGACCCTCGCTTTTCCTGATAAATATAAATGATCTAGACCTTGGTGTGCAGGGGACAATTTCAAAGTTTGCGGATGACAAAAAGCTTGGGAGAATTGTAAACTGAGGATGACAGTGTAGAACTTCAAAAGAACATTGACACATTGTTGTAGTGGGCAGATAGGTGGCAGATGAAGTTCAATGCGGAGAAGTGTGAGGTGAAACACTTTGGTACAAAGAAAATGGAGAGACAGTATAAAATAAAGTGTGCTATTCTAAAGGGTGTGCAGGAGCAGAGAGACCTGGGCATATATGTACATAAGTCATTAGGCAGGACATAAGGCAGGACATAGAGAGAGCTGTTTCTAAAGCATACAGTATTCTAGGATTCATTAATAGGGGCATAGAGTACAAAAGCAGGGAGGTTTTGATGAACTTATATAAGACACTGGTTAGACCTCAGTTGGAGAATTGTGCACAGTTCTGGGCGCCACACTACAGGAAGGATGTGAACGCATTGGAGAGAGTGCAGAAGAGGTTTACGAAAATGGTTCCAGGGATGAGACACATCAGTTATGAGGAAAGATTGGAAAAGTTGGGACTGTGTTCCTTGGAGAGGAGAAGGCTGAGAGGAGACTTGATAGAAGTTTTCAAAATCATGAGGGGGCTTGACAGAGTAGGTAGGGAGAAACTGTTCCTGCTCGTAAATGGCTCGAGAACCAGACAGCACAGTTTTAAAGTGTTTTTCAAAAGAAGCAAATGCGAGGTGAGAAAAAACTTTTTCACACAGCAAGTAGTTAGGGTTTGGAATGTACTGCCTGGAAATGTGGCGGAGGCAGGTACAATTGAGACATTCAAGAGATTGGATGATTATTTAAATAGAAACAATGTTCAGGGTGAAGGGGAAAAGGCAGGAGATTGGCACTAAGTTAAAATGCTCAGAGAGCTGGTGCAGACACGATGGGCCGAATGGCCTTCTTCTGCACCATAACAATTCTGCGATTCTGTGATTTCAATTATAACACTGCATCCATTCTGATGAGGGTCTCATTTGAACCATTAGTCGACCTGTCTGTTCACCACAGGGCAACACTTCCAAGTCTGAAGAAGAGTCATGCGGACTTGAACTGTTAATTCTGTTCCTCTCTCCTCAGATGCTGCCAGACCTGCTGAGTTTTTCCAGTATTTTCTGGTTTTATTTCAGATTTTCAGCATCTGCAGTATTTTGCTTTTATTATCACACTTCCAAACAATTGTGTATGAATCATTCCTGAGAGGCATTTCAGTTCCAGAATTTTCTGCTTTTATTTCAGCTATCTAGCATGCCCTGTTTAATTCATTGTGTATAAAATTGCTTTACTTACTACATGGCACAGGTTAGCATGAGTCAATAGTTAATAGAGCACTGAAAGCATCCCAGTCTGAATTGACTATGGTTATTTAGTACCTTTATTGCAGTCCTGTCTAACCACATGACAACAAAATACCATTGAATATAACAGCAGCTTCCTTCGGAGGTCTCCCTGTGATTAATCAAAAGACATTGATGGCTGTAGTGTTTCTCTGCTTTTCTGGTGCCAGTTAGCAGGGTGCTGACTCTCACTTAGCCTCAGGATAGTAAGTTGACTGATTAATTGAAAAAATTAATTGGTTCTATCGGTAGCACTTCTTCCAGCATGGACAATACATGTAAGACTCTTCAGTGCTTTCTTTAATATCCATTAGTTATGATGGCTAAAATCCATAAGTAGAAGAGCAATATTTATAGCAGAATTGTTTTGTAATTTGTGGGAAAAATGACCATGGAGTAATTTTTTAATCAAAAAGGTATTGCGATATTTATTGCAAAGACAGAAAATTCCCTGCTGATTATTTTATAGCGTGCAATGACTTGAAGATATATGATATTATCTAATATCATAAGCCTTTAGCTCCTATGTCATTGTAATGTCTTTATTATTATTTTCAATACAACACACTACCTCCACAATTCCAAGGCCCAACCCCTTGGGGAGCAGTCCCTTCCCAGCAATGCACTATGCTCATTGTATGGTTCATCTCCTGACTCCCTAAAGTTTCTATATCACAAACAAGGCACAAGGTGAACTAGTACTCTCCATTTATCTGAAGGGTACAGTTGAAGCACAACACTCAAGAAGCTTGAACCTATCCAGGGCTGCGCAGTACACTTGACTGTTGCCTCACCCTCTGGCTTAAACATCCACTCCCTCCACCATTGGTGTATCATGGCTGCAGTGGTAAAATCTACACAAAGTACTGCAGCAACTTGCCAAGGATTCTTTGGCAACGCCTCCCAGAGACATGACCTTTATCACTAAGAATGACAAGATTGCACTCCCAAGCCCCACAAGGAAAGCTAACGCTTCTCCTTAGCTGATCTTGCACTCCATCTCATCCCAAAATCACCCGCACTGATTGAAGGGCTCTGTGGGATGGACTGGTACCTGATCCTCCCATTTACTTGGCGGGAGATCTCTCAGCCACACAATTTTCAATCGCTTCCCATCCGGAGTAGGTGTCAAGTCAGCTGGTGGGATTTGAATGTGATCTGGAAATTAAAATACTCAAGGATTCATCTTGGGTGCAACAGGTGAGTTTCCAAGCACTGGTCACCCCCTGTTGTGTTATGGGTTTGCTTGACGTCTCATTGATGAGATCTTGAGATTTGTATGTTTAACCATGAATCATTTATTGGTAATCCTTATCTATGCACACATCCAATCACTGTCATGCATGGTGCTGTTACCATGCAGATAAATTTCTTCTAGGTTGTTCTCTGATTGTCTATTATCATGTGACTCTATACATCATACCATGGGCAGTGCTACTCTCCAGTCCCACCTTAACCCTTGCTCTGCCGAGCACCTTTACATTACAATGGTGTGCAGGCACACACAACACCCACTAAAAACTAACCCACAGTTAAAGCTGAGATTGACGAGTAGAGAGCAAGTAGGTGTGTAGAATCATGGAATAGCTACAGCATAGAAGGAGACCATTCAGCCTGTCGTGTCTTTGCTGGCCTGCTGAAGGAGCAATTCACCTCGTGCCACTGCCCTGCATTTTCCCCATCGCCCTGCAAAGAATTTTCCTTTTCAAACAATGACCCAGTTCCCTTTTGAAAGCTTCAGTTGAGCTTGCCTCCAGCACACTCTCAGGCAGTGCATTCCAGATCATAACCACTCGCTGTGTGAAAAAGGTTTTCCTCATGTCACCATTGCTTCTTTTACCAATTAGCTTAAATCTGTTCCTCTGGTTCTCAATCCTTCACCAATGGGAATGGTTTGTCTTTGTCTACTCTTACATGATTCTGAATACCTGAAGCAAATCTCCTGTTAATCTTCTCTTTTCCAAAGAGAACAGTCCCAACCTCTCCAACCATTCGACAGACGAAAGTTCCTCACCCCTGGATTCATTCTCTTGAATCTTTTCTTCTCCCTCTCTAATTTCTTCACATTGTTCCTAAAGCATTGTGCCCAGAGCTGGATGCAATACTCCAGCTGAGGCTGAACCAGTGTTTTATACACGTTTAACATAACTTCCTTGTTTTTGTACTCTGCGCCCCGATTGATAAACCCCAGGATGCTGTATGTTTTATTAACTTCACTCTCAAACTGCCCTGTCACCTTCAATGATGTATTTACATATATACGCATTCTCCTCTGCTCCTGCATCCCCTGTAGAGTTGTACATTTTACGTTATATTGTCTCTTTGCATTCTTCCCACCAAAATGATTCACTTCACACTTCTGTGCATTAATTTTCATCTGCCACTTGTCCACCTATTCCACCGACCGGTCTGTGACCTTTTCAATTCTACACTATCCCCTTCATGGTTCACAATACTTCCAAGTTTCATGTCATCCACAAATTTAGAATTTGCCCTGCACACCAAGGTCAATGTCATTAATATTAATCAGGAAGAGGAGAAGTCCTAACATCAACCCCTAGGCAACTCCACTATAAGTCTTCCTTGAGCCTGAAAAACAATCGTTTACCACTACTCTTTGTTTCCTGTCAATCAGCCAATTCTGTATCCATGTTACTATTGCCCCTTCTATTCCACGATGTCTAATTTGCTCAAAAGTCCATTTTGCGACATTGTATCAAATGCCTTTTGGAAGTCCAGGTTCACCATTTGAACAGCATTACCCTCATCAACCCTCTCCGTTACTTGATCAAAAAATTCAAGCAAGTTAGTTAAACATGTCTTTCCCTTAACAAATCCATGCTAGCTTTCCTGAATTATCCTGCATTTGTCCAAGTGACTATGAATTCTTTCCCAAATTATCATATCTAAAAGCTTCCCCACCACCAAAGTTAAACTGACTGGCCTGTTGTTTCTGGGCTTATCTTTACACTCTCTTTGGAACAAGGGTATAATATTTGAAATTCTCCACCCATGAGTCTAATGAAGATTGGAAAATTAAGACCCGTGCCTCCACAATTTACATTCTCACTTCCTTCAATATCCTTGGCCACATCTCATGTGGCCCCAGTGCCTTATCAATGTAATTACAGACAGCCTATCCAATACCTCTTGCCATTTTAAAACCTTCAACTGTCTGAACTACCCCCTCATTCACCATCACCTGGGCAAAGTTTTTTTCCTTTGTAAAGACAGAGACAAAAGTATTGTGATGGAATCCGTGGTTTCAAAGCTTGTATTTTTTGAGACAGATCCTATTTGAAAAGGGAAACTGAAACGGGAAAGTGAGAAAAGAAACTGACGCTCCCAGTTGCTAAGGAAACTGGGACTGACATTGAGAATTGGAAACCAAAACTTCTCAATGAAATGATATAAAAGGAGGCAGAGCCATTAGAGTTCAGTAGTAGAAGTTGATGAGTCCAGTGGTGCAGTACAGTCAAGCTGAAGAAAAGGGGCTTCAAAATCTGAGAATAAGTAAATGCACTGATGTTGATTGCAGGTTGTAGCACGATGTCAGATGGTGATGAATTCTGTAACTTGCTAGGGTCTCTGTAAACTGACTGGAAACAAACTGAGGTCCATTGTCCATTGTGTTAGTCTCCAGCAAACCCCATTTTGTAAACATCTTGGCTAGAATGTCAATGAATGAAATGGTATTGATGGAATTTTTTAAAAATTCATTTACAGGATGTGGGCTGGCTAGACCAGCATTTATTGCCCATCTCTAATTGCCCTTGAGAAGGTGGTAGTGAGCTGCCTTCTTGAACTGCTGCAGCCCCTGTAGTGCAGGTACACCCACAGTGCTTTTAGGGATAGAGTTCCAGGATTAATTTGTTGTAGTAGTTCCAGCTATTTGTTATGTAGACCATGATCAACAAGAAGAAAGTGTTGATTCCTAGTGGTTGCTTGCACTTCTCCAAAAATATCAGCTTGGAGTTGTTGCCATGGTTTTGCTGGTCATGGGTTTGGTTATAAAGATCAGGATGAGGTTTAACTGACTTCTCATTGAGTGTACATGCTATGCAGTTGTGACATCATATCCGCATGTGGGTTGAAATGCGTGAGGAGTGACGGAGGTGCGATCTCCGCCTTTGATTTTTCAATGTTGTTTGCTGTGAAATTATCCATTTTCATTGTACAACTTTGTGCAGTACACCTCAAAGAAGCTCCATGATCTCTGTGCTTAGTTGCAAATGTGTGATAAACTCATTTAATACCTCAGCCATGCCCCTGCCTCCATGCGCCAATCCCCTTTTTTTGTTCCTAATCGGTCCCACTCCTCTTACCACCCTTTTACTAATTGTATGCCTATACAATACTTTTGGATTCCCTTCTATGTTAGCTGCCAGTTACTCTTCATGCTTTCCCTCTGAACTTTCTATATTCAGCCTGATTATCAATTGTATGATCCGCCTGATGTCAGTCATAAGTACGTTTTTTTCTGCTTCATCTTTATGTCTATCTCTTTCCTCATCCAGGGTGCTCTGGATTTCTTTGCCTATCTTTCCTCTTCATGGGAATATAGGTGTCTGCAACTCACCAATCTTATTTATCACAATCTATATATTCACATGCATGCACTGAAGCCCTAATTTAGACTTTATTACTTCCTTTATGCTGAATCCACCTAATAGCTTACTATTTCCTATTCTCCCAATATTCTTTGCACCTTGGTAATCTACCTATTGATTCCCATACCAATGCCAAGTTAATTTAAACCCTCCCAATAGCACAAGCAAATTGCCCCACAAGAAAATTGATCCCAGCTCTCTTTAGGTGCAACACATCCAGCTTGTACAGGTCCCATCTCCCCCAGAGTTGATCCTAATGCTCCAAGAATCTAAAACCCTCCCTCCTGCGCCATCTTTCCATTCACATATTCATCTGCTCTATCCTCCTTTTGCTATACTTACTTGCACATGAGAGTAATCTATAGATGACTAATTTTGAGATCCTACTTGCTAATTTCTTACCTAGCTACCTAAATTCTGACTTCAGGACCACATCACTCTTTCTACCTATGTCATTGGTATCAATGTGGACCATGACCACTGGCTGTCCACTTTAGAGTCATAGAGTCACAGAGGTCTACAGCACAGAAAAAGGCCCTTCGGCCCATCGAGTCTGCACCGGTCAAACATGTACCTAGCTACTCTAATCCCATTTTACAGCACTAGGCCCGTAGTCTTGTATGCCATGGCATCACAAGTACACATCCAAATACTTCTTAAATGCTATGAGGGTTTCTGCCTCTACCACCCTTTTAGGCAGCGAGTTCCAGATTCCCACCACCCTCTGGGTGAAAGAAGTCTTCCTCACATCCCCTCTAAACCTCCTGCCCCTTACCTTAAATCTATGCCCCCTGGTTATTGATCCTTCCATCAAGGGGAAAAGTTCTTTCCTCTCTACCCTATCTATCTCCCTCATAATTTTATACACCTCAATCATATACCCCCTCAATCTCCTCTGCTCCAGGGAAAATAGCCCCAGTCTATCCAATCTCTCCTCATAACTAAAACTCTCCAGCCCAGGCAGCATCCTGGTAAATCTCCTCTGCATTCTCTCTAGTGCAATCACATCCTTCCTAGAATGCGGATTCCAGAACTGCCCGCAATAATCTAGCTGTGGCCTAACCAGCATTTTATACAGTTCCAGCATAACCTCCCTGCTCTTATATTCTATGCCTTGGCTAATAAAGGCAAGAATCCCATATGCCTTCTTAACCACTTTATCTACCTGTCCCGCTACCTTAAGGGACCGGTGGACGCGTACACCAAGGTCCCTCTAATCTTCAGTACTTCCCAGGGTCCTAGCATTCATCGTGTATTCCTGTGCCTTCTTTGTGCTGCCCAAGTGCATCACCTCACACTTATCTGAATTAAAATCTATTTGCCACTGATCAGCCCTTCTCACCAGCCCACCTATATGTAAGGGGGAAAAGCTATCCTCCTCACTATTTACCACTCCACCAATTTTCATGTCATCCACAAGCTTACTGATCAACTTTCCTACATTCGAGTCTAAATCTTTTATATATATCACAAATAGCAAGGGACCCAACACCGATCCCTGTGGAACGCCACTGGACACAGGTATCCAGTCACAAAAACACCCCTCGACCATCACCCTCTGCTTCCTGCCACTCAGCCAATTCTGGATCCAATTTGCCAAATTGCCTTGGATCCCATGGGTTCTTACCTTCGTTATCAGTCTCCCATGCGAGACCTTATCAAAAGCCTTGCTGAAGTCCAAGTAGACTACGTCAAATGCATTGCCCTCATCTACACACCTGGTCACCTCTTCAAAAAATTCAATCAAATTGGTTAGACATGACCTCCCCTTATCAAAACCATGCTGACTGTCCTTGATTAATCCCTGCCTCTCCAAGTGTAGATTAATTCTGTCCCTAGAATTGTTTCCAATAGTTTCCCCACCACTGAGGTTAGACTGACTGGCCTGTAGTTCCCTGGTTGATCCCTTCCTCCCTTCTTGAAAAACTGTACCACATTGGCTGCCCTCCAGTCCTCTGGCACCTCTCCTGTGACACCTCTCCTGTGGCCAGAGAGGTATTGAAAATTATTGCCAGTGCCCCTGCTATCACCTCTCTTGCCTCTCAACAGCCTGGGATACATTTCATCCAGGCCTGGAGATATATCTACTTTTAGGACCACTTAGAACCTCCTCCCTTTCTATGCTAATTTATTTAATTATATCACAGTCCTTCTGTCTGATTTCCATACCCAAGTCATTCCTGTCACTTGTGAACACCAACACAAAGTATTCATTTAGAACCCTACCTACGTCTTCTAGCTACACACGTAAATTACCATTATAGTCCTTAATGCGCCCAACTCTTTCTCTAGTTATCCTCTTACTCTTGATGTACTTGTAAAATAACTTTGGATTTTCCTTTATTTTACCTGCCAATGTCTTTTCATGCCCCCTTTTTGCTCTCCTAATTTCCTTTTTAAGTTCCCCCCTGCACAATCTATACTTTGCTAGGGCTTCTGTTGTTTTGAGCCCCCGGTATCAGCCATAAGCCTCCCTTTTTCTCTTTATCCAATCCTGTATATCCCTCAACATCCAGGGTTCCCTGGATTTGTTGGTCCCACCCTTTGTCTTTACTGGAATATGTTGACCCTGTACTCTCCCTATTTCCTTCTTGAATGAGTCCCACTGCTCTGACGCAGATTTACCTAAAAGTAGCTGCTCCCAGTCCACTTTGGCCAAATCATATCTGATCTTATCAAAATTGGCTTTCCCTCAATTTAGAACTCTTATTTCTGGCCCATCCTTATCCGTTTCCATAACAACCTTGAATGTAATGGAGTTATGATCACTATCTGCAAAATGTGCCCCCACTGATACCTCTACCACTTGCCCGGCTTCATTCCCTACAATTAAGTCCAGGACTGCCCCCTCTCTTGTAGGGCCTTCTACGTACTGGCTTCAAAAGCTCTCCTGGATGCATTTTAAGAATTCCGCTCCCTCTAAACCAATCATACTATGACTAACCCAGATAATGTTGGGGAAGTTGAAATCCCCCACTATTACTACCCTATTATTTTTACACTTCTCTGAAATTTTCCAACATATCTGCTCTTCTATTTCTCTCTGACTGTTTAGGGGCCTATAGTACGCTCCTTCTCCCCTCAGAGTGCTCTGTAGCCATTCGGTGATATCCTTGACCCTGGCAGCAGTGTAACTGAGAGAACATGCCAGATCTCAGTGAAAAGAGGGCCTATTCCTTTTCATTGAGCTGGTTTTGGAGCATTTTCAGGTTTAAATAAGACATGGGGACATTGTATTTTAACCTGCATTTCATAGCATACTGTAGACTGAGAGATTGCTACTTCATGAACAATGTACAAAAGTGACAACAATCACACAATTAGTCATCTTTTGCTGTGCTTGCTGTACATTGTTTCTACTCAGATTTTCCCCACTCCTATCTTTTTATATTCATTCACCAGATGTGGGCATCATTGGCTAAACCAGCATTTATGCCCATCCCTAATTGCCCTTGTTCAGAGGGCATTTAAGAGTCAGCCACATTATTGCAGATCTGGAGTCACATACAGGCCAGACCAGGTAAGGACACCAGATTTCTTTCCCTAAAGGACATTAGTGAACCAGATGGGCTTTTACAACAATCAACAATGGTTTCATGGTCATCATTAGGTTGAATTCCAGATTTTTATTTAATTCAAATTTCACCATCTGCCATGGTGGGATTCAAACCCAGGTCCCCAGAACATTATCCTGGGTCTCTAGATTACTAGTCCAGTGACAATACCACTATGGCACCACCTCCCCCATAAGACATTTTGCCCAGGCCAACTTCCTTCAATAACATTTCTTAGCTCTATTCTGTGAAGGGGATAGTTCTGGCAGCTCTTTGAGATCTTACTTACTCAACCTCCAGTCCTTTTGGGAAGTGTAGCAGTCCTTTAAAAGCTGCTGCTGTCCTGAAATCCCCATGAATTTCAGGTGAAAGAACTGTTATATGGGAAAAAATATACATGGAGTACATTTTAATGACCTGTCCATGCAGAATCAGGCAGGGTTGGGCTGCCACTCTACTGGTGCAGATTCTTCAAGGAGCACTAAGAGCATGAATGATTAGGCAATTGATCCATAAATAAACTCTTTGTACAATGGTTTTCCAGAAAGCCAACTAGAGAGTGTATAATGAACAATAAAAATGCCTAGCTTACACAATTTGTGATTTACACAAATACAATTTTTAAAAAAAAGTTGAATGACTCTGGTGGAATTCGTGAAGTATTTTAGTTCCATTATTTTATTTATAATATAGTCACTTAATAAGTATTGCAACATACTTCAAAGTGCCCCCTGTTCTCAAAGTAAGTTGGTGCTTGGTATCCTTTATCCTCTATGTAATCACCATAAGTAGAAATGGTATCTTTGGGGACTTAATGTCTTCATACATAAATACTAACTTCTAATGTATTCATAACAAATTATGTTGTCTGATCCTTTTAAAGAGCACTTAACCAACTTATTTTAAATGAGTTAACAAGCTTCTGAATTTCAAGATGCAGATAAATAACTGCTAAATATCTATTATTTAGTCCAGCTCCACTTTTGTTTGTCCCACTTCAGTTACTAAATCTCCAGTAACTGTTTTTCCTCCCATTCTTTCACAATTATGTTGAGAGTTCTCCCCAAGTTCCAGGCTTAGTTACCTTCTTTTCCTAATTTATGTATTGTCCTTTGGTAACACTATCCATTGACACATGGTCAGTCAATATATGTATGCTGACAACATGGGGTTCCGAATGACCTCTTTGATATCACAAACACCTCTCTTTATTAGATTCCCTGTCAAATATCACATTATACTTGAGCCAGAACCTTCTTCAATGAAATATTACGAGGAATCAAAGCCATTCCTGTCAAATATTCACCTCCTGACTCCCCAAAGCCTGTCCACCATCTACAAGGCACAAGTCAGGAGTGTGATGGAATACACTTCACTTGCCTGGGTGAGTGCGGCTCCAACAAGCTGAACACCATCCAAGACAAGGCAGCCTGCTTGATTGGCACCCCATCCACAAACTCCCACCACCATTGACGCACAGTGAAGCAGTGTGTACAATCTACAAGATGCACTGCAGGAACTCACCAAGACTCGTTAGACAGCACCTCCAAACCCACGACCTCTACCATCTAGAAGGACAAGGGCAGCAGATGCATGTGAACACCATGACCTGGAAGTTCCCCTCCAAGCCACTCGTCATCCTGATTTGGAAATATGACACTGTTCCTTCACTGTTGCTGGGTCAAAATCCTGGAACTCCCTCCCTAACAGCACTGTGGGTGTACCTACACCACATGGACTGCAGCGGTTCAAGACGGCAGCTCACCACTACCTTCTCAAGGGCAACTAGGGATGGGCAATAAATGCTGGTGACACCCACATCCCATGAATGAATAAAAATGAATCTTTAAAATACTGCAAATCCTGGAAATCTGAAATAAAAACTGAAACTGCTGGAAAAACTCAACAAATCTGGCAGACTCTTCTTCGGGACTGCTCCATTCTGTTCCGAAGAAGAGTCACATTTGCCTCAAAATATTAACTCTGTTACTCTTTCCACAGATGTTGTCAGATTTTCTGAGTTTTTCCAGCACTTTCTGTTTTTAATCCACATTCTTAGGTGGTTGTTTGCTTTGGTGTGAGTAGTCAATACACAGTCTTAAATGAAAACAGGAAATGCTGGAAATACTCGGCAGTCAGGCAGCATCTGTGGAGACAGAAATCGAGTTAAAGTTTCAGATCAATGACCTTTCATCAGAACCATGATGAGAGTCACTGACCTGAAACGTTGGGTTGAATTTTACCACAGGCTTTTGGACCTCGGTGTCAAGGGACTTGCTGGCAACAGGACCAGTTCAGTGACTTTATTGCAGACAGCCATCTTTGGGCCCAGCATCCAGTTAAGGATGACACACCAGTTCTTGATGCTGCTCGTCCAATTAGTGGGCTGGCAGCTCTGAAGACTCAGCAATGACACCAGGAGAGGTGATCGCTGCTGAGGTAGGCAGGACAACTTGATCTTGCGACAAGAAAATGAATAAGAACTTGAAAGAATCAGGGGTCCGAGAGGAAAACCATCTGGGGAGATGCTCTTCCCTGCCAATGGCCTCACTTTTGGGCTATGGAGCCTCCGACTCTAATGGAGCCCGAGCTACCACAGAAAGGCTGCCACTATTAAGCTGGTGGCCTCCCCACAAGGCAGAGGGTCGCTCCATTATCAGCAAAATGACGGTCGGCCTATTAAATGCTGCTTGACCTGCTGGGTATCTCTGAACTTTCCTGTTTTTATTTCAAATTTCCAGCAAACATAGTATTGTACTTTTGTATTACAGATCAGTTGTAAGGGTGGCCGAGTTGCTGTTATTGATGATAGACTTGATCAGCAGATACTTCTTGTGTGGAAACATTGGGAAGAACTTCCAGGTCAGCGAGCTGGGGCGGGGCCTGCTCGCTGACGCGTAAAATGACGCGCGGTGACGTTGGGTGGGTGTCCCGACGTCACTGTGCATCATTTAGATTTTCAGTTCGCCAGGCGCACAGCCGACTCAGCTGTGCACCCACTGAACTGTCCAAGGCCTACTAAGGCCTGTTAAAAACTAATTGAACTAATAAAATGAGCTGCCCGTCCAACCTTAAGGCTGGTGGGCAGGCGAAGAGCCCAGGCGGCCTTCGCATTTTTCATGGAACCTCATCCATGGGCGCGATGAGGTTTCATGAAGTGTTTAAAAATTCAATAAATGTTTTTTTTTAATTCATTCACATGTCCCAGCTCATGTGACACTGTCACATGAGGGGACATGTTTTAAAAGTTTTTATTTCTCTATTTAGATGTTTAAAACTTAAACCAATCTCCCTGAGGCACCTCAACTCAGGGAATCCCCTCCTGCCTGCACAGGGAGCACTCAGCGCTTCCGGGTGTGCGTCACGCTGGGCGGGCCTTAATTGGCCTGCCCACGTAAAATGGCGGCACAGCCCCGATCGTGGGCGCCGATCGGGTTCGCGCCTGCCCCCAGCCACTCCCGTACAACACCCCCCGGCGAGGGGAGATTCCTGCCCATTAGGTTTATTTACAATGTACAGCAGCAACTACATGTGTGCTTTCAACTCCAACTCTATCTCCACACTGACTGCTAAGGTAGCCCAAGCTACTCTCCTATTGATTACTACAAATCAAATGATCTTCCTTAACCAGTATCATTCTTAAAGGTACATTACACACTAAATAAAACCATAATTACTACATTCCTCCCCCTTTAACTTGGCTATACATATATTTAGAAGTACAAATTTTTCAAGACAAGATAATATTTACACTGGGTTAAAGAATTTACAAGTTTAGTCTTTCAGATGGTTTCCTGGTATGTGTGAAACGCTGCAGCTCCACAACTACAGATTCCTTCTCAGGAACCTCCTTTTCCAGAGTTGTCTGAACATCAGGTGTTTCGGTGGGCACTTGCAGTTCTGTATCCTCAACTCTTACAGGAACATCAGACATGTCAGTCCTGGGTTGAGAATCCTCAACAGGAAACGCAGACCCGATCAAGATCACTGGTAGAACCAAATCTTGGTGATTTGTCTTTCTCTTCCTTAAATGGTTCACATGGTTCCGAATGATTAGTCCTTCCACCTCCATGTGGTAAGATAGAGGTCCAGCCACTGCACTTATTTCACCCGGTAACCACTTTGGTCCTTCCCCAAAGCTCTTCATGTATACTAGCTCTCCCACGATAAATTTCCTTTCACAAATATGCCTGTCATGTCGAGTTTTCTGACTTCCTTGACGCCTTTCCACCTTCCCCTCTAAATTCAGCATTATTAAGCTCAATCTCGTCCTGAGACAGTGGGCAGGATTTTCTCCTCGGCGATTTGGGGGGCGGGGCCTGCTTGCCGAGGGGAAAATGATGCGGGATGAGGTCCCTTTAAATTTTTAGGAAGGCGGGCGGACAGCAAAATCAGCTGTCCCCCCACCGACCTGTCAATGGCCAATTGAGGTAATTAATTAATTAATTTAATTAAGATAATTAAAGACCCTGCCCGTCTAAGCTTAAGACTGGCGAGCAGGCCAGGAGCCCCAGTGGGCTTCTGATTATTCCTGAAACTTCATCCACTGGCGGGATGAAGTTTCATGTCCGTTTTTTAAACATTTAAACATTGTCACATGAGGGGGACATGTTAATAATTTCAATATTTATCTATTTTTAGGCTTTACTTACCTGTCACGAATCTCCCTGAGACAGGACTTCACCTCAGGGAGCAGTGCGCTCTTTCACGCACTTTGACAGATGGGGAATCCCTCCCCCACCCGCATAGCGCTTCCTGTCGGGGATGCCGCTGGATGAGCCTTAATTGGCCCGCCCACTCAAAATGGTGGCTGGCCCCGTTTCGCTGGCGGGGGTCAGCTGTCCACCCGCTGCCGAACTGGTGGGGCCTGCGCGCCATCCGAGGGCAAAATTCTGCCCAGTGTTTCAACAATAACTCCACAGGTGTGGCACCTGTTGTTGTATGAGGGGTAATCCTGTAGTGAAAAAGAAAGCATGCTAGCTTGGTTGCCAAGGAATTGCCGGTTAGCTTTCTCGTGCCTGCCGTGAACATGTGAACCGCTCTTTTGGCCAGTCCATTTGAGGAAGGGTGGTCCGGTGCAGTTTTTACATGAGTGATACCGTTGCGGCTGATAGCCATTGAAACTCAGCTCTCGTAAATGCCGTGACGTTATCGGAAACAACTACTTCTGGTAGTCCGTGAATGGCAAAACTTTGACGTAGTTTCTCAGTTGTAGTGGACGACTTTGATGACTTCACCTCATATATGCCCAATCAATTTGAATCAGCATCGACAATGAGAAGAAACATTGTTCCCTGGGAAGGTCCAATGTGTAACCGCATCCAGAGTCTACTTAGACACTCCAATGGGTGTAACAGAGCTGTAGCTGGCAACTTTTGCTGTTGCTGACATAACGCACAGTGCTTTACTAAGCTCTCTATTTCGCCAACCATCACAGGCCACCATAGATAGCTGCATACCATGGTTTTCATTTGGGAAATTCCTGGGTGGGTACTGTGTTGTTCAATTAAAAGCGGCTCCCTTCCCTTTGTAGGGACTATCATTCGTGCTCCCTAAAATAAGATGCCATCCTGGCTGGTTATTTCATGTCTTCTGTTGAAGTACAGTTTCATTTCATCAGATACGGGCTCCTATGACCAACCATATAGCACTTGTTCTCGTACCTGAGGTAGGACTGGGTCCTGACTTGTTCAGTCTCTGATCTGTCGAGCACATGCCGGCAAGGAATCTAAGAAATTTAACAGTAAAAAAAGTTCCTGTGGAACTGGGACATGCTCATCATTTTCTTGTAAAGGCAAACGACTAAGGACATCAGTGTTTCTGGTTTGACTGCCAGGCCTATGCAAGAAAGTGGTTCGTACGCTGCCAGAATTAAAGCCCTATTAAAATTTCTGTATCGCCTGTATCATGCCACCTTCTTTCTAGCGCAGACTTTAATCTCGACCTTCTTTTTGACTTCACTATTGGTCAGAATTCTCTCAGATGCAAGCTCAACTTGTCTGAGCTCAGAGGATGAGTCTCCCACAATTTCATTATCTGTCTGCTTCTTGGAAAATTCTGTGACTTTTGCCTCCAAAGCCTCTTTGGCTTCATTAGCTGATTCTTCAGCCCTTCAGTTTCTTTTTTGTATTGGTTTGCTGCCTCCTGGAAAATTGAGCATTGTTGTGTCTTCTTTGCCAACCCATTCTTCAGTTTGTTCAGAGAAGTGCTGAACTCTCTCTGTTTCTCTTCATACTTTTCCAGAGGTACAAACTTTGACCTAAGGGAATCTTGTAGTGTGTGAAGGTCTTTCAACAAAGGTTGCTCACCTCGTCTCGAACTCTGTCAGCAAAGCAGGATCTCTTCAAGTTTCTTCTGCTGTTCTTCCAGGTTTTGGCTTAACACAGCCTGTAGTTCTTCAGGCTAATGAGTCCTTAGACACTCCTTTTTCAAAATAGGAATGCTTCCAGCTTCCTTTTAGAATCTCAGTGGCCAATCAAGGTTGATTTCCCTTAGCCAATTTTGCCCTAGAAGGCTTGGTCCTCTACCAACACTGGTAGCTTTGCCGATTAGCTTCCGTAATGGACAGTTACTCTGCTTATCCCTTTTACTTGCATCTCTTCACCCATATATGTTTTGAGTTTGGCAGCTGTTTCTTCTAAACTTAATTGATGTTTACCATTATTCAGATATCTGAAGGTATGTTCTCCAATTACTATAGTGGAAGCTCTTATGCCCATTTTCATTCTAACAGGTTTGCCATTTACTTTCACTGTGACAAATATTGTTTCTGAACTTTCCAACTTTCAGATTAAACAACGAGTAAATGTCTGAATTTGTTGTTTCAGGCTCTTCTACATTGTAGATTTCATTGAGCGTCTTCTTTTGTTTACAAGCCTGCTTGAATCTTTCCTTGCATTGGCTCATTATATGTCCATTTCTGTGGCAATGGTGGCAGTTGATTTTTTAAAACTGCCAATTGCTAGAAGATTGCTTGTTTCTACCTCTATTGAAATTATTCTTCCATTTCACTGCTAAATTATGGTTCTTTATTGTTTGGTCAGCGAGGGCTGTTTCCCACTTCTCGGCAGAGTCCTTCATTTTCACACCCTTTTTGGCTGGGGTTTCCCGCCCGATGTAGAGGACAGCACCATTTTGCGCACCCTGTATTGCTTTTGAACCTGTTACCATGCCTTCCATGGCCAGTGCTATCTCTAGTGCCTTCTTGAAATCCAGATTCACTCAGACAATAATCTTTTCTGAATAATGTCCTCATTCACACCACACACTAAACGACCTCTGAGCGTGTTGTTTAAAGTCATACCTAACTCACAACGTTCCATTAGCTGCTTCAAATTTGCCATGTAGCTTGCAATTGTCTCACCCAGAGCTCTATTTCGCGAATTAAACCTGAACCTCTGCATCGTGACTGAGGGCTTTGGTTGAAAATGACCCTTCACGAGGTCCAGCAATTCATCGAAATTCTTCGAATCTGGGGCACTGGGTGCCGTCAAACTTCGAATCAGACTGTAGGTTTTGCTCCCACCAGCACCTACGAGGATCGCTCACCTCTTCTCTTCCCCTGTAATCTTGTTCGCTTGAAGAAAGAACGTGAGGTGTTCTATGTAATGAGACCAATCATCTGTAGTTGGTTCAAAAGGATCAATTCTCCCAAATTGTGGCATTTTGAGGGGAGATTACTTCATCGATTCTAATGGAGCTTGGTACTTACAATCACTGGGCGAGGTACAGTGCCAATCCTGTTTTATCATCAACACCAGTCTGTTGTAAGGGTGGCCAAGCTGCTACCATTGGTAATAGAGTTGGTCAGCAGACACTTCTTGAGTGGAAACATTAAGTTTATTTACAATGTACTCAGCAGCAACTACACGTGTGCTTTCAACTCCAGTTCTATCTCTGCACTGGCTGCTGAGATGGCCCACGGTGCTCTCCTATTGGTTATTCCAAATCATGTAAGCTTCCTTAACATGTATTATTCTTAAAGGTACATTACACACTAAATAAAACAATAGTTACTACATAATCACAGCCTTGATTTGCTGCATGACTCAGAAATGAGCTCCAAGCCACCATCCTACCCTACAGTTTAATGTCAACAACATTATCGATCATTACCCAGAGCTCATTTGTACCATTAATGAAACCTTTATCTGCACCTACGTTACCTGTAGTCTTAACTTCTCTCTCCACACCTGTTGCCCAAATTGTTGCATTTTTCCAGCACTTTCTCTTTATTGTGATAGAAGAAGTGGACATTAATTTAAATTACCTAGTGGGAGTACTTGATAGTGACTCAAATAGAAAGTGTTGTACTCCTCAGCATTAACTTCTCTCAGCTTCATCAGTGCAAAATTCAGAAAAAATAGTTAAAAAGAACATCATTCTTATATATTTAAAGTGAAATTAGATGATACCAGGGCCCTATTGAACTGTAAATATTGTCTCAACGTTATTAGTTTCCCTAGCTCAATTATTGTGATTAATGCAATGGATTTATGTAGGTTATATCATTGGCAGATGATCTGAAATGGCATCTTAAATAACAGCCCAATATAATTAAAGTCATGGCAAAGTAAGCTGCAAGGTACATTATATTTATCTGCATGACACTAAATGATAACAATCTGCATTTGTATAGCACCTTTAAAATGTCAAATATGCTTCACACAACTGTTGCCATTATCATAAAATTGACAGTGACCTACATAAAGGGGTATCAAGACAGGTGGAGGTCGATTTTAAGGATTGTCTTAAATGAGGAGAGAGGCAGAGAACAGAGGGGATGAGAGAGGGAATTCCAGAACAAGGCCAAGGCAACTGAAGGCATGGTCACCAATGGTGGAAAGATGAAAGTGGGTGAATGGATAAAAAGTCGGAATTGGAGGAGCAGAGAGATCTTTCAGGGTTGTAGGGCTGGAGGAGTATGCAGAGATACAGATGGGTGAGGTCATAAAAGTATGCAAGGATGAGAATTCCAAAATTGAGGCATTGGCAAACCAAGAACCAATAGGTCAGTGAACACAGGGCCAATAGGTGAATGGGATTTGGTGTGAGTTAGGATATAGGCAGCATTTTGGCACTTGAGTGAGGTACTAGAGGAGAGGAAGATTGGAGTAGAATAATTGTAGTGAAAGAAAAATTTTAAAAAACAAAGATGTTAATAGTATTCATTCTGTCAACATAACTAGTGTGCAAGTTACATTTAAACGCTGCATTCAATACCCAACATAAACTATCTATGAAATATGTAAAATGCAACACCATTGATTGTACATTATACATGATCTTTCACTTATAGGAAGGACTATGATAACTCACTCCCACCTGCAGGGCTCATGAATAATGGGCCTTTTACAAGAGCAAAAAGAACTTTCATAATGCCTTGTCACTGTGGCAATATTTCACAGTCATTCTGCGGGCTTTGGTGGTACAGTAATTTCATTACTGTCAGTGCAAAAATTCACTGCAGTGAATTATCACACTACATCCAGAATGACTTTGAAAATGTCGATAATATCCATTGATTAAACAGGATATAACACTGATGACATTGTGTTACCACCATTAGTTGTCATGCTTGAGTTATGCCCTTTTACTTATGGAAGGAAAAACGGCACTGGTATCGGCGGGACTGTATTTTTTTTATGTGAGCCCTGGTGGTCTAAGTGAGTGAGAATGTCTCACTACAAAGAATATAAATTGAAATTAAACTAACAGCAATAGATATGAGCATTCCCATTTTAGTTTGTCTCATACGTAGGCTGCAAAAACCCTGGCCAGTTTCCAGTCTTTTGAATGAATTTTGCTGCTCTTTGAGGTGACGGATGTCAGTGCTACAGAACAAGCATTTTGTATATGCTATCATGCCTTTCCGGATCAGTTGTGGCATTTCTGCACTTTAAACTGACCTCCTGTCCGCCTGTTTAATGGATGTTAAAAGATCCCATTACATGACTCAAAAAAAGGGCAGATTATTTTCCTGGTGTCCTGGCTATCGTTTCCTTCTCAACCAATTCACCAAAAACAGGATAACATGTTGATCATTTCAGTGATGTCCGTGGAATCTTGCTGTTTACAAAATAAAAGCCGTATTCACCACACATCAAACGTGACTGTGTTCGTTGTATGTGAGCTACTTTGAGACTTTCCTGAGGCAGATGATAAAATATTATACGCAACATGGTTGAGTTCTTCTTAAAGTTCCATGGCAAAATTAAATGGTACAATTTTAAAGGGAATACAGAAACAAAAAGACCTGAGTGTTCAAATCCACAAATCTTTGACCATTGCAGGTCAAGTTGATAAGAATGTTTAAGCATACATGTTCTGTGTGGTTTTTAAATAGTGGCATAGATTAGAAAAACAAAAAAAAAATGCCATATCTTTATAAATCACTGGATGGACCCCAGTTAGAGTATTGTATCCAATTCAGGCCACCACCCTTCATGAAGGATGTCAAGGCCTTGGAGAAAGTGAGGTGATTTACTAGAATGGCAGAGATGAGGGGCTTCAGTTAAGTAGAAACAAGGACAGTGTGTTTATCTAGTGCCATTAAAGTAATAGAAGTCCCAAGGCGCTTCAGAGGAGCACTATAAACCAAAATTTGACACTGAACTACAAGCCTAACAAGCAATATTCATAGACTCTACTTCCACTGCTGATTGAAGAACTCCAAAGACTCACAACCCTCCGAGAGAAAAAAATTCTCCTCATCTCTGTTTTAAAGAGGAAGAGGAAACATCCTCTCCACATCCACTCTGTCAAGACCCCTCAGTGTCTTAAAGGTTTCAATTAAGGTGCCTCTTATTCTTCTAAATTCCAGTGGATACAAGCCTAACCTGTCCACCCTTTCCTCATAGGACAACCCGCCTATTCCTGGTATTAGTCCGGTAAACCTTCTCTGAACTGCTTCTAACGTGTTTTCATCTTTCTTTAGATAAGGAGACCAGTACTGTACACAATACTCCAGATGTGGCCTCACCAGTGCCCTGTACAACTGAAGCATAACTTCCCTACTTTTGTAATCAATTCCCCTCACAATAACTGGTAACATTCTATTAGCTTTCCTAATTACTTTACCTGCATACTAACATTTTGTGATTCATGCACTAGGACATCCAGATCCCTCTGAATCTCAGAGCTCTGCAATCTCTCACCACTTAGATAATAAGCTTCCTTTTTATTCTTCCTACAAAAATAAACGATTTCACATTTACCCATGTTATATTCCATTTGCCAGATCTTTGCCCACTCGCTTAACCTATTTATATCCCTTTGTAGCCTCCTTACATCCACTTCACAATTTACTTTCTAACTACCTTTGTGTTGTTAGCAAATTTAGCCACCATTCCTTCTTTCTTTTCATCCAAGTCATTAATATAAATTGTAGAGGACATCATGGCGGGCCTCCACAGCGTTCAAAAGGCACTTGAGGGATGTGTCACTGACATGGGGGGCGGGCGGTGGGGGGGGTGGGGTGGTGCAGTCGTTTTGCCTTTCGGGGCCATCCTGTCTTCCGTGCGGCAATCCTGGGCTGGAAGCACTTAGAAGTATGCACGTGGCTGCACTTTAAACATGGCGCCCGGCATGATGAAGCAGCTCGGTGATGGCGTGGTGGGCGAATGAGAGCCCTCCCACCATGGAAATGGTGTGTTTCTCGGGAATGCATAATTAATGCGTCGGGTTTGGGATGATTCGGCGGGAAAAGCCGCCATTGCGGCCGGCAGGCAAAGCGTTGTTTTACCCAGTGCAAATCTGGGACGATTCCACCCAATGTCATTCGTGACTCCTAAGAGATGTTTCAGTTTGGTGGAAATCTAATTGGGGGCATTCACAGATGCAGTCCTGAGAATGATTGGTATGGATTTGGGAGGTGACAATGCATTCAAGGACTTTGGAGAGGGCATTGGGCATTCAGTTGCAAGGAACTTGAGGTCAAGGGGTTTCTTTTGAGGTGAAAGGTATTGATGCTGAATTTGAAGAAGCAAGGGACCTGAATAGAGAAAGAACATCAACAGTGTTAGAATGATATCTCTCAAGACTGAATTTTTCTTTTACAAAGTGGAAGGACATGGCATAATCCAGACATTTGGATGTTAACCTGGGATTTTTTTTTAAAGGTCATAAATCAGTAAGCAGGTCTCATCTAAGAAATCACCTGACCTTTATGGTACTTGAGAAAGATGTGATTGTTTGTTATGAACTGCAATCCCTTCAATTGATGGAGGGTAAAATGGAAAGGAAAGGCTGGTAACTTGCTGGAAATCACATGGGAGAGAGGGGGAAAAAAATTAAGTTGTGAACCTGCTTATTTTGAAGGCAGCCTTGTTGGGGAACAAGCTGAGGAACGAAGGCTACCCTAATTGGCTCCCTGTCTCTACCTTGTCTGTAATTGTGTGTGGCTATTAAACTGTAGCCAGAGAACCCTCATCTGAGTGTAACTAGTCTGCATTTGGACCTGCAAAGCTGAGACTAATTGGTGAGAGCTTCCACACATCCACTGGGACCACCAGCCCATCCTCACACAAGAGAACTCCAGGTCGACAGCATCGTGACCTTGCAGACATTATCCTTTATTTTATAACTCCCATCCTCCAAAGCCCATCTCTACAGACAGACTCTATCTGTTTGTCCTTTTTTTGTTTGTGTGTGTGCTGGGGGAACTCTTTAGGAAGAGATAGATAGTTACACTCCCTGATTACGATTGTGTGTTAACCAGTACTTGCAACTTGTTAAAAGAAGTTTTGAGTCTCTTTTCTTCTGGGTACCAGAAGTATAGGTACACAATTGGCCATTTCAGTGAGAAAATTAGACATTTAAATTAACAGTACGGCCTGCGGAGTAATGGAGCTTGCTAATTTGCGCACTCCTCCCATCCTGGTCATAATAACAGTCTTGTGCTAACATGGGAACCAGGCAAGGAAGTCTAAAGTAGTTTAGTGGAAGTAGAGTCGAGGGGGTACGAGGTGGATCTCATGGTCTGGAGTAGCTGAGATTGTTCTCCCCAGAGCAAAGAAGGTTTAGGGGAGATTTAACAGAGGTGCTCAAAATTATGTAGCATTATAATACAGTAAATAATGAAAAACTATTTTCAGTTGCAAGAGGATCAATAACCAGAAGATGCAGTTTTAAGGTAATTGATAAAAGAACTGGGGAGAGATGAGGAGAAATCTTTTTATGGTGCGAGTGGTTATGATCTGAAATGTGCTGCCTGAAAAGATGTTGGAAGGAGTTTCAGTCGTAACTTTGAACAGGGGATTGGATACACGTTTGAAAAGGAACAATTTTCAAGGCTTTGGGGAAAGAGCAGGAGAGTGAGACTAATTGGATAACTATTTCAAAGAGCTGGAACAGACACAATGGATCAAATGTCTTCCTTCTCTGCTGCAAGAGACCATGACAATAGTGGGATCTGTTTTCCTTTTCAGCCAAAAATATAGGTTAAACGACATTTGTGTTTGTTATTTTCAAGACTAACAAAACATTTGGGCAGTTGGTGGTTCTTGAAATATGCTATTGCATTCTATCCAACATGACATTCAATCCCACCACACATACCCCAGAAGTAACCATTGTAGTTTTTTAAAAAATGCATTTGTGGGACACAGGCATCACTGGCTAGGCCAGCATTTATTGCCTATCCCTAATTGCCCCTGTTTAGGGGGCATTTAAGTGTCAGCCACATTGCTGTGGGGTCAAGAGCCACACTTACTAGGCCAGACCAGGTAAGGATGCCAGATTTCCTTCCCCAAAGGACATTACTGATAGTGAACCAGGTGGGTTTTTCTGACAATGATCCTGTGGTCTTCATCAGACTTTTAATTCCAGATTTTTATAGAATTCAAATTCCACCACAGCAGGATTCAAACCCAGGTCCCCAGAATATTACCCTGGGTCCCTGGATTACAAGTCCAGTGACAACACCACTATGCCACCACCTGCCCACTTCACACCCACAACAATATTGGTAGGATATCTTCCCACCATTGCTGAACTGTAAGTACATGAGGAAACAAAACAATACAGTAAGTCCCTGCCTAATGTCTGCTCACTTAACGTTGTTTCACTTTATCGCCATTAAGGAGTAATGGTTACGTATCCGTTTAACATTGGCAGTTTCACTTTAATGCTGTTTGCCACAGGCTTCCTCTTCTGTGGCCAGTCTGCTGTGCTTTTGCCCTCACCCTCAGACCCTCTCCCTCCCACTCTCGCCTTTGCCGACTCTCAGCCTTGCTGACTCCCACCTCTCTAGCTCTTGCTGACTCCCAGCCTTGCTTCTCCTGCCCTTGCCTCCTACCCATCTCAAATCCCGTCCTTGCCTCTAAGCCTCCGTTCTTATCTTAGTCCTCAGGGCCCATTCTCCAGCGGCACCTGACTTCTGGCCCCTGACTTCTGGCTCCTGGCTCCCCTGCTGGCTTTGCTTCTGAACTCACACTGAAGTCCTGAGATCCATCTAGTGGCAGAAGTTGGTCGATGCTGATAGTTCTGGGACTTCATCCGCTACCCGCACTGACACATCTCTGCCACTAGATAGAGCTTCATCAATCTAAAAGTATTGTACTGAGCCAAGTACTTTAATGTTTTAAAACAATTAATTACATACTGTATTCCTTTTATATTAATATAAAAGGAACACAACATGGAATTACCTTAATTTACAAATTATCGATTTTCCCATTCCGAAGGAACTTAACTCTGGCATTAACACTGATTCTTGTAGGAACCTGTGATTCACTTAAAGTCATTTCACTTAAAGACGCGATTTTCAGGAACACAGCAACAACCTCATGTGAGGACTTATTGCATGTAAAGAAAAAAAGTCAGAATCAGAAGGAGTTAAGTGAAATAAAATGCTGGGCGTTTCTTTAACTCAACTTTTCACTCCATGTTTCATTTGTGATTATATTTACAAACACAAGGACTGCAATGTCTGTCTGTACATATTTATTTTTTTCTAAAATCATGGAGGAAAGCATGGACTAACATGCCATAGATTCAGCCTCAGTACCAGTCGAAGATTTTGGCTGGAAAATTTGGCTCTGTCGCACCTGTTTTTTGCACATTTCTGGAACAGGCTGGGCTGGACCAGATATTGGTGAGGATATTAGCATGGGTGTTAGGAGTGTGCCTCAGAGGTATGTGGAGCAGGCACACTGTGATTTTAGTCAGTGTGCTGTGTGCAGTGTGCAGCGCCTATTTGAATGTGATGGTGACATTTTTTATCCCAGGTCACACCACCTATTAACTTTGCACAGCTGAACGCACGTCGAGGATGAGAAAGGACTCCTATCAGTGCTATTTAAAATAATCATCAATTATTTTCAGGTTAGTTGCTAATTTAATTCTACTGGCTATGTTGAGTTGGTAGAAGTGTTTGATGGGTTTTACTCTTATTTAAAGTTGGCAAAGTCTGCAGGGTCTAATCGTGTTATATGAGGTGAAGAACTTGTTTCTCATTTCAACGCTTCAGCTCAAAGCACTTGCTCTCAGCCACGGGTGCTGTAGTTACCATCCCACTTGACATAAATCATGACAGGAAAATTCAGCAGAGACGACAGAGAGAAGAACAAGCTGCTCGAAGCGGGGGGTTGGGGCTGGGGAAGGGTTCTCACCAGCAGGCCATATCCACACTTGTGTTACAGGAGGCAACTACCTTAACTTAAGCCCAGCGAGGAATAGTGTGTGTGAGGCATCTCTGTCTTAAGAAGGATGTTCTCACAGAAATCTGTCACCTGCTGCAGGGAGACCTGTAGCCTCACAGCAGGGTGAGGCCTGCTGGTGGCCGTAAAGGTTGGGAAAGCTGATGTCTCTAACAGATAGTTTGCTGTCCACTGCTGTATAAGGGAAGTGACTGATGTACTCGTGTACCAGAAGGCGGAATGCAGGGACGCACAACAACCACAAAGGATTCTGCTTCCTGAATGTGCATTTGGTGTGCAACCATGTTCAGCTCATTGTGGAGGTGAAAGGCCCAGCAATCAGGATGCCATTGTTCTGCACCAGTCCACTGGACCATCAGTGTCTAGACTTCTGTGAGATGGTGCAAGCTCCTTTGAGCACTGGTTTCTGCAGCCAAGATCTCAGCCATCTAAATCTGCATGTGAGCTACACGAGTTTGCATGATTTCAGTCTGAGTTTCTACTCCATGATGTTGGGCCATTTCTGCATGAGCTACAAAGGAAGCTGAGACATTGGTTGCATCATGGTTTGGGTCTACAAATGTTTTCCTGGGGTGACCACAACTTCCACTCTGTACAGGCTGGGCTCCAAATTCTGCATAGAGCATAGAGTCCTCCATGCTCCTTGACAGTGACCTCAGTCTCTCTGATAGGCCTGACAATGCACCAAGCATTTCAGTGAGCATACCCAAAAACATGTTTCTTGGTGCTATCTATCTAAGCCCTCATCCCTGCAGCAGAACTCAGGTGCAACCTTGCCTTCCAGTGAACTGGGACCTGCACTAGCCCTTCCCCCACCCCTGGCAGCCATTCACTCTGATTCACCATAGCACATCCCACTCTATACTACCCTCTAAAGTATGCACAGAGCCAGTATCTGAGCTAGTGGTTGAGATTGTGAGATTGAGTGATGGTGTTTCTACATCATCAATCCCTTCTTCCTCTTTCATTTCACAATCCTGTATTCATGTCTGACTAGGTGGCAGCTCTTGAGTATCTAAAAGGAGAAAGGCACAAAGGTAGGGTTTCAGTGAGGGAAGTAGGGGAAGTAAAAGTTACATGCTTTAATCATGTGCAGCTTAGGAATCAGAATAAACTGTGGGATGAGTGGGAAGTAGGATGTGAGGAAGATAGGGATGAACATGAAGTAAATTATAACCCTAGTCTAATCCAGATCAGGCAAATCACCCTGACTTAAGGTTGAGAAAGGCAGGCCCCATAGGCATTTTATTGGGCCTGAGGAACTGATCCAATGCTCCCCGAAGGAAGTAAACCACCAGAGAATATTACCATCCTACAGATAGCCTTTTTAACAAGTTTCAGCTGGATTATAACAACCCGGATATTATAAGAGTCTGGGCAGCTCTCCTTAGCAATGTACCTCTCCACTGAAGGGTATATGGAAATGGGTTCTTGAATTTGGTCACAGAAGACTATATGAGACAATATATTTTCTAAATTATATTAAGGTTTATTAAAGAACCGAGCATGCAATTCACTTTTGATTGTAATCACAACCATGATAGTTCTAGGAAAAGTAAGTATAATCTAGTTTCTAATGGAGAATCCATGTCTTATTAATGTTTCAGAGAAATATTTAAGATACCCTTCAATATTTAAAGTAATATTTACCTTAAATTCTCAAGTAGAAAGCTACCAAGTCTAGCAAGGATACCTCTATCCCAATCAAGGGTAGGACTATCATCACTACACTACAGCAGCACTAAACTGGAGTGAATCTGATGAATCTAAAAATCCTACTGTGTAGTTCCAATATTTATACCTAAAAGAACTAAATCTCCTGTCTCCCCAAAGCCTGTCCACCATCTACAAGGCACAAGTCAGGAGTGTGATGGAATACTCCCCACTTGTCTGGTGAGTGCAGCTCCAACAACACTCAAGGAGCTTAACAGCATCCAAGACAAAGCAGCCCGTTTGATTGGCACCACATCCTCAAACATTCACTCCCTCTACCACTGACACACAGAGGTAGCAGTGTGTACCATCTACAAGGTGCACTGCAGGATTCACCAAGGCTCCTCAGGCAGCACCTTCCAAACACACGACCATTACCATCTAGAAGGACAAGGGCAGCAGACACATGGAAACACCACCATCTGGAAGTCCCTCTCAACTCACCACTCACCATCCTGACTTGGAAATATATCACTGTTCCTTCACTGTGGCTGGGGCAAAATCCTGGAACTTCCTCCCCAACAGCACTGTGGATGTACTTACATCACATGGACTGCAGTGATTCAAGGAGGCAGCTCACCACCACCTTCTCAAGAGATGGGCAATAAATGCTGGCCTAGCCAGTGACGCCCACATCCCATAAATTAATTTTTAAAAAGGAAGCATGTTGAGCACTCATGCTGGACAATGGCCTTTGTTTTTCATCAACATCCATCATTTTTGGTCAACATCCCTCAAATCAAATAGGACACAGAGAGGTGCAGACAGTGATCACTTCCTTGAAATGTCCAGTTTCTAGGGATAGAGTCGTCCAGTCCCATTGGTGACAGGCATCATGGCGAGCGTGAGTGGACAATATGGTGAGAAGGCGAAAAGTCGGTTTTACACCATGGTGAAACCAGTTTGCTATTATCTGCTCCACCCTGGTGGGTCACATTTCCTACCGCCGCACATCGGGAACATAATTTCAATATTTTAGCATCTCATTCTAAGCCCTGCTCACTGGAATTATCCCACCACGCTGGATCATCCAGGCATACCAGCATGAATCATGCCGACACGTTTCACAACTGTACATAAGCGAGGGGCACCTGGCGAGCTACACTTTGCTCGGGACTTCGAAGTTTGTTTGACTACCTTCCTTAGAAAATCCCAAGATATTCTCTAAGTATATCAATGGGAAGAGGATGACTAGGGAAAGAGTAGGGCCCATAAGGGACCAAGGGGGCAATCTATGGGTGGAGCCATAGGACATCGCTAGAGTGTTGAATGAATACTTCACATCAATCTTCACCCAAGAGAATGAGGATGAAGGTATGGAACTTGGGGAGAGAGACTGCGAGGTTCTTGACCAAATTGATATAGGGAGTGACAAGGTATTGGAGGTGTTGGCAAGCTTAAAAGTGGACAAATCTCCAGATCCGGATGATTTGTGTCCCAGACTGCTGAGAGAGGCAGGGGCTCTGACCCAAATCTTTAAATCCTCTCTGGCCACGGGGGAGGTGCCAGAGGACTGGAGAACAGCTAATGTGGTTCCGCTATTTAAGAAGGGTTGTAGAGAGAAGCCAGGGAACGACAGGCCAGTGAGTCCATGTCACTGGTAGGGAAACGTTTGGAGAAAATTCTGAAGGAGAGAATCTATCTCCACTTGGAGAGGCAAGATTTGATCAGGGATAGTCAGCTTGGCTTTGTCAGAGGGGCGTCATGCCTAACAAATTTGATTGAACTTTTTGAGGAGGTGACTAGGTGTGTAGATAAGGGTAGTGTAGTTGATGTAGTTTATATGGATTTCAGCAAAGCCTTTGACAAGGTCCCAAAAGGGAGACTTATAAAGAAAACAAATACACATGGAATACAGGGTAATTTGATAAGGTGGATTCAAAATTGGCTTAGTTGTAGGAAACAGAGGGCGATGACAGAAGGATGCTTTAGTGACTGGAAGCCAGTGTCCAGTGGCGTACCACAGGGATCTGTGCTGGGTCCCCTATTATTCATGATTTATATAAATGACACAGATGACTATGTGCGGGGTAGGACTGATAAGTTTGCGGATGACACAAAGATTGGCCGGGTGGTTAACAGTGAGGTTGAGTGTATTGGGCTGCACGAAGATATAGACGGGATGGTCAAATGGGCAGATAAGTGGCAGATGGAATTTAACCCTGAAAAGTGTGAGATGATACACTTTGGAAGGAGTAATTTGACAAGGAAGTATTCAATGAACGGCATGACACTGGGAAGTCCTGGGGAACAAAGGGACCTTGGCGTGTGTGTCCATAGATCTCTGAAGGTGGAGGGGCATGTTAGTGGGGTGGTGAAAAAGGCATATGGGATACTTGCCTTTATCAATCGAGGCATAGATTACAAAAGTAGGGAGGTCATGTTGGAGTTGTATAGAGCCTTGGTGAGGCCACAGCTGGAGTACTGTGTGCAGTTCTGGTCACCACATTATAGGAAAGATGTGATTGCACTGGAGGGGGTGCAGAGGGGATTCACCAGGATGTTGCCTGGGATGAAACATTTAAGTTATGAAGAGAGGCTGGATAGACTTGGGTTGTTTTCATTGGAGCAGAGAAGACTGAGTGGTGACCTGATCAAGGTGTACAAGATTATCAGGGGCATGGACAAGGTTGTTAGGGAGCAGCTGTTCCCCTTAATTGAAGGGTCAGTCACAAGGGGACATAAATTCAAGGTAAGGGGCAGGAGGTTTAGGGGGGATGCGAGGAAAAATCTTTTTACCCAGGGGGTGGTGATGGTCTGGAATGCGCTGCCTGGGAGGGTGGTGGAGGCGGGTTGCCTCACATCCTTTAAAAAGGACCTGGATGAGCACTTGGCATGTCATAACATTCAAGGCTATGGGTCAATTGCTAGTAAATGGGATTAGGTAGGTAGGTCAGGTGTTTCTCATGTGTCAGTGCAGACTCGATGGGCTGAAGGGCCTCTTCTGCACTGTGTGATTCTGTGATTCTGTGCTTTGGGCAGCGCTCATGGTCATTAAATCCAAGCTTCACAGGCAGCACCACATTCTCATTAGCAGGCCTCTACCTATCAGACCAGTCGGAAGGTTGGGAGTGGCTTTTCAATGACTACATGGCTAGGGCTTTCTTGGGGAAGGAGGAGAAACAGCCTCCGGCAAGGGGAGAGGCTGCAGGGTGAGGGCTTTATTGGGAAGGGGTGAATCCTGATATGCATGCAAAGTCACATGTTGATCTGTGCGAGTGGCCTCAAGATGGTGAGGGCTGAGGAAGCAGTCACCAGAGGAGATGAGGCTAGATGGAGATGTAAGGGTGTGTGAGACAGTGAGTGGTGATGACCCTTGAGCTGGCAGTGAGTGAGATGCCAGTGAATGTGTGATGGCCTTTTGAGTGCATGAGTTTAGAGTGATGAGATGGTTGCCTTACCCTGGCAGCACGAATTAGGTCATTCATCCTCTTTCTGCACTGGATGGCCAACCTCTTCTGTGCAGTGCTGGCACTCCCACTGCCTCGCAAGCCAGAGTGGTGGGATTGTTGGACCTCCTGTGGCCAGAGCAGGGGTGGAGGACATCACAGTGGGCCTCCAAAAGGCATTTCAATGACGGGAAACTGATCTCTTCTTGGCTTTCACTGGAGCAGTCCTGGGCTGGAAGCATTGAGAACTGTGTGCGGTTGCAGTTTAGATATGGCACCCAGAGTGAGGAAAAAGTGAGGTAATGGCATGGTGGGCATTTCAGAGGTTGCCCACCAGCGAGACAGCATGTTTCCTGTGGCTGCACAATTAATGAGGCAGGAAGCGTATGATACGGCGTGAAAACCAGTCATTGCTGCTAGTGGGTAAAACACTGTTTTTCTCGCCCGTTCTCTCACTTCAAGCAAATCTGGGATGATTCCACTTGAGGATTCAGTTAACAAGTTGTTTAGGGTCAACTTTAAGGTTATCATTGTTAGATTGTCATATCTTACAATTTATCAATGCCTTGCTGAGGCGATGTAAAGGCCAATTCCTGTTTCTTTCAGAACTGCCTTATGTTAGATGCTATGCCACAGGATGTTGTTGTCCTTGAGCACACAATAATGCCTAGGCATGCTTATTAGCTTTTAAACCTCTGACCAGCAGCTCAAATATGATTTTAATTTCTAATCCCTACTTCATAGGAAAATCAACTCTTTTTAATCTTGTAACTCCTAATTTATAATTGGATTCCCTTATTTATAACATTGTATTTATAGCTGCATTCCTTCACAAGCATAGCATCATCTTTGATTCTCTCAGCCTTGCTGCTGTCTCTGGCCTTAATCCTGGCTGCTCCAATGAGAGTGAGCAGTTTTGTGGCAAGGATATGTCTGTCTCTCACTAGTTAGCTGCTGCTGCCTTTGGTTTTATGCCATCTTACCCTGAAAAAGAGAGGGGAATGTGTCAGTGAATGTGGTGCAATTTGACTATAATGCACAAGCTGTGGGATGAGGGTATGAGGCCTGTGGCAGTGCCAAGCGTATGAGAGTGAGGTGAAGATATGAAGGTTAGATATGAGTTGAGATTGATGGGGATTGTTGGTATGTCAGAGGTGGGGGGTGTGATGCATTGAGCTGAGTGTGAGGCAAGCATTTGGTGGAATTTGAAGATGCATTCATTAATGTAGAATGCTTGCATGAGGTCATTGTACTTCTTGCAGCTCTGCATCCAGGTAGAATCCTGGCATTGGCTGTGAAAGTGTTTTTCTCCCATTGCCTTGCAATGCCTGTCTGGATGGCATCCTGGTCTCTGGTGGATCGGCGTTCTCTCTCCTTCTGCAGACCTCCTGCACCAAAGCCTCAAGTGCTGTTCCAGAGAAGCTTGTGCGTTCTCGAGTTTTATCTCAGTCAATGACACTTGTGCATCTGTTCTGTGTATCTGTTCCAGTCAAAATACTCCTCACCTGTATGAAGTCCAGGCTTGCTTTAAGTTGCTCAGGGTAATGTGAACTCATACTAACCTCTCATGCTTTAGCATCCTCACCTCCAGTATACAGCCACGTAACAGTGCACTAGACGCCGGTTGCATGTTGCCATCATGTAAATAAGCAGGCAGCACAAAGTCTGCTTATTTCGAAAACAACAGGCACAGGTTAATCACATATTGGGCCTTATCCAATGTTTCCATTGTTCAATTTTCTCTCCAACCTTATTTATGGTATTTCTAAGTGATATGGCACTTTATAATTCATGTTATGAGGAGTTCAATTCTGAGAAATGTCCCAAGAGCTGATCACTTATATCAAAAAAATTGATGTAGCTTCTAAAGGGCTGAAAATTCATGAACGACCCTGGATGCAAGCCTATGAATGTAGTTCCAGTGAAAGTGCTGTAGATATATTCAACATTCCATCATTTGTATCACGGGAGATAGCAGGAAAACTGGAGGATATTTCACCCATTTCCCTTGAAGAAATTGTTGATTATACATTTGGTACCCTCTTTCCCTAAAGCTAATTATAAAATTGCTTTAAAATTGTTCAAAATGATTGTCGCGGGGTCATGTGGGACACTCTTCATTCCCCTTTTCCATCTCATGGAGACATTCTGCTTCTTACCCTTAACCTTCATTTCACTCTTCCTCAGCCCAACCCAGTTCATACTGCCACTCTTCTGCAACTTCTGTCCTTTTCTACCATTGTCCTCTCAAATCAAGGCGATATTATCCTCCCATACTCCTTCTTTTAACTGAGTCCTCCCCATCTCACTCTTATATCTGTGGATGAGTTTCATGGCAAGTGGGAGGGGAGAATCCAGCGGCAGACAAAAAGTCAGAAATCCACAGGCATAAAAACAGTTTGCAATTCGGTTTTTGGTTTGGTTCTCCCCACCGACTAGTGTCATGAATGTCATTTGCATTCATTAACATCTCATGAATTCTCGTTAAAGCAGCTGCTCACCAGAATCTTGTCACGCCTTCCAATCTTGCGTCATGCCAGTGGAAAATTACATCGGCCTCAAACCCATTTGAAAAGGGGCTGCATGCACAAGTCGGACCTCAGTTCGCTGGTAACTTCGAGATGAGAGCAATATACATAACCTACCTGCCGTAGCGCTGCGCCAGTCTTGTTGAAATGAACACCACTCTGCTGGGGCTGTAGGGTTGGCCTGCTCCTGCCCTTTGCTTACATTGTCCTGAAGAACACCACTGTGCTGTGGTACTCATGCAGGCCTCCACTTTCAGGGAGTGACCAGTACTACGGCTGGAGTTGGGGAGTGCAGGGGTCTTCTACTCCCGGTGGCTGAGACTGGTGTCCACAAGGACATCATGTGCAGTATTAGGCAGAACTCCACTTTCAGAAAATAGCACTTCGACCGGGGGGTGGGGGTTGAGAAGAGGGTGGGGATGACGAACACAAGGTGGGCGATGGGGAAGGAAGGCTGTGGAATGGCAGTGAGGGGGAAGGGCAAACACAAGGGGGGAGGGGGCAAAGGGGAAGGAAGGCTATGGAATGGCTATGAGTGGGAAGGGCGAACATGAGGAGGGCAAAGGGGAGGGAAGGCTGCGGAATGACAGTGAGGGGTAGGGTGAACACAAAGGGGAGCAATGGGGAAGGTAGGCCAAGGAATAACTGTGTGGGGGAAGGCCAAACACAAATGGGCCTTTTTGGGGTCGCCCTCTAACCTCTTCTTGCTGCAGGAGTGAACAGGAGTCAGCTTAGAGAGAAAGGAGAAAGATCCCCCGGGACTGATGTCCTAGGGGGAATATTTGCTAGAGTGGTTGGGGAGGGTTTAAACTAAAATGGCAGGGGGATGGGAACCTATGCAAGGAGTCAGAGGAGGGGGAATCAAAGACAAGAACAAAAGACAGAAAGGGGAATAAGAAAAGTGATAGGCAGAGAAATCAAAGGCAAGAGTCAAACAGGGCTTCAGTGAAAAATAGTGAGAATGGGACAAGTAATGTTAAAAAGACAAGCCTTAAGGCTTTGTGCCTTAACGCGAGGAGCATTCGCAATAAAGTGGAAGAATTAACCATGCAAATTGATGTAAACAGGTTTGATATAGTCGGAAGTACAGAGACATGGCTGCAGGATGACCAGGGATGGGAACTGAACATCCAGGGGTATTCAGTATTTAGGAAGGATAGACAAAAAGGAAAAGGCGGTGGAGTTGCATTGCTGCTTAAAGAGGAAATTAATGCAATAGTGAGGAAAGATATTAGCTCCAACGATGTGGAATCTGTATGGGTAGAGCTGAGAAACACTAAGAGGCAAAAAAGGTTAGTGGGGGTTGTATATAGACCCCCAAACTGTAGTGGTGATGTTGGGAATGGCATTAAGCAGGAAATTAGAGAGGCATGTGATAAAGGAATATCTGTAATTATGGGTGACTTTAATATGCATATAGATTGGGCAAATCAAATTAGTAACAATACCGTAGAGGAGGAATTCCTGGAGTGTATATGGGATGTTTTTCTGGACCAATACATTGAGGAACCAACGAGAGAACAGGCCATCCTCGACTGGGTATTGTGTAATGAGAAAGGAATAATTGGCAATCTAGTTGTGCGAGGCCCCTTGGGGATGAGCAACCATAATATGATAGAATTCTTCATCAAGGTGGAGAGTGATGTAGTTGATTCTGACACTAGGGCCTTGAATTTTAATAAAGGAAACTACGATGGTATGAGGCACGAGTTGGCTATGATGGATTGGGAAACGTTACTTAAAGGGATGACGGTGGATAGGCAATGGCAAACATTCAAAGAGCGCATGGGTGAACTGCAACAATTGTTTATTCTCATCTGGCGTAAAAGTAAAACAGGAAAGGTGGCCAAACCATGGCTTACAAGGGAAATTAGAGATAGTTTTAGATGCAAGGAAGAGGCATACAAATTGGCCAGAAAAAACGACAGACCTGACGATTGGGAACAGTTTAGAATTCAGCAAAGGAGGACCAAGGGATTGATTAAGAAGGGGAAATAGAGTACGAGAGTAAGCTTGCAGGGAATATAAAAACTGACTGTAAAAGTTTCTATAGGTATGTGAAAAGAAAAAGATTGGTGAAGACAAATGTAGGTCCCTAACAGTCAGAAACAGGGGAATTTATAATAGGGAACAAAGAAATGGCTGACCAACTAAATACATACTTAGGTTTTGTCTTCACAAAGGAGGACATAAATAACATACCAGAAATGTTGGGGAACACAGGGTTCACTGAGAGGGAGGAACTGAAAGAAATCAGTATTAGTAGGGAAATGGTGTTGGGGAAATTGATGGGATTGAAGGCCGATAAATCCCCAGGGCCTGATAATCTACATCCCAGAGTACTCAAGGGAATAGCCCTAGAAATAGTGGATGCATTGGTGGTCATCTTCCGAGACGCTATAGACTCTGGAACAGTTCCTACAGATTGGAGGGTAGCTAATGTAACCCCACTATTTAAAAAGGGAGGCGGAGAGAAAACAGGGAATTATAGACCAGTCAGCCTGATGTCGGTAGTGGGGAAAATTCTAGAGTCCATTATAAAAGATTTAATAGCTAAGTTCTTGGAAAACAGTGGCAGAATCGGACAGAGTCAGCATGGATTTATGAAAGGAAAATCATGCTTGACAAATCAACTGGAATTTTTCAAGGGTGTAACTCGTAGAGTTGATGAGGGGGAGCCAGTCGATGTGGTTTATTTGGACTTTCAGAAGGCTTTCGACAAAGTCCCACATAAGAGATTGGCGTGTAATATTAAAGTGCATGGGATTGGGGGTAGTGTATTGAGATGGATAGAAAACTGGTTGGCAGACAGGAAACAAAGAGTAGGAATAAATGGGTCATTTTCCGAATGGCAGGCAGTGACTAGTGGGGTACCGCAGGGATTGGTGCTGGGACCCCAGTTATTCACAATATATATTAATGATTTAGATGAGGGAACTAAATGTAATGTCTCCAAATTTGCAGATGACACAAAGCTGGGTGGGAGGGTGAGCTGTGAGGAGGATGCAGAGATGCTTCAGTGTGATTTGGACAAGCTGAGTGAGTGGGCAAATACATGGCAGATGCAGTATAATGTGGATAAATGTGAGGTTACCCACTTTGGTAGCAAAAAACAGGAAGGCAGGCTATTATCTGAATGGCTATAAATTGAGAGAGGGGAATGTGCAACGAGACCTGGGTGTCTCTGAAGGTAAGCATGCAGGCCTGGGTGTCACTGAAGGTAAGCATGCAGGTGCAGCAGGCGGTAAAGAAGGCAAATGGTATGTTGGCCTTCATAGCAGGAGGATTCGAGTACAGGAACAGGGATGTCTTCCTGCAATTATACAGGGCCTTGGTGAGACCACACCTGGAATATTGTGTGCAGTTTTGGTCTCCTTATCTGAGGAAGGATGTTCTTGCTATAGAAGGAGTGCAGCGAAGGTTTACCAGACTGATTCCTGGGATGGCGGGATTGACATATGAGGAGAGATTGAGTCGATTAGGATTATATTCGCTGGAGTCCAGAAGAATGAGGGGGGGATCGCGTAGAAACATATAATATTCTAACAGGACTAGGCAGGGTAGATGCAGGAAGGATGTTCCTGATGGTGGGGGAATCCAGAACCAGGGGTCACAGGCTGAGGATACGGGGTAGACCATTTAGGACTGAGATGAGGAGAAATTTCTTCACCCAGAGAGTGGTGAGCCTGTGGAATTCATTACCACAGAAAATATTTGAGACAAAAACATAGTATGTTTTCAAGAAGGAGTTAGATATAGCTCTTGGGGCGAAAGGGATTAAAGAATATGGGGAGAAAGCAGGAGCAGGCTACTGAGTTGGATAATCAGCCATGATCATAGTGAACGGTGGAGTAGGCTCGAAGGGCCTAATGGCCTACTCCTGCTCCTATTTTCTATGTTTCTATGTTTCCTCCCAACTTCAAAACTGCCTCAGCTCAGCTGCTGAAGAAACCTTCTCTCATACTTATGTTACCTTCGGACTTGACTATTCCAATGCCCTCATGGCTACCACTCCCCGGCAACCTCCATCTCTCATCCCCCATAAACTTGAGCTCATCCAATGCTCTGTTGCCTTTTGCTTGTTGATGTCTCATTCTATTTCTTGAGCACATAATCTCAGTGCTGCATTATCTCATTATCTTTCTTAATAAGCCATTACCCAAAGCCTTGATTCTTTCCTCAAGTGAATGCCAAAGATCCCATGACACTATTTAAATATCAGGAAATTGTCGTAGCGTTGCAGTCAACCATCAACTATCAACCAGTACCACAAATTGGATTAATTGCTGACTTATATTACTACTGTTTGTGGGGGCTTGGTGTGCACAAAATTAGGTGTTGATTTTGTCTAAATAACAGTGATTATCATAAGAAATAAATCATAAAAGATAGGAAAAGGGGTAGACCATGAGACCCAGCTCCACAAACTCTTTACATTTCAAAAGTGGATAATTGGCTTTGAAGTGATCTGGTAATCCCTGAAACTCTTTCGAGTTATCAACAGTCACAGATTGCAACTCTTTCGAGTACAATCACAGTTCTTGGTTTCCGGGAGTGGGACATGAACCCACAACCCTCTGATTCAAAGGCAAGGGTGCTATGAACTGAGCCACAGCTAACACCTCCTGGTAATCCCTGAAACTCTTTTCGAGTTATCAACAGTCACAGATTGCAACTCTTTCGAGTACAATCACAGTTCTTGGTTTTCCAGGAGTGGGACATGAACCCACAACCCTCTGATTCAAAGGCGAGGGTGCTATGAACTGAGCCACAGCTGACACCTCCTGGTAATCCCTGAAGAAGGCTTGCCTGACATGTGGTACTAATTGAGTAGAAATTTCCTCCATTATATATTAGGAAGCTGGAAACCATTGGGCTGGATTTAATGGTCGCAGCTCGAGACCTGCTGGCAGCTATGCCGTACCCATTCCTTGGTGCCCAGACGTGATTAAAAGCCAACCAGGCATATGCCTGATCAGTATTGGGATTCCCAGGCCTTCAAGATGAGGAGCCCATCTCTGACAGCTTTTGGTCAATCAGAGTCCAGGAGTTCTTCAGTAGACCAGCGTCGCTGGGGGTGGTTGTTATTGCTGGTACTGCAGTGGGCTCAGGACCACGAGCAACGCTGGAGGTCTGGAGGAGAGATAAGTGGGGAGAGCTCACCTCGGGCCAATCAGGCAGGCCCCGGGGAAGGGGATCAGTTTAAAGGGTGGGGCGAATGGGGGGGAGGTGGGGAGAAGGGGTGGGCTCTTCCTGCGGGGGCAGCCAATGCTGCTGCTGGGGCCCTCTGTTGGGCAAAGAGTGACTGAGCAGGAGGGATCCTTCCCCAACAGACTGTTAACAGGCATGCTTCCCCCCACCACCCCTAGTGTCAGTGGTCGGAAGCCCCTAAATCATTCTGAATTGATCATTTAAAGGCCTTAATTGGCCTCTGGGCAGGAAGGCCACCCTCAACTCTTCTTGCCATGGACGTAATTGGAGGGGGTTAGGAGGGTGATAGGATCTCCATCCCGTGCCTTCCCACCCCTGTACTTCCCAGCCCACTCCTAGGGGAGGGGAGGCATTAAGCTCCCCCATTGTCTTTGGACATTGCTGCAAGCTGTGTTTCCTGACCACCAATTCCATCCCTTTCCCTCACCATTGTCTGAGGCTGAGCCAGACTGCTTACAACTTCAGCACTTACTTATCCCTGTTTGACCTTGGGCTGAGCTTCCAACCGCATATCCTGTTTACCACCAAGACTGCCTACCTCTGCTGTCTTCACCCCTGCCTGATCCATCTCCTACTGAATCCTTCATCCATGCTTTTATTGCTTTTAGACTTGACTATCCCAATGTTTGTCTGGCTAATGTTCCTTCTTTATTCCTCCATCAACTTGAACTCATCCAGAGCTTGTCGGCCCATATCCCAACTCATACCTAAGTTTACCTCATGCTCGCTGACCTACATTGGCTCATAGCCTGAAACATCCTGATTCTAAAAGTCATAACCTTGTGTTCTCAGTCAGACAGAGGGACTTGGAGAGGAAGACCGAAAACAATGGCTGCTGTGCCAAGCAGAGGGAAACACTGTTTTTGTGTTAAAAACCAAGCAGGATGCTAGTGAGAAGTGATTCCCTGTTTGAAGAGGTGGGACCTATGGAGATTTAAAGACCCAAGAGTTGGCAGAGGATGCCTTGCTACTGGAAGTCAATTTGATTATACCCAGAAGGATTGAAAGAAGGGACTTTCATAAAGATGCTCAACCTGGTGGAGAAGAGAGCCTGTTGAATCACTGGGAGGAATTTGAAACTTCATCAGAAGGCTGCATATCTGCTAAGATATATACGTAAAGTATAAACAGGACATAAAGTATAAATGGTTGTGTTACTTAGTTAATGTGGAAAAAACCTTTTTCTGCAATTTAGTGTATTTGTTATCTACTAAGTAATGTTTAGTCAATGTTGACTTTGTTTGTTACAGCAGAAGTCTTAAAATATGAAATCTTGTCATGCGATACTTTGTGTCAGTGACTGGGAAATTCATTTCTCTTAAGAATTCTCTGTACGGGGATTGTAACACACCTTGGGACGATGTACTCTGTCAGAGTTGCTATACAAATGCAAATTGTTGTTGTTGTTTAATACTTGGAAAAGCGTTATGCAAATACAAGTTCTTTCTTTCCATCTGTTCAGCTGTGATTTATTGCAGTTTTAAGAGGAGGGAATTTGAGCCAATCAGGTACAAATGTGACTCATACTTTTCAGAGCAACTATGCTGTCTGAAATGGGCAGTGACAAAATATGGATTTGCCAAAAAATTCTAGATGTATCTTTCTATCTATACATAAAGTAATCTAAAAATTCCTCCATTTTGAAGTTAAGGCCAGCAATTTTTAAAAGCATTTCTATATGAAGACACTTATGAGTTTTTCAGTCAAATGGGAGAGAGAGTAATGAAGTTTGACCCAAGTACATCATTAGAGGGGCAAGCAAAATTTCTGCCGTGCTTTCCATGCGAAAAAAAACCTCTCAAAATGCCCAATGCCTGAGCTGCTGAAAAAGGTGTTTAGATATTTAATCATTCTAGGCCCCTGGGCTTACTTGGTGGCCCTATTGTTTGAGATTGCTATCCTTGTCAGGTGTTTTTCATATTCCCTGATCTTAACAGTTTCTAATGAATCAGCAGAACAAAAATTGTTGCAAAAGCAAAACACTGCAGAAGCTGTAAATCCGAAATCAAAACAGAAAATGGTGGGAATAGTCAGAAGGCCGGGCAGCCCCTGTGGAGAGAGAAACAGAGCTAAGGTTTCAGGTCGATGACCTTTCATCAGAACGTTCTTATGATCTCATTGACCTGAAACATTGGATGGAAATTTCCATTTGTGAGACGTCTGGATCCATTGGCTGTGGGTGTCATGGGGGGTGGGCGGGGCAATTCGGAATGGTGAGAAGAACTCGGTTTCACGCCGGTGTGAAATCACAGTGGGATCAACTGATGGTGTCCGCATGGCGGAACGCAAATCCCGCTGGAGGCTGGCATGAACACGATTTGCATCCCACTAATGGGACGCAAAGGAAGGCCAGACTGGAATCAGGCCCCCACGTCCGATTAGCCATTATGGCACCGGGGCAACACACCAAGCCCAGAACATATCTGCACAAGCATGATGTGCAGAAATTGGGACTTACCTTTAGGGCCTTGCTCAGATCACGGACATCCGAGGAGAAGGTGCTGGAGCCCTACAGCTACCTGGGGGGACACATGCATTGCATGCTGGGTGGAGTCTCATACTCATGGCTCCATTGCAAAACAGTTCATGGGAGGTGGGAGGTCTCCGTTGATGCTTGGGGCTTGCTTCATAACATCATTGTCTTGTCCATGGGCTGTAACGGACGATTGGCAAAGTGAGGGGAGAGGAAGGCCCAGCTGTGATGGGATAAGAATATGTAGTGGGGTGGGGTAGGGTGTTGGAAAGTAAGGTCTAGGTGTGAGTGGGAGAGGAAAGTGTACCGGGTGGCGGGGGGTGGGGGGTGGGGGGGGTGGTGGTGAGGTGGTGAGGGGGAACAATGGTATCGGGGTGGGTGAGGTTGGGAGGGAGAAGGAGGGTGTCCAAGTGGAGGAGGGAGTACGGGGCCAAGAGAGAATACAGGGGAGGAGGGTGTAATGCGGGAGAATGCTGCAGGTGGGGAGGTAGGTGGAAGGGTGGAGGAAGGCGTTTGGGAGGGACTTCAGACAGGGGAAGTTGTCCAGGGGGATGAGGGAGTTTGGAGACGGGAAGGTGTCTGGGTGGAGGAGGGAGTAAGGGAGGGATATCCAGGTGAAGGCGCAAGGGACGGATCTGCAGAGTCAATGACTGCCTCCTGCGGAGCAAACTGAGGGTGGGCGTAGTAGGAGGGAATGGTGAGTGTGAGAGGGGGCAGAGCAGCTGGTAGGCTGGGAGGGTGACGGTGCGTTGGTGACAGTAGAAGGGGCGGCGAGGGTGGTTGATGGATAAGCAGAGGCACACATGGACACTGGAAGTGAGAAGGAGGAGGTGGGGTAGGTCAATTTGGAAGGGGGTGGGATTATCAGGAAGGTAAGGAACGTGCACGTATCCTTCAATGACAAGGGTTGCTTTTGGTAGGTGATGGTGGGAAGGTGGAAGGTGATGTCAGGGGGTCCACAGTGATGGAGAAAAGGACATGGTTGACTGGGGGAGGGGAAAGGACAGGGGAGCTTATCAGAAACTTTACTATGACCATTTTGCACAAATAGAAAGTGAGCGGAGCCTCATGCTGGATGAGCACAGGTGCTGCATGGGAGTGTGATCAGTGGGTGGGCGGAGATGCAGGTCAGCTCAGGTGGACAACTGAAAGAGAACCCCAGCAGGCAGCACTGAAGATGCTTGGGTCAGTAAGGTAAGTGTGATGATGAAGGCTCCACGTGCGTGGGAGAGTGTTTGCATGAGCCTCCAAAAGGCTCCCTCTGGAATCACTCATGGTCTGGCTGCATGCAGCTGAGCTATTAGTGGGGGCACAGGGATGCAGTGAGAGGTCCCGCAAAGCCTGTCAATGAAGCTGAAAGACAACATTACACATTATTTAGTGAAGGTGAATTTTTTTTCAGATTATAAAGTGACAAAATGTGTTCACCTGTGCAGCCTCTTAAGAACAGAATTTCTTAACTTTTCTAGGCTTACCACTTCTTCTAGGTGTTGCCCTGACATCCGTAGCAGGGGTGGAGACAGTTTGTGCAATGGTTGGCCCTGTTACCTCTGATGACTTTGGCGTGCGTCCTCTGGGGAGCTGAGGCCTTGAGGGCCCCAGCTGACTTTGGCTGTCCTCCAGTGGGCCAGTGACTCCCTTTGTGGTGACAGAGGACAAGGTTGAGGGGTTCGCAGGCAAAGGGGACTCAGAGGGAGAGGACAGCCTCTGAGATTCCTGAGTGGATGAGCCAGGGGCATCCAACTGATGCTTCTCCTCCCTCAGGGTGCCCGAGGGTCCGGGCCTGACTCCTTGAGGGGAAGGAGTACCTGGAGGGATGTTGAGGTGCCCCGTTTCCCTCTCATGTTGCCACTGCAGGAATTCACACATGGCTGCACCGATGGAGTGTAGGTCTGTGCACATCTCTGCATTCTGCTGGATCAGGGTCCCCATGGCATCCGCCATCCTTCCACCCTTCCTGTGGAGACTTCCATACATGCACATGTGGGCACCACTTCATTAGACATGTGGTGGACGCACTCCTCCAGCTTGTGTGCAACTCTGTTGAGGGCTTCCAACAGCTCTGCGTGATGTTCCCCCACCTCCTGCTGACTCTTCACGGTGAGTTGGAAGACCGAATCCAGAGGCTCGTCATCCAACTCGGACCTCACAGATGCCTCTTCCCCAGCAGTCCTCCAAGTGCTGGGGAGCTCGGCTGAACTTGCCTCCTCCTGCTGCGGACACGTGTCTGTGCGGTGACCACCAATTGTGTACCTGAGCCTGCTCTAGATCTAGGTCCCACTGAGGTGTGCATCTCTGTGCTGGTGGAGGGTGTGGGTAAGCATTGTGACAGGTCTTCCAGGCTGCTTTTTTCCAGCTCTTCAATGGAGGAGGTGTTCTCTTGACTGGAGGTGAGGACGTGGAAGGAGCTGAGGGCCTTGGCTGGCTGAGGGCGTCGGTCACTTGGCAGAGCTCCTTATGAGCCAAAGTAGAGGTAATCATTGCATTCCACCAGGGTCAAAAACAGAAGAGAGGGCACCACAGTTGCGTTAATAGAGGGATGATGTGGTGCAGGGTCCTCACATGGGTGTTCACTGCCAACCTCACCATTGCCACAGGCACGGTCCACATCCTCCCCAGTCAGTGTGATGACACGCTCCTCACAGTGAGTGAGAGGTCTAACGTGGGCCACACCACAGCCTGCGACCTCTCCCCACTGTTGTGAGCCAGCTTCTCCTGCATGAAAACAGGTGGAGGCAATGTGAGCAAGGGGCATGGCACTGAGTGGAATGTTTGTTTGGTGAGCGGAGCCATGGAAGGGATGAGGATATGAGCTCCAGAGGATAGGAGCCTGATGGAGATGTGAGGGTATGTGTCAGAGTTAGTGGTGTTGTCCCTTGAGTCGTGAGATCCGGGTAGATATGTGATGGGTTTGTAAGTGTGTGAGTTAAGGGTGATGAGGTGGTTGACTTACCCTGGCGGAACGGATAAGAGCATTCATCCTCTTCCTGTACTGGATGGCTGACCTCCCCTGTGCTCCGGTGATGATAATATCCCCTGCCACTGCCTCTCAGGCCAGATTGGTGTCTCTTGTGGACCTCCTGCGGCCAGAGAGGGTGTAACGGACATCACAGCGGCCTTCCACTGCATCCAGCAGGTGCCCCAGAGAGGCGTCACTAAATTTGGGGGCTGCTGTCTTCTTTGCTTTCAGTGCCATTTGTCCCCTGAAGCAGCTCTGGTCTATAGACATGAAGTAGGCTACGCTCTAGTACGCTTTAAATGTGGTGCCCGGAGCAAGGAAGTGCTGATGTCATGGCATGGCGGGCAAATCCAAGCCAGCCTGCCAGCAATCTGGAGTGTCTCCCATGAATGCATTATTAATGAGGTCGGACATGGTGGGAAGGGAACAATACAGTGCAAAATCCCACTATTGCGGCCAGTGGGTAAAACAGCTTTTCTCATGCCCTGGCCTGGGAGTCTGTCGCAGACCTCTCTCGCACCTCTGGCTAACCGCATGGCTGTCAACTGTGCCTGAAATGCCACCCAGTGCAGGTTGAGGGTGAATGACCTCATCCGCTCCGCCAAGGTAATCATCCTTTGACTCCCTCCAAAACAAACTCTCATCATGGCATCATGAACTCAAACAGCTACTGTCTTCAGGGATCTCCTACAATCATTAGCAGGGGACACATGTCACCACTCATTCTCTCACAGGGACTTTCACATCACCACCTTCCCATCTATCATGTTACTCACACTCCATCCTCTGGCCCTTCTATTTTCTATTTTTTAAGCACCAGCAAATCAAGGCCCCCAAGGCAGCCAAGCACCTGTCTGAGCAGGGACAGCCCATGTCTCCCATGCCACCTGCTTGGTCTTAGTCAGATGATGAGTCTCTGGAAGCAGCCGCCAACTCAATGCTGGAGATGCAACGACAGGCGGTGGAACATCAGGCAGAGATTCGACAGTCAGTAGGCTAGAGCGAACGATGGAGGACTATGTCTGCATTTTGTCTGATGCCGTGCCTCCGACATGCGGGCATCTCGAGGTCACCATGCGACGGTTGATGACCACCATAGGGGCCTTGGTCTAGCTGGTCTTGCCCTGCACTCCATGGCCACACACCCTGGTGGGCATCATCAAGGTGTAGGCAACATGGGGATGAGACACTTTGGCCTCCCTCTGGGTGCACCATCTCCTGCAGGAGTCAGGACGGGGCCCTCAGGCATCCACAGGGAGGATGAGCGGCAGCCGGACACCCCAAGGACCTCCTCCCAGGACAGTCCAAGGGTGTGCAGCCGCTCACAGTCTCCTCTTCCTATGGCCCCATCCACTCCAGCTTCTCAGGCCACTGAGGGCATTTCTGCCCCTGAACCAGTGGCCCTTATCGGGCTGAGGCCCGCTAGGCCTTGGGATACCAGAGGACGTCTGCCAAGGTCATCACAGGCATCAGGCCGTAGCAATCAGCGGGCTGCCTCCACCTCTGCCGCAGATGTTGGGGCTTCACCCAGGCATAGTGGTAGAGTTAGGAAAGTTAAGAAATTTTTATGTCACTTTGGGGTCATGGGTGTGCTATAACTGTAAAAAAATTGCACTTTTGTGAATACATTTGATGGTTATGTGAATGGTTTGGTCAACTGAAGGTGTTGTGAGTTTGTACATTGGAATCCTCTTATGTCGAGGTTTAGCCTTGCTCCATCTCAGTGATAGTGTCCCACTGTGATGTCAACCTCAGTTGAACTAGACTCTGCACCCTTGTTTGATGTCAGGAAGGTGTGTTTAAATCTTTATTTGAAGTGTTATGTAAGCGGTTATAACCCTATTTCCTCAAGGAACACCATTGCGTGAGGGCAGCTCATCAGCATTGATATTCTAGCGGCATTTATGTCACCTCAGTGGTTGTGGCAGAAGACAAGGTGAGCAAGGGAGGAGGAGATAATTAGGCATGTCCACATCTCAGTCACAGCAGCATTTGCATCATTAGATGGCGGCCAATGCTTCAAGCCTCCTCTCGCATTTCTCTTGTGCATCAGTGGATTCTCAGTTCCCAGAGTGGGCACACTCACTGGGCATCGCGGACCAAAGCAGAGATAATGGCCTGCAAGTGTGAATGCAGGACTCGTTCTCGCTGCAAGCGGTTGGACATTCCCTGAGATGAAAGGGAATGGCACTGGGGCTAAGAGAGATGTGGCCATATGCCCTCATTTAACTTTACTCTCCCTGGAACCTGTCAGCAATAAAAGTATCACGGGCACGTCTCCCACATCTTCCTTCAACCATGGTGTGATCGCGCTCATACTGACCCTCAGCAGCCCCCTGAGGTTCCTACTTTCTAGGGTAACGAATTCCACAGGCTCACCATTCTCCAGGTGAAGAAATTTCTCCTCATCTCAGTCCTAAATGGTCTACCCTGTATCCTCAGACTGTGACCTTTGGTTCTGGATTCCTCCACAATTGGAAACATCCTTCCTACATCTACCCTGTCTAGTCCTGTTAGAATTTTGTAGGTTTCTATGAGATCCCCCCTCATTCCTCTGAACTCCAGCGAATATAATCCTAACTGACTCAATCTCTCCTCATATTTCAGTCCTGCCATCCCACGAATCAGTCTGGTAAACCTTCGCTGCGTTCCTTCTAAAGCAAGAACATCCTTCCTCAGATAATGAGGTCAAAACTCCACACAATATTCCAGGTGTGGTCTCACCAAGGCCCTGTATAATTGCAGCAAGATATCCATGCTCCTGTACTCAAATCCTCCTCCTATGAAGGCCAACATACCATTTGTCTTCTTTACCACCTGCTGCACCTGCACGCTTATCTTCAGAGACTGGTGTACAAGAACACCCAGGTCTCGTTGCACATTCCCCTCTCTCAATTTATAGCCATTCAGATAATAATCTGCCTTCCTGTTTTTGCTACCAAAGTGGATAACCTCACATTTATCCACATTATACTACATCTGGCTTGCATTTGCCCACTCACTCAGCTTGTCCAAATCACACTGAAGGATCTCTGCATCCTCCTCAAAGCTCACCCTCCCACCCAGCTTTGTGTCATCTGAAAACTTGGAGATATTACATTTAGTTCTGTCGTCTAAATCATTAATATATATTGTGAATAACTGGGGTCCCAGCACCGATCCCTGCGGTATCCCACTAGTCACTGCCTGCATTCGGAAAAGGACCCCTTTATTCCTATTCTTTGTTTCCTGTCTGCCAACCAATCTATCCATTTCAATACACTATCCCCAATCCCATGTGCTTTAATTTTACATGCCAATCTATTATGTGGGAGTAGGAAACCTTAGTGCTAGAGAGGATATGGAAATGGAAGTTCAGCTTTTCACTTTTTAACTTAAAGGCAAGCTGACCATTGACAGCTAAGGTGGCAAATTAGTAAACAGAAATGAAAGCTACCAATCAAAAATGTACAGCCAACAACAATTAACAATGAAAAGAGATGAATGTGAGAACTCCAAGAAATCATCGTGTCCCCCGCCATTTAACCACTGTGTTGAAGTTCCCAACAGATCACAAATTAACCAGTTGTTAGACTTGATTGAGGGATGCAGTTTAAAGGGAAAAAAAAGTCAGTTGTTATTTTGACAAGTGTGAATATTCAGGAATTTGTTTATTTGTTATTGAAGTTGTATACTTTGTGTACCTGTAAATATTTCATGACACTGTTTCTCCTTTTAACTTTTTTACATGCCTGATGCATGATGAGGTCATTAAACATGTGATCCAGCCATCGGTCCCTCAAGTTCCTCCCAACAGATTTTGGTGAAGAGGATGGGATTAAAGTACAAAAATATTTGCATCAAATGGCAGTAGAAGCCATTATGCATAAATAATCTAGTTCCCAGTGGGTTAGATGCTAGTATGGTAAATATATTTTGGCTTGGTTATGCAAGACCTGAGCTTTTTTTAATTCATTCATGGGATGTGGACATCGCTGGCTGGGCCAGCATTTATTGCCCATCTCTAATTGCCCTGAGAAGGTGGCGGTGAGCTGCCTTCTTAAACCGTTGAAGTCCATGTGGTGTAGGTACACCCACAGTGCTGTTAGGGAGAGAGTTCCAGCATTTTGACCCAGCAACAGTGAAGGAGCAGTGATATATTTCCAAGTCAGAATTGTGTGAGACTTGGAGGGAAACTTCCAGGTGGTGATGTTCCCACGTATCTGCTGCCCTTGTGCTTCTAGATAGTAGCAGTCGGGAACTTAGAAGGTGCTGCCTAAGGTGAGTTCCTGCAGTGCATCTTGTAGATGGTACATTCTGCTGCCACTGTGCAACGGTGGTGGAGGGAGTGAATGTTTGTGGATGGGGTGCCAATCAAGGCAGCTGCTTTGTCCCTCATAGTGTCCGGCTTCTTGAGTGTTCTTGGAGCTGCTCTCATCCAGGCAAGTGGCAAGTATTCTATCACACTCCTGATTTGTGCCTCATAGATGGTGGACAGGCTTTGGGGAGGTAGGAGGTGGGTTATTTACCACAGGATTCCTAGCCTCTGACACACTCTTGTAGCCACAGTATTTATATGGCTTGTCTAGTTCAGTTTCTGGCCAATGGTAATACCCAGAATATTGATAGTGGGGGATTCAGCGGTGGTAATGCCATTGAATGTCAAGGGGTGATAGTTAGGTTCTCTCTTGTTTGAGATGATCATTGCCTGGTACTTGTATGGTGCAAATATTACTTGACAGTTGTCAGCCCAGGCCTTTATATTGTCCAGATCTTGCTGCATTTGGACATGGACAACTTCAGTATCTGAGGAGTTACAAATGGTGCTGAACATTGTACAATCATCAGCGGACATCCCCACTCCTGACCTTATGATGGAAGGAAGGTACTTTATGAAGCAGCTGAAGATGGCTGGGCTTAGGACACGACCCTGAGGAACTCCTGCAGTGATGTCCTAGAACTGAAATGATTGACCAACAACAACTACAGCCATCTTTCTTTATGCTAGATTTGACTCCAACCAGCAGAGAGTTTTCCCTCCGATTCCTATTGATTTCAGTTTTGCTAGGGCTCCTAGGAGCTTCCTCTTTCAGTGAATTGTTTAATTGTCCACCACCATTCACGACTGGATGGGGCAGGACTGCAGAGCTTCGATCTGATCCGTTAGTTGCGGAATTGCTTAGCTCTGCCTATCACGTGCTGCTTATGCTATTTGGCACACAAGTAGTTCTGTGTTGTATCTTCACCAGGTTGACACCTCATTTTTAGGTATGCCTGGTGCTGCTCCTGGCATACCCTCCTGCACTCATCATTGAACCAGGTTGACTCCCTGGCTTGGTAGTAATGGTAGAGTGGGAGATATGCCGAGCCATGAGGGTACAGATTGTGGTTGAGTACAATTCCTCTGCTGCTGATGGCCCACAGCGCCTCATGGGTGCCCAGTCTTGATTTGCTGGATCTGTTCACAATCTATCTATTTGGCATGGTGGTAGTGCCATACAACATGACAGAGGGTATTCTCAATGTGAAGACAGGACTTCATCTCCACAAGGACTGTGCGGTCGTCACTCCTACTGATGCTGCCATGGGCAGACGCATCTGCGGCAGACAGGTTGGTGAGGATGAAGTCAAGTATTTTTTCCCCTGTGTTGGTTCCCTCACTACCTGCCGCAGACCCCGTCTAGCAGCTATATCCTTTAGGACTCAGCCAGCTCAGTTACTAGTGGTGCTATTGAGCCACCCTTGGTGATGGACATTGATGTCCCCCACCCAGAATACATTTTGCGCCCTTGCCACCCTCAGTGCTTCCTCAAAGTGATGTTCAACATGGAGGGGTAGTGATTCTTCAGCTGGGGTGGTGCGGGTGGTGGGGGTAATCAGCAGAAGGTTTCCTTGCCTATGTTTTTCCTGATACCATAAGGCTTACTAACGTCCAGAGTCAATGTTCCAGGGCAACTTCCTTCCGACTGTATATTACTGTGCCGCCACCTCTGCTGGCTCTGTCCTGCCGGTAGGACAGGACATACCCAGGGATGTAGATGGTGGCATCTACAACATTATCTGTAATGTATGATTCCATGAGTATGACTCTGTCAGGCTGTTGCTTGGCTAGTCTGGAGACAGCTCTCCCAATTTTGGCACAAGCACCCAGACGTCCATAATGAGGATTTTGCAGGGTCAACAGGGCTGAGTTTGCCTTTGTCATTTCCGGTGCCTAAGTCGATGCGGTCCTATTCCCTGTAGACTCTGCAGCGGTTTGATAAAACAGCGTGCCTTGCTAGGCCATTTCAGAGGGCAGTTAAGAATCAACCAGATTGCTGTGGGCCTGGAGTCGCATAAAGGCCAGACCAGGTAAGGATGGCAGATTTCCTTCATTAAAGGATATTAGTGAACCAGATGGGTTTTTACAACAATCGGAAATGGTTTCATGGTCATCATTAGACGTTTAATTCCAGATTTTTATTGAATTCAAATTCCACCATCTGCTTCAAACTGTCTTCGCAGTGAATTGGATCCTCATGATCTTATTGTCCATCGATTCAACTGCTGACTGCACTGGCGTTGATAAATACGACACATCACCCCTTGGGTCAGGCTCAGTACAAAACGTTCTGCAAAATGAGGAGTGACAGTAGCTGTTCCCATCAGTAATAGAGCAATTTGACCATGTAAGACACCACGAAACGCTAGGCAAACTGTGGTCATTGGTGTCATAGGAAACCCTCCAGCAGTTCAAGCTTTATTGTAACATTGCAGTTGTAATACTTAAACTTCACAGTTTTTAAGCTGAAATCTATAAAGAAACACCTACCAGCCTGATGACATAAAAGTCATTGGCAATGCTGCCAGCGGGGAATAGAAAGCAGAGAGAGCTGTGGACATAACAAAGGGGCTATTGCCTGATAAAAGAAGTCCTGTACCAAATGTTTCTTCAGAAAGGTGCAGAGTGACATAAGCTTCTCTAAAAAAGAAGACAGAGAGCTCATGTAGGGAGGGATTGTGCCTGGGGCAATCACAAGTGAGGTTGTCGTAGCAGCAAATAAATAAGACATCTTTCATGGATCACAGGTCCTTTTCTCATGCTATGACTTCTGTCCTTCTATGCACAAACAGTGAGAAGCTGAGAAATCCTGCCAGTTTCCGAGTTTGAAATTATTCTGCTTGACAATGGCTACGAGTGCATCAGTACATTCATGTGAATTCCTCTGCCTCTTCCTTTTTTAACAACGGTGCAAACCCATTTATTTTAAAAAAGTGAATACTTTCTTTCATGTCACAGACCAAATTCCATACAAACCTGTTAATGTGTTTTATCAATATTGCATCGTGATTTCAGCTCACTTATCAAAGAAAGATATGGATTTTTCTGAAACAAGAAAAGGCCATTAAGTCAAGTGCCTGCCCCATTTTAATAGATCCCAATCCTACCTACAAGCTGTCTCACTTCTCTCTCTAGAAATGTATCTCACTGTCTGCTCCAATGCATTATTAACCCAATAAGTGAAATATTTCACCTGACATTCCTTCATATTGCTAACTTCCTCATTTATAACCTGTTACCCTGATATTAGAGCCTTCCTTCATTGTGAACAATTTGCCTGCATTGATCTTGTCAGTCTCCTTTATACTCTTGGCAAATGTTAATTAGGTCACTCGATGCCTCTTTTTGAATGCATCCCTTTCTGTGATGTATATTTCTTACAGCTTTCAGAGATGGCTTTTCATAGGATTATCTGTATGTCAAAAGTAGTTGTTAAACTGAGCAAATCCTTGCTTTTAATAAGGCAAACCAGTAAAATGTTACATTTCTCTGAAGATTAAGTGCATCGACTGCAGTAGCATTGATTATAAAAATATAAGGACACTGACATTTCTCCAACTGTCATTCTCATTTTGAAGTAATGCTTCTTTAATAGCCTCCATTTTCCTGCTGCTTTCTTCCTGACTGTTTGACTGGGACAGCAGCAGGTGTCCATTTAGCCATTGGTATAGACGGCCATGTTATGATGAATATCACTGCATCATTTGTGTATTTATCCAGGAACAAAGACGTTCTGTGCTCCTGCAGGGTTCTGTTCTGCAGGTTAATCTAGCATATAAAGAACCTATTCTGCTACTCATCTGAACAGTAAAGCTGTCAAGCTGTCCTGCTTCTTAAATTAACCCTACAGCCACTGAATTTACCTTTGTGACAAACAGGAAGAAATTTACAGCACATGTCAGATTGGGGACCTACCATAATGTTTCTTCTGTGAGTCACTGTTATGCTTAGACAAACTGCGTTATTTCCTTCCTTTCATGCATTTGAATTTAATTTTAGGAAAGCATCGGTATAATGCCCGCCACTCATCCATAAACCTCCACAACTTTGGATGATGTGGTTCTCCTTTATTAGTCCATCCAAATTTCTCTCCTCTTACTGCCTCCTGCTGGTTTACAGAGCTATGGTTGCCACACAGCCATTGCTTCCACACAAGGCTAACCAACAACTCTGCCAAGTTATTCAAATGTGGGTGAAAATGCCATCGAGTTATTTACCAAAGAGTGGTTGGAATATGGAACTTGCTACCACAGAAGATATTTGGGATAAATAGTGTTGATATATTTAAGGGGATACAAGATAAACTTATGTGTAAGAAAGAAATATAAGGATATACTGATAGAGTTAGATGAAGGGTGGGAGGAGGCTTATGTAGAGCATAAACACCAGCATGGACTTTTTGGGATGAATGGCTTGTCACTCTGCAGTTCCATGTAATTCTATGTTTGAAGCTGCACTACCTGCAGTTCTGAAACATTCACTTTCCAACAGGAGTCCTGGAATCATGAAGAATTGGAACAGTTAGCAAGTCCTCCCCCTACCACCTCACCCCTCCCAACCACCAGCAACCCCTCCTTCCCTGACACCCACATTGCTGCCCCTGAATGACATCTGCTTATTCAGCACTGACTGGAGATTGACTCTAGGGCTTCTCAATACCAGATCCGGAAGTGAGCCATCAGAGGGTTGCCAACTTTGGTTGAGTGGATTCCTGGAGATTTCATCACATGACCTTTCAATTCACTGCCTGGCCCAGTCGAATAACCTTCCCCTACCACCCATCCTCAATATTTGATATAATTAACAAAGGCGTTTGAAGGAATTTTTTTAAAAGAAATAACATGTACTTTAATGACCCATGATTTTTTTCTCTGAGGATGCTTATAGCGGGAGATTAATCTTCAATTCCTGGAGACTCAAGGCAATCCTGGGGGGTCGGCAACCCTAGCCTTTACGGGACCAAGCACCCCTTGTACAGAACAAACTCAGTAAACTCTGCTTCAGACAAGCACTGACCTTGATTTCTGTTCACATCACTAGTTTTAAAACAAAAGCAAGCAATAACATTCACACCTCATGATACCCTGCACATGAAATCCTCATAAATCAAATGTAGCTCAAAGGAGCATAGATTCTGATATCATTTTCAGGAAATATATAAAACAGAAAAATTGAAGCACAGTGAAGAAATTGCATGACAGTCAATCCATTATTGCTGTATCATCACAGTGAGACATGTTTGTCTGCTCTCCTCTCCTTTCAATTTTCTCCCTGCTGGAATTCATAGTTCCAATAGCCCATGTGGCCATCCCAGCTGTGCCTCATCCTAGTCACAGCCAGTATCCCATTTAGCAGCAGGGACCACTGGATGCATGGCCATCAAGTACTGACTTAATTTATTTTTGAAAATAGGTATTGAATTCATGGTGTCAACCATTGAGTTGGAGGTGGGCTGTGTGGAGTTTACAGTAAACACAGTCTATTTAAACAGAGTCTCTACAAACTACAGCAAACAGAACACATGACCAAAACTACAGCACCCTCTCACTATAAGATTAGGATTATTCTTCCAGCAAAATGCAGTGAGTAGACAATAATAACATAAGAAAAATTATCTGCATAAAATCCATCACAATCACAGACAAGAGTCTCCAAGTGTGATTGATGGTGGAACTGTCCAATCATTCTCTTCTAACTGGTACTTTTTATGTCACTCGCTTATTAAATGATTAAATTGCGACCCCATACTGCTGCTCACTGTATGCTACCTCAACACGGACCAAGATTTAAAACTATGACCTTCTAGGTCAATGTAATGTGTTTCTGTAGAAAATGCTGGAAGTACTCAGCAGGTCACACAGCATCTATGGAGAAAGGGTCTCTGTTTCCTTCTCTGATGCCTGACGTGCCAAAATCCCCTGCATTTTCTGTTTTTAATCTCTGATTTCCAGCAACTGCAAAATTTTGCTTTAGTAATTTTGTTGCACCTTGGAAGTTGCAATTACAAACTGAGGCATCTGTGGAAGTAATAGAAGAGAAAAGTTTTGTTCAATCTTCCATCAAACCCATCTAAAAACACATGAACATACACACTGAGAAAAAAACATTCATGACATGAAGTGTGTTATCCCTTGTTTCTACCTGCTCTCCCTCTCACTCCCGGCTGCCCTTACTGTATCACTCTGAAGGGCAACCAGATGCAAGTCAGTCCTGTCCATTCACCGCCATCAAGCGTTCCTTCTATGTGAAATGGCATTTCTGGGTATATCCTTTCCAATCTAGCATTCTATATAAGTTACTCATAGTGTGACATCATCAACATTGAACAGACCATCCATGAGGCGCTGTTGGCCATCAGCAGCAGCGGAATTGCACTCAACCACAACCTGTAATCTTATGGCCCGACATATCCCCACTCTGCTATTACCACCAAGCCAGGGGATCAACCCTGCTTCAGTGGAGAGAGCACAGGAGGGCATGCCAGGAGCAGCACCGGGTATACCTAAAAATGAGCTGCCAACCTGGTGAAGCTACAACACAGGACTACTTGCATGCCAAACAATGGACACAGCATGTGATAGACAGAGCTCAGAGATCCCATAACGAACAGATCAGATCTAAGTTCTGCAATCCTGCCACATCCAGTCGGGAATGGTGGTGGGAAATTAAACAACTCACTGGAGGAGGAGGCTCCACAAATATCCCCATCCTCAATGATGGAGGAGCCCAGCACATTAAGGCTGAAGCATTTGCAAACATGTTCAGACACAAGTGCTGAGTGGAGGATCCATTTCGGCCTCCTCTTGAGGTCCCAGCATCACAGATGCCATCTTCAGCTAATTCAATTCACTCCACATGATATCAAGAAATGGCTGAAGGCACTGGATACTGCAAAGGCTATGGACCCTGACAATATTCCGGCAATAGTACCGGAGACTTGTGCTCCAGAACTTGCGGCACCCCTAGCCAAGATGTTCCAGTACAGCTAAAACACTGGCATCTACCCGGCAGTGTGAAAAATTGCTCAGGTATGTCCTATCCACAAAATGTAGGACAAATCCAACCTGGTCAATTACTGCCCATTCTGTCCACTCTCAGTTGTCAGCAAAGTGATGGAAGGGGGTCATCCACGGTGCTTTAAAGAAGCACTTGCTCAGCAATAACCTGCTCAGTGCTGCTCAGTTCGTGTTCTGCAAGGGCCATTCAGCACCTGACCTCATTAAAGCCTTGGACAAACAAGCTCAACTCCAGAGGTGAATTAAGAGTGACTCCCTTTGACATCAAAGCAACGTTTGATCGAGTTTGGCATCGAGGAGCTCAAGCAAAACTGGAGTCGATGGGAATCAGGGGGAAAGCTTTCTGCTGTTTGGAGTCATAACTAGCACAATGGAAGATGGTTGTGGTTTTTGGAGGTCAATTACCTGAGACCTGGACATTGTTGCAGGAGTTCTTCAGGTTAGTATCCTAGGCTCAGCTATCCTCAGCTGCTTCATCAATGATCTTCCCTCCAAAACAAGAACAGAAATGGGAATGTTCTCTGATGATTACACGATGTTCAGAACCAAGCATGGCTGATCAGATATGAAGGAGTCCATGTCCAAATGCAGCAAGTCCTGGACAATATCCAAGCTTGTGTTGATAAGTGGCAAATAACATTAATGCCACACAAGTGCCAGGCAATTACCATCTCCAGCAAGAGAGGTTCTAACCATCTCTTGACATTCAATGGCATTGCCAAAGCTGAAACCCCCACTAGCAACATCCTGGGCCTTGACCCGAAACTGAACTGGGCCAGCCATATAAATACTGTGGCTACAAGAGCAGGTCAGAGGTTAGGAATCCTGTGACAAGTAATTCACTTCCTGACTCCCCAAAGACTGTCCACCATCTACAAAGCACAAGTCAGGAGTGTGATGGAATACTCCCCATTTGTATGGTTGAGTGCAGCTCCAACAACACTCAAGAAGTTTGACATTATCCAGGACAAAGTAGCTGCTTGATTGACACTCCATCCACCACAATAAACATTCACGCCCTCCACTACCTATGCGCAGTGGCAGCCGTGTGTAACATCTACAAGGTGCATTCCACAAGTTCACGAAGGCTCCTTCAACAGCAATTGCTAAACCCATGATATCCACCGTCAATAAGGGCAAGGGCAGCACATACATGGAAACACCAGCACCCGCAAGTTCCCCTCCAAGCCACACACCATCCTGACTTGGAACAATATCACCATTTCTTCACCATCACTAGGTCAATACCCTGGAACTCCCTTCCTAACAGTACTGTGGGTGCACCTACACCAAAGCTGAATCCCTCATTAGCAACATCCTGGGCCTTACATTGACCCGAACTGGACCAGCCATATAAATACTGTGGCTACAAGAGCAGGTCAGACTGCAGCGGTTCTAGAAGGCAGCTCACCACCACCTTCTCAAGGGCAACTAGGGATGAGTAATAAATGCTGGCCTAGGCAGTGATGCTGACACCCCATGAACAAATAAATTAACAATAACACAAATTGCTCAATATTCCCATACTCTCTACAAATATGATACTGATCGGCCCCTCCCCACCACCCCATTCCCAAAAGGGCCAACTGTTACTTGTTCCATGTTGTTCTTTCACAGACTGCTGCTAGAAACACCTTCTGCTTTCTTACTCTTATGCCACTATCAGCACTTCCTTTAGCCCTTACCACTACCATTAACATTCCCTTTGTCCTTTGGTCTATGACATTTTTGTCAATCTCTCCTTAACCCCCACCTATTGCTGGCCTTCTCTCCAGCTTCACCTGCTCCACCTCCTTAAACAGTGTACATTTCATTATATTTCCACCTCTCTCTAACTCTGAAGAAGAGTCATTCAGACTCGAAATGTTTACTGTGTTTCTCTCTCCAGGGATGATGTCAGAGCTGCTGAGTTTTTCCGGCATTTTCTGTTTTTATTTCAGATTTCCAGCATCTGCAGTATTTTGCTTTTATGATAATGATCGCTGTGTGACTTGCCAATTCAGCACTCCTTCCATTACTACTCCAAGCTTTCTATATATACTCACTATTCCCAACAGCCTCAGTGAAAAAAACCAGGAAATGTACAGTTAATTTCCCAACCAAGTGCCCTCATGATTGGGAATGCTGGTCAGGAAATGGTGGGTCCATAAGTCCAAATTGTTATTGTAACTTTCTAACAAATGCATTAACAGTTATTTGTGTGTTGCTGACTGTTCTGAAGAATTCGCGTTATAATACAAGTGGAACAAATCTCAGAGTATCAGATATTAAAGAATGTTACTTGAAGCATTTCCCGAATATAAATAAACCTCAGAGCATGGTATTTATGTAGAGCCTTTTCACACCTCTCAGAAATGTTTAAAATCATGTCATGGAATTAATTATTTTTAAATGTAGTGGCTATTATTATGCAAGCTAATGGAGCAGTCATATTGCACCCAGTTAGATTTCACAAAGGACAATTTATCTTGCCTGTTTTTGACCAGGGCCATTGGAGAACTCTTTTTTCTTTATATAATGCTGTAGAATATCCACCTTAATGAACAGAACAGACACACAGAGTTCTGATCAAAGATCTCAGCTAAGGGATGATAGCTGCAACAGTCCAACACTCCTTAGTATTGCAGTAAAATGTCAGTATAGCCTATACTGTAGTGTGTCAAGTGTACTACAAAAATTGCTGAACTGATATGGATTACTACTTGAAAATACTAACTAGATGCAGAAACAAATCTCAGCAGTTTTTTTATTAAATTCAATTTTAATCACTTTTGGTATGACTGAGTGTTTGCATATGTTTAGTCTTCCAAGTGAAAGATGACAGTGATACTCTGTCCTCGAGTAGGACAGAGCTGAAACATCACCCCAATATTTACAGGGAGGTGGAGAAGGTGCAGGGAGGTCTGAAATTGGCTGGGGAGCATGTCAAGGCTGAGGATGGAGAGGCCCTGCCATATTTAAAGACAGGTCCTCATTATGACTTTTTAGACACTGTTATGTTCTACAATGGGGTCGCTTTGCTCGCAAATCGGTTGCACGCTTATCTGTTGGCAGGTGAGTCGATTATAATATACTGCAGACACAGAGACCAATATGAAATGAAGCACATGCTATTTATTTACACAGACAACAGAGCACTAACATGATATGTGCTTCTCCAACCAGACCATACTCTAGACTAACATTAACATGGTAGCCTACGCTACACAGCTATTGGGTCTTATAGTCAAGTGGTCAATCTGCTCACCTTCTCTTAAAGGTGTATTACACCTCAGATTACCACATCCCTCCCCTTTACTTGAAAGTACATTTTACAATATGTTAACTATTTACATTAATAAGCTTGTTACAAATTCAGTCTCTCAGGAGGCTTTTTCAAATGTGTTGACCATCGTAGTTCTACGACTTCGGATGGTTTATCCGAGGCCTCCCTCTCAGGAGTTATCTGTCCACTAGGCTCCCCAGTAGGAACCTGTAAGTTTGCCTCTTCGACTCTCTCAGGCTCAATAGGTCCTACAGGTACTTCCAAAGCAAGAGGAGTTCCTTCTACCTGTGGTGTTGGCTCCAATGGGAATGTTTGGTGCACTTTTTCTTGTGGATCTGTTTCCCTTTTCCTGAGGTGATCTACATGTCTCCTGATAATCCGCCATTCAACTGATATATGGTAGGATAGGGGCCCTGTTACTGCAGTGACTTCACCTGATAGACATTTGGGCCCATCACCAAAGTCCTTTGCAAAAATTGCTTCTCCTACAGTGAAGTTTCTTTCACGACTGGGAATCGTGAACTTTTTTCTGGGCCTCCTAACTTCTCTCTACCCTCCCCCTTAAATTCAGCCTTATGAGGTTCAAATGTATCCTGAGATGCCTCCTCATTAATAACTCTGCAGGGGCAATACTGGTGGTCGTGTATGGCGTAGTCCTATAGCTGAGCAGGAAACGTGATAACTTCATTGCTATAGAGTCCCCATCTAGTTTTTTCATTCCAGCCTTGAAGGTCTGGACTGTCCTCTTGGCCAACCCCCTGGATGCAGGGTGGCATGGCGAGGTCTTGACATGTGCTGTGCCATTGAGACTTATAAATATTTGGAAGTCCCTGCTAGTGAATGCCGTTCCATTGTCAGACACTATTATCTCTGGTAAACTGTGAATCGCAAAACTCTGACGCAATCTGTCTATGGTAGTGGCAGATGTGGGTGATCTCATCTTGTATACATCCATCCATTTGGAGTGAGCTTCTATAAGTAAGAGGAACATTGTGCCCAAAAAAGGCCCCAATTAGTCAACATGGAGGCAGACCCATGGCCTTCCTGGCCATTCTCGAGGATGCAGTGGTTAGAAGGAGGCAATTTCTGCGCCTATTGCACTGCATGCAACTCTTGACCATGTTTTTGATTTCAGTATCCACCCCTGGCCACCAAAAGCAGCTATGCGCCAAAATTTTCATTCTGGAAATGCCGGGTAAGCACTATGCAATTCTATCACTAATGGTTGTTTTCCTCTGGGACGCACAGGACTCTCACCCTCCCACAGTAGGATGCCATCCTGACAGGTGAGCTCATATCTCCTGTTAAAATAGGGCTTCATTTCGTCCGACTTTGGCTCGTTAGACCATCCCTGCAAGACTTGTCCCCTGATGTGAGACAAAACTGGATCGCTGTCTGTCCACTCTCTGATCTGTTTGGCATTCATTGGTGATGAATCCAGAAAGTTTAATAACAAGACAAGTTCTTGAGTGATGGGGACATGGCACATTGAGCTCCTGGAGCGGTAATCAGCTCAGCACGGCGGCATTGGCAATCTGGCTTCCCGGCTGGTGGATAAAAGTAAATTCGTAAGCAGCTAGAATCAGTGCCCACCTTTGGATGCGTGCCGATGTGATTGGGGCTATTGCCTTATCTTCCCCAAAAAAGCCCAGTAGTGGCTTGTGATCAGATATGATAGTGAAGCTGTGACCACGGGTATATGGTGTAATTTCTTAATGCCAAATACAATGGATAAGCCTTCTTTCTCTATTTGTGAGTATCTTCATTCTGCCACACTGAGTGTTCTTGGGATATAGCCAATGGGCCGTTTGGAGCCATCTGCCATCCCATGGGAGAGTACTGCCCCAATTCCGTAAAGGGATGCATTGCTGGTCAAAATTAATCCTTTCTTTGGACTGAAATATACTAACAGGGCCAATGAATGTAGTAACTGCTTTACTGCTGTAAAGGACTGTTGTTTTGGGGCTTGCCAAGTCCACTTGTGGTTTTTCTTGAGTAACACATATAATGGAGCCAGTACTGTTAACACATTTGGGAGAAAATGACCGTAATAGTTAATCATTCTCAAGGAGGACTTGAGTTCTGTGGCATTTTTTGGGGTTGGCGCCTCATGAATAGCTCTCACCTTGTCTTGTAGGCCCTGCGATTCAACTCTATGACCTTCACAGAATCACAGAATCACAGTGCATAAGAGGCCCTTCGGCCCATCGAGTCTGCACCGACGCGTGTTAAATTAAAATCAGGTTTCCAATTGCATCATGGGAGCCTGAGTTAAATATATTAATATATTCTCTTCCCTTTCTATGGCAGGACACTTACATGCCACGTAAGCAGCCAGTGCAAAAATGGCACACAGTACATTGGCGTCACATTCCCTGTTTAAAATTATTATCCTGGTCCTCTCGCACCCAATGCAAAGGTGTTAATATTGACACCAATGTCTTGCTTCCTTATATTGGCCTTATAATGTATGTCATCCCAGCCCATGCAGTTCATTTCCACCTTATTTAATTTCCTGCGTTCTGTGATGCTGTTATTTTGTTGAGTATGTTACATCATGCTCTAATTTACTTTCTGCTTTACACTTCTGAATGCTTGAACTGGACTGATCCTGGTTAATCTGTTTCTAACAAGGTCCTGGCAAGGAATATGTATACTGACCTAGTGATAATGGATACAATCCAGGAGATTTATATGCTGCTCTTGGAACTATGTGCCCAGGACACCCGTCCCTGACATTCTGGGAAGGTTCACTTGTCTCCTACCACCTGCAATTTTTCAGCTGGAGATTTGAGCTAAGTTTTGGATGAAATGGAGCTTATTGCTGCCCTCTAATTGCTATGTTCTCTCACTGCACTAGTCCTTCATTTGAATGGAATGTTAAAAATCATTATTATCAAACATTTCGTTGTGAAGGCATTGCACGCCATGCAGCCAAACCGGGATGATTTGAGATCAAAAAAATGAAACATCTGAAATAAAAATTGACAATGCTGAGAGAGAAAAATAATTTATTCTTTGATCCTTTATTAGAATAGGCATAGTCAGTCTGAAGGTAGCCTCTTATAGCACTGACCAAAATGAAGAGAGGAGAACAGATAAAGGTTTTCAATTATGCAAACTATTAACAAAAAAAGAACAGCTGATATCCTATTAATAAGCCTTGAGAAAAGTTAGATTGGAACACTTCTTCTCCCACAGGAGGCTGAACTTATAGAAGCGCTTCTCAGAGCAGGTAGTTAATTTGCAATCAACTCCCTAACAGCAGGTGCACCACCACCACAGGGACTGCAGCGGTTCAAGAAGGCAGCTCACCACCATCTTCTCAAGGGCAATTAGGGATGGGCAATAAATGCTGGCCTAGCTAGCGACACCCACATCCCGTAAATGAACAGAATAAAATTGATACCATTATGTAGGAACTAATTCATTGGGCAAAGTCTTTCAGTAGTGGCGAGGCCATTGATGGCTAGACCAGAAGTGCGCTGGACTTCTGCTCGTAGGCGGGACAGCTGACCCCACGGGAGCATGTGGCAGCCAGTCAATTAGATATTCATAATCGTGGAGTGCGATGAATCATGCAATGATGGCAGACAGGAAGTCAACATCCCCACTGTTACCTTATGGGGTCGAAGGTCCAAGCATCATATTTAAAGAGCACCCGGACAGACATTCATTCCCTGCAAGCCAGGGGCATTATTCTCACTGTCTGAAAGGAGGTTTTGGGAACTGCAACTGCTGCCACCCCCTCTCCACCTGCTACCTGGATACCTGGAGCATGTTGCCACCTCCTCTCTACCTATTGATCCTGGAGCTGCTGCTACCCCATACAACAGTGGCAAATGTCCAAGCACAGAGAAAAGCATGGCCATAGTTCAGCGATGCCTCAATGCAAGTTCTCCTTCAGGAATGGCTTGAGGTCCTTTTCCTCAGAGATGGCAGCAGAAGGCCCTCCTTTCGACCTGAGCACTTCTGACCGTTAGGATTCCTATACTTAATATCAGCCATACCCTGGTCTCCATCCTTCCCAATGTGGTCAACTCCATCCTCGAGGTTCATTGCAGAGAATTCTTCTTATTAATTCAGCCATACTTGTGGACACTTGCACAGTGACCCAGGAACTGGAAGCCACCACTTTGCGCCCTCCCTCAATCACTTTGACCTTCCCTCCATCACCCTCAACCCTCACTCCATCACCCTTATCCTACCTTCAGTGACCTTCCACCCACCCCCGTCACCCTTGACCAGCTATCACTGACCCTTGAGCTTCCCCCGGCACAGCGGAACTAACTCCGTTACCTTCAACCTGCCATGCATCATCCTCAGCCCTCCCTCTATGATCTTTGACCTTCCCTCTGTTACCCTTGACTCTCAGCACTTCAACATTGACCACTCTTGGGTGCTTCACAAGATTCTGCCCATTCTTGTTGAAAAATAAGATTGAGGGTTATAGGCAATCGTGCTTGATCTTCGTATGTAGGCAAAGGAAGGAAAATGGCTCTCCTAAAGTACAGAGTCAACAAGTTGCATGAGAGGGAAATCCATGATAGAATAATCACACATGAACTCTGGACTGACAGTGTTTAATGTGATGAATGGCCTGTTCTCAGTTTGGGTTCTGTGTTTTAGGTCATGGGTAAAATATTGGAAAAGGTTTGTAAATCACTTTGCAACATTTTCCTCAGTCATGACATGTTAAAGTTACAGGAATTACAAAAGGACTGAACTAGAAATGGGGTTATCCATGTTCGTAAACAGAAAAAAAAGGCATTCATTAAAATTGCCTGTATGCTGTTGGCATATCATCTACTGCGTCATCTGTGCATAAGCCCAGACTGGACCTCATTATATTAAGCATTTTAGTGCCATTAGCATCCCACTCATTTTAGTTTTTTCTACTTACATAAGAACATGAGAAAATATGCAACAAGAAAAGACTCGGAGATCAATGAGGCTACAGGTACATTTGGAATATCTCAATTTCCACTCTAGGGACCAGACTGAGGTTTGAAAATAACAAGTAGAAACCAACACCCAACCATTCCTTTAGGTTTATATTTGTTCTTGCAGAACTTCTTCAGGCTGTTGCTGAATGAAGATTCTCAGAGAACTGCAATTATGTTGTCCATAGCCTACACACTGTGTTGGCAGTGTAAGCATCCTGTGAGCACACCTCTTTCTATTTGATCTCCCTGTAGCTGCAACTTTGTTATCTCCTTCCTCCAACTTTTCCTCCTGCTATTCCTTATCCTCCTCTCAGTGTGAAATTGCCAGGAGAAACTCCACAAAGAAAAAGTGTTTTGTCAGAAGCTCATTAAGAGTTGAGAATATTAAAAAAAAGCACTGCAGGCTTCTTAAAGTTGGTTAAGTGCAAGCAAAATGACTCAAAGAATCACAGAATCACAGTGCAGAAGAGGCCTTTCGGCCCTTCGAGCCTGCACCAACACGTGAGAAACACTAAACCATTGCAGCATTATGGTGGAGAACAAGTGACTTTCCCTTTAAATGTGACAGGAAATGCACACCCCCCCCCCTGCTTGGACTGTCCATTGTTTGTGGGCAGATTGAGGAGCTGATGGTAGCAATGCAGGAAGGGATGAAAATAGAATCCTTAGACTCTTAATTCCATAGAATATTGATCACACTATTGCCCACTTTTAATGTAAACAAGGTGATATAGAGATGAAATTTGGCCACATATTGCTGAAGTTATTTTTAATCTAGATGCTGGCAAGGTTGTCATTTATTGCAGCATCGGTTTTACAGCACCCACGCATGGTCTGGGGATCCAACACCATCAACACAGCCATGAATCTGCGACTCTATATGTTCATTGTAGTGCCAACCACAATCTATGCCAGCGAGTCATGGAGGGTGTCACATAAGTTGGACGTCTTTCACCAGCCCTGGGCATCACATGGAGAGACAGCATCACCAACAAAGAGATAATACAAAGGATGATCAGAGGCCCCTGCAGGACATCATGATGGAGAGACGAATGAGGCTGGTAGGACACACATTTCTCCTCCCAGACATATGTATCACCAAAATGACAGTAGTATGGGTACCACCAGATGGAAGAAGAAGATGGGGCTGGCCAAAGAAGACCTGGCAAAGAGCAGAACGCCACCTGGGCAGGAGCAAAAGAGATTGCGATTGTCCGGAGCTGGTGGCCGTATCTCCCTGCCCATTGTCCCTTATGGTGCCAGAGGAACTAAATCTAAGTAAGTCAGGATAGTGTGTAATGTGAAGGGGGAACTTGAAGGTAATGGTGTTCCCACACACCTGCTGCCTTTGTTCTCCTTGGTGTTAGATGTTGCAGCTTTGGAAGTTGTTTTCAAGGATGTATAGACCCTGAAGTTGCTTTCTGTACTTTTCTCGTCGTTGTCTTGCTGCAAACACCATATTGGTTGTCCCATGGTTAGCCCTAAAACCACACGGTGATTCCAGAAGGATATTGACTATGGGGCTGTCTAGTAGATGGTTTAATAGGATCCTTGTAAGGATCTTTTCTGCTTTTGAGAGAAGACTCAATCTTCAGTAGTTGCCGCATACATTTTTAAATCCTTTCTGCTCTCAGATGCTGACTATGTTGGGGTCCTTGAGGTCCTGTGGAACTTTTTCCTGATCCCAGATATTATTGAAGCTCTGTATGATTACATTTCCAAATCTCAGCTGGAATGCTGTCTGGTCCAGGGGCTTTGCCTTGTTTGGTTGATTTGATTGTGTTTATCACCCCTTAAGTGGAAGGAGGAAGAGACAGGCTTTCTTCTTCAAGCAATTTGATGCAGATGAGATGTGGGAGTCTCTGTTGCGGAGCTCGGCAAAGTTCTCACACCACCTTGCCATTCCAGCTGCTTTATCAATGATGAAGTCATTTCCATCAGCTGTTAGGATAGGAGTAAAGGTTGTGGCAGGTGGGACAACCGTCTTCAGCACATAGTAAAAAGACGGGTCATGTCTCTCAGCTAGCTGTTGCAGCTCTCAGCTCTTGCCTTCCACCAGGCAAAGGGTGAAAGCAGAGAAACACCCTTTTCTGGCCATGGTATGCAGATGCTGGAGGGAGTGAAGTTTTAAGGTAGTTGATAGGGTGATGATCCAGCAGACAGCTGGTTGGTGGTTAAGCTTCTTGAGAGTTGTTGTAGTCAGGCAAGCGAGAGGTATTCCATCCAACTTCTGACCTGTGCCATGTAATTGGTAGAAAGCCTTTGGGGAGTCAGGGGGTGAAAAACTTGTTGCCAAATACCCAGCCTCTGACCTAATTAAAGTGGTCATGACATGGTTAGTTCTGTTCAGTTTCTGGTCAATCATTTACATCCATGTTCCTTTATCTTAGAAATTAGATTAAAATTGATCATGAGCCTGGAATCCCGTTTACTGTTTACTCTGAAAAAGAGTCATTCAGACTCAAAACGTTAACTCTGTTTCTCTCTCTACAGATGCTGTCAGACCTGCTGAGTTTTTCCAGCATTTTCTGTTTTAAACCAGTTTACTTATTCACCTGAAGGTCTTAATCACTTCAGTAAGGTCACATCTAAGTGTTATTTCTTACTATGTGAATATATCTACTACTCTGAGTGTTGCCCCAAAACTAAGATGTCCATGTTCCAATTTATCAACTTAGCAGCTGCTCTTCCTTATACCGATTCCAAGAGCAGGAAGTTTCTCAGCCCATCCATCCTCCCTTGGTAAATAATATTCGAGGTGGTGGCAGATCAGTGATTTGTATAGTCCCATTAAAATTTTGAGTAGAGGTAGGTCAAATGATAAAGGTGAAAGAAGGATTATTTATCAGACAACAAACTTGTTCTCCTGTCCTGTTTTGACTGATGTGTCAGACGACCCTCCAAATATTTTCTTTCATTGGGAAGCCTTTAATGATTTTTTTTGGAAAAGAAGTATGATGCTGATAAAGGCCTCTCTGTTTGAGTTCAGACTGTGTGTGATTCTTGTCTGCAGCCTCTACATTCATCCAGCTTAGTTAGCCTCTATTGTCTCATAGCAGGGTATATCTCTCATCTGAGCCACTTTGGCCCCTAATAACTATCCTGAATGAACAGTGATGACAACCTATTTTTCACTACAAAACAAATTCAAAAGTAGAGACAACCAGGACAATGTAAATTAGTGCTGAACTACCACCCAATTTCATCAGTAAACACAAGGGAGTAGGATCAGTATCTATGTTCCTCTGTCTCTGAAGCAATGGTGCCATAAGATAAGAATGATGAATTTAAGTGAAGATTAAACACCTTTTCTGTGATATAATACAAAGCCCAGGAAAATGTTTTAACCCGATACACAAGTCTGTAGCAGAATCATGAAGAGCTGGCTTAGTGTGCTGCGCCTGGGACCTTATGAGTGACAAATAGAGGCAGAATTCGGAAGGATATTGCTGTTGAATTTGGAATGAATTAGAATTTGGAACTCACATTTGGGGTGGAATCCTGTGGAGATGCTAGGGGTCTCAGCCATTGGCATTGCCTCTTTTTGAGAAGGCCCGTTACATCTCGTTCCACTTGAGTGGCCAGTTGCAGGTCTCCAGCGGGTTCAAGAAGTCGGGGGAAGAGGCCCCGCACACCAAGAGCTGCTGGCCAATCAGAGTCGAACAGCTCTATTAAAGGATAGTAACACCCAGGGCCTAGTATCGTCACTGGATCCCAGGACATAGGTGAGTAATTGGGAGGGGAGCCATGCGGTGGGGGTAACGGGGAAGGGAGGGGGTTGGGTCAGCAGCAAGGGCAGGGGAGTTGCTCGCAGCATCTGTTGCGAGAGAAGCAGAGTTAAAATTTCAGGTCTGGATGACTCATCTTCAGAGCTAAAGAGAAGTAGAAATGTGATGGAATTTATACTGTTTAAGGTCGGGGGAGGGTGGAGTAAGTGAAGCAAGATAGAAGGTCAGCAATAGATGGGGGGCTAAGGAGAGATTGACAAAGACGTAATGGATGCAAGACAAAAGCAGTGTTAATGGTAGTGATGAAGGCTAAAGAAGGTGCTGATAGTGGCATAAAGGTAAGAAGGCGTGTGTGAATAGCAGGACAAGTGTCAGCACTCTGTGAAAGAACAACATAGAAAAAAGTGACAGATGGGGGGTTGGTGGAGGTGATTGGGGAAAAAAAGCTGAAAAATAAATCAGTAAATAAATAAATGAATAAATAAAATAAAAATACATTTGAAAAAAGGATTTAAAAAGGGGTAAAATTGGAGGAGAGAGTTCAAGGTCAAGCACCTAAAGGGAGAAGGAGCGGCAGCTGGACACCCCTGAGTCATCCACTCAGGACTCTCAGAGGCTGTCCTCTCCCTCCAAGTCCCCTTTGCCTGTGACCCCATCAACCTCATCCTCTGTCACTTCAGAGGGAGCAGCTGGCCCACAGGAGGACAGCCAAAGAAAACCAGGGCCCTCATGGCCTCAACTCTCCAGTGGACCCACGCCAAAGTTATCAGAGGCAAGAGGGCCAACCATTTCACAGGCTGTCTCCACCCCTGCTGTGAATGTCAGAGCAGCACCTAGAAGTGGTAGGCCTAGAAAAGCTAAAAAATTTTGATCACAAGTGGTTGCACATTTTGTCACTTTATAATCTGAAAATATATTCACTTTCACTGAGTAATGTGTAATGGGCTTCATTGACAGGCTTCACGATTCCTCAACAAAAACAGAATTACCTGGAAAAACTCAGCAGGTCTGGCAGCATCGGGGGAGAAGAAAAGAGTTGACGTTTCGAGTCCTCATGACCCTTCGGCAGAACTCAACACGATTCCTCCCCTGCATTACCACCATCCCCCACCCCCCCACCACCACTAACAGTTCAACTACATGCAGCTGGACTAGGATTGATTCTGGAGGGAAAAGTGTGTGTATGGCAGGGCCTTTCAGAGCCTCCTGCAAGCATTCTCCCAACACACTCATCTCACTGTCCTGAGCATTTTCAGTACTAGGGTTCTCTTTCAGTTGTCCATCTGAGCTGACCTGCATCTCCACCCACCCACTGATCACACTCCCATGCAGCGCCTGCAGCCGCCCAACACAAGGCTCCACTCACTTTCGATTTCAGAAGCATGGTGGTTGCAAAGTATATTTCCAGCTGGTCCGTCCTTCCCCCTCCCCCAGTCTTTTCCCCCAAGACTGTTGACCCCCCTGGTATCACCTTCAACCTCCCCACCATCACATTCCAATCAGAATACTTTTCTTTCCAGGATGTCCAAGTGAATGTGTACATTCTCTATATTCCTGAAAATCCCACCCCGTCCACATTAACCTTCCCGACCTCCTCCTTCCCATCCCAGGGTCCATGTCTGCTTCCAAATCCCCACCAACCACCCTCGCTGTCCCTTCTACTGCTACTGTCGCACCCTCACCCTCTCAACCTACCAGCTCACTCTGCCCTCTCTCATAATCGCTATTCCCTCCTACCATGCCCACCCTCAGCTCACTCCCCAGGAGGCAGTAATTGATTCCACAGGCCCCTCCCTTGCACGTTCACCTGGACATTCCCCCCCACTTACTCCTTCCTCCACCCTTACTCCTTCCTCCACCCTCACTCCTCCCTCCGCTCTTATTCCTTCCTCCCCTGAACTCCCTCCCCCTGGATTCCTATCCCCCTCCGAGGTCCTCCACCCCTCTAAACTCCCTCCTCACCCCCGGATTCCAGACTCCTTCATCCCCCTGGACTCCTTCCCCTTTCCGAACTCCCTCCTCCTCTGGACTCTTTCCTCCCCCTAGACTCCTTTCTCCCCCTGGACTCCTGCCCGCCTCTGAATTCCTAGCTCCTCCAAAGTCCTGCCCACCTCTGAACTCCTTCCCTAATCTGAATTCCTTCCCTTACTCCTTCCTTGCCCCTTACATCTACCTTGCCACATTCTCCCCACTAGACCCTCCTCTCCAGTACTCCTTCCCCCTCCCAACCTCACCCTCCCTGACACCATCATTCCTCACCTCATAATCTCAACCCCCCGACACCATCATTCCCCCCTCCCTCCGAACACCTCCATTTCCCCACTCCAAACCCCTTCCACCCCCGGTACTCCTTCCTCTCCCAATCAAGCCCAGACCTTCCTCTCCGCCCCTCAATGATCATCTATAGCAGCCCATGGCTCACTCCCTGATTTCCTGATGCAGACTTCAGGCATCAACAGAGAAGTCTCACCTTCCGTGAGCTCCTTCGCAGTGGAGCCATGTCCATCAGGATCCACCCAGCATGCGATGCATGTGTTTCTCCAGGGTTCAGTAGCTATAGGGATCCAGCATCTTCTGCTCCTCGGATGTCCATGATGTGAGCAAGGCCCTAAAAGTAAGTCCCGACTTCTGCACATCACACTTGTCAAGAAGTTTTCTGGACCAGCGTGTTTTCCCACCGACGTGCTCGGGTGATCCAGAGTGGGGGAATGATTCCAGTAAGCAGGGCTTATAATTATATGCAGATGTATTAAAATGATGTTCCTGACTGGCGGCGGCAGGAAAGGTCATTGATGGGTAGGATGGATGACTGTAAACTGGTTTTATGATGTCGCGAAACTGATTTTTGGCCTTCTCACCATATTTTCCGCTCACGCCCACCATGATGCCCGACGCAGATGGGGATGGTAAATTCCGGCCAATGTTCTCCAGATGGAAAAGAAGCCCTCGATACACAGTTTGAGGAAGAATTGGGAGCATGTTGCCTGGGAAATGAAGTCCCGGAGACTGGAAGTTCACATGTGAATGGTCAATATCACTAAATGCCTCCTTGCAATACATCTCATCCTGAGCATGCGAACAGCCACTCAGTCTGATCAGTGGGCCACCTGCCCATCACTCACGCAGCCCCAGTCCCTGGCACTCGGATCACATGTTTAACATTCGCATACTCCGCCTCACCCATACACATCTACCAATGATGCCAGCATCACACTCACCTTTTGCTGCTTCCACATACCCCCAGCCCTTCAACTATGTCAAGCACATCACCAAAGCACAGGACCATGATGCCATTTACTATAGGAGCCTACAATCTCTTACAAGAGGAAAGTAAATCCATCATAGAGAGCAGTCACGTGAAAAAAATATTTACTCACACTGTGGATGAGGTGATGTCATCATGTGTGAGATAAAGTCACCACAGCACCTCACGTGGTAATCACAATGACATAAGTGAAGAAAAATGTGATCAGCTTAGTAAATAACACTGAGAAAATGTTTTCAGAGTGGAGGCAATTTTTGCTGCATTACAGGCACTTTCTGATCAGTTTTTTGGGGGCTTCTGTGGTCACCCTAAGAATTGAGAAGCCTTTCAAACTCCTTGATTTGCTGACAATAGTCCTATATAGGCAAGAAAGTGATGTGAAATTGCAGGACCGAAACTATTTTTTCATTTTAAGAAAGGGGCAAAGCTTAACCTTAGGATTTTGCCTCTCAGTAATACTTTTATTCAGCAAATTAATAAATGTTAAAAAAGCTAAATGGGCCATTTTCAATATTGAAACAAAGGGGGTCAATTCTGCAGCTTTACTATGGTTGTGATTTTTTTAACCTGGAGCATGTGGGTGCAGGAGGATGGGATTGCCCCTGCTCGCTGTGAGATCAACTCTTTTAACACTGACCCTCATTCAAGTTAACACACACTGTCTTCTACCTGAGGCGATAGAAAGATATCAAGACTGACAGCGCATGAGCAGGAATTGGGGCAGGAATCGAATGCTGTCAGGGACTCAAGGATATGCTCCCTGGAGAAAGATAACTGCTTGAGGGTGGTGGTTGTTTGACAAAGCTTTTTTAAAATTCATTCATTGGGTGTGGGTGTCGATGGAAAGAACAATATTTCTTGCCCATCCTTAATTGCCCTTGCAAAGGCAGTCGTGAACTGCCTGCTTGTATAAGTACAGTGCTGTCAAGGAGGGAGTCCCAGGATTTTGACCAAGCCATGGTGAAGAACAGGAACATATTTCCAAGTCAGGATGTTGGAAAGGAACTTGGAGGTGATGCTATTCACATAAGCTCGATGCCCTTGTCTTTGTAAAGGTCACCAGTTCAGAAGGTGCTTTGGAAGGAGCCTTGGTGAGTTGCTACAGTGCATCTTATAGATGGCACACGCTGCTGCCACTGTGCTCCAGTGGTGGAGGGAGTGAATGTTTAAGGTGGTGGATGGGGTGTCAATCAAGCAAGCTACTTTGTCCTCGATGGTATTGAGCTTCTTGTTGTTGTCGGAGCTGCAATCATCCCAGGTAGGTGGAGGGTATTCTATTACACTCCTAACTTGTATTTTCTAATGGTGGACAGGCTTTGAGGAGTCAGGAAGTGAATCACTTGCCATGTAAATACCCAGACCCTGACCTGCTCTCATAGCCACAGTATTTATATATCTGGTCCAGGTAAGTTTCTGGTCACTGGTGAACCCCCACCACCATACCATCCCCCAGCCCCAATATGTTGATGGTAGGTGTTTTGATGATAGTATTGTCATTCAATGTCAAGAGAGGATGGTTATACTCTTTCTTGTTGGGAATATTCATTGCCTGGCACTGAGTGATGTGAATGTTACTTGAAATTTATCAGCCTAAGCCTGAATGCTGTTCGGGTTTTGCTGTATATGAACATAGAGTGTTCCATTATCTGAGGAGCTGCCAATAATAGTGAATAGCGTGCAAACATCAGCCAATGTTCCCACTTCTGATATTATGATGGAGGGAAGGTCATTGATGTAGCAGCTAAAGATAACTGGGCCTCGGCCACTGCCCTGAGAAACTCTTCTGAGTCAATACTCTGCGATGAGATGATTGGCCTCCAAGTACCACTTTGCGCCACTATGATCCCAGCTAGTGGAGAGTTTTCTCCTAATTCCCAATGACTTAAATTTTACAAGTGATCTTTGATACCCTTGTGTCAAGTGAAGTCACCCTCACCTCACCTGATGCAGGTCAGGAGTGGGAGAGGGAGAACTGTGGTTGGGGAGGCCTAAGGATTTCTATTTTGGGGCCCACAAAAATTCTAAGCTCTTCCTGGAGCCCCCAAAAACCCCATCCGTAAATCAAAGGTTTCACTGGTGGGTTTAGTGTCGTGGAGACCTCCTATGACTTTAAGTTAAAATTGCACAACTTCACTGCCGGTGTCCTCGGGCCATGGATTTCACATTTTAATTGCTTCCCACCTGTCTGCCAAAGGCATCTTGCACTTGAATGAAACCCTGGAAGTTAAAATCGCAATGGGTGGCAAGTGGTGTTGTGGCTCTATTAGACAGGCTGGGATAAATTAAGGGTCCTCTGTGGGAAAACTGTAAACATGCCCTTCCTGCACACCTTCCCAATGTCACTCATTGTAATTCGATGACTTATTCTCGGCAGAAATTATTACCATTTATCAAGCAACCATAATGAGGTCTAATCCAGAGCAACACCATTTGTATCCTATTCTTCTGAACAAAAAGGCAAGTGAGAAAACTCAAGGAATCTACTTTACTGTGCCAGTAAAAGGCTGACTGGAAAATGGATTTGAATGCAATGAAGCTGAAGCAATGATCCAGGACAGGTAATTATGGTAGTGCTGGATGAGGGCCTCGTTCATGAATAAACTGTTATTCATGTTAAAAAATATGATGATGATAATGGGATAACCAATGAAGCAGCATGCAGCAGTGAATTGATGGCACAATATGAATATATTTGGGCACAATTAATAATATATGAATAGTAATAAGGTTTCATTAATTAAATGAAGTATATATCAATATATATAAAATGAATACTAAATTATTTTAGTTTTAAATATGAAGAAGCATGCATTGAGGTATAATTGCTCTGCTTTTAAACGTTGAATTTAAAGAATTAAATAAATGAGATGCAACAGCACTTAATCATGGGGTCTAGAGAATTTAGTTGGAATAATTCCACCTGCATTCACAGTGGTTGATAGCTATTTCATGTCCTTCTCATTATACATGCTGCAATATGATTATATTCTCTGTAGGCCCCTGTGGTATATCATTTTGCTAATGGTTTGAGCAGCCAGATGAAATAAAACAGAGTCAAATAACTGAAATAAAATTATTGACAAAGCTTTCAGAACATGTACATGAGGCAGCTGAGATTTATTGCACCTTGTCCAGATTTTATTTAATAATTACTATTTGGTTCTTTCATCTAAAGGTGTAGCACCAGTAGAGCTACATCCTTATTAGAAAACATCAAGGAACAGGACAGGGGTTCCTAAACTGTGGGTCATGACCCCTAGTGGGGTCACGGGATGAGCAATTGGGGTCACGAGCTCCGAGATAGCAATGGTTATCCTGGAGTAGAAACTCTGGTGGTATGGTCCTGAGACCCACTCCATGGCACTTTGATATACACACACAGGCTTTCTTTCTATCCATGATTCAAACATTGCATCCAAAGGGAATGTATTCCAAGGTCCCATCAGTGCCTGCAAAACGATCATTGAAAAGTCCATCGCTCTCTAGCTGCCTTCACCCCATTCTGACAGCTCTGTCCAACCACCCACTCCTGCTCTGACCTTGGGACCATGACAGTATTCAAGTGTTACAATGGGGTCACAGTGGGAAAAAGTTTGGGAAGCACTGGATTAATGTGCATCTAATCTCCTCCCCATGCACGTCACACACAAGCACACATGGATAAGCAGCAACAACAACATATTTATTGTAATAAAATGCCCCAAGGCATTTCATAGGAGCATTATGAAACAAAATATGGCACTGAGACACATAGAATGTATTAGGTCAGATGACCAAAAGATTGGTCATAAGAACATAGGACCTAGGAGCAGGCCCAGGCCATTTGGCCCTGAGAGCCTGCTCTGCCATTCAATAACATCTGGTTATGGTCTCAACTTCATTTTCCTGTCTGCCCCCCATAACCCTTGAATCTCTTATCTATCAAAAATCTGTCTAACTCTGCCTTGAATAAATTCAATGACCCAGTGTCTACTGCTCTCTGGGGAAGACAATTCCTCATACTAATGACCATCTAAGAGAAAAAAAATTCTCCTCATCTCAGTCTTAAAAGGGGAACCTCTTTCATTTTTAAAATGTGTCCCCTAGTTTTAGTCTCCCCCACAAGGGGAAACATCCTCCCAGTATCTTAGGAAAGGTACACCCTTCTTATACCCTGTGTACATGTATTCAAAACCTGTGTTGATCAGGAATTAGTTACTCCCTGCTGGTCAGCTCTGAGAGTGGTCAAAGGGTGATATCACCCCTTGTGGACAGAGTCCTTAGGAACTATTTCAAAATGCTATTTATGACTGTTACAAGACACCCAAACATTCTACATGTTTGATATGCATCATCCGGGTGTATCTTCACACAGTTTCAAAGGTCACAACTCCCCTGACCACATTGAGAACCCCATTAAATCAGAAGAAGCTTCAAGATTTACTTAATGAGGTTTTCCTGTCGGTGTCTTGATAATCATGGGTATTTGTATCATTCTCATGTTTCCCGATGTCTTATAATTACAGACTTTCCATCTTTTCATTGCCTATATCCTGCCTTAAGAATGCTTTCTTTCACAGGTGGGCTGACCATTACTATTTCCACTCACTTACCCCCTGTGTCCCCACAAATATCAAGCTCGCAAACTCAACAGTGGCCAAACTGATTGAATATGTCATGCCTTATGTACAATATCATGGCATAATTAAAGTCATAATATGCAGCCAAAAATTAATCAGTTACATCATCAGTTCAGGCTTGTCAGTCCATATTGCAGTGAGGGCTTAGCCCTTGCCATCAGCTCTGTGGCAAGCACTTGAGGGGAGGAGAAAGATATGGAGACAGAAGAAGAGTAGAAGGAAAAGGAAGAGCAAGAGAGGTGGCAACTAAAACATCCCCTTTCTGGCTGGGCTTTCTGCAAATTTACTCACCCGATTGCTGTACCAGTGAACACAAACCCAATTCCCCATTCAACAATGGTTACACACATTATCTTCCCTCTGTCACTGACCATCATAGCATCTTCTTGGCTATGATTCAGAAATAAAAGCAATCACAAAACAAATATTCCAAACAAACTTTATATACCAAACCATCGAATATTGCACATGAAAGTCAACGAATCACCCTCTTGCATTCCCTTAGTTTGACGTGTGCCTTTGCCTGTCTTAGTGCTCCTGCATAGTACTACCTCTGTGGCTGCAGGATGGCTGGCGGAATGCTTTTGATTTTCAATGGGGAAGACTACAGATGGCCTTGCATGATGATCTTGACCAGCTCTGGCTTTAGAATATGTCAACTTTCGATTGCATCAGCTTGGCTTCAGTGACAGCTGTCTGGGTTGGCTTGCTGATAGACAAGAACAAGGGCAATGACAGAGTGGCAGTGGTGGGAGGACGAATGCTGTCATCCTGAGAGAGCACAGCAGGTTCATGCACCACAGAGCAATCGCCATTCCCCCGGAGCAGCACCTCAGCAATCCTGGCAACCTGTTCCAGCAGTGACATCCTGCAAGCCCTTTTGAACACTGGTATCGCAGACATGATGGCAGCAGTCTGAGCCTGTGAGACAGCAGGATGAGCTTGCATGACTTCAGTCTCAGCTTCTACTGCAGCACTCAGATGGCTTCTGCTTCTGCTGCAATGGAAGTTGAGACAATGGCCATCAGCCATTGCATCATGGTGGTCTCATGGAGCTGCTACTACTTACATGCTGGAAAGAATGGGCTCTGTGCAAATATCTATGCTAAGCGCTCAGCCCATATTGGTGCCAGAATCCTCCAAGCTTCTTGGCATTGATAGCAAGCTTTCTGATTGGCCTGCCAATGCACTAAACATTGCACTATACCTATCAACCTACTTCTGAAGGCTATGTCCTTATCTAACTCTTCTGCAGCAGAGTTCATATGTGACCTTGCCCTCCAGTGAGCTGGCACCAATGCCAACTGGACTGCCCATTGTCTCACCACGTGCAGATCCTCCTCTAAGCAATCCTCTAGAGTGTGTGCAGTGTCACTATCTGAGCTGGTGGTTGCAAGTGTGAGAGTAAGTGAGGGTGTTTCTTCTTCATCACTGTCTTCCTACTCTTCCACCCCTTTCTCTTCCACCACGGCCTAACCAAGTTGCATTCTTGGGTATCAAATGGGCAATAGCACAAAGTTCTTGTGAGGGGAGTGTGGAAAACAAGAGGTGCATACTTACGCCATCTGCAGCTTGTAAATTAGAATCATAGAATCAAAGAATGGTTACAGAACAGAAAGAGGCCATTTGGCCTGTCATGCCCAAGTAAGCTCCCTGCAAGAGCAGCTCAGTTAATCCTATTCGTCTGCCATTTTTCCATAGCCCTGCAATTTTTTTTCCTCTTCAGGTGTTTATCCAATTTCCTGTTAAAAGCCACAATTGAATTTGTCTCAACCACACTCTCTGGCAATGCATTCCAGATCATTACCACCTCGCTGCATGAAAAAGTATTTTCCTCACATTGCCTACACCTGGAACCATTCTTGTGGATCTTTCCTGCACCCTCTCTATAGCCTTCACATCCTTCTTAAATTCTGTTGCCAAAAAATGGACACAATGCTCCAGTTCAGGCCAAAGCAGTGTTTCATAAAGGGTCGTCATAACGTCCTGGTGGGTAAGGGCATGCAGGCATTCATGTCCCCCATTGATTATGTGCTGCCACATCCTGTTATATGCCACTTTATCCTACAAAGAAAGGGAGATGTGTGTCAGTGATTGTTCTGCAATGTGTCTGGGTGATGTGGTTATCAGGGTTGTGTTGCTGGCAATTTGTTCAAGCTGTGAGATGCGCATGTGAGGCTTGCAGCAGTGTTAAACGCATGAGGGTGAGGTGAACCTATGATTGTTAGGTATGAGGCATGACGATGGACCCTAAGATAAAAGCAAAAAACTGCGGATGCTGGAAATCCAAAACAAAAACACTTGTAAAAACTCAGCAGGTCTGGCAGCATCTGCGGAGAGGAGCACAGTTAACGTTTCGAGTCCGAATGACCCTTCAACAGAACTAAGTAAAAATAGAAAAGAGGTGAAATATAAGCTGGTTTAAGTGGGGGGGGGGGCGACAAGTAGAGCTGGATAGAGGGCCAATGATAGGTGGAGATGGACCCCCTGTCATGAGTTTTAGCAAGTAAAGAAAAGATTTGGTTTACAGTCTAGGTCTCATGTGTGAAGTTAGGCCAAGATACAATTTGTTTAACCAATTGCAAGCCAATTGCTACATATGAAGCCAGTGTTGCAGGGATGGATGAAGGCATTGACTTTGCGCCATGCTCCCTTGCCCTGAAGGTACTTGACTCTGTTCTCCTCAAATGTCAAAATCACTTGATGACAGAGGCTTTTCCATTTGGGTCTGTCCAAGATTGTTTTTTTTCTCATGTATTGGGATCCAACTTGCAAGTCCTGAGGTTGACTTTCATATTGTCTTTCTATCTAAGTTTGGGACTTCCTGTGATGCAGGTTCCCGTGCTCAGCGGGCTGTAGCCTTTGGTTTGCAGGAATCCTCCATGAGAACCACATGACCAACTCAGCGAAACTGAGTTCTGATGACCAAGCTCTCAATGTCTGGTATGCAGCACTTTGCAAGAACCTCGGTGTTGAGGATTTTGTCTGGCCATCTGATGTTGCAAGACAGTGAAGATGGGATGTTTCTAGTTGCTTTATGTGATGCCTGTTTTTAGGCGAGGAATGGGGGGGGTGGTGTATTGAGTAGTGTGTTAGGCTGGTGATGCAGTTGCAGTTGGTGGAATGTGGCACTTGAAGATGCATTTGCTAATCTTGAACACTTATGCAAGGTCATTGAACTTCTTTTGGTACTGCAGACAGATCCATGGGACTGCACTTTTCTCCCTTTGCCTTATCAAATTTTGTCTGGAGGGCCTCCGGGCTCCCTGTGGATAGAGGACATCTCTTCTCCTCTCCGCTTCCTGCACCAATATCTGCAGTGCAACATCTGGAAACTATGGAACACACTCTCGAGCCTGCAGTGTCATTAGCCAGTCTTACATAGGCTCTGTTCCCCAGCCACTCCTAACGCCAGCTCCAGCCAGATTGCACCTCCACTTTAAGTGATTCAGGCTGGCTTTAAGTTGCATAGCCTCGCGTTAAACGGTGCCGGCCGCATGTGAGTTGGGCTCCCCGTTTAGGTGTCAGCCACGCAACAGCACGTTTAGAGCTGGGCTCCATGCCACAATCATTTAAATGGGCAGACAGCACAAAGCCTGGGTGCTGCCGACATTGAAAGCAACAGGCATGGTTTAATCACGCACCACAAAATCTGGGCCTGTTTCCATGGGTTTTCCAATTTTTCAACTGGGATTCTTAAAATAAGAGTCTAAAGCCTCACTATTCAGAAAAAGAAATACAGGTAACGAAAGAAAAACACCGTAGTAATGACCTGTTGAAAGGAAGGAATTAAAATAGAATTGATGTAAGATGATGAAAGGATCGATCTGTCAAGGTCACTGTCTGCTGTCAGAGTCAGCACTTGTCATTGCAGTGCTTTAGCCTTGTGGTAGTTTCTTTTGTTTCAAGAAGAGTTCCTGTTCCCTCAGTCGCTAACCTGCCTGTGCATGGCTGTCTTCAGTCAGCTAGTCAATACCTAATCTCAGTTGCTTTGCCACTACAAAGGAACAATAAGATATCCTTGGTGTTTAAAGGAAACGACAGCTATAAAAAGACTAACAGCTCATTCCATCCATTTTTTGAGAGAGAAGACAAAATCTACCAGTTTGTGGGAGAGAGGATTGGGGATGGAGTGCTGTGAGGAAACTCAACTCACTGAAGATGTGTATTAGCAAGGGAGTTTTCTTGAACAATGACAGAATCGCTTTTGAAACTCTCACTTTGTATTTTGAGGCATTTTAAAGGCACCCCCATTAACCTTTTCAAGATTACGAAGGAAGTTAATAAAGTTATCCAAAGTAAACCATGGCACGGAGTTCACTTACTTAATGGTTGAGGTAGAAACTATGTTAATATTCCAGATTAGATTGGATTGGCGAATGAAGGAAAAGGAGATTCAGGAAGATGGCAACAGGATAAGTAAAGGTGATTCTCACTATTTGTTGGTATGTGGGGCAAATGCTAACACAGACTGAATGACCTTGGGTTGCCTGTTTAATTTGTAACTTTTCTGTTTTTCCTCCAATGGTGTTATGGAATAATTTACATCAATTTAAACAGAGGCCAGAATCTTCAGGTCAGCATGCAGAGGCGGGCCCCGCTCACCGATGCGTAAAATGATGCACAGTGACGTGCGTCCCGACGTCACCACGCGTCATTCCGATGTTCAGTTCGGCGGGCACACACCGGAGTCAGCTGCGCGCCTGCTGAATTGTCAGAGACCTATTAAGGGCATTTAAAAACTAATTAAGAGACTTAACGGAGCTGCCTGTCCAACCTTAAGGTTGGCGGGCAGGCAAAGAGCCCAGGCGGCCTTCGCATTTATCATGAAACCTCAACCACGGGCAGGATGAAGTTTCATGAAGGATTTATAAATCAAATAAAATTTTAAATTAAAATTCATTGACATGTCCCAGCTCATGTGACACTGTCCAGGAGGGGACAGTTCTGAATTTTTTTTTTCTTAATTTAAATTTTCCTTAAAGAAGTTAAATTCCCTGAGGCAGCTCCGTGTCTCAGACAGATTGCTGCGCTGTTTTGCACACACGATCAGCGCTTCCAGGTGTGCGTCATGCTAAGTGGGCTTTAATTGGCCCACCTACGTAAAATGGCAGTGTGCAGCCGATCGCGATTGACGATCGGCTGTGTGCCTATCTGCACCCACTCCCCCTCAGCCCCCCCAATGGGGAGAAAATTCTCCCCAGAGTGTTATAACACTGGCCAAATCTTCCAGTATCCAGATCGTCAGAAACTGGACGCAAGTTGGGAGATGTGCGCCAGACCCCCATGGAAATCCTAGCACACACAAATGAACTGAAGTTGCCTAGGGCTTAAATTTCTGATGGGCTGAATTTCTGCCTGGGACCCTCCACGAAGGTCTCTGACACTGCTCAGTGTCAGGAATTTGGGCCAGATACACGGAACTTACCTACAAACCCTCGAAATGTTATGCTGGTAATACCTGATCTAATTCAATTGTTAACCAGCATAACTGAACTGAGCACCATAATTGACCTCCTAATCACACTCACGACCCAACCTGATTGCCCCCCAAGACCTGAAGTCCCACCAATCAGACCAGACTACCCCCCAACTCAACTACCCCCCCACCCAACCACCCAGTCACTCACCTCACCCACTCACCCACCTTGCCCACTCACCCACCTCACTCACTCACTCACCATTCAACCACCTCTTCCACTAACTCACTCAACCACTCAATAACCCAAAGAAAGACTTGAAACTTTGAAAATTTGACTGAACATGGCAGCTTCTATTGTGAAAAAGGAGCTTGTCCTGTCTACGTCCAGCCTTTCTTGCACCTGACAGTCATCCCCATGGATGGTTGTCCTGACCCTTCAAATATTCAGCCAGGATCGGAGGCCCAGAAAAATCACAAAAGGGTCCAGTTGGAAAACTTTATTTGCAGACAGCATCAATGTGCGCAACATCAACGCTGACTTGAAGATCTGGGTCATTATATCCAAAAATACAAAGTTGGCAAAATTGGACCCCGTGGCACCACTGGTGTGTTCACTACCTTAGCAGCAGCTATGATGTGTTTATTCTGCACTAGTTGATCCTGCCATCTGAGTGCTGCTGAGAGCTCAGACTGAGCTCATGGGATCCATGCTTGTTGCTTTTCAAGGCCTGCTTGGTGTCATGTAGGCTCAAGCTGGTGAAGCTACACCCACAGCGCCGTGAGGGAGGGAGTTCCTGGATTTTGACCCAGCAACAGTGAAGGAATGGTGATATATTTCCAATTCAGGATGGTGTGTGTCTTGGAGGGGAACTTGCAGGTGGTCGTGTTCCCATACATCTGCTGCCCTGGTCCTTCTAGGTGATAGAGGTCTCGGGTTAGGAAGCTGCTGTTGAAGGAGCCTTGATGAATTGCTGCAATGCATCTTGTACATCGTCCACACTACTGCAACGTGCATCGGTGGTGGAGGGAGTAAATGTTTAAGGTGGTGGATGGGTTGATAATGAAGCGGGCTGATTTGTACTGGACAGTGTGGTGCTTCTTGAGTGAAGCTGCACTCACCCAGGTAAGTGGGGATTATTCCTTCGCACTCTTGGTGTACCTTGTAGATGGTGGACAAGCTTTGGGGAGTCAGGAGGTGAATGACTGAGTTGACGAACTGGCAGATTATGAAAGTTGTGAGATGTGGGTGTATCAATGTTACGTGCGTGGTGGTGAGCTGGAGTATCTGAATGTTAGCAATGAGCCTTGACTGATCTAGAATACTGATACAATAGTGATAGTGGTGTGGTTTATTAGCCAGTGTGTGATCTTGAGATTGGTCGTGTAATGGGTAGGAGATGACATCAGAAGGTGCATTAAACCAGCTTATATTTCATCTCTTTTCTATTTTTACTTAGTTCTGTTGAAGAGTCATACGGACTCGAAACGTTAACTGTGTTCCTCTCCGCAGATGCTGCCAGACCTGCTGAGTTTTTCCAAGTATTTTTATTTTTGTTTTAGAAGCCGCATTCACTGACTTTGAACACTCATATGAAATCATTGAATTTTTTTGTGGCACTGCAGCCAGGTCCTTGGGGTCAACTCCTTGAGTTGATCTCCATGGATACTGGCTTCCATTACCTTCCTTCTCTTTTCCACCTCTTGGACTAAGATCTCCAGTTCCACATTCGATAATCTGGGAGCCCTCTCTCTGGCCTTCTATTCCACTGTTGCTCTTATTTCATCTCTGAAATAATCTGTGATGCAATTTCATCAGCTGTTGCATGCAGAAGTTACCTCCCCTTTAAGGGGTGCAGGCCACTTTTAAGAAGTACAGGTTAACTCGTGCTAGTCACACTCGCACCTTGGCCTCCTGCTGAGTGTCCAGCCAGGCAGCAGCTCATTTAGCACTGAGCAGGCAACACAAAGTTTGCAAGGCTCCTGCATCACCTTGACTGGGCATGAGTCATTGCTCTTTGTGATCCCTGCACCTGAAGATCTTTTGGCCCTGTAACTTCAACACTGAAAAACTCTCATAAGATAAAGATCCTGATTCCTGGCATGGAATCAATTCTTGGCGAGGGTGGTGCTGATGCCAGGGTGAGTGACAAGCTCAGATGCTGAGATCCAAAGAAGTTTTTTTAACTCAACAGCATTAGTTAAACGTGCGGGATCAAAGTTTGCCCAAACTCATTAGGAATCAGTGCCTGGCCAGCTGGCAGGAGTATTTATTCAGGTGGCAGGGGGGAACGGCACAAACTCCTCAAGGTTAGGCCATGGAGAATCTCCAGGAGGGAAATCCCTATTGGAGGTCAGGGAGTGGGTGGGCAGAGGAGGAAGCCAGTTCCAGGGCTGGAAACAATCCTGCTTCTCCTGCCCCACAAGGAAACTAAAATAAAAAAATTTAAAAGCTCTTGCAAGTCTTCTGGCCCATTGTTTCTAGTTGGTTTGGACTAATGGGGAAGCTATCATTGCTCTTCTGCTTAAGCCCCTGATTAGAACGGCAACTTGGGCTCTGATGACATCATTAGAGATTGACCTGCATGGTCAGGGAAGACCACATCAGCTTGAGGAGGGTGCCCTTGTCGCCTGTTATTTAAAATTGGAGTCCATCATTGGAAGAAAAAGGTATCAGTAAGCCTCACACTGCCCCTGCCCCAATACTTTTTTGTCAGATACAGGCAGTCAAAATCAAGTGTTAGACCTATATTTCAACTTGGTCTCTGACTGGCTCTGTTTCCCTGGGACAATTACTTTTGTTTATTTTTTCCTTATTTCTTAGGTCCCAGAAACCGTAATAAACAATCAGTTATTCTGTGTTTCTTTAGCAGTGTTGCTTGTGGGATTAATGTTGTCCAGAACCCCCCCCCTTGTTTTCAAATAGTTTGAATTAGTACTTGCGGTTTCTCTATCTATCTATCTCCTGCCAAAGTCTATCTTTGCAGGGGAAAGAAATATATTTTTCATCTAAGAGCCATTTTTGTAGCCAATGTGAGTTCCACGTTTCCTTAGGTTATCATTACCTTAAGTCACTCCTTGGCATGAAAATCATGTTAAAAGCAGGAAGTGCTTGTCAAATATAATTAAAATTATCCCTACGGGTCAAACATCTGTTGTTGGGAAAAATACCAAATATTGCCAAATATTGCTATATCTCCTGATTCCATACATTCCTGATACCACAGCACATACTTGATCCTAAAAATGGTGCCACACATTTAAGCCCAGGTCAGGAAACAATTCTGCATGGTCACACTCCCTGAAGCCATGGCTAACCTGGGCCATCCATACCTTTTTCAGATCTTTGTTCTTGTGGAACACTGTGACAACCATGAAGAACGGATTGATTGTTCAGGGTCATTCTTCATAGCTGTTAAGAAACACTCAAGGTGACAGTTTAGATATCCAAAAGCCTTGGAATTCTGAAAGGTGTTTTCAGTTTTCGAGCTGCTAGCCCCTTTTCTATTTCATGCATCATCTATCAAACTGACATTCTCTCTATCCCTAACGCAGAATCTCATAAAATAACATTTGAGAAGTGTAGAGAAGCAAAGAACGTTTATTGATTTGTATTATCTATTACACAAAAGCACACAAAAAAAAAGGTGAATGCAATGCATTCCATCGCCTAATGTTATGGTAGGCAACAATGGACATTACACTCAGTGTTGAATTGCTATGAAAAGCTAAGACGTGGACAGATCCATTAACAGAAGTAAAGAAATGAATATTTCTGCTGAAGCTATGATATTTCTTTGTCAAGATAACCTGATATTATAAAGGCACTTTGCAAATGTAAGAAAAATGTTAAGGTTGTTTCTGACAGCAAGGTTGTGCATGTCATGAATGATGAAAGTTGGAAGTAGAATTTGGGTGGCGCAGTGAGCTAACATGCAGTCAAAGAACAAAGAACAAAGAAAAGTACAGCACAAGAACAGGCCTTTCGGCCCTCCAAGCCTGCACCGATCATATTGCCCGTCAACTAAAACATTTTGCACTTCCGGGGTCCATATCTCTCTATTCCCATCCTATTCATGTATTTGTCAAGCTGCCTCTTAAACACCACTATCGTACCTGCTTCCACCACCTCCTCTGGCAGCGAATTCCAGACACTCACTACCCTCTGCGTAAAAAACTTGCTCCGCACAGCTCCTTTATAGTTTTCTCCTCTCACCTTAAATCTATGTCCCCTAGTAATTGACTCTTCCACCCTGGGAAAAAGCTTCTGACTGTCTGCTCTGTCCATGCCACTCATAATTTTGTAAACTTCTATCAAGTCACCCCTCAATCTCCGTCGCTCTAGTGAGAACAATCCGAGTTTCTCCAACCTCTCCTCATAGCTAAACTTCCTATAACCTCTTCTGGGATTTGTGATTGAATCCATCCCAGCTGATAGGTAGTGTTTGCCAGCTGTTAGAATGGTTTGCCAATGCTCATAGTCTAGGCGCACACATGAAGTGAGGTCCCTTGGGTAAGAAGCTGAACGAAACCTGGCACCTATTGGCTCTATTCCAGAAAGGGTCAACAGCCTCAGGAGAGCTATAGGAAGAAAGAAAATTGACTTAGTGAAACTATATTGATGACTGGCCTGAGAAGTGGAAATACAATATTAACTAAAACAGCAAATGCAATACGCATTAGTGTCTTGTGATGTTGAGAAAGATAGAAGAAAAAAAGAGCTGTGCTTCTGTATAACATTTTTCATTGCTTCCATGCTTTCCAAAGCACCTCACGTCCAAGGAAACATTTTTGATATTGGTCACTGTGGTAATGTGGACACAGTTGGATAAGGCATCAGGATCAGGATACGTGAAATGTGATTATATTTTGATGAATTTAGTGTTTCAAGTTAACATTGGATGTCAAAGTGAAAACATCATTTTCCAGCATGAACATCCCTCACCTTAAATGCCTGCATTAAAACACACTCAAAAAACAAGTCTCCAAATGTGTAAAAATCAAAAAAAAATGAATTGCATAATTTTGTAGAGAGCTCAAATCCCTTATAGTGACATTGGATCTGATTGCCACAACTCACCTTAGCTCCACATAACTTTACACCGTATCTAACAAAAAATTATAGATTTTAGTCTTGAAATTGCTCATTGTTCTAGCAGCCACATCATTTTATGGGAGAAATTTCCAGGTTTACCATTGTTTGTGTGAAAAATGTTGCTAACCTTTCAAACACCTCAATAAAATCATCCTTTGATCTTTGTTATGGCACAGCCGATGGTAAATGCTGAGCTGCTCAAATCCCAGAGGGAAACTTGAAACAACTGCCACAACTGTTTTGCAACTTGATTAAATTTTGAGATGCATACCTTGAATTCAGTAGTAATAAGACCACCAAGCCTTATAGGTTTCTTACAAAATTAAATTAAACCTTTATTAATAGAAGAAATGATTTTAAGTACATACAAAAATCAACAAATTACCACTATGATAACTTCTAAATCCCCTAGTTAATCTAACTCTCAGTTACACTTTCATTAAGGCAACAGTAAGGCACAAAGGTTTTAAAAGGCCCAGGCAAAGAAACATGATACCCTGAGCAATCCAATTCAAAGTGTTTTCTTAACTTCAGTTCTTTGTTGATAGCAGCTTGAGGCTTAGATGCTGGAGGGTTTCACACTTGTTAGATCTTAGAATGTTTGCCTTTACACACAACCTTCACTCCTTTATACATATTTTCCCCTTTGAATGCAAATTCCCATTGTTTCACTATGTCTTTGCACTTAACCTTTCTGACAATAAAAATCTCTCATAGTACCAAGTTTATTGGTAATCTTTGGGAAAAATAAACACACTGGGCAAAACTTTTAGCTTGGCAGGTGGGCATGTACCTGACCCACTCAAGCGTGAAATGATGCGCATCGATGCATCAATATAGGCTGAGCATGCTGACATCAATGTGCAGTCATGCAATAGTTCAGTTGGCGGGCAGGCGCCAGAGTCAGCAGCGCACCCGCTGACAACTAGAAGGTTTCTTAAGGCCATTAGACAGTCAATTAACTTAAATTTTTCACTGCCCGTCCAACCTTACGGTTGGCAGGCAGAAGAAAAGGCCAAGCGGCCTTTGCATCTTTTTGGAAACCTCATCCATGGGCGGGATAAGGTTTCCTAAAGCAAACAAAAATAAAATAAATTTTTTAAAATTTAATTAATCGCATATCCCTTATTATTAACAGAGTCGCATGAGGGGGCAAGTTTTATTACATTTTTCAAACCTTTATTTAAAAAAAAACGCTTCATCTCCCTGATGCAGCTCTGTGCCTCAGGGAGATTTTCAACCGCTCACTCATGCATATGTGTAAAGTTCGCGCTCGCCCCACTTGGCCTCCTCCTCCTGCCCGGACAGGCAGCGCTGAGCGCTGCCGCTCATGATTCACACTGGCCCGCCAGCATGAAATCACGGTGCAGCTTCAATCACGGGTTGCAGTCAGCTTCCCAACCGTCCCTGCCTGCCCCCGCCAAGCCTGCCCGCAAAGGGCAAAATTCTGCCCACTGTTCCTGAACTTCTCCTGGCTAGGTGAAACATTTCACACCCTCTTTTGAACTCATGCTAGCCTGGTTTATTTAAAAATTCAAATATTCCCTTTGCACCTATGTCTACCTACTTAGCACTTCAAAACTGGCTTATCTTCTAATATATCAAAGCCTTCTGGTCTGAATTCTTTAATTCAATTAAGCCACACACACACACACACACACACACACACAGACATAGACCCAGAGACACAGACCCCACTATTACTTTATAATAAATTGCAATAACACTATGAGGATTATTATCTTCCTGACAATCTTTTATATTCAAGCGAATGCAAGTCACTTTATATAATAGTGTTAACGTTGTATGTCCGTGAGAAGGATGATAACATTTCCCAAATAATTTGCAAAGGTGAGTAATCTCCTTTAAAATGAAACAAAATACAGATTGTTACTGCCAGAGTATTAGCAGAATTTCAACAGTTACTTACATTCACAATTGCAGGGCGAGTTTGCAGCAGATATATATAAAGGTATTTTATGATTTAGCACTGTTGGCTCTGAGTTTCATGTGATAGGATTCAGGAATTTGGGAGGGATATTCCATGAGCCTGATTCACAGCCTGAGTGATCTTCCATCATTAAAATTTATGTGGCTAGGCTTTTTTGGAAGTGCAGCTGGAAAATTTCTTTCTCATCTTCACCTAGTATTAGTTAAAACATCTGCTTTCTGGTTCACCTTCTCCCATGCAGGTTAGTTTGCTTTCCCCTGGTGGAGATTGTCAAACAGGCCGCCCTGCACTCCTTTGCTGAAGCAACTGTTCCACGTTGCCAATCCTGAGTTTCTTGGCTGTCACTCTTAAAAGGTAATTTGGACTCTGGACCATTCTTACACAGCTAAGGCTCACTTTTAAGTGGCTGCTGCAGCCACTTTAAGAGCAGCAGAAGCTTGAGAAATGCAGCATCTCCATGTCATGAAGCTATTAATGTATATAATATTTTGGAAAATATTTTTCTTTTAAAGGTTTAGAGGTTTAGTCTGCAAGTGTGTCTTAATTAGATTGAAGCCAGCTAGTCTGGGTGCTTTGATATGTACTAGTTTGAGATGTAAACAGAGAGGTAGAGTGTATTTGCATTTTTTGAATAGAGCATTCAAGAAGTGGGGTGAAAACTTAACGCCTTTCTAGCAGCTACCAAGCGATATGTTTATTTACTAATAAAATTGGTACAACGAATGGGGGTTCATTGTGAAAAGGTAAAGTTCAAAGAGATTGGTTTGACAATGAGAATTTGAATTCAATCAGTGGTGGTAGGTATAACTTCAGTAGTTTTTGGCTGTGCAAGCAGAGGCAATGTAAGATTAAAAGGCAGCTTCAAGCCTCCAACTGGCTCCACAATGAAAAGAACCTCATTTTGAATTTGTAAGATCAAAATGCTTTGCCTGGTCTTTGGTTAAATCTATGGGTTGCTGTTGCCTTAATGGAGATTAGTTTGGGAATTTGTTAAAAAGCTATGACAGTAGTGACTTGTAGCCATGTGTATATATTTTAACCTGTGTAAATTAATAAAATGCTTCAATTAGTTTAACGTAAAACCTCGAGAACTGGTGGTCTGATTCCTGAATTTAGAGTCGCACCTCAAACATAACACTTAAAATTATAGACTATGACAGTTGTTTAATATTTCTCTCCGGGATTTTTAAGTAACTCCACTTTACCAACTGCGTCGGTCATAACACTATCACCCACTTAGCAAACTGGTAGCAAGGAAACCCATTTGAGGCTGAGAGCATCCACGAATGTTAAATAAGGGTCCTTCTTGAAGACACAGCAGAGTAGGCCTGGCAGAGTATGAGTGGACACAAGGGCTGCTGCAGCTTCATAACAGCCAACAATGGGAAATCTACCATAATTGTCACAGTCCATAAAACTTTAAAGAATGTCATTGTTTTGTGAAATGACAGTGAGAGATGACAAACTTACCTGCAGTTAATTTTCAAGCAGGCCTTGTAGATAGGAAAATTTAAATAATTCAAACAAAACCAATTTCAGGTCAAATAAAATATCAGTTCACAATTAGACCCTTGGTATAAGCTTGTACACCAAACTATATGATAATACAATCTGAAGTAAAGCAATTATAAATAAATATTGTTGAGACAAGATACATTAAGAATTGGGTCAAAAGATAGAATTTGCCAAACAGTAAATCATTTTCTACATTTAACTAACCTGACCCATCCACACAGTTTTACATTAGAGAGGGCTAGCTTTGAGCTGAACAAAAGAAGTAGTTGCTTTTGATCCTTCGTTGGTACAGGATTTTGATTGTCCTCAGTCATTCTTAAGAAAATGCAAGACCTAATGCTTTACAGATTCTTTTTCTTCCAACAACATTAATTTCAAGCCTATCATAAATACCGACCCACCCAAGTTTAAAAGATGATAGCAATATGACAGGATCACAGAATCACAGAATCACACAGTGCAGGAGAGGCCCTTCGGCCCATCGAGTCTGCACCGACACGTGAGAAACACCTGACCTACCTACCTAATCCCATTTACCAGCACTTGGCCCATAGCCTTGAATCTTATGATGTGCCAAGTACTCATCCAGGTATTTTTTAAAGGATGTGAAGCAACCCGCCTCCACCACCCTCCCAGGCAGCGCATTCCAGACTGTAACCACCCTCTGGATAAAAAAGTTTTTCCTCACATCCCCCCTAGCCTCCTGCCCCTCACCTTGAACTTGTGTCCCCTCATGATTGTCCCTTCAACTAAGGGGAACAGCTGCTCCCTATTCATGCCCCTCATAACCTTATACATCTCGATCAGGTCGCCCCTCAGTCTTCTCTGCTCCAATGAAAACAACCCAAGTCTATCCAACCTCTCTTCATAACTTAAATGCTTCATCCCAGACAACATCCTGGTAAATCTCCTCTGCACCCGCTCCAGTGAAATAACATCCCTCCTATAGTGTGGCGACCAGGACTGCACACAGTACTCCAGCTGTGGCCTCACCAAGGTTCTATAAAACTCCAACATGACCTCCCTACTTTTGTAATCTATGCCTCAATTGATAAAGGCAAGTGTCCCAAATGCCATTTTCACCACCCCGCTAACATGCCCCTCTGCCTTCAGAGATCTATGGACACACACGCAGAGGTCCCTTTGTTCCTCAAAACTTCCTAGTGTCATGCCATTCATTGAATACTTCCTTGTCAAATTACTCCAAAATGTATCACCTCACACTTTTCAGGGTTAAATCCCATCTGCCCATTTGACCATCCCGTCTATATCTTCCTGTAGCCCAAGACACTCAACCTCACTGTTAACCAACCGGCCAACCTTGGTGTCATCCGCAAACTTAATAATCCTACCCCCACATAATCATCTATACTGTTTATATAAATGACGAATAATAGGGGACCCAGCACAGATCCCTGTGGTATGCCACTGGACGCTGGCTTCCAGTCACTAAAGCAGCCTTCTGTCATCGCCCCCTGCCTTCTACAACTAAGCCTATTTTGAATCCACCTTATCAAACTACCCTGTATCCCATGTGCATTTGCGTTCTGTATAAGTCTCCCATGCGGGACCTTGTCAAAGGCTTTGCTCAAATCCATATAAACTACATCAGCTGCACTACCCTCATCTACACACCTGGTCATCTCCTCAAAAAATTCAATCAAATTTGTTAAGCATGACCTCCCTCTGACAAAGCCATGCTGACTATTCCTGATCAAACCTTCCCTCTCCAAATGGAGATAGATTCTCTCCTTCAGAATTTTCTCCAATAGTTTCCCTACCACTGATGTGAGACTCACTGGCCTGTAGTTCCCTGGTTTATCTCTACAACCCTTCTTAAATAGCGGAACCACATAAGCTGTTCTCCAATCCTCGGCACCTCCCCCGTGGCCAGAGAGGAATTAAGATTTTGGATCAGAGTCTCTGCGATCTCCTCCCTTGCCTCTCTCAGCAGTCTGGGACACAAATCATCGTGGACCTGGAGATTTGTCCATTTTTAAGCTTGCCAACACCTCCAATACCTTGTCACTCCCTATATCAATTTGCTCAAGAACCTCGCAGTTTCTCTCCCCGAGTTCCATACCTTCATCCTCATTCTCTTGGGTGAAGATGGATGTGAAGTATTCATTCAACAATCTACCGATGTCTTCTGGCTCCACCCATAGATTGCTCCCTTGGTCCCTAATGGGCCCTACTCTTTCCCTGGTTATCCTCTTCCCATTGATATACTTATAGAATATCTTGGGATTTTCCCTACTTTTACCAGCCAGAGCTTTCTCTTATCCCCTCTTTGCTCTTCTAATTGCTTTCTTAAGCTCCACCCTGCACTTTCTGTACTCCACTAATGCCTCCATTGATTTGCTCCCTCTGTACCTGCTAAAATCTTCTCTTTTCTTTCTCATCATATCCTGAGTATCTCTGGTCATCCATGGTTCTCTGGGCTTGTTACTCCTTCCTATCACCCTAGAGGGAACATGTTGAGCCTGTACCCTCCCCATTTCCTTTTTGAATGCCATCCACTGCTCTTCTGTAGATTTCCCCACAAGTAGATGTTCCCAGGCTACCTTGGCCAGATCCTGCCTTATTTGACTAAAATCCACTCTCCCCATTCCAAAACATTTTTTTGCAACTTGTCTATTTCTTTGTCCATAACAAGCTTAAATTGTACCATGTTGTGGTTAATATCACTAAAATGCTCCTCCAACACCACCTCAGCCAGCTGTCTGGCTTCATACCCCAGAATTAGGTCCAGCACTGTACCGTCCCTTGTCGGACCCTCTACATATTGACCTAAAAAGCTCTCCTGTACACATCTCAAGAAATCCACTCCATTGAAGTCCTTAACACTATGTCAATCCCAATTAATGTTGGGAAAGTTGAAATCACCTAATTTAATTACCCTATTGTTATTGTTTTTACATACCTCTGCAAATTGTGCACATATTTGCTGCTCAATTTCCCGCTGACTATCTGGGGGTCTATTATAAACACCTAACAATGTGGCTGCCCCTTTTTTATTCCTAAGCTCGACCCATAAAGCTTCATTCGATGCCCCCTTGAAGATATCATCTCTTCTTACTGCAATAACTGATTCCTTAACTAATAATGCAATGCCTCCTCCTCTTTTACCCCTCCCCTGTCTCGCCTGAAGATTCTATATCTCGGAATGTTGAGCTGCCAATCCTGCTCCTCCCTCAACCATGTCTCTGTGATGGCTACTATACCACAATTCCACGTGTCAATCCTCACCCTTAACTCATCCATTTTACCTGTAATACTCCTGGCGTTCAAGTAGAGGCCATCCAGCCTTTCCCTACTTCCCTGAAACTTAATGCAGCTGTTCTCCCTCTGACTTGATTGTTTTACTGTATTATGATGTGCCCCTATTCTGCTAACATTCTGTGTCCCCGCCCCTTGCCGAATTAGTTTAAATTCCTCCCAACAGCACTAGCAAACCTGCCCGCAAGGATGTTAGTCCCACTCTGGTCAGATGTAGACCGTCCCGCTTGTACAGGTCCCACCTTCCCCAGAAACGGTCCCAGTGATCCAGGAATCTAAAACCCTCCCTCCTGCACCAACTCTTAAACCACATTTTCATCTGTGCTATTCTCCTATTTCTGTGCTCGCTAACACGTGGCACTGGGAGTATTCCAGAGATTACAACCCGAGAGGTCCTGGTTTTCAGTCTACTGCCTAACTCCCTGAATTCTTCATGCAAGACCTCATCCCTCTTTCTACCTATTTCTTTGGTACCAACATGTACCATGACCTCTGCCTTGTCACCCTCCCCCTTCAGGATGCCCTGCAGCCGTTCAGTGACATCCTGGACCCTGGCACCAGGGAGGCAACACACCATCCTGGAGTCATGTTGACGACCACAGTAACGCCTATCTGTTCCCCTGACTATAGAATCCCCTATTACTATTGCTCTTCCTCTCTTCCTCCCCTCCTTTACAGGCAGGCTGCTTGTGGTGCCAGAAGCTTGGCTCTGCCTGCACTTCCTGGAGGAACCAGCACCCTCATCAGCCTCCAAAATGGAATACCGATTTGCGAGTGGGACCCCAGGGAACTCCTGAACTACCTACCTGTTTCTCCTGGACTGCCTAGTGGTCACCCATTCCCTTCCGTCCTCAAGTCCCTTCAGTTGTAGCGTGACCACCTCTCTAAACGTGCTATCTACGATGCTCTCAGACTCGCAGATGCTCCACAACGTCCCCAGCCGCCATTCCAGCTTTGAAACCTGAGCTTCCAGGAGCTACAGCTGGTCGCACTTCCTGCACACATGCTGGTCCCGGGCACTGGAAATGTTCCCGGCTTCTCACATGGAGTACGAGGAGCAGACCACGGCTTTGAGCTCTTCTGCCATGACTTATCCCTTTAAATTCAACCATTTACATCAATTACTCTAAGGTCCTTCTTTCCTGATCCTCGTTACTACAGAGTATACAAACTATAAACCACAAAAAGACTTTAAACTATAAGCGATAAAGTAGTAAATACTTACCCGACCTTACCCACTACTTACCAGTCATTTCTCTCCCTTGTAGCCTCTACTGCTGCAGCAGGGCAAGACCACTCTCTGAAGATTTAAGAAGTTGGATAGCAAAGAAAAAATGCAAAGAGTACCTCCTCCCCCCTGCACCGAATTTCCACTGTGTACCAAATTGCCAATATCTACATTCACCCTGGCTGTATCTCACTCAGGATGAGGTATCTCCCCTGCTCATGTGCAAGCACACTGATCACTGGATTTTAATTGTCTTGTGAATAAAAGCAGACCTTGCTGCAAGTGCAGAACCTGTCCATTCACATCTAGAGAAAGCCAAGTTATTATCTGATCTTCAGGACTGACAAAGAGTGCTACATTTTCAGATTCACAACACCTAGTAATGGTATGTAACCATTGTGACTAAGAGACGGAGGTCGGTCTTTAAGCTCTCCAACATTTAATGCTTCAACCTGCAAAATGGGCCAGGATTTTACAGCCCCGCCACGGTGTGTCTCCCCCTGGCAGATGTGGTGAGCCAGTTAAATCTCCATTCAGTTCGGCGGAACCATGATATCCCTTTGGGTGGGTGGGGTCACAAAATCCTGCCCATGATATATTAACATCCTTCACGTCAATCCCTGGCATTCATATACGAGTATAATTAGCCATCTTCTCTCTCATATACAATTGCTGCACAGGGTTGCTGGAAGCCAGAAGGAGATTTAAACAGACTATATGAAGATTTTATGGCAGCAGTGTGGGATCATCTCATAATCTTTTTATTTTTTTCCCAGCTTGACACATACCTTTGTCTTCCTTTTCTTGAGGATATTGGCAATATTGACACCCTAAGAAGATTGTGGACCTACTCTTCGAACCAATACATTGGTCTCTTTTAACAACTGTAATATTACCAATCACAATTAACCATCACTTTAACCTTCACCTCCCCATCCTTTCACCCTCACCTACAACAAATACGCACATGTGGACTTCATCATTAAGCTGAACACATTCAGCTTCTTCTGTTACATCTCATTTACTCTTACTCAGCAAGTCAAAATTCTTCAAAAGTTACCCTCTGCCATAGGATTAAACTGATGCCTTACTCTAGTTTGTTCTTCATCTTCCCTTATGCCTTTTTCACCTTCAGATTTGACTATTCAGATATTCAATTGACTGGCCTCCCAGACTTCACCCTCCATAAACTTCAGTTCATTCAAAACTATGCCCCACATCTCTTAATTCACATCCAGTCTTGTTTATGCACTCGCTGATTTACATTGGTTCTGAGGGTGGGATAGTGCAGTAGAGGCGGGAAAGAGAGCGTTTTACCCACCGGCCGCAATGGGGGTTTTTCGAGGCGTATTATCTCTTTTCCGCCTTATCAATTATGCATTCCCGGGAAAAACACTGGGTCACTGGCGGGCGTCATCTGATTCGTCCATCCCGCTGTCACCTCAAGCCTCCAGTAGACTGGGTGCCATACTTAAAGGCCGCTCCTGCACAGAGTTCGCACTCTTCAAGGGATAGGAAGCTGCTGGGAAATGATGGCTGCCAGAGTGAGGAAACATGCTGCCCTCAGATTTAACAACGTCTCCCTACTGGACGCAGTGGACACCTGCCGCGAGGTCCTCTAACCCCACTCTGGGCAAAGACCATCAAGAAAGGTCATCAATTCAGCTGGGGAGGGGGTGGCAGCAGTGGTCAGCGCTAATGCTCTGCAAAAGAGGACAGCCATCCAGTGCAGGAAGAGGAGGAATGCTCTCATCCATTCCGCCAGGGTAAGTCACCCTTCTCATCACTCTCAGCTCACACACTCACAAACCCATCACACATCCATAGGGATTTGACACCTCAAGGGACAACACCACTAACTCTCACACACCCTCACATCTCCATCAGGCTCATCTTCTCAGGGGCTTATATCCTCATCCTGTCCATGACTTCGCTCACCACACAAACATTCCACGTAGTGCCATGCATCCTGCTCACGCTCTCTCCATCTGTTTCTATGCAGGCGAAGCTGGCTGACAACAGCAGGGAGAAGTTCTAGGCCGGAGGTGGAGTAGCCAACATTAGACCCCCTCACTCACTTTGAGGAGTGTGCCATCGCGCTGACTCAGGAGGACGTGGACCATGTCTGCGGTGATGATGAGGTCAGTGGCAAACACCCACATGAGGGTCCTGCACCACATAATCCCTCTCTCAATGCAAATGTGAGTACTCTCTTTTCTGCTTTTGACTCTGTGGCCATGCACTCATTATCTTTACTTTGGTTCACACAGAGCTCTGCCAAGTGACCCAAACCTTCAACCAGCCAGTCCCTCAGTTCCATCCAGGCCCTCACCTCCAGCCAAAAGGACACCTCCTCAATTGAAGAGCTGGAAATGAACAGCCTGGAAGACCAATAACAGCGCTTATCCACTGTGCAGAAAGGCACACTTTGGTGGGACCTAGGTCTACAGCAGGCTCGGGTTCCCAATCTGGTGGTCATCACACGGACAGGTGTCCAAAGTAGGAGGAGGCAGGTTTAGCCGAGCTCCCCAGCACTCGAAGGACTGCTGGGGAAGAAGCATCTTCAAGGTTTGAGTCAGATGACGAGCCTCTGGTTTTGGCCTTCCAACTCTTCATGGAGAGTCAGCAGAAGGTGGAGGAACAGTACACAAAGGTGTTGGAAGCCCTCAACAGAGTGGCATGGGAGTTGGAGGAGCCCGACTGCTCTGATGAAGTGGTGCCCACATGTGTGCATATAGAGGGCTCCATGGGAAGTTTTATGACCTGGCAGGTGATATGTGCTGGGCGAACTAAACCCACAAGGTAAACTTGGCCACGCTATCACAACAGTTTTGCAATTTCTATTTATGATGAGAAAATTTGGGCACTGAATTCAGGAGTAATGAGTCCACTAACATCTTTAGAGATTTTAAAAACTAAATTAAAACATTTATTAACAAAAGATAAGATTTCAAGCACATACATAAGATTACAGGTACTTAAAATTATTAAAAAATCCCAAATTCCTAATTAAACTGACTCCCAACAATACACCCCCTTTAAGGTAACAGTCTTAAATAGATTTTAAATTTAAATAGCAGGTCAGAAAATTTAGCACAGAACCAACTCGACAGTGGAATTCCAAAGGCTTTTCTCCAACTTTAGTTACTGGACACAGCAGACATCTGTAAACATGGCTGGAGACTTCCCTGAGGCTGTTTTATGCACTCCTTTTAGTTCTTATATGGTTCCCCCAACATCACCTTCCTTCATTCTTTATATATGTTTCTCTCTCTTTAGTCTGTAAATTCCATTGTTCTATGCCTTTGGAAATATATTTTTCCCATAACATAAAAATCTTTCATGTTGCCAATATATTCACTGCCTTTTGGGGAAAATAAACATAATAACCTTGCCCTATTTACCTTATTAGTTGTAAACATCCTACCATCACTTTGAAACCTAAACAGCTCCTTCAATTATCTAAAAATGCAAATTTCCTTCACACCCTACATGTTAAGACTTCACCCAAGTTTACTCACTAACATTTCAAATGCCTTTTACCCTTAATTTCTTTTGATAATTTCAAGCTTGCTGACTATCTGACTCTAATTTAATTACATCACACGGACAGAACCATCTACACACACACCCATTAACCTACTTTAAATAAACTACAATAATATTATGAAATATAATATAGTTTGATGATAGAAGGATAGCGGATGCCTTGGAATCCCTGGTCCAGCAGAACGCGAAGATGTGCACAGACTTGCACTCGATCATGGCACCTTTGGGTGAGCTCCTGCAGTGGCAATGCGATAGGAAAACGAGGCACCTCAACTTCCCTCCAGTGCTCCCGCCAGTGCTCCTTTCCCTCAAAGTGTCAAGCCAGGGCCTTTGGGCACCCAAAGGGAGGAGGGGCGGCAGCTGGACTCAATTAGGACGACCACTCAGGAATCTCAGAGGCTGTCCTCTCCCTCTGGGCCCATGTTGCCTGTGACCACCTCAACCTCATCCTCTGTCACTGCAGAGGGGGCAGTTGGCCCACAGGAGCTCAGCCAACGCCCCTCATTGCCTCGACTCTGCAGAGGCCCATGCCAAAGCCATCTCAGGCAATAGGGCCAATCATTGCACAGGCTGTCTCCACCCTGCTGTGATGCCAGGGCAGCACCTGGTAGGCCTGGAAAAGTAAAGAATTTCTGATCACAAGTGGTTGCACAGGTGAACACATTATTTGGTCACTTTATAATCTGAAAATACATTCACTTGCACTGAATCATGTGTAATGGTGTCGTTCAGCTTCATTTACAGGCTTCTCGAGCTGTCCACTTGCATCCCACCCCGCTGGCAGTTCAGCTGAATGCAGCTGGACCACAAGTGATTCTGAAGGGAGAGGCGTGTGTGTGTGAGACAGGGCCTTTCGGATCCTTGTGTAGGCACACTCCCGTGCATGTGGATCCTTCATCTATTGCACTCATCTCACTGTTCCAAGCATTTTCAGTGCTGTCTGCTGGGGTTCTCTTTCAGTTGTCTACCTGAGCTGCCTGCATCTCCGCCCACCCACTGATCACACTCCCATGCAGCACCTCTGCCCGTCCAACACGAGGCTCCGCTCACTTTTGATTCCAGAAGCATGGTAAGTTTACAGCAAAGCTGAATTTTCCCCTCCTCCAGTCACCCATGCCCTTCCCCCCATCACTATTGACCCCCTTGGCGTTATCTTCTACCTCACCACCATCACCCACCAAACAGAACCCTTTTTTTCCAAGATATCCAGGTGAACGTGCACATTCTCCATCTTCCTGAGAATTCCATCCCCTTCCACACTGATCTCTCCAGCCTCCTCCTTCCCACCTCCAGGACCCGAGTCTGCGCCCAGGTCCCCACCAATTACCCTCGACATCCCTTCTACTGCTAGCGTCGCACCCTCACCCTCCCACCCTACTGACTCACTGTGCCATTTCTCACACTCAGCATTCTCTATTACAATGTCCACCTTCATTTAACTCCCCAGGAGAGGTCATAGACTCCACAGACCCCTCCCTTGTATGATCACCTGGACATTCCCCCTACCTTTACTCCTTCACCCAGCTTTACTCCTTCCTCCCCCCGGACTCCTTCCTCCCTCTGGACTCCGTCCTCCTCGTAGATTCCTATCCCTCTCCGAAGTCCTTCCTCCCCACAAAGTCCTGCTCACCTTCAACCTTCTCCCTCTCCCCAAACTCCTACCACCTACCAAGTTGCTTCCCCCCTCCGAACTCCTCCGCTTACACCTTCCTCCCCCCTTACATTGACATCCTTGGTTGCCACATTTCTACCCCGTTACACCCTTCTCCCCCATAGTCCTCCCGCAACCTCGGACCCCAGCACCATTGTTCCCTCCTCCCAGCCTCACCACCTACTCCCTGCCCCCACCCCAGTACACCCTCTTCTCCCAGTCAAACCTAGACCTTCCTCTCCATCCCCTCAATAAACATCCATAGCAGGCCATGGCCAAGACACTGACGTCCCAAAGCAGACCCCAGACATCAACAGTGACCTTCCACCTTCTGTAAGCTGCTTTGCGGAAGAGCCATGTCCATTAGAATCCACGCAGCATGCAATGAACGTGTTCCTCCAGGGTTCAGTTGCTGTAGGGCTCAAGCATCTTCTGCTCCTCAGATGTCTGTCATGTGAGCAAGACCCTAACAGTGAGTCCCAACTCCTGCAGGCCACGCTTGTCAAAATGTGTTCTGGACTGGAGTGTTTTCCCGCCGATGTGGACGGTAAATTTGATGTGTGGCAATGATTCTGGCAGGGCTTATAAATATAATTAAAATTACGTTCCTGACGTGTAGCGGTGGGAAAGTTGGCCCGCCATTGACAGGTGGAGCGGGCAATCGCAAACTGGTCTCATGACAGCATGAAATCGATATTTGTCCTTCTTGCCATATTGTCTGCTCATGTCCAGCATGATGCCCGACTCCAGTGGGTATGGAAAATTCTAGCCCTATTCTCCCACTGCCTCCAATTTAAAATTCTATCTTTGTGTTAAAATCCCTTCATGGCCTTGCTCACCCCTACCTCCAGATCTACAACCTTCCAAGACTCTGATTTCTTCTTTTTTTATTATTCGTACATGGGATGCGGGCGTCGCTGGCCAGACCAGCATTTAATACCCATCCCTAGTTGTGAGGGCATTTCAGAGTTAATCACATCACTGTAGGTCTGAAGTCACATGTAGGCCGTGCCAGGTAAGGGCAGCATATTTCCCTCCCTAAAGAACCAGATGGCTTTTTACAACAATTGACAATGGTTTCATGGTCATCATTAGACTTTTAATTCCAGATTTTTATTGGAATCAAATTCCACCATCCGCCATGGCGGGATTTGAATCCGGGTCCCCATAAAATTACCCTGGGTCTCCGGAGTTACTAGTCCAACTGCAATACCACTACGCCATTGCCTCCCCCTCCCCATTGCTTCTACCTACTATGTCTCACAAGAGCCGCTCGCTCCATTTGCTCTAATCCCAAACGTCATCTACAAGGCACAAGCCAGGGGTGTGATGGAATGAGTGCAGTTCAAGCAACACTAAAGATCTTTGACACCACCCAGGACAAAGCAGCCCACTTGATTGGCACCCCATCCACAAACATTCACTCCCTCTACCACCAAGGCACAGTAGCAGTAGTGTATACCATCCACAAGATGCATTGCAGGAAGTTAACAAGGCTCCTTAGACAGCACAAACTCACAACAACCACTAGGCATCATACCTAGCACAAAGGAATATGGTGGTGGTCGTTGGAGATCAAATATCTCAGTTCCAGGACATCACTGCAGGAGTTCCTCAGGGTAGTGTCCAAGGCTCAACCATCTTCAGCTGCTTCATCAATGACCCCCCTTCCATCATGAGGTCGGAACTGGGGATGTTCGCTGAGGATTGCACAATGTTCAGCACCATTCACGATACTCAGACACTGAAGCAGTCCATGTCCAAATACAGCAAGATCTGGACAATATCCAGACTTGGGCTGACAAGTGACAAGTAACATTCACGCCATACAAATGCCAGGCAATGACCATCTCCAACAAGAAAGAATCTACCCATCGTCCCTTGACATTCAATGGCTTTATCATCGCTGAGTGCCCCACTACCAACAGCCTGGGGGGGTGCTGCTATTGACCAGAAACTGAACTGGACTAGCCATGTAAAGACTATGGCTACACGAGCAGGTCAGAGGCTAGGAGCCCTGCAGCAAGTAACTCGCCTTTTGACTCCCTAAATCCTGTCCACCATCTACAAGGCACAGGTCAGGAGTGTGATGGAATACTCCCCACTTGCCTGGATGAACGCAGCTCCAACAACACTCAAGATGTTTGACAACAACCAGGACAAAGCAGCCTGCTTGTTTGGCACCCCATCCACAAACATTCACTCCCTCTACCCCCGACGCACTGTGGCAGCAGAGTGTACCATCTACAAGATACATTGCAGGAATTCACCAAGGCTCCTCAGACAGCACCTTCCAAACCCACGACTACTACCATCTAGAAGGACAAGTGCAGAAGACTCATGGCAACACTACCACCTGGAAGTTTCCCTCCTAGTCACTCACCATCCTAGCTTGGAAATATATCACCGTTCCTTCACTGTCGCTGGGTCAAAATCCTGGAACTCCCTTTCTATCAGCCCTGTGGGTGTACCTATGCCACATGTACTGCAGCAGTTCAAGATGACAGCTCACCACCACCTTCTCAAGGGCAACGAGAGATGGGCAATAAATGCTGTCCCAGCCAGCGATGCCCAAATCCCATGAATGAACGAAAAAAGAAAAATCTAAGCTCTGAAATTCCCTCTCTAAATCTCTCCACCTCCAACTCCTTTAAGACCCTCTTTAAAACTTATCTCATTGACCAAGGTTTTAGCCTTCCTCCTGATATTTTCTTAGTTGGCTGTGACTCTTGTTGTCTGATTATCTTTTTGCAAAGTGCCTTGACTTTTTTCTATCTCAAAAATGTTATAGATAAGCAAGTTTTTCTTGTTGAATAGTGGCATGACAGAGAACTATTAAGGTTTTTAAATCACATCAGTGCAAAGCAGAAAGAGACAATCCTGAAAAATTTCTATTCTATTGATGTTCACAGAAGAAGCTATTGTTTCTCTATCTCTCTCACTTCTGGAAGGGAGCATTAATTTTTTGAGAAATGCGGAACTTTCAGCAACAATTTGTGAGGAAGCGGAAGAAACATTGAAGGCATTGAAAAAAAGGTAAGGACCCAAAGCTTAAGGCTACTTAAAGAAATGGCCATGTTTTTAGACAATTGTGTACTGAAACTTTGTGTTGCACCAAAGGATTGCAGAGAAGACACCAATGCTTAATACAAGGCAAAAAGACAGTGCTGGGAATTGAAATTCTTTTAAGCAGAATGTCTATTACAGATAAAAAGATATTATCCTGAGGAGATATCAGAGAATAAAGGGAGCACCATAGAAACAGTCGCCTAGAAATTGGATTATGCTGCATCCATTTTACAGGCCATTTTCTAAGGAATACATGGCCTATGATGCTAATACGCCATCCTGACATGTGAAGTAAATGAAGTAACAAATTTACCAATAAAATAGCAGTTGGGTGGAATTACCAGCTCAGATGCAACACTTGCTGCAGATCAGGGGCAGGAAGACTGGCACTGCTTCGAGGCCTGTTTTTTTGCAATGTAATTTGTCATGATGGCTGCAGTCTGACACAGTAGTTAAGTGTCTAAGTGTTTTTCTTAGTTTTGTGAAATACTTAAGTGCACACCACATAGCCTTGTGGACAATACATGTGAGATAATTTTCCTCCATCAGCACCTTGTATTAAGTAAGTGTTGTGCTCTTTGCAGCAACCTGGCCTTAATTTCATTGAACTTACTTGTTTTAACTGATTCAGCTCATTCATGGGCAAATACCTTGGAAGAACAATGACATCAAATGCTGTGCTTACTCAAGGTCAGTGGTGTGGCTTCAAGGCTTGTAGCAGTGTCAATTCGCACACCGATTGTGGCCTGATGGGCTGCAGTCTGAACTGGTAGTCAAATGACCACCATCCCCATAATTCAGCCTTGCTGCACTGAAGAACAGCATAAAAAAGCCCAGATGAAGTATAAAAGGCAACCAGGCAGATTCAACATGGTTTTACAAAATGGAAATCATGTTTAACCAATTTATTGGAGTTATTTGAAGGAGTCACATGTACTGTGGGTAAAGGGGAACCGGTGAATGTGCTGTACTTAGATTTCTAAAAGGCATTTGATAAGGTGCCACATCAAAGGTTATTGTGGAAAATAAAAGCTCATGGTATAGGGGGTAACATATTGGCATGGATAGAAGATTTACTAGCTAACAGGGTGCAGAGAGTTGGCATAATTTTTTTTTTCTGATTGGCAGAATGTGAAAAGTGGTGTGTCACAGTGATAAGTGCTGGGGCCTCAGCTTTTTACAATTTATGTAAATGACTTGGATGAAGGGACCAAAGGTATGGTTGCTAAATTTGCTGATGACACAAAGATAGGTAGGAAAGTAAATTGTGAAGAGGACATAAGGAGGCTACAAAGGGACATGGATAGGTTAAGTGATTGGACAAAGACCTGGTAAATGGAGTATAATGTGGGTAAATGTGAAATTGTCCATTTTGGCAGGAGGAATACAAAAGAAGCATATTATCTAAATGGTGAGAGATTGCAGAGCTCTGAGATTCAGAGAGGTCTGGGTGTCCTTGTGCATGAACCACAAAACGCTAGTATGCAGGTAGAGCAAGTAATTAAGAAAGCTGATAGGATGTTAATGTTCATTGTGAGGGGAATTTATTACAAAAGTAGGAGGTTATGCTTCAGTTATGCAGGGCACTGGTAAGACCTCAACTGATGTATTGTGTACAGTACTGGTCCCCTTATTTAAGGAAAGATGTCAATGCATTAGAAACAGTTCAGAGAAGGTTTACTAGACTAATACCAAGAATGGGTGGGTTGTCTTCTGAGGAAAGGGTGGACAGGTTAGGCTTATATCCACTGGAGTTTAGAAGAATAAGAGGCAACTTGATTGAAACCTTTAAGAGCCTGAGGGTTCTTGACAGGGTGGATGTGGAGAAGATGTTTCCTCCTGTGGGAGAATCTAGAACAAGGGGTCACTGTTTAAAAATAAGGGGTCGCTTATTTCAGACAGAGATGAGGGGAATTTTTTTCTGTCAGAGGATCGTGAGTCTTTGTAACTCTCTTCCCCAAAAGGTGGCGGAAGCAGAGTCTTTGAATATTTCTAAGGCAGAGCTAGATAGATTCTTGATTAACAAGCGGGCGAAATGTTATCGGGGGAAGGCAGGAATGTGGAGTTGAGGTTACATTCAGATCAGCCATGATCTTATTGAATGGCGGAGCAGGCTCGAGGGGCCGAGCAGCCAACTCCTGCTCCTAACTCTATGTTCATATGCTCGTATGCTGGCTGGAACATATCGCTGATCTTACTTTCTGTCCCTAATGAATGGAACTGGCACGGACGGACCAAGAAGATCAGCCCCATTAAATTCAAATACGTCCCTTGGGAATCACTTGTCACTCATGGGAAAAATTTCCCCCCCTGTTGAGGGGGAAGAGTGGGGGCAAGCGCGAGCGGGCGGGCTTCCGATCGGTGGCACCGGTCAGGGGCTCGCTGCCATTTTACCTGGGCGGGTCAGTTAAGGCCCACCCAGCGTGACATCTGGCAGGAAGCACTATGCGCTCCCTGTGCGGGCGGGGGGGATTCCCTGAGCCGGGAGTGCACTCTTTTGCGCATGCACGCAAAAGAGCGCACAGATCTCCCTGAGTCTAAGTGCTGCCTCAGGGAGATCAGCTCTGTTTTGAAACTTTTAATAAAGGAGTTTAAAAATTTTCCCTGCCATGTCCCCTCATACGACACTGTCACATGAGTTGGGACATGTCCATAACTTTTATTGCAAACTTTCATTAAAATTCAAGAACACTCATGAAGCCTCATCCCGCCAGTGGATGAGGTTTCATGTTTTTTCACAAGCCCGCCTGGGCTCCTGGCCTGCCCGCCAACCTTGAGCTTGGATGAGCAGGTCCATTAATGAGCTGAATTGGTTTCTTAATGGCCTTAATAGGCCGTTGACAGGTCGGCGGACGCGCAGCCAAGTCGGCTGTGACCCTGCCGACCTGAAAATGTAAATGACGCGGGGTGGCGTCAAGAGTTCCACCCGACATCATCCTGCTTCATTTTATGCATCAGCGAGCGGGTCCCGCCCCCGCTCGCCATCGGAAAAATTCTGCCCCATGTTGCTGTGACTGTGAAATCTTGATGCTCTGATGAAAGATTTATCCATCAATGCATTAACAGAGAATAAATCTTTGGGGAACAACAGGGAAGTAAAATGGGACAATCCTGAACAGCTTCTATTTTATTGACGTTCACAGATGAAGCCAATCTCTCTCTCTCTCTCTCTCTTCTGAAAGACGATGTTAATTTTTTGAGGAATGAGAAACTTTGAGCAACAAAGTAATTAAGCAAATAAGCAAGTCAAGAATGCAAGTGCAAAGAGACATCGAGGTGCCTGGGCTTCATAGACTAGATTGCTAGGTCTTACAGGTCACATATGGCCCATCTGTCTCAGTTTAGATAGCCCTGCTATACAGGTGCAGGAGTATGAATCACAGGGGAAGTAATTGGTCCCTGCCGCACCTGTGCACAAGCTTATCTAAATTAAATATGCTTGGAACTCACTTTGTATCAGTTTTACTTTGTGTCATCTTCTCCGTTCCCTCACAGCTGCCTGGATCCTACATAACATTATTTTGTGCTGTTCCCATCCCCTTTCCCAAGACCTGAGTTCACAGCAGTAAATGTTTCCTAAAGTAACATTCCGTGCTTTATCTCGCTCCAAGAAATTAGAATGACTGGTGGGAAATGAAATGCCACATTGGTGCAGGAAGGTTAAACGTAAAAACATGCAACGTAGAGTGATTTATTTTTTACTGCATCTGACCCGTACTACATTGTACTAAACATGCAGTGGGTGCAGGACATATCCTCCAGCACTGCCATTATTTGCCTTGATAAAAAGAAAACTTCATTTAGCCAACTTATCCCTCCACATCCATTTTTTTTTCCATCTAATAGATTAAAGAAATACACCTGAATTGCAATTAAGTATTAATGCAACTCTTTCTTTGCAAACTTGCGTTGTATGGCTGAAACATGAGACTGAAGATTCTCAAAGGACTAAGGTTAACAAAAGCATTAAAATATTTGGTGAGGTCTTAGATGAAGAATATATGCCTATTAAATAGCTGCTGGTCTGATGCCAGTGAGCAATGGAACATATTAAAGAATCATTTCATAATCTCTGGTAAACAACAAAATCTTGAATGATTTTGATGTAGTACTTCTTATTATCTATTCTGCAATGTTTGGCCAGTATTTTGTCAATTATTAATTTACAATGAGAATATCTCTATAAAAGTTATTAATATAAGAACATCAGTCCAAAAAAACAGCAATTTCACACTGCCCATCACATATACATGCTGAAAAGCTATGGCAACCTGAGTTAAAAATTGTTCCATTATTAAATATAAATTGGCCACCCAAGATTATTTGCCTGTCTTATAGTCATTTATCCTTTTGATTTATTTGTAAGTTGAATTGTGCATTTCAGATAACAGTAAGATGTGCGGATGTAACAATTGCTTGGCTGCTGACACTGCAGTATCATGCCAGCTATGGTCCAGCCAGATCACGGAGGTATTAGCAATGACATTTTTCGATATGATCTGTAGGAAATAAACTAAAATACAAGGGGTATAATTCTGACTTTGTATGATAGGGTATTATGTCAACTCAGCAGTGCGTTATATATTATTATAGTATATGCTACTCCCTCTCTGATTTTCACTGTCTGATATCACCCATTTTACACGATCACCCAAAATCAAAATTACCACCGGAAGTTTAACTTAAAGGAAAATAATATTGCTGAACATATTTTCCATATTAATGTCAACATGCAAGGCATTGGTACTTATTGACATAAAATTATGTTATGATGTAAACTATTTGATGAGTCCTCCTTAATATTCTGCAAAAAATAAACAGGGACATTTTGCAGCTTCAGAAGACTAAGACCAATCAATTTGGCAACTATTTCAAATACTTTTGACTCTAGCAATTCATTAACTTGGTGGTTTTAACACTGGATTCTTGACCAGATGCCATGGGTTTAGTTTCAGGTCCAGGACTGCCTGATCCATCTGCCTCAGTTGCTGAATGACAGTTCTTGGGCCAAGTTAGCAGGTGGAAGTCTTATGATCTTGGAGCTTTCCATCATGGACTTTTGGAAGGTTTATCTGCCTGCATTAATTATGTTAAAATAGTTGCCTCATCATCCGAATCCTTCCTTATCCCAACTATAATCAAAATGTTTTCACACTTCTGATTGGCCATGTAATCCACTTATTGTGATGTATTTTCTGCCAGGCAAATTGGTCAGGTACCTTCACTTGTGTTCCCTGAAGGTTTAATGGGCTTGAGACCCCCAAGATATCTTCTGATCTGGGAGAAGTGCTGACTCTTTGATGTACCACTGATTTAGAGAAGAGGGAGAAAATATCACAGCCTAGGGATGACTGCTGGTAAATTAGTTGGGCAGACAGTTAACATATTAGTATAACATTCTTTGGATGATACCAAACTGAGAGGTTACACCTATCAGAAAATAAATTGAGCTAGGTCTTCTTTAATAGAAAGTAAAATATGGAAGGCTGAGGGGTGGCCTCATCGAGGTCTTTAAGATGATGTTGGGGCTTGAGAAGGTAGAAGATGTTTCCACCTGTTGGGGAGTCGAAAATCAGGAGTCATAAATATAAAATAGTCACTAATAAATTCAATGAGGAATTCACGGAAAGCATCAGGAGAGAATTGTTAGAATTTAGAATTTAATATCACAAGGAATGGGCGAGGCAAATAGAATAGATGCACTTTTGGGGAGTAAGTAAGAGAGAAATGTTTATTTGAAATAGGTTAACATCTCACTTGAAATAAAGGACAAAACAATGTCATACAAAGTTGTTAGTAAAATCTATGTTAATTGATAACTTAATGGCCTTAACAGGACTCTTAATTGTCGGTGGGCGCGGTGCTGGCTCCGGCACGTGTCTGCCAACCTAACTATCGCGCGACTGTGCATTGACATCAGCACGCTTGGCCGACGTCAACACACATCATTTCACGCTCAAGCAGGTCGGGCGCATACCCGCCCACCGAGTGAAAATTTCTGCTCCAAGTATACTATCTGTTGATCGATTGGCATCCTCCCAACGGCGAGAGATGATGGGAATATAGCCTCAGAACTTAGGTGAGGTCAGACAGGATCATATGCTGCATTTCTTTTGATGGCTGAACAAACAAATTCTGGAAAGACAAAGTCTGCCATGAGTGCCACAAATTAAGTTGCCGCTATCTTGCAGGTGATGCGGGATAATCTCTGCTGACGTTTTGTTTGCAGGAAATGGAGCTTCTGAAACCACATGCTGTCATGGTGGTGCACTTCTGCCCAAAGCTAGTTCTGCCTTTTACGTTGATTGTCAGCTAGTGTTTCCAACTTGGTATGATTGATCTTAAGGGCTTTCATGTCTCTTTTCACAGAATCTTGGAATTGGAACTTTGGGCACTCTGTTGGTCTCTTGTCACCTCCTGAAGCACCATATACTTGTCAGTGCAGCCAGCTTCCATTCTATGCACATGACCAAGCCAGTGAATCCTTTTTTGTTTAATCAGCGCTAGCATGCTCTGCATGTTTGCCCTAGAACAGACTGCTTCATTTGTGACTTTGTCGTTCCACGTAATGCCAAGCATGCATCATAGACTCCGGAAATTGAAGTTCTTGAGTCTTTTTTCTTGGAAGGTGTAGGTTCTCCAATTTTCACTGCTATACAGCAGTGTGCTGAGGATTCAGGCTTTGTAGGTAAGCATCTTGGTCCTGCATGTCAGTTTTTTAAAATTCATTCATGGGATGTGGGCTTCACTGCTGGACCAGCATTTATTCCCCATCCCTAATTGCCCTTCTGAAGGTGGTGTGAGCTGCCTCCTTGAACCGCTGCAGTCCATGTGGAGTGGGTACACCCACAGTGCTGTTAGGAAGGGAGTTCCAGGATTTTGACCCAGCGACAGTGAAGGAACGGTGATATTTTTCCAAGAAAGGATGGTGAGCGACTTGGAGGGGAACTTCCAGGTGGTGGTGTTCCCATCTATCTGCTGCCCTTGTCCTTCTAGATGGTAGTGGTCGTGGGTTTGTGAGGTGGTGTCTAAGGAGCCTTGGTGAATTCCTACAGTGCATCTTGTAGATCCACGGGCGGGACGATGTTTCCAAAAGCAAATAAAAATAAAATTAAAACTTGAATTTTTCATTAACATATCATGTGACAGAGTCACATGAGGGGACATGTTTTATTACATTTTTATTTTCTTTATTATTTTTTATTATATCTCTTCATCTCCCTGAGGCAGCTTCATGCCTCAGGGAGATTATACAGCGTTCACTTGCGCATATGCATGAAGTTCATGCTCGGTCGGCTCACACTCTACCCCCAACCCCCGCACAGGCAGCGCTGGGCACTGCCACTCGCATTTCACGCTTGGCAGGCCTTAATTTGCCCGCCAGCATGAAATCGTGGAGCGGTGCCAATCGCGGGCAGCGGTCAGCTTCCTGACCACCCTGACCGCACCCACCAAGCCCGCCCGTCAAGGGCAAAGTTCCACCCTTGATTTTCAAAATGCATTTGAAAAGGTGCTAAACAAAAGGTTGATACACTAAGTGAGGGTTCATGGAGTTGGGGTGATATATTAGCACGGATAGAGGATTGGTTAACAGACAGGAAGCAGAGAATAGGGATAAATGGGGTATTTTCTGTTTGGTTGGCTCTGACTAATATTGTGTCGCAAGGGTCAGTACCGAGGTCTCAGCTACTTATAGGGGAGAATTTTCACGTTGGCGTGCGGGGGCAGGCCCTGCACGCCGATGCATAAGATGTTGCGTGGTGACATCGGGCATGCGTCCTTATGTCACCACGTGTCATTCAGATCCTTCGTTCGGCGGGCACACACCAGAGGCGGCTGCACCCCTGCCAAGCTGTCAAAGGCCTGTTAAGGCCATTAAGAAACCAATTATCAATGCTGTCTGTCCAACCTTAAGACTGGCGGGCAGGCGAAGAGCCCAAGTGGCCTTCGCGTTTTTCAGGAAACCTCATCCACGGGTGGGATGAGGTTTCCTGAAGGTTTTACTAAATAAACAAATAATTTTTGCATATTTCATAAACATGCCCCAGCTCATGTGACCACTGTCACATGAGGGAATATGTGTAAATAGTTTTTGTGTTTCTTTACTGAAAAATCTCAATATGTACTTAATCTCCTTGAGGCAGCTCCTTGCCTCAGGAAGATTTCTGCACTCTTTCGTGCACAGACGCTCCGACTCTCCCTCTTCTCCCCGCCCGCACAGGTAGCACTGACCGTAAAATGGCGGCGCAGAGCCAATCGCGGGCAGCAATCGGCTCTGCGCCCGCTCTCGACTGGCCCGCCTTACAGGGGCAAAATTCTCCCCATAATGTGTATTAATGACTTAGACGAAGTGGCAGTGAGCATTGTAATGTATCTGTTCTGATGAAAGGGAACTTAACCTGAAATGTTAACTCTGTTTCTCTCCACAGATGCTGCCTGACCTGCTGAATTTTACCAGAATGTTTTGCCTTTTATTTCAGATTTTCAGCATCTTTTGCTTTTGTGTTGGTGTAACTTATCCAAGTTTGCTGACGATACAAAGGGCAGAATTTTTAGCTCGGTTTGCGGGTGTGCGCCAGGCGTCCTCAAGCGTAAAATAGCACGTGGTGACATCGGGCGAGCGTCCCGACGTCATCCCATGCTCGTGCGATATTTCGGCCAGCAGGCATGCACAAAAGTCGGAAGCGCGTCTGCCGATAATTAAGAGGGCAATTAAGCCCATTAAAGTTCCAATTGTCTTCAATTTTTCGTGGTCCGTCCAATCTTACGGTTGGCTGACAAACAAGTCTGCCAGGTGCACTTTGCATTTTTGATGAAACCTCATTCAAGGCTGGGATGAGGTTTCCGTTATTAAATTTAAAAAAATAAGAATGTATGGACAGAATTTTCATGATTTTTATGTTCAGATGAGTGATTCTGATGCATGAACATTTTTTTCCCAGTTTGTTAAATCTTTCTTTATTGCTTTTAAATTCTCCAGCTCCCTGAGGCAGCTCTCTGCCTTCAGGGAGCTTTCATTCCGCGCTCCCCTGCACACTCATGTCAGCGCCTGCTCCCCTCCCTCCCACCCGCACCCCGGAAGCGCTGGGCCTTTCAGCGCGCTTTTCACACTGGCTGACCGTTAATTGGCCAGTCAGCATGAAATCGCAGTCGGGGGCCAATTGCAATCGGTGGTCCGTTCCCTGGCCAATCCCATACATGCTGACCGCGCCCGGCCACCACACTGAAAATTCTGCCCAAAGGTAGGTGAGGAGCGTACAAAGAGGAGAGACGCTGCAAGGAGGTATAAACAGGGAAAGTGAATGGGCAACAGGGTGGCAGATGCAGTATAATGTGCGAGATTATTCACTTTGGTTATGGGAATAGGAAAGTAGAATATTTTTTTAAAAAGCATGAAACTTGTAAGTGTTAATGTTCAGAGAGAGGTTGGGTTTACTCATACAAGGAACACAAAAAGTTAGCATGTGGTATATCAAGTAATTAAACAAATGGCATGCTGCCCTTTCTTGCAGGAGGATTGGAGTACAAGAATAAAGAAGCCTTGTTACAAATTGCACAAGGCTTTGGAAAGATCACACCTGGAATACCAAACTTGATATCAAACTTGGAGGGATGGCAAACAGAGATGCTGATATGAATGTCCTGCAATAGGACAAAGGCAGCTCACCACTGCCTTCTCAAGGGCAATAAATGCTGGACTAGCCAGCGATGCCCACATCCCATAAATTAATTTTAAAAAGATAGAATTGTAGAATGGGCAGAAAGTGGCAGATGGGGGGATGTGAGGAAGAACATTTTTGCAAAGTGAGTGGTAATGATTTGGAACTTGCTGCCCAAGAGGGTGTTGGATGCGGACCTAATCAATTATTTCAAAGGGAAATTGGATTGGCACTTGAAGGAAATAAACTTGCAGGGCTATGAGGGCCGTGGGGGAGCGAGACTGACTGGATTGCTGTGCCGGAAGCCAGCACAAACTTGATGGGCTCAATGTCCTCCTTCTGTGCCATAAATGGCTCTATGACGCTATGAATGCTATTTACAATTTTGGTTGCCATATTTAAGGAAAGATAGACTTGCATTGGGAGGCAGTACAATGAAGTTTAACTAGACTGAACCCTGGAATGAGAGGATTGTCCTAATGATGAGGGGCTGAGTAAATTGGATCTATATTCACTGGAGTTTGGAAGAATGCGAAGTGATCTTATTGAAACATTAAAGGCTATGAGGATCCTTGACAGGGTAGATACTGAGACGTTGTTTCTGTTTGCTGTGGAATCTAGAACATGGGGGCACAGTCTCAGGATAAGTGGTAAATAATTTAAGACTGAGATGAGGAGAAATTCTTCACTCAAAGGGTTGTGAATGTTTGGAATTCTCTATCACAAAGGCTTGTGGATGCGCCATCATTTCATATAGTTAAGGCTGAGATAGACGGATTTTTGATTTTTCAGGGAATCAAGGTGTAAAGGTGAAGTTGAAGACCAAGATCAGTCATGATCATTTTGAATAGCAGAGCTGGCTTGACGGGCCTAATGGTCTTCTTCTGCTCGTATTTCTCATATTCTCATGTTCCCATGCGTATCCCCTTGGTGTCTGTCTTGTGTGTGCCTTTGCCCAACCTAGTGGCTGCCTGGTGGTCCATGGTGAAAAGCTGCTGACTTTGACTGGGGGAGACAACAAATGGTCTTACATGACTTCCTCAAGCAACTAAAGGCTTCAAATGGTACCCACTTTGTGTTGCTGACAGCAGTCTGGGTTGGCTTACTGAGATCTGGCGAGATGCTTGAGAGAGGAAATCAGGTTTTTGTTCCATAGGCGCTGCCATTCCCTTGAGGAGACCCCTCAACAATCCTATTAATCTGATGGAGGGCAGATTGCTGGACATCTGCAAGACCCTGAAAGCCTCTGAGCACATTCACATCATGTTGGCAACGGTCTGAGCTTGCACAGTAAATACCATGGATCCCATGACCTTAGTCTAAGCTTCCAGCACAGCACTGAGCCATTGGGTGGCTTCTGCCTCCGCTCAGTGGAAGCTGAGGCACCCCCACTAAACGCTGCACCACAACTGGGTCTGCAAACGCTGTCATGGAGCTGGTCTCCATTTCCATTCTGGAATGTATCGGCTCCAAGATCTGCACCAAGGCTCGTCAAGCTCTTTGACATTGATGAGAGGCTGCCTGGCAGTCTTGCCAATGCGTCAGTGGGCATGCTCTTCAGTGTTGCCCTGTAGGCTGCTCATTTAAGACCTCTTCTGAGTCCCTTGCAGATGTACCAGGAACTGAGCTGGCAGCTGAGAGTGTCAGATCAAGTGGTCATGTTTCATCTTTGGCCTGTATCAGCTATCATGTTTCCTCATGAGGCTGTACTGGCTGACCAGAAAGCAGTTCTTGGGTATCCAAAAGCAAAATGCCAGATGGGGGCATTTTGGATGAGAGAAATGGAGTGGGGTGGGAGGCAAGATGTCCATGGTCACATGATCTGCAGCTTACACTTCATGACAGATAACAGGATGAGGATGAAGTGAGATATGAGTAGGAGCATAAGGTAGGAAAATACAGTCATCCTGGATGGTCTCCGTAGTGCCAGATATAATGGCCTCTGTGACAGCCAGCTGAGACAGTCTCCTCCAACAGGCTTGGGTGATGCAGGAGGGCCTTTCCCCTTCCGGTTCTGCTCCCTGCCATCATGGGTCCTCTTGACCTACAAAAGAGAGGAAAGAATGTTATTAAGTGCATTGCAATGTGTTTGGGCAAAGAGACTACGGTAGCTGAATAACTGTAGGCATGTGATAGCAATGAGAGGTGGATGTGAGACTGGCATCATTGGTGGGTGTGTAAGAATGAAGTGGGCCATCTGAATGTTAGACCCCTGTCCTGACTGATAAGGACAACTGAAGAATGAGTGATGGATGTGGGTGACTGAGCAGGGTGAGAGGTTGATGATATGTTGGTAGGAGATGTCACATGAAGACACATTCACTGACCAAGAATGTGGCTCACCAACACCTTTTCAAGGGCAGTTAGGGATGGGCATCAAATGTTGGCCTTACCAGTGATGCCCACATCCCATGAAAGAATTTTAAAAAACTTTGAATCAAAGCATGAGGTCATTGAACGTCTTGTAATACTGCTGCCAGGTTCTCTGGGAATTGATCTCCCTGGCCATCTGCTCTCATTCCATTTTGAGAATGCTTGTTTAAGGTCTTCTGACCCTCCTAGCCTGTGGACACATGGACTCTCTCCTCCTTTTGACCTCCTCGACTAAGTCCTCCATGCTGCATCTGAGACCCTGGGGGCACTCTTTCCTCCCTGTTGCTAAATTTGGATTGTGTATATTTATAGCCAGTTCCTGCAGAGACAGTCAACAGTGGCTCCTCAGCAAACAGTGCAGATCCACTTTAAGGGAGATGGGCAGCCTTTGAGATGGCACACGCTAGCTGGAACATGTGGCAGCCACGGACACCCCTGGGGCTCCTGTTGTGTGTTCAGTCAACCAGCAGAATAGGTCAGGCTTGGCTGAACAGTACAATTATTCAAATGAGGAGGTAGCTTGAAATTTGTAAGCTGCCTGCCTCAAGGGGAACTGTAGTGGGCAGATCACAAATTGAAATCCTTGTATCTGAAAATGGGAGCAAACCAATTTTTGGCTCTTTTTGTTTTAAGCATATTGGAAAACAGTAGACTCTAAAAACCCAACATGAGAAATAATGCTCTGTTTAAAATTATCTCTGTGGAAATTTAGTCAAAAATGTGCATTATGAAGACATTAAACATTTATTAGTTAATACCACCATCAAGAATTTTTAGGCTCAGATTATATAAAACTAGAGTTTAAGTAATTTAGTGCCTACTCATTTAACCTCACTTACTAACGTATATGAAATAGTAGAAGCAGGAAATTGATCAAGTGACAACCATTTAACAAATATCACCATTTGCCATTTACAACTATTCATTGTGTGAAATTCTGATGGAATTATTAATGAATGACAATCATAGACTCTCTACTTAGGCTAAAATCATTCATTTAAATCAGGAGGAAGGGAAGCCCTGCTATGTGACTGAACTTATTTTAAAGATCTATAGGTAAATGTGAAAAGAAAATGCACAGCATTTCCAATTAGCTTCTTACTGTTCCATAAAACAATGTGAAACTCTCTGCTTTCCAGCCTAAACATTGTAATATTTACCATCATGTTTATGGACAAAATGGCTTCCTAACATCACTTTTAACTGTAATTTGTTCAGTTCCCCATTACTATGTTAATAATTTTGGACCTGCTTTCACTAGGCTGTCAATGATTTGCATCCAGGTCCATGAGTGAAGGGCTGAGTGCTCTTTGTGGGACCCACAGATGTGTCAGACCTTGCAATGTGTCATAACGATTAGGATAATGGATAGTGATTGGTATGAAATTGCTTTAACCCACATGCTGTCATTGCATTATGCATGGTTAATCAAAAGCATATGACTGCCAGACAAGATGTAGCTCATGCCAAATAATCTATTAATTTAAACAGGGACTGCAAGCAGACTCCAATTCCCTTGTGAATAATGAGGAAGTGTAGAGAGGGTAGCTTATGTGTGATGGGGTGAATACACACATTTTCAAAACTGGAAAGGGAAGAAAAAAATAAATAAAACCAAGGCTGTCACAGATATAATCACATCAAGACTGACTTCATGGTAAGGTTCTGTGTGGATGACAAGCCTGCTTATTTCAAATTCTCCCCTCTTTCCTCATCGTGCATGACTCTGCTGGTCTATGCAAATCAACCGTCTGTCCTGCAAATAAGACACAATCTATTCAGGTTTTATTGTTGCTTTGATGGGAGGGGTAAATCAGCTTATGCATTGTGTCATTCACTGAATTGTGGAGCACATCTGATGCATGCATAAGTGAGGATTATTTAAACTAGGAGAAATTCATTTGCAGTGGTGTTGTCACTTGGTAAGGATGAGTGACAGAGCCATTTACAGGATATTTTTAGTCCTGATACATTCTGTACACTGATCAGTGACAGTTGTCAACGTGTTTGTATTTATTATTTGCGTTAGAGTTTTTTTTCATCTATGTATTTTACAGGCAGAATGATCCTACACTGATTTGGAGGGACAGCAGAGAAAGCTGGTAATCGATTGCTAAGTAAGGGAGGAAGGCTGTTATGTCCTGAAAATAGCCCAATAACAGGCAATAGATGGGATGAAGCTGGAAGAAGACAACTTAGCTGCGAAAACTGTTATTTATTTATTTGGACAAGTACAGTAGAAATGGAAACAGACAGCTGCAGATCCATTTTCTCAGAGACTTATAAAACCTGCTAAAATGCAACAGTCAGCCACTCACTGATGCTGTTTTGTTTGTCTATTGGGCTATTTTTGGCTTTTTGCATATATTACATATAATGTCGTGACCAGGTGAGAAGCGATGAATTGGCTCCCCTCTAATTCAACCTCCTCAGTTGGTCATAACAAAAGTTTACGTTTCTTTTTCATGAGAATATGCCTTTTCCAAATCAGAATGTATTCAAGTATGCAATGAGCAATAAAGAGCCGATGAAACAAGGTCTTCTTGAGTTAAAGAAAGAGCAAACTTATTAACCAATAAACCCAAGGGAAAAAATAATAGAAAAGCAATCACAACACATATACACACACACACATGCATATGTGCATGCACACATACACACACACACACACGTGTGCATGCACACATACACATGCAAACACACACACAAACACGCATACATCAGACATAAGGGAAGTTAGTGTCCAATAAAAAAAAGTTAAATGAATATATGGTCAAGTGCCCTTTAATAGTGCTTGAGGTGTAGATTTTTAAATGTTGTGGCCGATTTGAATAAGCTAATTTCTTGGATGTGGTCAGATGTAGAAGATGTTGCAATTAATACAAGATCTCAATTCACTGGTAGATTTCTAGTAATGTTGCCTTCTGAATCGGGAAATGCACTTGTTCAAAAAGAGAGACAAAGCTTTCAGCTTGCCCCTTCTGCTAGAGTCTTTCTTACGATTCTCTCTGCCGTGGCTGTAGCCTGGCCTGTTATATTTCACCCAATGTGTATTTCCGAGGGGTTTTGGGTGGATCTGTCTGTGACAGCCATTGGTTCAATGTCGAGCACTTTGCATTTCAATGCCTCTTCCTTATACAGTGATGAGTTTTGATGGATCTTAGAATTATAGGAAATGTCCCTCTTTCCACACTAACCCGAGGATGTCTTGTTTGCTTTTTCATCTTCACCTTGGAAGGCAACCTTGTATTTTTAAGTAGTTTGATCTGTCTCATTTCAAATTGCTAAATTTCCAGTCATTTGAAAGCTGAAAAATCATATTTTTAAAATGAAAGGGGCACAGCTTTGTGACATTAGAGCACAGAGATGTCCCAACTAACTTAACTGCATAGTCAGGTTCCATGCTATGTTTACTTGACAGTTTCTTAACCAGATGCTTGGGAATTTTAAATCAATTGAGCTTTTTCTGATACCTTGTGCGGTTCAGTGACTCTTGTGCACATTCTTCATTAACTCTGTACTTGCACATGTAATTCCTTTAGGTATTTGAACATTAGAAAAGGATGGGCATCAAAGCTTTCCCCATTGCTATCCCCCTCCCTTACTTCCTGGTGTTGTGGTGCTGTGACTGCATAACTCAGACTGGAAAAACCTCAGCTGCACCCGTCTTGTTGGGATTTAACTTTACCTGTTTCTGTTACCAATTCCTGATATACATTCCGCAGCCTGGATGTTAAGGAGCTTTGAAATGGCTCATTAGGCATTTAGTGTACTTCCTCTGGTAAACTTAGTAATTGATTTCTATATTCCTTTTTTCTCTTAGCTCTTGAGATGTCAGCAACACTAACATGAAATGTAGACAAGGCAAGATTTGATTGCCCTGAGAAGACAGTGGTGGGCCCACTTTTTCACCGAGATTATTCCACAGCTAAGTCCTTGTTAGAGCATTTTGGATTGTTTTAAGAGGTGAAAACATAAAAGTGGTAGGTTCCCATTCCTGAACAACATTTGTGAATGTAGTGATTGTAAGCAAAACCTTTTATACTGTTTTGAGGATCATGTGACTGTACAGATGAATCAGCCCTAAGCACGGGTAATCTTAGGGGTGGAGCTTGCCAGCTTTGGTCTTGGTTCAAGCATGTAGCTTCATCAGGAGCTCTGTAAATAAAGTTTACTGTTTCTAACAAGAAACTCGTGCGATACACCAAGTTTATTACAATTGGTGATGAGGCTAAATAGCTCTGACGCTGCACTTTGCCTCATGAATATGAGTGTTTTGATTTTTAAGGGAAAAACGACTCACCAGTCATGCCACTCTTTGCCAGGATTAACCTGTATGACTCGTCCAATGAAGACTGGAGTCAGTACATAGAGCACATAAGTTTCTGCTTTGTAGCGGACGAAATAACGGTGAAGGAGAAACAGAAAGCAATTCTTCTAACTGTTTGCGGGAGCAAGACATATAATCTTATCCATAGCCTGGCAGTCCCAAATGCGCCAAATTCCAGATCCTTTAACATGCTAGTAGATCTCGTGAAGGCACATTTTCAGCGTAAGCCATCGGCGTTCCTGCAAATATTCATGTTCAACTCTAGAGTAAAGGCCCCGGGTGAGTCAATCGCAACGTTTATCGTGAAGTTAAAAGTTAATGAAGGACTGTGACTTTGGTGATACTTTAAACGGCATGTAGCAAGATCGTTTAGCTTGTGGTGTAGACGACAATGCTATTCAGCGCTGTTTACTTGCACAAGTTAATACTGACATGAAGCGTGCCATGGAGATAGCACTAGCAATGGAGAGTGCTGAGAAGGACTTGCAGGCTTTACAGAATGTGTAACATGGCACCGTTCTTCAGCTGGGACTGGAACGTACCACCGGGCGTGGCATGAAAACCAGGGAGACTACTGCAAAGCAGGACATAGTCCCTACTGCTCAAAACACATAAAGAAATACTGGAAACATCTCACCAGCAATTCAGAAATTAAAGTGTTACTGATGTGGGGGTAATCACGTACCGGAAATCTGCAGATTTAAAGAGTCAGGCTCATCACTCTGGACCAGTGATCCAGAGACCCAGGGTAATGCTCTGGGGACCCGGGTTCAAATCCTGCGACAGCAGATAGTGGAATTTGAATTCAATAAAAATCTGGAATTAAAAGTTTGATGATGACCATGAAACCATTGCCGATTGTGTAAAAACCCATCTGGTTCAGTGATGTCCTTTAGGGAAGGCCTCTGCAAAGTCCACCTTACTAACATCTAGGGGCTAGTGCCAAAGTTGGGAGAGCTGTCCCATAGACTAGTCAAGCAACAGCCTGACATAGTCATCCTCATGAAATCATATTTTACAGATAATGTCCCAGGCACCACCTTCACCATCCTGGGTATGCCCTGTCCCACCGGCAGTACCGACCCTGCAGAGGTGGTGACACAGTGGTATATAGTCAGGAGGGAGTTGTCCTGGGATTCCTCAACATCGACTCTGGACCCCATGAAGTTTCATGGCATCAGGTCAAACATGGGCAAGGAAATCTCCTGCTGATTACCATGTACCACCCTCCCTCAGCTGATGAATCATTGCTCCTCCATGTTGAACACCACTTGGAGGAAGCACTGAGGGTGGCAAGGGTGCAGAATGTACTCTGGGTGGGGGACTTCAATGTCCAACTCCAAGAGTGGCTCCATAGCACCACTACTGACTGAGCTGGCCAAGTCCTAAATGACATAGCTGCTAGACTAGGTCTGCAGCAGGTGGTGAGGGAACCAACAAGAGAGAAAAACATACCTGACCTCATCCTCATCAACCTGCCTGCCGCAGATGCATCTGTCCATGACAGTATCAGGAGGAGTGACCACCGCACAGTCCTTGTGGAGATGAAGTCCTGCCTTCATATTGAGGATACCCCCTGTCATGTTGTGTGGCACAACCCACCATGCTAAATGGTATAGATTTTGAACTCAATACTGGGCGTTGTGGGCCATCAGCAGCAGCAGAATTGTACTCGAGCACAATCTGTAACCTCCAGGCCTGGCATATCCCTCAATCTATCATTACCATCAAACCAGGGGATCAACCCTGATTCAATGAAGAATGCAGGAGGGCATGCCAGGAGCAGCACCAGGCATACCTAAAAATGAGGTGTCAACCTGATGAACATATAACACAGGACTACTTGCATGCCAAACAGCATAAGCAGCAAGTGATAGATGGAGCTAACTGATTCTACATCCAACGGATCAGATCTATGCTCTGCAGTCCTGCTACATCCAGTCATGAATGGTGGTGGAGGAGGAGGTTCCACAAATATCCCCATCCTCAAAGATGGAGGAGCCCAGCACATTAGTGCAAAAGATAAGGCTGAAGCATTTACTACAGTCTTCAGGGACTCTGGAGGTCCCCAGCATTACAGATGCCAGTCTTCAGCCAATTCAATTCACTCTATGTGATATCAAGAAATTGTTGAAGGCACTGGATACTGCAAAGGTTATGGGCCCTGACAATATTCTGGCAACAGTATTGAAGACTTGTGCTCCAGAACTTGCCACGCCCCGAGCCAAACTGTTCCAGTACAGCTACAACACTGGCATCTACCCGGCTATGTGGAAAATTGCCCAGGTAAGCGCTGTATACAAAAAGCAGGACAAATCCAACCCGGCCAATTACTGCCCCATCAGTCTACTCTCCATCATCAGTAAAGTAATGGAAGGGGTCACCAACAGTGCTATCAAGCGGCACTTTCTTAGCAATAACCTGTTCACTGAAGCCCAGTTTGGGATCCGCCAGAGCCACTCAGCTCCTGGCCTCATTACAGCCTTGGTTCAAACATGGACAAAAAAGCTGAACTCCTGAGGTGAGGTGAGAGTCACTACCCAAGGCCGCATTTGAGAGTGTGGCATCAAGGAGCCCTGGAAAAACTGGAGTCAATGAGAATCAGGAGTCATACCTAGCACAAAGGGAGATGGTTGTGGTTGTTGGTCAGTTAACTCAGCTCCAGGACATCACTGCAGGAGCTCCTCAGGGTAGTGTCCTTGGCCCAGCCATCTTCAGCTGCTTCATCAATGTCCTTCCTTCCATCAGAAGTGGTGATGTTCGCTGATGATTTCACAATATTCAGCACCATTCGTGACTCCTCGGATACTGAAGCAGTCCATGTCCAAATGCAGCAAGACCTAGACAATATCCAGGCTTGGGTTAACAAGTGGCAAGTAACATTTGCACCACACAAGTGTCAGGCAATGACCATCCCCAATAAGAGAAAATCTAACCATCACCCCTTGACATTCAATGGCATTACCATCACTGAATCCCCCACTATCAACATCCTGGGGGGTTACCATTGACCAGAAACTGAACTGGACTAGCCAGAGGCTAGAAATTGTGCAGCAAGTAACTAACCTCCTGACTCACCAAAGCCTGTCCACCATCTCCAAGGCACAAGTAAGGAGTATGATAGAATATTCCCCACTTGCCTGGATGAATGCAGCTCCCACAACACTCAAGAAGCTTGTCACCATCCAGGACAAAGCAGCCCGCTTGATTGGCACCATATCCACAAACATTCACTCCCTCCATCACCGATACACATTAGCAGCAGTGTGTACCATCTACAAGATTCACCGCAGGAATTCACCAAGGCTCCTTTGACAGCACCTTCCAAACCCACGACCATAACCATCTAGAAGGACAAGGGCAGCAGATAGATGGGAACACCACCACCTGGAAGTTCCCCTCCAAGTCACTCACCATCCTGGCTTGAAAATATACTGCCATTCCTTCATTGTCGCTGGGTCAAAATCCTGGAACTCCCTTCCTAACAGCACTGTGGGTGTGCCTACACCACATGGACTGCAGCGGTTCAAGAAGGCAACTCACCACCACCTTCTCATGGGCAACTAGGGATGGGCAATAAATGCTGGCCCAGCCAGCGAAGCCCACATCCCATGAATAAATAAAACATATCTCACACACACAAGCCCATCACACATTCACTGGCATCTCATCCATTGCCAGCACAAGGGACATCACCACCCATTCTCACATACAGACACACACATGTCCATCTGGTCTCATCTCCTCTGGAGACTGCCTCTTCAGTTTTCACCATTTTGAGGTCACATGCACAGATCAACATGTGCCCCACACACACACCTTGGAATACCTCCCTTCCCGAGTACGTCTCTCGTCCTGCAGTCTCTTTCCTTTCCTGAAGCCACTTCTCCCCCTTCCCTAAGCAAGCCCTAGCCCTGTAGCAATTGAAAAGCCACCCACATATGGTTAACCTGGTAAGTAGAGACATACCCGTTAGCCCCCCTAAAAGTGATGTCATGCTATGAAGCATGATGCTGATGACTGCGACTGCCGCCTGAAGCAAGGTAGGCAAACAAACCTTGAAGTCCCGAGCAAATTGCAGCCTGCCAAGTGCACGCCTTATCTATGCTGTGGTGAAACACCTTGACTTGTTTTCCCGCCGACGTGGGCGGACGATCCAGCAGGAGGAGATGAGACCAGTGGGCTGGCCTGATAATGATATGCAGAAGTATTACCCTGGGTTCCCAATGTCCAATGGCAAGAAATGCAGCCCGCCTTCAACGGGCTGAGCGGACAACCTCAAACTGGTTTCACAACATCATGAAACCAATTTTTTGCTTTCTCACCATATTGTCCGCTCTCGCCACCGAACATGCCCAACGCCAGCTGTATGGAAAATCACAGCCTTAATCTATAATTGCATGAACTGTATATATTTGTATATGTTATGGGTTAAGATATTCTTGTAAATAAGAGAGGCAAAACAAAATTAAAGGGGAGGAACGTAGTAATTATAAGCAAAACCTTTCATACTGTTTTGAGGATCATGTGACTATACAGACAAATCGGCCTTAAACATGGGTCATCTTAGGGGGCGGAGCTTGCTCACCTTGGTTTTGGTTCAAGCATGAAACTTCATCAGGAGCTCTGTAAATATACTTTACTGTTACTAACAAGAAACCTGTCCAATACACCAAGTTTATTACCATGAACCAGTGAAAGAAAGAAGAAGGAAAGACTTGCATTTATATAGCCCTATTTCCTGGCCTCAGAATGTCCAAAGTGCTTTACAGCTTACTTTTGAATTATAGTTATTCTAGTAATGTAAGAAATGCAGCATTTAATTTTCACAGTTATGTCCCCCAAACAGAAATGTTATAATGACCAGGTATTTTGGGTGATGTTGATTGAGAAGTAATATTTTCCAAAATACTATAGTGTACCAATTCTTCTTCAAAACAGAGCTGTGGGATTTTTTTACACCCAGCTAAGAAGGTCAGAAGGACCTCAGATTAACATCTCATCTGAAAGATAGCACTCCCAACAGTGCATCATTCCCTCAGTATTGCAGCTGAAGTTTCAGCCTAGATTTTGTATTCAAGGGCAGAATCGTCCCAGATTTGCACTAAGTGCGGTAGCGGGCGGGTAAAACGACATTTGACCTGATGGCCGCAATGTCAGCTTTTCACGCCATATCGTCCCAAACCTGCTGCATTACTTATGCATCCCTGGGAAATATGACATTTCCATGGTGGGCGGGATCTCATTCGCCCACCACGCCGTCACCTCATCACAGTGCTTACCCTCACCCTGCACCAGCGCAGAGATACACACCTTGGTGAGACCATGATTTAGAGCAGGCTTGGGTTCACAATCTGGTGGTCGCTGCATGGGCACACGTGTGCTTCAGGAGGAGGCAGGTTCGGCCGAGCTCCCCGGCAATCGCAGGACTGCTGGGGATCAGGCATCTGTGAGGTCCGAGTCAAATGATGAGTCTCTAGATTTGGCCTTCCAACTGATTCTGGGGAGTCAGCAGAAGGCATGGGAACATCATGCAGAGCTTTTGGGAGCCCTCAACAGAGTGGCATGTGAGTGGGAGAAGTGTGTCTGCCTGCTTTCTGAAGAAGTGGTGCCCACATGTGTGCGTATGGAGGTCTCCATGGGGAGGGTGCTGCATGCCATGGAGACTCTGGTCCAGCAGAATGTGGAGACATGTGCAGGCCTGCACTCCTTAGCAGGAGCCATGGGTGAGTTCCTGCAGCGGCAACACAAGAGGGAAATGGGACACCTCAACTTCCCTCCAGATGCTCCTTCCCCTCAAGGAGTCAGGCCGGGGCCTTTGGGCAGCTGAAGGGAGGAGTAGCAGCAGCTGGACACCCCTGGGTCATACACTCAGGAATCTTAAAGTCTGTCCACTCTCTCTGAGTCCCCTTTGCCTGTGAGCCCCTCAACCCCGTCCTCTGTCACCGCAGAGGGAGCATCTGGCCAATGAGTGATTCTAGAGGAAAAATTGTGTATGTGACAGGGCCTTTTGGAGCCTCGTGCAAGCACTCTCCCACGCACGCAGATCCTTCATGTATCACACTCACCTCAATGTCCTGAGCATTTTGAATGCTGACTGTTGCTATCAGTTGTCCATCTAAGCAGACCTGCATCTCTGCCCACCCAATGATCACACTCCCACCTGATGTCACCCACCACGACTGTCGTTTCACTTTCGATTTCGAGAGCATGGTCTGGATCTGCTTTATCATCAGCTCCCCTGCCTCCCCACCCCCCACCCTGTAGTCACCCATTTCCTTCCCCCCTCTGGACCCCTTCCTCCCCCAGAATCCCACTCCCTATTTGGACCACTTCCCCCCAGAACCCCTTCCCTTCCGGAACCCCTTCCCCCGCCCCATACCTCTGACTCCCCTCCCCACTTAGTCCCTCCCCTTTCCTGACTCCCTCAGGCACCTTTATTTCTTTCGCCACCCTTAGTCACAATCCCATCCCAACTCCTTCCTCCAGCCTTACCTCTTCCTCCAGCCTCACTATTTCCTCCAGCATTACCCCCTCCCTTTCTCAACTCCTTCCTCCACACTTTCTTCTTCCTCCACCCTTACTCCCTCCCCTCTCCACACTCCTTCTTTCTCCCCAGACTCCCTCCCCTCTCTGCCCATCTTCCTCCACCCTGGGCTCCCTCCCCTCTCCGCACTCCTTCCTCTCCCTGAACTCCTTCCCTCTCCACACTCCTTCCTCCCACTGGACTTCTTCCCATCTCCGCATTCCTTCCCCCCTCCAAACTCCTTTCCTTACACATTCCACCCCCCTTACACCATACCCCGCCCAACACCTTCATTCCCCTCTCCCGACACCTTCATTCCGCCACCCTCCCAAAAACTTCACCCCCGTCACCTCATTCCAGCACCTTCTGCTCCTCGGATGTCCGTGATGTGAGCAACGCCCTGGTGGTAAGCCCCAACTTCTGCACATCACACTTGTCAAGATGTGTTCTGCACTGGCGCGGTTTCCCACAGATGTGGGTGGATGATCCAGCCGGGTAGGGTGACTCCAGTGGGCTGGCCTTATAATGAAATGCTGATGTATTACAATGAGGTTCCTGACGTCCGATGACAGGAACGTGGCCCGCTATCGATGGGCTGAGTGGACAATCGGAAACTGGTTTCACACCATTGTGAAACTGAGTTCTGGCCTTTGCCATATTGCCCGCTCATGCACCGAACACGCATGATGCCAGCGGGCAGGGAAAATTCCACCCCAAGTGTCTAGAGTGGGTCTTATACCCACAACCTTTTGACTCAGAGGCAAGAGCTCCACTACAGAGCCACAGTAAACAGTAGGTTTTTGCAACAACCCAACAACCTGCCTGGTCATTTATTTCCTATTGCTAGCGATCAGATTTATGAAATTTATTTTAACAAATTGTCATGCTAGGACTTGATTTCACAATCTCTTGTAGCTCAGTGTCATAATCACTATAATTCCTAGCTTTATGCGGAGTGATAACTGCGACTATTAGGATGGTACGTAAAGGTCTTAAAACATAGAAATATAGAAAAATTATGGCACTAAAGGAGACGATTTGGTCCATCTTGTCTGGGCTGTCAAAAACAAAAATGCCTAATCCCACTATCCAGCTCTTGGTCTGTAGCCTTGTTGGTGACAATGCTCCCAGTGCATACCCAAGCATTTGTTCAAACGCAATGAAGATTTCTATCTCTAGCACCTTTTCAGGCAGTGAGTTCCGGACTCCCACCACCCTTTAGGTGAATAAATTTCTCCTCAGCCCTCCTCTAATCATTATTCCCATTACTTTAAATCTCTCTGCCTGGTTACTTACCTCTCTAAGTGTAATAGGTCTTCCCTATTCGTTCTATCTAGGGCAATCATAGTTTTATACACCTCAACTAAATCTCCCCTCTGCCTTCTCTGATCCAAAGAAATCAATCACAGTCATAGCTTTGTCATTGCTGAAATTATCTGGTAACATGCTCATAAATCTTCTCTGCACCCTCTGTAGTGCAATCACATACTTCCTGAAGTGTGGTGACCAGACAGCGTGCAGTAATCTGGCTCTGGCCTGAATAGTGCTTTAAAGAGTTCTAGCATAACCGTGCTGCTCTTATATTCTATGCCTCAACTAAGAAAGGAAAGTATCCCACATATCTTCTTAAAAACCATATCTACTTTCTTTCCTTTTCTCACAACACTTCTGATTTAAAATTTTGCCTCTATGTTTTAGCAGTCAAGACGTGTAGGAAGATTTCAGGAGTTTGGCCATTACCTGTGAAAAGCATGCATTGGTTCTAGCTGAACTAGCTTCCATTTTGTAGAAGAACAAATTGAAAGATTAACAGCAAAATAAATTGCAGCAATGAAAGGAAAGCAAGGTAAAATAATCTGTGAATGATCTAATGGTGAATGAATGTGCAAGTCTTACTTGGATTATGTTAGATGCAGCACTGATCTGAACTGACAAGATCAATGGAATATTTATGTCTGAACTCAAATTGAACTACCTCCAGGCAATAATGCTTAAACTGAGAAAGGACCTTGGTGTCTAGGCTACCAGAACACTTTGCAATCTTTTTATTGTGGACCTGTACTTGTGTTAGACAACAGATGTATCCAATCCTTCTGTTCTGCCTAAAAGGCTGATTGAAAACTGGATGTAGTGGAAGATGAGATGACCATTAGCATCAATGAAGGGATACTGAAAAAAACCCAGAAAATGCTGGAAAAGTATAAGAGGTCTGGCAGCATTTGTGGAGAGAGAAACACAGTTAATGATTCAAGTCTGTACTTTTTTTTTTCCTTTATGGGATGTTGGAATCACTGGAAAGGCCAGCATTTATTGCCCATCCCTAACTGCCCTTAAGAAGGTGGTGGTGAGCTGCCTTCTTAAACCACTGCAGTATATGTGGTGTAGGTACACCCACAATGCCGTTAGGGAGGGAGTTCCAGGATTTTGATCTAGCTACAGTGAAGAAACAACAATATATTTCCAAGTCAGGATGGTGAGTGACTTAGAGGGGAGCTTCCAGCTGACGGTGTTCCCATATGTCTGCTGCCCTTGTCCTTCTAGATGGTAGTGGTCGCGGCTTTGGAAGGTGCTGCATATGGAGCCTTGGTGAGTTTCTGCAGGGCATCTTGCTGCCACTGTGCGTCAGTGGTGGAGGGCCTGAATGTTTATGGAAGGGGTGCCAATCAAGTGGGTTGCTTTGCCCTGGATGGTGTCCAGCTTCTTGAGTGTTGCTGGAGCTGAGTGTTGCTGGAGCTGCTCTTATCCAGACAAATGGGGAGTATTCCATCACACTCCTGACTTGTGCCTTGTGGATCATGGACAGGCTTTAGGGAGTCAGGAGGTGAATTACTCGTCACATTATTCCTAGCCTCTGACCTGTTCTTATAGCCACAGCATTTATATGGCTAGTCCTGTTCAGTTTCTGCTTAATGGTAGCCCCAGGATGTTGATAGTGGGGGATTTAGTGATAGTAATGCCATTGAATGTCAAGGGGTGATGGTTAGATTCTCTCTTGTAGGAGATAGTCATTGCTGGCATTTGTGTGGTGCAAATGTTACTTGCTACTTGTCAGCCCAAGCCTGGATATTGTCCAGATTTTGCTGCATTTGGACATGGACTGCTTCAGTATCTGAAGAGCCGCGAATGGTGCTGAACATTGTGCAATCATCTGCGAACATCCTCACTTCTGACCTCATGATGGAGGGAAGGTAATTGATGAAGCAGCTGAAGATGGTTGGGCTTAGGACACTACCCTGAGGAACTCCTGCAGTGATGTCCTGGAACTGAGATGATTGTCCTCCAACACCACAACCATCTTCCTTTGTGCTAGGTATAACTCCAACAAGAGGAGAGATTTCCCTGATTCCAATTGATTTCAGTTTTGCTAGGGCTCCTCGATGCCACACTCAATGAAATTCTGCCTTGATGTCAAAGGCAGTCAAACCCACCTCACCTCTGGAGTTCAGCTCTTTGGTCCATGTTTGAACCAAGGCTGTAATGCCTTTGCAGAATCCAAACTGGGAGTCAGTGAGCAGGCTATTGCTAAGCAAGTACCGTTTAACAGCACTGTTGATGACCCCTTCCATCACTTTACTGATGCTCGAGTGTAGGCCGATAGGGGGGTAATTGTCTGGGCTGGATTTGTCCTGTTTTTAGTGTACAGGACATACCTGGGCAATTTTCCACATAGCCAGGTAGATGCCAGTGTTGTAGCTGCACTGGAATAGTTTGGCTAGGGACGCAGCAATTTCTGGAGCACAAGTTTCAGTATTGTTGCCAGAATGTTGTCAGGGCCTATAGCCTTTGCAGTATCCAGTGCCTTCAGCTGTTTCTTGATATCAAATGGAGGGAATTGTAGTGGCTGGAGACTGGCATCTGTGATGCTGGGACCTCTGGAGGAGTCTGAGATGGATCATCCACTCGGTATTTCTGGCTGAAGATTGTTGCACATGCTTCAGCCTTATCTTTTGCACTGATGTTCTGGGCTCCCCCATCAATGACGATAGGGAATTTTGTGAAACCTCCTTTTCTAGTGAGTTGTTTAATTATCCACCACCATTCATGACTGCAGAGCTTGGATCTGGTCAGTTGGTTGTTGAATTGCTTAGCTCTGCCTATCACTTGCTGCTTATGCTGTTTGGCACACAAGTAGCCCCGTGTTGTAGCTTCACCAGGTTGACACCTCATTTTTAGGTATACCTGGTGCTGCTCCTGGCATGCCCTCATGGACTCTTCATTGATCCAGGGCTGACCACCTGGTTTGGTGGTAACGGTAGAATGGGGGATATGCTGGGTCATGAGGTTACAGATTGTGTTCGAGTACAATTCTGCTGCTGCTGACCCACAGCGCCTTATGGAAGTGCAGTCTTGAGGTGCTAAATCTGTTCGAATTCTATCCCATTTAGCACAGTGGTAGTGCCACACAACACAATGGAGGATATCCACAATGTGAAGGCAGGACTTGGTCTCCACAAGCACTGTGTGGTGTTCACTCCTACCCAACACTGTAATGGACAGATGCATCTGTGGTAGGCAGGTTGATGAGGATGGGGTCAATTAGTTTTTTCCCTCTTGTTGGTTCCCTCACCACCTGCTGCAGGACCTGTCCTGAGGGGTCTTGACAGGTGGATGTGGAGAGGATGTTTCCTCTTGTGGGAGAATATAGAACTAGAGGTCACTGTTTAAAAATTCAAGACAGAAATTTAAGATAGAGATGAGGAGAATTTTTTTCTCTTAGACAGTCATGAGTCTTCTGAACTCTCTTCCTCAAAAGGCGGTGGAAGCAGTGTCTTTGAATATTTTTAAGGCAGAGCTAGATAGATTCTTGATTAACAAGGGGGTGAAAGGTTATCAGGGGTCGGCAGGAATGTGGGGTTGAGGTTACAATCAGATCAGCCATGATCCTCTATGAATGGCAGAACAGGCTTGAGTATACTGTCGAGTGGCCTAGTCCTGCTCCTAATTTGTATGTTCATATGCACACATATTTGTTTTTATAGACAATGAAATACTTTTGAGGTGCTGCTAATTTAGTGAAATGTGGACATCAGTTTACACACAAGGTTCCACAAACAACAATGAAACAAATGACAACACAATCTATTTTAACAATATCAGCTGGGCTATAAGTGTTGACCAAGCACCTAGGGAACACCCCTGCTGATTTTCAAATAATATAATTGAATCTCCTACATTTCTTTTTTACTTCATTCATGGGATGTGGGCTTCACTGGCTGGGCCAGCATTTTATTGCCTGTTCCTAGTTGCCCTTGAAAAGGTGGTGATTTGCTGCCTTTTTGAACCACTGCTGTGCATGTGTTGCAGGAACACCCACAGTGCTGTTAGGAACAGAGCTCCAGATTTTGACCAAGCATCAATGAAGGAACGGCAATATATTTCCAAGTCAGGACGGTGAGTGACTTGGAGGGGAATTTGCAGGTTGTGGTGTTCCCATACATCAGCTGTCCTTGTTCTTCTATTTGTAGAGGTCACGGGTATTGGAAGTTGCTGTCGAAGGGGTCTTGATTGCTGCAGTGCATCTTTTATATGGCACACACTGCTGCCACTATGCTGCAGTGGTAGAGGGAGTGAATGTTTAAGGTAGTGGATGGGGTGCCAATCAAGTGGACTGCTGTGTCCTGGGTGGTGTTGAGCTTCTTGAGCATTGTTAAAGCTATACTCATCCAGGCAAGTGAAGAGTATTCCATCACACTCCTGACTGGTGCCTTGTGGATGTTGGACAGGCTTTGGGGAGTCAAGAGGTGAATTACTTGTCACAGGATTCCTAGCCTCTGACCTGGTTTTGTAGCCACAGTATTTATATGGCTAGTCCAGTTCAGTTTCTGGTCAATGGTAAACCCCAGGATGTTGATAGTGGGGGAATTCAGTGAAGGTAATGCCATTGAACATCTAGAGGAGGTGGGTAGATTCTCTGTTGTTGGAATTTATCATTGCCTGGCACTTATGTGGCGCAAGTGTTGCTTGCCATTTATTAGCCCAAGCCTGTCCAGGTCTTGCTGCATATGGACTACTTCAGTATCTGATGAGTCAAAAATGGTGCTGAACATTGTGCAATAATCCATGAACATCCCCACTTCTGACCTTATGATGGAGGGAAGGTCATTGATGAAGCAGCTGAAGATAGTTGAGCCTAGGACACTACCTTGAGGAACTCCTGCAGCGATGTCTCAGGACTGAGATAATTGATCTCTAACAGTCACAACCATCTTCCTTTGTGCTAGGTATGAATCGAACCAATGGGTAGTTTTCCCCAAATTCCTATTTAATGGGCTAGATTTAGCCGTATTTAAGTAGTTGCATTTACCCCTCCATCCTTTAGCTCACACCAACTTTGCCCAAGTACTGATAACAGCATGGTAAGGGAAACAGGGCAACTGGGAACTGAGTCCCAGGGCAACCAATAACATGTCTCCTTAACCAATGAGATTTAAGAACTGGAAAATAAACAGCAGAAGAATTGAGAAGGAGGGTGAACCAAAGGAGCTAGTCAATGTCAACTCTGGCACAAAAAGAAAAATTAAGGGGGAAGAAGTTTGGATTAAGAGAGAAAAAAGGAGACAGGAAGGAGAAATAAGAAAAAATATTGATAATTTAACATTTTTAAAATCGCTTCATGACAATACTGGTAATAATGAATTTTCGTGCCAGATGGGTTGATTGGCATTAATTGTCATTTAAAATGTCACTAAAAGCATCCATATACTATTAATTACTGGCCTTAAATATCTTCTGTGGTCATAGCTCATATCTACAGTGCAAAAACAACAACTCCACGGCTTTCAATGCATGCCAATGGTCAGACAGACATCAGGATACCATTTTCAAAATGCTAAAAGTGAAACAGTGGAACTCGGACAAGAACTTAAAGTCACATTTAATCATGCCTCTGTTCCTAGCCTGAAGTTGCACCATTTATGCATAAATTAGCCTCACCGTAATTTTGCAATTAATTGAAACAATGGCCAGAATTAATTGCAAAGTTACGGTGAGGCTAAATTAAAAGCTTGCATCTGCGAGTGCAAAACCCCTTCAGTGCTGCTGTCAGTACTGGAGTGTCAAGTTAAGATTATGTGTTTCTAGACAAGAATGTTATTGCTGAGTTATGGCTGACACTTTGGCTGTAGATATGTATATAGGATGAAAACTAACAGCCAAGCCAGGAGACATGGCAAAAGTCTCACAGCCTGAGAAATTAATTTATCTAAGGAAGGTAATCAATCTGCAAACTTTCGAACCACATTTGTTTTTTCTGATTGAGTTAACCCTAGCAGACATCATTGAGAAATAGATTCAAAACTTAAGCTAAAAGCTCAATTTTTTGATGCAATGAGATACATGGAACATACTAAACAATCAATTATAATCATATCAATAAACAGCATTGTATGCAATCCATGTATTAAGTATAAACTCTCCCATTGCTCAGCAACATGCATGTTTTATTGGGCACTGGCTCTTTTATTCATTTACAGATGTGATTGTTGCCGGCAAGGTCAGCATTTATCCTTCATTCCTAATTGCCCTTGAGAAGGTGATGGTGAGTTGCCTTCTTGAACCATTGCAGTGTGCCTGGCGAAGATACTCCTGCAAGATTATTAGGTACATAACATTTAAAGGATAGAAACAGCCAATTTGGCCCATGTGGTCCAGGCTGGTGTTTATATCGTACAAAATCCTCTTCCCATGCTACTTCTTTTAATGTTATCAGCATATTCTTCTATGGATCACAGATTTGGAGCTACAAATCCTACTAACCATATTCCAAAGCAAAATCCTGAAAAGGAGAAATAAATCAGAGAGGGGTGAAGATAGAAGCCGTTCTGGAGATTTCTAACTCCTCCTCCTCATTTACCACATTACAGTAAGTCTTTACTGAACATTGTAGTTGCATCCTTGAAAAGTGCAACAACTTCATGCAAATCAGATTTTCTCATTAAAACCAATAATAAAGCTATAGTTAGGTTCTGTAACACCTTTCTCATCAGAAAAAAAACATTTTTTTTATTATACTCTGTAAGTTGAAATATCTTACATTGCTAAATTCCTATATTGACTGTTACAAATGGGGAAAGGTAGTGGGATAATTTTTCCCCTTTTTCCTCACCCCTCGGTTTTCCCCCAACAACATGTATATTTTCAAAGGGGGTGGTTTAAACTTTTTTAGTGTTGTGAATTTAAAGGATAGACACAAAAATGATTTTCTGGTAAGTTTAAATCAAAAGAAAAGATCAACTTTATTCACACAACACCTGGAATGTAAACGCAACAAAGTCAAACCCAGATATATACACACAAGAAAAGATGAGTTTTTCAGATGACGTGTGCACTTAGATTATCAATGGAATAACAAGAAAACAAATCACTTGCTTAAATTCGTCCTTTACGATGACATTGTTGCATGCCTGAATGGAGTCCTCTCTTGTGGGTTCTTTGAAGGTGAATGGAAATTGGAAGTCTCTGTGGCCAAACTGCTATTGAAAAGAGAAGAAACATATTAGTCCTCCTTGCACTACCTAAAATGGCCGGTTGTTTAGGCTGGGTTCTGTTCTTCTTGCTGTTTTTCCCTGACTGACCGTCTGACTGACTGTCTCTGGACTGTCCTTGGAGTCATACGATTTGTTGCCTCACACCAGGTTTTTCTCAACTTATCGTAGAATCAATACTCATAGCATCATAGGAAATCCCATTCTCTAAATAAATGATTCAAAGTTAGAAGCCATTGCCAAACAATGGGGAATGAATAATAGCTGTTCACGCCTACCTGTGGTAAACTGGTTTCCCCTCATCTGTCTTTGTTAGGCTTCGAGCTTGCAGGCCCTGAGTCTGGAGGAACCCATTGAATTTGAGCTTCTGTAAATATCCAGAGTTAGGAGGTGTAACTTCACAAGTGATTTTGTATCCAGAATGCCTTTTCAAGGGAAAATATTCGACACATGGTCATTTACATTTTAATAATTGTCCAGAGGTATCAGTTGGTTCTTTGTCTGTGCAGAAAAGGTCACCTGACCCCCTGGACTCCATCTTGGGTCAAGGTAAATTGCCCATATTCCATGATGTTGTTTTTTTAAAAGGGAAAAATATTCAACAACCCTTTAAATTCATGGGCATATGACGCAAGTGTGACATGGTAAATGGAATAACTTTTTAAATACAATAATTTTTAAAATGTAATAGAAAAATGCTTACCTCCGGCTCTTTGACAGTCCTGCTGTCCCCCAATCCTGTTTCCCGAACCCTTCCACGCACCACACATCCCGCTGCCTGAACCTTTTTCTCACTGTGACCATCTGGTTCGCAGCCTCTGCCACTCTCTGACCCTCCCTCTCACTGTTGACCATCTGGGCTCATAGCCTCTGCTACCCCTTGACCCATCCTTTCGCTACCAACCCTCCAAGAACATGCCCTCTCCCACTCCCTAACACACCCTCTCGCTGCCAACCATTTGGGCTCGTAGCCTCTGCTGCTCCCCAACACTCCTGGTGGCTGTGGCCATCCAATTCGTAGCGTCTACTGCTCCCTAAGCCACCCTCTCACCTCCGACCCTCTGGGCGCATGGCCTCTGCCACTCAATGAACCTCCCTCTCACCATTCCTTTCTCCAACCAACCTCCCATACCCCCACTCTTCCACCTCTCCTGAACCCTTGCTGTGAGTGAGGGCTCTGGGGATGAGCATCGAGAGGCAGGAGGAGCAACTTCAACTTGCAGGAGATAAGTCATGAACCTGAGTTGGCAGCAAGAGGGTATCTTACAGAGCAGGAGAGGCCATGAGCCAGAGGGTCAACAGCAGGAGGGTGGGTTAGGGAGCGGCGAGAGGCTGCAAGTCAGTGGGTTGGCAGTGAGAGTGTGTTAGGGAATAGGAGAGGCTGCGTGCCAGAGGGTCAGCAGCGAGAAGTGGGTCAGTGATTGGCCCCATTAAATGACCGTGAAAGTGAAACAGCGTAAAATGAGGAAGTTTAAAATGGGGATTTACTGTAGTACTCACAACATAGCTCAGGGTAGGCAGCAGTTAGCAGTTGTTGTTTGTCTCCTTTTGAAATATGACTCTGAGCAAATGTCTCAACTCATATGCTTCTGGCTCTGTAATCATGTTACCTGGCATCAAATAAGTTGATATTCTGCTCCTGGCATATGACATTTTGATGCCACATTTGTTGCTGCCAGCCAAAAAAGGGCATTTCCCTGGACTTTGCTCTGCCCCTTCATTGAAGCACTTCCAAAGTGACTACTTCACACATTGGCAGTCAGAGCACTGAATTCGCAGGGCAGAAGTGGAATTGTGCCTAGGGTAATTTCTTAAAGAGACACACCTGCACTCCTGTGGCTACCGAAGTTTGTGATTGAGTATTTTCTGTTGGTTCAGTAAAGACAGAGCGGACAAATAAAGGACATTGTGTGTCAGGGATACAAGGGAGATAAACAGCATGGGTCACGTGGAAGAGGGGAAGCTACAGAAACTACGACTTAGACATCCCAATGTAAAGGAAACTAATCTAACACTAGAGAAATGCACCACAGAACACCCACATGCTAGGATAGAAGGGGAATAAATAGTTCAATGCTGCAGAAATAAGAAATTTATTTTAATCAGTCAAATAAATATTGGCATCCAAAACGACAACTGCTTTCTAATTTTGACAGTTAGAGTTAGCAAATCTGATGCACAGCTGCTTCATCGCATGTTGTCCAGGATTTTCCATTCCTGTTCGCGGTGGGTGTCTTGGTGGGCGGGAGCGGAAAATACCATGAGAAGGCCAAAAATCGGTTTTACGGCGTCAGAAAACCAGGCCGTGATTGTGCATTCCACTCGTCAATGGCAAGCCACATTTCCTGCCACAGAACATCGGGAAAGTCTTTCAACATTTTTGCATAAGGACTCCCCGCCGGAATCATCCTCTCATGCTGGATCACCCAGGCACGTTGGCGTGCAATTAGAGCGACGCGTTTCACAACGGGATATAAGTGACGTGCGCCTGGCGATCTGCACTTCGCGCGTGACTTCGAGGTTAGTTCGCCTACCTTGCATAACATATAACTCGCAGGAGTCAGTGCCAGCACCACTTCCCGTTCAGCGGGGTGTCACAGGCAAGTCTGTGCCCACCAGAGCAGCAGTAAGGCGGGGGTGACTCTTCATGGGCTGCAGGGCTAGGGCTGTACTAGGGAAGGTGAGGGGTGGGTGCAGGCAAGTGGCTTCATATAGGAGAAAGGGCTGCAGGGCTAGGGCTGTACTGGGGGTTGTGAATGGGGAAGTTTGCACTCAGGCACATGACTGGGGGAAAGTGCGGGAAGGGGGGGGAAGTTGAACAGTGTAAGTGGCCTCAAGATGGGGATGGGTGAGGTCCACAAGGGCCATAGGCACATCTACTTCAAAATGTTCAGGGGGCTAACAAATGGACGTGCATCAGAAGCACAACGGGATCAAGGAATACAGGGGGTGGATGGGGAGGCCTGTGAAGGAGGGCAAACTGAACATGAAACTCCTCCAGGACAATGGGTGGGTTTTCCATACTCACAGGCCAGAATATTGCCATCAGCATGCAGGGACGGGCCCGACACGCCGACGCGTAAAATGACGCGAGATGCCATCGGGCATGCGTCCCGACATCATTGCGCATCATTTAGATCTTTTGGTCAGTGGGCGCACGCCAGAAGTGGCTGCGTGCCTGCCGAACTGTCAAAGGCCTAATAAGGCCATTAGGAAACTAATTAAGCCAATTAACAGCGCTGTCCATCCAACCTTAAGGTTGGCGGGCAGGTGAAGAGCCCAAGCGGCCTTCTCCTTTTTCAGGAAACCTCATCCACAGGCGGGTTGAGGTTTCCTGAAAGTTTTATTGAATAAATAAAAAAAATTCCCGAACTATAAAAACATGTTCCATCTCATGTGACACAGTCACATGAGGGGACATGTTCAGATAACTTTCTAAATACTTTATTTAATTATTTTAATATCAATCTCCCTGAGGCAGCTCCATGCCTCAGGGAGATTGCTGCACTTTTCTATGCACATGCGCGAAGGAGCACAGGCCCCGACTCTCCCTCCTCCCTCTGCCCGCACAGGTAGCGCTGAGCCCACGTAAAACGCTCTGGCCTGCTCCCGCCCAGCCCGCCCGACATAGGTAAGTTTTTGGCCACACAGGGAGGGTCCAAGCTGGTCTGGCAGTGAGGGTTCTGCACCACCACCTTCCATCCTGCAGCAGTGCTAAATTAAAATGGGAGGAATCTCTGCTGCTGATGGCACAGCAGTTGTACTGGAGAGCAGCTACATGCACTGGGAGGGGGTGGGGTGTGGTGTTTGGTGGGGCCTTATTACGTTGACACAAAACTGAACTGTGCATTCCCAAATGAGGAGAGAGGCACAGCTGAGACATATTAGGAACCTTTCAATGACAGTGCAGGGAATCAGGAAAATTAATCAATAATGCCCATTCATGCGAGACTAATCCCACAAAGTGGTACTAATCAATCCCCTTGTCTTAACCCCTTGTTTACAGAGTGGAAATTCCCCAGAGTAATAATGAACCCCAGAACAATAGGGCAAATGGACAAGCTCCAGGAGCCTGTTAGGCAGTTGGTGCTGGAAGGTTAACTGGAGAGAAGCCTCAGCACCTCCTCAAGTAATCTCATTCCCTGAATAAAAATTTTCTCTCATGTTTATCCCCAGAGTGTAGTATTAGAGTGCAGTGAATGGGGTTCCCAGTACCTGGGCTGAAAAAAATACTTCCAAGCATCTGGCCAAAGCAATGTCATAGCAGACAGTCATGTTGGGTGGGTGGGGGGGTGGGGGGTGCGGGTGGTGGTGGAGGGGACCTTGATACTCACCCCACACTGGCCATCATTTCAGGGGGGAGTGCTCCCAGCACAGGAACAAAGCCCTTGAACCCAACTCACTGATGAGTCATTGTCAGAAAGAGGACCTTTGGAGACTAATGCGGACACTTGTCTGTTTCTCAATGATACTGCAGAGTGGAGACCATCAGTAAGATGGAGGCTGGACTTATCGCCGCCTGCATTATCGCTTACAGGCAGGTGAGAAGAAGGAGACGATTGCGACGGAGGCACCTGGATCGCCAAAGGGAGGTGCAATACCCTCAAGACCAAGGGCCAGCAGTGCCTCCTCCAGACACAGGGGATGAGGCTCACAGAAACATCATGCGTAAGTGGCTCGCAAGAGCCAGGGTCTACAGAACTTACATGTCTTACCTGCAGATGAGCGAGAACCAGTGTCGGCGAAAGCGTTGCATATCCAGTGATCTGGCCGCTCGCATTTACCACATTATCCAGGAATCGGCACCACGGAGACTGGGAGGGCATCCATTGTTGGGGGCTCTGAAAGTAACAGCTGCTCTGAGCTTTTACTTCAGTGGTTCCTTCCAGGGCTCCATCGGGGACCTTTGTGGGATCTCTCAAGCGTCCATGCACAAATGTATCATGAGGTCACAGGTGTTATTTTTGCCATGGCCCACAATTACTTCCACTTCGACAAAGATCAAGCAAGCCAGGACGCCAGAGCACTGGGCTTGGCTGAGATTGATGGATTCCCACAGGTGCAGGGTTCCATCAATTTTACTCGTGGCTATAAAAGCTCCCTGGGGACAGGCACTGTGATACATAAACCAGAAAGGCACCACAAGCTCAATGTTCAGCTGGTCTGTGCCCACAAGAAACTGATCATGCAGGTTTGCACCAGATAGCCAGGAAGCTTCCACGACTCTTACATCTTGACGAGATCACAGATCCCAGACATCTTTGAGGGACCACACAGGATCCAGGGTTGGCTCCTTGGTGACGAAGGATATCACAAAGCATGTGGCTGATGACACCCGTGCGGCGGCCTCAGACTCCTGCAGAGAGAAGGTGCAGCAAGGCTCATGCCGCTAGTCGAACATTGGCGGAGCGCACCATAGGGACGCTAAAGATGTGATTCCGATGCCTGGACAGTTCTGGCAGAGTACTACAGTACAGTCCCCAAAGGGTCTCACGGATCATCATGGCTTGCTGCGCGCCGCACAACCTGGCTCTGCAAAGTGCGGAGGACTTGCCAGATGACAAGAAGGAGGAGCTGCACATCTCGTCCAATGAGGAAGACCTTGAAGGGGATGAGGGTGATAAGTTTGAGGAAGTTGATGCTACAGGGGAAGAGGCCATAGCACGGGCCAGACGAGGCACCTTGATAGCCACCAGATTCCACCAAGAGGATGAGGAATTGTAGTGAGTATCCTCTTGGACAGGTTCCCTCCTCATGGGCCTGTATGAGCACCAGTGTAGCAATTCCTCTCATTTCGCCCACGCACTTCAATATGACAGTGAATAGTTACACATCAGGCTTACATTGTTCTGATGCTTTGAAGGATGCTGAAGCCTCAGCAGCATGTATGATTGCTGAAATGAGGTGCTAACTGGAGGAGGGCATCCTGATATCATAGGATAGGAGTGAAGATGTACTGAAGCTGAAGTCTGCTCTTTCATAGCCATGAGTGTGCCCTTGAGGGCTTCATGGTGTGTGCGCATTGTGGACTTGGCAAGGGCCAGGGTTGGCCTTGAGGGTACAACATCAGCGTTAAAGAGGAGCCATTTTAATGTCTGGCAGGCAAGTGTTTGACATCGTCATGCTCAGGTGGTCCGCATCCATATTAAGCTGAAGATAAATGCTATTAAAGAAGAGACTTCAGCTTCAGTACACCCTCACTCCTATCCCATGATGTCAGGATGCCCTCCTCCAGTTAGCACCTCATTTCAGCAATCACACATGCTGTCGAGGCTTCATCATCCTTAAAAGCGTCAGATGGTGCTGCCTCTTCAAGCGTCTCTCCAGCATCCCAGTCACAATGACACCCTACAAGAGCCAGGAGCTCTTTGCACGATCCTCAGTGATCTCATAGCTGTATGCCGTCAATGTGAGAAGGCTCCTCAAAGAGATCCATCTCAGGCAACAGAATACGCAATCCGTGTAACATCGATGGTGAATCAGAAAATTCGCACTTGGGACAAGGCAGCTGATGATGTTCCGCTTCTGTGAATCCATTTAGAGACGACTCAGTGGTCTGTGGTGCATTCTTCCAAATGACACTGACATGCGGCACTCTCAGTTAGGAACCTTGGGCTGCATTTATCTTCAGCTTAATATGGATGCAGACCGCCTGAGCATGACGATCTCAAACACTTGCCTGCCAGACATTAAAATGGCTCCTCTTTAACGCTGATGTTGTGCCCTCAAGGCCAACCCTGGCCCTTGACAAGTCCACAATGTGTAGACACCATGAAGCCCTCAAGGGCACACGTCATCACTATTAAAAAGCAGAATTCAGCTTCAGCACATCCTCACTCCTATCCCATTGCTCCCCTACACATGCGCTTCCAGAGCATGCTCAAAGCCTCTATTGCCCACCAGAAAGCACCATTTGCAAAACACCATTAGTGACCTCAGCGAGTGCTCAGGTGAGGGGATGCACAGCGCTGCATCCCTAGTTATTGACGGGAGCCTTGTCCCCGCAAGACACACAACCGCAGGGTGAAAGACAATCAAGGTTGGAGGTTTGAGCACCAGGGCTGTAGTGTGGCTGAGATGGGCCAAGCTTCATCACCTTGAGGTGACAAGGTGCCCCAACTTATTGGTGAGTTTAGCAGGCGCACACTCTGAAAGTTGAAAGCATGGTTGGCCGACAGTGGCGCACACGAGCTCTGAGAATGGGCTCATGGCATGAAAACCCTGCCGAGAGACAGAGAACACATGGATTTTCATGTTATATGACCCTTCTCCATGCATGAACACATGTTTCATTAGACAGTACACCTTCACCCTTCAAGAATGCAGAAGAGTTAGGAGAAATTCTCTGCCTCAATCTTACACAATCAAGAATAAAGATAATATGACCCTGCAAAGCATGTGGATGAGGTTTGTTCCACTGATGTCGAAAATGTGCAAAAGGGGCACACAGTGTGGTGATATGAAAACATACTACACAGACAAGAGGCCTATGATAGTGACATGTGCGATAAGTGGGGTGGGGAGGGACCATGGTCTCACACCAGATTGACAGCAGCACAGCTCACCATTAAAATTAACATTACAGAATCACAGAATCACACAGTGTAGAAGAGGCCTTTCAGCCCATTGAGTCTGCACCGATATGTGAGAAACACCTGACCTACCTACCTAATCCCATTTACAGCACTTGGTCCATAGCCTTGAATGTTATGACATGCCAAGTGCTCATCAAGGCACTTTTTAAAGGATGTGAGGCAACACGTCTCCACCACCCTCCCAGGCAGCGCATTCCAGACCGTCACCACCCTCTGGGTAAAAACGTTTTTCCTCACATCTCCCCTAAACCTCCTGCCCCTCACCTTGAACTTATGTCCCTTTGTGACTGACCCTTCAACTAAGGGGAACAGCTGTTCCCTATCCACCCCGTCCATGCCCCTCATCATCTTGTTCACCTCGATCAGGTCACCCTCAGTCTTCTCTGCTCCAACGAAAACAACCCAAGTCTATCCAGCCTCTCTTCATAACTTAAATGTTTCATCCCAGTCAACATCCTGTTGAATCTCCTCTGCACCCCCTCCAGTGCAATCACATCCTTCCTATAATGTGGCAACCAGAACTGCACACAGTACTCCAGCTGTGGCCTCACCAAGGTTCTATACAACTCCAATATGACCCCCCTACTTATGTAAATTATGTCTCGATTGATAAAGGCAAGTGTCCCAAATGCCTTTTTCACCACCCCACTAACATGTCCCTCCACCTTCAGAGATCTATGGACACACACGCCAAGGTCTCTTTGTTCCTTAGAACTTCCTAGTGTCATGCCGTTCATTGAATACTTCCTTGTCGCCAGAGGAAATGTGAAATGGATGCAATTTTACTTACATTTGTGAACATTACATACATGTTGTGAACATCCATGCCACCATTGTGCTCCTAAGTCCTTTTAACTTTCCTAACCACACTTTTACATCTTGGTGCTTCCCCAACATCCACAGCGATGTGGAGGCAGCCTGTTGACCGTTGCACCCTGTTGCCTGTGGTGACCTTGCCAGGCGTCCTCTGGAGGTCGAGACCTGGAGGGCTTTAGGTTGCCTGCTGTGGGGCACATGCATTCTCCTTAGCCTGTGGAGCTGGAGGTGTTGGGGTCACAGGAAGAGGGGATTTGGATCAGCCAGAAAGTCCCAGATCATCTGGCTGGATGGCCTGGGCTGTACAGCTGCTGGCCATCCCCACTTTGGGTGCCACAGGGCCCCTGGCTGACTCCTTGAGGAGAAGAGGCAGCTGGAGTGAGATCCACCCGCCCCACCCGCTTCTTGCATAGCCAGATGCCACTAAGGGCTACAGAGATGGAGCGCTGCTCCAGCAGCAGTTCAGGACCAATGCCCTGGATGATGGTCTCCCAAGGCGGCCACCATCCTACCAGTATTGGCCTCGGTGCATTGACATACCAGCACCATCCCCTCAGACTGAAGACGGACAGACTCCTCCATCATACGTTGCAATCTGAGGAATGCAGCTGACATCCCTTCCTGATATTCCCTTGACTGCCACTGCAGCTCCAGCAACTGATTTAGGACCAAGTCCTGAGGCTCTTCACCTGAATCAAGCTCAGCAGAACCGTGGCCTCCAGCAGTCCACCGAATGCCGGTGACCTTGGCTATCCCTGCCTCTGCATGCTGCGGACCAGATTGTGCGCTGAGCTCACCAGATTGTGGCACAGGGGCTGGTCTAGAACTAGGTCCCACCATGCTGTGTGCATCTGCGATGCTGGAGGATGTGGGTGAGTGCTGTGACGGTTCTTCTATGGTGCTATCCTCTGGTTCCTCATCCGAGGTGTCATCAGGGCTGGAGGTGAGTCTCGTGCATGCCATTGGACACGTTCCAGAGGTGCCCTCGAGAGAATGGAGAGATAATTAGTGCATGGCAGGCAACTCTAAAACAAGACAAAGGACTCACTGTATGGTTGTCTGAGGGATGAGCTGGTGCAGGATCCTCACTTGGGTGTGCGGCATCAACCTTAGCATTGGCGCAGACATGGTCAATGTTCTCTTTGGCCAGCTCGATGGCTTGATTCTCGAACTCTGTGAGGACCTTGCCTCTCCCTTTTATTGTGAGTGAGCTTGACCTGCATAAATGCATACGGAGAGAGTGTGGGAAACACACATGCCAGGCATCCTTATTATCTGTGTTGCATCAGATGATAAGGATGCCTGGCATGTGTGGGTGGTGAGGGAATCCAAGGACGGAATGAGGATATGATCTCCAGAGTAGATGAGCCAAGATGGACATGTAAGTGTAGATGAGAGAGCAAATGATGATGCCACTTGAGCTGGCAGAGTGTGAGATGCCAGTGAATGTGTGATGGGCTAGCGAGTGTTTTCTTTATTCATTGATGGGCTGTGGGCATCATTGGCTATGCCAGCATTTATTGCCCACCTGTAAATTCCCTTGTGAAGGTGGTGGTGAGCTGCCTTCTTGAACCGCTGTAGCCCATGTGCTTTAGGTACACCCACAGGGAGGGAGTTCCAGAGTTTTGTGTGAGTTGAGAGTGATGAGATGGTCGACCTACCCTGGTAGAACAGATGAGATCATTCACCCTCTTCCTACGCTGGGTGGCTGACCTTTCCTGGACCACAATAGCACCGCTACCATTGCTGCCACCGCCCCCTACAGCCGGATTGGTCACCTTGCTGGACCTCATGTGGCCAGGGTGGGGGTAGAGGACATGGTAGTGGGCCTTGACTGTGTCCAGCAGGCTCTCCGGTGAGGCGTCACTGAATTTGGGGGCTCTGTCTTCTTGGGTTTTGGGGCCATATCTTCAGTGGAGCAGTCCTGGAATGCCGACATTGAGAAGCCTGTGAGCACCTGCACTATAAATCTGGTGTCCGGAGTGAGGAATCGGTAAGCTGATGGTGGGGCCGGTGAATCACAGGCCACCCACCAGCAACCCAGCGTGGTTCCCATGTGCGCATAATTAATGAGGCTGAGAGTGGGCAATACAGCACGAAAACCCGCCATTGTGGCTGATGGATACAACGCCGTTTTTCACACCCGCTCCCACACTTAGTGCAATGGGGGAAAATCCCGCCCATTGTGGAGGATTATAACCTGTTGGAACCAATGGCCTTCCTGCCTTGGAGGTTTTGTGAAAGGCATGTTTTCATAGTCAGGCCTCACCTACATCCTTACAGCCCGCTGCCTGCCTAAAACGTACAGAAGAAAACTTCCGATCAGCTTTGGGCAAGTGAGTTAAAATAAAGCCCAGTCAATGCAGCACCAAGAGTGATGGGCCCAGAGAATATAACAAAAATAGAGTTGCTTCATTCCTGTGGGACAATGACTGAAATGATAGAATTTAACATGATCTGGAAGTTAGATTGGGAGTACTTACTCAACAACACCAGTAGAAGACAAAAGAAACACCTTTAAAGATATAATGCTGAATATACAGAATAAATAAACACCGAAAAATGATAAACTCAGATTAAACAAGAGTGACCTGGATGTACCAGCAAAAATTTAAAAGAGATGTTTACACTATAGTGTAAATTGAGCAAAATAAACTGGTGCACAGATCAATAGCAGACTACATTTAATGGAGACGTGCAATATGGCAGATAGATTTCTTGCATCCATAGTATTTTGCTTTTGTAAAATTAAATGCATGTTTAATCAATAAACAGTGTTAAATTAGCTAAGGATTAAGTTGAAAGAGATCTAGGAGTGTTAATAGACTTGAAGCTAAGCAAGTCCTAACAGTGCAGTGCATCAATGGAATGAAACCACAATGGCTGAATATAACTCAGAGAAACTCATACAGAAAACTCGTATGGAACTGTACAGTGCTCTAGTTAAACCATATCTTGCATAGCACATTCTGATAGACAAGGCATAAGAGAGACTTGCAAGCAGAGAACACAATGCAAAGAAGAGCCATGAGCTTGATCTCCAGTGCTAGGGAGTCTAAGCTATGAGCTAAAACTAGGGAGAATGAGACCATTCAAACTTGGAAGAAAAAATGAATTGATTAATAAATATTATAGAAAAAGTAAGCCCTGAATATTACGTTAGGTTAAATTGTGTGAGTAGGACAAAGGTTCAAACTAGTAAAAGTCAATATTAGTACATCAAGAGATTTCTCTTCACTCTGAGTTAACAATTCTTGTAAAGAACCTCCAGGCAGGGTGATGGAGGTGAAAACCATAGAATCATTTAAGAAATAATTAGATGTGACAATGAAGGAGCCTGAATGGACAAATTAAATTGTCCTGAATTGCCTTCCTCATGAAATCATAGCACCATAGAATCTTACAGCATCATGCCTGCACCAGCTGTTTAAAAGAGCTGTCCAATTTAATCCCACACCCCAACTTTTCCCTGTAACCCTATAAATTAGTTCTCTTCCATGGCCTTTAATGGCCTTTTGCAGGTTCCTATGGAATCTGATTCCACCACCCTTTCAGGTAATGATTTCTGATCTTAACAACCTGCTATGTGAAGAAATTTCTCCTCATTTCCCCTCTAGTTCTTTAATCAATTATTTTAAATCTGCGATCCCTGGTTACCAATTTGCCAAAGGAAACATTTTCTCCTGACTTGCTTTCTCAAAAGCCTTCATAATTTTTAATGGCTCTGCAAGGCATCCCATGTTTGATTTAAAGGGAAGAATCCCAGCTTTTCCAATTTCTCCATATAACTGAATTTGTTAACCCTTGGTGTCGCCCTGGCAAACCTTCATGTCTTGACTTTATTATTTAACTGTAAAGCTTGTGAGTCAGCAGGTTATGGGTTCAAGTTCTCTCCGAATGTTGAGAATAAGCCCAGCAATTACAGACTAGTCAGTTTAACTTCAGTGGTGGGGAAATTTCTTGAAACAATTATTCGGGATAGAATTAATAGTCACATGGAAAAATATGGGTTGATTAGGAAGAGCCAGCATGGATTTCTAAAGGGGAAATCGTGCTTAACTAACTTGCTGGAGTTTTTGAAGAGGTAACAGAGAGGGTAATGCTGTTGATGTGGTGTATATAGACTTTCAAAAGACATTCGATACAGTGCCACACAACAGACTTGTGAGAAAAGTTATATCTCATGGAATAAAAGGGACAGTAGCAACGTGGATATAAAATTGCCTGAGTAATAGGAAACAGAGGGTAATGGTTAATGGATATTTTTCGGGCTGGAGGAAGATTTGTAGTGGAGTTCTCCAGTGGTCGCTTGGGACTCTTGCTTTTCCTGATATATATTAATGATCTAGATCTTGGTGTGCGGGGGACAATTTCAATGTTTGCAACTGATATGAAACTTGGAAGCATTGTAAACTGTGGGAACAGTATAGAACTTCAAAAGGACATAGACAAGTTGGTGGAGTGGGCAGATAGATGTCAGATGAAGTTCAATGCAGAGAAGTGTGAGGTGATACATTTTGGTAGCAAGAACATGGAGAGTCAATATAAAATAAGGGGTACAATTCTTAAGGGGGTGCAAGAGCAGACGGACCTGGGCGTACATGTGCATAGATCATTGAAGGTGGCAGGACAGGTGGAGAGAGCAGTTAATAAAGCATATAGTATCCTGGGCTTTATTAAAAAGGGCATAGAATACAAGAGCAGTGAGATTATGCTGAGTTTATATAAGACACTAGTTAGACCTCAGTTGGAGTATTGTGTACAGTTCTGGGCACCACATTATAAGGAGGATGTGAATGCATTGGAGAGAGTGCAGAAGAGGTTTACAAGAATGGTCCCAGGGATGAGAAACTTCAGTTATGAGAATAGGTTGGAGAGGTTGGAACTGTTCTCCTTGGAAAGGAGAAGGCTAAGAGGAGGTTTGATAGAAGTGTTCAAAACCATGAAGAGGCTGGACAGAGTAGATAGGGAGAAATTGTTTCCACTTGTAAAAGGATCGAAAATGAGAGGGCACAGATTTAAAGTATTTGCAAAAGAGGCAAATGTGATGTGAGAAAACACTTTTTCATACAGCGAGTGGTTCGGGTCTGGAAGTGTAGTGGAGGCAGGTTCAATTGAGGCATTCAAGAGGGCATTAGATGATTATTTAAATTGAAGCATTGTGCAGGGTTACAGGGAAAAGGCAGGAGAACGACACTAAGTCATAATGCGCATTCGGAGAGCCGGTACAGATACAATGGGCTGAATGGCCTTTTTCCGCACTGTAGCATTCTGTGATTCTGTGATAACCTGGTGCAATAGTGAGGCAGTACTGCATTATCAGATGTGGCATCTTCCAGATGAGATATTAAGCTGAGACCCTGCCTGCCTGCTCAGGTAGACATAAAGGGCTCATTGCATGAAGGGCAGGGTTGTTCTTCCAGTGCCCTGGGCAACATTAATGTCTCAATCAATGCCACCAGAAACAGATTAACTGGCTGTCAATCTGATTTGCTGTTTCTGGGCAAATAAGCTGCCATCTTTTCTACAAAGTGACTTGCTTAAAAGTAACTCATTAGCAGTGACTTAATGTAGGACATCCCGAGGATATGAAAGGTCCAAGGTTCATTTCTTCTTTGCAAATCCAAGTTTCTCGCAACTTGGTGCAGCACATTGCAGTGCCCTTAAGAATATCACTTAAGCAAGATATTTGTTGGGTTTCTGGCCCTCACAAAATAAATTTCAAGGAAAATTTCTCATGGATTGTCAGAGGAATTTAAGGTTCACCAAATGTTTTCAAGAGTGCATCCCAAAAACAGAACAACAGCCCTCAGCAATCCTCCATTATTCAAAACAATAGGCAGAATAATCGTTAGCTTGGTTTTTAGAGCACTGCACATTTGTCACATGCCTTAGAAGGCTTTTCTTTTACTCCATGGGTTTTGATAAGTAGCGCTGCTTCTTTTTTTTCTGTTTGTGATACAACAGGCACTTTACAGAGCAAATGTTGTTTGGAAGGCTGCTGATATCTTAATAAAGTACCAATGTCATAATTTTGCTTGGAGCTGGTAGTCATCTCACAGCTGTTACTCTCTAAGAATATTCAGTTTGATAATAAGCAAGAACAGGTCAATAAAGTTTACCAAGCACAAACAGCACAGTGTCATTGTTGAATTTCTACAAGGACAAAAAAGATAAACTCTAGTAACTTTTTAAAATAAGGTTATCTTAATTTTTAATGCCCCTTTCTTTTTCTTTCTATATATCCTACATGCATGAAGACAGATGATCTGGGAGAGCACTGCCCCTAACCCTACTCCTAGAATTGATTTTTTTTTTAAATCTTCTACGGGGTGCAGGAGCCACTGGCTAGATCATCATTTGTTGCCCAACCTTAACCGACCTTGAGAGGGTTGTGGTGAGCTTCCTTCTTGAACCCCTGCAGTCCATGTGTTATAGGTACACCCATAATACTGTTAGGAAAGGAGTATGAGGCTTTTGACCCAGTGACAAAGGAACTGCGATATAGTTCCAAGTCAGGATGACTTGGAGGCGAATTTGCAGGTGGTAGTGTTCCCATGCATCTGCTGTCCTTGTCCTTCTAGATGGTAGAGGTCAGGAGTTTGGAAAGTGCTGTCAAAGGAGCTTTGGTGAGTTGCTGCAGTGCATCTTGCAGATAGTATGCACTGCTGCCACTGTGCATTGGTGGTGGAAGGAGTGAAGGTTTAAGGTGTTGGATAGGGTGCCAATCAAGTAGGCTGCTTTGTCCTGTATGGTGTTGAGCCTCTTGAGTATTTTTGGAGCTGCACTCATCCAGGCCAATGGAGAATCTTCCATCAGAATCCTGACTTGTGACTTGTAAATGGTGGACAGGTTTTGGGTGTCAGGAAGTGAGTTACCCACTGCAGAATTCCCAGCCTCTGACCTGCTGTCGTAGCCACAGTATTTATATTGCTGGTCCAGTCCCTGGTGAATGATAACCCCTGGATGTTGATAGCGAGGGATTCATTGATGATAATATCATTGAATGTCAAGGGGAGATGGCTAGATTCTGTTTTGTTGGAGATCTGTGGTAACTATGGTTTTATCTAATGTGTTGCATACCTTGGTCACTGCCTGGCATTAGTATTATTTGCCATGTGTCAGCCCAAGCTTGAATGGACCAAATCTTGTTGCATATGAACATGGATTGCTTCAGTATTTGAGGAGCCACGAATGGTACAGAACATTGTGCAATCATCAGCGAACATCCCCACTTCTGACCTTATACTGGAAGGAAGGTCATTGCTGAAGCGGCTGAAGATGGTTGATCCTAGGACACTACTCTGAAGAACAGTGATGTTCTGGGACTGAGATGATTGATTTTAACAACCACAACCATCTTTATTTGTGCTAGGTATGACTCCAACCTGTAGGGAGTTTTCCCCCTGATTCCCATTGACTTCAGTTTTGCTTGGGTACCTTAGTGCCACACTCAGTCAAATGCTACCATGATATCAATGGCAGTCATACTCACCTCGCTTCTTGATTTCAGCTCTTTTGTCCATATTCGGCAATAGGCTGTAATGAGGTCAGGAGTTGGGCGGTCCTGACAGAACCCAAACTGAGTGCCCCACCACATTATAGTGCTTCATATGACTTTCTCAAGGATGCTAGGATGGATATCCAGTAACTTTGTTCTCACATTTTCTGTTTCGTCCCTCCTTTCCTGAGTGCTTACTCAAGGTGAGGAGAGACTTTGCACTTCCAAAATCCCCCAGCATGTATCAGGAAGTAGCACGCCTCTTCCAGTAGACGAAAAGGTGGAAAATCAACAACTGTGATTGTACAATCTCAAAACATTCACCCTCAGTGCATGTGGGGAATGGTGAGCAGAACCTTTGCTGTATATGTTTTGTGAGCACTGTAAAGAAGGGGTCTACATGCATGAGCTTCAATGGTGATTGACAGTGGTGCAATAAATCACCTAGTGGGATGAATCAATAATACGCACATATACTGTGGAATATATTGGCATCAACTTCTACTCATTGGTTTAAACAACATATTCCCTGTATTGTGGCCTTGTTCTCACACTCTCCCTGCACAGCTTGTATATTTTTTATTCATTCACAGGATGTGGGCTTCGCTGGCTGGGGCGGCATTTCTCGCCCATCCCTTGTTGCCCTTGAGAAGGTGGTGGTGAGCTGCCTTCTTGAACTGCTGCAATCCCTGTGGTGTAGGTACACGTACAGTGCTGTTAGGGAGGGAGTTCCAGGATTTTGATCCACTGACAGTGAAGGAATGTCAATATATTTCCAAGTCAAGGGGATGAGTGACTTGAAGGGGAACATCCAGATGGAGGTGATCCCATTTTTCTGCTGCTTTTGTCCTTCTAGATTGTAGTAGTTGTGTGTTTGGAAGGTGCTTACGAAGGAGGCTTGGTGAGTTCCCGCAGTGCATGTTGTAGATGGTGCACACTGCTGCTACTGCCGTCAGTGGTGGAGGGAGTGAATGTTTGTGGATGTGGTGCCAATCAAGTGGGCTGCTTTGTCCTGGATGGTGTCAAGCTTCTTGAGTGTCGATGGAGCTGTACTCATCCAAGCAAGTGGGGAGTATTCCGTCACACTCCTGACTTGTGCCTTGTAGATGGTAGACATGCTTTGGCAAGTCAGGATGTGAGTTACTCGTCACACAATTCCTACCCTCTGACCTGCTTTTGTAGCCACAGTATTTATATGGATATTCCAGTTCAGTTTCTGGTCAATGGTAACCCCCCAGGATGTTGATAGTGGGGGATTCAGCGATGGTAATGCCATTGAATGTCATGGGGTAATGGTTAGATTCTCTCTTATTGGAGATGGTCATTGCCTGGCACTTGTGTGGCATGAATGTTACCTGCCACTTGTCAGCACAAGCCTGGATATTTTCCAGGTCTTGCTGCATTTGGACATGGACTGCTTCAGTGTCTGAGGAGTCACCAATGGTGTTGAACATTGTGTAATCATCCGCGAACATCCCCATACCTTGCCTATATAGGGAGAATTTGGAAAGGGAGAGTAGGCATGTACTGTGACTAAAGGACATAAAATATGGATATATTCAGCTCAATACCATTTTCACATTTCTCCTCATGGCCCTACACAAAGACACTGGTCCGATGTCAACTCCCTTATGTTTTCCCCCACCACCTCTTCCAAGAACATCTCCTCCTTCAACACCACCACCCCCCCACCACCACCACCACACCACCCTAATCTCCCTCTGCGGTCCTTCACCCAAGCCAGGACAGTCATCTGTGTCTGTGTAAGTGTTGGCCAATTTTCCACCCTCCCCAAACAGCAAGCGCCATCGGAGCAGCAGTTTGGCATGCCCAGCTTGTCAGGTTCACACAAATGAGGCCCAGGCTTCAAAACTAACCTTGAGGCAGCAGACAACCGGTGGATGCTCCATTTTCTGACCCCCTATTTTATGATAAAAGTTAAAATGTTAAAATTATACAAGATGTGTGAAAATGTGAGGAAAACAAAGGTGAAGAAATCAGGGATTTAGTAAATTAAATGAACTATACTGCACTCAGGATCAGTTAAAAGCAGGTGCACTTCTTACTCCAACACTGGTGGTGCCTTGATTGTTATGCATATATTTCTTCTTGGTAACAACATTGTTGGTGCTAAATTCTAAATTAGTTCGTGGAGAGTAAAAGGATACCCCCTTCGGGTCCCCTTTCTCAATGAATCCATTGTATTTTTTTTCCACTCCCACTGTGTGTGTTCTACCATACTGTGCAGTGGCTCATTAAGTCCCTAAATACATTTTTTTAAAATAATAGACAATACAAACACATTTAAATGATGAATATCAGGCTTACTTTCTTCTTTAATGAACTCAGTGATTAATGCACTTATTTATTTCCCATATAGTCCATATTTAATGTAAAATTAGTCTCTCTTTCACCCCAAACCACATGACAGTATATTAATAATACCGCACTCATGAAATAAAAAAACCTTTTAGCTTTCAAATATTCTTTCCTGCCCCTCAGCTTTCTTCCTTGCTCACCTAAAATAGCATATAATTTTGCTTGGATATAACTGCATATGGGCACCAGCTCCACGAAGGCATCACCAAAGACTGATCCTCATCTTATAGGCACGCATGTGCTCCTTGCAGTAGGAATTACTGAAAAGAAACAAAAGGCTTGCATTCACATAGCTCCTATAGTGGCCTCCAGATACGTTAATGTATTTCACAGCAAATGAAGCCCTGTTGTAATAGAGGAAACATGGCAGTGAATTTGCACACAGCAAGATCCCATATACAGCACTCAGCTAATGGCCAGATAATCTTTCTTTTCAATGTCGTTGGTTTAGGCATTAATATTAGCCAGAGCGCTCCTCTGAAGTTCAGTTTAACATCTGAAAGACAGCACCTCCAATGATGCTGCATTCCTCCAGCACTGCACTGGAGTGTCAGCCTAGGCTTTACACTCAGATCGCCAGAGTGGATCTCAAACACACAACCATCTTGACACTGAGGTGAAAATTCTACTGGTGAGCCGCCGCCAACCAGGGATGATAACCAGAAGCAGAAACCCTGCTGATTTTTCTGCCCTTCCTTTCCCAGGCTTGTGAGCCCAGGAATTGAGCCTGGGACATGCCTGGTCTGTTTCAGTTAGTTCCACAACGGCCTGTCTACTTAACGACCTAGCCATCTGGGGAGGTACATTTGGCATTTGTGATACAACAGATGAGTGTTTTTGATTTTCAAGCATTTATCGCCATCATATCTTAGCAAGATAATAACAGGATGGCTAAGGAACTTACTCCTCAAAGCTATGGCTGCAGATGTCTCATAATCATTGAACATTTACGTAAAATAGATATATAGATTAACAGATGGCTAATGAATCACAAGGCTTTTTACCAGGGTCTGCAGTGCTCAGCCATGGAATAACACCCAGAATGAATCATTTTCATCACACTACTTTCATTCCTGAGATGTATAAAACTCAAACAGGTGTTATCCTTTCATTGGTGTAATGAAGAGGAGGCTGAGAGTAACCGCTTGAGAGGCCTGCCCACTTGCTAACAACTACAATGCCAAGGATATTCTTTTTCTTTTTATTGAGGGATCCAGGTCAAAGGCAGGATGTTACTGATGTTGAAAAAGAGACGAGGTAAATCAATTAGTAGAGGCTCGGTCGCAAGTTTTTAGCAGACTGCAAATTACAGAAGGGGAGGATAACCAAGGGAGAAGGAGCTCCTTATTTTGAAGGACTTAATTAGGAAAGAATCATTTAGAATAGGGCTTCAACGCAATGGGGATGAAGGGATGTGTAAGAGCATGTTGGATAGTACATTTGGAAATTACGAGGAACAGTGGATGAAAGTTCTGAGGTGAAAAGATCACAGTAAAATTGCTAAAGTACAGAAAAATAAAGAAGTTTGCAGTGGAGAACAACCGATAAGATCAGAGGCGAAAGAATCATCTACCAGCTGATAAGTTTTATGCTTCTTTTCCGTTCAGAGTGTGAGACTAACTACATGAAAGTAGGTGCTGAACTCCAATGTAATTTAAGAAGCATCTGATGCACCTACATTAGTGCCAATGAGTTTCCATAGCAGGAATAAATGTGAGCAATTTCATTGCCTTCACAGGTGCCACCCACATCACCTGTGCAGGAATACATAGAGGCAAAGAACTGTCACTGACATGATCACCAACTAGCTGCTGCAGTGCAACTCCCTGCACCGCTGGAGGGCATCTGTTCATGAAGCTCATTGATCTCTGTCAGCATTGGAAAAGGCATATCTAAAATCTCTAAATCTCTTCCTCATGGTTGTCAGCAAACATCGTCCAAGCAAACTGAATTTGGCCCTTATTAGGTACTGAAATATTGAAAAGCAGCTTTTCTTTGGTTATCTTTTTAACTTCTATTTTCAGAATCCAATCCCAAAAAATATTTTGGGAGTGGTGGGTGAGGGGGGGTGGGGTGTGGGCATGTAAGAAATCTGGAGGTGCACGGGTGCGACCGGGAGAGGGAGGAAATCAGGAGAGAGAGGAAGTGGCCAGAAAAAGGGGGGAAGCACTGCGGAGCATGGGAATGCAGCAGCCAGGGGAGAGAAAAGGCAGCAATTGAGAGGGAAAGGGAGGCAATCTTTTTTTTTGAAAAATACACTTTATTCATAAAATATCTAGAAGAACATTCCAAAATATTGCAAAATCACCATCACATAAGTACAATCAGATTCAACTTTTACACATGGATCACAAGGTGCATCAATACAATCAATGAATATTACAATCATTTCAATATGGTCAATGCAGACAATCAGACAATGATATTGGAGTTATCAACATACATCATGAGGTGCTTCAATATAATTATAATACAATTAGTATTCATTGCATACATTCATTTTGAACTGTACAGCCCGAGGGGCTCTCAACAGTTCCCAGTCCCTCGGTGCACTGTGGCAGAAAGGTCTTAGACAGCGACCTTTCCCCATTGTGCCTTTGCGGCGGCTGCCCCAAGCTTTAGTGCGTCCCTCAGCACATAGTCCTGGACTTTGGAATGTGCTAGTCTGCAACACTCGGTCAGGGACAACTCTTTGCGCTGGAAGACCAACAAGTTTCGGGCAGACCAAACAGCGTCTTTCATCGAGCTGATGATCCTCCAGCTGCAGTTGATGTTTGTCTCGGTGTGTGTCCCTGGGAACAGCCCATAGAGCACAGAGTCCTGTGTCACAGAACTGCTCGGGATAAACCTCGACAGAAGCCACTGCATCTCTCCCCAGACCTTCTTTGCAAAGGCACAATCCACAAGGAGGTGAACAATGGTCTCGTCCCCACCACAGCCACGAAAGGGAGGCAATCTTTTTTTTTTTTTTTTTTTTTTTGTAAAAATATACTTTATTCATAAAAAATCTTCAATCACATTCAAAACCATTTCAAAAACAACATTACAAGGGTACAATCCAGGTTAAACTTTTACAAAATGTATCACCAGGTGCATCAGTACAAACAATATTACAGTCATTTACAGCCTTTCATTTTGATCTGTACAGCCCGAGGGGCTCTAAACAGTTCCCAGTCTCTCGGTGCGCTGTGGTAGAAAGGTCTTAGACAGCGACCCTTCCCCATTGCGCCTTTGCGGCAGCTGCCCCAAGCTTTAGTGCGTCCCTCAGCACGTAGTCCTGGACTTTGGATTGTGCCAGTCCGCAACAATCGGTCGGGGACAACTCTTTGTGCTGGAAGACCAACAAGTTACGGGCAGACCAAAGCGCTTCTTTCACCGAGTTGATGATCCTCCAGCTGCAGTTGATGTTTGTCTCGGTGTGTGTCCCTGGGAACAGCCCGTAGAGCACAGAGTCCTGTGTCACAGAACTGCTCGGGATGAACCTCGACAGCAACCACTGCATCTCTCTCCAGACTTTCTTTGCAAAGGCACAATCCACAAGGAGGTGAACAACGGTCTCTTCCCCGCCACAGCCACCTCGAGGGCATCGTGCAGAGGGGGTGAGACTCCTGGCGTGTAGGAAGGATCTGACGGGGAGGGCCTTTCTCACCACCAGCCAAGCTACGTCTTGGTGCTTGTTGGAAAGTTCTGGCGATGAGGCATTCTGCCAAATGACTTTGACAGTCTGCTCGGGGAACCATCCCACAGGGTCCACCCTCTCCTTATCCCTCAGGGCCTCTAGGACGTTACGTGCTGACCACTGCCTGATGGACTTGTGGTCAAAGGTGTTTTCCTGCATAAATTTTTCCACCAGGGACAGGTGGTACGGCACGGTCCAACTACTTGGAGCGTTCCGCGGCAGCGTGGCCAGACCCATCCTTCGCAACACCGGGGACAGGTAGAACCTCAGCACGTAGTGACACTTGGTGTTTGCGTACTGAGGGTCTACGCACCGCTTGATGCAGCCGCACACAAAGGTGGCCATCAGTATGAGGGCGATGTTGGGCACGTTTTTTCCCCCTTTATCTAGAGGCTTGTACATCGCGTCCCTGCGGACACGATCCATTTTCGACCTCCAGATAAAGCGGAAGATGGCTCGAGTGATCGCCATCGCGCAGGAGTGTGGAATGGGCCAGACCTGCGCCACGTACAGCAACAGCGAGAGTACCTCACACCTGATGACCAGGTTCTTACCCGCAATGGAGAGGGAGCGTCGCTCCCACATGCCCAGTTTCCTTTTCACCATAGCCACTCGCTCCTTCCAGTTTCTAACGCATGCCCCGGACCCTCCGAACCATATCCCCAGCACCTTCAGGCCGTCAGCCCTGACAGTGAAGGGGACAAAGGATCGGTCAGCCCAGTTCCCAAAGAACATGGCCTCGCTCTTCCCACGATTTACCTTGGCTCCCGAGGCCAGTTCGAACTGGTCGCAGACGTGCATCAGTCTGCGCACCGACAGCGGATCCGAGCAGAAGACGGCGACGTCGTCCATGTACAGGGAGGCTTTTACCTGAGTGCCTCCACTGCCTGGGATCGTCACTCCTCTTATGCCCGGATCCTTCCTGATGGACTCGGCAAAGGGTTCTATGCAGCACACAAAAAGGACAGGCGAGAGAGGGCAGCCCTGCCTGACTCCAGATTTAATCGGAAAGCTATCTGTTTCCCACCCATTGATTGAGACTGCGCTACTGATGTTAGTGTAGAGCAGTTGGATCCAATTTCGAATTCCCTCCCCAAACCCCATTTTGGAGAGCACATCCCCCATGTAGGTGTGCGATATTCTGTCAAAGGCCTTCTCCTGATCCAAGCTGATGAGGCAGGTATCCACACCCCTGTCCTGTACATAGGCAATCGTATCCCTGAGCAGCGCCAGGCTGTCAGAGATCTTCCTGCCTGGCACAGAGCAGGTCTGGTCAGGGTGAATCACCAATTCCAGAGCGGATTTGACCCGGTTGGCGATGACCTTGGACAGAATCTTATAGTCCATATTCAACAGTGAAATGGGTCGCCAATTTCTAATTTCCTCCCTTTCCCCCTTGTGCTTGTAGATGAGGGTGATGATGCCTTTCCTCATGGATTCTGACATGCTGCCGGCCAGGAGCATACTCTCGTACACTTCTAGCAGGTCTGGGCCGATCAAGTCCCACAGAGCCGAATACAACTCCGCCGGCAGGCCGTCGCTTCCGGGGGTTTTACTCTTCTCGAAGGACTCGAGGGCCTTAGTCAGTTCGTCAGGGGTTAGCGAAAGGGAGGCAATCAGGAAGGGAGCAAGCATTGGCTGGCAGCATCCAGTGGTTTTAATGTGAACTGGGAGAAGGACTCTTGCATGTCCTGGCTCCATATTCAGGTAAGTATTTTTTTGCAAAACATATCTTTCAATTGATGGCCTGTAGCAGTTCCTTTAAGGACCATTGATTAGAGTGCATTCAGTCTGCTGTTTTCACAAAATGGGCTTCAAACAGGTGTTAGGCCTTGCTATTTGCATATGCAAAGGAATAAGATGTATTTCAGACCTGGACCCTGAACCCTTCTTTTGATTCCTATACATATAGGGAGGGTGGTATACATCTGGCTCAGAAGCACCACCTACCATATTGGGTGATTTTCTGCCTATTTTACACCTATAAAATGTACACAACACCATCAGCTTGTTCTTAGAGTTGCTCCTGCTGGAAAGCAGATCCAATTAGATCTATTCAAAAGAATTTAGATGAGACATTCAGCATGGTGGGCATTTGCAAATATTTCATCAACTCTATGCCTTCATTATCAGTGCTCTCCGTCTCAAACTAAGTTTCCTCCGCCATCTCACCACCCTCTCTTTGGACAACTCAGTTTCCCTTGTCCTATGAAGAGAGGAGATGGCCTATTTTTGAGCACTTAACACACTCATCTTCTCCCCTATCTACGTAAATATCCAGGCCATAGAATTAAGCAACACAGAAGAAGGCCATTTGTCCCATCTTGTCTGTGCCTGTTCTTTGAAAGGGCTATCTAATTAGTCTCACTCTCATGCTCTTTCCTCATGAATTTCTCCTGTTAAAGAATATAGGTAATTATAATTGAATCAGCTGTCACCACTTTTTCAGACAATGCATTCCAAATTGTAATGACTTGCCACGTAAATAAATCCTCCTCGTTTCCCACCTTGCTTTTTTTCCAATGAACTGAAATATGGTTTTCTAGTTTCTGACCCTCCCGCCATTGGAAGTAGTTTCTTATCCATCTACTCAGCCCAAACACTTTTTAATTTTGAACCTCTATCAAATTTCCTCAAAACCTCTCTGCTCTAAGGAGAACAATCCAAGCTAATGTAGCCTAGAAGTGGGGAGCAAACTTAACTGTGAGATTGTATGCATAGTATTTTAAAGCAACCTGATTTTCAGAAACATTAACAATCTCTGTTTTTCTTTCCTCTCCATAAAGCAGAAGTCCCTCATCCATGACCTGTTCTATGGCTATGCACTATTAATGAGTATGGATTACTATGAATATCATTTGAAAATCGTACAATATATAATCAATAAGGCACATATTAGATGTGGACTCTTGTAACAATTGCAGTGCCAATACTTTACAAAATCTCCCTCTAGAAAAAAAAAATCTTCGGTCCTAATATACAGATAGTTTAAGCACATCAGATCTCCCATTCTTTCCATACTGTATCCTGCAGTTAGATGCTACTTCTGCCTTTAAATATAAGAGCAATGAGACAGTGTGATTTGGCCCATGAAATTTCTTGCAGCAGTACATTTTTTTTGTCATCATGGCACATATAATTTGCATGTACTCATTTTTGCCACTCTGCTTTCTTCATCTTTGCTAACCTTTAAAAAAAAATATTCTTTCAAGGGATGTGGGAGTCACCAGCAAGGCCAGCAATTGTTGTCCATCCCTCAAACTGAGTAGCAGTTAAAAGTCAACCACATTGTTGTGAGTCTGGAGTCACATATAGGCCAGACCAGGTAAAGATGGCAGATTTCATTAATGAACCAGATGGGTTTTGTACAATAATTGACAGCAGTTTCATGGTCGCCATTACCAAGACTAGCTTTTTATTCCAGGCATCTATGTTTTTTAAGCTCATTTAATTTAAATTCCACCAGTGTTTTGGTGCAATTTGAACCCACATTCCCAGGGCTTTCAGCATTATGAGTTGAGTGATGTTACCACTATGCCACCATCTTCCCATGAGTTGTCAATGCACCACTTTGTACATATAACTTTGAAGACAAGTTTCCTCCATATGCCATGCTGCTCCCATATAATTATATTATTTCTTTGTTTTGTGCTCTTCCTTCATCTAGATCACCCGACAGATCCTCAGAAATGTTAACTTGGAGTTCACATCACATGTAACATATGGTCACCACATCTAGCTTTTTTCTAGGATCAATGAATCATTATGAAAAATAAAATTCATGTTCCCACCACATTAATGTATTCATTATAATGTATCCATTTATGTAATTTAAATGCCATGCTAGTTTCTTGGCAAGCAATAATGGATCATGAGGTAGAAGTTCATCTGGGCCCATTTTCAAGTCCAGCGGCAGTGCTGCGTGTCAACCAAGAGACGAACACGCCAGCCCAAAACTGACTTCAGATTTTCACCCAAGCTACCGGCAGCTTTTGCATCATCATGGGGCAGCTCTAACATTGCAAAATGCTAAATGTCGAGCGGGTTGCCAACTGCTGAGCTGGATTAGGGGGTGGGGAGGAGATTGTGACAACTGCGGAATTGAGAGGACATACCTGACTCTACCAGGTCGATTGCTATTCAATTTTTTTCTAAGAATTGTACTTTTCATTAAAGGCCACAGGGGCACTGAAGGATCCTGAGTACAGCACCCTGACCCTTGCTCCACTCATCATATAATAATTTCGCAAAGAGACCCTACAACAGGGTTTAGGTCCCGAATTAGGCAAGGAACTAATGCTTATTTTTACGCAGCCACCTGGTACCACTAAAAAATGGACTTGATGAATTTGTCAGTGAAACATTTTGATGTGGATTGGGCATGGACTATAGCATTGCTACATTTGTCAGCATTATTACTATTTTATGCAGAACAATTTCTACCCCAGGTACATAATAATTGACTAATCACATTCTGAGGAAGCATATGTTTCAGAACTGCACTTGACATAAATCTCAACAATGAAAAAGTGGACATTTGACACATTTTTAACAGATGAGGAACATATTATGTTTCATGGAAGCTTAACATTCAACTGAGCTAACAAAATGCAGCCCTACACTTTTTACATTGTTAAACTAATCTATTATAAAAGGAAAAAACATTAACACTGAGATTCAGTAGCTGACATGGAATATTTATCGCAGAGAAACCTTACTGATAAACTGCAATTAAAATACTTTCCTGAAGTGGAATAATAAGAATTTTACCCTCCATTTAAGCTGTGCTGATTCTGACCTGTGAATATTTGTTGATAAAAATTGGAATTCCTAATGTACTTCATTTTAACAACTAAATATCACCTTAAAATAATAAAAAAAAGACAAATAAATAAGATTTTTGTTGTTGGCTCTGACCCTTCTTTTTCCATTATCAACTGACCTGCTGTGTATTTCTAGGCTTTGTTTCAGGTTTCCAGCATTTGTGAATGTCTTCTGATCGCTAGATACGCAGGAGCCTATTTCTGGTCATACTCTGGGTTCAAATAACATTAAAAAAAAGCTCTTTTGCTTGGCTTCTCACAGCAACTGAAATCTTTGTAACAGTGCCTTGCAAAATACTCCTGGCTACGTCTCTATCCTTGCCTATGATGAAGCAGAAGAGTATTTCTTTCAATCTTCCAAGTATATTTATACTATAAAATATCTTAGAACTAGAATTACAGTCACTGCCATATAGTCTCCAAAATGCAACATGCTCCACCATTTACTTTACATTGAATCCCAGATCTTTTCTCCGGCCCTAACCCACACACTCTGTTCCATTATTTATCTTGATAATGGCCGTCTGGAAAAAAAAGCATTCTGTCAGAGTCAGACAGCCTTAATCCAGCTGACAGCATGCATTTATATCAGATGATGGAAAGTTCAAATGAAAAAGGCATTCAGTCTCTGATGCTTTCAAGTGCAGTACAGGCCAACACGCGGCTTCAGTTCCACTGTCACCTTTCTGTGTTGGTGCAGGAATGATCGGCCTTTTATGCTGTCAGCTTCATGCAAGGATAAGCATCTCGATTGTTGTCGAGGTGTGGCTACTATTTATCAAGTTGAGAAGGAGAATGGATTTTACTCAAGTCAAATCTTTGAAACTTCACCTGGGAATAAGCATTTGGCCTGTTTTTTTTTATAATTTCTCTCCTGCATTGATGTTAAGGGCAAAGTTATCTGAACAGGATAAAAAAAAAAATCCAGTACGATGTAAATATTGGACACCGTACCACTAAACAACTGAAGTTGAATAGCATTAATTCCTGAGAAGCAAAGCGCACAACTTGACAAAAAAAAATAATAATATGCAGAAACTCATCTTTTGAATCCAGAGAGAACATGACACTGAAACAAATGCTATATTTGGTAAAACATCTGCTGTGCAGTTCACTCGTTTATTATCCCGTTTGTCATTGACTGGTCCCCGAAGTACTGGGTGTAAGTTACAGTATATCTGACAACCTACTTGGGACAAGACAATACTGTAAGAATATCTCAGCACTGAATACTAATCCAAGAAGGATATTTTGCATGAAATTCTATTCCCAGGGGCATTGCAAGTTTGCCAGCAAACTCAACAAAATGTATCCATAGATTTCAGTGAAGATCCATTAACAAACCTTCTCAGTATATCAAAACAGATCCAAAAGAGCAATGAGCAATAAACATGCCAAATGCATCCGAAGAAATGTTGAAACACATCAAAACCTAAATAAATAAGCGAAAGCCCAACAAAAGAAAAGTAAATATTGTCCAAATGCACTAAGAAACAACAACAACAACTTGCTTTTATATAGTGCCTTTAACATAGGAAAATGTCCCAAGGCACTCCATAGAAGCATAATCAGCCAAAACTTGACATCAAGCCAAAGTAGATATTAGAAGGGGTGACAGAAACCTTAGTTAAAGAGGTAGGTTTTGAGGAGGGCCTGAAATGATAAGAGAGGTGGAGATGTATGGAGGTTAAGGAAGGGATTGCCAGACCTTAGGGTCTAGCTTGCTGAAGGCACTACCTTCATTGGGTGAATGAAGTGAGTAGGGAATACATAAGAAGTCAAAGTTGGATGACTGCAAGGTTGGCCTTAGGGCTGGAGTAAATTATGAGAGCTGAGGACATGAAGGGGTTTGAATAGAAGGGTGAGAAGTTTCAATTGGAGGAATTGGGGGACTAGAAGCCAAGGTAGATGAATGAGCACAGGAGTGATAGGTGAGCCAGATTTGGCATGGGTTAGAATATAAATAGAAAAGGTTTGGATGAACTCAAATTTATGGAAGGTAGAGGTTGGGAGACTGGCCAGTACAGCATTGGAACCATTGAATCTTGCAGGAAAGGTCACAGGAGCAAAAGGACTAGGGCAGAGATGGGTTGCTATTACACAGGTAGAAATCATCTGGGCTTTCTGGACAGTGACATCACCTGGCACCGGTCCATTCATCTCTGGGCCATCTTGCCAAGTGCTCAACACTGTGCAAGGATGTGGTCACACTGTAGAGGCCTGTGCACACCTCCTACATCCACTCGGTTGTCTGCCGCATATGGCTCTCCATGAAGGTTGCCACTTTCTCAATGGAGGACACAATGCGCTCATATGTCAGAGGCATGGTGCCATTCATGACTTTGATGGACTCCTCCATCATATGCAAATGGGAGCAAACAACCTCTGGGGAGTCTTACAGATGTCCACACATTTGATGCATTGACTTCCAAAGCTTCAGATCTGTGGGAAGCTAAGCATTGCTTGGCCTGTTCTCAATCCTCCAATGGGGGCTGACTGGAGCTGCCATTGCCACTGTCACCTCCTCTTGCATGTCTGCTACATGCTCACCAGCTAATGCCACCTCTTCCATAAATCAGTGCTGGAGGGTGTTCTAGGCTGATGTGATGCTCTCTCCTCAGAGGGTGGCTCCTCCTCTGATGTCTCATGTGGTTCGGATGCCTTTGGTGGCACCTCATCTGCTACTGGTCCTGCAAGAGTGCTGTTAACAAGAGTCTTGTTAATAATGTCTATATTCATAAATATCTTCCTACTTGCCATTGATCTAGAGTTTCCTATGGTCAGTCAGGGTCACAGAAAAGCCAGTGCTAAGGCATGTAAGGCTTAGTGCCTGCATCCATCATTTTTTTCACTCTGCAATGGGTTGGCCTGCTGTAACACATCCAATCTCCATTGCATCCTCCTCCATCTGTGTGATGATAGCAATGAAGGGCATACCATCTCCTGTGCGTCTGTGCTCCCTAGCATTAGGAGTGCGCTGCACCTGTAACAACAGAAAAATACAGTGTCAAACTTGTCTCATGGGGCCCAACTATGCTTGTTAGGCTATGCCATTTTAAACATCCATAATCATGCCACTCAGAGACCAGCAGCAAGTAGCCATTCACCTTTGTGACCCTAGTGTGCCTCTCTGACTGACCATGATCCTTTGGTGTGAGACAACTCTGCAGCTCGCTGTGCACAGTGCACACCTGGCTCATTCACTATGCATGAGTCAGCCACCTTGTCTCACATCTCATGGGCACCATATAAGTCAGGGCTGATGCCGGGCTACCACCATTCCATCACGTGTGCTACTCACCTTGCCAGACCTCAGAAGGTCATTGAATTATTTCCGGAACTGCATCCATGTTCGTGTGACCACTGGCCGTGCCTTATTCATCAGGTTTACTGGTCTCCGCCTCCTGCACACTTGGAACAGAATCTCTCCCAGTTTCCGTGCTGCGTGTAGGGGCACCTCCAGAATGGTATCACTGAAACATGGAGCCACACTTCCTCTCACTGCAGCTGTTCCTCCATAGGCTCACATTTGCTTCTATCCCTTCCTTTATGCGTGCAGCCTGTATGAAGGTTGCAGACCCACCTTTAAACATGGGGTGGAATCATCTGTGCCCACTGGCATCTGGCGTGCTTGGTGGCGTGAGTGGACAACATGGCAAGAAGGCCAGAAATCGGTTTCACGGTGTTGTGAAGCCAGTTTGCAATTGTCCGCTCAGCTCGTCGATGGTGGACTGCGTTTCCCAGGCGTTGGGAACCTCATTTTAATACATTAGCATATCATTATAAGGCCAGCCTACCGAAACCATTCCCCTCTAACTACCCCCACTGCTGGATCATCCACACATGTTGGCGTGCTTTCAAACAGCATATATAAGGCACTTAGCGGGCTGCACTTTGAGGGGAACGCGGAGGTGAGTACACAATAATGTTGCGCAGTGCTCACCTGGGCCATCTGTTGGGCTTCAAGGTTGCGGCGCGTTGGGGGTATGCCGCCGTGTCATGGTTCTCCCTGGACATCCACAGCAGAGGTGGAGGCAGCCTGCCGACTGCTACGTTCTGTTATCTGTGATGACCTTGGCAGGTGTCCTCTGGAGAGCCAAGACCTCGAGGGCCCCGGCCTGCTTTTTGGGGTCCTGCTGTGTGGCAATAGCACCCTCCTTGGCCTGTGGAGCTGGAGCTGCTGGGGTCACAGGAAGAGGGGATTCGGATGGGCCGGACACTCGCGGATTCACCTGGGTGGATTGCCGTGGGGGATGCACCTGCTGATCCTCCTCCCTATGGGTGTCCAAGGGCCCCTGGCTGACTCCCTAAGGAGTAAGGGGTAGCTGGAGTGAGATTGCATTGCCCCGCAACCCTCTCATTTACACATTGTTGGAGGTCAACTATGGCATCAGCAACAGAGCTCAGCCCACACAGTAGTGCAGGAGCAATGCCTTAGACCAAGGTCTCCATGGCGACTGCCATCCTACCAGTGTTACCGGGCTACCACCATTCCATCACATGTGCTACTCACCTTGCCAGACCTCAGAAGGTCATTGAATTATTTCCGGAACTGCATCCATGTTCATGTGACCACTGGCCATGCCTTATTCATCAGGTTTACTGGTCTCCTCCTCCTGCACACTTGGAACAGAATCTCTCTCAGTTTCTATGCTGCATGCACATGTGTAGTGTTGACATGCCAGCACTATCACCTCAGCCTGAAGGCAGATGGACTCCTCCAACATGCCTTGCAATCTGAGGAGTGCAGTGGGCATCCCTTCCTGATGATCCCAAGCTTGCCTTTGCAGCTCCGGCAACTGTGACATGACCGACTCCAGAGCCTCATCATCTGACTTGGACTCAGCAGATTTCCGGCCTCCAGCAGTCCTCCTGGGAAGATATTTGGGAAGTCTCTGCCGCTGCCTGCTGTGGATCAGAAATTGTGATGTTCTCACCAGATTGTGATCCCGAGACTACTTTAAAGCTGAGTCCCACTGAGGTGTGTGGCTCTGCACTACTGGAGGGTGTGGGTGAGCACTGTGACAGGTCTTTCGGGAGGGTTTCAGCGCATTCTTCTTCTGACCTTTCTTCGGGGCTTGACTGGAGGCCCTGGATCATGGACTCTCTTGGCTGTTTCCCAGATGTGCCTGAGAAAGCAAGAAGAGGTAATTAGTGCATGACAGTGGCCTGTGAAACAGGGCACATCACTCACAGCATGGCTGTCTCATGGATGTGGCACTGCTGGATCCTCACTTGGTAGAGCACCACCAACCTCACCGTCGACACAAAACCAATCCAGATCATCGCCGGCCAGCTGGATGGCTCTGTTTTCAAAGTCCGTGAGGACCTTGATTTCAGGCATTCCTCCAGCAGTGTCCGACCTCTCCCTCTTGTTGTGTGCCAGCTTGTCCTGCATGAATAGAGATGGAGAGAGTGTAAGCAGGGTGCCTGCCAGGCTATGTATGCCTGGAGTCTGTGGGAGGTGAGTGGTTCCATGGATGGGATGAGGGAAATGAAGGTGTGTGTGAGAAATTGAATGGTGATATCCCTTGAACTGGCAGTGTTTGAGATCCCTGTGGATGTGTGATGGGTTTGTGAGTGTGTGAGGTGAGAGTGGTGAGAAGAGTGACTTACCCTGGAGGAACGGAGGAGATCATTCATTCTCTTGGGGCACTATGTGGCTGTCCTTTTTGCAGTGCATTGGCACTGACCACCACTGCCACCGCCTCCTAAACTGGATTGGTGATGTTGCTGCCCACCCTGTGGCAAAAGTGGGGGTAGAGGATATCACAGCAGGCCTCCACTGAGTATAAAAGGTGCTCAAGGGACGTGTCACTAAACCTGGGGGCCGCAGTCTTCTTGCCTTTCAGGGCCATGTCTTCCATGCAGCAGCCCTGGGCTGGAAGTACTGAGAGGTATGTGCACAGCTGCACTTTAAATATGGTGCCCAGCATAATGAAGCGGCAAGGTGATGACGAGGCAGGCGAATGAGAGCCCGCCTGCCATGGAAATGGCATGTTTTCCAGGAATCCATAATTAATGTGGCGGGTTTGGAACGATATGGTGTGAGAAGGTGCCATTGTGGCCGATAGGTAAAACGTCATTGGGAGAGCATTGGTCAACTGTGGGTACTGCCATCAGGGAAGCTGGATGAGCAGATCATGGGGGCTGAGCTGCAGAGTTTGGAGGGGAGGTCGGACACATCACAGAGGGTTTACTTATTGTTTAAATGGAACACTTCAGCTATTCCTGGACCAAACTAAGTGCTGTCAAAGCTTTTTGCTGATGGATCCAGCTCTTCACCTCCCTTCAGCTCCTAAGGCCTGATTTTCAGATGCTAAAAATCTAAGTTATATTTAAATGGAAGCACAAAACCTCCTTAAAATATTTTAATGATCGACCCACCTATTAAGAGTGGGTTGGCCACCATTTAAACCAGAACTACATGTTGAATGCAGGTCGGGGTCATTTTGGTCATTTTTAAATTAATCTAAATGAAATGGCTACAAAAGATCCCATGGCACTGTTCAAAGAAGGACAGAGGAGTTTCTCAGTGTCTCTGTCAATAATTTTCTCACATCCAACGTTACTAAAAAAATCATTGCTCTTTGTGGATCCATACTGCACACAAATTGATTGTCACATTTCCTTAAATTACAACAGCAATGAAGCTTCACAAGTACTTCATTGGCTGTGAAAGTTTTGGGACATCCTGAAATTGTGAAAGATGCCATTATTCCTGGAATTACTTTCTTTAGCGTTGAATTTGTGCAGAGTGTGGAAGATTTAGAACAGCTGACAAGGTTGGCTGTGAGACCCTGCATAATACAATTTGAGAGGACACAAAGGGAAATGGATCTTTTTTACTCACTCAGGCATGACCATTCTGTGCTGGACGTTATCAATAGACATCTGGTACCCATTGATCTATAATCCTGTATGGTGCAGTGTCTTTAGAATCGTACAACATAGAATGAGGCCCATTGTGTTTGTGCAAATTCTTTGAAACCCAGAACGAAGAAACAGTAAAAACTGGGAAATTAGAGTCCTGGTCTGAACTGTTTTTACCTTCTGGGAGGAGACAGCCATGATTCTATGGTATTGCCCTGCTGCAAAGATAGAAATGCTTTTAAGGTGGTTTGTGTCTTTGCCCCAACACTTAAGAATTCAACAGCTTCCAGGATAAAGCAACCCACTTGATTGGCACCCCATCCACCACCTTACGCATTCAATCCCTCCACCATCAACATACAGCAGCAGTGTGTACCACCTACAAGATGCACTGCAGCAGCTTCTCATAGCTCCTTCGACAGCACCTTCCAAACCTGCGACCTCTACCACCTCGAAGGACAAGGGCAGCAGGTGCATGGGAACACCACCACCTGCAAGTTCCTGTCCAAGCCAGACACCATTCTGACTTGGAACTATATTCCTTCACTGTCGCTGGGTCAAAATCCTGGAAACCCCTTACTAATGGCACTGCGGGTGATCCTACACCACACGGACTGCAACAATTCAAGAAGGCGGCTCACCACCACCTTCTCAAGGGCAATTAGGTATAGGCAATAAATGATGGCCTCGCCAGCGATGCCCACATCCCATAAACAATATTTTTTTTAAATGTAGTCGAAGGAAATTACTGCTCATCAAGTATTGGATGCTGGACAAGCGGTGTGACAAATCAGAGCCAGTGTGCAAGATTATGAGGGACATGGGCAGGGTGGATAGGGAGCAGCTGTTCCCCTTAGTTGAAGGGTCGGTCACAAGGGGACATAAGTTCAAGGTGAGGGGCAGAAGGTTTAGGGGGGATGTGAGGAAAAACTTTTTTACGCAGAGGGTGGTGACAGTCTGGAATGCGCTGCCTGGGAGGGTGGTGGAGGCGGGTTGCCTCACATCCTTTAAAAAGTACCTGGACGAGCACTTGGCATGTCATAACATTCAAGGCTATGGGCCAAGTGCTGGTAAATGGGATTAGGTAGGTAGGTCAGGTGTTTTTCACGTGATGGTGCAGACTCGATGGGCCAAAGGGCCTCTTCTGCACTGTGTGATGCTGTGATTCTGAGGCGTCCAATGAGGTGGTGGCGAGATAGGGCTGAGTATGTTCGGAATGACAGGAAATCTCAAAGGTTTTCAGAGATGGGCATAGATAGAATCTTTTGATTTTTAAAACAAGGGGCTTGCCATGTTGTGCCTTCTCCTCTCCCATCACATCACTAGTGAAGAGAAGCTGCCTGGATTGTGGGCTATTGCTGTGTATTTCATTGTGGATTGCAATTTTCAGCCAGCCTGTGAGTCAGCCTGGAACATATAACATTGGAAAAAGGTTTGGGTCTTTTGAACTCTCAAGCATGCTCTGATCAGGGCTGATCTACATCTCAACTCCATTTTCCTGCTTTTATATTAACTATTAAAAATCCATCTATTACAATTATAAAAGCTTCAATTGCCTCAGCATTTGGGGGTGTGAGTTCCAAGTTTCCCCTGTATTTTGTGCATAAAAGTGCTTCCTGATTTCATTGCTGAGTAGCCTAGCTCTAACATTAAAATCATGTCCCCCCCCTGTTGCTGATTTCCCTGTCAGAGGAAATAGGTTCAGAACCGATCTCACAGCTCCAAGCTGGGCATCTATGAGTTGCTGTATGTGGCCATCAGCAGCTACAAAATTGTATTCCACTACAACCTGGGTCTGGCACAAACCTACCATTGTCATCAAGTCAGGGAGCTAATGAGGAGTGCAGAAAAGCATGCCATCAGGTGACTCTAAAAATGAGGTGCCATGCTGGTGAAGCTACAACACAGGACCACACGTATGCTGAACAGCATGAGCTAGACAGAGCTAAGCAATTATCAAACAATGAATCAGATGAAAACTCTGCAGTCCTTTCACATCCAATCATGGATGGTGTTGGGCAATTAAACAACTAACCTGAGGAGGACCATCCCCATTCTCAATGATGGGGAAGCCCAGCACACCAGTGCAAAAGACAAGGCTGGAGCAGTAGCAACCATCTTCAGACAAAATTGCCGAGTGGATAATCCAACTTGGCCTCCTCCTGAGGTCCCCAGCATGACAGGGGCCAGTATTCAGCCATTTCAATTCACTACATATGATATCACGAAACATCTTAGCGAATTGGATATAGCAAAGGCTATGGGCTCCAACAATCTCCTGGGTACAGTGCTGAAGCCTTATACCCCAAGATCTAACCCTGCCTCTAGCCAAGCTGTTCCAGTGCAGCTACAACACTGGCATCTACCTAACAAAGTTAAAAATTGCTCAGGTATGTCATCTCCAGAACAAATCCAAACTGACATCAGATGAGATGCTCTTATTGAAAACTGTTAAAAACTCAAATCCTTTTTTTAAATTAGTCATGGGATGTGAGCATTGCTGGCTAGGCCAGTATTTATTGCCTATCCCTAACTGCCCTTGTTCAGAGGGCATTTAAGAGTCAGCAATATTGCTGTGGATCTGGGGTCACGTGTAGGCCAGGCCAGGTAAGGACAGCAGATTTCCTTCCCTAAAGGACATTAGCGAACTAGATGGGTTTTTACGACAACCGGCAATGGTTTCATGGTCGTCATCAGGCTTTTGAACAGAATATTGCCATCAGCGTGTAGGGGCGGGCCTGACATGCCGACGCATAAAATGACGCGCGATGATGTCGGGCATGCGTCCCAACGTCATCGCGAGTCAATTCGATATTTTGTTCACCGAGTGCATGCCGGAGGTGGCTGCGCGCCCGCTAGACTCTCAACAGCTTATTATGGCCATTAAAAAAGCAATTAAATTTGTTAACAACGCTGCTTGTTCAACCTTAAGGTTGGCGGGCAGGCGAAGAGCCCAAGCGGCCTTTTATAAGATAATTAAATTTTGCAAAATTCACAAACATGTCCCAGCTCATGTGACACTGTCACATGATGGGACATAGTTAAATAATTTTTTACTTCCTTTATTAAAAAGTTCTATTATCAACTTAATCTCCCTGAAGCAGCTCCAAAAGAGCGCAGGCCCTGACTCTCCCTCTTCCCGCTGCCCGCACAGGTAGCGCTGAGTGCCACCAGCCATGCGCTACGCTGGCAGGCCTTAATTGGCCCACCCACGTAAAATGGCGGCGGGCAGCTGATCATGGGCGACAATCGGCTCCACACCTGCCCCCGCCCACTCCCGTCTAGCCTGCCTGACATAGGTGAGATTCTACCCTTTAATTCCAGATATTTATTGAATTCAAATTTAACCATCTGCCATGGTGGGATTTGAACCTGGGTCCCCCAGAGCATTACCCTGGGTCTCTGGAAAACTAGTCAGTGTATCTTGACAAAATGCCTCAGATTTCAAAGTGCAACTCACCATATTTTACAGGGCTATTCTCATTCTGTTTAGGTTGAGATTTGCAACATTGGGAATACTCAGGACTTCAAAAGACAAGACAACAGAGTATCAGTACTCCAAACAGCTGGGGGAGCCAGCAGAGCTTTAGAATTCTAGGCATGGAGATGGGAGAGAGTGGTGAGACGCAGAGTGGAGCAAGGTGATGGAGCATCAGGATTTGTGACAGAGAGATGGAGCAGCATCTATGTCAGAACTATGGGAGAAAGGTGGCAGAGGTTGGGGACTCAGTGTGAGAAGAAGAGACAAAAGATCAGGGACTGGGGGAAGGTAGAGGAGACAGCAATGTATTTATTGTTGAGGCGACAGCATTGTTGTCAAACCTGAGTTTTCTTTGCCATTCCATCTTTTTTTTTCTTTCAATCCAATCTGGAATGTTGATGAACCTTCTCTGTCAACTATTAAACCTGGATGCAGATTCCACTGCCTCTGTGTAAAACATATCATGCCCCCCCATTGTAAATCTCTTACATTCAATTGCGTAGCCATGTCCCCTCGTTCTTGACACCTTAACAGATAAGAACTGTCTGCTGCTATCTACCCAATCCCAATTTTTCATAGCTTCTGTTAGGTCACTGCATAATCTGTGTTGTTCTAGTTAAAAATAATTTTTCAAACCTTTTTCATATTGGTATTTTCTCAGCATCCGTAGCAGCCTAAAGAATCTGTGTTATACCCTGTCTAAATTCTAAAGTGTGCACAGTATTTAAAATTAAACTCTATCAAGGTTTGATATAGCTAATCATTACACCTTGAATCTTAACACAGTCCCTCAAGGCTGTTCTGCCATTCAATTAGAACTGTACCTCAACTCCATTGACCCACCTTTGCTTCTTATCTCTTGACACCCTTACCTGACAAAAATCTGTCGATCTCAGTCTTGGAAGTTACAATTGACCCAGCATCCACAAGAGAGAATTCCTGATTTCAAACTACTTTTTGTGCGAGGACCCTTTAGTTTCTTTGTTAGTAGTCTTATATTGCTTGTTGGTTCACTTCTTCAATTTAATTGGTTTGTTTCATCTATGTGCTCATGGCATCCTAAAATGACTAATAGTTTCCTTCCCTTTGAATGGAAAATAATTGTTCAGTATACTTGCAAATTGTTAAACAAATCTGAGTGTTGCTTTACAATTCTGTGTGCTGAATTCTCCTTCCAGCTTATCTCAGATAGTTCTTTTCTCATCTTTCTCTAAACAGCGTGAATCCAATCTGATGTTTTATTGTATAAACTTTGTTCAATTTTCATTTGGATTTTAAAGCTTATCATTCACCCCCATTCAGCTCATCTATTTTGACACTCATGTAGGCCTACTAACATCATATTTGAGAAAGGAGTTCTCTGAACATTTCAGTAATTCAATTTCCTTTTTTCCATTTATTCCTCCTCTAACCCAATCAGTAGCTGATTAATTAAAGTCTCTCGGGACAATAATTTTGTTGTCCCAATCTAAAATGATTGCAGATTTCAGCTGCGTTTTCACGGAGATGGAAAGTCTCCAATTAACCAAAATGGCTCTAGGGCCCTGATTCTGGAAGTCCAGACCCCAATTCAGCATCCACCCTTTTCGCTCGGGTTGGCGGGGCAGTGGAGGGTTGTGTTGGAGTGGCATGTAAAACTGCCATAAAACAGGTCCCATTTTCATTATTAGGATGTCCAAATCATGACTTGTAGGCTTTAGACATTTGAGGAAAAGGTCAAAAACTGCCATAGTTATTTGAAGAGATAATGTACTCTTTTGGTACCCTTTGTGAGCGGTTAAATGCCACATTTGGAGAGACAAGGTGCCCCATGTGAGAGGTCAGGCGCTCTTTAGAAGAAGTCAGGTGCACTTTCGGACAGGTCAGGGACCCCTTTGGGATTGCTAAGAATGGACATGAATGTATGTATAAAGTGGATATTCTCCATGGAACTGTCAAGCTATCAAGTAAATTATATCCCCAAGCCCTTTAATTTTTTGAAAGATGCTAACCAACCTACAGTTGAAAAAAATCAATGCTTGCTTTATCACTGTTTGTTGGCATAAGGATTAGTGCTGCTTGACTATTTCCACAACCTATCATTGTCACAGTGGGAGGCCTGTAAGTTCACAGTTTGATTGACAGATCCAAGTGGCTATAAAAATATTATCTGTCTTTGATGTGGGGCTATGAATACAAATGTATATTTTTATAAGGGATTTAAATGCTATCAATGAGAGTGTGTTTTTTAAAAATATGGTGAAGTCTGCAATAGGCATTTAGAACTTTATTTTATTCCATTTCACCATGGCTCATGTGCACTGCCCATGGTGGATCTATGTGAGTTGGCATAGGGAACTTAAGAGCAAAGGATATAAGGGCAAAGGTTGTAAAGGCAAAGGGGCATGGGTTGGCATGAGTTGGGACTAAGTTGACATAGGGGTGAGGGCTAGAGGGCTGTTTTTTGTTTTGTTGATATCATTGTAACTGGGACAAAGGCCCAGAGTGCCAAAGCTGGCCTTTTGAACAGTCCACTGCCACACCTGGCAGTCCCTGACCCCGTCTTTCTGGAGTCAGCAGACCTGACTCCTGTTATCACCTGCACCCTTGCCATCAGAACGAAATCCAAAGATTCGGGGCACTTTCTCCTGAGTTGGGTTTGCAGTTTCCCAACTCTGCGTACCCGAATCTGGAAAGGAACTTTGGCCCTATCTTCACACAATTTGGAGGTGTACAGACCTATTAACATGATAAGACCCTTTTTCATTATCTTTGAGCTTCAACTATATGAACTTTGTGCCAGATCCTTGCCTGTATTTATTCACCCTAGAGCATGTATTCCCTGTTTAATCAATATTGCCATTCTGCCTCCTTTCTTTTATTTTCTATACTCCCAAATATAATATACTTTCCATGTTTATTTTCTGTTCTTATCTTATGCAGTAAAGTTTCTGCAATGCCTGTACCTTCTTGTAAAATAATTGCTTCCAGTTCTCTAAGTTTATTTCCCACATTATGTACATTGCAATAGGTATAGTTTAATTTTTTTTTTGCTTTTCTTTTTAAACTACTACTCCTTTTCGCATGATTTTTTCTGACTAGGCCATACCTCCCTCTTCTCTAATTGCATCTAGTCCATTTGATCGTGCTGTTCTATGCAAATGCCCTCTTGCTAAATCGTTTAATATTCTTCATGAGTATTATCCTCATCTATTTCTACTTCATGATCCTCAGGCAAGAGATCACCAGCCAGGAAATTGGATTGTCATGGGAACCTGCAAAAAGTCATTCACGAGCCTACAATGCAGCTTGAAGATGAAGGCCTGGGGTTCACTGAAAATTGGGCCTTGGACGTTATCTACATTATACTGGTGGATGTCAAATCCATGGTTTAATACTCTGTTCGTGTGGTTTTGTCTCGGGATTCCACGATTTCTTATTCTAGAAGGGAGGAGGAACAGCGCCTCATCTTCTGATTGGGCACTTTACAGCTTTCCAAACTTAACATTGAATTCAACAACTTCAGACCATGAACTCTCTCCTCTATCCTCATCCTTTTTTAATCCCCTTTTTTCTACATTCATTTTTATTTTTTATCCACTTATTTTTATCTTTATTTTTATCTATTTATCCATGGTTTAATCCCCCTTTTTTATTCCCTCTTGTATCCCATTTTCTATTCTTTTTTCCCCACCACCACCCCCTCCCCCCACTCCATTCCCAACAGGGCCATTTGTTCCATGTTGTTCTTTCACACAATGCTACCCTTGTTCTGTTATTATCACACTCTGCTTTCTTACCTTTACGCCACGGTCAGCACCATTTTTTTAGCCCTTATCACCACCATTAACACTCCCTTTGTCCTTTTGTTCATGATATCATTGTCAATCTCCCCTTTGTCCCCACCTATCACTGGCCGTCTATCCAGCTTCACCTGCTTCACCCCCACTTAAACAGTATAAATTTCATCACATTTTCACTTCAGCTCTGAAGAAGGGTCATACAGACTTGAAATGTTAACTCTGTTTCTCTCACCACAGATGTTGCTGGACCTGCTGAGCTTTTCCAGCATTTCCCTGTTTTAATTTCAGATTTCCAGCATCCGCAGTATTTTGCTTTTATTGTAACAAATAATCTTTATGCTGTGTTCATGGTTTTGTGCTTATAATATATGGAAGGTGACTTGTTAGTTGGGGCCTTCACAAAACTGGCTGGCCAAGACGTCAGGCCAGCGCATTGGCAAAACATTTTTTTTTCCCTGTTTGTTGTCTTTTTGGTTACAAATATTATGTAAAGTTGTTTGCTTCAAACTCAAAATAAGGTCAAAAGGTAATGCCTTAATGTAATGCAACTGATGATTACTATTTTTCTGGAATATCATTGAATAAGTGGAAATTCGGCAGTTTGTGATCACCCTTACACAATGGCTGCTTGGTGGAACTGGGGACAGATAGGGGAGGTGCTGAAGCAAGCAGATCTAGGAGGAGATTGGTCAAATTTGCTGTCGGGGCCTTCCTGCTCTAGGGAGAGTTGCCGAGGTGAAAATGAGCCAATCATGGACTGTTGCTATCAGAGAAATGAGCCAATCAGCAAGTGTGTACATGACAAGACAGGAAGCAGAGGCCTATGTAAGCATGGTGTTCGTTAAGCTTGAGGTCATCACTGCAGCTGGACAAGGAAGGGGGATAGCCTGGTTAGCTGTCTAAACAGAGATGGACAAGGATAGATCGACCACCCAATCCTGTCTGTTTCTAAGGAATCAAGCAACTAAAGCACAGGGTGAGTAGTCACTGGTATAAGTATTATTGAACTGTCTGTAACAGAAATCAAATAATAAAGTGCGGTTGTTTTGAGAAAAGCCTCGAGTTTTGGGTCATTGATATCCAGAGTGGACTTCCAAACCCAGGTGGTAGGAATAGCCCACACAGTGAGTGACATCACTCTGACATGGCTCCTTACGCATATGCTCAGTAGTTATCTTTAGAGTTAACCCTTTACTCTCCATCTCCCCCTGAGTCTTTATCCCCATATATTATACACACATCTTCCTACAATACAATTTGTCAGTTGGAGCCTTCACAAAACTGGCTGGCCGAGATATCAGGCCAGCGCATTGGCAAAACATAGGAAACCTAAGAATTCTATGGTACTAATAGCTAAGTGAACTTGATGGAGTCCTGGGAGTTTTGACAGATTTGGCACTCAACATGTCAGGTTACTTTGATATAGCAGGAAAGCAAATAAAATACTGAGCTATATGCTACATCAGTAGAATAAAAGTTAGAGGAGTGATGTGGAGACTGTATAATTCCATGTTCAGATGACACCTTGTAACCTGTGATCAATTTTGGCCACCAAGGCACAAGAGAAACATTCAAGCCCTAGAGCTAGTACAAAAAGAGTCCTGAGGCTGAACTCCAGTGCCACAAGAATGCATAAATTTCACTCTTTAACCTTGAAAGAAGATGACTGAGAAAGAACCTGATAGTAGTATACAAGATATTTAACAGTTTGGAAAATGCAAATTCAGAGTATTTGTTGACAGTAGGTGAAGGGGACAAGGGTTTAGGCTGCTGAAGGGCCAACTTCCTACTAATAACAGAAAGGGTTTCTTCACAAAAAAAAAATGATCAATTTATATAGTGGGATTATGGAAGTCAATATTTGAACCAGTCCTTTTTTCCAAAGTTTTCAAAGTAATTTTTCCAGTATTGATGCATTTCAAAGAAAATTTTCAAAGAAAAGCCATGCTTTCAAAGTTACAGATGAAACAGAACTTGGCTACCAGAGAAAAGAATAGTAGCAGACTTCAGGAGGACGTAGACTGATTTGTAAAATGGGCAGACCTCAACAGAAAAAAATTTTATATAGCGAATTATGATCGATGCATTTTGGAAGGGAGAATGAGGGGAAACAATGGGGTGAGTTTTACAGCCGGGGGGGGGTGGTTCAATATTGCTCGACCCCCTCCCAACACCAGTAGAAAAGTCCGTCTTGAGCCTGTAGACATTAAAAAGAGCTGCCCCGCAGTGATAATACGCTGGGGAGGACCTCAACAAGCTGAGAGTGGGACTTCCTCCCCTCAGGGAAAGGAAGTCCTGCCCTTGCGAGCTGCCAGCCAATCTTATTGGCTAGCAGTTGAGTAGTCCCAACAGCTCCAGGATGTAGCAGTGGCCACTGCTGGGACTACAAGGGAGTCATTCGAAGAAGATCCATGGATGCCTGACTTCAAGGTCCATCCATGGTTTTTTTGTCAGGGAGGGATGGGGACCCTAGTGGGGTGAGGCGGGAAGGGTTCAGGAGGCCAAGGAGTGGGGAGGCACAAAGGGAGGATGCCACCTTGGGGAGGGTTTGCATCTGATGGGCACAGAAGACCTTCATAATAAGATAACCCTTGCCTTCCTTCCCGCTTTCTCCCCCGAGCTGGGAAACTAGCAGGCTGGCCACTTTCCTTCCATCCTCTCCTGCCCACCATATTATGGCATCAGGGGTGGAAACTGGCCCTTAAGTGGCCTTTAACTGGCAACTTAAGGGCCTCAATAGACCTAAAGGCAGGCAGGCTGGCTGGTGCCTTGCCACCCACTATAATATGAGGGATAACTCAGGGGTGCCCAGGAAGGCAGTGGGCTAGCCACCCCTTTTATTTTATGTGCCCTCTCCCACGTGTGGTGGGTGAGGGTGCATAAAATATCCCCCTGGGGTTCACATTCACAAATTTTTGAACATTGTAGGACAAATTGAGAAGACAGTTTTAAAAAAAAACATTCAAAATCGTCGACTTTGTAAATAGAGGCATGGTGGGAATCTTAACAGCTGGGTTTAGGTTAAAAATATAAAAAATCTCAAACCCTGCCTGCCTCGAATCCACTCACTTACAGTTTTAATGGAGGCTCTGTCTCTCCCTACCACCCCTCTCCCCCACCCCCATCCCCCATTAATATTGGGACCATAGAGTATGAAATACTAAGAAGTTAGTCCAATTCTGGGCACCGCCTTTAGGAAGGATTTCGAGATCTTACAGAATGTGCAGATGACATTTACTAGATTGCTAGCGGAGATGTGAGACTTCAGTTCTGTGGAGAGCCTGGAGAAATTAGAGTTGATCACCTTAGATCAGATAAGGCTAGAGAGAGCTCTAATAGAGGTGTTCAAAATTATGAGAGGTTTTAATGGAGTAGATGGAGAAAAAATTATTTCCACTGGCATGGTCAAAGTATTCTTCTTCCCTGACTGCACAGTGGGTGTACCCACATCACAGGGACTGCAGCGGTTTAAGAAGGCAGCTCACCACCACCTTCTCAAGGACAATTAGCGATGGACAATAAATGCCAGACTAGCCAGCGGTGTCCACATCCCGTAAATGAATAAAATAAGATAGTTAGCAAAAGAATCAGAACTGATATGAGAAGAACCTTTTTTAAAAACAAATTGCTATGATCTAGAATGTATTGCTTGATAGAACCCTATGGAACATCCGCAGCAATTTGATAGACCACAACTTATGGTCATTTGATAGCACAGAACTTGAGTATTGCTGTAAAAAGAGATATTTTTTCTTGAAGCTTTTCATCTTGCACTCATCAGGACAATTTTCAAGAATACTAAATGTATAGGGAACAACAATTTATACTGTATGAGAAGAAAGTGCTGATTGCTTGGCAAGTGGACTCTGATTGGTAGAGGAATTGCCATGGAGAATGCACCAATCGATGGCGACTGACAGTTAGCTGCTAAGCATGTTTGAAAGTTAAACCAGGCAACTTGACTCTGATTGGTCAAGGCATTGGCCTGAGGAATGAACCAGCAAATGGCTGTCACTTATTTTGTTTAGATGAAACAGGCACAATGCGTGTACATGTTTTTTCTATCTGCGTATTAATATGTGTAGCTTACAGTACATGCAAATGCGCCAAACTGCGAGCCCAATTGACAATCTTAAATTGGTTGTTAATATAATTTTTAGCACATTGAGGATTGTTTAGCAATGTTGTCCAATCGTGGAATCACATCCAATATTGGACACTGTGTTTTGAATTTTGCATGCGCGGGCTGGTTGGGTATGCTCTGTATCTTGCCCGTTACAAACACCAGAAGAGACATGCTGTTTGATATGATCTGCCAATCTTTGGGACGCACAGCCTTGACAAGCCAAAAATCAGTTCTGTTTATCAGGCAAATGAGTAATGTGGTATATGAATTTCAGTGCCAGTGTGATGCTGGGTATGTAGGGCATACATCCTAAAGACTGCAGATCGTTCTGCAGACAGAACATGTACACACATTAGGCCTGTTTCAGCTAAACAAAATAATTGACATCCACTCACTGGTTAATTCCTCAGGGCAATGCCTTGACTAATCACAGTCAAGCTGCCTGATTTAATTTTCAAACAATGTTTGGCAGTTAACTGTAAGTCACCATCAACTTGTGCATTCTCCAGGACAACACTTCTACCAATCAATAAGCACTCTCTTCTCATGCAGTATAAATTGTTGTTCCCTTTACATTTGGTATTCTGTGAATTGACCTGACGAGTGCAAGACAAAAAGCTTCAACTAAAAATGTCCTTTTTTTCAAACAATACTAAACCACAACTATCTGCTTTGTGCCAGATATGATTTCAACCAGTGGAGAGTTTTCCTTTTGATTTCCATTGACTTCAATTTTGCTAGGGCTCCTTGATGTCACACGGTCAAATGTTGCTTTGATATCAAGGGCAGTTGCTCTCACCTCATATCTGGAATTCAGCTCTTTTGTCCATGTTTGGACCAAGGCGACAATGAGATCTGGAGCTGAGTGGCCCTGGCAGAATGCAAAGTGAGCATCGGTTAAGACAATTAATTCTGATCATTTATTGTGAAGAGTTTCATAGCACTAGACACATACCCTACTACTCTGTAGCTCACCCTGCATAACTTACATTTCTAAAAACAGAATCTCAAAATGCTTTAATACAGCTTCTCTCTTTTTTAAACTGTCATCTTGACTGTTGCAAAAGTAATTTTTGCATATGCCTATAAAGTTACCGATGCAGTATATTTTTTTCAATTAATAATAAATTAAGCTAAGTGAAAAAAAATCTCTAAAATATTCAATATTTTTCTAGTCATTTAATACATCTTCGATGAAATTCTCAAAAGTATTATACAGTTCAGTTCACTTTGCTGAATTGCCAAAGCAGGCTCTTCTATTTTACTATTCCATCTCTCCCCCAGGAATTGATAGTCAGTAATACATTTGCAAATCAGGGAAACGTGGAATATAACATCTCTATAATGATTCCTTGGCAGGATGACTAAAATTTTCAGTTGTGATATTCTTCAGCTTTTCTTTTCCAGCATGCACTGAAGTGACCTCTCAAATACTCGAGAACATTAGAAGTATACAGTTCAAAAGGAGGTTATTTTGACCATCATGTTTAGGCTGGCTCTTTATTCAAGTGATCTAAAATCCCACTACTCTGTTCTCTCTTAGCTTTGCATCTTCGCCTGCTTCAAATATGTATCCATTTTTTTTTGAGATGCCGTGATCTCTGCCATGTGATGAAGTATTCCATGCTCCAAAGTCACCCATGTGAGAAAATGTCTCCTGACCTCTTTTCTCACACTCTTAATGATTGAATTCATGAGCCATCATCTCTGACTCATTAACTAGAGGAAATAATCATTTCCTACTTGCTCTATCAAAATCTTTCATAACTTTAAAAATACCCATCAAATTTCCTTTTAGCATTTTCAGCTCCACAGGATATAAATCCAATGTTGCAACTCTCTCCTATAGTTTATCTCTGGCACCACATTGATGAATTTATGCTGTACACTCACTAGGGTTCCACCCTAAATGTAATCCAACTCATCCAGACCTCTGCTGCTCACATCCTATCCCATATTAATTGCACTTTCACTAACCAAGCTGCTTCAGTGCTTCACTAGCATCTATCCAATAATGTGAAAAATTGCCATGTCCCATCCACAAAAGACAGATCAATTTCAACCTAGCTAAGTACTTTCCTATCAGCTTGTTCTCTATCGTCAGCAAGGTGGTGGAAGGATAGCAACAGTACCTTCAAACAGCATTATTCACCATTAACATTCCCATCGTTGAATCTCCCACTATCAATATCCTGGCAGTTACCATTGATAAGAAATTGAACTGGAGGAGCCATCGAAATACTGTTGCTATAAAAGCAAGTCAGAGCCTAGGAATCCTGCAGTGAGTAAATCACCACCTGACTCCCCAAAACCTATCCACCAACTATAGGGCACAAGTCAGGAATGTGAAGGAATACTCTCCACTTGCCTGGATGAGTGCAGCTCCAACAACACTCAAGATGCTTGCACCATCCAGGACAAAGCAGCCCATTTGATTGGTACCCCTTCCACTCCCTCCACCACCAAGGCACAGTGGCAGCAGTGTGTATCATCTACAAGATGCTCTTAGACATCAACTTCCAAACCCACAACCACTACCATCTAGAAGGACAAGGGCAGTAGATGCAGGGGAACAATTGGAAGTTCCCCTCCAAGCCATTCACCACCCTAACTTGTAAATATATTGCTGTTCCTTCACTGTTGCTAGGTCAAAATCTTGGAACTCCCTCCCTAACAGCACCTTGGATGTACCTACAACACATGGACTGCAGCAGTTCAAGAAGGCAGCTCACCACCTTTGCAAGGGCAATTAGGGATGGGCAATAAATCCTGGCCTATCCAGTGACTCCCAGATCCTCTGAATTAATTTAAAAAAAACATGCTTACTAAAGCTCAGTTTCAATTCCTGCTCCAGGTCTTGTTGTAGCCTTGGTCCAAACATGGACAAAAGAGCTGAATTCCAGAGGTGAAGTGAGAGTGACTGCCCTTCGCATCAAAGCAACATTTGTCTGAGTACATCGCTAAGAAATCTGAGTAAAACTGAAGTTAGTGGGGATCAGGGATAACATTCCAGTGGTTGAGTCATTCCGGGCACAAAGGAAGATGGTCATGGTTGTTGGACAACAATTATCTCAGTCCCAGTATATTGCAGCAGGAGTTCCTCAAGGTAGTGCTTTAGGCATGACTAACTTTAGCTTCTTCATCAATGACCTTTCCCCCATTATAAGGTAAGATGCGGAGCTCTCACTGATGGTTGCATAGTCTTCAACTCTAGCCAGGTGTGTTCACAGCAAAAACCAAATCTTTGAGTCATTAACACCTGCCTGTCTGGTCGCTATGAATTTCATTTGAATAGCCACACAATTGGTTTGATTAATGTTTTCCTCTTTCAGCTTTTGATAACAATGCCAACTTGCAATTTCTCAAATGTTGGAGCATTCCATGCTTGCCTACAGGCCTGAACAACTTCCAAGCTTGGACTGATAAGTTGTAAGCAACATTGTGCCACACAAGTGCCAGCCAATGACAATCTCCAACAACAGAGAGTCTCCCTTAGATATTCAATGGCATAGCATCACCAAATCTCCCACCATCAATAGCCTGAAGATTGCCATTGGCCAGAAACTCAACTGGACCAGCCACATAAATGAATTGACTACTAGAGCAGGTTACAGGCTGAGCATTCTATATTGAGTGGCTCAACTTTTCACTCTTTAAATGCTCTCCACAACCGACAAAGTACAAGTCAGGTCCACTTGTCTAGATAGGTGCACCTGTACCAAAACACAAGAAACTCAATGCAATTCAGGACAAAATAGTCCAATTAATTGGTGATACATCCACTGCCCTAAACATTTTCCACCACTGGCACTGCATGTCTGCAGTGTGAGCTGTCTAGTGGATGTACTGCAATGAATTGCCAAGGCTTCTTCAACAGCCTTCGCAAACCCATGATCTTCAATACCTAGGACAGCAAGAGCTTGGGAAAACAATCACCCTCAAGTTCAAGTCATTATGGTTTGGACATCCATCGTCGGTCCTTCACTGTCATTGGATTAAATTCCTGTAACTTCCTACCTAACAGAACTGTGGGAATACTTTCACAACATGGACTACACCAGTTAAAAAGAAGGTTCAACACAGCATTTTCATGTATGCTGGCATTGCTAGCGATGTCTGTATTCTAAGAATGAACATTTTAAAACATCATAGCATTCTGAGCATTCTAATTCTGCAATTTTATCCAGATGTCTACCTTGTGTCTTCAATTTTTCTGAGTCTGGACTGCTATGTCTCCAGAATTATTATTGTGCAAGCTATCAATGGAAGAGCTTCAGCCACAATGGCGAGTACTCTGAATTCCTTTCCTAAACACTTCCACCTCACTGCAGTCTTCCTAAACTGTTTCACATCATCGCATCCTTCTTAATCACTTCCATCTCATTACATCCTTCCTAAACTCTTCAACCACATGTCTTCCAAATGTCTTGCACATCACAATATCCTTTACAAACTCTTTCACCTCAGTCCAGTCTTCCTAAACTCTCCTACATCACTAAACCTTTCCTAAACTCTATTACTCCACATTCTTCTGAAAACTTTCCACCTCATACATTCTTCCATCCTACTGTATTCTTCCTGAACTCTTCCACATCACTACATCAGAGGCCATAATTCCCTTTTCAACCAAGTAGAGGGAAAAATGGTCACAGTGATACCTACTGAATCACAGACCAGCGTATGTTAATACCTGTAGCAGAAGGAAGTCGAAGAGTAGAGACAAGGCAAGAGAAAAAGGTATTAATACGGGAAATGATAAACAAACCATGACAGGAAGGGGCAGAGAGTTCAAATCTAAATGTAAGTCAGCATATAAGGCTACAGGTAATAATTAAATTAAAAATTAAAACAATTAAAATAATAGACGGACAAAACTAAAGACTCTTTACCTGAATGCACATAGTATTCAAAACAAAACAGATGAACTGATAGTGCAAATAGAAATAAATAATTACGATCCAATAGCCATCACAGAGACATGATGACCTAAACTGGGACCTGAATATTGAAGGGTATATGACATTTAGGAAGGGCAGGAAGCTAGGAAAAGGTGGAAGGCTGGCTCTGTTGCTTAATGATCTTATTAGCACAATAGAGAGGGATGACCTAAGTTCAGACGTTTGGGTAGAGATGAGAAATGATAAAGGCAAGAAGTCACTTGTGGGAGTGGTGTACAGGCTGCCTAACAATAACCATATGGTAGGATGGGTATAAAGGAAGAAATAATGGGAACTTGTCAGAAAGGTACGGCAATAATTATGGGGGAATTTAATTTACATATAGATGGGAAAAATCAGATGGGCAAAGGTAGCTGAGATGAGGAATTCATAGAATGTTTTCAGTATAGTTTCTTAGAACAGCACATTCTGGCACCAACCAAAGAGTAGGCAATAGGTGTCATTAATGACCTCATAGTTAAGGTGTCCCTAGGTAGCAGCAATCATGATAGAATTTTATATTCAGTTTGAGAGAGAGAGAAGAGTAGGTCTAAGACTTAGACTTAAATAAGGGCAATGAGGGCATGAAAGCAAAGTGATCTGGCAAACGAGGTTAAAGGAGAAGCCAATAGAAATGCAGTGGTAGACATTTCAGAGGCTATTTCAGCATGCACAAAACAGATATATTCCAACGAGAAAGAAAAATTCCAAGAGGAGGACCCACCATCCGTGGTTAACTAAAAAAGTTAAAGATAGTATCAAACTTAAAGAAAAAGCATATAATCGTGCAAAGGTGGGCGGCAGGTCAGAATATTGGACAGAGTATAAAAATCAACAAAGAATGACTAAAATATTGATAAGAAAGGAAAAATTAGAGCATGAGTGTAAGCTAGCTAGAGGTATGAAGACAAATAGTAAGAGTTTCTATAGATATTTTAAAAAGAAACAATTTAACAAAGTGAGCATTAGTCCTATGGAAAATGAGCCTGGGGAATTAATAATGGAAAATAAGGAGATGGCAGATGAATTGAACAGGTATTTTGTATTGGAAACAGTTCAGAGATGGTTTACTAGGCTAATACCTAGAATGGGCGGTTTGTCTTAAGAGGAAAGGTTAGACAAGCTAGGCTTGTGTTCATTGGAGTTTAGAAGACTAAGAGGCGACTTGACTGAAACCTTTAAGATCCTGAGGGGTCTTCACAGGGCAGACGTGAAGAGGATGTTCCCTCGTGTTAGAGAATCTAGAACTTGGGGTTACTGTTTTAAAAATAAAAGGCCGCCCATTTAAGACGGAGATGAGGAGAATTCTTTTCTCTCAGAGGATCGTGAGCCTTTGGAGCTCTCTTCCTCAAAAGACGGTGGAAGTGGAGTCTTTGAATATTATTAAGGCAGAGGTAAATGCATTCTTGATAAGAAAGGGAGTGAAAGGTTGTCGGGAGTAGGCAGGAATGTGATGTTGATGTTACAATCCATTCAGCCATGATCTTATTCAATGACAGAGCTGGTTGGAAGGACCAAGTGGCCTACACTTTGTATGTTTGCATGAAAGAAATATAGCATAAAATGGAAAATTTAGAGGAGCTTAACAAGCACAATACATAGTCAAGGATATTTTATTCAGTCATGGGATGTGGGCTTTGTGGCTGAGCCAGCATTTATTGCCCATCCCTAACTGCCCTTGAGAAGGTGGTGTAGGTACACCCACAGTGCTGTTAGGAAGGGAGTTCCAGGATTTCGACCCAGCGGCAGTGAAGGAATGGCGATATATTTCCAAGTCAGGGTGGTGAGTGACTTGGAGGGAAACTTCCAGGTGGTGGTGTTCCCATCTATCTGCTGCCCTTGTCCTTCTACATGGTAGTGGTTGTGGGTTTGGAAGGTGCTGTCTAAGGAGGCTTGGTGAATTCCTGCAGTGCATCTTGAACATGGTACACAATGCTGTTACTGTGCGTCGGTGATGGAGAGAGCAAATGTTTGTGGAAGTGGTGCCAGTCAAGCGGGCCGCTTTGTCCTGGATGGTGTGAAGCTTCTTGAGTGTTGTGGGACTGCACTCATCCAGGCAAGTGGGGGGGGGCGGGGGGGGTGGTATTCCATCACACTCCTGACTTGTACCTTGCAGATTGTGGACAGGCATTGGGGAGCCAGGAGGTGAATTACTCATCACAGGATTCCTAGCCTCTGACCTCTCTTGTAGCCAGGGTATTTATATGGCTAGCCCAGTTCATTTTCTCTTCAATGGTAACCCCCAGGGTGTTGATAGTGCGGGATTCAGTGATGGTAATGCCATTGAATGTCAAACGATGATGGTTAGATTCTCTCTTGTTGGAGATAGTCATTGCCTTGCACTTGTGTGGCACAAATGTTACTTGCCACTTATCAGCCCAAGCCTGGACATTGTCCAGGTCCTGCTGCATTTGGACATGGACTGCTTCAGTATCTGAGGAGTCACGAATGGTGCTGAACATTGTGCAATCATCAGCGAACGTCACCACTTCTGACCTTATGATGGAAGGAAGGCCATTGATGAAGCAGCTGAAGATGGTTAGGCCGAGGACTCTACCGTGAGGAACTCCTGCAGCCATGTCCTGGAACTGAGGTGACTGACCTCCAACAACCACAACCATCTTCCTTTGTTCTAGGTATGACTCAAACCAGTGGAGAGTTTCCCCTGATTCCCATTGACTCCAGTTTTGCTCAGGCTCCTTGGTGCCAAGCTCGGTCAAATGTGGGCTGATGTCAAGGGCAGTCACTCTCACCTCATCCTGGGAGTTCAGCTCTTTTGTCTATGTTTGAACCAAGGCTGTAATGAGGTTGATAAGTTGCCACATAAAAGATTATTGCACAAGATAATAGCATAGATTGAGGATTGGTTAAAACAAAGAAGACAGAGTTGGGTTTAATGGGTCTTTTTCAGGTTGGAAAGACGTTACTAGTGGAGTGCCACAATGATCAGTCCTAGGGCCTCAATTATTTACTATATATATTAATGGCTTGTAGGAGAGGGCAGAGTGCGCAGGGAGGCATCACTAAATTTTGGATCTGGGCTGGTGGATGACCTTGCAGACATCTCCCTGATTTTGGTCTGCCATTATGGATGTCCCTGCACCTTTTAAATATGGCGCCCGGATATGATGGCAGGATGCATGCCAACAAGTCCGCCCCGCCACAGGAGATGGCGTGAAACCCCCGGATGCATAATTAATTACTTCGTGGCCAAGAGATATGGTGTGGTTTCCCGTCAGCCTCTGCATTGGGAAACATTCCCCGTCCCACTGCCACAGGACTTAGTCCCAGATGGGAGAATTCCGCACAGAGTTACACAATTTTGAGTGCCAGGTTTTGGCACCTCCAAAACAGCACAAGATCAGGTCAGGACAAGGATAGGATCTGGCACCTGCTTTGCTGATGATGAAAATTCCCTGGAAAATATTATCAATGTAAACTTAAGCAGAAAAAAATGAACTGGTATTTGATGAAACAGAATTTTTTTTTACTGTATTTTTGTAATAACCAAAGAAACCAAACTGTCTGGTTTATAAGTTCTTGGGTGTTAAGCTAATCTTTTTCACACCTACAGTTTTCACAGCCGTAATTTACTCTTTTTTTTATTTTTCTCCAGAGGTAATTAATTTGGAACTAGGAGATCAAGGAATTTCTGACCATTCACAGCCTGACCCCGGCTCTGAGAGGTTAATTTATTTCTATTGTGTCAATTTTATGGTTTCTCTCAGTTCTTTTCATGCATACAATTAACTTGACCGCCGCTTGTTGTTTTCAAATGTTGTTTTCAAATTGCCAGGTTAATAGATTCCATGAGTAATCTCCACACTCACCAAATACGTTTCTGTCATGTAAAGGGGAAATTAAATTTTGTCCATTTCACAAGGCATGAAGTCTGAATTTAGACTGTATCAGTTTTTGCTTTGTTAAAGTGCCTTTGCTTTCTAAGTATTGTAGTTTCTGTTTAATTTCTTTCTGAAGATTAGCTTCTTCCTTGTTTCTGCTGTTACTGCCACTTAAACATTATAAATTAATCTCATCCAAAAAAATGAGAAACACTCCATTTATAGCGCAGGCCATTTTCAGCTCCGCATTACCTTCAAGAGGGAATGCTGCAACCTTGATTATTGTGGTGCACATCCAGGGACATAGAATAACGCTCCACAAGGTGGTCTTGCCCCCTCACTCTCGAGGCATAACACTCCTGGCAGCCACTATAAATGGTTTTTAACTTTGCATGGAACTATAGGCGCCATTATGCAGTGGCTGCAGGCAGAATGAGTTCTGTGCTCAAACACGCGTCTAAAGTTGGTATTAAAGCAAAGTATTGCCAATGATTGGAATCTGAAATACAAACAAAAAACACTCAGCAGTCCTGGCAGCCTCTGTGCAGAGAGAAAGCTGCTAAATTGATCCAAGCCAGATGATGAAGTACAGAAACAAGACACAAATGTTTTCTTTGTTACTAGATTTATTCATTACAGGTCTCTACCTCCAAACTACCAACCCAGTGCCTAACTGATTCTCTTTGTATATGCTCTCAGTCCTCAATCAAACAATGTGTATCTTTAACAACATAATCAGCCAACTACTGGCAAACTGAGTTAAGTTTCAGGCCTGAGACCTTTCATCAAAACTGGGAAAAGAAATGTAGGGTTGAATTTTATATAAAGGCTGTATGTTCCACCGGCAGCAATGGAAGCCAGTGCCATGTCCATTCTGGCATCAAGCGGCCAGCTGAGTCTGAATTAGGATTACAGTGCAAGTAAATGAAGGTGCGGTAAAAAAGATTGGTGAGTTGCAGGTGCAGATAGCCACATGGAAATATGACGTTGTGGTGATAACAAAGACATGGCACAAAGAAGGGCAGGACTGGATATTAAATATTCCTGGATTCCAGGTGGTCAGGAAAGATAGGAAAGGAGGAGGGTTGAAAGTGTTGATTAAGGAGAACATTGCGGTGCTGGAGAGAGAGAGGGGATGTCCCAGAGGGGTCAAGGACAGAATCTACTTGGCTAGAGCTAAGGAACCAAAAAAAGAGTAATTAAATTGCTCAGTGCAATCTATCGGCCCCCCAAGCAGTGAGAAAGATGGAGAGGAAAAGATTTATAAGAAAATTACAGGGAAGTGCAAGTATTATAGAGTAGTAATAATGAGGGACTTTAACTATCCAAGTATGTCCTGGGATAGTAGGGTGTAAAGGGCAGGAGGGTTAAGAGTTCCTAGAGTATGTTCAGGAGAATTTTTTACAGCAGTGTCTTTCCAGTCCAATGAAAAAGGAGGCACTGCTAGACCTAGTTCTTGGTAATGAGGTGGGCTAAGTGGATTCAGTGACAATAGGGGAACATTTAGAGGACAGTGATCATTGTATCATAAGGTTTAGAATGGCTATGGAAAAGCAGAAGGAGAAATCTAGAGTAAGAATGATTAAGTGGGGGAAAGCAAACTTCAAAGGGGTAAGAATGGACCTGGCCCAGGTAAATTGGAATCAGAGATTAGCAGGAAATACTGTACGTGAACAATAGACTGCCTTTATAAAAGACATAGGGCAGGGTTTTTAGGTCAGCGGGTGGGCACAATCGGCAGGCCTGGGAGCAGCAGGGGAACAGACTGCTGCCTGCGATTGGCCCCTGACCTTGATTTCATGTGGCTGGCTAATTAATGGCCAATCAGCGTGAAGCGCGCGCTGAAATGTTCAGCGCTGCTGGGGTGTGGGTGGGAGGAGGGTGAGCGCTGATGTAAGCGTGGGTGTGGGGGAGCATAGAATGAAAGCTCCCTGAAGGCAGAGAGCTGCCTCAGGAAGCTGAAGAATTTAAAACCTAGAATTAAAGATTTTAAAAGCCGGGAAAAAATGTCCACGCATCAGAATCAGTCACCCGAACATATACATGATGAAAATTCTGTCCATACACTTTTAAAAAATTTAATAAGGCTCTTGGGTGAGGTTTCATCAAAAATGCAAAGTCCGCCTGGCGGATTCATCCGTCCGCCAACTGTAAGATTGGCAGGACCATGGAAGATCGGGGACAATTGGAACTTTAATGGGCTTAATTGCCCCCTTAATTGTCGGCAGACAGGCTTCTGACTTTTGTGCGTGCCTGCCGACTGTAGTATCGCGTGAGAGCAGGATGACGTCGGGACGCTCGCCCGACATCATCATACGCTATTTTACGCTCAAGCGGGTCGGGCGCGCACCCGCAAGCTGACCTAAAAATTCTGCCCTGTGTTTCCAATAATCAGTATGCTGTTGGAGGGAATAATCACTTAGCTACCTGGGCATTCTGAAGACTTTACCCTATACATGGTATAATAGGAGTGAAACCAACCGTAGAATTCATTTCCAGGACTAATGGATCATTCTTTACTGCCTGCATTGTTAAATTTGAAATTAATGTTGTACTACGTGGAGCCCTGAAATGACTTTGTGTCTGGTATTTTGCCTGGAGGCTGTCTTTGTCCTTTAAAAGGACCCTTTGAGTCCACCTACCTATTAGCTCAAACAAATACAGTCTCTTCATGCATGACTAAATACAAATCTCATCCTATGTCCATAATTGTTTTAGTAGATTTAATGTAATTTGTTATCTGTGTATTTTACACATTTTGTTTCCCAGCAGTCTTGTGATCTGTTGAGCTGGCTACAATTCCTTTTTGTTCCTGATTTCCTCTCCTCCTCTAATTGTTGTTGGAGTGCCACTTCAAGGTTATATTATAAATCACCTAAGTATTCCTCAATTATGTACAGTCTGAGATAACAAGTGTACTCCATGTTGTCCACCTGTGCGAGCATCACAACTGAGCCTGATCCTAGCCACATGTATGCACTTAACCTGCACAGATTACCAGAAACCATTTGGGGGTGGGAATGCTGGTGAATTTCCCTCAAGCATAGGACACTGAGGCATATTGTAGACACCCCCTGCCTTAGTTGAAATCAGCTAACCCATTAATGCGTTTATGCATGATGAGATGGAACAGATTGGTAGTACGGTCACAAATTTACACTATATCTTATACTACACTTGGTGTGAGCTGCGAAAATTCCTTTTTTTTATTTGATCCTTTTGTGCCACTATATTGCCTCAATAGATGGCCGCACCATAAACTATACCTGCTTGAAAAATGCGTTCATACTGTCAACTCGCTTCAGCAGAAGCAGTTTGGCAGCACAATTAATTATGCTGCCACCATGTAGTATATCCCTCTGACCACTTACTGTCTGAAAGCGAGGAGTTTGTTCTAGCACATGGCTTTAAGTTTGATGTGCCTTTGCCCCACAGCAAACTGGAAGAGGTATTTACTGAGTTTGAAATCCTCTACTCCCAGCTACCCCACAAACCTGCATCCACTAAAGATGCTGAATCCTTCAAAGTGCGCCTAGCTGATCTAGCATGCACATATTGTGGGATTCCAAACGACTTGGCCGATTTTTCACACACAATGCAAACATCTGGTAGCCTTGCAAGGTCAACCCAGGCATACATACCTGTAAACCCGGCAAAGGGACTGGAATAGTTATCCTCAACAAGTGCAAATATATCAACAAAATGCATGCCATTCTTAATGATGGGTCCAAACTCGCATCCACTGGACCTGCCACTAAGCATGGCTGGACAACTCTGCTCGAAAGCAAGTTACAAGAACAATTGTCGGACTTGTGTAAAAGTAACAAGCTGCCAGGTGGGCATATGATAGGATTCTTCCTCATGGCTCACTGCATCCATGTATGGTATGGGCTGCCCAAGATGCACAAAAGTGATGTCCCTTTACGCCCTATCTTATCTATGACTGGTTCTGCACAACACGAATTGGCCAAATAGTTGGCCAAGTTTCTGCAACTAGTTCTGAGCAGGTTCTCCACATACAAAGGTGAAGAAATCCTTGACATGTGAAGACCATATAAGACTTGCACATCGATAGCAATGCTGTGTCCATGTGCTCATTTGACATTACTATATTCATCAATGTACCGCTCAAGGAAGCCAAAGACATTTGCACAGTGTCACTATATCATGGCGATCTAGATGCACCACCATTGTCTGGATCTGTATTTAGTAAACTCATGAATTGAGCAACTTGTGCATTTGAGTTCAGTTATAACGACACCATGTATGCCCAAAAAGATGGTGTTGCCATGTGATCTCCTGTAGGCCCAGCTCTCGCAAACATCTTTGTTGGTTTCCATGGAAACGCATCTTCAGTGGAATGACACCTAACCTCCTACCACTTGCATATTTCTGATACGTAGATGATATGTTTGCCAAATCTGAATCCGCAGCTGCATGTAATAACTTCCTTACACACTTTAATGGGCTTCATCCTGCGCTCAGATTCACCTTTGAAACGGAGCCATCAAACAAACTCCATTTCCTCGATATGCTTGTTGAGAAATCTGTCAATTGGTTCTCTAGTACTGTCTACCACAAGCAGACCTTCGCTGGTCAATATAATCATTGGGATTCCTAGAGTTCCATGTGCTATATTGGCTACCTCGTAAATAGGGCACAAGCCATTTGCTGACCATGCAAGCTTGATACTGAAATACGGCACATCAAAGCCATCCTGCATGACATTGGCTACTTTGATCAGATCATCGCTCGCTGTACATCATGCATTCTCATGAATGGGCCTAAGGCCATCACTTTTAGACCTGAAAGGTGCCCAGTCTATCTCAGATTACCCTGGAAAGGTAAGATGTCTCAAACATTTGAGCAACAGGTGAAGCTAGCTGTTGTACGCTGTTACTATGAAGTAGCAACATGACTGGTATTCTCCACTAACAGGGTGCTACCATCAAGCCAACGAGATGTTGTGCCTATTGCAAAAATGAGCAATGTGGTATATGAATTTCAGCGCCGGTGTGATGCCAGGTATATAGGCTGCAAGTTCCAACCACTGGCAGATCGTATCAAACAGCGTGTCCCTTCAGTTGTTCGCAACAGGCAAAATACCAACCAACAAACCAACCAATGGCCAACCAGCTTGTGCTTGCAAAACTCAAAACATAGTGTGATTCCACAATTGGACAACACTTGCTAAACAATCCTGTTTGTACAACGAATTACACTGAAAACCAATTTAAGATTGTCAGCTGGGCTCGCAGTGTGGCTCACTGACACATGCTAGAGGCCACACATTTTCACACACAGGGCCCTGTCATTTGCAGGAAGAAGTAACATGCGCAGACATTGTGCCTTTTTCAACTAAACAAAGCTTGGGGAACAGTCCTTCCCTGGTTTATTCCCCAGGGCAATGCCTTGACCAATCAGAGTCGGCCTGCCCAGTTTGAATTTAAACAAAGCTGGCCTGTTAACTGTTGCATGCTGCATTCTCCCTGACAACGCCTCCACCAATCAGATTCCACTTGCCAACCAATCAGCACTCTCTTCTCATGTAGTATAAATTGTTGTTCCTCGTTTACTGTTGGCAATTTCTTGCGAGCTGTCCTGATGAGCGCAAGATGAAAAGCGTTGATAACGAGCCTCTTTTTCCAGCAATACTCAAATTCATTAATGCCATTTTTAAAGAGGATAAGTGCTTTCTTGCATATAATTTACTTCTCAAATCAATTGAGTACATAAACATTGAATGTCACAGATTTATTAAGTATACAGTAATTAAACATACTTTTCTAAAGCAGCACTTCTGACAAAACCTTATGGGTTTTGCCACAGGATTAAATGTGTTACAGTTTTGAGCTTAGTGTCTCAGGCCTTCATGAATGCTAAATATCTGTTTCAACACAATTTTAAATAACTTCTTCTCACCCCTTCTACACGACAATACATACATTTTTGCAATATATAAAACAATTCTGAGGTCAATTTTAATGAGTTTGCTCATTATCAATAACTTTAGTTTTAACAAGTTCCTTTTGACAGAGTGGTCCAACTTCCCTACTTTGTTACGTTATTGATAGTTTCATCCTTATTGTAATTCTACCATTTGAAACTTTTAATTCTAAGTCTGTACAAATATCCTTTTCCAAAAGTAGATGATGTAGGTGTTTCCTTCTGCTGAACTTGTTAGTAATCAAGCAATGTTCCCTGGAGTCTATGGATTGTATGCTTTGTAATGTCTTTTAATTAGGTATAGAACTGACCATTCTTTTAAGGTCAGTCTTAATTTAACAGCTCGGATGTCACTGCATCTAAATTGACAGATATTTCCCAGCTTAACAGGCAAAAGCTAAAGGCTACAATTACATAGGAAATAGGAGCAGGAGTAGGCCATTTGGTCCCTCGAGTCTTCTCTGCCATTCAACTAGAATATGGCTGATCTTCTAGCTCAATACCTTCTTCCTGTGTTATTCACATATCCCTGATATCTTTAATGCCTAGAAATCTATTGATCTCTGTCTTGAATATACTCAATGACTGAGCCTCCGCAGTCCCCTGGGGTAGAGAATTCCAAGGATTCACCACCCTCTGAGTGAAGAAATTCCTCCTCAACGCAGTTCTAAACACCTCTTATTCGGCACTGTGTCTCCCGGTTCTAGGCATCTAGCAAGGAGAAGCATCCTTCTTGCATCTACCCTGTCAAGCCCTGTAGGAATTTTGTATGCTTCCATGAGACAATGAGGTATGAGAGAGATTACTACAATATAAAGAGAGATCAACAGCAGTACAACATTAGCAGATCTCAGGACAGATTAACCCTTTCCTTGCATCATTGAAATGAAAGATGCTGTATGCATTTTCTTTCCTGCACCTAGGGTAAGAATACTGCAAAATCAGTCACAGCACTGGCCAAGTGTAAGGCAACACTCTCTCTGCCTTGCTATGTTCCAAGAACTCGGAAGGGAATCTACTTCAATGCATTGCTCACTCAACAGCACATCCATCCTTAGTGCTCCCTCTGTATGTGTCTACTAATTTAATTACATTTCATTCAGGTCTTCATATCATATCATATCTTAGAAAACATTTCAATTTTTTCCACTTTCCTCTACTCCTTTCCCTGGCACTGAAAGGGTGGTGTAAAGCCACACAGGTTTTCGAGGTTCAATATGACGTTTGTGCTGAATGAAATCATAATTAATACCATTTTAATGGGAGCTTTGTACCAGTGGCCCATGGTTATGAAGTGGGCTGGTGCTGCACAAACTAACCTGTTGATAACTGTAGGCGAAATTCCCCAAGAATTGCCTTAAATGAGTCCTCAGAATGGATTCAGTAGTCAGGCAAAACATTGGAAAGCCGCAATAATTTTGATTAACTCAAAGGGTTTAAGTGAAATTATGCAAACTGAGGAAGCATTACCTATCAAGGCCATAAACCCATTAGGAAATATTAATATGCCACCTCCTATCTGAAAGACTGCAAATCTCTTAGTTAAAAGAGAGCTGAAAAATTAAAGGAGTGAAGTTGTCACCCAACCTGCTTAGGTTCTGATGCAACATTCATCTGAGATAATCAGGGATAAAAAATATGGATATTTCAATTAATTGACACCAGAAGGGGTAAACTCTTCTAACACGGGAATACACGATGAATGGTAGGACCCTGGGAAGCACCGATGATCAGAGGGACCTTGGTGTGCATGTCCACTGGTCCCTTAAGGTAGCAGGACAGGTAGATAAGGTGGTTAAGAAGACATATGGGATACTTGCCTTTATTAGCTGAGGCATAGAATATAAGAGCAGGGAAGTTATGCTGGAACTGTATAAAACGCTGGTTAGGCCACAGCTAGAGATTTGCGTGCAGTTCTGGAATCCGCATTATAGGATTGCACTAGAGAGACTGCAGAGGAGAGTTACCAGGACGTTGCCTGGGCTGGAGAGTTTTAGTTATGAATAGAGATTCGATAGACTGGGGTTATTTTCCCTGGAGCAGAGGAGATTGAGGGGGGACATGATTGAGGTGTATAAAATTATGAGGGGCATAGATAGGGAAGACAGAAAGGAACTTTTCCCCTTGGTGGAGGGATCAATAACCAGAGGGCATAGATTTAAGGTAAGGGGCAGGAGGTTTAGCGGTGATATGAGGAAGAATTTTTTCATGCAGAGGGTGGTGGGAATCTGGAATTCACTGCCCGAAAGGATGGCAGAGGCAGAAACCCCTTAGCATTTAAAATGTATTTGGATGTGCACTTGCAATGCCATGGGCCTAGTCCTGGAAAATGGGATTAGAATTGTTAGGTACTTGTTTGATTGGTGCAGACTCGATGGGCCGAAGGGCCTTTTTCTGTGCTGTAGACTTCTATGACCCTATGACTCTATGACATGTCAGTAAGATTTAGCAATTAAATCAAGATTTCTTTAAAAATCAAAGGTATATAAATTGTAGGGTTTTTTTTATTCATTCATGGAATGTGAGCATTGCTAGCTGGGCCAACATTTATTCCCTATCCCTAATTGCTCTTGAAGAGGTAGTGGTGAGCTGCCTCCTTGGGCTGTTGCTGTCGATGTGGTGCAGGTGCACCCACAGTGCTGTTAGGGAGGGAGTTCCAGGATTTTGACCCAACAAAGGTGAAGGAATGATGATATATTTCCAGGTCAGGATGGCTTGGAGGGGAACTTCGAGGTGGTGGTGTTCCCATGTGACTCCAGATCCGCAGTAAAGTGGTTGATTCTTAAATGCCCCCTGAAATGGCCTAGCAAGATACTCAGTTGTATCAAACTGCTACAAATTCAATGAAAAGGAATGAAACTGGACAGACAACCCAGCATCGACCTAGGCACCGGAAATGACAATGGCAAACCCAGCCCTGTCCACCCTGCAAAGTCCTCCTTACAAACATCTGGGGGCTTCTTCCAAAATCGGGAGAGCTTTCTCACAGACGAGTCAAACAACAGCCTGACATAGTCATCCTCTTGGAATCATATCTTACGGGTCATCTCCCAGACACCACTATCACCACCCCTTGTTACACCCTGTCCCACTGGCAGGACAGACCCAGCAGGGGTGGCGGCACAGTGGTATATATTTGGGAGGGAATTGCCCTGGGAGTCCTCAACATCGACTCTGGACCCCATGAAGTCTCATGGCATCAGGTCAAACATGGGCAAGGAAAGCTCCTGCTGATTATGACATACTGCACACACACACACACACACCCCAACTCTGCCACCTCACACTCCCCTCAGCTAATGAAACAGTACTCCTCCATGTTGAAAACAACTTGGAGGATGCACTGAGGGTGGCAAGGGCACAGAATAGGCTCAGGGCAGCAGAATTCAATGTCCATCACCAAGAGTGGCTTGGTAGTACCGCTACAGACCGAGCTGGTCGAGTCCTAAAGGACATAGCTGCTAGGCTGGGTCTGCAGCAGGTGGTGAATGAATCAATAAAAGGAGAAACATACTTGAGCGCATCCTCACTAACCTGCCTGCCGCAGATGCATCTGTCCATGACAGTATCAGTAGGAGTGACCACTGCACAGTCATTGTGGAGACGAAGCCCCGTCTTCATACTGTGGATACCCTCCATTGTGTTGTGTGGCACTACCACCGTGAAAGATGGAATAGATTTTGGACAGATCTAGCAATTCAAGACTGGGCATCCATGAGGTGCTGTGGTCCATCAGCAGCTGCAGAATTGTACTCAAACACAATCTGTAACCTCATGGCCTGGCACATCCCCCCCTCTACCATTACCACCAAGCCAGGGGATAAACCCTGGTTCAATAAAGGGTGCAGGAAAGCATGCCAGGAGCAGCATTAGGCATAACCTAAAAATGAAACTTTAACCTGGTGAGGATACAACACAGGACTACTGGCATGCCAAACAGCATAAGCTGCAAGTGATAAACAGAGCTAAGTGATTCCATAACCAATGGATCAGATCTAAGGTTTGCAGTCCTGCCACATCCAGCCATGAATGGTGGTGGACAATTAAATAAGTCACTGGAGGAGGAGGATCTACAAATATCCCCATCCTCAATGATGGAGGAGCCCAGCACATCAGTGCGAAAGATAAGGCTGAATCCTTCGCAACAATCTTCGGCCAGAAGTGTCGCGTGGATGATCCACCTCGGCCGCCTTCAGAGATCGCCACAATCACAGATGCCAGTCTTCAGCCAATTTGATTCACTCCATGTGATATCAAGAAATGGCTGAAGGCACTGGATACTGCAAAGGCTATGGGCCCTGACAATATTCTATCAATAACATTGAAGACACGTGCTGCAAAGCGTGCCGCGCACCTCACCAAGTTTTTCCAGTACATCTACAACACTGCCATCTACCCAGAAATGTGGAAAACGGCCCAGCTATGTCCTGTACTCAAAGTAGGACAAATTGAACCTGGCCAAATACCGCCCTATCAGAATTCTCTCGAGATCATCAGTAAATTAATGGAAGGGGTCATGACAGTGCTATCAAAATGAATTTGCTTAGCAATAACCTGCTGACGCTCAGTTTTGGTTCCGCCCAGGTCACTCAGCTCCTGGTCTCTTTACAGCCTTGGTTCAAACATGGACACAAGAGCCAAACTCTAGAGGTGAGGTGAGTGTAACTGCCCTTGACATCGAGGCAGCATTTGACCGAGTGTGGCATCAAGGAGACTGAGCAAAACTGGAGTCAATGGGAATCAGGGGGAAAACTCTCCACTAGTTGGAGCCAAACCTACCACAAAGGAAGGTGGTTGTGGTTGTTGGAGGTCAATCATCTCAGTTCCAGGACATCACTGCAGGAGTTCCTCAGGGTAGTGTCCTAGGCACAACCATCTTCAGCTGCTTCATCAACCTTCCTTCCATCATAAGGTTAGAAGTTGGGATGTTCGCTGAAGTCCATGTCCAAATGTAGTTCATGTCCAAAGGTAGCAAGACCTGGACAATATCCAGGTTTGGATTGACAAGTGGCAAGTAACGTTCGCACCACACATGTGCCAGGCAATGACAATCTCCAACAAGAGAGAATCTAACCACTGTCCGTTGACATTCAATGGTATTACTATTGCTGAATCCCCCACTATCAACATCCTGAAGGTTACTATTGACCATAAGCTGACATGGACTAGCCATATAAATACTGTGGCTTCAAACACAGGTCAGAGGCTAGGAATCCTGCAGTAAATAACTCACGTCCTGACTCCCCAAAGCCTGTCCACCATTGACCTCCAAGTGCCACCACCATCTTCCTTTGCACTAGGTATGACTCCAACCAGCGGAGACTTTCCCCCGATTCCCATTGACTCCAGTTTTGCTTGGGCTCTTTGATGCCACACTCGATCAAACGCTGCCTTGATGTCAAGGGCAGTCACTCTCACCCCACCTCGGGAGTTCAGATCTTTTGTCCATGTTTGAACCAAGGCTGTAATGAGGTAAGAAGCTGAGTGATCCTGGCGGAGCCCAAACTGGGCGTCAGTGAGCAGGTTATTGCTAAGCAAGTGCTGCTTGATCACATTGTTGATGACCCCTTCCACCACTTTACTGATGATGGCGAGTCGACTGATGGGGCCAGGTTGGATTTCTCCCGCTTTTTATGTACAGGACATACCTGGGCAATTTTCCACATAGCTGGCTAGATGCCAGTGTTGTAACTCTTTCGAGTTATCAACAGATCGCATGTAACTCTTTCGAGTACATTCACAGTTCTTGGTTTCCGGGAGTGGGACATGAGCCCACAACCTTATGATTCAAAGGCGAGGGTGCTATGAACTGAGCCACAGCTGACACCTCATGCCAGTGTTGTAGCTGTACTAGAACAGCTTGGCTAGGGTCGTGGCAAGTTCTGGAGCACAAGTCTTCAGTACTTGATATAGACCAGATATAGACAGATATCCGTGAGACACTTAGATGTACAAGATTCCCTAAGATCAAGGGAGCTAAAAATTAAGCCGGATAGCCCAGAAACGTGCAGCAGTGTGGAAGATAGGAGGAATGGATGGCACCACTAAAGACAGTGGTCTATCAGCGACATCTCAGAACTTTAGCACATTTATCCCATAGCACGGCAAGTCAACCAGTTTAGCTAGGTAAACTCATGAGGTCATCTATATTCTGGAAACGTGGCTAACTATGAGCACGTAGACTTTATCCAATAAGCTGGCTATCTAATGGTATTAACTTGTCAGATATCTAAGGAATCCAATTCTAAATTAATCTCATCAGTTTAGATTACTCTCAGATACTGATCTCAGCTGTAAATTTATAATCAGCAAGCCAGTTAATGTTAAACTACAATGCCACAATGTAACCTCTTATTCATTGTGACAATTTATTTTGTCAATTTGATGGCGTTAAACTAATTTTCATAAATTAAAACCAAAGGGTCATAGGCTTGTGGAGTAAGTTGGCAGTGAAGTACAATGGTATAGACAGTCCAAATGCATTCAAGAGATCAAGCAAGTTGCTGACGAGAGAGACAGATTAAGGGATACAAGGAGTATTGTTTTGAATTTGTACTCATAGTGAGGGGCCTCGTCCAGCAAGAGTACAAATTAAGAATTCAGCTGTTTCCGAATGCCCCCAAATGATATTCCAGTTATTAAAATTGATCCAGCAACATGGGAAGACCTTTCAGTTAGACTATCAGCCTGTACTTGTTCCCAAAAATCCTTATGTTGTTATGTTTTAACATAACACTTTTTTTGCAGCGACATTAACATTTGTTAATTTGGTAAACTGATAAATTAACCTCATCACAGGCTTTGTAAAAATAGTTTTCTGTACACAGGTTCCTGGCAGTTCAGCAGATTTTAAATGTTAATACATTCACAATCAGAAAAAAAAGGATAAGACCACAACTTTCAAGATTAACTTCATATGGTGACATTTCAGCATGTCGACAATGAGGCTTGCTAATTTCAAACCTCAAATAGAAGCTGAATGATCTTTTCTGAATCAAAGTCCACCTTATTTATGCCATCCATGCCAATATCCATTGTAGAGCCACATCCCTAACATTTGCTCATATGTCAATGTTAATTAGGGATGTCTGTCACTGTATGAATACTTTTTGTCCCAAATAGAACGCATGGCAAGTGTAGAACAAGGCTATAAAGACCAGTTTTGATATCCTGTCTGTGATGCATTAGCTGTTCTTAGTCACAGTGGCACTATCAGCAATGGGCTTTCATGTTAAGAAAGGGAAAACATTAGGCAGTTTCTCAGTTTTTAGACCATAAGACCATAAGACATAGGAGCAGAAATTAGGCCATTCGGCCCTTCGAGTCTGCTCCACCATTCCATCATGGCTGATAAGTTTCTCAAACCCATTCTCCCGCCTTCTCCCCTTAACCTTTGATCCCCTTATCAATCAAGAACCTATCTATCTCGGTCTTAAATACACTCAATGACCTGGCCTCCACAGCCTTTTGTGTCAATGAATTCCATAGATTCACCACTCTCTGGCTAAAGAAGTTTCTCTTCATCTCTGTTCTAAAAGGTCTTCCCTTTACTCTGAGGTGTGCCCTCAGGTCCTAGTCTCTCCTACTAATGGAAACATCTTCCCCACATCCACTCTATCCAGGCCTTTCAGTATTCTGTAAGTTTCAATCAGATCCCCCCTCATCCTTCTAAACTCCATCGAGTATAGACCCAGAGTCCTCAAACATTCCTCATATGTTAAGCCTTTCATTGTTGGGATCATTCTCGTGAACCTCCTCTGGACCCTCTCCAGGGCCAGCACATCCTTCCTGAGATACGGGGCCCAAAATTGCTCACAGTATTCTAAATGTGGTCTGACCAGAGCCTTATAAAGCCTCCGCAGCACATCCCTGCTTTTATATTCTAGTCCTCTCGAAATAAATGCCAACATTGTATTTGCCTTCCTAACTACCGACTCAACCTGCAAGTTAACCTTAAGAGAATCATTGACTAGGACTCCCAAGTCCCTTTGCATTCCAGACTTCTGAATTCTCTCCCCATTTAGAAAATAGTCTATGCCTCTATTCTTCCTACCAAAGTGCATGACCTCACACTTCCCCAAGTTGTATTCCATCTGCCAGTTCTTTGCCCATTCTCCTAACCTGACCAAATCCTTCTGCAGCCTCCCCGCCCCCTCAATACTACCTGTCCCTCCACCTATCTTTGTATCATCTGCAAACTTAGCCAGGATGCCCTCAGTTCCTTCAACTAGATCATTAATGTATAAAGTGAAAAGTTGTGGTCCCAACACTGACCCCTGCGGAACTCCATTAGTCACCGGCTGCCATCCTGAGAAGGACACCCTTATCCCCACTCTCTGCCTCCTGCCAGACAGCCAATCTTCTATCCATGCTAGCACCTTGTCTCTAAAACCATGGGCTCTTATCTTACTGAGCAGCCTCTTGTGTGGCACCTTGTCAAAGGCCTTCTGGAAGTCCAAGTAGATAACATCCTTTGGCTCTCCTTTGCCTAACCTACTCGTTACTTCCTCAAAGAATTCTAACATATTTGTCAGGCATGACCTCCACTCGATGAAACCATGCTGACTTTGCCCGATTTTACCATGAACTTCCAAGTATTCTGAAATCTCATCTTTAATAATGGACTCTAAAATCTTACCAACGACTGAGGTCAGGCTAATCGGCCTGTAATTTCCCGTCTTTTGCCTCACTCCTTTCTTAAACAGGGGGGTTACATTAGCGATTTTCAAGTCCTCTGGGACCCTCCCTGACTCCAGTGATTCCTGAAAGATCGCCACTAACACCTCCACTATCTCTTCAGTTATCTCCTTCTGAACTCTGGGGTGTAATCCATCTGGTCCAGGTGATTTATCCACCTTCAGACCTTTCAGTTTTCCTAGCACCTTCTCCTTGGTAATGGCCACCATGCTCACCTCTGCCCCCCGACTCTCTTAACCTTTGGGAATGTCACTCGTGTCTTCCACTGTGAAGACTGATGCAAAGTACCTATACAGTTCCTCCGCTATTTCTTTGTTCCCCACTACTACTTCTCCAGCGTCATTTTCCAGCGGCCCAATGTCCACTTTTGCCTCTCTCTTACCCTTTATATATCTAAAAAAACTCTTGCCATCTTCTTTTATATTACTGGCAAGTTTACCCTCATATTTAATCTTCTCCCTCCTTATTTCTTTTTTAGTTGTCCTCTGTTGGTCTTTGTAGGCTTCCCAATCCCCTGGTTTCCCACTGCTCTTCACCGCATTGTATGCTTTCTCTTTAGCTTCTATGCTATCCCTGACTTCCCTTGTCAGCCATGGTTGCCTCATCCTCCCTTTAGTATGCTTCTTCTTCCTAGGGATGAATTTTTGCTGTGTATCCCAAATGACTCCCAGAAACTCCTGCCATTGCTGTTCCACTGTCTTTCCTGCTAGGCTCATCTCCCAGTCAATTCTGGCCAGCTCCTCCCTCATGCCTCTGTAGTTGTTCAACTGTAATACCGTTACATGACTACAAACAATTGATTTCTTGTGGAAAGTGTGAGTATGTGAACGTTGGATGAGAACAGAACAAGGGTTCCTAACTATGGTCAAATAGCCTGTGGATGCTTGTTTCTCTTTTCATCTTTTTTACCCCTGTAAAGGGCATGATAGTAAGTGTTACTCAGAGAAAATAAAACTCTTGACTTACTGCTGGAGGTCAGTTCTGACTTTAGGGCAAAACACAACTTAGACAGCCAAAGTTTCCACTGGAAGCAGGAGGTGCCCTAACTAAAATATTAAAACAAGCATCAACTGAAATTGTCAACACTTCCAATGCCATTTTTGTGTCAATCCCCAAATTTAGCTTCCTAAAAATTCAGGATCTTGTTGACTGCATCCCTGTTGCATTATAGGATCCTGGAGGAGGAGTGTGCAACATTAGATACGATAAGCATAGGGAGAGAGGAAGTACTGGAGCGACTGACATCCTTGAAGGTGGATAAGTCACCAGGGCCGGATGACTTGTATCCCAGATTGTTAAAGGATGCCAGGGAGGAATAGTAGATGTTCTGAGGATCATCTTCCAATCCTCACAAGATACAGACGAGGCACCAGGGGATTGGAGGTCTGCAAATGTTGTACCATTATTTAAAAAGGGTGCAAGGGATAGGCTAGAAGATTATAGACCAGTCAGTCTGACTTCAGTGGTGGGCAAATTACTGGAATCAATTTTGAGAAACAGGATAAACTGTCACTTAAAAAGGCACAGATTGAATGAGGAATAGTCAGCATGGTTTAGTTAGGAGGAGATCATGTCTTACTAACACAATAGAATTTTTTGAGTAAGTAACAAGGAGGATTGATGAGGGTAGTGCAGTGGCTATTGTCTACATGGATTTTAGTAAGGCATTTGACAAGGTCCCATATGGCAGATTGGTCAGAAAGTGAGATCACATGGGATACAGGGGAAGGTGGCAAGTTGGATCTAAAATTGGCTCAGTGACAGAAAATAAAGCGTAATGGTCGATTGATGTTTTTGAAAATGGAAAACAGTTTCCAGTGGTGTTCCACAGGGCTCAATGTAGGGGCCTGTTATGACACAGCAGATGGTAAATGCTAAGCTGTTCAAATCCCAGGGGGGAACCTGAAACAACTGTCACAACTAATTTTCAATTTGCATGAATTTTGAGATACATGCCTTGAATTCAGTAGTAATAAGACCACCAAGTCTTATAGATTTTTTACAAAACTAGATTAAACATTTATTAATATAAGAAATTATTTTTTAAATACATACATAGATCTACAAATTACTACTGTGATAACTTCTAAATCCCCGAATTAATCTAACTCCCAGTTACACTTTCGTTAAGGCAAATGTAAGACACACAGATTTTAAAAGACCCAGGCAAAGAAACATGACTCCCTGAACAAGTTGAATTCAAAGTGAGTTCTCTTTGCTTCAGTCCCTGGAGACAGCAGCTTAAGGCATAGATACTGAAGGCATTTCACACTTGTATGATCTTAAAAATGCCTTCCCTTACAAACACAGCCTTCACTCCTTTAAACATATTTTCCCCTTTGAATGCAAATACCCATTGCTTCACTATGCCTTTGGATGTTATCTTCCTGATAATAAAAACCTCTCATAGCAATAAGTTTTACCAGTAATCTTTGGGAAAAATAAACACACTGTTGCTAAACTTCACCTGGCTAGGTGACACATTTCACCCCTCCTTTGAAAACAGCCCAATAACATTATCAGAATTATTATATCTTCCTGACACGGCCCTTGCTGTTTGATGTATATATTAACGATTTGGACATAAATGTGGGAAGCATGATTGGGAAATTTGCAGACGACATAAAAATTGGCTGCATAGTTGATAGTGAACAGGGTAGCTGTTGTCTCCAGAATGATATCAACGGTTTGGTTGAGCAGACAGAAAAGTGGCAAATGGAATTCAATCTGGAAAAGTGTAAGGTAATTCATTTGGGGAGGGCAAACAAAGAAAGGGAATATCAATAAATGGGAGGATATTGCGAGAGGTTAAAGAAGTGAGAGACCTTGGAGTGCAAGTCATTAAGAAGGCTAATGAAATGCTACTGTTATTACGAGAGGGATTGAACATAAATGTAAGGATATTATGCTTCAGTTATACAGGGCATTGGTGAGACCAATACTGTGTACAGTTTTGGTCTACTTATTTAAGGAAGGATGGAAATGAATTGGAGGCGGTTCAAAGGAAGTTTACTAGATTGATACCGGGAATGAGTCAGTTGTTTTATGAGGAAAGGTTGGACAGACTGGGTTTGTTTCCACTGGAGTTTAGAAGAGCGAGGGGTGATTTGATTGAAGTATACAAGATCCTGAACGGCCTTGACAAGGTGGAAGTCGAAAGGATGTTTCCTCTTGTGGATGAGTCCAGAACTAGGGGGCACTGTTTTAAAATTAAAGGTCGCCCTTTTAGGACAGAGATGAGGAGAATTTTTTTCTGAAGGTTGTACGACCTTGGAATTCTTTGCCTCAGGAGGAGTTGGAGGCGGGGTCATTGAATATGTTTAAGGCAGAGGTAGATAGGTTCTTGTTAGGCAAGGGAATCAAAGATTATCGGGGTTAGATGGGAATGTAGAAATCAAAACACAAGAAGATCAGCCATGATCTTATTAAATGGCAGAGCAGGCTTGAGGGGCTGAATGGTCTACTCCTGTTCCTATTTCTTATATTCTTCTGTTCTTATGCATGTCTACAGGTCTCTGAAGGGGGCAGGACACATGGATAAGGTGGTAAAGAAAGCATATGAAATGCTTTCCTTTAATAATAAATAAAAACAGAAAAGGCTGGATAAACTCAGCAGGTCTGACAGCATCTGTGGAGAGAGAAACAGAGTTAACGTTTCAAGTCTGTATGACCCTCAGCTCTGAAGAATTTATTTCAGATTTCCAGCATCCACAGTGTTTTGCCTTTATCTGAATGCTTTCCTTTATCGAATGAAGTATTGAATACAAAAGCAGGGATGTAATGATGGAAATGTATAAAACATTGGTTAGGCCACAGCTGGAATTTTCTGTACAGTTCTGGTCACCTCATTACAGGAAGGACATTATTGCTCTGGGGAGAGTACAGAGAAGATTTACAAGAATGTTTCCAGGGCTTGAAAATTGTAGCTATGAGGAAAGATTAGGTTGTTTTCCTTAGAACAGAGGAGGCTGAGGTGTGGCTTAATTGAGGTGTACAAAATTATGAGGGGCCTAGGTAGTAAGGACTTGTTTCCCATAGCTGAGGGATCAATTACCAGGGGGCAAAGACTTAAGGTGATTGTAGAAGGACTAGAGGGAACATGAGGAAAAACTTTTTCAAGCAGAGGGTGGTGCGTATCTGGAATTCACTGCCTAAATCAGTGGTTGAGGCTGAAACGCTCAACTCATTTAAACATCTGCATCTGAAGTGCTGTAACCTGCAGGGCTACAGGCCAGGTGCTGTAAAGTGGGATTAAAATGAGCAGCTAGTTTCTTTCTCATCCTTTTCTGACTGGCACAGACATATGGGCTGAATGGCCTCTTCTGCTCTGTAACTTTTCTATGGTTCTTATGAGTTGCTTGGACTCTCCCATCTTATTAAAGTGCAACTCATGTGAGATGACCAGCAGTAGGTCAGCAGCAACTTTCCTCATGTCTGTCATGACAGTTTTACATTCCCCTCATTCTTTGCCCCTGCACAGCATGTGAAAGGCTGGCTAATTGGTGATAAGGGCAATTCCTTACACATGTGATTTATTGCCCCTTTCCTCTTGACAGCTGAATCGTGCAACAACCAAATTCAAGGCTGAATGAGAAAACTCATCATGGAAATGGCCCTGTGGTGAGCGGGGGTGGGTGCGGGGTTGGGCCATAAAATGCAGCGAACCATTCAAAAGTCCATTGATTTCGGCGGGACTGGAAAATTCTGCTGGCGGGCACCGTAAAGTTCCGCCCAATGATTGGGGACTAACAACAAGGTTGAAAGCTAAATATTCCATGACACTTCACTTTTAGAAGAGGTAGGCAAAGTGGAAACAAAACAGAAAAGAAAGAATGCGGCCCTGATAATTAAGGAGGGAGTAAGGACAGTAGAGTGAAAGGGCAGGGAATAGGTCAGTTTGAAAGTTGTGGGGAACTCAGAATTCAGGATTCCCCACACGCTGTTTTAAATCGCAATGTAATCATAATGGCACCGATCAGATCCCCACTCCAGAGGTCAGCCTGATGGATTAGTTTGACCTCCAGTTGGGAGGGAAGCCGGAAGGTGAAGGCCCCAGGACCAGGTATGTCTGCCACTGGGGAAGGAGGGGAAAGGCAGAGGAGCAGGTACGGGATCAGGTGACTCGGGAGGGGGAGCAGGGGGCGAGAGCGATGTTTTTCAGATGGTGGGTGATGGTGGGGAGAAGGAGGTGGACGCAATTGGGGGCTAAGGATGAGGGGAGTTGATGATGGGAGGCACCTAGATCCAAGAGTAAAGGCCCTTACCTTCTGAATCCACCAATCCCTCACCTCAATGAAGCTGCTGGGTTTTAAACCCAGTTGACAATCATTAAGTACCCCACCTTTAAAAGATGCACCTCCCCTTTAAGAGCTGCAGGCTACTTTTAAGTGACCCGCAAGGTTTCCGAATCTCCCAGTGAGCTGCCTATAAGAATCATGATTAGTGCTGGCAGCTTGCCTAGTCAATGCAAATGAAACCCAGCTACCAAAATCAATCAGGTGTCCTGTGGATGTCATTGGGTGACTTCCATTACATGCCAATATTGCTCTCTCATTGTATAGATTCACAGATGAGTTCCCATGTTTGGAAATATACCTAAGGAAGGGTTGAGAAGAGAAGTTGAGAGCAAAAAAAGTTAAGAAAATAATAACTATCAGTTGATTAATTTAAGCAAATTCTCAGCATTTATCCTTGGAATATTATAGTTTGGACACAGTGCTTGCGACAATATGTGTTAAACAGTCATTAATTTCCCCCCCACCCGTTCCACTCCCTCCACTTCGCACTTCAAGAATCAGGTTTTCCAACTTAAATTTTGTCTGGTGTATAAAAGCTCAAGCAACATTTTCAATTTCTTGCTCTCCTCATAATTATTGATTGTCCATCATTAGCTGCACTTGCTATCAAAGATTTTGTGATGTTGCTAAATCTACAAGTTTCTATTATCAATGATGCTGGTCTAAGACCCATGTACTTAAAACGTAGAACTGGTAGCATGGTTTAAGCAAATGTTAAGTGTTCCCTATCTTTGGTGTTTCTTAGAGGCAGAATGAGAAACTTTGCATTCCAAGAATCTGAAATGCAGCAAAAAAAAAATTGAAAATACACAGCAGGTCAGTTGCGAATCTGAAAGAAATAGAATACAAGTTAAAATTTCAGGCCAAGACTTTCCAAAGTGACAGTTCTGACAAAGGATTGCCACCTGAAAATTCCTCTGCCTTTTAGAAAAGATCTAACAGTTGTGTACAGTTTGTAAAAAAAAAAATTGTTTTGGGGAAGAGAAGGTCATTTGACTCATAAAAGCTTGTTCCTCTAGTACTCGAACTCAGCCAGTGTAGCATCCAACTTCATTTTTAAACTGCCCAAATATCTTTGACTTTTAACCACCCGATCGCCAAGGGCAGAATTTTCCGTGCCCGCTGGTGGCAGGCGTGATAGGTGGCATGAGCAGAAAATATGGCGCGATCGGTTTCACGACAGCAGGAAGGCAGGTCGCGATTGTCCGCTCAGCCCGTCGATGGCGGGCTGCATTTCCCACCATCAGTGGTCGGGAGCTTCACTGTAATCCATCAGCATATCATTATCAGGCCAACCTGCCAGCCTCTTGCACCCCCGCTGGATCGTCTGTCCACGTCGGCGGGAAAGTACGCCAACGTGTTTCCAAACCGGGATGCTGACATTGCAAAGGGCTGTGAGCACCTCCAGCAGTGACTGCTACATAGCCAGCTTTAGCGAGGAGATTTTACAACGTGTGCAGTCCAACTACTCTGAAGTTCACTAAAGTGCTCATGAATTTACAGTCTGTGCTGGGAGTGGGGGATAGAGTGGAGGGAGGGTGGTGGGGGGGTGGGGGGGCAGTGGAGGGATGGGGAGGGGGAGCTCCGCAGAACTTGGTGGCACTTTGATGCTCCTGCGTTGCTTGAGTGGGCAGATAAGCTAGGAGCCCAACCCCAATTATATCAATGTGGCTGCACCTGAACTATCTCAGTTTCAGAGGAATGGTCACTTCATACAGGTTTCCCGAATGTGTGGCCACTTCCCTCGCCCGCCCTACACCCCACTCCCGCCCTGAATACTTGTGCGCTATATTCAACCACCACTTCCCACCCCGCCATCAGACGCCTCAACGGCAGGGCTGCACCCGGCACAGACTACAAATTCATGAGCATTCAAGTGGTCAGCAGAACAGTTGGGCAACTGCACACATTGTACAAACTCCTCGCTAAAACTGGCCATGTAGCAGTCACTGCTTGAGGTACTCACATCCCCCTGCAATGTCAGCATCCCGGTTTGGACCAGTCTCCCCCATGCTAGCAGAGCAGCCATGCAGCGCACTAATCTCTGGCCATCCAAATGGTGTCCAGCCCTCTCTGGGAAGATTTAAGGGCCGTCACATTTAACCAGGTCAGATTCTTCATACACCCATGCTAACCACATGTCTCTCTCTTTCATCCTGCAGGAGGAGTACATCAGGATCATGGAGCCTGGTGAACTAGTTGTATGCCTGTTGGCCTACAGAGCATGAAGAAGATGAAGGAGAGAGCGACTGAGGCTCCAGGCAGCACAGAGGCAGGAGCAGCAACCTCAGAAAGAAGGGGCGGCTGGGACTCCTGCACATGCCCCCCCAAGAGTCACAGCAAGCCATCGCAGGCTGGTACCTAGTGACACCAAGGGCCTATAGAAGCTGTCTTTCATTCCTGCAGATGACCGAGAACCAGTGTCGCCGAAGACTGCGAATGTCTAGGGAACTGGACGCTCACATCTGCCAGTTACTGCAGGAATTGGCACCACAGGGAGATGGAGGGCATCCACTGCCAATGGTTGTGAAAGTGACCATGGTGCTCAATTTCTATGCCAGTGGCTCCTTTCAGGGGTCCATAGGTGACCTCTGTGGGAATTCTCAAGCCTCCACCCAGAAATTCATCCATGAGGCCATGGATGCCATCTTTGCGAGGGCACATAACTTTGTGCATTTCACCTGGGACCAGGGCAGCCAGGATACAAGAACGATTGGATTTGCCCAGATCTCAGGTTTCCCACAGGTGCAGGGTGTGATTGACTGCACTTGTGTGGGGCTCAGATTTCATCGTAACACATGGTGGACTGCATCAACCACAATGGCTTCCATTCGGTGAATGTGTAGCTAGTGTGCACCACCAGAAACACATCCTGCAGGTGTGCGAACAGTTTCCAGGGAGTGTGCACAACATCTACATCCTCAGTTGGTCACAGATCCCTGGAGTTTTCCAAGGTCAACAGAAGCTGCAGGGATGGCTCCTCAGGGACAAGGGCTACCCGCAGAGGCCGTGGCTGATGACACCCATGCGGCGGCATTAGACTGCAACAGAGCAATGGTATATATATTTTTTTTATTCATTCTTAGTATGTGGGATTTGCTGGCTGGGCCAGCATTTATTGCCCATCCCTCGTTATCCTTGAGAAGGCGGTGGTGAGCTGCCTTCTTGAACCGCTGCAGTCCATGTGGTGTAAGTACACCCACAGTGCTGTTAGGAAGAGAGTTCTAGGATTTTGACCCAGCGACAGTGAAGGACGGCCGTATATTTCCAAGCCAGGATGGTGAGTGGCTTGGAGGGGAACTTCCTGGTGGTGGTGTTCCCATCTATCTGCTGCCCTTGTCCTTCTAGATGGCAGTGAACATAGGTTTAGAAGATGCTGTCTAAGGAGCCTTGGTGAATTCCTGCAGTGCATCTTGTAGATGGTACACACTGCTGCTACTGTGCATCAGTGGTGGAGGATGTAACTGTTTGTGGATGTGGTGCCAGTCAAGCAGGCTGCTTTGCCCTGGATGGTGTCAAGCTTCTTGAGTGTTGTGGGAGCTGCACTCTTCCAGGCAAGTGGGGCGTATTCCATCACACTCCTGACTTGTACGTTGCAGATGATGGACAGGCTTTGGGGATTCAGGAGGTGAGTTACTCGTCGCAGGATTCCTAGCCTCTGACCTGCTCTTGTAGCCACAGTATTTATATGGCTAGTCCAGTTCAGTTGCTGGTCAATGGTGATCCCCAGGATGTTGATAGTGGGGGATTCAGTAATGGTAATGCCATTGAACATCAAGGGGCGATGGTTGAATTCTTTCTTGTTGGAGATGGTCATTGCCTGACACTTGAATGGTGTGAATGTTACTTGCCACTTGTCAGCCCAAGCCTGGATATTGTCCATGTCTTGGTGCATGTGGACATAGACTGCTTCAGTATCTGAGGAGTCACGAATGGTATTGAACATTGTGCAATCATCAGCAAACATCCCCACTTCTGATCTTATGATGGAAGGAAGGTCATTGATGAAGCAGCTTAAGATGGTTGGGCCCAGGACACTACCCTGAGGAACTCCTGCAGTGATGTCCTGGAACTGAGATGATTGACCTCCAACAACCACAACCATCTTCCTTTGCTCATGCTGCAGCTCGCACTTTAGTGGAGCAGACCATCGGGAATCTGAGGATAAGGTTTTGGTGCCTGGACTGGTCTGATGGAACCCTGTAATACAGTCTGCAGAGGGTGTCATGCATCATCATCATCTGCAGCACCCTTGACAACCTGGTGCTGCAACAGGGAGACAAGCTGGCTGAGGAGGAGATGGAGGAGCTACACGTCTCCTCCGATGAGGAGGACGCAGGCGGGGATGAGGCTGAGAAGGCCCTTGGAGACGACAATGACGGGGATGAGGCCCTTGCACTGGCTAGATGAGGCAAGCACGCTCAGGAGGCCCTCATAGCTGCTAAATTTGTAGAGGATGATGCATGAGGACGACATGCAGTGAGGTGACCCCATAGTTCCTCACATCATATCTACGAATACTTGATTCCAGTCTGGCTTATAGCAGCAGGAATACCCTCTGTGAGAATGCTTCTGCCATGGAGAAGCAGTGGAGGCCCTAATAGTCACTCGATTGCAGGAGGATGATGATGACATGCAGTGAGGACACTCCATAAATCTTCACACAGCGTCTGAGAATGCCTGACTCCTGTCTGGCCGAGGGCAGCTCGCTTGCGCTCCGTGATCAGGGTATTATCTTGAAATGCAGCCATGAAACTTTAGAAGCACCTGATGCTTTGTCTGTCTTCAGCACCTTCGGGAGCTGGAGCACAGTATCAGTGGTCACAGATGCTGATGAGATGGGGGTCAGCCCCACCTTAAAGGTACTGAGAGCACACAGAGTATGAGAGAACTCTGTGGCACCTGCCCGCTACATTCTGGCAGCAATAACAAGCACTGCCAAGGTGCAGGCATCAGTAATATCTCCAGGGAGTGTGAGGCCGGACCATCACTGTGGTCTGAAGACTGCACGGAGCACAGGGAAGAGGTCCTGGACTGAGACACCTGCCTTTATCTCTTGCAGAAAATTTTCACATCTGAGTGACAAGAACACTGCTGGGCAGGGTGGGGGGGAGGGGGTAAGGTGGGGTGGATGGTTTCTGCCACAGTTACAGTGGAGAATTGGGAGATGTCCCTCAGAATGTCCAGCCACATGACTTTATCATTAGCTGGCAGCTCCTGCTCCACTGTTGTAACTTTGCTGGAAGTGTAAAGCAACCCTTTTCTCCATTGCATTTCTGGTAAAATTGTGTCAATAGTGTTGGAACAGCCCTAGGGAAATTTCAGGCTAATGTTGGTTTTACAATTGTGTCTATCCTTCTGGTATGACTTACTGTGAGTTATTGTTGTGAGTTACTTTATCTATATAATATTTAAGATGTTTTATACATCAGTAAGGTTCCATCTGAACAGTCTGTTCCTTAGATCTTCTTGAGAACTAATTCCCGATATATTCCAACATTTTCTGCTTTTCCCTCTGGTGTTTCTTCATTTGAAAGTGTTAAGCAGAGGCCACAGTTTTCACCACAAGGAGAGAAGCAAAATTGAAGGTCAGGTTCTACTAGGTAGCTCAGGAATTAGGACTGACAAAAAAACCTGGGAACTGCCTTATCCTTTCTATCACAAAATGTTTTGTGGCCCACCAGACATCTAATTTACTTTAGAGATACTTCATTAGTGAGCATTTTAACTTCACTGCTCCGTCGATAATGATATACACTAATTGACAAGATTAAATTGGGATGTTCAGCTTGTTTGCGTCGATGTGGCATTCTGGGCCAGAGAACTAATGTTATTAATTGGTAAATTAAATCTACCCAGTAATCTTTGATTCTGCAAATCCTTTCCTGTAGCTTTTCTGAGCTGTGGATAATGTGCTGTAATTAGTTAGCTCGTTATTCCCCACTCGGAAATTAATTAACTAAATCCTGTTTTTCCCTTTTAATGGAGTTATTTTACCTTTTAGACTGAGATCAAGTGTCCAAATTGTATTTGATTTCTGCCGTAAAGCATAAAACGAAAAAATATCAGAATGCATCATGTAACAGTTTGCACTGATAAATTATTCAAGAATTAAGGGTTGTGTGACAGAATGATTTTACATAAAGCGCCTTAAGTATATGATATAAATTACCAGGTTAGGCCACTGAAGCAAATCGTATAAATTAGTGTAGGAACTAACTGGATTTATGTCTGGACATAAAATGGATTAAGGGATACAATGCGATGACAGAAATATGGGCTTGAGAGCCACCAAAGGGAGGGTGGGTTTGTTGGTTCAAATTGTCTTTCTTTTTCTAAAATGTTCAACATATAAATTACAAACAGAATAAGTTTAATGTCAAATCATACCTAAATTTGTCTTCTGCTTTTTAACTACTCAACAAATTGATGACCCTTTGGTCTGACTCTACAGCTGACACTGACTGCAGCGCAACATTTTCTAATTAAACAAAGAAGTGCTGAACTGTTACGCATCCAAACCCCTTTCTCCTGCAATCAACTCCATAATGGCTACACGGTTTTTATTTTGTTCTTTGGATATAGGGTGGACTATTTTAGATAGCTTCTTTTCCCCTTTGGTCATCCACCCAGGCCAACACTTCCCATCATTTGTCAGTGCTTTCAAGGAACGAGGGGAAAAAACTCGAGGGAAGATAAATGAAAATTTTAAAACAGGAAATTTTTCAGTGCCACTCCCAATCTGCCATTTATTTATGCACGCTATTTTTAAGATAATTGGCAAAGAACCAAAGGGAGGGATGAGGGTTTTTTTCTTATTGTTATGCAACATATAGGAGCATAGGAATGTAGGACTTAGGAGCAGGAGAAGGCAATTCAACCCTTTGAGCCTGCTCCGCCATTTGATAAGATCATAGCTGCTCTGATTGTGGTCTCAACTTCACTTCCCTGTCTGCCCCTTATAACCATTGACTCCCTGTTCGATCAAAAATCGACCTAACTCAGCCTTGAATAAATGCAATGATCCACAGCCTCCAATGCTTTCTGGGGAAGAAAATTCCACAGACTACCAACCCTCCAAGAGAAAAAAAATTATCTTTATCATCATCACCAGCAGCAAGTTGTTATGGTCTATAACGCATTGTCTGAAAAGGTGGTGGCAGCAGATTCAATAATAACTTTCAAAAGATAATTCGATAAGTACATGAAGAGAAAAGAAGTGCAGGAAAAGAGCAGAGGAGTGGAACTAATTGGATAGCTCTTTCAAAGAAACAGTGAAGACATGTGGACTAAATAGTCCCCTTCTGTGCAGCAACATTCTATGATTCTGCTGCACACCTTGTGAAGTAATACAGGTGGAGTGGTGGTAGTACTGAGGACTTTCTCAGCCATACCTTTGAATGGTTGACAGATAGCATATGATTGGATCTGTAAATCAAATGAATGTGCTGCATTTCTCATTTTCTTTCCCCTCCAATTTCTCTTTCTCTCCAGGAGGCATTGACTCCAATATAAAAGCAAAATACTGTAGATGCTGGAAATCTGAAACAAAAACAGAAATTGCTGTAAAATCTCAGCAGGCCTAACTGCATCTGTGGAGAGAAAGGCAGAGTTAACGTTTCGAGTCCATATGACTCTTCTTCAGAGCTGGGGAAGAGTCTGAAGAAGAGTCATACGGACTCGAAATGTTAATTCTGTCTTTCTCTCCACAGATGCTGTCAGACCTGCTGAGTTTTTCCAGCATCTTCTGTTTTTGTGGTATTGACTCCAATCTGTGTTAGGAGAACAGGTACAGGCTGAAGTGAATATTCTTCATGTATTTGTTTAAACAATTTATTAGCAGTTATGGAAAACTCTATAGCCAAGCCCAAGCTTGTTCTTACCTGACATTCTTGAACACATTTTGCACTGAGTAACTGTATCAATTTTTTGGATTTATTCCTCACCAGATTAAGATTACTGGAGCTAATCATAAAACCTCAACTATTTTACTGACTGAAATTAGCTAACCTGGTACAAACTACTACTTGTATGTATATTTTAAGTAACATTTTTTTGTTGGCATTACCATTTTCACCTCTACTGTATAACTTTGGAAGAGATTTTGGTGAGCCTTTCTCCATTAGAGATAAGCGCACACACATATATGCCGCTATGTATATACGTATACCTAAGTCTTCTCAATGTACTTCCAGGCCATGTAAAACAAGCATGTAAAGGCTTAATTTAATACTAATATTTCAATTCATTCAGTTTTTGAGTGTCCTCGCCCTTTATGTAGCTCCTTGAATTTCCAGGGTTCATCAAATGGGCAGAACAGGGCTTCTTCCATCACCATCAGAGACAGGCCAGCATAGCAAGATTCAGCAATTGGTAGCGTGGGGATCGGGGTGGGTGAGGCTATTATGGGGTCTCTTCATATTTTCATCAATAAGGGAGAAGAGAATTCTGAAGGTAAGTTGTGACGTGTCTTTACAGGAAGTCAGTGGATGTTCAGGCCTTGGAACTTTCTGCTCCTTTTCTCCAACAGCAACCAGAAAACCATTAGACTAGTGTCTGTGCTCCTGATTCTATCTCCAGTTACCAGAACAATGCTCTTCTAAGAGAGTTAGCCTACACCCAAATGCAACTGGGTCACTAGGACATGAAAATTCAGTAGCATGGTGGACGTGACAGGTAAACTCTACTTGTGATGTATTCTATCTGTCCTATGCCTCCACAATAAAGAGGGGAAATATTATCAAAGCACAATATCTCAAAGAACTTTACCTACAATAAACTATTTTAAGTTGCAGTGAATATGGCTTTCATACAATAGGAGGCAACCATTTGACAAGTAGAATGATCCTATCAATATGGATGATCAGATGATCTATTTTTTTGATTGTGTTGGATGAGGGAAGAATGTTGACCAGATGCAGGAATAAAATTAGGACGCATTTAGTCAGACAAAGGGTAATAGAAATATAGAACTTGCTCCCTCAAAAGCCTGTGGATGGCAGTCATTCAAGACTGAGATCGACAGATTGTTTTTTATCGATAAGGACATCAAGAGATGTGGAACAAAGACGGGGTCAAGTAGAGTTGTGGTATAGATCAATCATGATCCAATTAAATGTTAGAATGGACATGAGGAGTTGCATGGCCTTTTCATGTTCCCATACAACTCCCTTCTCTATTTTGAACAATGTCTTAAGTCCATCTGCATTACGGGAACAGACGTTGTTACAAACTGTTTCTATTGGATAAGACCGGAAAACAGGGTTGCAATGTGCAATTAACCTGCACACATTCACTCTGATGCAGATAGCATGCAAACTTCATGCTGCCTGCTCGTTTACATGATTGCAGCTTGCAGTCAGCACTAAGTGTGCTTTTGAGTGGCTGCACGCCTGATTCGAGGGTGCAAAATCATGAAAGACTAGTGCAAGTTCAAGTAAGCTTGCACCTCTGAAAGTGGCCATGCATTTTAGCTGAAGCGTGTTCTGGAATTCATTGCATAATTGTCTTTGCCCTGGGAAAGATGTTTTTAAATTCTTTCATGGAATGTAAGTGTCGCTGGCAAGGCAAGCATTTGTTGCCAAACATTGCAGAAAATGGGCTCCAAGGTTCCCCGATGCAACGTTGGAGGCTTTGGTGCAGGTGGTGGACAGGTGGAGAGAAGTCCTCTCTCAACAGGGGGCCATGAAGCCGCCTAGGTCAACGGCAGGAGCGTAACGCTGGATGCAGTGTTGAAAAAAGTTCAATGAACTCTCATGCATGCTCAATGTCGGTGAGTGCATCTTCAATGCCATATCCTACCAAATGTATCCAAGCTTCACACACTGCTCAATGCTTCACACCCCCATATTTCTGCGACCAACATTTTTTGTCAGTCACATCTCATACCTAACATTCAAAGCTTCACCCCAATCTCTCACGCATAGCAAGCCTCACATCCACATCTCACATTTTGCACACTCGGCCAGCTATAGAACAATGACACCCACATCACCCCAATACATTGCACCAGACTTACTGACACATTTCCTTCCCTCTCTCACAGGGCAAGGTGGGGCACAATTGAAGGTAACATCAGCTAAGTGGTGGGGAAACAAAGGGCACCAGCATGACCCCACCCTGATGGAGGAGATGGTGCTCGCCATCATTAAAATGCCCATGCCTGAGGGCATGGCCAGTGGTGAGGCTGGAAGGTTGTAAGAAGATAGTAAGCTCATACCTATCCCTCCTTCTCGCATTCCACTTCTGTAATGACTTGGCATACCAGGCAGATTTCAACAAGAAACAGATAAACTTTATTACAGAGAGATTTTCAGATGCTACTTGCTCAAATAGGATTCCCTACAGGAAGCCTCACTCCCCGGATTACCCACGCTTAGGGATCATTGGTCAGAGCCTCCAAGAACATCAAATGACCCCTGATAAACAGTAGGAGAGGCTATACTTACAGTTACTACATTTCCCCTTTAGTTTTTTTTACAGTTACTATTTACAGAGAACATTTGAATATCCAACAACATATACATAATATGCAATGCAGGTGATTAAAGACTAAGGCCTGAATTATCCCGTTGGCGATTAGGGGGCGAGGCCCACTCGCCGACAGGAAAATGACGCGGGATGACGTCAGGGGGAATCCCCGACGTCATCCCAGCCCATTTAAATCTTTAGGAAGACAGGCAGTCAGCGAAATCAGCTGTGCGCCCGCCAACCTGTCAATGGCCAATTGAGGCCATTGACAGGGTAATTAAGATAATTAAAGGTCCTGCCATCCAACCTTAAGGCTGGCGGGTAGGCCAAGAGCCCCAGCAGGCTTCTGATAATATAGGAAACCTCATCCACTGGTAGGATGAGGTTTCATGTCCGTTTTTAAAAACTTTAATAAATTTTATGTGATATTTATTAACTTGTCCCACCTCGTGTGACATTGTCACATGAGGGGGACATGTTAATAATTTTTTTATTTTTCTATTTTTTAACTTTGTAACACTTTCACTGATCTTCCTGAGACAGCACTTAGTCTCAGGGAGCAGTGCGCTCTTTCTCATCCATGCGCGAAAGAGCGTACTTTGACAGATGGGGAATCCCTCCCCCCCCACACAGGAAGCACATAGCGCTTCCCATCGGGCAGGCCGCTGGGCGGGCCTTAATTGGCCCACCCCCTTAAAATGGTGGCGGGGCCCGCTTTGGCAGCAGAGTTCAGCTGCCCACCTGCCAACCAAGGGCAAAATTTTGCCCTAAGTTTCTGAGGTGCTTTTCTTATTTGGTTAGAGTGGTGAGGCTCTACCACTTGACGTTCTTCTACTGGATTAACATGATCAGGAACTGCAGCACCAGATATATCATTAGAAAGTGGCAGTTCAAGATTTGGCAGCTCTACAGAGACATCAGGCATGTTTATCCTAGGTCGATCTGTCACCCCAGAGATTAATGGTTCAACGTTAATCATAGGCGGAATAGTAGGTTGTTGGAACGCCTCTCTATCCTGAAGATGGTCCACGTGTTTTCAAACAATTCTGTCTTCCACTTCCACCTGGAAGGATAAGAGACCAGTTTCTGAGACAATGGTTCTGGGAACCCAACAAGGTCCACTTCCAAAACTCTGCACGAATACTATGTCTCCTACAGTAAATCTTCGAGCTTTCTATGAATATCGTGATTCAATTTTTACTCTGATTCCTCTCTACCTTCCCCTCTAAGTTTGGAAACACCGGACTTAACCTTGTACATAGGCGGCGTTTCATCAAAATTCAGACGGTGTTAAACCTATGGTTGAATGAGGTGTTGTGCGATAACTGAGAAGAAAGTGGAAAAGTCGAGTTTCTAGAGTACCTTCTGATAACCCCTTCATTCCACATTTGAAAGTTTGTGCAGCTCTCTCAGCTAAACCATTTGATGAGGGGTGGCAAGGGACTGTTTTAATATGTCTGATTCCATATAAATTCATAAATCTCTGAAATTCTGTACTGGTAAAGACTGTACTGTTAACAGAAACGATGATTTCATGTTTCCAGTAGGTCATGTATACTAAAACAATGATGCAGCTTTTCGATGGTTGCGTTCGATGTTGGTGATCTAACCTCATACGCATCCATCCATTTAGAGTGTGCATATACGATCATCAAAAACATGGTATTTAAGAATGGCCCTATATAATCAGTATGTAGTCTAACCCAGACTAACCCAGGATCGACCAGCCACTCCCACGGATGCAGTGGAGCTGAAACAGGCAACTTCTGTTGTTGCTGACGATGAAGACAGCGCTTCACCATTCTTTCAATGTCACTGTCAATGCCTGGCTACCAGACATCACACAAGCATTTTCATCTTTGATATGCCTGGATGCGTACTGTGTAGTCCTGTCAAGAGTGGTTCTCTTCCTTGTGAAGGGGCAACAACTCTTGATCCCCACAACAAAATTCCATCTTGACAACTCTGTTTTTCAGACATGGAATGGTCTCATCTCTTCAGACACTGGTGAATTTGACCACCCTTGCAATACAAGGTCCCTGACTTTCAACCAAATTGGATCTCTCTTTGTCCAATTTCTAATTTGCTTTGCACACACAGGAGAAGAATCCAAGAAATTCAGTACAACTTATTGTGGCAGTGGCGCATTTCCATGGTAATGGAGATGACTGAGTGCGTCCACATTTGCAATATGTAAGCCAGGGAGGTGCATAAAGGTATACTCATGTGCAGATAATATCAAAGGCCAACATTGTATTCTTGCTGATGCTATTGGTGGAATGGCCTTATCTCCAAAGAATAAACCCATTAATGGTTTATGGTTGGACACAATGGTGAAATGAATTTCTTCACTCCGAATATTACTGAGAAACCTTCCTTTTCAAGTTATGAATAACCCTTCTCAGCTGTGGAGAAGGTTCTTGAGACATAGCCAATTGGCCTTTCTGATCTGATTTCTGACTTTTCTTTATCTGTTTGCTGCAGAGTTTTGCCTTGTCCTTCATTTTGATTTCACAGTCAGCCAAATTTCTCTCCGGTGAAATCTTAACTTGTTTCGGTTCAGTAGTTGAGCTACCCATGGTTTCGTCATCCACTCGCAGCTTGGAAAGTTCTATGACTTTTCCTTTTAATGCTTCTTTTGTTTCCTTCAGCTGATTCTTCAGCTCTTCAGTCTCTTCCTTGTATCTCTTGACTTCCTCCTGGAATATTGAGCATTGTTGAGTCTTCTCTGCCAACTGTTTCTTCAGTTTGTTCAGAGTGGCGCTAAATTCATTTTGTTTCTGTTCATGATTTTCCAGAGGAACCAACTCTGACCTGAGGGATCCTTGCAGCATGGGAAGGTCCTTCAATTCTCCTAACTCGTTCCAAAATACACTGTTGTGTTTCCTTAGCAGTTCAGGAACTCCTGTTCTCAAGTGAAATATTTCAGACCGGTCAAGGTTGATTTTCTGTAACCAGTCTCAGCCCAGAAGACTAGGCCCTTCTCCTGTCACTATTATCACTGAGAGCTGAGCTGTCTGTTGCCTATAAGAAACTGGTACTGTGAGGATGCCCTTACCTGTATAGATTCTCCAGTGTATGTCTTCAATGTAGCAGTTGTCCGCTCCAGATTCAGTGGCTGGGTGCTTCATTTAGGTATTTAAATGTGTGCTCTCCCACCACTGTGGTTGAGGCTCCTGTATCTACTTCCACTATTAGTGGCTTCCCATTAACTTGGATTGTGACAGTGATAGGTTCGGTTTTTACAGCAGTGACGTTGTACAGGGAATAGATGTCGGTATCGGCAGCTTCAGGTTCTGCTGTATTTTTCAATTCAGTCATGTAGGTTTGCTGCCTTATGGGCTGTTTCGACTTCGTCCTACATTGCCTTACCGTGTGACCTTTCTTATGGCAGTATTGGCAGCCTGCCTCCCTGAATCTGCAGGTGCCTGGCCCGTGGTCACCCCCTCATCTATAACAGGTTAACATTGGAGTCATTGTTGAAATGTTTCTACTAGAACCTTTTCATGTTTCTAACAGTGGACATTGCCTCTCACTTTGCTGCTGTGTCTATGGGTTTCACACCACACCCGGCGGTAGGTTCCCGCCCCACATGAAGAACAGCGCCATGTTGTATGTGTTGTAAAGCCTGAGAGTCTCTCACAGCACTTTCCACAGTGGGATACACTTCAAATCGATGTCGACCTCGGTGAGTAAACAGCGCTGAATGGTGTCCTCGTGAGCTCCACAAACTAATCGATCCCACAGCATATCATTTAGCATGTCCCCAAAGTCCCAGTGTTCTGTAAACTGCTTCAATTTCACTACATAGGTTGCGCTGGGGGCTCTCCCGGGCCCCTAACTCTGGAATTAAACTTAAATCTCTGTATTATTACAGGTGGCTTCAGTTGAAAATGCATTTTCATGAGGTACACATTCATTAAAGGACTCAGAATTGGGCATGTTCGGGGCCGTCAGGTTGCAGATGAGATTGTATATCTTGCTACCACATACACTCAAAAGGATTGCTTTGTGCTTTACCTTTGCAGTAATTTTGTTCGCTATGAAATAAAAACCAAGGCGCTCTACATACTGGCTCCAGAATCCCATAGTCACATCGTAAGGTTCAATTCTGCCAAAGAGTGGCATGACTGGTGAGTATACTTTTCTTTCTTCTTAAGACTTGATATACTCACATTAACAAGGTGAGATGTAGCGCTGTAGATATTTTACCCCTGTTGCCAAATGTAATGACTTGACATGCTGGACAGTTTTCAACAAGCAACCAATAAACTTTATTACAGAGAGCTTTTCAGATGCTACATGCTGGAACAGGATCCCCAACAGGAAGCCCCAACCCCTAGAAGTGGAAAATTGATGTGATAGATGATAATGAAACACTGTCACTCGATCTCACACTCACACCACCAGCTCAAATACAGGCACTGTGCGCACTTTAGAGATTAGCATGGAGATGGTCTCTGCACGTGGTGAGTCACCGGGCCTGACTGGCCTGCAGTCAGGGCAGAGGGAAAGCATAGCGCAGGTGTCAGTTCCCTGGAAGGCAAGCTCGCACACAAGGTCTGTTGCATGGGACTCAGATGCAAACTTCGATGTTGTGGCACAGGAAACAGCTAATGGCATGCACATAGAAATGCTTTGCGCATTGGTAAACCTGCCAGAAAGCCTACAAGCTGTCAAGTAACACGGAAAATTCTGGCAACGACTTGGCACAAGGTTTCGCATAGAGTTTGGAGCCCATCCTTTCCAACATGGAAGTAGTGGCCCATCTCTATGAGAATAGGATAATGCAGCATCTGATGCCTGATGTCTCAGCTTCCACTGCAACACAAGCAGATGTCACCCAACATCTGAGTGCTGCATTGGAAGTTCAGACTGCTGCAAAGCAGGTTGAGACTCCTGCTATCATTGCTGCAGATGCAATGAAGGGTCTTACAGAGCTACACAACCATCAAACATTTCAAGATGATGTGATCTGAAGCCAGACTTTCTAGGACCACAGCTCCTCAAAGGCCATCCTGCAAGGTCATCAGCAGTTCTCCCAATGAAAGTCAACAACACGCCACCAGCGATGCCGCAGTCTCAGGGATAGTAGTGTATAGGAGGACAAGGGCAGCATATAGATGGGAACACCACCACCTGGAAGTTCTCCTCCAAGTCACTCACCATCCTGACTTGGAACTATATCACCGTTCCTTCACTGTCGCTGGGTCAAAATCCTGGAACTCCTCCCTAACAGCACTGTGGGTGTACCTACACTATATGAACTGCAGTGGTTCAAGAAGACAGCTCACCACCACCTTCTCAAGTGCAACTAGGGATTGGCAATACATGCTGGCCCAGCCAGCGAAGCCCACATCCCATGAATGAATAAATAGGAGCACTAGACCAAGCAAAAGTACACGTAAAAGAAACATTAAGAGAATGTACAAAGTTGATTTAATTTACTTTTGGATGGAATATTGGATGGTTTGATTATTACATTGGCTTAGAATATTTGCTTTATGGTCAAATTTATTTCAACCTTGTGGCCAAGAGCATGCTGTGATGGTCAGTAACAGAGGGAAGGTAAGATGTGGAACTGCTGCTGAATGGGAAATTGGGGTTATGCTCATGGATAATGCAGTTGGATGAGTCAATCACAGATGGCCCGGCCAGAATGGGATATGATGGTTCCATCCTCCCTTCCTCCATCTCTTTCTCCTCCTCCTCAGCTGTTTGTCGCATACCTGGAGGCAAGTGCTGTGCCCTCCTGGTGGCAAAGTTGTGCAGGACACAGCAGACCACAACAAGCTGTGACACATGCTCAGGCGAGTACTTGAGGGCTCATCCAGATTGGTTCAGACAAAAAAATTGTTGCTGAAGTACCCCAGTAGTCTATTCAATGATATTTTGTGTGTCAGCAGGGCCGTCATTATATGCATGCTGCCCATTTGTGCTTGGGCTGTTATGAGGCACAAGGCAGGTAGTCAGCAAATAACCCTTGTTGCCCAATAGCCAACCCTTTATTTGAAGTGGTGGTTGAAATACTGACGGCACAACAAGCTGGCACATAATGACATTTTGACTGCTGCCAGGTTTTCAGGCACTCACTAACATACTGTGCTGAGCATAGTCACACACTAGCTGCACATTCAAGGAGTGGAATCCTGTGCAGTCACGGTACAACTCTACATTTTGATGCAGAGTCTAAAAAGCAACAAGTGTTCAATCAATGGTACCCTGTACAGAGATCACTTGTGATCCTGGTGAAGCAAGATGAATGCTCCATCTGCTTCTCTCTGGAAAGAGAGAATGCACTCGATTCAGTTCTCTTTTCAGACAGAGACTCGGTGACCCCCCTTCTACAACAGTAAACAACGCACTGTAAGATGTTAGGTTTCTTGCCTGCTCCAAGCTGGCAGGATCCTGATGTGAAGAAGTTGTTGGCTATAGTCACTTTACAGCTACTGGCAGTGCCATCTTCACCCTGCTTTGATGCTGCAGACCTACCTGCAACATGTAGCAGGTTTCATTGAGCACCTCCTTTGTATAATGAAGACACTGTTCCTTGCTGAGGTTGAGGTAAGAGAATTGCTCCCTGAAGACTCTGGATGGATATGGCTTCCTGCTGAGAACCCTTGTCCTACCTTTCCTCCTCCCACTTTGAGCAGCTTGTCCTTCAATTTGTAGACTCTGTTTATACTCCCTATCATACTGCAGGTCAGAGGGAATAGTAACAACGCCATCAATGACTGGGAACAAGTATCTGGAGAGAAGAGTTAGACCTGGATTTTCATCCTCGAGATGGGTAACGGGAGTTGGGGGAAAAAAACGCTTCGGCAGAAAGTGCCAGGAAAGACAGGATTTTCATTGTCGGGTGTCGGGGTGGGTGGGTGCTTGGGCCAGCCAACCTGGGAAAGCATTCAGAGGCAGCCACAGAGGCTGCTGAGTGCAGAGGCGGGGTTTTTCAAAAGCCTGCCTTGGTGCTGTGGGACTTTGACCCAGTTATGGAAAAGGTAAGGCCCCCTAGCCTTCAACCCTCACAACCCCCTCATCCCCCTATACATTCCCCCTACCCAATCCACCTCCTGCCCCCCCACCCATCCCCCAAGGCCCCATATGTGCCCCCATGCCAAGCTAGGGCGCTATCGTGCCCATTAACCCACTATACACTGTTTAGAACCAATGAACCCTATAATGACAACGTGATGTGTAAAAAGAAACTTTAAAAAAAAAGTCAATCATTACTAATTTCCCTCTTTCTTAAAAAAAAGCTCCTTTTTACTACAGGCCAACAGAAGTGTCAATCATCCAGACCTTATAAAGTATCAATAGCAGAAACTGCAAGAACTTGAACCTCTTTATCTTACGTAAATAAACATTGTGCAATTGACAGTAGGGTGATGTCAATCAAGCAATGTTTTCCTTGGGGCTCAGTTATTTCAACAGTCTAATGGATTTCTGGGCTCTCAGCCAAGCCACATGCATTCTCCGCTGTTTCTTCCTCCCACCTTTCTTGAACAGCGGTCTTACATTTGCTAACTTCCAATCTGCTGGGCCTATTCCAGAATTTTGAGAATTTTAGAAAATCTTAGCCAGCACATCCACTATCTCTGCAGCTATCTCTTTTAGGCCCCACAGTGTAGGCCATCAGGGGATTTGTCGGAGTAAAAAGATAGATTTGTATATGAAAAGATATTTTTATTTAATTCATTCAGGGGATGTGGGCTTCGCTGGCTGGGCCATCATTTATTGCCCATCCCCAGGGTGGAGTTTTCTGAGCCCTTCGCTGGCGGGCTTTATAGGTGGCATGCATGGAAAATATGGCGGGACCCACTTCACGATGGCATGAAGGCAGGTCGCGATCTTCCACTCAGCCCGCCAATGGTGGGTCGCGTTTCTCGCCATCGGTCGGCAGGGAGCTCATTGTAATACATTAGCATATAATTAAAAGGCCATCCCGCCAGGCTCTTGGAACCCAGCCATATCATCCATCCGTGTTGGCAGGAAAGCACACCAACGTATTTCACAACAGCACGCGGGCGACATGCACTTGACGACCTTCACTTTAGGGGAACTGAGGTGAGTGAGCAGCAGCATTCTCCACAATGCGCCCATTGTTTACAGGCCTCAGGGGCGCCGGGGGCCGGGGGAAACTGATGCCTGGCCTCAGAGGCAACTGCTGAGGGGTGGGGGGGTGTCTGGGGGCAAGTGCTGGCCAGCCTCTGAGGTGACTGCTGAGTTGGGGTGGGGGGAAAGTCAGTTGCTGCCCTGGAGCTGCATCCCACGCACAGACAATCAAGGTGGGGGGCAGGGTAAGCAAGGGAAGTGGCCATGCATCAGGGGCACTTGTATAAAGTGACCATGTCGCTACAACTGGGACAGATCAAGCGCAGCCACATAGATATGATTGGGGTCAGCCGCCCCCCCCATCCCCCCAACCCCTGGCACAGATTTCGAGTCTACCATCACTTTATTGGACCATGGAGCAGTTGGACTGCACACGTTGTACAATCTCCCCACCAACACTGGCCATGTAGTAGTTACTGCTGGAGGCGCTCACAGCCCCTCACAGTCTCAGCACCCTGGTTTGGATCAGTGTTCCCCATATCGCAGGTTGACAGGGCATCCATGCAGCGCACTCATCTCTGGCTATCCGAAGGGTGACCAGCACTCTCCGGGAAGCATAAAGAGGTGGTCACACAGGGCCAGGAAAGATGCTAAGTACAGCCATGATAACCACGTCTCTCTCTCTCTCTTTCATGGTGCAGGAGGACCACATCAGGATCATGGATCCTGGTGACCTAGCTGTGTGCCTGATGGCCTACAGAGACCGTAGAAGATGGAGGAGAGAGTGAGTGGGGCACCTGGCTGCGCAAAGGCAGGAGCAGCAACCTCATGAAGAAGGAGCAGCAGGGGCTCCTGCACACGCTGCCCAGGAGTGAGAGCGAGCCGCGACTGTTTAGCTCCTAGCAACACCCATGGTCTATAGATGCCCCCTGCCATTCCTGCAGATGACTGAGAACCAGTGTCGCCGACGACTGCGACGAACCTGGTGGCTCACATCTGCTACTCACTGCAGGACTTGGCACCAAGGGCATCCACTGCCAGTGGCTGTGAAAGTGACCGTGATGCGCAATTTCTATGCCAATGGCTCATTTCAGGGTTTCATAGGTGACCTCTGTGGGATTTCACAATCCACCACCCACAAATGCATCCATGAGGTCATAGATGCCATCTTCTCCATGGCAACAACTTTGTGCATTTCACCTGGGACCGGGACAGCCAGGATGCAAGAGCCATTGGATTCACCCTGATCTCAGGATTCCCACAGATGCAGGGTGCGATTGACTGCACTCATGTGGCACTCAGGTCTCCATCGCTACATTCAGTGGACTTCATCAACCACAAAGACTTCTACTCACTGAATGTGCAACTGGTATGTGACCACCAGAAACGCATCCTGCAAGTATGCGCACGGTTTCCAGGGACTGTACATGATGCCTACATCCTGAGTCGCTCGCAGGTCCCTGCAGTCTTCCAGGGTCCACAGAGGCTGCAGGGTTAGCTCCTTGGGGACAAGGGCTACCCGCAGAAGCCGTGGCTGATGACACCTGTGCGGTGACCTCAGACTGCAGCAGAGCAACACTATAATGAGGTTCATGCAGCAGCTCGGAAAATGGTGGAGCAAACCATCAGGATGCTGAAGATGCGATTCCAGTGCCTGGACCAGTCTGGTGGAGCCCTGCAATACAGTCCACAGAGGGTGTCACGCATCATCGTTGTCCGCTACGCCCTTTACAACCTGGTGCTGCAACGGGGTGAGGAGCTGGCTGAGGAGGAGATGGAGGAGCTGCACATCTCCTCTGATGAGGCGGACGCCGATGGGGATGAGTGTGAGGGGGTCCTCGGTGGTGACGAAGATGGGGATGAGGCTCTCATACTGGCTAGACAAGGCAGCCGTCAAAACAAGGAGTCACAGGCGGGGTGACATTCTTAGGAGTTTATTGACAATAGTGAACAGCATGTGCGAATGATCAATACCCATGGCCAGGTTGTGTAACTACTTTTACCTAACTTTCCTAACCCTGCCGCTACGCCTTTGTGCTCCCCAGTCATCCACAGCGGAGGTGGAGGCAGCCTGCTGACTGTGACGCCCTGTCTGTGATGACTTTAGCGGGCATCCTCTGGAGGGATGAGAGTTGGAGGGCCCCGTCCTTCTATTGAGGTCCTGCTTTGTGGCAGTGACACCCTCCTTGGCCTGTGAAGCTGGATCTGCGGAGGTCACAGGAAGAGGGGAGTCAGATGGGCCAGTCACTCCCAGAGTCACCTGGGTGGATGGCTCTGGAGTGTGCACCTGCTGACCCTCCTCCCTATGGGTGCCAGAGGGCCCCTGGCTGACTCCGTAAGCGGAAGGGGTAGCTGGAGTGAGATCCAGCTGCCCAGCACCCCTCTCACGCACGCACTGTTGGAGGCCAACTATGGCATCAGTGATGGAGTTAAGCCTGCGCAGCAGTGCAGGAGCGACATCCTGGACCCAGGTCTCCATGGCGGCTGCCATCCTGCCAGTGTTGACCTCAGTGCGTTGCAATGCCAGCGCTATCACCTCAGCCTGAAGATCGACGGACTCCTCCATTGTGCCGTGCAATCTGAGGAGTGCAGCAGACATCCCTTCCTGGTGTTCCCAAGCTTGCCTTTGCAGATCCAGCAACTGTGACAAGACCGAGTCTAGGGGCTCATAATTTGACCCAAACTCCGCAATGTTCTGGCCTCCAGCAGTCCTCCGAGTGCCGGGGATCTGGAAAGTCCCTGCCTCTGCCTGCTGTGGATCAGAAAGTGTGACGTGATCATCAGGTTTTGGTCCTGAGGCTACTCTAAAGCCAGGTCCCACCGAGGTGTGTGTCTCTGTGCTGTGGAGGGTGTGGGTGAGCGCTGTGATGGGACTTCAGGGAGGGTGCCTTCAGATTTCCCTTTGGAGGTTTCTTCGGAGCTTGCTTGGAGGCCCTGGGTCTTGGACTTTGTTGGCTGCTTCCCAGATGTGCCTGCGAAAACAAGGGGAGATAATCAAATTATGGCAGTGGCCTGTGAAAGAGGACATATTACTCATGCCATGGTTGTCTGATGGATGTTGCACTGCTGGGTCCTCACTTGGTAGAGCAGCGCCAACCTCACCATCAGCACAGGACTGGTCCTGATCATTGCCGGTCAGCTGGATGGCTCTTTTCAAATTCTGTCAGAACTTTGAATTCCGGCATCCCTCCACCTGGCTGCAACCTTTCCCTCCTGTTGTGAGCCAGTTTGTCCTGCATGGCTACAGGTGGGGAGAGTGTATCAGGATGCCTGCTGGGCCAGATGATAAGTATTCCTAGCTTGTGTGGGTGGTGAGTTGTCCCATGGATGGGATGAGGACAATGATGGTGTGGGTGAAAGAGTGAAGGTGATGTCCCTTGCACTGGCAATGAGTGAGGGCCCCATGGGTGTGTGATGGGTTTGTGTGTGAGTGAATTGGGAGTGATGAAAAGAGTGACTTACCCTGGCGGAACAGAGGAGATCATTAATCCTTTTGTGGCACTGGCTGGCTGTCTTCCTCTGCAGGGCATTCTTGCTGCATTTGGACATGGACTGCTTCAGGACCTGAGGAGTAACGAATGGTGCTGAACATTGAGCAATCATCAGCAAACATCCCCACTTCTGACCTTATGATGGAAGGAAGGTTATTGATGAAGTAGCTGAAGATGGTTGGGCCTAGGACACTACCCTGAGGAACCCCTGCTGCAGCTGAGATGACTGATCTCCAACAAACACAGACATCTTCCTTTGTGCTAGGTATGACTCCAACCAGTGGAGAGTTTTCCCCCTGATTCCCATTGACTCCAGTTTTGCAAGGGCTCCTTGATAACACATTTGGTCAAATACGGCCTTGATGCCCCTCTCACCTCACCTCGGGAGTTCAGCTCTTTTATCCATGTTTGAACCACGGCTGTAATGAGGTCTGGAGCTGAGTAAACAGCAGCGCTGCACCAGTATTATTTTAATATCTATCTAGGTTCAGTGCTGCCTTGAAGACTTCTCATTTCCCAGATTGGTTCAGCAAACCTTACAATGAGAGAGAACAAAAAAGCTGTTTAAGGCTAATTATAAGAATCTTAGACCAGGCTTGACATGAAGGAAAAATAACTTAGAGCTGACCTGAGTATTCAACTGAGACCATTTAGCCCATCATTACCTGTAGTGAACTTTTGAAAGACCAATTTCTCTACCTTTTCCCCATAGCCTTTTACACAGCACTCAACTGATAGGAAGATAATGAAGTATCATGAGTGCAGAGATATTTAAAGTGAATGACTGATTACCTAGCAAACTGAGAGTCTTAAAATCAGATATCACTCTCTTATTACTGGTGAATTATTGAAAACTCTTTTATTTTTTATCGAGCAATGTTTTTACAGATACAGAAATGGAATGTTTCCTGAATTTAAAGAGATCCAGAATATATTTCTGCACATTTCCACTTCTCATAACCTTGTTTTAATTAATATTTCTGAATGTATTCCTATTTCCTCACTCCCATCCCTCCACCTGCCTCCACTGTACAACTGACCTAATCGCAAAAACAGTTCTTGAAGATGAGCTGTGTCATTTAAGAGGTAGACAAATTATATTTTTGAAGGTAGAACTATGAAACAGGGAAAATCAACTAATAATTATGAGAACCAATTCTCCCCAAGGTTTAAAGTCTCCAACCAATCTTACCTTGTGCCACTCCTGGGCAACCTGGCGGCCTTTCTCCTGAGGTACAAAATCTAAGCAATGATTCATGATATATAACATATTTTACATCCGGTAATCAGTAAATTGTTGCATGAAAATACTTACTTTGCATTCAGAGATCACCCTAAAAAGATTAAAACTGGCCCTTCAATTCTTACAAATGTTTAGAAAAAAAGTGTTATCTAAAGTTTGATGAGGTTTCAAGAAAATCAGTTTTGGCATGGCATTGATTTACATATTTTTTTTTACATAATATGATTCTCAACATCCAGGATACAAAAATAGAATGAACAAAAGGGTGTATAATTTTGCTTTTCCCTATTCATTACGATCAATTTGTAAGGATGCACCAAAATTGATCCTTTTGAAATCATTAAAGTCATTGCTACAAACTGCTGAACAGATCCATTTTTTTGTCAGCTTGGAAACCTAACTGACTTTGTGCTCACTGCCAGCTGCAAACCATTGCTGCACAGAACCAAAAGACTACAACTTGCACTTTGATACAGTTTAAACTTTCATACGACTGAAAATAAAGCATGTCAGTGCGTGGGGGTTTTATTAGCAATAATGGTAGTAAAATCACTACACTAAAAGTGACAGAGCATATGAATCATTTTACTGAGCTGTGGAGCACTAAAATATATTCACATAATCCCTGAGGTCAAAAGCAATCTATGTACTGGTGTCTCAAAAAACATGTTAAGCAACATGGTGAAGCTTTCCAGCATTCACTGGTTTAGAAAAGGAGCTGTGTAGAGCTTTATAAGGAACAGTGCTGCTCCTAGGTTGGCTCTTACCAGATAATTTTTGAAGAAGAAGATTTACGTTAAAATGTTGACTCAGATTTCACATAGACAAATTTAAACTAAAGCTTGAAAAAAAAAGGTGACATTGATTTTGAGAAAAGTCAGTCCAAAGCACAGTTGTGTCAGAAAATTCAAAATATCCAAGAGATCCAAGATCCAAGAGAGATGGTGGAAAATTTGTTAGAGGAGTTTGGGAGTTATCATGGGATATGCTATTGTTCAGGCACTAGATAGACCTGGCAGCTGCAATAAGCAAGGACAACCTTGAGGAAGGCAATTGTGAATTCACAGCATTCCCTGTAAGCCAAGAGGAGCAAGGGTGCTTTAGCCCAAAAAGATCCTTCACCATCACATCCCTCGTTACAATTCATCTTTTCTAGATTTGGACCACACCCCCACTCCCAACCCCCGCTTCACTCCACTCCACTCCAGGGTCAGGGAACAAACTCCCTTGGGATTGGGTGCCCATCAACCCTAACAGGGTCAGGAATTCAAGCATCCCCTGTCCTTGGATTCGTCATAACCCTGTGGTCAGGGATCAGGCCCCCTTGGGATCAGATGTCCTCCCACCTTCCCTGCTCCCTAAGGTCACGGATCAGGCCTCAGACTCCCTCCTTTCCAAATGGAAGACAAGCCTGTCGATCAGGCAACTTTCCAGGAGAAGGACCTGTAAATGGTGAACAGTGCATGTTGTGGAGTTAATTTCCACAGCATGCAGGGAAATATGGACTTCTTGCATGCTTCTGGCTCTCCTAACCCCAACTTCCAATAGGTCCGAAGTTTAAAATCTCCCCATCAAATCACAGAATGATGCAGCACAGATAAAAACCTTGCAACCCATCACAGCTCCACATGCTCTTTGAAAGTTCGATTTAATTAATTAGATTCTTGATAAGCAAGGGGTGAAAGGCTAACGGGGTAGGCAGGAATGTGGAGTTGAGGTTACGTTGAGATCAGCCATGATCTGATTGAATGGCAGGGCAGGCTCAAGGGGCCGAGTGGCCTACTCCTGCTCCTAATTCATATTTTCGTCATCCTATTTCGTTAGCCTTTCTCCATAGCCATGCAAGTACTCCTCCTTCAAGTATTTATCAGATTCTGATTTGAAAGTTACTATTGAATCAGCTTCCACCATCCTTTCAGGCAGTGCCTTTCAACAACTCTGCATATAAACAGAACTGTGCTCTTTCAACTACTGAGTATTTTGCTAGTTATCTTAAATCTGTGTCCTCTAACTATTCACCTTTCCTTTTTACTTTATCAAAACCTTTCATGATTTCGAGCAGCTCTAATAAATCTCATTTTAATCTAACCTGCTCCCCAGGGAACAACCCCAGCATCTCTAGTCACTCCACGGGGAGGACTTTCCCCTCATCGGGCGGGCAAGGCGGGCAGGCCCAGGAATGGCCGCGAGACCGACTGCCGCCCACGATCGGGCTCTGACCGCGATTTCACGCCGGCTGGCCAATTAACGGGCAGCCGGCGTGAAACGCGCGTTAAGAGTCTCAGAGCTGCTGGGGTGGGGGCGGGAGGAGTGCAAGCGCTGAAATATGCACATGCGTGGGGGAGCATGCACTGACAGCTCGCTGAAGGCACAGAGCTGTCTCAGGGAGCTGAAGGATTTTAAGATGAAAAATAAACTTTTTACATGTGATATAAACATGTCCCCTCCTCACATGAAGACATGTAAAGAAAGGTTGTTAAAAAAATGCTATCGCCTTTTTAATCACCGTTGGAAACCTCACCCCACCCGCGTTAAAAATGCAAAGGTCACCTGGCCTTTTTGCCCACCCACCAACCGAACGGTTGAGTGGGCAGCAAAAAATTAGTTAATTGCTTAAGGGCCTTAATAGGCATCTTAAATGTCGGCGGGCACGCTGCCAACCAAAAGATCATGAGAGTGCGCAATGATGTCGGGGTACTCGCCCAATGTCATTGCTCAGTATTTTACTCCTGTCAGGTCGGGCGCGTGCCCGCCCGCTGGATGAAAAATTCTGCCCCATGTAGCTGAAATCCAATTGCCTGGTGCCGTTCTGGTAACTCTCCTCCACAAGGCCTTGACATCCTTCATAAAGTGGTTCCTAGAATTGAACACAATGCACCAGCTGAGGCTAAACTAGTGCTTTACAAAATTTAGCACCATTGCCTTGATTTTGTACTGTATGCCATCTACCCCTATGCTTTTTTAACATCCTTCTCAAGGACAAGCCTAGCACCTTCAAAATTTTTATATATTTAATCCCAAGTTTCATTGTTCATTCACAACCCCTCTAGAATTGAATCATTTAGTTTATATTGCCTGCCCCAATTCTTCCTACCAAAATGCATCAGTTAATGCTTCTCTGCATTAAATTGCATCTGCAATGTCTCTGCCTACTTCACTAATAGCCTCTTAAGGTCTGTCATTAGGATCCTTACTGTTTACTACCGTTCCAAGCTTTGTGTCATCTGCACACTTTGAAATTAATGCCCTACATACCCAAGTGCAGATCATTAATAGACATTAAAAGGAGCAGTGTGTTCGTATTTTCATATTCCTAATATCATTCGGGAACATCACTGCATACTTTTCTCCAGTCTGAAAAGCAGTTGTTTAGCAACACTCTCTGCTTCCCCCCAGTAGCCAAAGCTGGCATTGGTTCTCTTATGCCATGGGCTTCAATTTTGCTATTAAGTGGTATTGTATCAGAAGACTTTTGAAAGTCCATGAACATAACATCAACTGCACTACAATCATCAACCCTCTCTATTAATGAAAGTGTAAACTTTAGGATTTTTAACAAGATGCTTTATAGATTAATGAGGCAAGATGGGCCTAAGAACCTACCTCATCCAGATGTATATTTCGATCTTGTGAAGATGGGGTTTACTGTATAGAGCTTGCACTCTCCTTTTGCTTCAACTAAACCTTCAGTAATGGTTCCAGCAATCTTTATTGTGATATCTGTGTGTAACATTTGCAAAACTATACTCTAACATTTATTTGGGAAATCAGAGTGTGCATCTCAGTGGAAATAGACAGTGGCTATCAATAGGCTAGTCAAGTGTGGAAGGTATCGTATTTGAACTGTATCCAATCACAATTCATCAACACATGAATAATCCATGAAAGGTGCTTGACTAGCCAAATGGAGCTGTGACATCCCAATAACCAGCCTGCTTGAGCTCAACTGGCTCAGCACAGATTGGAGGTCAGACCTGAATTAGTGCTGAATTAGCTGATCTCGGGTTGTTTGATTAATTAACACTCTAGGAGGTTCTTTTACCCACAAGATCATTGGCAAAGCTGAACTGAACATTGTTAAGAAATTTTGGGGTCAACTTTTGTTTTCACCACCTGGTTGGTAATTTGACATAATCTATTTTCATTCCATTAAAATCAGATTACTACCCTGAAGGAGAGGAAGAAACTCATCCTTTGTTTTACAGCAGACACAGTTTGATGATATTGTTACATTATTGCACATTTATATTTATGAATGCCTGACAAAACAATATGCCAACGATGAATCTACTTCTTTACTGGCTGTAATTGGTTATTATTGATGGAAGTGCATCAATGTTGATGTTCTAATCCCTTGTAAATGCGATAGGCTGCCTGTGTACTAGGAGTTTTAGTGATACATTCCTCCGTGTATTAGTTCTGGCATTTGACATCAATAGCACATCAGCCACACTTCAGTCAGCAGCAATAATTAGTGAGAAACAGGAATAATAATTAAAGGGGAAGTGTAGTCCACTAAGTTGTCATATTATCTTAATGCTAGAAAGAAAAAGAGACGTGAATTTATATAGCCCAACGCATGATCTCATAATTCCACAAACTGCTTTTGAAGCACAGTTATTGTTGTGATATAGGAAAGTCAGCAGCCAATTTGCACACAGCAAAATCCCCCAAACAGCAAAGTGCTAGTTTTTAGTGATGTTGACTGAGAGATGAATACCGACCAGGACACCAAGAATAATAATCCCTGCTCTTCTTTGAAATGGTGCCACAGGGTCTTTTACATCAACCTGAAAGGGCAGATAGGGCCTTGGTTCAACATCTCAATAGAAATGCAGCATCTCAAACAATGTAGTTCTTCCTCAGTTCTGCACTGGCATGTCAGCCTGCTCACACCTCTGGATGGGACATGAACCCACAACCTTCACCCTCAGAGGCAAGAATGCTGCCAAGGTTGTGCCACAGTTGTCACAGAAGGAAACATTACAAGATGTATTGTGCCTCCCAATTTGCTGTGTTTCATACCAAAACTTAAAATTATTAGCTAGTGTAAGAGCAGATGCCATTTAATGAATATAATGAATGACAGAGATGTGTTGTGGTCAGATGTTGCTAGACCTGACACAACTTGGGAGTTCCAAGTTGTTCTTATGTTGAAATTGTATTTTTTTGGATTATTATAGTCTAATTGGATTATCATTCAATTAACTACAGTTTCACATGACTTTATATTGATGCAGTCTTCAATAGCCTCTAGTTTACAATCTTCGTGCTTCACCCTGGATGCATTTATACTCCAATAGGTTTTGTGTGAAGGGGTTTGGCTATTTAGGTGTTAATGCACCCAATTCCAGTGTTATGGCTTGTCTTGCCATGGGATTGCAGCTGAGTGAGGCACCTTGCAGTCAGTATTCCCACTCTACTTCCCTTCAGAGTAGGTTCAGGCCCTGGCACTCAATTTAGCCCACAAGTTTAGTGATGGTTGGTTTTGCACTGATAGCAAATTTATGAGTTTACTTCAGAGTTGCTGTAGCTAGTTCTACCTTGAGGTGGCTAGGGAAGATTTCCTCTGGTTTTAATTGTTAACACCATCATAACAGCAGGACCTCCAATGTCAGTTAATCCTAATTGAAGCATTCTGAATGAAATTTTCTTTTGACTGTATTACGAATAGTGAACAAATGTTAGCAATTGTCCCTAAACTGATATTAAACAAACTGCTATAAATGTTAATAATCTATCCTTGGCCCTCATTTACAGGTTCTGCTGCTTCCATCAATTTTAAAGCATAAATCACAGCAACAAGAGCAACAGAGAGATGTTAATAAATGTCTAGGTATCTTCCAGATTTATTTTTGTCCTTCCTGTTATCACTATGACACAGTTCCATAGATGATTGGTTGATTTTTTTCCCCCTTCCTTTGCCCAGCAGATCTAGGCCATGTGTAGTACCATGGTAGCCAAATGAAACCAATTAATTCAACACAGACCAGGAATCAAACCTGGTGCCTTCTTAATCTGTACATCTTGGTTTCAAGTTAGGCAAAACCCCCACTAAAGGAAGCATTCTGATTGCACATGTCCCCTTTAAATGAGCCAAGTCAAAATAAAGTGCTAAAGATAAGCATTTGACTCATTGCCCTACCATATCTATAGAAGAGATCGAAGAGACCAATCTGATATAAATTTGCAATCAATGAAAGCCACAGGTGTATAAGTAGAGCTGTGCACTGCAGCAGAATGCAATGGCGTGTTATGTGTGACATTAAGGGAAAAGCAAAGGCCAAGGAAATTTTTGCATTATTTCTCTCAGTATTGTATTTCTGCCATGTTTATTATTGGCTTTCTGCTTGTTTTGATGATAGCATCCCAGTTCCTGAAGAATAATGGAAGCATTGTGTTGTTTTACTTTTTGACATTGCAATTTTAATGCAATTTATTCGTGACACGCTATTCAAAGAAAATAAAAACTTATATATTCAGAAGAGCACAAAATGTATCCCACGCAAAAAGTTAGAATAAATTACGGAAGATATTGTGGCACATTTGTGAGAAATGTGTGCCTATAGTGACCTCTTTATTGATCTTCCCGCTCCTTCAGCCACATCTCATCTTTGCAAAGTTATTGTGAGAAGATTTTTTTTTTTTTGTAAAAATATACTTTATTCATAAAATATCTTCAATCACATTCAAAACCATTTCAAAAACAACATTACAAGGGTACAATCCAGGTTAAACTTTTACAAAATGTATCACCAGGTGCATCAGTACAAACAATATTACAATCATTTACAGCCTTTCATTTTGATCTGTACAGCCCGAGGGGCTCTAAACAGTTCCCAGTCTCTCGGTGCGCTGTGGTAGAAAGGTCTTAGACAGCGACCCTTCCCCATTGCGCCTTTGCGGCAGCTGCCCCAAGCTTTAGTGCGTCCCTCAGCACGTAGTCCTGGACTTTGGATTGTGCCAGTCCGCAACAATCGGTCGGGGACAACTCTTTGTGCTGGAAGACCAACAAGTTTCGGGCAGTTATTGTGAGAAGATGCTAAATCAAAGGCAGCAAGTGGATTTTTCATAGGCCTCCCTCAGACCAGGCGAGTGTGGCAGCAGTGGAAGTGACTCGCTTCACACTCGTAGTTACGTTTCAGATTTTCAGTGCAGACTATTTGTATTCCTCTTTCCCTGGTGGTCCAATGGTTAGGCTGTGTCACTTTCACCACTGTGGCCAGGTGCAATTCGCAGTCATGAAGTCATGAAATGAAGCTTTCTTCCTGGAACTCGCTGTCCATGAGTGTGGTGGAAGCAGAGACGATGAATGACTCAGGAGGAGGGAGGAGATGGTCTAGTGATATTGTTGCTGGACTAGTAATCCAGAGATCCAGGCTAATGCTCTGGGGTCTTGGGTTAAAATCCTGCTATGGCAGATGGTGGGATTTGAATTCAATAAAAACCTGGAATTAAAAGTCTAATGATTACTGCATTGTCGATTGTTGTAAAAACCCACCTGGTTCACTAATGTGAACCATCAGTGGTTAACTACAACACTAATGTCCTTTAGGGAAACTGTCCTTACCTGGTCTGGCCTACATGTGACTCCAGACCCACAGTAATGTGGTTGAGTCTTAAATGCCCTCTGAACAAGGGCAATCAGGGATGGGCAATAAATGCAGGCCTAGCCAGTGATGCCCACATCCCATGAACAAATTTTTTTTTTAAATTTCAAAAGGAAATTGGATGGGTTCTCGAAGGAAATAAACTTGCAGGGCTATGAGTGTTAGTGAATGGGACTGATCCCAGAACTAGGAAGCACTGTTTTAAAATTAGGGGTTGCCCTTTTAGAACAGAGATGAGGAGAATTTTTCCTCTTAGTGTGTTGTGCAACTTTGTAACTGTTTGCTTCAGAAGGTGTTGGAGGTGGGGTCATTGAATATTTTTGAGGTGGAGGTAAATAGATTCTTGATAGGCAAGGGAATCAGAGGTTATCAGAGGTAGATGGGAATGTGGAACTCGAAACACAAACAGATCAGCCATGATCTTATTGAATGGCGGAGCAGGCTCAAAGGGCTGAATGGCCTCCTTCTATCTGTAAATGACTTCACGACACTGTACCATAGCTAGATACATACAGTATCTTGAACTAATAAATATTGTTTAGCTATCATGTTGTTGAAATATGGGGCAGAATGTTGCCGTCGGTGTGCGGGGGCGGGTCCGACAAGCCGACGCATAAAATGACGCGAGATGATAATTGGTGTGCGTCCCAACGTCATCGCTCGTCATTTCGATATTTCACTCGGTGGGCGTGCGCCAGAGGCGGCTGCGCACCCGCCGAACTGTCAACGGCCTATTAAGACCATTAAATAATAATTTAATTTATTAACTGTGAGTGTGTGTGCGTGCGTGCATGTGTTTGAGCGTGTGTGTGAATGTGTGTGAGAGTGTGTGTTTGTGTGAGAGTGTGTGTTTGTGTGAGAGAGTGTGTGTGTGCATGTGTGTGTGTGTGTGTGTCTTGCCCCCACCCCCCTCTCTCTCATTAGCAATAGTAAGCTGTAAGAAAGCAAATGAACATGTGATTATTAAACGAAAGACAGTTGAAAAAATGCCTGAGTGTTTCTATCTGAGCAAATAGAAAAATCACTGCATTGAAGTTACCAAACAGTTAACAGAGCAGCCTTTCAAATAAATTAACAATAGAAATTTGGGCTTAGTGCACTTAATAATATTGTCAGCATAGCTATAAGTGCATTGCTGTTAAGTGTTAAAAACAGTAAGGTACTTATAGCTATGCTGACATCAGTGTGATAAGAGTCAGGAGTTTACAAGGAGCCACAGGGATTATTGCTGGGGTTAGCATATCTACAGCACTGACAGCACAAACAAAAGATATCAACTTTGCTAATAATTTATACAAAATGTATACACTTAGACGTAAAAAGCCACTGTGGAGCATCCCTTCTCCATGGAGGTGATATGAACTGTGACAAATAGCAAGTGACAGTAAAGAAAATGCTTTCTCTCAAGCTGCCTTCCTACATATTTTATTATTGCGTTATTATTAAACTGCATGAATGATTCCAGGCAGGATGTGAGGGGGGCGGGGGTGGGGGGTGGGTGGGGGGACAGGGGCAGAGTCTGCAATACATACACTCAGCTAGACACTTTTATTTGTGAGATTCATCTCTTTATGGAAATCAACATTTCTAGCCCAGCACCTGACTGTCACAATGTGGTATCAGTCACTTCTGAGCATGCGATACCTGTCATTTTGATTCAAATCTCTAGAAAACAGACTCAAGCTGCTGTATCTACCATAGTGAAAGTTTGTGCAGCATCTATGAATTTTTATGTCTGAGAGAGGGAGAAAGAAAGAGATAAGGCCATTTGGAGGTGGGCAGGGGGGTGAGGGGTTGGATAATCCCCAAAAAACAGACATGGGGATCGCAATGAAAGCTTTGTGCTGTCTGCTTTAGCTGTGTGCACCCAGCACTGAACGTGCTGTGGAGTGGCAACATGCCTGATCTGGGGGTCCATGTTCATGTGAGGCCATTGTCACATGAAAACTAGCCAGCCCCTCTTAAAGGGGAGTTGCTTTCTAGCTGGAACATGTGCTGAAAGTAATTGGTAAGACATCCTGAGCAGGACGAAGAAAGGGGAGAGGGTCTGAGCCAAGATTGATACAGCATTGGAGGCCTTAGCACAGGAGATGGAGAGGGTAGTGTCCTCCCAGGCAGTCATTGTGTTGGCAAAAAGATCAGGTAGTCACATGGTGGTCACTGGCAGGAGTCTAGACTCAATCACCTGGGTGCAGTGCCACAAGACATTTAATGGCCTCAGAACGATCAAGGTCAGCGAGCTTATCTTTAAATGCCATGTTCTAGCAACTGAACCATTAGCCTCTCAGAGTGCTCCATTTGCCTACCAATATTCTCTCTCAATCACAACTCACTTTTCACATCACCCTCACACACTTAACACTGTTGCAAGCTTTACACCCACATTTCATAGTTTGAACAGCGTAGTGTTTGATTGTTCGGTGTTTGAATATGTGAGTCTGATAACTGATCTATGCTCACAGTGCTTAAATAGCTAAGCCTGGTGTGTTGGCTCAGTGAAAAGGAAACAAACTACAGAAAGAGCTGCAAGCATAAGCTAGAAGCATGGAGCTGACATTTTAAAGCATTGTAAATAAAACTTGTTATACACATGGAAACAATTGTCATACCTGCATATGTCTGAGATACAAAATATACAATAAATACACTGTCAGTTATTCAACCATGACAGGCACATCATCCAAACACTTTACACCAGACTCACTGACAGTCTTCCAACACTTTTGTGGGACAAGGTGGCATATAACTGGTGGCTGCATCTCCTAATCGCAGGAGACAGGTCTTACATCCATGGATGAGATACTGCTCTCCATCATTAGAGCAGCCATGACTATGGCCAGTGGTGATACTGAAAACATCAAAGACGACAGTATACTGATACCTAATCCACCTTGTAATCCTCCACTTCCTCTTCATTCCATAATCGCTTTTGATTTACATACTGAAAATGGTTTAGGAATGCACCTCTTGCGTTACCCACACACCCACCAACACCCCACCCCAACCACCCCCCCCCCCTCCCGACCGCCCACCCCGCTCCACTCACCACAATCCTATCCTTGTGTCCTACTCCTTTCAGATACCCAAGAGGTACCACCTGGCCAAGCAGTAGTGAAAGAGAAAGATGTGAAAGAGCAGGAAGACAATAAGGATGATGAAACACCATCACTCAACCTCAGCTACCAATTCAGTTGCAGCACACGGTGAGACACCAGACATGAGTAGCCTGCAGCCAGGGAAGGGTAGCAAGGGTAGGCACAGGTGCTAGTTCACCAAAGGTGGATTCACAAATGTGTTCTGCTGCAGAGAACTAATGGGGACTTTGATTAGTTGGGCTACAGAAAATGCTGATGGTCATGTATAATGAAATGGTTGGTGCATTGGCAGGCTTGCAAAAATAAAACTTGCCCTGACTGTCAAGACCAGACTTTGCCTGGAGCTTGGAGCCCATTCTTTCTAATGTAGAAGCAGTGGGCAGCTCCATGAAAAGCATTTGTGGACCTAACTATAACGGCTGATAGCTGATATCACAACTTCCATTGCAGTACAAACAGAAGCCACCATCTGGGTGGTAGTGGAAACTAAGGTCATGAAGTCCAAGATTGCAGGACAAGATGCTTCATCATGGTTGCAGATACCAATGCGCAAAAGAACTTGCAGAGTTTCTAAGCAGTACAGTGTTTTCTCCTCTAAGACATTGCTAGCATGGCTGAGGTGCTGTATTGAGGGAGTGACAGTGACACAGTGGAGCATAAACCTGCTGCTCCCTCAGGAGGACATGTTTTGTCCTCCCACTACTGCCACTCCACCTATGCCTTTGCTGTTTGCCAGTCAGCAAAACAGCCCAGACTGATGCTACCCATGCTAAGGTGCTGCAGCCCAAAACAGGGCCTTCAAGGGCCAGAGCCACTCAAGGGTGTCTTGCAAAGCCACCTGCAGTCCCCTCCAAAGAAAGTCAGCAGCTTTCAGCCAGGCACGCTGCAGCTTCTGGGGAAGAACTGCACAGGAGTGCTAGGCCAAGCAAAGGCACACTGAAGACAGACACTAAAGGGCCCTTAATTGACTTTTGTATGGTTTGATTTCTAAAGTTGGCTTGGAATGCTTGTTTTGGGGTGGTTTTTATTTTAACATTGTGGCCAAGAGCATACTGTGACAGTCAGTCACAGATGAAAGGTAAGGTGTGGGATTGTTGGTGAATACAGAATGTGGATTGTGCTCACGTGTACCACAGTCAGATGAGCTGGCCACAGGCAGCCAGGCTATTCATTGCCTCCCCTTCTTCAACCTTAACTGCTAGCTGTATAGCTGATGGCAAGGGCTGAGTCCTCATAATAGCGAATTCATACAGCATGCAGCAATCTAAGGTCAATTGTGAGACACAAACTGGTGAGTATTGCAGGACGCTTCAAGAGTGGTCTAGGCTGCGTGAGCATGGTTTAAGCACCCCAATAATCTGCTCGATCACTGTGGTAATTATGGTTTTATTTTATGTGTAGTAAACCTTTAAGAAGAATGTGTGTTAAGGAAGATCACATGATCTTTAATACCCAATAGGAGTGCACCCCAGGCTACCTCAGTAGTTAGTAGTATAGAGATAGAATTTGCAGTGAAAGCACATTTGTAATTGCTGCTGAGGACCTTTGTAAATAAACTAGGGGAAGAATTTTCCCGTCAGCAAGCGGGGGCGGGGCCCACTTACTGATGTGTAAAATGATGCAGGATGATGTCGGGTGGAACTCCCAATGTCACCCCGCGTCATTTCCATTTTCAGGTCAGCGGGGGCGCAGCCAAGTCAGCTACGCGCCCGCCGACCAGTCAACGGCCTATTGAGGCCATTGAAATACTAATTAAAATCATTAATGGACCTGCCCATCCAACCTTAAGGTTGGCGGGCAGGCCGGGAGCCCTGGCGGGCTTCAGAAGAAGCATGAAACCTCATCCACGGGCGGGATGAGGTTTCATGAGGTTATTTAATTTTTTAATAAAGGTTTCAAAAAAAGTTATGGACAGTGTCACATGAGGGGACATGTCAGGGAAATTTTTCTATCATTCGTATTACAATTTTTAATTCGGAGCCAATCTCCCTGAGGCAGCGCTTAGTCTCAGGGAGATCTGTGCGCTCTTTCGAAAGAGCGCATTCCCGGCTGAGGGAATCCCCCCGCCCGCACAGGAAGCGCATAGTAAATGGCGACGCACCCCCATTCGGGGACACTGATCAGAGGCACGCCCGCCCGTGCCTGCTCCCGCACTTCCCCCCCAATGGGGGGAAAGTTTTTCCCTAGAAGCTTTCCACCCTAGAAGTGTTGGCTGATCAACTCTATCAATAGTACCAACTCGGCGACCTCTCACAACAAACTGGCGACGAGGATAAAACAAGTTTAACAGAATAAATCAAGTGAAACAAAATCAGTACTGTACCTCGCATAGTACTTGTAAGTAGAAGTTCTGTTCGAACTGAAGAAGTAATTCCCTTTCCTTTCAGAATGTCGCAATTTGGAAGAATTGATCCTTTTGATCCTGTTATGGACGATTGGTCTCATTACATTGAATGCCTCATATTCTTCTTCAAGTGAACAAGATTATGAGGGAAGAGAAGAGGCAAGCAATCCTCTTAAGTACACGTGGGAATAAAACCTATGGCTTGATTCGAAGTTTGACAGCACCCAGTGCCCCAGATTCAAAACATTTTGATGAATTGGTGGACTTTGTAAAGGATGAACCAAAGCCCTCAGTAATGATGCAAAGGCTCAAGTGTAACTCAAGAAACAGTGCCCCGGGGGGAGACAGTTACATGCTATGTGGCAGGTTTGCTGCAGTTAGTGGAACATTGTGAGTTTGGTACATCCCTACATGACATGCTCAGAAATTGTTTAGTGTGCAGTGTGAATGAGGACACAATTCAGGGGAGATTGTTATCCGAAGTGAATGTGGATTTCAAGAAGGCACTATAGATAGCACTGGCCATGCAAAGCACAGTAAGAGATTCAAAAGCCATACAGGGTGCCCAAAATGGCGCCGTCCTCCACATCAGGCAGGAAACCCCAGCCAAAAAGAGTGCAAAAATGCAAGACTCTGCTGAGAGGTAGGAAACAGCCCCCACCAGCAGGAAAATGAGAAAAAATCACTTAGCAGTGAAAACAAGAAATAATTTCAATAAAAGTGGAAACAAGCAGTCTTTTATCAATGGGCAATTTTTAAAAATCAAATATTTTTATTGTCATAGAAATTGACATACAATGAGACAGTGCAACGAAAAAGTCAAGCAAACTTTTAAACAAAAGAAAAACCCAGTGAGATCTACAATGTAGAAGAGTGTGAAACAACAAATTCAGATATTCACTCATTGTTTAATTTGAAGGTTGGAAAGACAGAACCAGTATTTGTAACAGTGAAAGTAAATGGTAGACCTGTTAGAATGGAAATGGATACAGGAGCTTCCACTACAGTAATTGGGGAACACACCATCAGATAACTGAATAATGGGAGTAAGTAATGAATGGGTTGTTGAAACTCTTTCGAGTTATCAACAGTCACAGATTGCAACTCTTTTTGAGTACAATCACAGTTCTTGGTTTCCGGGAGCGGGACATGAACCCACAACCCTCTGATTCAAAGGCGAGGGTGCTATGAACTGAGCCACAGCTGACACCTCTAGATAACTGAATAATGGGGAACATCAATTAAACTTAGAAGAACCAACTGCCAAATTAAAAACATACACAGGTGAAGACATTCAAGTCAGAGGCACAAGTAGAGTAACTGTCCATTACGGAAGCCAATCGGCAAAGCTACCATTGTTAGTATTGAGAGGCAGAGGGCCAAGCCTCCCAGGGCAAAAAGGAAGCTGAAAGCGTTCCTGTTTTGAAAAAGGAGTGTGTAAGGACTCAACGACCTGAAGGAACACAGGCTGTTTTAAACCAAAACAGGATAGAATAGCAGAAGGAACTTGAAGAGACCATGCTTAATGACAGAACTCGAGGCGAGGTGACTAACCTTCGAAATGAAAAAGAAAACCTGCTGAAAGACCTTCACATGATACAAGGTTCCCTCAGGTCAAAGTTTATGCCTCTGGAAAAGTACAAAGAGAACCAGGGAGAATTCAGCACTTATCTGAATAAACTGAAGGATGAGTTGGCAAAGAAGACACAACAGCTCAATTTTCCATGAGGTAGCAAACAAATACAAAAAAGAGATGGAAGAGCTGAAGAATCAGCTAACTGAAGCTGAAGAGGGTTTGGAGGTGAAAGTCGCAGAATTTTCAAAGAAGCAGACAGACAATGAAATTTTGGGAGACTCAACCATTGAGTTCACTCAAGTCGAGCTTGCATCCAAGTGTAGTCTGGCCAATATTGAAGTCAAAAAGAAGACCGAGATTAAAGTCAGCACTAGAAAGAAGGAAGACACAGAAACACAAATAAGACCTTAACCCTGGCAGCATATGAGTACAGTTTTGTACATAGACCTGACAGTAAAATCGCAAACGCCGATGCACTTAGTCATTTACCTTTACAAGAAAATGATGAGGACGTCCCAGTTCCACAGGAACTTGTTTTATTGTTAAACTTCTTAGATTCCTCACCGGTATGCACTCGACAGATCAGAGACTGGACACGTCGGGACCCAGTGCTATCTCAAATATGACAACAAGTGCTTCATGGTTGGTTACAAGAGCCCATGTCTGACGAAATAAAACCGTACTTTAACAGAAGACATGAAATAACCAGCCTGAATGGCATCTTATTGATGGGAGCTCGAGTGATAGTTCGTCCAAAGGGAAGGGAGCCAATTCTAGTTGAACTGCACAGCGCACATCCAGGAATATCCTGAATGAAGACTATAGTTCGCAACTACCAATGGTGGCCTGGGATGGATGGTGAATTAGAGAGTTTAGTGAAGAATTGTGTGCAATGTCAGCAACTGCATAAGTTGCTTTCAACAGCTCCATTACACCCCTGGGAGTGGCCAGGAAAACCATGGGTGAGATTACAAATTGACTATGGAACCTTTCATGGGAACAACGTTGATTGTTGGGCTCATTGCTGATGCTATTCAAACATTCAAGGCTGGCATGAAGAAGCTAACTGGAGGTTCCTTAGCAACAAAGCTAGCACGCTTTCTTTTCTATTTTAGGACCACCCCTCACACAACAGGTGTCACACCTGCGGACATACTAATGAAACGCCGTCTCAGGACAAGATTGAGCTTAATAATGCCAAATTTAGAGGAGAAGGTGGAAAGGAGCCAGGGAAGTCAGAAAACTAGACACAACTGGTATAGTCATGAGAGGATATTTACCGTGGGAGTGACGGTATACGTGAAGAACTTCGGAGAAGGACCAAAGTGGCTAGCGGGTGAAATAAGTGCAGTGACTGGACCTCTATCTTACCATGTGGAGGTGGAAGGCCGAGTCATATGGAGACATGTGGATCATCTAAGGAAGAGAGAAACAAATTACCAAGAATTGATTCCACCAGTGTTCACGACCGGGTCAGCATTTCTTCTTGAGAGAACTCAGCCCAGTACAGACAAGTCTGATATTCCTGTAAGAGTTGAGAATACAGAACTGCACCGGTGCCCACCGAAGCACCTGATGTTCAGACAACTCTGGAAAAGGAGGTTCCTGACAACGCATCTGAATTTGTAGAGTTGAGATGCTCCACACACCTAAGGAAACCCCCAGAAAGACTGAATTTGTAAATTACTCACCAGTGTAAATATTTTGCTGTCTTGAGAAAATTGTACTTGTAAATATAAAATGTATATCCAAGTAAAGGGGGAGGGATGTGGTAATTATGGTTTTATTTGATGTGTAATATACCTTTAAGAAGAATGTGTGTTAAAGAAGATCACATGACCTTTAATACCCAATAGGAGAGTAGCGCAGGCTACCTCAGTAGTTAGTAGTGTAGAGATAGGGTTTGAAGTGAAAGCATACGTGTAGTTGCTGCTGAGTACCTTTGTAAATAAACCTCTCACAACAATCACATTTTGTGTGACAGCATGTTTTTTGTTATACACACACTGTCCACATGTGGTCTGTGCACCAGAATCCTGAGCCCAGGTGGTCAGCAGATATCCTTAATCACCCAATAGCCATGTTCTGGTTTGTCATGCTGTCTCAAATGCAGAAGGCACAGCAGTCTGAAGGCATTGGCACAACGGTCACTATACCGGGCATTGGTCTGCATGACACACTCAATGCAGTCATATCATAATTGAACATTGAGAGAATGGAACTCCTTCCAGTTTAAGTACCTCTCAAAATTTCAATGCCATGTTCACAAGGTGCCATGTGTTCAGTCAATGACACCCTGCACCATGAGGAAACCTGGCATTCTGGTGAAACAGTAACTGGGCAATAAATGCTCACCTTGCCAGCGGTGCCACAGCCAATGAAAGAATAAAGAAAAACAAAATTGCAACATCTCCCAGTTTGCTGTCCACTGATGTATACAGTAGGTCACTGAGGCCAGTTATGCGAAGAAAGCTGCAAACATTGTATTCTCTCTTACCAGAGATAAGCAGGTAGAATGAGAACATGGCTTTTTTTCATTCATTCATGGGGTGTGGGCATCGCTGGCAAGGCCAGCATTTGTTGCCCATCCCTGATTGCCCTTGAACTGAGTGGCTTGCTAGGCCATTTCAGAGGGCAGTTAAGAGTAATCACATTGCTGTGCGTCTGGAGTCACATGTAGACCAGACCAGGTAAGGATGGCAGATTTCCTTCCCTAAAAGAGATTAGTGAATCAGATGGGTTTTTACAACAATCGATGATAGTTGTCATGGTCATCATTACTAACACTAGCCCTTTATTACAGATTTATTAATTGACTTTAAATTCCACCAGCTGCCGGGCCACTGGATTACTAGTCCTATAACATGATCAGCTCCAGTATGAAACAAGCCCAATGCCACAGTCACCTACACAGTTGCTGGCAATGCTGTCCTTCCCCTATTTTGAAGCTGTAGTCTGAGTTGCAACTGATAACAGGTTTCATTGAACTCCTACTTGATGAAGTGGAGAACTCTAACACATTGTTTCTTGCCAAGGTTGAGGTTGGAGAATTACTCCTTGAAGATGCTGGGTGGATATGCCTACTGCTGAAAGGCCTTCTCCCCTCCTCCCCCCTCTTCCAGCAGCCTGTCCTCCTCTGTTGCCTCTACTTATTCTCCCTGTCATGCTGCGGACCCAGGGGAATGCAAACAATTGCAACAATGCCTAGGATGAAGTGGACTGAGCAGAACACTGGAAGTCAGAACCAAAACCTTCAGTGCCAGCCATACTACTCCTTGTAGACTTCAGCAACTTTAAGCCATACAAAACACTTCTACAAACTCAGCAAAAGCCATTTTTCCAGGTCCAGACGAGAGCATGAAGCGGCACCGAAACAGTCATCTACGTACCGAAAAAAAGAGTTATGAGAGGGGGCCCGAGTAGGACTGGAACAAGGAATGTTCCACATATCCCATAAAGAGACAGACATAACTGGGGCCCATGCAGGTACCCATTGCCACACCGTTAATTTGGAGGAAGTGAGACAAGTTAAAGGAGAAATTGTTCAGAGAGAGGATAAGTTCAGCCAGACAGAGGAGAGTGATGGTGGATGGGGATTGTTCGGTCCTCTGTTCAAGGAAGAAGAGGAGAGCCCTCAGATCATCCTGGTGGGGGATGGAGGTGTAGAGGGATTGGAAATCCATGGTGAAGAGGAGGCGGTTAGGGCCGGGAACTGGAAATTGTTGATATAACGTAGGGCTTCAGAGGAATCGCAGATGTAGGTGGGAAGAGACTGGACAAGGGGAACAAGAACGAAGTCAAGGTAGCAACAAATGAGTCCCGTGGGGCAGGAACAGGCTGACACGATCGGTCTACCTGGACAGTACTCTTTGTGGATTTTCGGGAGGAGGTAGAAACGGGCTGTCCGAGGTTGGGAGATTATGACTTTGGAAGCTGTGGACGGAAGATCTCCAGAGGAGATGAGGTCAGTGACAGACCTGGAAACAATGGCTTGATGTTCAGTGGTGGGGTCATGGTCCAGGGGGAGGTAGGAAGTGTCTGAGAGTTGGCGCTCAGCTTCTGCGAGGTAGAGGTCAGTTCGCCACGCAACAACAGCACCACCCTTGTCAGCAGGTTTGATAACAAAGTCAGGGTTGGACCTGAGAGAACAGAGTGCAGATACCAGCCTAGCCTATGTAATATTTCCTCATAAGACAACCCACTCGTTCCAGGTATTAGTCTGGTTAACCTTCTCTGAACTGCTTCCAATGCATTTACATCCTTCCTTAAATAAGGTGACCAATACTGTACACAGTACTGCAGGGCCAGAATTTCCCAGTCAGTGACCGGGGGGGGCGGGGCCCACTCACTGATGCATAAAATGATGCGGGATGACGTTGGGCAGAACTCCCGACATCACCCTGCCTCATTTCAATTTTCAGGTAGGCAGAGGCTCAGAAGAATCAGTTGTGCGCCCGCCAACCTGTCAATGGCCAATTGAGGCCATTGACAAAGTAGTTAAAGTGATTAATGGACCTGCCCGTCCAACCTCAAGGTTGGCGGGCTTCAGAAAAAGCACAAAACCTCATCCACTGGCCGGGTGAGGTTTCATGTGGGTTTTAAAACTTTTCATAAAATTGTCAATGAAAGTGATGGACATGTCCCAACTCATGCGACAGTGTCACATTAGGGGACATGTCAGGAGAATTTATCTGTTCTACTTTTAAATTTTTTTCACACAGGGGCCGATCTCCCTGAGGCAGCACTTAGCCTCAGGGGGATGAGCGTGCTCTTTCACGTGCATGCGTGAAAGAGCGCACTCCCAACTCAGGGAATTCCTCCCTCCCCCCCACCCACACAGGGAGCACATAGCGCTTCCTTGCGGACGTCACGCTGGGCCCGCCCACGTAAAATGGCAGTGCGCACCCAATTAGGAGTGCCGATCGGAGGCGTGCCTCCACGTGCCCACCCCTAAATATCACCCCCCCCCCACCTCCCCAATGGGGGGCAAATTCTGCCCCAGGTGTGGTCTCACTAGTGCTCTCTATAACTGAAGCATAACTTCCCTACTGGTGTATTCAATTCCTCTCGCAATGTTGATAACATTCTATTGACTTTCCTAATTACTTACTCTACCTGCATACTAACCTTCGCAATTCATGCACTGAGATACCCAGATCCCTCCGCATCCCAGAGCTCTGCAATCTCTCACCATTTAGATAATACACTTCTCTTTTTTCCTTCCTGCCAAAATGGACAATTTCACATTTTCCCACATTATACTCCATTTGCTAGATCTTTGCCCACTCACAACTTATCTGCCATGTGCCATGGATGCCATTTTGAGCCTTAAACAGCATCCATGATGCTGAAAATATGGATGCCACACAACTCAATTTTGCAGCTAAGATTTATTAAGCAAGAAGTAACACCAAAGAATCAACTTACATGGTTGAGGTGACCTTGGGTACTCTTATTTCTTGATAGTATGCATTTCTATGTCGATGTATACATTCTGATATGATTTCTAAGGCATCAGATTTCATGCTGGAAGATGATATGTTCTCTTATATCAAAATAAAATGTTTTTTTAAGTTTTATTAACTCTCTTTATAGCCCACATCAATCCAGGATTTATGTTATACTCATATCCAGAAGGCTTTTTCTAACACCACTAGTGTACTTGGACACGATTCAAAAAATGTTGTGTTCTAACCAGCTATCTTTATTTTACCTCTATCCTTCAGCCGATATTATCCATCACAGCCTTTTATTGTCTTTCCATTTTATCAATGTTATTGTTCTCATGTCTCCTCTGAAATGTTTTCCCTTGTGTCGCCTTAAAAATATGTTTAAAACAGCTGTGACTTTTATTTAGCATACCGGATGATTGAAGATTACTGTCCAAATCTACCCCTTTGCAAGTTGGAGATTAGTCACCTTACGCCAGGACATTATCTAGGCTAACACTTCAGTAATGTTGTAGATGCTATCCTTCAGAGGAAACATTAACTGGCTGCCAGTTTGGGCGAATGTAAAGGTTCTTGGGAGGTGGTATCAGAAGGAATACAGTGAGTCTGCCTGGTTATTCTGCCCAACATTCTTGTTGACTAACTTCAAATAATTGCCCCTTGTAAAAATGGCAGTCATATTATCCTAAATGCATTTCTAAATAATGATTTGGCATCTTGGAATATTTTGGAGAGATCTGATCAGATGCTACGTAAATACTAGTTCTTTCTTTCCTAAACTGTGTATGCACCTCTCTGTATCATCACTCAGCAGGGTTTTTTTGGTCTTGCCAGCGGTGGGCATCATCGCAGGCGGGATGGAAAAATTTGGAGAGTGGCCAGAAGTCTTTTGGCCGCTCTCCAAATTTTTCTGTCCCTCTCCACCCCCCCCAAACCCCCACCACCACCCACGCCCTCCCCCAGTGGGACTGGAAGATCCTGCATAGCAAACTGGCTACAAAAACCTGAGAATCGGGATCAAGGGTAGTTATTCAGACTAGCAAAAGTTGGGAAGCGGTATTCCCACAGGGATCAATGCAGGTCGCACTGATGTTCAACACTTATAGAAACAACTTGGGGCTTGGGAATCTGAAGTACAATTTCAAAATTTGTGGATAGCACCAAAATGATGGATTAGTTAATACAGAGAAGGACTGTGACAAAGTATAGGAAGACATTAATAAACATGCACAATTGGCATGTGATTGGCAAATGAATTTCAGCATAAGTCAGTGCAAGGTGGCACCTTTTGGTCAGGAGTTAAAAGACACCACAAACCCCGTGGAAATCGGAGTCTGAATGGGGTGGAATAACAGAGCAATCCCGGGGTACAAATAGACAAATCACTACAAGTAGCGGTGAAGATTGGAAAGCCCGAAAAGGAGGAAAAAAAGCACTGGGGATAATTTCTAGAGCGACAGAGCTGAAAAGCAGAGAAGTTAGGTTAAACTTATATAGGATCTTGGCTTGATCATGCTTAAAGTACCGTGCACAGTTCTGGGGCCAGGTTTTCCTGACGCCAATCGGGCCAGAATGGAGAGAAGCCGGTCGAAAACATGGCTGTGACATTATGCGGCTGGAAGTCCCGCCTCCATTTCTGCCCTCCCTGATTCTCGGGAGGTCGGGGGCAGTGTCTGAAAAGGCCCACATCAATCAATAGGCCAACTAAACTTGCTGTGAGGTTATTAAACACCCAGCTCCCGCTGCTTTTGCAATTTTCCTGGAAAGGGTCAGAGTTTAGCTACTTTCTTAATTATATCAGTAGCACGGAGGTGAGGACCATGTCTGGGGCAAGTCATGGAGGTGGCAAGAGTTTAAGCAGATAAGTAAAAATGCTTTTCAAAGTTTCAAGGACTTAACGATTTAAAGTAAAACAGTGCAGCAGCCTATCACTGGTCATGGGAGAAACCTGCATCAAGAACTTTGCCAGTTAAAGTGTTTGTCACCTCTCTGGCATCACATAAGCATCCGAGTGTTTTTTTTTCTCTTTTTTTTTTATTCATTCGTGGGATGCGGGCTTCACTGGCTAGGCCAGCAATTATTGTCCACCTCTAATTGCCCTTCTTCAGAGGGCATTTAAGAGTCAACCACATTGATGTGGGTCTGGAGTCACATGTAGGCCAGACCGGGTAAGGACAGCAGGTTTCCTTCCCTAAAGGGCATTAGTGAACCAGATGGGTTTTTACAACAATTGTCAAAGGTTTTGTGGTCATCATCAGACTTTTAATTCCAGATTTTTATTGAATTCAAATCCCACCATCTGTTGTGGTGGGATTCGAACTTGGGTCCCCAGAGTATTACTCTGGCTCTCTGTATGGGACAATATGACTGCACCCCCCAGGACACATCAGAAGGCTAGGAACATATGAGAGGGCTCGAGAGCCATCCAGTTCATATGTTGAAAGAATGACAATACCACTACGCCACTGCCTCTCTTGGACTCCACCTGAGCACCATGAAGCATCACAGGCCCAGAGGATACTGGTCTGGCAACCTGCAATACCCTCTTGCATGGGTTTCAGTTATTGTGGTGGCCTGCTGCACTACCCATAACATAACTCTCCTGAGAGGGGTGAACCTTGGGGACAGCCTATCAGGGGAGGAGCAGTGGAACTGGAAAAATTGGAGGCAGAGGGAGCTGATGCTGAACAGAGAGGTGCCCCTCCTGCATTATAAGGTAGCCTCCTACCGCCAGCCTTCCGGAAGATGACCTTCCTCGTCTCCCTCACGGGTGTCAGTCCTCCGTCTCCCCTGTATCATCTTGCTTCCCTGTGGTGCAGTGGCAGGCGTTGGCACAAACTCTCTGCTTCAGGACAACCACCAGCTTCAAGGTCTTGGGTGCAAGAAGCCCATTTCCATTTCTGCCCCACACTAGCTTTAAATATACAGGAAACTCATCTCCATCTCACTTAAGGGCTTACCCTTATGGGAAAATCTGAAAAGTTTCCCAATGAAGGTGAGTTTCTGACACATAAACAGACCCAGCTCCTGTTTCCCGTTTCCAAATGGAAAATCCAGCCCAGTTCCTGTTATAAAAATTGTACGGGGGGCACTGGAAAAGGTGTAACAAGAATTAACAAGGATAATATCAGAACTGAGAATATATACCTATCAGAAACGATTGAATCGTTGGGGTTCTTTTCTCTAGAAAAGAGAAGGCTGAGGGTAACTGTAGTGTATTTGTATATTATGCTGATGATGTGGTGATGTGTTGACATAAAGGTGTAATGTACACTTCCTTGAACTGGACATACTTGGTGTCTATCTTTCTTTCTGAGTGTCCCCTGGTACATAACAAGTTTGGCGACAAAGATCGGATCAAAGTCTGTAAATATTGGCAAACAGCAGCGGGGACTGCAGTAAGCAAGAGTAACCAGCTCCCGGTGACCTATCTGCTCAAATGGCGAAAATTTGGGTTGGATTGTGTAAGGCCTGAACTTCAAACTGTCTTCTTGGTGAATGGGATGCCAAAGGGTCTTAGTGTGCATCAGATCAAAAAGTGCCCATTTAGGTAAGAAGATATTTTCAACCACCAGCTGGAGTGGATTTAGGTATCACTGTTACAGATAGCCGCAGTAAAGTGTTTACTGGGTCAGTGTGAATTTGGAAATGGGACAATATGACTGCACCCCCAGGACACATCAGAAGGCAAGGAACATATGAGAGCGCTTGAGGGCCATTCAGTTCACATGTTGAAAGAAAGGACATGTTTTTCAGGGCCAACAATATTTTGGAACTTGAAGATGAAAGTGAATAAGTCAAGACTCAGAATATGCAAATTCTTGAGCACGAGGAAGCAATTTTATTAACACAAATTAGTCCAGAAGTGAATGGCATGCAAACAAACATTCTTGCTCCCAACAAGACAAAAGATGAGCCATTCAAAACAATCATCAGCAAATTGAAAGAACATTTCACTCCTAAGCCACTAGAGATAGCAGAAAGCTACAAATTTAGAACCTGAAATCGGAAAAGTAGCGATCAGGTGGTGAGTACATTGCGGCACTGAAGAGTTTATCTCTAGAGTGCAACTGTCAAGAAGATATAATAATTCTCATAATGTTATTGGAATTTATTGTAAAATAGAGTATTAGTGGGATGTGTCTATGTGAGTCTATGTGTATTTGTGTGTGTGTGTGTGTGTGTGTGAGATTTAATTGAATTAGAGGCAGCTAATCTGGGTGCAATGACCTATGAAGAGGGGTTAGGTTTGAAATGTTAATTAAATAAACATGGGGAAGTTTAGAAACATGAGTGTCAAGAGAACATTTGCATTTTGAAATAAACCAGACTAGATTGTTTTCAAAGGAAGAGTGAAATGTGTCAGCTAGCCAGGTGAAGTTTAGAAACAGTGGGTGGGATTTTTTGCACCCACCCACCACCGCGATCTTCTGGTCCTGGCGCAAGTCATTGGACTTCTAGCTGGGGGGCCGCCTCACCCGTGACGCTTCCTGCCCACAACAGGGCCGGAAAACCCCAGCCAGTGTGTTTATTTTTCCCAAGTATTACTTTTATTTTCATTCACGGGTTGTGGACTTCACTGGCTGGGCCAGCATTTATTGCCCATCCCTAGTTGCCCTTGAAAAGGTGGTGGTGAGCTGCCTTCTTGAACCGCTGCAGTCCATGTGGTGTAGGTACACCCACAGTGCTGTTAGGAAGGGAGTTCCAGGATTTTGACTCAGAGACAGTGAAGGAACGGCGATATATTTCCAAGTCAGGATGGTGAGTGACTTGAAGGTGAGTGACCTCAAGGTGGTGGTGTTCCCATCTATCTGCTGCCTGAATATCTGATATTTCGCTAGGTGGACGCGCAATGGAGACAGAGGTACACCCACAATTAATTAAGTGGCCAGTTGAGGCCCTTGAGATACCAATTGTCTCTGAGTTTACATAGCCCGTGCAATTTTTAGGCCGTTGCACATGCAAAACGGGCAGCCGGGCAGGCCACAATTCGCATAACCTCATCCACAGGCAAGATAAGAGGGGTCAGTGGCCTTGTCAAAGTGATTAGTGATGAGTGCAAGATATCACTTGCTGCTACTTGCAACTGTGAACAGGACAGCTTCATTTCGCTTCAGGGCTGCATTCAGATATTTCAGAGGCTTCAGTTCAGGAATCAATTGTTGTTTTCCGGACCCCAAGAGGATTCACACCATGTGGGACCTTCCAGATATCAGACAGCCTTCCCTTACCCTGGTAATGGGGATTGTGGTCACCGCTGGAGGTACCTCCTCTGAGGAGGAAGAGAGGGCCAGAAGGGGGAGGAGGCCAGATGTCCCTATTCAGCAACCAGGGGAGCAACCTGCGGAAGGAGAGGTGCAAGCACAAGGGGCGGAGAGGCAACAGAAAGTCCAAGGCAGAAGGAGCCACAGAAGACGTTAATATCCTGCTGCTAGGGTTTACAGGTGGCAGTGCAACTACCTCAATATGTCTGAGTTGCAATGTCAACAGAGGCTCCATCTCTCAAGGGGGACAGTGACCCCCATCTGTCAGAGGATTGGCCCTGAGATCAGCTCTGACTGTGTCGGTGGACGCTGAAGGTCACAATGGCCCTCAACTTCTATGCCTCCGGTTCTTTCCAGCGGTCAATGGGGGATCTTTGTGGAGTCTCCCAGTCAGCTGTCCACAGTTGTGTCAAATTGGTGACAGGTGCTCTGTTCAGGCGTGCATTGACTTTCATCCATCACCGTACGGACGAGGCCAGTAAGGCAGAGCAAGCCAGATTACTGGGTGCCTCCATGGCCAAGGTGCAATCGACTGCACACATCAAGGCGCCAGAGGGTGAGTCGGGAGCCTTCCTCAACAGGAAGGGATTCCACTCCATGAATGTGTGATCGCAAGATGCAGATTCTGCAAGTCTGTGCAAGATATCCTTGCAGTTCCCATGACGCTTACATCCTGAGGCACTCCCAGGTGCTGAGGCTCTTCAGTGCTCCAGCCCAACTGGATGGATGGCTGCTGGGTGACAAGGGATATCGTCGAAAAGGTGGCTCATGACGCCTCTCCACCATCCAAGAACAGAGGCCGAGCAGCAGTACAATAGGAGCCATGCCTCCACAAGGGCGGTGGTAGAGAGAACCATCGGTCTTCTCAAGATGCGCTTCCAATGCCTGGGCCATTCAGGGGGTGCACTCAATAACTCCCAGAATGTGTGCCACTGATAGTGGTTGCATGCTGTGCTCTCCACAATGCTGGAAAGTGGGGAGGGGGGTGCGCAGTGGAGGAAGTAGATCTTGACACAGCTGCACAGGCAACAGATGATGAGTCCAGTAGTGAGTCCGAGGATGAGCACGGTGAGGAGAACGCTGAGGGCATAGACACAGACCTGGGTAACCTTCAGGGTGGCAGGGACACCTGGGATGCTTTAATCGACTGCTCCTTCAGCTAGACTACCAAATAAGAACCACCACATGCCAGGGCTGCAGGCTCCTTACTCCATCCCTGACAGGGCCAGTTCCTTGGTCAACAATATAAACTTTGTGCCTTTGCAATAAAGTTTCAGGAGACACGCATCCATCATAACATCATGGTGTGCCCTGCACCCAGAGAACAAGTGAAGCATACAGAGGCCAGTTGCACAAAATAACATATCATTTACTTGTGAATGTTAAAAGTCACAGAAATTAACATGCACCGGTGTTTTCCATCACACCATTAAAAAATTAAGAAAAATGGGGGAGCCAAATATCACCCCTGATAAGCCCGTGTTGTGCTTAAGGTGCTTTAAGTTTTCACTTGTGGGTGCTACGTCTCGGTGCTTCCCCATCGCTGGCACCGGCATTGGAGGCAGCCTGCTCACTCAGCTGTCCTGTTGGCCTTGATTACCTTGGCGGGCGTCCTCTGGCCCATGGAGCCTGTGCTGACCCTGCCGTACCAGTTCCACTGCTGGCATCTCTCCAGTCACCGCAGCCTCTTTAGATGCCATAGTCACTGGCAGAGGAGCGGAGGAGCTGCTGCCGTCATTCCAAGCACTCTGAGAGGAGCCCGCAGAGATGACTGGCAGCTCGTGCTTCAACATGAGGTTGCTTTGAACATTCCTGCTCTCCATTGATGGACAGGCACCTAGCTGGCATACTGGGTGCCCAATCCATCTCCCACACTGACACTGACCAACTAAGGTAATTGCTGGTGTGAGGGCTTACAGGTCCAAGTGCATCCCCACGAACCCCTGATTGAATCCCTGGAGGAGCCTGTCCATGAAAGTCACCACTCTCCATAAAGGAGGTATTGCGCTTGGCCATGAGGGTCAACGCAGTGCTTATGCTCTGCATGGACTCCTCCACAATGGACAGCATGGCACGCATTCCCTCATGTATCTCCGCCAGACTCTCCCACACACCCTGCTGGACATCCAGCAGCTGCTGCCTCAGGGACAACTCCAGAGGCCCATCATCAGTCATCGGCTGAGCATTGTCCTGGTCCCCAGCTGTCCTCTGACTGCCAGCGCCCTGGGCACTCTCTGCCTCCGCCTGCACCTCAGGCGAGTGTGAAGTGCCCTCACCAATGTGTATCAAGATAGTAGAAGGTGGTGTTATGCCCACTGAGGTGCTGGTATCTGCGCTGGTGCCTGCTTGACAGACAGTGTGTGATGCAGGTGCGTGGTGAGCATGGTGGTCCTCACGGGGCAGGGATGGGCCATCAGCCTCCTCAGAACGAACTGCTGGTGAGTCTTAAAGTGAGAAGGAGGACATGTCACTAGTTTAAGTCATGAAACTGTCACTATGCACGCCTGGCACCCTGATGACACAGAGATTTGCACCATGGTGCCCTCGTCTTTCCATTATCAATGGGGATCCCAGGTTCCAGGCTCACAGCAATATAGAGACTACTCTGGAATGGTAGCAATAATGGACATTCTCAACTCAGTGCACTGCACTCCTACCTTTCTCTGGCACCTCAACCTAATTGCAGCCGCTTGACTGAGGTGCATGGCATCTCTCCAGCTCCAGGGCCTCCTGTTTGGATCACAAAAGGATGAGGAGGCTTGGGGGGCACCCGCCAGTCTGCAACATCTCAGCATTGTTATGGGATGTTTTCTCCTGAAAGGGCAGAGGAACATTGATTAGTCCACTCTCTACCTGCAGCACCATTGCAACCTGGCCAACCCCACCTGGGAACATCTCGCAGGCCTCAGCTGATTCATGACACTGGAGCCACAAGGCACTCAGCTCAAGAAGCCAGGGCTCACCCCCTTGGCCACATCCTGCCTCATTGAAATTTGGCACTCACACTGTAACAGCTCTTAACTGCTCTGCCAAGGGACCCATGCCAACACGGTACTCACCCTTCCCGATCACAGCAGATCCTTGAAGCGCTTTTGGCACTGGACCCATGTGTGCCTTACCACGTCGTGGCTGCTGACCCTTTATGCCACCTCCTCCCAGGCCGTTTTGGTGAGGGAGTGGGGCCTCCTCCTCCCATCCTTGGGGACAAGAGTTTCTTTCCTTGCTGCCATCTCCTCCAGGAGGGCTACAAGCCACTCATCTGATAAATGCGGGACAAACTGCCCCACCGGCCTGCCCTCCCACCTGCCGTGTCCACCCACTATGGTCTCCATTTGCTACACTTCCGCATCCACCATTGGCAGCCTTCCAGGGGCTGTCAACAATGGATTTGAATCAGCTGCCGGGTTGCCATTGGACCCAGCACACATCATGCCCCGCCCCTTCATACACATTCCAGGCTGTGTATCACACTGGGCGGGCATAAAATCTAGGAGCGCTGCTCATAGGGGGCGGCAGTCTGCTTCCCAACTGCCCCTGCCCACCCCCGCCGATCTCACATGCCAAGGGTAAAATTCTGCCCCAGCCATCACTGAGACATGGTTGAGGGAGGGACAGGATTGGCAGCTCAACATTCCAGGATATAGAATCTTCAGGCGAGACAGGGGAGGGGGTAAAAGAGGAGGAGGTGTTGCATTATTAGTTAAGGAGTCCATTACTGCAGTAAGGAGAGATGATATCTTGGAGGGGGCTTTGAATGAAGCTTTGTGGGTAGAGCTTAGGAATAAAAAAGAGGCAACCACATTATTAGATGTTTATTATAGACCCTCAAATAGTCAACGGGAAATTGAAGAGCAAATATGTGCACAACTTGTGGAGGTGTGTAAAAACAACAACAATAGGGTAATTATATTAGGTGATTTCAACTTTCCCAACATTAATTGGGATAGACATAGTGTTAAGGGCTTGGATGGAGTGGATTTCTTGAAATGTGTACCGGAGAACTTTTTAGGTCAATATTTAGAGGGTCCAACAAGGGACGGTGCATTGCTGGACCTAATTCTGGGGAATGAAGCCGGACAGCTGGCTGAGGTGGTGGTGGGCGAGCATTTTCGTGATAGCAACCACAACATGATATAGTTTAAGTTTGTTATGGACAAAGAAATCGACAAGTTGCAAAAATATGTTTTGGATTGGGGGAGAGCAGATTTTAGTAAAATAAGGCAGGATCTGGCCAAGGTAGACTGGGGACAGTTACTTGTGGGGAAATCTACAGAGGAACAGTGGGGGGTGTTCAAAAAGGAAATGGGGAGGGTACAGGCTCAACATGTTCCCTCTAGGGTGATAGGAAGGAGTAACAAGCCCAGAGAACCATGGATGACCAGAGATATTCAGGATACGATGAGAAAGAAAAGAAAGGCTTTTAGCAGGTACAAGGGAAGCAAATCAGCAAATTAGTGGAGTACAGACAGTGCAGGGTAGAGCTTAAGAAAGCAATTAGGAGAGCAAAGAGGGGATATGAGAAAGCTCTGGCTGGTAAAAGTAGGGAAAATCCCAAGATATTCTATAAGTATATCAATGGGAAGAGGATAACCAGGGAAAGAGTAGGGCCCATAAGGGACCAAGGGGGCAATCTATGGGTGGAGCTAGAAGACATCGCTAGAGTGTTGAATGAATACTTCACATCCGTCTTCACTCAAGAGAATGAGGAAGAAGGAATCTAACTCGGGGAGAGAGACTTCAAGGTTCTTAAGCAAATTGATATAGGGAGTGACAAGGTATTGGAGGTGTTGGCAGGCTTAAAAGTGGACAAATCTCCAGGTCTGGATGATTTGTGTCCCAGGCTGCAGAGGGAGGCAAGGGAGGAGAGCGCAGGGGCTCTGACCCAAATTTTTAATTCCTCTCTGGCCACAGGGAGGTGCCAGAGGACTGGAGAACAGCTAATGAGGTTCTGCTATTTAAGAAGGGTTGTAGAGATAAGCTAGGGAACTACAGACCAATGAGTCTCAAGTCAGTGGTAGGGAAAATATTGGAGAAAGTTCTGAAGGAGAGTATCTATCTTCACTTGGAGAGATAAGCTTTGATCAGGGATAGTCAGCATGGCTTTGTCAGAGGGAGGTCATGCCTAACAAATTTGATTGAATTTTTTGAGGAGGTGACCAGGTGTGTAGATGAGGGTAGTGCAGTTGATGTAGTTTATATGGATTTCAGCAAAGCCTTTGACAAGTTCCCACATGAGAGGCTTATAAAGAAGGCAAAGGCACATGGGATACAGGGTAATTTGATAAGGTGGATTCAAAATTGACTTAGTTGTAGGAGGCAGGGGGTGATGACAGAAGGATGCTTTAGTGACTAGAAGCGAGTGTCCAGTGGCGTACCACAGGGATCTGTGCTTGGTCCCCTATTATTTGTCATTTATATAAACAACATAGATGACTATGTGGGGTTAGGATTAGTAAATTTGCGGATGACACAAAGATTGGCCAATTGGTTAACAGTGAGGTTGAGTGTCTTGGGCTACAGGAAGATATAGACGGGATGGTCAAATGGGCAGATAAGTGGTAGATGGAATTTAACCCTGAAAAGTATGAGGTGATACATTTTGGAAGGAGTAATTTGACAAGGAAGTATTCAATGAATGGCATGACACTAGGAAGTTCTGAGGAACAAAGGGACCTTGGCGTGTGTGTCCAAAGATCCCTGAAGGCAGAGGGGCATGTTAGTGGGGTGGTGAAAAAGGCATATGGAACACTTGCCTTTATCAATCGAGGCATAGATTACAAAAGTAGGGAGGTCATGTTGGAGTTGTATAGAACCTTGGTGAGGCCACAGCTTGGAGTATTGTGTGCAGTTCTGGTCGCCACATTATAGGAAGGATGTGATTGCACTGGAGGGGGTGCAGAGAAGATTCACCAGGATGTTGCCTGGGATGAAACATTTAAGTTATGAAGAGAGGTTGGATAGCCTTAGGTTGTTTTTGTTGGAGCTGAGAAGGCTGAGGGGCGACCTGATCGAGGTGTACAAGATTAAGAAGGTCATGGACAGGGTGGATAGGGAGCAGCTGTTCCCCTTAGTTGAAGGGTCAGTCACGAGGGGGCATAAGTTCAAGGTGAGGGGCAGGAGGTTTAAGGGGGATGTGAGGAAAAACATTTTTACCCAGAGGGTGTGTTGATGGCCTGGAATGCACTGCCTGGGATGGTGGTGGAGGCGGGTTGCCTCACATCCTTTAAAAAGTGCCTGGATGAGCACTTGGCACATCATAACATTAAAGGCTATGGGCCAAGTGCTGGTAGATGGGATTAGGTAGGTAGGTCAGGGGTTTCTCACGTGTCGGTGCAGACTCGATGGGTCGAAGGGCCTCTTCTGCACTTTGTGATTCTGTGATTCTATGTCTTACTGTTGCTTTAAAGAAAGTCTAACTGGGAGTTAGATTGATTAGGGGATTTAGAAGTTATCATAGTAGCAATTTGTAGATCTATGTATGTATTTAAAATCATCTCTCTGATAAATAAATGTTTAATCTAGTTTTTTTATAAAAACCTCTAAGCCTTAGAACATAAGACATAGGAGCAGAAATTAGGCCATTCGGCCCATCGGGTCTGCTCCGCCATTCAATCATGGCTGATAAGTTTCTCAATCCCATTCTCCCGCCTTCTCCTCGTAACCTTTGATCCCCTTATCAATCAAGAACCTATCTATCTCGGTCTGAAATACACTCAATGACCTGGCCTCCACAGCCTTCTGCGGCAATGAATTCCATAGATTCACCACTCTCTGGCTAAAGAAGTTTCTTCTCATCTCTGTTCTACAAGGTCTTCCCTTTACTCTGAGGCTGTGCCCTCGGGTCCTAGTCTCTCCTACTAATGGAAACATCTCCCCCACGTCCACTCTATCCAGGCCTTTCAGTATTCTGTAAGTTTCAATCAGATCCCCCCTCATCCTTCTAAACTCCATCGAGTATAGACCCAGAGTCCTCAAACGTTCCTCATATGTTAAGCCTTTCATTGCTGGGATCATTCTCGTGAACCTCCTCTGGACCCTCTCCAGGGCCAGCACATCCTTCCTGAGATACGGGGCCCAAAATTGCTCACAATATTCTAAATATGGTCTGACCAGAGCCTTATAAAGCCTCAGCAGCACATCCCTGTTTTTATATTTTAGTCCTCTCGAAATAAATGCCAACATTGCATTTGCCTTCCTAACTACCGACTCAACCTGCAAGTTATCCTTAAGAGAATCCTGGACTAGGACTCCCAAGTCCCTTTGCACTCCAGATTTCTGAATTCTCTCCCCATTTAGAAAATAGTCTATGCCTCTATTCTTCCTACCAAATTGCATGACCTCACACTTCCTCACATTGTATTCCATCTGCCATTTCTTTGCCCATTCTCCTAACCTGTCCAAATCCTTCTGCAGCCTCCCCGCCTCCTCAATACTACCTGTCCCTCCACCTATCTTTGTATAATCTGCAAACTTAGCCAGGATGCCCTCAGTTCCTTCATCTAGATCATTAATGTATAAAGTGAAAAGTTGTGGTCCCAACACTGACCCCTACGGAACTCCACTAGTCACCGGCCGCCATCCTGATTTTACCATGCACTTCCAAGTATTCTGAAATCTCATCCTTAATAATGGACTCTAAACTCTTACCAACGTCCAAGGTCAGGCTAATCGGCTGTAATTTCCTGTCTTTTGCCTCACTCCCTTCTTAAACAGGGGGGTTACTTTAGCGATTTTCCAGTCCTCTGGGACCCTCCCTGACTCCTGTGATTCCTGAAAGATCACCACTAACGCCTCCACTATCTCTTCAGCTATCTCCTTCAGAACTCTGGGGTGTAATCCATCTGGTCCAGGTGATTTATCCACCTTCAGACCTTTCAGTTTTCCTAGCACCTTCTCCTTGGTAATGGCCACCATTCTCACCTCTGCCCCCCGACTCTCTTGAACTTTGGGGATGTCACTCATGTCTTCCACTATGAAGACTGACGCAAAGTACCTATTCAGTTCCTCCGCCATTTCTTTGTTCCCCACTACTACTTCTCCAGCCTCATTTTCCAGCAGCCCAATGTCCACTTTTGCCTCTCTCTTACCCTTTATATATCTAAAAAAACTCTTGCAATCTTCTTTTATATTACTGGCTAGTTTACCCTCATATTTAATCTTCTCCCTCTTTATTTCTTTTTTAGTTGTCCTCTGTTGGTCTTTGTAGGCTTCCCAATCCCCTGGTTTCCCACTGCTCTTTGCCGCATTGTATGCTTTCTCTTTAGCTTTTATGCTGTCCCTGACTTCCCTTGTTAGCCATGGTTGCCTCATCCTCCCTTTAGTATGCTTCTTCTTCCTAGGGATAAATTTTCGCTGTGTCTCCCAGTTGGTGGTCTTATTACTACTGAATGCAAGGCACGCGTCTCGAAATTTATACAAATTGAAAATTAGCTGTGACAGCTGCTTCAAGTTTCCCTCTGGGATTTGAACAGCTCAACTCATTTACCACCTGCTGTGTCATAACAACAACTTTGACACATTCTTAGACCATGTGTTATAAAGCAGATTTATGTATGGACTGGTGGACAAAAGAATCAAATCGAAGTTACTAAACAACACAAAATCTTACACTTGAAATGGCCTGCAAGGCTGCTTTTTCCATGGAGATAGCATCAAAAAATGCTAGGGATTTCTTTCCTTTCGGCTGACAGATTTGCGGTAACTGGTAAAGGAAGCAAAAGCGATGTGAGAAGAAAAAATTCACACAGCGAGTCTGGAATGCACTGCCTGAGAGTGTGGTGGAGGCTGTTTCAATCGAAACATTCAAGAGGAAATTAGATGGCTATTTGAAAGGGAACAATGCGCAGGGATTCAGGGAGAAGGCAGGAGAATGGTACAAGGTGAAATGCTCATTCAGAGAAGTGGTGCAGACATGATGGAATGAATGACCTCCTGCTGTGCTGTAACAATTCTGTGATTCTCTGATTAGTACAGTTTCTGTCCATTGTTAGGAGGCTTCCATTATGCCTGAAGTGGGGAGACCTAGTCTGAAGAGTGCTGGTGATGGCAGTTTAGTGACTTGTTATCACAGTTATGGCAACCACACAGCACTGGCATTTCAGTACAGAAATGCCAATTTTTTTAATTGCCAAAAGGCCATAGTGCAACTGTTTGCTGAGCAAAGGCCAAAGCAAGAAAGGGAACTCATTCCAGTGATGATGGAAAAGCAGCAAAGTCAAAAAGGTGGAGTTCTTAATCTAAAAGTGAAATTCAGAGTGCCTAATCAAGGATGAGCTCGGACTGTTGTACAGCATTTATGCCACTAGCAATCACTCAAATGACAGAGACTTTTGTGAAAAGTTATTAGTAAATCAATAATGCATCAACATGCACATCAATATGTTTGCAGAATGTTCCATTATGAATAGAGATACAGAAAATGTAATGACATACTTCTAAATGAGAGCACTGTTCAATGGAAAACCTACTCTGGTGAGGTGTTACAAGCATGTGGTTAAATTGAGTACAATATGCAACATAGGGGTAAGTCCCTCAAGTTACAGAGCAGGGGGGTGGGAACCAGAGCAATAGGTCAGCAGGTGAAATAAATGACTGGGAACCAGTGAATATGGCCAGTAGGACTAAGAGGAAGGGCAGGCAGGGAGAAATTACTGAACACGGTGGGACTGGGGGTCTGAAATGCATTTGTTTCAATGCGAGAAGTATAACAGGCAAGGCAGATGAGCTTAGAGCTTGGGTTAGTACTTGGGACTATGATGTTATTGCTATTACTGAGACTTGGTTGAAGGATGGACAGGATTGGCAGATAACGTTCCAGGATTTAGATGTTGCAGGCAGGATAGAGAGGGATGTGGAAGAGGTGGGGGAGTTGCACTGCTGGTTAAGGGGAATATCATAGCTGTATGACAGGAGGACACCTCGTTGGGCTCATGCAGCGAGGCAATATGGGTAGAGCTCCGGAATAAGAAGGGTGTAGTCACAATGTTGGGGGTTTACTATAGGCCTCCCAATTGCCGGCAGGAGATTGAGGAACAGTTATGTAGGTAGATTTTGGAAAGATGTAAAAGCAATAGGGTTGTTGTGATGAGTGATTTTAACTTTCCCTATATTGACTGGGAATCACTTAGTGCTAGGGGTTTGGATGGTGCAGAATTTGTAAGGTGCATCCAGGAGGGCTTCCTGAGACAATATGTAGATAGTCCAACTGGGGAAGGGGCAATACTGGACCTGGTATTAGGGAATGAAACCAGCCAGGTGGTCGAAGTTTCAGTAGGAGAGCATTTCGGGAAAAGTGACCATAATTCAGTAAGTTTCAAGGTACTGGTGGATAAGGATAACAGGAGTCCCCGGGTTAAGGTGCTTAATTGGGGAAAGCTAATTATAACAATATTAGGCTGGAACTGAGGAATCTAGACTGGAGGCGGATGTTTGAGGGCAAATCAACAACTGACATGTAGGGGGCTTTCAAACGTCAGTTGATAAGAATTCAGAGCCGGCATGTTCCTGCTAGGATGAAGGATAAGCATGGCAAGTTTCAGGAACCTTGGATAACGAAGGATATTGTGAGATTAGTCAAAAAGAAAAGGGAAGCATTCGTAAGGGCTAGAAGGCTGGGAACAGATGAAGCCCGTGGAGAATACAAAGAAAGTAGGAAGAAACTTAAGCAAGGAGTCAGGAGGGCTAAAAGGGGTCATGAAAAGTCACTGGCAACCAGGATTAAGGAAAATCCCAAGGCCTTTTATACATATGTAAAAAGCAAGAGGGTAGCCAGGGAAATGGTAAGTCCACTCAGGGACAGAGGTGGGAATCTGTGTGTGGAGCCAGAAGAAATGGGAGAGATACTAAATGAATACTTCTCATCAGTATTCACCAAAGAGAAGGACCTCTCGGTCGATTTGTCTAGGGAAGAGTGTGTAGATAGCCTGGATCATGTTGAGATCAAAAAAGAGGAGGTGTTAGGCGTCTTGAAGAATATTAAGGTGGATAAGTCCCCAGGGCCAGATGGGATCTACCCCAGAGTACTGAGGGAGGCAAGGGAGGAGATTGCTGGGGCCTTGACAGAAATCTTTGTATCCTCACTGGCTACGGGTGAGGTCCCAGAGGACTGGAGAATGGCCAATGTTGTTCCATTGTTTAAGAAGGGTAGCAGGGATAATCCAGGAAATTACAGGCCGGTGAGCCTTACGTCAGTGGTAGGGAAATTATTAGAGAAGATTCTTCATGACAGGATTTACTACCATTTGGAAGCAAATGGGCGTATTAGTGAGAGGCAGCATGGTTTTGTGAAGGGGAGGTCGTGTCTCACTTACTTGATCGAGTTTTTCGAGGAAGTGACAAAGATGATCGACGATGGAAGGGCAGTGGATGTTATATACATGGATTTCAGTAAGGCCTTTGACAAGGTCCCTCATGGCAGACTGGTACAGAAGGTAAAGTCGCACAGGATCAGAGGTGAGCTGGCAGGATGGATACAGAATTGGCTTGGTCATAGAAGACAGAGGGTAGCAGTGGAAGGATGCTTTTCTGGATGGAAAGCTGTGACTAATTGAGTTCCGCAGGGATCAGTGCTGGGACCTTTGCTGTTTGTGGTATACATAAATGATTTGGAGGAAAATGTAACTGGGCTAATTAGTAAGTTTGCAGACGACATTAAGGTTGGAGGAGTTGCAGATAGTGAAGAGGATTGTCAAAGAATACAACGGGATATAGATCGGTTGGAGACTTGGGCGGAGAAATGGCACATGGAGTTTAATCTGGACAAATGCGAGGTAATGCATTTTGGAAGGTCTAATACAGGCAGGAATTATACAGTCAATGGCAGAACCCTTAAGTGCATCGATGGGCAGAGGGATCTGGCTGTACAGGTCCACAGGTCACTGAAAGTGGCAACGCAATTGGATAAGGTAGTCAAGAAGGCAAATGGCATGCTTGCCTTCATTGGCAGGGGTATTGAGTATAAAAGCTGGGAAGTCATGCTGCAGCTGTATAGAACCTTGGTTAGGCCACACTTGGAATATTGCGTGCAATTCTGGTCACCACATTACCAGAAGGATCATGTAATTAGCATAATGCACAAATACATTACAATGACCTTTAAGATTTTGAAAGGGTTTGATAGTAGAGACTTAAAACTGATGGCTGGAATTTCCCAGCCTCGTTGGCTTCATGCGTCATGGCGGACAGGGATGAACAATATGGCGAGAAGGCCAAAACTTGATTAACGCCGTTGTGAAACCAGCTTGCGATCTTCTGCTTCACCCATCAATGGCAGGCCGCATTTCCTGCAACTGCATGTCGAGAATATCATTTTAATACATTTGCATCTCATTATAAGCCCTGCTCACCGGAATCAACCCCCCACGTCAAATTTACCGCCCACGTTGGCGTGACTTCAGAATGGCGTGCTTCACGACTGCCTTTAAAAGGTGTGCACCTGGTGACCTGAATTTCAAGGGGAACTCGGAGGTGAGTGCACACCACCTTGTGTAGCACTTATAAACATCGTCTGTAGGACATCAAGGAAGAGGAGCCGTGCATTCACAGCGGGGGCATAGGCAAGGTGTTTTTTCCCAGCTGGCATTCGGTGTGGTGCCGGGGCAAGGGCTCCAGTTCGGGTCAGGCTGGGAGCAGGGGGGTTGGCGGGTGGAGGGCAAAGGCAGCACAGACTGAAGGAAATCCTCAAGCACATGCCAGATGGGAGAGGGGAGAGAGGGTGAGGGAAGCGGGCACGTACTTGGAAAAGCTTGTCAAAAGTGAGCATTCTTCCGCAGCTGAGACCTTATAGCAGCAGCTCCATTGACATGCTTGGAGTCGAGCCTCTGAACCTCTTCTGCCCACTCGAGCAACGCAAAAGCATGAAAGTGCCACCAAATTCTCCAGAACCTTTCACCCCTCAGGTGCAGACTGCAAAGTAATGAGTGTTTTAGGGGGCAGCAGAACAACTGGCCGACTGGGCAAGTTGTAGAATCAACTTGCAAAAGGTGGACATGGCGCAGTCACAGGTAGGGGTGCTCACAGCCCCTTGCAAACTCTTTATTAATGTTTGGACCAGTCTCCCTCATGGTTCAAGCTAACAGTGCAGCCTTCCAGTGCCGTTTAGGAGAATGCCTGCTCCTGAGCTGAGAGCAGAGCATGCAGTCCAATGGCCGAAGCTGCGCCAATCAGTCAAGTGGGGTGGAGCAGAGGTGGGTGGGGTTTCGAACAATGAGCACACTGGCCATCCAAGTGGTGGCCAGCATTCTCCTGCAAGCATGAAGGGTCCTTCAGTCTTAACCAAGGGAGGTTCTTAGTACATCTATGATAGCCCACTCATCTGTCTCTTTGATCCTGCAGGAAGGGAACATCAGGATCATGGAGCCTGGTGATTTAGCGGTATGCCTCATGGCTTACAGAGAGCAGAGAAGAAGAAGAAGTGTGAGGCAGAGGTGCCTGGCTCAGCAAAGAGAGGAGATGAATGAGATTGAGCTGCCCCACACCTCTCTAGCGTTGACGCTGTTGGGATCAGCGATGGAATTCAGTCCACACAGCAGTGCAGGACCAATGTCCTGGACCAAGGTCTCCATGGCAGCTACCATCCTACCAGTGTTGATCTTGGTGCATTGGCATGCCAGCGCTTTTGCCTCAGACTGAAGGCGATGGGCTCCTTCCTCGTGCCTTGCAACCTGGGGAGTGCAGCGGACATCCCCTCCTGATGTTCCCGAGCTTGGCTTTGCAGCTCCAGAAACTGAGGTATGGCCGAGTCCAGAGGCTCATCATCTGACTCAGACTTAGCAACGTTCTGGCCTCCAGCAGTCCTCCAAGTGCCAGAAACCTGGGAAGTCCCTGCCTCCACCTGCTGTGGATCAGACGGTGCGATGTGCTCACCAGATTGTGACCCTGAGGCTGTTCTAGAGTTAAGTCCCACCGAGGTGTGTGTCTCTGCACTGGTGGAGGGTGTGGGTGAGCGCTGTGACAGGTCTTCAATTAGGATGTCATCAGATTCTTCTTCCGAGATGTTTTCATGGCTTGAGTTGATGGATCCACTCAGCTGCTTCCCAGATGTGACTTCGAAAGCAAGGAGAGATAATTAGTGCTTGGCAGGGGTCTGCAGGGCAGGGGAGCTGACTCACAGCATGATTGTCTGATGGATGTTACACTGCCGGATCCCCACTTGGTCGAGCACCACCGACCTCACCATCAGTTCAGATCATCGCCGGCCAGCTGGATGACCCTATTTTCAAGGTCCGTGAGGACCGTGATGTCAAGCATTGCTCCACCAGTCTGCAACCTCTCCCTTTTGTTGTGTGCCAACTTGTCCTGCATGAAGATAGATGGAGAGGGTGTAAGCTGGATGCCTGCCAGGCTAGATGAAAAGTATGCCTGGCATGTGTGGCTGGTGAGTGGTGCCATGGATGTAGGGTAGGTGAAAGTGTGTGTGCGAGAGTGAATGTTGATGTCCCTTGAACTGGCAGTGAGCGAGGGCCCTGTGGATGTGTGATAGGTTTGTGAGTATGTGAGTTGAGAGTGGTGAGAAGAGTGACTTACCCTGATCATTCATCCTCTTTCAGCACTGGGTGGCTGTCGTCTTTCTGCAGGGCATTGGCACTGACCACCTCTGCCACCGTCTCCCATTCTAGATTGCTTGCTGGTCTTCACCCAGAGCGGGGCCAGGTAGAGAACTTCATGGCAGCCTTCCACTGCATCCAGTAGGCACCCGAGGGAGGCGTCTCCCTTTGGCAGCCATGACTTCGCAACAGCTTCAGATTCCTTAGAGAGAGCTAGCTCTGTGCAGGGGCAGTCTTTACATATGGCACCTGTTACTGAAGGCCTGAGGTGATGGTGGGGCAGATGAATCAGAGGCTGCCCCACCAGCGATTTGGCGTGTTTCCTGGGAATGCATTATTAATCAGGTGGGCCACACTGGGAATGGGACGATATGGTGCGAAAACCTTCCATTGCGGCCAGCAGGTAAAACGTCTTTTTTCCTGCCCATTACCACACTTTCTGCAAACCTGGGATGATTCCACCCATTGTTTCCATTTTTAGAAAGGGAAAAACTAGGGGTTTTAAATATAAGATGGTCACTAATAAATTCAATAGGAAATTCAAGTGAAACATCATTACCCAGGGAGTGATAAAATGTGGAACTTGTTACCACATGGAATAATTAAGGTGAATAGCAGAGATGTGTTTAAGAGGAAATTATAGATAAACATATGAAGAAGAAAGGAATAGAACATCATAATGACAGAGTTAGATGACATAGGGCAGAATTTTCCCAAATTTGCACTAAGTGCGGTTGCGATTGGGTAAAACGGCATGCTGCCCACCGATGGCGATGGCAGGTTTTCACGCCGTATCATCCCGAGCCCGCCTCATTACTTATGCACTCTCAGGAAACACACAGTTTCCATGGTGGGCTCCTCATTTGCCCGCCCACCATCACCCCGCCGTTGCATCACAATGTGTTTAAAGGCCAGCCACAAGGGCAGTGCTCATTGTTTCCAGCTCACCACTGCTGCCCGGGAGACATGGCCGTCAAAGGCAAGAAGATTGCAGCCTCCTAGTTTAAGGACGGGTTCCTCAAGCAACTGCTAGATGCTGTGGAGGCCCGCTGGGATGTCCTGTATACCCGCTCTAGCCACAGGATGGGCAGCAGCGTGACCAACCCAGCTTGGGAGGCGGTGGTCAGCGTGATCACCTTACAAAAGACGACAGCCACCCAGTGCCGCAAGAGGATGGATGATCTCCTCCGTTCCACCTGGGCAAGTCACTCTTTTCATCACTCTCAACTCACACACTCACAAACCCAGCGCACATCCACAGGGACCTCACTCACTACCAGTTTAAAGGACATCACCATTCACTCTCTCACACACACCGTCATTGTCCTCATCCCGTCCATGGGGCCACTCACCACCTGCACAGGCCAGGCACACTTATCATCTGGCCTGGCAGGCATCCTGCTTACACTTTCTCCATCTTTATCCATTTAGGACAAGCTGCCACACAACAAGAGAGAGGTGTCGCAGGCCGGTAGTGGACTGCCCAAAATCAAGATCCTCATTGACTTTGAAAACAGAGCCATCCAGCTGGCCGGCAATGACCGGGACCAGTCCTGTGCTGACGGTGAGGTCGGTGCTGCTCTACCAAGTGAGGATCCAGCAGTGCAACATCGATCAGACAACCATACTGTGAGTGATGTGTCCTCTTTCACAGGCCACTGCCATGCACTAATTATCTCCCCTTGTTTTCACAGGCACCTCTGCCAGACAGCCGATAGAGTCCATGACCCATGGCCTCCAAGTAAGCCCGGAAGAAACCTCTGAAGAGGAATCTGGAGGCACCCTCCCTGAAGCCCCATCACAGCGCTCACCCACACCCTCCAGCAGCGCAGAGGCACACACCTCAGTGGGAGCTTTAGAGTAGCCTCGGGACCACAATCTGATGAGCACATCGTACTTTCTGATCCACAGCAGGTGGAGGCAGGGACTTCCCAGGTCCCCAGCTCTTGGAGGACTGCTGGAGGCCAGAACATTGCTAAGTCTGAGCCAGATGACGAGCCTCTGGACTTGGTCATGTCACAGTTGCTGGAGCTGCAAAGGCAAGCTAGGGAACATCAGGAAGGGATGTCCGCTGCACTCCCCAGGTTGCAAGGAACGATGGAGGAGTCCGTCACCTTCACTCTGAGGCGATAGCGCTGGCATGTCAACACACCAAGGTCAACACTGGTAGGATGGCGGCCACTATGGAGACCTTGGTTCAGCTCTGGAGAACTTGGTGGCACTTTGATGCCTCTACATTTCTTGAGTAGGTAGATAAGCTAGCAGCCCGACCCCAATCACATCAATGTGGCTGTGCCTGAACTGTCTCAGTTGCAGAGGAATGGCCACTTCCCTCACCCACCCTACCCCCCACACCAAATGTCTGTGCGCTATATTCAACGGCAGGACTGCACTTGCCCCCTGCTCCCCCTCACCCTCCCAAGTCGCCTCTGAGGCAGGGCAGCACTTAACCCACATCCCCTGACACACCTGAAGCCTGCAAAGCAACAGGCGACCCTGGCGAGCTCTGCAGAATGGTGCTGTGCACTCACTTACAGTTCACCCAAAGTGCAGGCCGCCAAGTGCATGTCACCACTGTTTTGTGAATAATGTCGGCGTGCTTTCCCACCGATGTGGAAGGACGATCTAGTAGGGGTGCAAAAGCCTGGCAGGATGGCCTGATAATGATATGCTGATGTATTACTATGAGGTTCCTGACGACCGATGGCAGGAAACATGGCCCACCGTTGGCAGGCTGAGCAGACCTGCCTTCCCGCTGTCGTGAAACCGATCGCGCCATACTGTCCGCTCACGCCACTTATCACACCCACTGCCAGCAGGCGCAGAAAATTCCACCCATAGTGTGAGAGGTGGCTCATATGAAGCATAATCATCAGCATGGACCAATGGACTGAATGGCCTGTTTCTGTGAAGTAGATTTTATGCAATTCCATGTGAGAAGTCATTCTATTCTCTGTTACACTCGCTCACTCTTTCCAAGGACTTCAAAACCGTGGAACCCATGATCTGCCTCAGTATTCCCTTACCGCTCTAATTCATAGAATTGCAAAGCTCAAGCTTCTCAATAATTGATGACTCTTTTGTGGCATCTTCGCACTTACTTTAGTTCAATTTTGCTGGAGTCCTTCCACTGGGTTCCTCAATTGGGAAAAAAAAAAATCAATTGAACCTCTATTTGTATTTAGTACTTCGGTAATGGAGGTACAAAAAAGTACAGTACTGATTAAAATTTCTCAACATCCTCATCTCAGATGTATATTGCCTCATCACTCTATTCTGCTGGTGTGCATTGCCAAATTAGTAGCCAATTAATAATGAATTTTGATGCAGTTTTGTCTTGTCTCATGTACACACTGAGAGCTGGATTGAGCTGCCAAGAAACCATTCACTTAGGATTCTTAACAGCTGTCAGAAAAAAAGACAATTATCCCCTTTGTCATGACTGGATTTGAACCCAGGTCCTTGAGGTAAAAAGGACAATGTTTTAACACACATTGTGCCATTCTCTATAGTCTTGGTTGAACCTTGATGGAACGGATTGCTACTGAAAATCCCAATTTAGCAATTCCTGTCTCCAGGACACATGAAGACATTTCAGGTCACTAAGAAAGGTGGAAGATTATCATCTCCTAAATTATTCAGAACACAGTAGTATTTCTTAAGGTTTTGCTGTCAAGAGCTGTAGAGGCACAAGCAGGTAAACTTGTCAATGGAAATTACTGCACAAGGGAAAAGGAGCCTAATTTTACAAAAAGGAGAGAGGAAGAATTAAAGCAGCAGCCTGGTGCTTTGTTCAAAATGAGTTTAAAACAAACTCACATTGCTGTTTTCAGATGCATGTTAATTGTACCTCAATAGGTTTAACATGAAAATTAAAGTGCATCCACATTCTTCTTGGTTGTGACTTGCTTGTGAACAATAGTTATATGTTGGCAATGTTGACCCTGGGCTACATTGTATGTGATATGAACAGGAGTTGATTCCATGTAACCAGATATTAAGGAAAATTGAGCATGGCTGCAGAGAGCCATGTCAATAACTTACTGTGTAACTGAACCATCTGATGAGATGCAGCAAACTGGAATATATGTGCTGAATTAAATGTTGTCAGGCAAGGCAGCAGTAGCATAAGTACAATTAGCTTCAGTGCCACTCTTCTGGGAGTCAAAGGGCAATATTAGTGTTTTAACTACCTTTGATATAAAATGGCAAATTAAAGGGATCTTTCACTGTCACTGTGCTTTCAGTTTTCTGGATATATGTTGGAAACTGTGATGCTGCTTTTGAGACTTTGCATTAATTAATAACAATGAAAATAACAGAGGAAAAAATAACCATTGGGGAATATCTAGCTAGGTATCCCCCAGTATGGATCGTTGACCTGTTATGGGCAATTAGCCTTAGCCTTAATTGATGCAGGAGCCTACATTGATCTACACAAGGAGCTTGCTAACTTTCTTCTAGTAGTTACTCATCTCAAATGTGTTAGGATAACCATTGTAACCAGTGCTGTAGAAGGTTGTGCAGGCTTAGATTGTGCTCTGATCGTTCCATTTTTATGGTTTGTGCTTACCTTAACATTGACTTCCCATTTCAAGTGACTCTAAGTACCTCAGACAAATACAGACAAAACATTCCCAGCTTTACAAAGCACTTGTGCTTTCCATTGCCATTGGAAAACTGAAAACAGCCTTCCTCCTTGCATGATTTATGTTTGTGTGGTTCCATATATGTATCTTCCTTAAACTGTATTTAAATATCTACCCTTTTTGTATGGACCGAGACCACTATGTTCACTGGGAGAAATATTTCATCACAGAACAGTCAATCACATTCTTATTTTGTATTCACATAGGAACACATTCCAGCAAGAAATTACTGGATGATGTTTTCATCGTTTTAATACTGGGGCACTGAAGCCAATTTTAGCATCCCTCATTTCAGCTAATTGAGCCCAGACTAGGATTTGCACCTGGGATCTTCCTAGTCCATGTACCTCAAATCAACACTATGCAGTATATAGACACATAGTTATTAGGAAAATCAATGATAAAAATAATTCACTGCAATCATGGCTAACATAGAAGGATTTTGGACTTTTCAACATGGATTTTTTTACTTGCTAAAGGCACGGTATATGTTTAAATAAAAGATGGAGCACGGAAATGTTAGACCTGACTGTTCAAGACTGTTTTGGGAAGGTTGACCAAGTTTGAAATGTATTACTATTGCTTCAGACAATTTAGAAGACTGAGATGATCTGTATTTGCATGAAGATAGGGGGTAAGGTTAAAAATAAGGCAGCTGTCTGTCTCAGTCTCGAAAATCTGCAGAAAACTGCCGTTAGCATCAGGTGCTGTAGTATCAGCTTGTTTGAAACATAGACAGAGGGGAAAGTATCAGCAGTTTGTTTTTGCCAGTGAGATTGGTATAAGAGCTATCCATCCTAAAGTGGAAGGAGGAGACAGTCTATAAAACAAACTAGAATAACGACAAGAATGATTTAATGGAGAATTAACCTTGCAGTCTCCTGAAGCAAATGAATTTGACCATTCTGAGCTTCGAGTTATAATATTAACTATCTGCAAACTTATGTGTTTTTTTTTAGCTCATTCGTAGGTTCTGGGAATCATTGGAAAGACACCTCTATTGTACTTAAGAAGGTCAAACACATTAATGTGTCTCTGGAGTAACATGTAGGCAGGTCAAGTAAGGACAGCAGGTTTCCTTCCCTAACTGATATTTGTGAACCAGTTGGATTTCCTTTACAATGATCTGATAGGTGCATGGTCACCAATACTGATTTTTATGACATATTTATTTAATGAACCGTATTTAAATTCTCGGCTGCAGTGGTAGGATTTGAACTCAGAGTCTTCATCTAAATTCCTGGATTATTAATCCAGTAACAGTTACTAAACCACCATACCCATACTTGTGTCTTAATGTTAATAAAACCAAGTATTAGAAATGTTTCACTTCTGATTACTGTCCAATGCAAGCTCACAGAGATGCAAGACACTTGGCTGATTGTGCTAAAAAGTAAAGGCAGAGTTAAAAATAATGCAGTGTGAGATTAGGGTTAGGGTTAAATGAATCCCTGCTTATTACTATCCCTAAGAGCTGTGGGATCTAACCTTCTATAACTATATCCAAACATTCAGAAAATGGTAACTAATTGTGGCAAGGATTGCTGTAAACTCAGTACTGATATTATTAATCCTTGGCCTCACCTTTTGGGATTCAATTATGACATACTTTTTCAGTGATTAGTTCCTAATTAAGAACTTTCTATGGCATCATTATTCAATGCCTAAAGGAGAAAGTTAAATTCTGTGTTTTCTTCAAGATTGTGGCAAGTATTTGGTAATTTACCCATTTTTCTTTCAAAAATTAGTTATGATTATGAACCTTTCCTCTCTCGTGTGACCTACAGCTTTTAAAACTGGGCTTGCCATTAGTTAACACTAATTCTTAATCCACATTGTCATCCCCACCACCTCCCCCCCACCACCCCTCCCCCTCCCCCCAAGCCTTATTCTTTATGATTTTGAGCATGTGCTCTACTGTGGACCTTAGGTTCATCACTTAGGTTTCTCCTTAAGAAGAGGGGGCTGTACAGCACTTTCTAAAGCAGAAACAAATAGATTTCTAGAATACATTTTGAGGACAGTGCTCTCAAGGGTTGACTGTGAAATGGGCTGTAGAAATAATTACATGAGGCATTGCAGCTGAGCCTGAACATGCCTTTAACCAATGTCCACACACAGGTACTCACTCGCTAAGGCACCATGTAATGATCAAGAATACAAACTCCAGCTAATTTATTTTGCGTTGCTTGGGGGTGATGGAGCCAATTTTAACAGATCGTATTGCCACTCCCACAGAGATCAGCTAACTCAGTACAGTGACAGCATGATTACAATGTATCCAATGTAAAATAAGCATTCCTGCTATTGATACCCTGGTGAGTGTAGGACTGTGCCGCATCGATTAATTGGTCACTGACCAGAAGTAATTATCAGATTTTGTCTGTGCTCAAAGACTAGATTATTTTAGAAGCCCCTGTGGCAAACTAACTGGAGTTGTTCGTGGAACTAGAACATTTTGATATGTTTTAAACATGAGAACCAAGTGCTTGCATTTATAGTGAAGAGATTAAAACTGATGGGTATGATTTAGGTATAAATTGTAATGAGGAGGTGTTTTCACATGCTTAATGGATCAGCTTGGCTCTTGTCTCAGTACAAGAAAATTCTGAGTTCAAGCCCACAATAGAGCATGAGCATATAACCTGCCTAACACTCCACTGTACTATTTAAGGAGTGCTACATCATTATAATATTTCAGATGAGATGTGGGGGTCAGTTATCTCAGTTAACTAGATGGCTAGCGTGTGACACGGAATGTTGCAAACCGTGTGTTCAATCCTTGTACTGGCAGCGGTTGTTCATGTAGGCTTTCCTCCTAGCCTTGCCCCACACTCATGGAGTGGGGTCCCTTGTGCTACATATAACCAATTGTCTCTCTCTGTAATGGAGAGGGATGCCTGCAATCCTTTGTGGGCTATGGCTACATACTGTTAAACCAAAACACTGTTTGCCTACACTCTTACTTCAGGGTGAACATTGAAGATCATGTGAAGCTATTCAAAGATGAGTAGTGGTTTTTTTTCTGGTATCCTGACCAACATCCCTCTCAAATCAAATGCCACTAAAACAAATGAATTGGTTATTTCTTAATTTTAAGGATATTCACTATCGCTGTGTTAAAATCCTGGAACTTCCTTCCTAACAGCAGTGTGGTTGTACCTACACCACATGAACTGCAGCAGTTCAAGAAGACAGCTCACCACCACCTTCTCAAGGGGCAATTAGGGATGGGCAACAAATGCTGGCCTAGCCAGCGATGCTCACATCCCATGATTGAATTTTTTAAAAACTGTGGGATTACTGTGCGGAACATTTGCCCACAATGACGGTCACTGCATTTCAAAAGTATAGACATGCTCAGACAGGCTGTAACATCAAAGAATATTATAATATTGAGTCTTCAGCATTACTTATTTTGGAATACATTAAATTGCTATATCATGTAACATATTCATGGCAGCACTTTTCCAACAATCTTTGATATAGCTCTAAGCATTTCTATTACATTAATGGTAGAATTATTAAGAAGTGTTATATATTTTTTCATTTAATCTAAAACTTATACTAGGAAGTAATCTTGCAGTAAGGCTGATTCCAAACAAATCACAGTAAGTTTATCCACCAGAAAAACTGTTCAGCATCGGTCTACAGGTCCAATATCTAGAGTAAACTAAGGCCCCATTTTAGATAGGGTCTATTTTGCCATATCTCCATACAACCAAATCCAAGCTGCAGCTTCCAGATGCTGCCCCATATGGGTTCCCCATTGGTGCTACCAAGCAGAAAGAGAGTTTCACACAAAGTAAGGACAAAATAGATGGAGATTTTCCCATTCCTGCCCACTCTCCAGTAGCCCGCGAAACAGTACATTTGCTTGAAGCCAGGGTGAACATCCTTTATTGGTTCTCACAGCCAGAGCAGTTTCATAAAATACCTAAAGGCTTCAGAGAGGGGAAATGAAAGAAAAGAAATAGACACAATCTACTTTACTTCCTACTTTCTGCTGCACACACAATGTAATATTATATCCTAGCGTGCTATGTTGCCAATGAAGCAGGGTTATAATTGCTCCCCTTACCGATTGTGTCACAGTTCTAGCACAGATTCTGTAAGTGTTGCAGTATATGCTGGATGCACTGTAAATATCCTGTGAGTAAACATTTAATTTTGATTATTGTGATTGGCTTCCTCCAAAATTAGAAGCTTTTTTAAAATTTCTGTTGATCTGACATTTCACCAAATGTCATTCATGTAGATGAGCTGGTGCAGTTATAAACGTTGTCATCTGTACACACACATGCCCAGATGGGCTGGGACGCCCAAAGAACGTTATAATAGTGAGTCTTCAGGGCCACATACTTAAGAACCAGTGAATGTGCCATATGTCACTTTATACATCCAATGCAAGACAGCAGTTTCCAAACAATCTACAATTACACGGCAGCATAAAGTAACAGCAAAGTCAAATTTAAGTCACGATTGATTAATTATATCAAACAGTTTGAATCAATGTTAAGTGTTTATGTTTCACATCAGTGCAAACTGTGAAATGTAATTCAGGTGTGAAGTTGCTCAAGCTTAAGTTGTAGGACCACCTTTAAGCAAATGCTCTGAATCCTTTCCTTATTCAACCCCAAGTTTGAAACTTACGCTCACCTAATGATCCAATGATATCAGCATAACAATGACTAAACCAAAATGTTCTTTGTTTCCTTGGTAAAATGACTTGAAGTGCGAGGTACATGGTGACATTGCCCCTTTAAAAGTTGTTGAGTTTGCAAACTGCTTTGTCACTATTAAAATATATTTTTTAATCTTTTCTGTTCCTTTGTTCCATGTTGTAATATCTCCTGTGGATGGTCTCACACCTGTTGCCATAATTCTACCCGAGCTCCTGAAGCTGCTGACCCATGCTAGGCTTCAGCTCCATTAGACTTCTCACATTCTTTTTACATAAGCCTTGATGGTGAGCATTGATAGAGTGATGTCCTGGAGCTCATGGCAAATCATATGAGTTAGGCTGACCAGAAATGTCCAATGTTGGCAAGCAACTTCTGTACATGCTTCCAAATCTTTTTGTCAGTTGTAAAATTCCGAAGGAAATGTTAAGATTGGTATGTTCTATTGTGTTTAATCTGTGCATTAGCCTAATTGTACCAGTTGGTATCTGCATAATTGTCCATTAAGGCAGAAACATACAAAATTATAGGTTTCATACTTTGCCCATGTAATGTATTCCTACAGCTACTGTGAATTATGTATTACAGTTGAACCAGGTTCTCATACAATGGGATTGTGAAAGGAACACTGTTTCACTGAGTCCATCCAGTGGGTCTCCATCTTGAGGATGAGGACCTCCACAGAAACATACCCTCAATCTCTCTGTCCTTGCAAACTAAGCCCCATCTTTAAACTCCATGGGGCAGAATTTTTTGCTGGGCGGGCGGGCGGGCAGCACCCGACCCGCTCGAGCGTAAAATAGCACGTGATGACGTTGGGTGAGCGTCCCGACATTACTGAACACTCACGTGACATTTTAGTCGGCATCAATTACGAGACGAGTTAAGGCCATTAAAAAGGCAATTAAGCTGCATTTCACATTGCTCATGCGATTTTGAGCTCATCGCATGGGCAAAACCCACAAGCAGGCAGAGACAATTTGCTAAACCACATCCAAGGGCGGGGTAAAAAGGGTCAGCAGCATTGGCAATGTAAGTAGTGAGGAGTTTTGGAGATAGTTTGCTGCTGGTTGCTTATTTGTACTTGGCAGCTTTCATCTCTGTTCGGGGCTTCATTTTCAGCATTTCCAGGCTTCATTTCAGAACTCATTGGTGTCTCCAAGGAGACTGGAGGATTTTGACCATGTGGACCCTTCCAGATATCAGACACACTTCCGTAACCCTGGTAATGGGGTTTGTGGTCTCTGCTGGTGGAACCGCCTCTGAGGAGGAAGAGAGGGGCAGAAAGGAGAGGAGTCCAGGTGTCCCAATGCAGCATGTCCCAGGGGAGGGACCTGTGGGAGGAGGGACACAAGCACATGGGGTGCAGGGCCAACAGGAAGTCCAAGGCGGAAGGGGCTGCAGAAGACGCCACTATCCTGCTGCCAAGGTTTACAGGCAGCGATGCAGCTACCTCCATATGTCTGAGGTGCAATGGCGAAGGAGGGTCCGTCTCTCAAGGGAGACCATGACCTCCATTTGTCAGATGATTGGGCCTGAGCTCAGCTCTGACTGTGTGATTGGATACCCCATGCCAGTGGCTCTGAAGGTCACAGCAGCCCTTAACTTCTGTGCCTCTGGTTCTTTCCAGGGGTCAGTGGGGGATCTGTGTGGAGTCTCCCAATCAGCTGTCCACAGTTGCGTGGTGACAGAGGCTCTGTTCAGGTGGGTACTGACCTTTATTCTTTATCATACGGATAAGGCCAGCCAGGCTGAGCGAGCCATGGGCTTTTCAGTGATTGTTGGGTCCCCCCAGGGTGCCATTGACTGCACACGTGGCCATCAAGGCCCCAGTGGGTTAGCTGGGTGTCTTTGGCAACAGGAAGGGATTCCGCTCCATGAACTTGCAGATAATGTGTGATCTGTACAGCTGCATCAAGCAGGATGCAGATTCTGCAAGTCTGTGCAAGGTACCCTTGCAGCTCCCATGACGCTTACATCCTGAGATGCTCCCAGGTGCCAAAGCTCTTCAGTGCTCCAGCCCAACTGGACAGATGGCTCCTGGGTGACAAGGGCTATCCATTGAAAAGATGGCTTATGACACCTCTCCACCACCCAAGAGCAGAGGCAGAGCAGCATTACAATAGGAGTTATGCCTCTATGAGGGCGGTGGTAGAGAGGACAATGGGTCTTCTTAAGATGCACTTCCGAAGTCTGGACCATTCAAGGGGTGCACTATAATACCCCCCAGAGTGGGTGTCATTGATAATGGTTGCATGCTGTGCTTTCAGCAATCTGGCACTGGCAAGGGGAAACGCAGAGAAGGAAGGGGATCTTGACACTGCTGCACAGGCCACAGAGAATCCAGTAGTGAGTCAGAAGAGGAGCACGGTGAGGAGAATGCTGAGGGTGTGGAGGCAGACCTCAGTGTCCTTCAATGAGGCAGGGGCATCAGGGATGCCTAGATCCAATGCTCCTTCAGTTAGACTACCAAAGATCTGCTTCCACCGCATGCTAGGGCTGCTGCTTCCATCTCAGATGTATAAAATGACCCTTTCATTTACACCTAAAGTCCACTCAACCCTGGTTCAATGAAGACTGCAGGAGGGCATGCCAGGAGCAGCATCAGGCAAACTAAAAATGAGATATCAACCTCGTGAAGCTATAACACAGGAATATCTGCATGCCAAACAGCATAAGGAGCAAGTGATAAACAGAGCTAAGTGATCCCACAACCAACGGATCAGATCTAAGCTCTGCAGTCCTGCCACATCCAGTCATGAATGATGGTGGACAATTAAACAACTCACTTGAGGAGGAGGCTCCACAAATATCCCCATCCTCAATGATGGCATGCCAGTGCAAAAGATAAGGCTGAAGCATTTGCTACAATCTTCAGCCAGAAGTGCCGGGTGGATGATCCATCTCGGCCTCCTCCGGAGGTTCCCACCATCACAGATGCCAGTCTCCAACCAATTGAATTCAATCCACGTGATATCAAGAAATGACTGAAGGCACTGGATACTGCAAAGGCTATGGACCCTGACAATATTTTAGCAATAGTACTGAAGACTTGTGTTCCAAAACTTGCCGTGCCCCTAGCCAAGCTGCTCCAGTACAGCAACAACACTAGCATCTAACCGGCTATGTGCAAAGTTGCCCAGATATATCAGTAGACAAAAATCAGGACAAATCCAACCCAGCTAATTACCACCCCATCAGGCTACTCTGGATCATCAGTAAAGTAATGGAAGGGGTCATCAACAGTGCTATCAAGCAGCACTTGCTTAGCAATAACCTGCTCACTGAGTCAAAGTTTGGGTTCCAAAAGGGTCACTCAGCTCCTGACTTCATTACAGCTTTGGTTCAAACATGGACAAAAGAGCTGAACTCCCAAGATGAGGTGAGAATGACTGCTCTTGACATCAAGGTCACATTTAACCGAGTGTGGCATCAAGGAGCCCTCGCAAAACTGGAGTCAATGGGAATCAGAGAGAAAACTCTCCGGTTGGAGTCATATCTAGCATAAAGGAAGATGGTTGTGGTTGTTGGAGGTCAGTCATCTCAGCTCCAGGACATCACTGCAGGAGTTCCTCAGGGTAGTGTCCTCAGCCCAACCATCTTCAGCTGCTTCATCAGTGACGTCCCTTCCATCATAAGATCAGAAGAAGGGATGTTCACTGATGATTGCACAACGGTTCAGCACCAACTCCTCGGGCACTGAAGCAGTCCATGTCCAAATACAGCAAGACTAAGACAATATCCAGGCTTGGGCTGACAAGTGGCAAGTAACATTCTTGCCACACGGGTGGTATGAAATGCCTATTTTCAACAAGAGAGAATCTGACCATCACCCCTTGATGTTCAATGGCATTACCATCCCTGAATTCCCCCACTATCAACAACCTGGGGTTAACATTGAGCAGAAACTAAATTGGACTAACCATATGAATACTGCGGCTACAAGAACAGGTCAGAAGCTACGAATCCTGTGACGAGTAACTCACCTCCTCACTCCCCAAAGCCTGTCCATCATCTACAAGGCACAAGTCAGGAGTGTGATGGAATACTCCCCACTTGCCTGGATGAATGCAGCTCCCACAACACTCATGGAGCTTGACACCATCCAGGACAAAGCAGCCCAAATGATTGGCACCTCATCCACAAATGTTCACTCCCTCCACCACTGACGCACAGTAGCAGCAGTGTGTACCATCTACAAGGTGCACTGCAGGAATTCACCAAGGCTCCTTCTAACAGCACCTTCCAAACCCATGACCACTGCCATCTGGAAGGACAAGGGCAGCAGATAGAAGGGAACACCACCACCTGGACGTTCCCCTCCAAGCCACACGCTATCCTGACTTGGAAATATATCACCACTGTCGCTGAGTCAAAATCCTGGAACTCCCTTCCTAACAGCACTATTGGTGTACCTACACCAAATGGACTGCAGCAGTTCAAGAAGGCAGCTCACCACCACCTTCTCAAGGATAACTAGGGATGGGCAATAAATGCTGGCCCAGCCAGCGAAGCCCAAATCCCCTGTATGCACAAAATTAACCCCAGGAATCCCTCATTCTGTCCCTGGAGCTGCCTCTCCATGAGAGTCACCACTGTCTCAATGGAGGAGGCACTGCGCTTGGCCATGAGTGTAAACACCATACTACTAGGCCGCATGGACTCCTCCACAACGGAGAATATTGCACGCAGGCCCTCATGATCTCTGTCAAATCCTCCTGTACATCCCACTGGACATCCGGCATCTGCTGCCTAATGGTCAATTCCAGAGACTCATCATCTGCTTTCAACTGATCATCCTCTGACTACCGGCGCCCTGGCACTCTCTGCCTCCGCCTGCACCTCAACAAGAGTGTGAAGTGCCCTCACCAACGTGCACCAACATTCTAGCTGCTGATCTAATGCCCACCAAGGTGCTGGTATTGGCGCTGGTGCCTGGTTCAGAGAGTGGGTGTGACGCAGTTGTAAATGACGCCCTGTGGTCCTCCAGCGTCAGGGGTGACCCTCCGGTGTCCAGAGAGCGAGTGCGTGCTGGCAAATCTAAAAGGGAGAACAAGGACATGTCATTAATTAAAGTCACCACACTGTCATTGTGCATGCCAAGCACCCTGGTGAGACAATGGAGATCTGCATCATGGTGCCATCGCCTTTCAATGATCAGTGGGGATCCCAGGTTTGAGACTCCCTTCAATGAAAAGAATGGTTGCACAATCTGAAATTCTCACCTCTGTGCATTGCACTCTTACCTTCGCCTGGCAGCCCCGCCTCTCCACGCCCCGTTGCACGTGGAGCGTGTTGGCTCTCCAGCTCAAGGGCATCCTGCTCAAACCTGGTCAGCAGCAGTAGGTTGGGCGGGCATCTGCCTGCACGTGACCTCTCCTATTGCAGCACCATTTCAACCTGGCCAACCCCAGCTGAGGAACAACTCGCAGGGCACATCCGAGTTGCAGCCTTGAGCCGACCCAACATCCCCTTGGCCAGCTCCGGTGGCATTGACAATTGGCACTCAGACTCTAGCACCCCTGAGGTCGACGGGGGGACTGCCCTCCTGCACAATGACCCATGTCAACGCAGTACTCACCCTTCCTGAGCACAGCAGGTCATTGAACCTCTTCCATCACTGCACCCATGTGCGCCACACCATGTCATGGCTGCTAACCATTGCTGCCACCTCCTCCCATGACCTCTTTATGAGGTGTGGTGGCCTCCTCCTCCCATCTCTGGGGTCAAGGGTGTCCCTCCTGGCCACCTCCTCCAGGAGGACTGCAAGACACTCATCTGAAAAGCGGGCGGCCAAGTGCCCAACCAACCTGCCCTCCCCTTTATAGCGAGAGAGTGTAAGAGAAACAGCATGGTCACTTACAGCGAGAGAGTGTGAGAAGAGCGGGGCCATTTACAGTCAGAAAATGTGAAAGAAACAGTGTGTCCATTTACAGCAAGAGAGTGTGAGAGAAACAGCGGGGTCATTTACAGCGAGAGAGTGTGAGAGAAACAGCATGGTCATTTACAGTGAGCAAGTGCAAGAGAAACAGCAGGGTCATTTACAGTGAGAGAGTGTGAGAGAAACAGCATTGTCATTTACAGCAAGAAACTGTGAGAGAAACAGTGTGGTTATTGACAGGGACAGACTGAGAGAGAAACAGCGGGGCCATTTACAGTGAGAGAGTGTGAGAGAAAAAAACGTGGTCATTTATAGGGAGCGAGTGCACGAGAAGCGAGGCCTTTAACAGTGAGAGAGTGAGAGGACAGTGAGACACCATTAACAAGCGTGGGAGGGAAAAAGAGCATGGAGAGCAGCTGATTGGTGAGAGGATTGGTGAGTATTTCTAGTCTTTAAAGTAAAAGTAAGGTATTTAGTTTGTGTTTAGATCTCTAGTCTTTATTTCCTCTTCTTCTTAAATATAGCTTGTTAATTATAAGGTCGATACTGGTATGTATAAAAAATAATTACAATAAAGTGTAAAGAGTGGGGCTACTAAAATAATTAATTAATTAGTTGGAAAAAAATACGATAGGGATGGCAGGACAGGTGATGTGTTGCTGCTGCAGCATGTGGGACCTGCTGGACACCAAGCTGATCCAGAGCGAACATATCTGTACCAAGGGTTTGCAGCTCAAGGAACTTCAGATCTGAGTTAAGGAGCGGGAGTCTGAGCTGTAGACATTGCACCAAATCAGGGAGGGGGAAATTTACCTGGACACTTTGCTCCAGGAGGTGGTCACACCTCTCAGATTAGGTAAATCAAATTTGGTCTGTGATCAGGGACAGGAGGGTGTGACTGCAAGTGAAGCAGGTTTGGGGACCCAAGGGGTAGCGTTCGAGGAGCCTCGGCCACGGCAACTGTCCAACAGTTACAAGGTTTTGCAAGCTGTGTGGATGAGAGCGGGGAGTGCAGGGAAGATGAACGAACTGACAACGATACCATAGTACAGGGAGCCATTCAAGTGAGGGGAGGAAATGGGAGCACAATATTGGTAGGGGAATGTATAATTACGGGGGCAGATACTGTTCTCTGTAGCTGTGAGTGTGAGTCCCGAAGTCTGTGTTGCTTGCCCAGTGCCAGGGTTAAGGATATCTCCTCAGGGCTAGGGAGGAATTTGGATTGGGAGTGGAGGGATCCAGTTGTCATTGTCCACATTGGTACCAATGACATTATTAGTACTAGAAAGGAGGTTCTGCTGAAAGAATTTGAACAGTTAGGAGCTAATTTAAAAAGCAGAACCTCCAAGGTAATGATCTCGGGATTGCTACCTGAGCCACGGGAAAATGGGGATAGGGTAAACAAAGTCAAGGAGCTAAATGAGTGGCTCAGAGATTGGTGTAGGAGGAATGGGTTTCAGTTCATGGGGCATTGGCACCAGTACAGAGTTAGAAGGGAGCTGTTCCGGTGGGACGAGCTTCACTTGAACCATGTTGGGACCATGTCCTGGCGAATTGAATAACTAGGGCTGTAGAGAGGACTTTAAACTAAATAGAGGGGAGAAGGTTCTGGAAAGTAGACTTACAAAGCAAAAGGACATGGCAGTCTTGCAGCGCAGCTATTTATGTAATGACGCTCAATGTGTGACAGGAAAGGACAGGGTGTACAAACATAAAAAAACAGCAGGAAATAGGATCAAAGGGGGGGGAAATGGTAAAAAGGCATAATTAATGGCCCTTTACTTAAATGCATGTAGTATTCAGAACAAAATTAATGAATTAACGGCACAAATAGAGGTTAATGGGTATGATCTTATAGCCATTACGGAGACGTGGTTACAAGGAGATCAAAGCTGGGAAATAAATATTCAGGGGTATGTGACTTTTCAAAATGACAGGTAGGAAGGAAAGGGTGGTGGGGTAGCCTTGTTAGTACGAGATGGAATAAGTACAAAAGCAAGAATGGATCTTGGATCGGAAGATGTAGAATCCACATGGGTGGAAGTAAGAAATAACAAGGGGAAGAAGAGACTGGTGGGAGCAGTCTACAGGCCCCTTAACAGCAGCTATACTGTAGGACAGAATGAATCAAGAGATTATGATAGCATGTAAAAAAAGTAGTACATTAATCATGGGTGACTTTAATCTTCATTTAGATTGGGAAAATCAAATTGGCAGAGGTAGACATGAGCAAGAATTCATTGAATATATTCGGGACAGTTTCTTAGAACAATATGTTGTGAATCCAACCAGGGATCAGGCTCTTTTTGATCTGGTAATGTGTAATGAAGCAGGTTTAATAAATGATCTAAGAGTAAAGAATCCCTTAGAAAATAGTGGCCATAATATGGTAGAATTTAATATTCAGTTTGACAATGAGGTACTTGGGTCAGAAACAACTGTGCTAAATGTAAATAAGGGTAATTACAAGGGTAATTACAATGGAATGAGGGCAAAGTTGGCTGGAGTGGACTGGGAAAGTAGTTTAGCAGAAAAGACTGTTGATGAACAATGGCAAACGTTTACAAAAATAGTTAATGACTCATAACAAAGATATATCCCGGTGAGGAGGGAGGATTCAAGGAAGGGGATAAACCAACCATGGTTAACCAAGGAAGTTAAGGACAGTATCAAATTTTAAAAAAAACATACAATGTGGCAAAGATTAATGGTAAGCCAGAGGATTGGGAAAGTTTTAAAAAACAACAAAAGATGACCAAAAATTGATAAAGACGGAAAAAATAAACTTTGAGGGTAAACTAGCAAGTAATTTAAAAATGGACAGTAAGAGCTTCTTTAAAGACATAAAAAGGAAGAGGGAGGCCAAAGTGAACATAGGCCCCTTCGAGAACAAGGCTGGGGAAATAATAGTGGGAAACCAGGAAATGGCAGAGTAGTTAAATAAATACTTTGCTTTACTCTTCACAGTAGAATATTCTAATAGAAGATTCCAAAAATACTAAATAATCATGGGGCAAAAAACAGGAAGGAAATAAATGTAATCACTATCACTAGAGAAAAAGTACTAGGGAAACTAATGGGGCTAAAGGCCGATAAGAGTCCCCCAGACCTGATGGGTTGCATCCTAGGATGTTAAGGGAAGTAGCTACAGAGATGGTGGATGCACTGGTAGTAATCTTCCAAGAATCCTTAGATTTTGGAGAAGTCCAGACGATTGGAGAATGGCTAATGTAACACCCTTATTCAAAAATGAGAGGGAGACAAAAAACAGGTAATTATAGGCTGGTTAGCTTAACATCCGTCATTGGGAAAATGTTGGAGTCTATTATAAACGATGTAATTGCAGAGCATTTAGAAGTATGTAACCTAATTAAGCAGAGTCAGCATGGCTTCATGAAGGGGAAATCATGCCTAACAAATTTATTAGAATTCTTTGAGAAGGTAACAAGCAGGATAGATAAAGGGGAACCAGTAGATGTAATATATTTGGATTTCCAAAAGGCGTTTGATAAGGTACCGCACATAAGACTACTTAATAAGATAAGAGCCCATGTTGTTGGGGGTAATATATTAGCATGGATAAAGGATTGGCTAACTAATAGAAGACAGAGAGTTGGGATAAGGGAAGTATTTTCAGGAAGGCAACCTGTAACTAGTGGAGTGCCACAGAGATCAGTGCTGGGGCCTCAATTATATACAATATATATGAGTAACTTCGATGGGGGAAGTGAATATTCTATTGCCAAGTTTGTAGGTGACACAAAAATAGGTGGGAAGGCAAGTGATGATGATGACACAAGGAGTCTACAGAGGGATATAGACAGGTCAAGTGAGTGGGCAAAAACTTAGCAGATGGAATATAATGTGGGAAGATGTGAGGTTATGCACTTTGGCAGGAAGAATAGAGGAGCTGAATATTATTTAAATGGAGAAAGACTGCAGAAGGCTGCAGCACAGAGGGATTTGGGGGTCCTTGTGCATGAACCTCAAAATGCTAACATACACGTGATAGAGAAGACAAATGGAATGTCGGCCTTTATTTCAAAGGCAATGGAGTGTAAAAATAGGGAAGTCTTGCTAAAACTATACAAGGCACTAGTTAGGGCACACCTAGAATACTGTGAACAATTTTGGCCCCCTTATCTAAGGAAAGGTATGCTTGCATTGGAGGCAGTCCAGAGAAGGTTCACTAGGTTGATCCCGGGTATGGAGAGATTTTCTTATGAGGAGAGGTTGAGTAGGTTGGGCCTCTACTCATTGGAGTTTACAAGAATGAGAGGCAACCTTATTGAAACATGTAAGATTCTTAGGGGGGCTTGACAGGGCAGATGCTGAGAGGTTGTTTCCCCTTGTGGGTGGGTCTGGGACTAAATGACATAATCTCAGAGTACGGGGGCACCCATTTAAGACAGAGATGAGGAGGAATTTCTTCTCTCAGAGGGTAGTGAATCTGTGGAATTCTTTACCACAGAGGGTTGTAGAGGCTTGGCCATTAAGTATATTCAAGGCTGAGATAGACAGATTTTTAATCAGTAAGGGAATGAAGGGTTATGGGGACAAGGCAGGAAAGTGGAATTGAGGATTATCAGATCAGCCATGATCTTATTGAATGGTAGAGCAGACTCGAAAGGCCGAATGACCTCCTCCTGCTCTTACATCTTATGGTCTCCCGCCAGGCATCTCCAGCCACACTCGACTCCATCATTTTGCTAACACAGAACAGGTGTTCTTCTGTGGCAGCCTTCCAGGGGCTGCTTGGGCCTGTGAAGGGGTTGCCTTCCCGAAAATGCCTCCCTTATCCCAACTCTCTGTCTTCTATTAGTTAGCCAATCCTCTATCCATGCTAATATACTACCCCCAACAACATGGGCTCTTATCTTATTAAGTAGTCTTATGTGCGGTACCTTATCAAACACCTTTTGGAAATCCAAATATATTACATCTACTGGTTCCCCTTTATCTATCCTGCTTGTTACCTCCTCAAAGAATTCTATTTGGGGAGCTACATTTCACGCTGGGTGTGCCTTAATTGGCCTGCCAATGTGAAATCATGGTCGGGGGCCGATTGTGGGCTGCGGCCCATTTCCCAGCCAATCCCAGGCCTGCTGACTGCGCCTGCCTGTTGACTGCACCCGCCTGTTGACTGAGCCCGCCTGTTGACTGCACCCGCCTGTTGACTGAGCCCGCCTGTTGACTGCACCCGCCTGTTGACTGAGCCCACCTGCTGACTGCGCCCGCCTGTTGACTGCACCCGCCTATTGACTGAGCCCGCCTGTTGACTGCGCCCACCTGCTGACTGCACCCGCCTGTTGACTGCGCCTGCCTGCTGACTGCACCCGCCTGCCGACTGCGTCCACCTGCTGAACTCAAAACTCTGCCCCATGTTTTCTCCAAAGTTTTTAAATGTGTTGGAAAGAGAGAGATAGTCTTAACGTTTCAAGTCTCTCTGACTCTTATTCAGATCTGCAGAGGTAGAAATGTGATGGAATTTATACTGTTTAAGGGGGGGTGGAGCAGGTCCTGTGCACTACCTCTTTTGACTCCACCACTGCCTCTGTGTTTTAAGATTGTCCAATATCCATTCTTAGATGAGCCATAATTGCCATCAGCTAAACACTAAGATTAAAGCCATCACTTTGCATTCCACGATAAACTCCCTACCTTGGCCGCTGATTCCATCTCCCAGCTAACCTCCCTCGTCCACTTTCTCAGGCCAAACTAGGCCACTAGCAATCTCCCTGTCCTATGCGACCCTGAGTTAAGCTTACAATTACATATGCTCTCTCTCAAAAGACCACTTACATCCACTTATGAAATGTTGGCTGCCTCTAAAACCTGCCTCACCCCATCTTTCCCTTAAACTTGCATTCAGGCTGTTGTCCCCTGCAGAGTTTAATTGGCTATTTCAATGCTTTGTTGGCCAGCATTCCCACTGTGCCTTCTGTAAACATCATCTCATCCAAAGCTCTACTGCCAGTGTCCTATCCTACACCATGACCTGTCCATCCAGCCACTGCTGACTTACATTGACTTCTGGTTCCCCAGTGCCTCCAATTTTAAATTGCTTATCCATGTGTTTAAATCCCTCCATGGTCCCACCAGTATATAGGTGATTGCCAATGCTCCAACTAGCCTAACTATAACATCCTACATAAACAGAAAACTGTTCTATGTGTGGGAGATCCTTGATTACCAACACTATATCATACAGGCCTTTTATTCCCCCAGAAACCTGCCCTATGCTTTCATTTTGTGCCAATCCTCTATGCTATACTCATTTGAAGGCAAAAAAAGAAATTGTTCCTGGCACACCAATTCTACCATCTTCCGCCCTGGTTCATAATACTCTTGTGGCAACAATGGACAGAAGCTTCAAGGTTTGCAGGATGCTTATTGTCTGCTGTCTGGTCTGTGACTTTGTTCTCTTAAGGTGTTTAGCCATGAAGGATGAGAAAACCAATCTGGAAAAAGTTGTCAGAACTACAGACAAACATTGCTCCACTAACTGCTGCACTAACTGCTCATTTGTGTAAATAATCTTAATTGGATAGCAATCGCATTTTATAAACTCTGTGAGGCTCGTTGCTACAGGGAAAGCTGTCATTACTGATTCTCCAAACAATAGGTGCCCTCTCTTTAGCTGCTGCCATTACTTACTTCTCCTACACAGTATTGCCTCCTCATAATCACTATCCACACCTTCTGGGCTGGATATAACTGCACTGCTACTTTGCAAAAATATTGAAGGTGGCATAGGTGCTGGCTTGTTTGGAAATTGTTATTGAAAACCTATGAGGAATAAGAGGAATACATGTCAAAATATGATACTAAATGAGTGCATTCCAGTATTCCTTTCAGTACAGTCAAACTTTAAGAAATTTGATGTATCCAGGGCTGAAGATTGGCCATTTGTCATTTATTTACACAATTTTCAAAGGTCCAATTAGGCTCCTGCATAATCTGTGCAAGAAAAAAGAATACTGACCTGTGGTTTCTGACAGTGTTCAGTTTATGTGGAGACCCAGCGACTTTGTTAATATCTGGAATTTCACTTGGTTACTTTACCCCACCAGGTCCATTCCTGCTGGCTGGGATTATTTCTCTTTGGCAAAGGCGGAATCAGTCTTGACAGCAATTTCTCTTTGAATTGCCAAATAGTCTGCCACTTTCTCTGTCCAGGCTCACTTAAAAAATAAATACTTTTATTAATATAGCGCCCTTTACAACCTCAAGGCATGTGATTCAAGGACATTTGAGAGTAACTAGCTTGAATCAGCACTATCAGGATAAGAAGGAAGTAAAGCTGATGGATAAAGACATGCAATAGTAAAGCCTTGGAGTGGATGAATAATTTGTGAGATTATGTGGTTTATTACTGATCATTTACTACAAGGTTAAGCTGCTTTTTGTTTTAATCTGTTACAATGGAAGTGAAGTCTTACTGAATCATCCCTGCATATATTTCCTGGTAAATAGATTTTGTTGATTAAAGATCTAATTGAGAATTTGTTTCCAGTGAGTACTTAAGTGCAAGCTTTTATGGCAAATTGCATATTACAAATAATCTGCAAGATAACAACAGGAAATGTATTTGTCATTGTCAAGAGCTGGGGACCTCTGATGACCCAGCAGTAACCTCTCATTATGATGGATGCCAATGAGTGTATGGTTGTTGCTTATTGGATAGATGCAGAATAGTTAGCGCTAGTTTTAATCTGCAAGCTCGCAGCACCACTTTCTGGTGACATTTCAGAAATGCAGTGCTTAAACCAGAAAACCAAGCAATTGTTTCAATAAGTGACCATGTAGCATTGTATCAGAGAATAGACCGTCAAATCTACTGAATTAATTTATATTGTTGAGGAGAAAGAATAGTCAAGGTAACACTTACAACAAAACATTTACCATCATATGCTCTTCTTTGTCATTTTGAATGATGACTCTCCTGTTGTTTTACATTTTCTAGTCTCCCTGGATATGCACATCTGTTGTATTGTTTATACAATGTGATCACAGGGAAAATGTCAGTAGTTTCATTGTGCCTAACAGGATGTTTCCTATGTATTAGCATCTGATCCTTCCACATGTACATTAGCATATTATTAGTCTCTCGATAGAAAAGTAGTAAACAGTGATGAAAATTTCTCATAAAGGATACTGATTCGTTTATACGAAAACACTAATCTTCTGTAAATATTAGTGAAAGGAAATAAATGTATTGGTGAGCAATTCCTCAAATAGAAATGTAACCCCATTTAATGCCCCTATTGAAATAGCAGACAAAATAGATGTATATCATTGCGTTATGTGTTTGCACGCTAATATTTGTACAGCTATATTTCAAGGTTTCAAGGCCCCTACATTGATTCAGTGTTTTACATCCTTAGTTATCAGGCATTCAGAAGGCATCTGATCACTTGTGACATCATTGACATTAAAGTCTTATTTTGTAGGTAAAAGTGCAAAAATGATGGGGGTGGAATGGCTTAGTGGCTCAGGACTGCTATAATTAATGACAAGAAGTGATAATTCAATGGATTTACAGTCTGTTGGAAGGCTTTTAACTCAAGCCATCACTTTAAGCAGCATTGTAAACCATACAGTAGGATCTTTGGTTGCAGGTATGACTGCTGAGTAGTTATGGTGCGACCAACTTAGAAATGTGAGTTTAATTCTCACCACTGCAAGCCATGGGACTGCACTCGCTTTAAAACAATAACCTAACTTGTTCAGTTTTATCCTTCAGGAAAAGGAATCTGCCACCTCTAATTTATCTAACCTATAGATCATTTCACCCCACATGCTGTAGCTGACTTTTAAAAACTTCTGAAATGGCCAAGCAAGCCACACAGTTTTAAGCAATTGGATATAGGGGAGAATATGAGATAAAATCAGAAGGACCAACCAGCAATGGCCCAGCCTTCATATTAGAACAATGCATAGGAAATTTCATCCAAAGTCCTCGTAATAATAAAAACAAAAAATGCTGGAAAAACTCAGCAGGTCTGGCAGCATCTGTAGAGAGAGGAAAATAGTTAACGTTTCAAGTCTAATATGACTCTTCATCCACAGATGCTACCAGACCTGCTGAGTTTTTCAAGCATTTGCTGTGTTGATTTCAGATTCCCAGCATCTGCAGTATTTTGCTTGTATCCTCATAATTATATCTGGATGCTGTTCTCCAAAGTTGGGAGAGCTGTCCAGACTATTCAAGTAACTGTGTGGTTATAGTCCTACTCAGATTTATGTCTATCATCTAATCATCTAATCACCAGTACCCCCTGGTGTGAACTATCCAACTATCACAGTACCAGACCATCAATTGGGAGTGTCCCTTTCCATTGTTTCAGGCCTCCATGAAGTCTCTCAGTTTCAGATCGAACAAGGTCGAGGAAACCTGCTGCTGATCACCACCTATTTCTCTTATTTTAACTGATGAATCATGCTTCTCCATATTAACAACCACTTGGAGGAAGGCCTCAGGGAAATAAGGACTCATGGAAATAAGGACAACAGTACTCTAGTCGTTTCATCACAAACTGAACTGATCGAGTCCTGAAAGACATAGTTCCCAGATTGGCCCTGCATCAGATATTGAGGGAAGGATCATGAGGAAGTTATTTAATCTTGCCCTTAACCAATTTATATTTCTCCAGGAAAACAGTTAAAGGATTGATTGCTGCATAATCTTTGAAATGATAAATCGTTCATCTCCACAGTGAGGACATTCTCTATCCTGCAATGTGGCACTGCTAGAGAGGCTGAGAACAAATCTAGCAGCCCAAAATTGGGCATCCATGATGTTCTGTGGCCCACCAACATGAAGAATTGTAAACTCATCTCCTAGGGCAGAAACTTTATTGGATCAGCCATGTCAATACTTTAGTTGCACAAGCAGGGCAAAGTGAATAAGCACATGGACAAGCATCAGCTAATCAAAGAGAACTAGTGGTGATTCACAAAGAACAGGTCATGTCTGATTAATCTAGTTGAATTTTCTGAGGAGGTCATTAGTGTTATGGTACGCCTTTAAGTAGGTGTGGTTATGTTTTGTGTATACATCACTAGAGGGGAAATGATGCAATTTATCATGTGATTCAGTCTTAGTTTGTTCTGCAGCAGCCACCAACTTAGAAATATGTACAAGTTCTCCAACTGTGTAATACTGCTACCAGCATCTCACATCCTTAATAAATGAACCTACATATTTTAATGTTAACCAATCCCTTCTGCATGGTTGGTGCTTTGATGCTTAACTATTAAGTAAGCACAAGGAGAAGAAAAACACAATAATTAACATGTTGGATAGGGGAGTGTCTATGGATGTTGTCGAAATACACATCGAAGATTTATGATGAGGTATCGTACAAAGATTATCAGCAAAATGAAAACATATGGAATTGGAGGAAACTTCGTGACATAAGAAATAGGGAATAGGAGCATGAGTAGGCCATTTGGCCCTTGAGACAGCTCCATGCAACATGGGTTAATAATTGGTTATGAGAGTAGGGATGAGGAGAATCATAGAATGTTCTCCAGAGAATGATACCAGGGCCTCAACTTTTCAGAGTGCATGTTATTAACTTTTATTAAGGAATAGAATTGCAAAGATAAGTTTTTAGATGACATTCTGTGAGGAAGCATTGTAAGATGTCTAATTTGAGAGCTGGAAATCTAGATCATTTTCCCCCAAAAGACTGAAACTGCTAGATCAGTAGACATTTTCAAGACTGAGATTGATTGTTCAGTAAAAACATCATGATAACAATTTGCAAAATGGAATGAAGCACAGATCAGCAACGATCTAATTGAATGGAAGGACTGGCTCACATGGCTGAATGACCTATTCCTGTTTCAATATTACTACTCATCGCTCACCTGGAAAGTTGCAGATGCAACAGCAATCAATAAACTAAAAAGGATCAAGGACGAAGTAGTTTGCTTGAATAACTGCAGTGTCTGTCACTGTAGTAGTTTTGCTCCGCTCCTCATAAGACAGCACCTGAACCTACTATAACTGACATCTACTAACTGACATATGCACATGGTTTAAGGTAGCTGGAGTGTCCAAGAATTTGCCTCAAAAATATGGCCCCAGTTTGTGATTGTGGTTAATCACAGAAAAAAATTCTCAAACTCAGCCATTCAGAGTTGCAGGTGGTAGGTCTCTCAACAGGGGGAGTGAGAAAGCCAGAACAGCTTCACTCAGACTAACTTGACATCCCCTTAACAAAGTAGCAACAGCAGAGACTTTTTTAAAAAAAAATCATTCCTGGGATGTGGGCTTTGCTGGCTGAGCCAGCATTTATTGCCCATCCCTAATTGCCCTTGAGAAGGTGGTGATGAGCTGTCTTGAACCACTGTAGTCCACGTGGTGTAGGTATACCTGCAGTGCTGTTAGGAAGGGAGTTCCAGGATTTTGACCCAGCGACAGTGAAGGAACGGCGATACATTTCCAAGTCAGGATGATGAATGACTTGGAGGAGAAATTCTAGGCGGTGGTGTTCCCACCTACCTGTTGCCTTTGTCCTTCTAGATGGTAGTGGTCATGGCTCTGTAAGGTGCTGTCGAAGGAGCCTTGATGAATTCCTGCAGTGCATCTTGTAGATCGTACACACTGCTGCTACTGTGTGTCGGTGGTGGAGTAAATGTTTGTGGATGGGGTGCCAATCAAGCGGGCTATTTTGTATTGGACGGTGTCAAGCTTCTTGAGTGTTGTGGGGGCTGCACTCATCTAGGCAAGTGGGGAGTATTCTGTCACACTCCTGCTTTTAGATGGTGGACAGGTTTTGGAGAGTCAGGAGGTGGGTTACTCATCGCACAATTCCTAGCCTCTGACCTGCTCTTGTAGCAACAGTTTTTACATGGCTAGTCCAGTTCAGTTTTTGGTTAACTGTAACCTCCAGGATGTTGATAGTGGGGGATTCAGTGATGGCAGTGCCATTGAACATGAGGGGGCGATGATTGGATTCTCTCTTATTGGAGATGGTCATTGCCAGACACTTGTGTGGCACGACTGTTACTTGCCACTTATCAGCCCTAGCTTGGATATTGTCCAGCTCGTGCTGCATTTGGACATGGACTGCTTCAATATCTGAGGAGTTGCAAATGGTGCTGAACAGGGTGCAATCATCAGCGAACATCCCCACTTCTGGCCTTATGATGGAAGGAAGGTCATTGATGAAGCAGCTGAAGATGGCTGGACCAAGGACACTACTCTGAGGAACTCCTGCTGTGATGTCCTGGAGCTGAGATGGCTGACCTCCAATAACTACAAACATCTTCCTTTGTTCTAGGTATGACTCCAAATAGCGGCGAGTTTTCCCTCTGATTCCTATTGACTCCAATTTTGCTAGGGCTTCTTGATGCCACACTCGGTCAAATGCAGCCTTGATGTCAAGGGCAGTCACTCTCACCTCACCTCAGGAGTTTAGCTCTTTTGTCCATGTTTGAACCAAGTCTGTAATGAGGTCAGGAACTGAGTGGTCCTGGCGGAACCCAAATTGGGCGTTAGTGAGCAGGTTATTGCGAAGCAAGTGCTGCTTGATAGCACTGTTGATGGCCCCCTCCATTTCTTTGTTGATGGTGGAGAGTAAACTGATGGGACGGTAATTGGCCAGTTTGGATTTGTCCTACTTTTTATGTACAGGACGTACCTGAGCAATTTTCCACATAGCTGGATGGATGCCAGTGTTGTAGCTGTACTGGACCAGCTTGGCTAGAGGTACGGCAAGTTCTGGTGCACAAGTCTGCAGTACTATTGCTGGAATGTTGTCAGGGGCCATAGCCTTTGCAGTATCTAGTGCCTTCAGCCGTTTCTTGATATCACGTGGAGTGAATTAAATTTGCTGAAGACTGGCAGTTGTGAAGCTGGGGATCTCCGGAGGAGTCTGAGATGGATCATCAACTCGGCACTTCTGGCTGAAGATTGTAGCAAATACTTCAGCTTTATCTTTTGCGCTGGTGCACTGAGTTCTTCCATCAATGAGGATGGGGATATTTGTGGAGCCTCCTCCTCCAGTGAATTGTTTAATTGTCTATCAGCATTCACCACTAGATGTGGCAGGACTGCAGAGCTTAGATCTAATCCGTTGGTTGTGGGATCGCTTGGCCCTGTCTATCACTTGCTGCTTATGCTGTTTGGCATGCAAATAGTGCTGTGTTATAGCTTCACCAGGTTGACATCTCATTTTTAGATATGCCTGGTGCTGCTCCTGGCATGCCCTCCTGATTGAACCAGGGTTGATTCCCTGGCATGATAGTAATGGTAGAGTGGGGGATATGCTGGGCCACGAGGTTACAGATTGCGTTCGAGTACAATGCTGCTGAAGGTCCACAGTGCCTCATGGATGCCCAGTCTTGAGTTGCTAGATCTGTTTGAAATCTACCCCATTTAGTACAGTGGTAGTGCCACACAACACAATGGAGGGTATCCTCCCCAGTGTGAAGGTGGGACTTTGTCTCCACAATGACTGTGCAGTTGTCACTCCTACCAATGCTGTCATGGACAAATGCAGGCAGGTTGGTAAGGATGAGGTCAAGTATGTTTTTCCCTCACCATCTGCCGCAGACCCAGTCTAGAAGCTATGTCATTTAGGACTCGGCCAGCAGTGGTGCTACCGAGCTACTTTTGGTGATGGATATTGAAGTCCCCCACCCAGAGTCCATTCTGCACCCTTGCCACCCTCAGTGCTTCCTCCAAGTGGTGTCCAACATGGATATGCGCTGATTCATCAGCTGAGGGAGGGCGGTACGTGGTAATCAGCAGGAGGTTTCCTTGCCCTTGTTTGACCTGATGCTATGAGACTTCATGGGGTCCGGGGCAACTACCTCCCAACTATATACCACTGTGCCTCCACCTCTGCTGGGTCTGTCCTGCCGACATACCCAGGGATGGTGATGGTGGTGTCTGGGACGTTATCTGTAAGGTACGATTCTGTGAGGTTGACTATGGTCAGGCTGTGGCTTAAACAGTGAGACAGCTCTCCCAATTTTGGAACTTGGCCCCCAGATGACATAAGGAGGACTTTGCAGGGTCAACAGGGCTGAGATTGCCATTGTCGTTTCCGGTGCCTAGGTCGATGCCAGGTGGTCCGTCCAGTTTCATTCCTTTTTTGTGGTTTTGTAGTGGTTTGTTACAGGCGAGTGGCTTGCTAGGCCATTTAAGACTCAACCGCATTGCTGTAGGCGTCTGAGCCAGGTGTAGGCCAGACCAGGTAAGGACGACAGATTTCCTTCCCTAAAGGGCATTAGTGAACCAGGTTGTTTTTTACCACAATTGACAATGGTCATCATTAGATTTAATTCCAGATTTTTATTGAATTCAAATTTCACCAGCTGCTGTAGCGGGATTCGAACCCCAGAGCATTACCCTGGGTCTCCTGATTACCAGTCCAGGGACAATACCACTACGTCATCACCTCCGCTTATGAGTTCAATTAGATAACAGTGAAAGAATCATGACAAAATTATTCTAACTGGCCTGTGAAGACTGTATAATTGTCTTTTGAGGCTGCATCGACCACCATTTGCTTCCCTATTTGGTCGCTATGCTGGACTACAGGCCCCCAGGTAGCTACCAGCTGCCCTTTTTGGGTGGAATCACAGGGGAATGAGTGGGACTGGCTGTGTTTTTTTTTTCATCTTCCTAGCCTCGGCACTGTGTTTTAGTGCTAGCTCAGATCATTTAGTAAGGGATTAAACCTGGGACTTTCACGGTCTGTGTGGCTCAGAGCATTTACCAGCTGCATAACCAAAGAAAGACATGTAGAACTTTGAAGTCACAAGCACGTACGTATTTTATCAAACAGAAGCATGTTTTATCCAACACCTCTCAGTAAGAATTCTAATGCAGGCAATGAGAGGGAAGGGATTTGATACATTACAGTTCTCTGCTTGCATCTATTATGTCATTAAGCGCAGTCAGCTGTACAGACTAAGTAAATGAGAAGAACATTTGTGTAGATTTCCTTTTGAATTAGTTTAAAACAAAGTAAAAAATATGTATTAAAACAGTGTGCTACCTCCAAGTGGTAAGACAAAAACAATTTCCATAAGCGATTAGTTGCAATGGCAGCTATTACAAGATTATTAAGTTTCAGACCCGTTTCTGTCCTCAAGGGAGACCACAGGTCACTGGGGGTAACACTCAGCTCCGGTCGCTAATGATATCCTAAATTAGGTGTTGAGCAATCGCAGCTGACAAAAAAAAAATTGTAAGAAATTAATTATAATGAACTCATTAATTATTCTGTTATTCAGAAGTGTCAAATGGAATGATGTAATGAGCAAATTTAGACATGTACCGGAGCTTTATATCTCCTGAACCTCACCAGGGAACTACTTACCGTATGTGTAATGGGAAACCAATGACTTCTGGGCAAAGACTTGGCCATTTTGCATTCAAGAGACATTTTATTTTCAGCGCAATTTATCCTGAGACATTGTTAAAGCTCTGTCTTTCTCCACATTGCACTAGGAAATGGGCAGCACGTCTCCAGAATTAAGCACCTCTGCTTTTGTGCGTTTCTGGTCACCCAACCCCAGACCCCCCCACTTCAAACCTCCCCCCTCCACCCCACTCCTGACCCCAGCCCCGCTCTAAACTATTGAGCACATCTTCTTCTTCGAGCTCTTTAAAAATTACCTCATTTCCCAATGGCTTCTGTCTTTACATTAGAAAAGTAATGATGAAACATGTTGAAAAATGTTCACACTTCAGGCAGTTAAGCTGTGCGATGATGATTAAAATGGTTGTGGCACCACAAGAGGTAGTTACAATGTTCCACGGAATGAGTAGCTGCATTCAGGTTTACATTAGAATTCCAAGCAGAACATGAGGCAGCACCTTCTGTATCCTTCTGAATAGTATTATCCATTCAAAGTAGATCATTTTCATAAGGATTTCAAGCAGAAAGCGTTTTCAACAGGCTGGTAGCCCATTCAGGATTGTGTGTATTTTGCACTGTAAGAACAGTCATTTTAAAGTGTCCCAACATGTCCAGATCTGTCCTCAGATGGTACCTTCTGAACCTTGCAAGAACAAGAAGTGTTTTCTACTGATAACCATGTGTGTCCCAAGGCATAATTGTGAGGACAAAGGATTATTCACAGTTAGCAACTGTACCCATCAGTGACTAGAGCTTGGTACATTCAGGCTTTTCCAAGTTGAATGAAGGGTTGTGATACTGTAAGAAATACCTAGGATGTTGCTGATAGGGTTATATGAAGAGGAGTATGAGGAAGTTAAATTCAAGCATAACCGCTAACATAGACCAGTCGGTCCAAATGGCCTGTTTGTGCATTGTACACGTTATGTAATGCAGTGCAGTCCCGCTCTGTTTCAGTATTACCTAAGCCCAGACAAAGTGAAATGAGTTGTAACAGCTAAACCCAGGAGTGACCTAATCCATGTCTGGGTTGTCTTATCATTTTTATTTAAGGCTAAACAAAGTGAAAGGTTTTGCAGTAATGGCCAGTTCTGGCTTCCCTCAAGTAATTAAACATTTGCTCCTTGTAATTGCTTGGTATGTTACTGCTTCATATATTGTCACCAAATAATTGAATCTTTGCAACAAAATGCATCGCACAACTGGAACTGAAATGAAATGGCAGGAATTTGCTTTGGCAACCAAAGATACAAAAGGTGGTGTTTATCACAACAGAACAAATACAAAAAAAAAAGAAATCAGATGGGCAAAAGATTCTTGACAGAGGTTGTTTTGCCAGGTTTTAAATGTTTTAAAGTACCTCTGTTGTCCAAAGATAAGCAAATAATGTGCATGTAAGAGATTGCTGAGAACAAGCAAGGTTAATTCTATGTAAACAGAAGGATGAAATAATATGACCACAGTAAATACTCACTTAAAGTTGTGGTTGCCTTCCTGAAAATCATGATTTTAAGTGAAACAACTTTAAATGAATCGTGTGTTCCCATAGGAATTAATGTTAAAGCCAGAGTTAGGTTCCTTTAGAAATTTCTAACCCAGATACAACAATGTGCAAGTTGAAATATTGTACCATACATGTGCAACACTCTGCATTCCTAATTGAAATATCTTGCAAAATAAAATGCATCACTAATTATAAAAGAAATTCAATTAAATTACTTCCTTAAATTGCAATAATCACCTCAGTACAGTACTCTCAGACTGACCAGACTCCATCTAGTGGTAGAATTTGGTCACCGCAGGTAGCAATTGAAGTCCTGGCTATCTGCACCAACCAATATCTGCCACTAGATGGAGCCCAGGATTTCAGTGCAAGTCCAGAAGCGAAGCCAGCAGGGAAACCAGAAGTTGGGAGCCACTGAAGGACATACCCTAAGGACTAAGGTAACAGCAAAGGCCAGGGAGCTAGTGCTAGAGTTGGTAAGGCTGGGAGAGGCAAGGCGGTAGTTGGCAAGGCCGGGAGAGGCAATGATAAGAGTCCGTAAAGCCGAGAGAAGCAAGGACAGGAGTCTGCAAGGTCCAGAGAGGCAAAACCAGGAGGTAAAGGAACTGAGGGCGAGGGTGGAAGCACTGCAGGAAAAGCCATGTGAACAGACAGAAGAGGAAGTATGTGGCAAATGATGTTGAAATGAAACTGGCAACGTTAAACAGATATATTGACACTACTTTATTAACAATGTTAAGGTGAAACAATGTTAAATGAGTTGATGTTAAGCGAGGACTTACTCTATAGAGTTTCACCCCAGCAGTGTTCTGAGCACCTGAGGTAGGTGAATCCACCAACCCTAATGCACCAACTCAGACGAGTGAGTATATGATCTGTGAATATTTGCTAAAACTACAAGCTTATCAGTAATAAGTTGACTACATAGACTTTTAATGCATTGAAAAGAGTAAATATTCAAAGCTGATAACTTTCAACAATAAATAGGGTCTAGTTTAAAATAATCTGGTTGCGTTTTAGACTATGTTCAACATTGAGTATAATATCAATGTGAGAAGCAGAGCCAGCTGATGCTCAGATAATTGGCTGGATTTTCATTGAGCTGAGGAGACTTCATGGAAATGTGAAAATGGTGGCCAGCACCTGATTCTGGGATGCCTGACCCCCATTCCCAGAGTTTCCGATTTTCACCAGTACCGTTTGAAGGTATGGGCTGGTTTGCGTCTTGAGCCCACACTGCACATCCCTGACCAGTCCAGCTCTATTTCAGGGACAGGCAAGCCCCCGTCCTCCACAATGTTCATCAAGTCAGGCCAGCTTTTAAAGGACCAGGCACTTTGGGTTAGGGTTAAGGTTAGGGTTGTTTTAATAAATATTTTATTCTTTGTGTTAAATGTTCATCAGCAGACTCCTATGTGCTTGTTCACTAACTTTCTTCCATGGTTTTGAAAAAAAAAAGTTAGGATCTACCAAGCTAGGTTTCACTCTGGGATCTGGCTTGTCCAGTATTAACATCAGCTGGCATTGTTAACACCCCTTATACCCACTATACCAAGCTATGCCCCTCCACTCACACCCCATGGTCCCTCATACCTTCCATGCTAAGCTGTGATACTTCCACACCCATTCACCCATATACATTCTGTACAGAATCAACGAGCCATTTGGTGACAATAGTATGTGTTAAAAAAAAACTTTAAAATTGGTAATTTGTTCAGAAAAATGCTTTCACTACAACCCAATAAAAGTTTCATCAGCCAGACCCATTAAAGAATCAATAGCAGAGACTGTAAGCACTTGAAACCTCTTTATCTTGTGTAAATAAACATTGTAAAATTGATAGAATAGATCAGAGAGCCAGAATTGTCAATCAGGCAATGTTTTCCCTGTGGTGCAGCTGGTTCAGTACTTTAATGGATTTCTAAACTTTCAGTCAAACATTATTATGCATTCTTGGAATGGAAGGCATTAGGGGCCATGGGACCTGGGTAGAGGGGACTAGCTTTGCATGGAGGGTATGATGTGCCATTGGGATTGGTAGGGGCATGGGTGTGTGCAGAGAGTGAGGGGATGTGAGAGGTAAGGGCTAGAGAGCCTTACTGTTTTTATTATAACTGGGATGAAGTCCCAAAGCACCAAGCGGGCCTTTTATACAGCCTGCCTCCGTACTGGTAGACCCCATGGCTGCCTCTGAACTCCTTTCGGGGGTGGTGGGCCCGACTCCCGTCAGCACCCACCAATCCCTGGAATGAAGGTCCCATCTTTACAGGCACTTTCTCCTGAGTTGGACGCACCAACCAGGGAAATTTCCTAACTCCCACTATCTGCCCCGAAGATGAAAATCCTACCCAATTGTGACACAATTGAACTTTGCAACCTCAGAAATGAATTTAATCAGTTAATATCTAACTAAGTACCTTGCATACTCTGACTGTTTAAAATTGAATGTGTTTTTTAAATTTATAATCAGAATGGGGGTGTTGTTGGCAAGGTCTGATGAACCAGCTGATCTTTCCCTTCTCACTGATTTTTTATGTCCATCCCCAGTTGTCTTGAGAAGATGGTGGTGAGTCTTCTTTTTGAATTATTGATAGTGGTTTGATACAACTGAGTATCGAACTCAGTTATGTTAGGCCACCTCAGAGGGCACTTACTTAAGGGCCAACCATGTATATGTGGGACTGTAGTCACACGCAGGCCACACCAGGAAAAGACGGAGGTTTTACTTCCCTAAAATACATTCGTGAACCAGTTGGGTTTTACGACATTCAGGCAGCATCTTCCCTGTTTCTCCTGCCCTATTTCAGGCAAACTGGGGCCTGTTGCAGCTCTCCAACTGTTGGTCCAGCTAGCGCAGACCTCTGCATGCTCAGTATTAAACCAATAGCGCATTAAGCCATTAGGAATTGTTATCATTTCTGAAATAACACTGCTACCTACATTCAGAAAATTATAGCAAAAGCGCGTGCCAAAAAGTGAAGCATCATACTTGGAGAGTATTATGGGATATTGTAACAGTTCCACTAATAAACTAACCAAGTCTCTCGTTTGAATCATATTTATTGCCCACGGAAACCATAGTGGCCAAAAACTAGGTAGATGTTTGATGTGTGGTTACTTAATTAGACATTCAATTTTGTAGAATTAAATAACATATGTCTTATAATTCTTATTATTTAATGTTCTCGGTTATGGGGTTTTAAGATATAAATTATAACTCCACCTCACTCTTTCTCCATTGGTTTTGCAATACATTGTTTCCCAATTTAGCTATTGGCAATAAACTGAATAAACACATTCTGAAGTAATTCTACACGGACCAGTCAATCATAACACACAAAGAGGAGTGAGGTAACAGATGCACTGCTCCATTGACACTGCTGGAGCAACTCACTGCTCACTTTCTGAACTCTCTGAGGGGCAAGTGACATTGATATCATGACAGGCCTGGCTGGTTTATCTCATGCTTGGTTGAAAAGGATTTAGCGCTGCATGATTTGTGTTCATTGAGTATTTGTCTGAAAAATGGTCACTGGAAGGAAGGAGGAAGAAAATAAATATACTTTCTAAACCAATAAATGTAGGGCTAGATAGGCTTGTGTTGAGTCATAGATAATAGCTTTAGATGTAGAGATGTACACACAGGTATGAAGACAGAAATGGATGTTAGATAAAGTTACGCATATACAGATATTGAAACAGCTATTAAAGTTTTGAGATATGATGGTAGAAATTACTGCTGATGACGGTATCATAAAATGCTTAAATCAAATTTTTCTCTTTGTTACATACAAAAGAATTATCCCTTTTAAAATAGCATTGCATAGCACAAAATAACATAGGGAGAAATGTATAAAGGTGGTGTCAGATGCTGCCAGACCTGCTCAGTATTTTCCAGCATTTTCTGTATTTATTTCACACTCTATATAAAGGTGGTTTATTTATATTGTTGTAACGTTCTGTCTGTGGTGAAGCCCAAGAGGTCCTTCTGATTTGAAATTGAATTAAAACTTCATGAAGTTATTTCAAAATTGCTCAGCAATGAAGAACCATAGTTTTAAGCTTTGAACGCTTTTTTAATTTGTTACCAACTGGACTTAATAACAACCATCATATCAGAGGTGTCCTGAGGTTGTGACCTAATTTAAATAGCTTCCTCTTTCCCCCCACTTCATGTTTCTAAGTGAGACACTGAGGGAAGGAAAAAAGGTTCGAATCTTACCCCTGCTCCACATTTTTATAGCTAATAAGTTGTCGACTTATTCTAAACTGATCAAAGACAGATCCTGTTCTGTTTTCGTTTGACTGTTTCCTGCTCTATGTCACTGTATCAGATGAAAAATCATTTCAAATGGAAAATTAAAATTGGCTGAGTGGCAGGAAGCAGAGGGTGATGGTCGAGGGGGCGTTTTTGTGACTGGATGCCTGTATACAATAGGGTTCCACAGGGACCAGTGTTGGGTCCCTTGCTGTTTGTTGGATATATAAACGATTTAGACTTGAATGTAGGAGGGTTGATAAGTAAGTTCGCAGATGACACGAAAATTGGTGGGGTGGTAAATAGTGAGGAGAATAGTCTTAGATTACAAGAGGATATAGACGGGCTGGTCCAATGGGCTGATCAGTGGTAAATGGAATTTAACCTGCACTTGGGCAGGACAAACAAGGCGCGGGAATACACGATGAATGGTAGGACCCTGGTAAGTACCGAGGATCAGATGGACCTTGGTGTACATGTCCACCAGTCCCTTAAGGTAGCATGGCAGGTAGATAAGATGGTTAAGAAGACATATAGGAAAGTTGCCTTTTTAGCCGAGGCATAGAATATAAGAGCAGGGAGAACATGCTGGAACTGAATAAAATGCTGTTTAGGCCACAGCTAGAGTATTGCGTGCAGTTCTGGAATCCGCATTGTTGTAGAGGGAGTGCAGAAGAGATTTACCAGGAGGTTGCCTGGGCTGGAAAGTTTTAGTTATGAGAAGAAATTGGATAGACTGGGGTTATTTTCCCTTGAGCAGAGGAGATTGACGGGGGACATGATTGAGGTATATGAAATTATGAGGGGCATAGATAGGGTAGACAGGAAGGTACTTTTCATCTTGGTGGAGGGATCAATAACCGGAGGGCATAGACTTAAGGTAAGGGGCAGGAGGTTTAGATGGGATGTGAGGGGGAATTTTTTTCACCCAGAGGGTGGTGGGAATCTGGAACTCGTTGCCTGAAAGGGTGGTAGAGGTAGAAACCCTCATAACATTTAAGAAGTATTTGGATGTGCACTTGCGATGCCATGGCATACAAGGCTTTGGGTCTAGTGCTGGAAAATGGGGTTAGAATAGTTAGATACTTGTTTGACCGGCGCAGACTCGATGGGCCGAAGGGCCTTTTTCTGTGCTGTAGACCTCTATGACTCTATGAAAATGTTAAGCACTGTAAATGTAACTGGTGTACAGTTCCGTGATTTTATCATTCAAAATGTATTATTCCTAGCAAAATCAGTGCTAGCATGTTATCTAGCAAACAACTCAAGAAGTTTTAATAGAAGGAGAATCATGAGATTTCATTCAAAGGATATCAAAGCTAATTAACAGTGCAGAGGAACAGTGAAAATATCTACAGTTTCCGCTAGATCAACATAGTGGTTGTTCAAACAGGAAATCATTAGGAAGCGGACTGGACATATTCCCATAAGGAATAAAGGAGATGCAGCTTTAACTGGAGTTCCTTGCATGAGCAAAAGAAATTCATATTACAATCTGATTTTTTTGAAAAGGCACATGACAAATTTAAGTCTAATAATCAAAAAGAAAAGGAAACTAGAGGATGAGAAAAAGGAGATTATAGAAGTTAAGAAGAGATTTGAAGAATGACTGACAGGTCGCATAAAAGGAAATAGTAAAGCATTTTGTTTAAGAAGTAGCTTGCTTTATATTTACTCAAAGGTTGTTAGTATTGCTGGCAAGGCCAGCATTTACTGGCCATCCCTAATTAACCTCAAGAAAGTGGAGATGAGCTAGTTTCTTGAATACAACTGAGTGGCTTGCTAGGCCATTTCATAAAGGGCAATAAATAGTCAATCACACTACTGTATGTCTGGAGTTACATATGAGCTAGACTTGGCAAGGACAGCAGATTTCTTTCCCTAAAGGACATTAGTGAATCAGATTTTTTTTTTTGTAACATTCTGGTAGTTTTGTGGTCCCCATGACTGATAACTGTCCTTTTTATTCCAGATTTATTTAACTGAGTTTAAATTCTAGCTGATGTGGTGTGCTCGTCCCCCATGAAAATGTCCCTATACCATTAGTCCAGGGCTCTGAAGTACTAGTCAAGGAACATAACCACGATGCTACCATACACCCAAGTCAGAAAGGCTTGCACTGATTAGACATATCAAAAACAAAGGAATAAGGACAATGTTAAATGAGAATTTTGCCTCAGTTTTTACAATGGCATATGAAAATGGGAATGAAAGGTTACGTGAGGAGTAAGTAGAGCAATTAGACTGGATGACTATAGCTTAGGAGGTCATACTGAAAATATTGGTGCCATTCAAACAAGAAAGCAGAGTACTGATGGCATACATTCCAGGACACTGAGGAAAATCAGAGAGAAACCCACAGAGGCTCTGACCACAGTTTTCCAAACATAGGAAGCTGTGTTAGATGATGGAGGTTTATCATCATGGTTGTACGTAATAAAGCAGAAAGGGAGAATCCAGATACCTATCAAACAATTAGCTGACTATAGTAATGGAGAATATAGTATGGCAAAAAAAATGAATCATCTAGGAAGACATGGGTCAATTAAGAACCAAAATGTAGATTTGCAAAAGACATTTTGCCAAATTTAATAACGTTCAGTGGAAAAGAAGAGAATTAGCGAATGTTGTGTATATAGGTTTTCAAAAGATGTTTCACAGGAAGTCCTTGAATATGTTGTTGCCTCACAAATGTGTGGCCATCTTTCCTGGCACTCCATATGTGAATCCACCCAATCAGGTTTCTGTCCCTGTGGCAGTACCAAAACGACTCGGATAAGAGTCACAAATAGCAACCCATGTGATTGTGGCAAAGATAAACTATCATTCCTTGTCATTCTTGACCTGACTGTAGCTGTTGACACGGTCACACCATCCTTGTCCAAGCCCTCTCCACTGGGGGTAGAACCGCACTCGCTTGGTTCCATTTTTATCTATCTAGTTTTGGCTAGAGTATCACTTGCAATGGCTTCTATTCCTGCTCCTGCACCATTACCTCCGGTGTTCCCCAAGGATCTATCTTTGGCCCCCACTCATATCTCTCATTTCCATGCTGTTTCTCAATGACATCTTCTGAAGTATCATCACATGTATGCTGATGGCACCCAGCTCTACTTCACTACCACCACTCTTAATACCTCCCTAAGTTATCAGACTGCTTGCCTAACATTCAGAATTGGATGAGCAAGAATTTCCTCCAACTAAATATTGGGAAGATAATCTACACTACCGTCGATCCCTGCCACAAACTCTGTACCCTCACCACCAACTCCACCCCTCTCCCAGACAATTGTCTGAGGATGAATCGTACTGTTCACAACCCTGGTGTCAAATTTGCCCCTGAAATGTGCTACTGATTACTCAGCCTATTTCCACATCCATTACATCACCCAACTCTGTCTCTGCCTCAGCTTATCTGCTTTTGGGACTTTTTCCATGGAAAGATTTATCCCCCCGTTAGGGGGATTGGGTGGGAGCGGGTGCGAACCCGATCGGTGCCCCCGATCGGGGCCGCGCTGCCATTTTATGTGGGCGGGCCAATTAAGGCCCGCCCATCATGACGCTCGCTCGGAAGCGCTGTGCGCACCCTGTGCGGTCGGAGGGTGGGGATTCCCTGAGTAGTTTCCTGCGCTCTTTCGCGCATGTGTGCGGAAGAGCGCAGAAATCTCCTTGAGACACAGAGGTGGCTCAGAGAGATTAGTCTGGCATGTGTAAATTTAAATAAAGGAGAAAAAATACTTTTAAAACATGTCCCCTCATGTGACACTGTCACATGAGCTGGGACATGTCAAAGAATTAATGTAAAAATTTTTATTGGATTTTAAAACACTTCATGAAACCTCATCCCGCCCGTGGATGAGGTTTCATGAAAAATGTGAAGTCCGCCTGGGCTCTTCACCTACCCGCCAACCTTAAGGTTGGACGGGCAACTCATTTAATTGAGCTAATTAGGTTTCAAATGGTCTTAATAGGCCTTTGACAGTTTGGCGGGCGTGCAGCCGACTTGGCTGCGCACCCACCAAACTGAAAATCTAAATGACGTGCAGTGACGTTGGGACGCCTGCCCAATGTCACCGCGCGTCATTTTACATGTCGGCGAGCAGGCCCCACCAACCAGAGAATTCAGCCCCATGTCTTTGTATCTCTGGACTTGACTATTCCAAAACACTCCTAGTTGACCTCCCACATTCTACTCTCTATAAGCTTGACATCATCCAAAATGTTGTCCCAATCACCCATCACCTCTGTGCTCGCTGATCTATACTGGCTTCCAGTTAGTGGTTCAATTTTAAAATTCTCATCCTTGTTTTCAAATCCCCCTAAGGCCTCACCCCTCCCCATCTTTGGAATCACCTCCAGCCCCATAATCCTTGGAGATACCTACGCTCATTGAACTCTAGCCTCTTGAGCATCCCCAATATTAATTAGGAACATAGGAAGATAGGAGCAGCGGTAGTAGGCCATTCAGCCCATTGAGCCTGTTCTGCATTCAATACGATCATGGCTGATCATCCACTTCACTGTCTTTTCCCCACACTATTCCCATGTCCTTTTATGTCATTGGTATTTAGAAATCTGTCAATCTCTGCTTTAAAAGTACTCAATTACTGAACTTCCACAGCCCTCTGGGGTGAAGAATTCCAAAGATTCGCAACTCTCTGAATAAAAAAAAATTATCCTCATCTCGGTCCGAAGTAGCTTCCCCCTTATTTTGAAATTGTGTCCCTTGGTTCTCTACTCCCCAAACAGGGGAAACATCTTACCTGCATCTACCCTGTCTAGACATTAAGTATTTTGTAGGTTTCTCATTCTTCAAAACTCCAGAGAATACAGGTTCAGCTTCCCAAATCTCTCTTCATGGGACAGTCCCACCATCCCAGGAACAAGTCTGGTGGACCCACACTGTACACCCTCTATGGCAATATTATCCTTCCTAAGGTAAGGGGACCAAAACTACACACACTACTCCTGGTGTGGTTTAACCAAGGTTCTATACAACTGAAGCAAGGCTTTGCTACTCCTGTACTCAAATCCTTTTGCAATAAAGGATAATATTCCATTAGCCTTCCTAATTGCTCCACCATTTATGGACATGCCTTCAGCTGCAGATAATATATATCTGGAATTCCCTCTCTAAACCTCTCCATCTCTACCTCTTCCCTCCTTTACGATACTCCTTAAAACCTACACCTTTGTCCAAGCTTGTAGTCATTTCCCATAATAACTCCTTATGTGGCTTGATGCCAAATTTTGTTTTGACACTCCTGTGAATTGCCTTGGGACATTTTATTTTATCAAAAATGCTAGATAAATACAAGTTGTTGTTCTGATTGTTTGTAAATTTAAGATGCATGGTATTAAACAGGGTGTGACAACAGTTGCTTAAGTAAAACAGAGAACAATGGTCAATGAATGTTTACTTGGACTGGACAGATTGAAAAAGTGGTACTCCACATAGGAAGCAATTAGAGTACATTAGCTCTTCTTAATTTGTGAATTAACTAAACTTGCTTACAGAGAACATCCTACCAAAATTATAAATCAGGAAATGGAAGGGAGGGAGGAACTCAGGAAAATTACAATCACCAGAGAAGTGGTGCTGAGTAAATTGTTGGAGATGCAGGTGACAAGTGCCCAGGGTCTGATGGATGTCACCCTAGGGTCTTAAAATAAGTGGCTAGTGAGATAGTTGATACATTTGGTTTGAAATTTCTAAAACTTCCTAGATTTGAGAAAGGTTCTATTAGATTGGGAGATAGCAAATATAATTCCAATATTCAAAAAGGGAGGGAGAAGAAAGCGGGAAACTACCAGCTAGTTAGCTTAACATTTGCCTTTGGAAAATGTTAGAAGCGATTATTAAAGAAGCTATAGCAGGTTACTTGGATAAGCTCAAGGTAATCAGACAGATTCAACATGGTTTTGTGAAAGAGTTTAACCAACTTATTTGAGTTTTTTGAGGAAATAACATGTGCTATGGATAAAGGGGAACTGGTGGATGTACTGTCCTTAGATTTCCAGAAGGCATTTGATAAAGTGCCACATCAAAGTTTATGGCAGAAAATAAAAGCTCATAGCATAGGGGGTAACATATTGGCATGGATAGAAGATTGGCTGACTAGCAGGAAGCAGAGATTAGGCATAAATGGGTCTTTTTCAGGTTGGCAAGATATAACCAGTGGCGTGCCACAGGGATCAGTGCTGAGACATCAACTGTTTAAAATTTATATAAATGACTTGGGTGAAGGGATGGAAGGGATAGTTGCTAAATTTGCTGATGACACTAAGAAAGGTAGGATAGTATTTTGTGAATTGAGCATAAGGAGGCTTCAAAAAGACATAGATAAATTAAGTGAGTGGGAAAAGATCTGGCAAATGGAGTATAATATGGGAAAATGTGAAATTGTCCATTTTGGCAAGAAGAATAAAAAAGGAATATATTATCTAAATGGTAAGAGATTGCAGAGCTCTGAGATGCAGAGAGATCTGGGTGTCTCAGTGCATGAATCATAAAAGGTTAATATGCAGGTACAGCAAGTAATTAAGAAAACTAATAGAATGTTATCATTTATTGCTGGAGGAATTGAATACAAAAGTAAGGAGGTTATGCTTCATTAATACAAAGCACCAGTGAGACCACATCTGGAGTACTGTGTACAGTATTGGTTACCTTATTTAAGGAAGGATGTAAATGCATTGGAAGCAGTTCAGAGAAAGTTTACTAGACTAATACCTGGAATGGGTGGGTTGTCTTATGAGGAAAGGTTGGATAGGCTAGGCTTGTATCCACTGGCATTTAGAAGAGTAAGAGATGACTTGATGGAAACCTTTAAGATCCTGAGGGGATTTGGCAGGGTGTATGTGGAGAGGATGTTTCCTCTTGTGGGAGAATCTAGAACTAGGGGTCACTGTTTAAAAATATTAGCCCATTTAAAATGGAGATATTTCTTTCAGAGGGTCGTGAGTCTTTGGAACTCTCTTCCTGAAAAGGCACTGGAAGCAGAGTCTTTGAATATTTTTAAGGCAGGGGTAGATAGATTCTTGGTAAGCAAGGGGGTGAGAGGTTATCGGGGGTAGGTGGGATGCTGATTTGAGGTTACTATCAGATCAGCCATGATCTTACTAAATGGCAGAGCAGGCTCGAGGGGCCAAATGGCCGACTCCTGCTCCTTGTTCATATGTTCGTAAAATTTGCAATCACACAAAAATAGTGATGGGAGAGAAGTGACTTCAGGAAGACAGAGGCTACTTAGATTGGGAAAATTGATATAGGTGAAATTTAATATGTCAAAATGTGAAGCGATGTATTTTGGGAGAAAGGATCAAATCAAGAATCTGTACTAAATAGTAAAACTTTAGAAGAGTAGACAAGGGGAGAGATCTATGGGATTACATGTCCTTAATAATTTGCAGAAATTCTATGTGGAGTCCAAGTGACTGAAGACCCTGTTGCTACTAATGGGCTGAAAGTAAGTGAGATGAACAAGACACTGAAGTCAGAGCAATAGAATGGTTAGGAAGAGAGGAGGCTGTAGAGTTAGGGTCCAGAAAGGTGTTTGATGCATTTGAAGGTGACGACAAAGATTTATCATCTGTGGTGTTGGAGACAGTGAGCCTGAGTATGTCAGTGAGAAGAGAGGTGGGGATGTGTAGGTTTTAGTGAAGGACAGTTTGCATACAGCAGTATTTTGGATTAAACTGTTTGGTGATTGAAGACAGACCATGGACAGGAATTTTTTTGGCGATGCTTCTTGTCCATTTCATAATATTGTTGGAAGAATGGCAGGAAACTCATACATATATGTAAACCTGATTTCTGCCACATTTCCAACAGCTGTGTGCAAACATTTAAGAATAAGTTAGATAGGTGGCTGAGGTAAAGCAGGATATAATGAACAGGGCAGGCAGGTGGGGTTAGATCGACTGCTAGTGTGAGGAGACACTAACACAGACCGGTTAAGCTGAACACCTTTGTTCCTATGTTATAATTTCTATGTAATTGGCTGTATGAATGCCACACTTTTGCTGAGTTTCCCGTTCTCAAACTCCATACAGCCCATCCTCACTGCTCTGATTATCATGAGGAGGAATTTGAGCCCTGAATTTGGTTCCTCTTCTTTTGAACCTTGCTCTCATCCCTGTTGCCTCCCAAACTGCTGCTGACTTTGTAAGGACAGCAGCAGGTTTTATGGTCTCTACTTCCCCTCCAACTATTGTCTATCCCCTTCCAGGGTAAACCATACTTTCACTACAAGTAATCCAGGGTAGGGGCAGGGGCAGGGGCAAAAGCAGGGGTGGGAGGGGAGGTTCAGGTGCTTGGGAGAGATGTTTTCTGGTTACTGTGTCTCAACAACGCTGTAATCGTAACAGGAAGATTCTCAGTGAAGTTATAAACACAATAATTTAGAATGCTCTTATGATTTCTCCAGAAATAGCAATGAGACACTATCCTCCTGCTGCGTTTATAATGTTGCAAACACATCAGAAGAAATTACCTCAGTTATCCCAATTTTTCAAAAATGAAACATTCTGATAACATTAAACAGCCACTGAAACGTTAGAAACCTGTTGTCAAAACACTGACATTTTACGGCTCTCACAAAAATGAAACAGTGTTAGCTTTTTCTGTTATGTCATCCGATCTCCTTCATCACAAGCTATTGTGGAATAGTGTGTTTGATCTGCTCTGCTGTTCTTATAGTAGCATGTATCTTCACTGTCAAAAAATCTTTGGAGAGCTGGCGTGGCCAATCTACTAATATTGTCGCTTGAAAGAATAAATGTTCTTTTTAAAGGAATTTTCTTTCCAGCTAATCTTCGCCTCTTTTCGCCAGAAGAGGCTGAATAATGCTACATTTGATAGATATCAGCCTATTGGTACTATAGCCAAATTGTAATTTATTATTTTGTCACGGGCAAAATTTATGTGTTTCCTTTCACTGCCCTGATCAGTATGTTTGTGTAAAAGGGTGAGAATCCCAACTGAATAATTTCCAGCAGCAAGATTTTTGTGAGTTTAGAAATAAAAGAGGTTATTTATTATCACACATTTGCCTCAGAATTTAAAACATGACATCTCACTTCCTTGCCTGACATACAAACTCTCTCACACACAAAGATTAGATACAGATAAAGGTAAAAACAATATGGTTGAAATTTATAATTATCTCAAGTCTATTTCGTGGCAGGCCTGTAGTTTCTTAGATGGAGGTGATGCTTTAAAGTTGAAGTGGAAGTTTGGTAAAATGAAGGATTCTCGGTAAGCTGCAAGGTTTCTTGCAGTTGAATTTCCAGGTGATTGGTTCTCAGGTGAACTCGAAGCTGTAACACCTTCAAGATAATGCCGTTTAATATCTTGACTGCTTGGATGGCTTGCAATTGGTTTGATGGCTTTCAGCAAAGTTCTCACTCGGCAAGCAGCTATTGCTGAATTTAAAACAAAAAACCAAAATGGATTCCTCACCATGTGACTTCCACAAGCTCAAAGTACTTCTTTCTAAACAAAGAGTGGTGTGTTGGTCACACATCTATCGTTGTTTGACACTTTGAGAGTTTCAGACAGCCAACGCCTTTGTGTTTGAGTGACCCATTCAATTGCTAATACCCTTTTGAATTAGTTTCAGGAAAAGGCATTGATTCAACATCAGTTTGGAGGGTTCCTTTTGTTCCCTTTTGAGATAGCGGAATGGTTTCAATCCACAAAAGGAGCCACCTTTTTTGGCCTTTTGTGGTCAATTTTTAAAAAATATAAATATTAGTTTGAAGTTCAGAATATACTGGGATATGATACAGACCTTCAATAATAAAACATCATGTCAATGTAACAAACCACCTTGAGGTGCTTCATAGCGTGCATGACATCAATCAGCAATTGGAAGAAGAGTTGGAGGAGTTGACCCAAGTGTACAGTTGAAGAGGTAGGCTTTGAGGAGGTTTTGAAGATGCTGGGAGATGTAGCAAAATTGAACAGCTTAGAAAGAGGAAGAAAATGCTGAAACAGAAAACTTGCATTTATGTTATACTTTTCACAGTCTTAGAATTTCCTGAAATGGTTATTTGAAATGTAGATAATGCTGGCATGTAGCAAATGCAGCATTCAACACAAACACAGCAAAATTCCACAAATAGTAGATAAAATGAACAATCAGACAATGGCCTGGATCTTGTAGTCCCAATGACGGCAAAGGCTGCGAAGTTCACCGGGTTGCAACAGCACCACAACATCTGGGAAACACACTTACACTCAAATCCAGAGGTTGCAGTGCACCTGAATGGCCTTCTGAGGAGCTGATGCTGATAGTTCAGTTGGGATTTGTCAGTCGGGCACTTGGACTGATTACCCAGAACTTACACCACTTTTTACACTGGCCTGGATCTTCCGAGATGGCAGCAATGATGGTCAGATTACCACTGCACTCATAAATTCCCCTGACTGAATGCTGCTGTGTATTTTTTTTAAATTCATTCATGGATATCGTCGCTGGCTGGGCCAGCATTTATTGCCCATCCCTAATTGCCCTTGTTCAGGGGGCATTTTAAGAGTCAACCACATTACTGTGGATCTGGAATCACATGTAGGCCGGTAAGGGCAGCAGAGCAGGTTAGTAAACCAGAAGGGTTTTTACGACAATGGTTTCATGGTAATCATTAGACTTTTGATTCCAGAATTCAAATTTCCCCATCTGCCGTGGTGGGATTCAAACCCGGGTGCCCGAATCAATGCCCCGAGTCTCTGGAATACCAATCCAGTGACAATACCATAACACCATCACCTCCCCCTATTTCTTCTAAGACCTTCTGCTCCTGGCTGTCAGAGAAGTGTGAATGCACGGAGTATAGTAAATATGATTGGGGAGTTACAGGCGCAGGTTGCCATGTGGAAATATGTTGTGCCAATAACAAAGACCTGGCTCAAGGAAGGGCAGAACTGGTCTCTAAAGGTCACAGCTGCCCTCAACTTCTATGCCTCCGGCCCTGACCAGGGGTCGGTGGGTGATCTCTGCGGAGTCTCTCAATCAGCTGTCCACACTTGTGTCAAGCATGTGACAGATGCTCTGTTCAGGTGTGCATTGACTTTCATCCACTACCATTGGGACGAGGCCAGCCAGACAGTGCGAACCAGAGGCTTCGTGGCGATTGCTGGCTTCCCCTGCGTCCAGGGTGCAATCGACTGCACACATGTGGCCATCAAGGCGCCAGCGGGTGAGACCGGTGCCTTCGTCAACAGTAAGGGATTCCACTCCTTGAACGTGCAGATAGTGTGTGATCACAGGATGCAGATTCTGCAAGTCTGTGCAAGGTACCCAGGCAGCTCCCAAGACGCCTACATCCTCTGACACTCCCAGGTGCCAGGGCTCTTTAGTGCTCCAGCCCAGCTGGATGGATGGCTGCTGGGTGACAAGGGCTATCCCCTCAGAAGGTAGCTCAAGACACCTCTCCGCCATCCAAGAACAGAAGCTGAGCAGCGGTACAATAGGAGCCACGCCTCCACAAGGGCTGTGGTAGAGAGAACCATCAGTCTTCTCAGGATGTGCTTCCGATGCCTGGACCTCTCAGGCGGCGCACTCCAAAACCCCCCAGATCGTGTGTCGCTGATAGAGATTGCATGCTGCGCTCTCCACAATCTGGCACTGGAAAGGGGCGACGCAGTGAACGAGGAAGACGTAAACGCAGTTGCTCCGGATACATACGATGAGTCCAGCAGTGAGTCCGAGGATGAGAACGCTCAGGAGAACGCTGAGGGGGTAGACGCTGACCCGGGCATACTCCAGGGAGGCAGGGACACCCGGGAGGCTTTAATCCAAAGAACCTTCAACTAGCCCAACACAGATGGACCTTCAACACAAGCCAGGGCTGCAGGCTCCCCACTCGATACCTGAGTGCTAAATCAGCCTGGATACTAACATTAACTAAGGCCTTTGTCAATAAAGCTCAATGTCAAACAACTCACTCATAACATTATGGCTTCCTGTACACATGCAGAAGTAAGGAATCACCCTGAGACATGGCAACATGTCAAAATTTATTGAGGGGACAAATGTAAGTTAATAAAGCAAAACAAAAACGGTGTTGGACATCACACCAAGTCTTCATCAAAGGACTATGGGCCAACATAAAAGCACCAGTGAGAAACCCGTGCTATGCCTAAGGTGCCTTAAATTTACGCTTTCGGATGCTGCATCTAGGTGCTGTCCCCTCACTGGCACTGACCTTGGCGGACATCCTCTGGCCTGCGGAGCATTTGATGGCCCCACCTGGGTGGGAGCGGCCAGTTCCACAGCTGGCTTCTCCCCAGTCACTGCAGCCTCAGTTGCCATGGTCACTGGCAGAGGGACGGAGGAGCTGCTGCCCTCATCTGAAGCACCATGACAGGAACCCGCAGAGACGACAGGCAGCTGCTGCGCCAACATGAGGTCTCTTCGGACTTCCCTGCTCACCGTAGATGGATGGGCACCGAGTTGGGATACTTGGTGCCCAAACCATCTCCCACACTGGCGCTGGCCACCTGAGGCCAATGTCGCTGTGAGGGCTTGCAGGTCCGAGCGCAGCCCCAGGAGGATCTGATTGTTCTCCTGGAGGAGCCTCTCCACAAGATTCACCACTCTGACCATGCAGGAAACATGGCGCTCAGCCATGAGGCTCATTACATCGGTGATGCTCCGCGGGGACTCCTCCAGCATGGGCACCATGCCATGTATAACCTCATGTATCTCCGCCAGATCGTCCCGCATACCGTGCTGCACTTCCAGCGCTTGCTGCCTCACAGATGACTCCAGAGGCACATCATCAGTGCCCAACCGAGCATGTTCCTGGTCCCCAGCAGTCTTCCAACTGGCGGCGCCCTGGGCACCCTGTCTCTGCATCTGCCCGCACGTCAAGCAAGTGTGAAATGCCCTCATCGCCATGCCCCGGGACACTAGCTGAATATCTAATTCGCACTGAGGTGCTAGTATCTGTGCTGGTGCCTGCCTGGCTGAGATGGTGTGACGCTGGAGAGTGCATTTGCTCTGGGGCTTCAGGGGTGAGAGGTGGGCCCTCTGTCTCCACCTCCCAGCCCTGCTCCAGTGATGCTGAAAGGAAGAAAAAGGGCATTTGCAAGCTGCAGGGGTACGGGGAAAAGGCAGGGCAATGGCACTAGGTCATAATGCTCATTTGGAGAGCCGGTGCAGACACAATGGGCTGAATGGTCTCCTTCTGTGCCGTTAAGGTTCTGTGATTCTATGCCAGCACAGCTTCCCTCGGGGAACTCCGTCGGAATGGAAGGCAGGACAAGGCCTTTTTGTACGGCACTAGTTGCCCTATGGTCAGTTTAAAGGTCCAGTCTTTGAATGTTAGTGAATGGATCAGTGAATGGGTGAGTGGGTGGATGGTTGAATGAGTGACTGGGTAAGTGAGTGAGTGAATGGGTAGATGGGTGAATGGGTAGGTGAGTAGAGTTGGGTAGAGTGGGTAAATTGGTAGGCATTTAGGTGATTGAGGTGTAGATAGGTAAATGGACAGGTGAGTAAGTGGGTAGGTGGGTAGACGAGGTGTGTAGGGTGATAGGTGGGTGAGTTGGTAGGTGGGTGAGTGGGTAGACGGTCGGTGGGGGTTCATTAGCCAGATCTGGTCGGGGTTTAGTTTGGTGGTCAGGGGTGTATATAGGTTAGGGGCAGGGGGTAGCCAGGCCCAGGACAGGAGTCAGTTCGTTGAGGGGGCGGGGGAGCACTTGAGTCAGGGGTGGTAGTTGGGCTGGGGGAGTGGTCGGGGTGAGTCGGGAGGATGGTCAGGTCGGGGGATAGTTGGGTTGGGTTGTGTTGAGTTAAGTGATAGTCGCATTGGGTTGGGGTAGTCAGGTGCTCAGGGGTTAGTCAGGGAGTTGGGAGGAGTAATTGGGTGGCCAGAAAGGGTTGTCATGAGAGGGAAGTAGTCAGGTGGTTGGTGACATTCGTGGTGGGTCCCAGGGAGCAGGGCAATTGCCCACTGGAAGTTTAAACTTCTCGGGCATTTCCCATGTAGGTCTATGCGTAAAGACTTCCTCAAGTCCTGATGTGCATCTTCAGTTGATCTGGAGGCCAGAAGGTTTGGCCTATTTTTTTTTAGGGCTGCTCCGAGCAGGTGCAGAGCTGGAGGAGCTGGGGGTGCACTGGCACAAGGGGGATGGAGGCGGTGGGGGCTAGCTGTAATTAAAACTACACCAACTAATTGCAAAGGATCAACAAACACTTTACTGCCATTGAGGTGAACACAGACCTCGACGGATTTATCTTCAGTTTATGACTTCAAAAAGGGGCACGGCTTCAAAAAGATCCCTCACCGAGCTGACTACTGTCCCCTGGGCCTGACTACCCCCTGCCCCCAACCTGGCTACACCCCTGACCACCAAACTAAACCCCGACCAGATCTGGCTAAACAACCTCCACCAGCTTGTCTACCGACTCACCCCCCCTACCACCTCACCCACCTATCACCCTACACACCTCGTCTACCCACCTACCCACTTACTCACCTGCCCACTTACCTATCCACACCTCAATCACCTAAATGCCTACAAATTTACCCACCCTACCCCACTGACAATGCAGTTTGCTGCTAGGCCTCTCCAGTCACCCCTCCAAGAAGGAGCAATGGGCAGGACAGTACCCATACCAAATATTTTGCTGAGAGAAGACACATTTCCCAGCATTAACTGTATAATATTTACTGAAACGTTCATACTCAGTGTTTGGTATGTGATTAATTTATCAGAATACGAAGGATTTTCTCAACTAGAACTGTGGCATGTGCCTGTAAATTAGCACATGCATATCAATTAGTTTTTCATCATGGTATCTTTTGAATTTGGAGTCTTTAAAAAAAAATCAAATTGTAAAGACAAGTAATTGATGTCAACATTGAATCAAGCCATTAGACGGAAAACAGTTCATGTTGGTATTTATGCTTCACTGGAGCAGTTGTCCTAATCCCAAACATCCACTTATTCCCATATCTGTTTATGTCCCTTTTCTTTAAAGCACCTATCTGTCATGATCTCTCACAGTGTTCTGCCACCATATATGTTGAGGGGCTCGATGTAGACCTCAAGGTATCTGTCCCTATGCTAAGCAAGGTATTGAGGCTGAAGAGGGTTCTTGTTGAACACAATGAAATGAAGTTTATTACTAGCAACAACTAAATACAGCTCTGCACAGGCCTTGACCTAGCCCGGGTCCTAACAGTTACATAAACTGATTACTTGACTATATGCTTGACTCATAAAGTCTTACTGATACAGAGTCACAGACGGCAGCAAACATCTGCAGTAGAGATCACAGGCAATAGTGAACATCTAACATGGAGGCTGTACCTTTTATCCTCCATCCTTACATGCAGTGATGTCACTACGCAGCTTCTTAAAGGTACATGTCATTGTCTGCATTGACATGCACACAATATCACACTATCTATTACATTTTCTAATGCTAACAGAAACTCTGCTTCAATCACTAACACTCGTAAGTGGATTCCACAGTTTCACAACCTGCTGTTTAAAAAATAGCTTGCTCCTGCTCTCTATCCTAAATCTCTTACTGAAGTTCAAATTCTAAAATTGTAGACCTCTCAACGCCTGGAAACAGCCTCTCCCATCAACTCTACCCCATCCTGTCTAAATTTTAAGCACCTCTAACAAATTACCCCATCGCCTCTTCTATTCCAACAATGAAACAGCCAAAATGTTCACATCTTTATCAGTATTTAATCATACCAAGCAGCATCCTAGTGAATCAGTGCTGTGCATCCCCTCTCACAAAACAAAAACAGAATTACCTGGAAAAACTCAGCAGGTCTGGCAGCATCGGTGGAGAAGAAATCAGTTGACATTTCGAGTCCTCACGACCCTTCGGCAGAACGCATCCCCTCTGTTGGCTCAATAATGTGGAGCCCAAAACTGTACCCAGGGCTCCAACAGATTGCTCCCACCAATTATGTCGTCAGGATATTTAAGACATGATCCCGCTACCTTCTTGAGGGTGTTCTATTTGCCTGCTGAAAAGAGTAGGCCATTATTGGGACCCAGGAGAAAAGCAGTGAGTTTACAGTGGATGAGATGCTGCCTTTATTTTTACCTGCCACCCTCCCATCGCTGCGTTAAAATCCAGGCCCTGCTTTTAAAAAATGATCTTGCATGCGAAGCATCCTCTTTAAAAGGGTCTTGAGTGCAATATTGCCCCTTTAAAAAAAAAATCTGAATGCTAAATCTGTCCCTTTATCTGAAATAGAGGTTAAAATGATTGACTTACCCTTTTGTACAATCGATGATTGATCCAGAAATTGGATCAATTTACAAAAGGGATAATAAGCCTGTCTGTGCTGAAATTCGCAATTACGTTAATTGTTCCCATTTGTGTGCACCGTCCATCAGCTGTTAAGATGGCCACGCTTTCAAATGGTAACAAATGTGCCATTTTTAACCTTGTTCTTGAATCCATATTGTTAAAAGCAATATTAAGTAGAAAAAGAAGGGAAAATGAAAATTGCTTTCTTTATAACCTTTGAAAAGCTGGGATTTATTAACATCAAACAAGGTCACATGCAGACACAATCCATTACTGGTAATTGTGCATTTTAACAGCGAAAGACTCAAATGTGTAAAATTCAGTTAAATAGTAAAGTCTGCAAAAGAACAGGTCTTGGTACTGCAGCTTTGCTACAAAATGGAAGTCCTTCCACTTCATTTTGTTTCCCTCCTTTTAAGACACACCCAGGCATGCAGATATGCCTGCTGACACACCTTGGAGCATTGGTCCACAGGTACCAGCTGTCCTTTCATACCTGTCACCCTGTTATCTTAGGACTCAGTCACATTACCCCATCAATCAGCACCATTTAAAAACAGATTCATTGGTTGTTCAATGTATTTCCTGCCAAATTTTCCTATGCATAGTTTATCTGTTGTATTTGCTCAAATAACAACAGTGACTTTGCTTCAAAAATTCATTTATTGAATGTGAAGCACTTTGGGGCATCCAAGAAAACAGAGTAAAGCACTTTTTTAAAAAATCATTCAGTATTTATATGGCTGGTCCAGTTCAGTTTTGGTTCAATGGTAACGTCCTGGAACTGAGATGATTGACCTCCAACAACTACAACCATCTTCCTTTGTGCTAGGTATGACTCCAACCAGTGAAGAGTTTCACCCCTGTTTCCCATTGATTCCCATTTTGCTAGGGCTCCCTGATGCCACACTTGGTCAAATGCTGCCTTTATGTCAAGGGCAGTCACTCTCACCTCATCTCCGAAGTTTGGCTCTTCTGTCTATGTTTGAACCAAGGCTGTAATGAGGTCAGGAACTGAGTGGCTCTGGCAGAACCCAAGCTGAATGTCAGTGAGCAGGCTATAGCTAAACAAGTGCCACTTGATAACACTGTTGATGACTCCTTCCAACACTTGCCCTGACATTGAGAGTAGACTGATTGGCCAGGGTGGATTTTTCCTGCTTTTGGTGTACAAGACATACCTGGAAAATTTTTTCCATTGCCGGGTAAATGCCAGTGTTGTAGCTGTATTGGATCAGCTTGGCTAGGATTCTGCCAAGTTCTGGAGCACAAGTCTTCAGGACTATTGCCAGAATATTTTCAGGGCCCATAGCCTTTGCACTATCCAGCGCCTTTAGCCGTTTTTTGATATCAGGTGGAGTGAATCGAATTGGCTGAAGACTGGCATCCGGAGGAGGCCGAGATGGATCACACTGTCGGCACTTCTGGCTGAAGATTGTTGCAAATGCTTCAGCCTTATATTTTGCACTGATGTGCTGAGCTACCCCATCATTGAGGATGGAGATATTTGTGGAGCCTCCTCCTCGAGTGAGTTGTTTAATTGTCCACCGCCCATTCACAACTGGGTGTGGCAGGACTGTAAAGCTTAGATCTGATCCATTGGTTGTGGGATCACTTAGCTCTATCGCATGCTGCTTACGCTGTTTGGCATGCAAGTAGTCCTGAGTTGCAGCTTCACAGGTTGACATCTCATTTTTAGGTATACCTGGTGTTGCTCCTGGCATTCCCTCTTGTACTCTTCATTGATCCAGGGTTAATCCCTGGCTCAGTGGTAATGGTAGAGTCGGGGATATGCTGGGCCATAAGGTTACAGATTGTGGTTGAGTACAATTCTGCTGCTGCTACCACAGCGCTTCATGGATGCCCAGTCTTGAGTTGTTAGATCTGTTTGGTGGTAGTGCCACACAACACGATGAATGTGAAGTATGAAATGTGAAATGTGACCACAAGGACTGTGCGATAGTCACTCCTACCGATACTGTCATGGACAGATGCATTTGCAGCAGGCAGGTTGGTGAGGTTGAGGTCAAGTTTTTCCCTCTTGTTGATTCCCTCACCAACTGCCACAGACCCAATCTAGCAGCTATGTCCTTTAGGACTTGGCCAGCTGATCAGTAGTAGTGCTATCGAGCCACTCTTGGTGATGGGCATTGAAGTCCCCACCCGGAGTATATTCTGCGCCCTTGCCACCTTTAGTGTTTCCTCCAAATTGGAGGAGAACTGATTCATCAGCTGAAGTGGGTGCGGTATTTTGTAATCAGCAGGAGATTCCCTTGATCACGTTTGACCTGATGGCATGAGAATTCAAGGGGTCCAGAGACGATGTTGAGGACTCCCAGGGCATCTCCCTCCTGACTGTGTCGCCACCTTTGCCGGTGGGACAGGACACACCAAAGGTTGGTGATGGTGGTGCCTGGGACATTTTCTGTAAGGTAAGATTCCGTGAGGATGACTACGTCAGTCTGTTGCTTGACTAGTCTGTGAGTCAGCTCTCCCAATTTTGGCATAAGCCCCCAGATACTAGCAAGGAGGGTTGATAGGGCTGAGTTTGCTGTTATTGTTTTAGTGCCTAAGTCAATGCTGGATGGTCCATCTGCTTTCATTCTTTTCAGATTTCGTAACAGTTTGATACAACTGAGTGGCGTGCTAGACCATTTCAGAGGGTATTTCACAGTCAACCACATTGCTGTGGGCCTGGAGTTGCATGTAGGCCAGACCAGGTGAGGACAACAGATTTCCTTCCCTGAAGGTCATTAGTCAACCGGATTGGGTTTTTACAACAATCCACAATGATTTCATGGTCATCTTTATATAAACTTTTAATTCCAGATTTTTACTGATTGAATTTAAATTCCACCATCTGCCTTGGTGGGACTTGAATGTGGGTCCCCAGAGCATTACCCTGGTACTGTGGGTTACTAGTGTTCATACTCCATGGATAAGCCTGGATATGTGTCATCAAGACAGCTGAGATTGGGGAATCCAGCCTCCACTGTCTTCATTCAATATCCACATACATGTGATTTCTAGTATAGCAACCTGGACCCCTGTTCTTTCAGCTACCTCACCCTGGAATTCCTCCTTAAATCTCTTGGACTCTATCCCTCTCCCTCAACCTATAAAACTCTCTTTAAAACTTATATCCGTGTCCATGGTTTCGGTCACTTGCCTTATGTGGCTCAGTGTCAAAATTAGTTTGATAACATTCCTGCAAAGTCCTTGGGGTGTTTTGCTATGTTTTGTTGGTGTTCAGTTCAGTGAGTTCAATATGGAAGGGATTGAATACTGAATACTCTTGATCAGTCTGACTCAATTCACACAAAGCAGTGATCTGTTGAGAAAGCCTCAAGCCAGAAAGGTTTACTGAGAGAGTTTATCAAAGGGATGAGCATTAAGTTAATTAGAACAGCTTAAGTTCTTCTACCTTTCAGATGCTTCTACTGTTCCAATTGTTAAAGTCTCATATGGAAATGGAGCTGGAATATGATCTGGTGGTCTTGGTAGCAGTAATAATGTGCATTCTCCAGTTCTCTAAAGAGGTAACTTAATATTAATGGGCGGTGCGGATACTTGAAACACAACTAGTGCAACTTTGTATTTGTGACAATAGTTTGGGAATGACCTTCTCAACGTTGTGGGAAGCTTCACGATGGATCAGATCGCAATGTCACACAGAGGTCAAACACACCAGTGAAAATCCTCTCTCAAAAGTGGCCTTAGTTAGTTTGCGTCTGAAAGCACCCTTATACAAGGTATTGTAAATACAGAGGAAGATAGATTTTGATCCTATTGAAAGTTCAATGCTAACAAATGAATTTAATTCACAATCAAAAGATTATATATCATTAATATATAAAAGAACGTAACAAAAAGTACCAATGGGATTACAGTACCACAGTCATGTGTAAGCCTAGACAGTGAAGCTTCCAAGTACTTCACAAAGTCCCCTTACCAACCAACAATGTAGATAAGGCTACATTCCACTGTGCGAGCATCCACAAGCTGGCCTTGATGCTGCCTCCCTTAATCTCCACACATGGGGCAGAATTTTCCCCCGGATATGGGGGTGAAAACAGAGCTGGGCGGGCACGTAATTTCACACTGTCAACTGGCATGCTGGTTCCCTGGCACCATCCTACCCCTGAACCATTTTGCTGGAGGCTATTTTGAGAGTGGAATATCTCCCTGCCTGCAAGCAACTTGTTTAGATAATTGAAAAGACAATTAAGTGCAATTAGCAGAGGCTGACTTGAATTTTCCTGTCAGCCTGTGAGCCTCTTGGGGTATGGGCAACACAGCAGCTGCCTGGAAGTGGCCTACTGGCGGCAGATAGATGGGGGCGGGGTGGGGTTGGCACGACAGAATGCTTTCAAAACCCCAATCCCTCCTGGCCTACCTGGCCACACCAGCCCTGAGGAGAGGTTTACCTTCCATAATATTGACCTGGCAGCTGTGGCCATTTCTAAAAGTTGCTGAGAGGGTGCCTCGTTTGGCCCTCAAGCTTTAAGAGCTCACCTGCTGTCCTTAATCCTGCCAACATCATTAGGATTTGGATGCCTCTTTGGCAGAGAATTGAAGGAGTGATGGCCAATGAATTGATGGGTAGATGTATTTGGCAAGTGGCAGTGCAGTGGTGCACAATATAGCAACGTCATGGAGAGGTAAGATGGAAGTTTGAGTCTCATCTAGTAATCTTCCATTCTAATCTTTATCGAACAGGGCGGCCCCTGAGCAGGGCTGCAGACTTTCTAGGTAGGGGGAAGGGAAAGTGAAGAGTCACAATTATGTGACTCCTACAGTTAACTGACAACCAATTGTAGGGGACAACAAGGTGAGGAGAAAGAGTGAATAAAACAAATACTCAATGCAGGACTTGATTGTAGAGGTTATCCAATAAATGTGAGGTTATCCATTTTGGTAGCAAAAACAGGAAGGCAGATTATTATCTGAATGGCTATAAATTGAGAGAGAGGAATGTGCAATGAGACCTGGGTGTCCGTGTACACCAGTCGCTGAAGGTAAGCATGCAGGTGCAGAAGGCGGTAAAGAAGGCAAACGGTATATTGGACTTCATAGCAAAAGGGTTCGAGTACAGGAACAGGGATGTCTTGCTGCAATTGTACAGGGCCTTGGTGAGACTACACCTGGAATATTGTGTGCAGTTTTGGTCTCCTTATCTGAGGAAGGATGTACTTGCTATAGAGGGAGTGCAGTGAAGGTTTACCCAACTGATTCCTGGGATGGCAAGACTGACATATGAGGAGAGATTGAGATGATTAGGATTATATTCACTGGAGTTCAGAAGAATGAGGGGGGATCTCATAGAAACTTATAAAATTCTAACAGGACTAGACAGGGTAGATGCAGGAAGGATGTTCCCGATGGTGGGGGAGTCCAGAACCAGGGGTCACAGTCTGAGGATATGGGGTAGACCATTTAGGACTGAGATGAGGAGAAATTTCTTCACCCAGAGATTGGTGAGCCTGTGGAATTTGTTACCACAGAAAGTAGTTGAGACCAAAACATTGTATGTTTTCAAGAAGGAGTTAGATATAGCTCTTGAGGCGAAAGGGATCAAAGGATATGGGGAGAAAGCGGGAGCAGGCTATTGTGTTGGATGATCAGCCATGATCATAATGAATGGCGAAGCAGGCTCGAAGGGTTGAATGGCCTACTCCTGCTCCTAGTTTCTATGTTTCAATTGTCAGTGATCTGGCAGGCGGTGCAGTATTTAATGCACTGTTCGTAAAGCTGTTTTCATCTCATTTTTGAACATTTTCATTGAGTGGTTATTTTTGTGGATTAACTTTAAATCCTCATTTCATCTGCTTGGAAAATATGAGATTTAGTCTTAATTCTAAATAAGCAGCTTTGTTCACAGAATTCAAAGGAAGGGTTTGAGTTATTTATGACATTATTATGGTGTTACGTATATGCATTTGCAAAAACTCTCCATGTAAATATGAATTTATTATTAAAAACCTCAGATCAATCTTGTAATTGTGCACCACATACCATGTATTATGGAGATCACTACTGAGCTATCCCATAGCTGATAGTCTGATGAAGAGTAACTGGATCAGTTTACTATACGAGAAAGTTGGGGGTTGACTACATGAAACAGGAGATGATGATCATGTGGCTGGCAGGACTAATCTTCTCATTAAAAATATATAATTTTGTATAACTTGTTTGTCTTTGGTTTCTCTAACCAGAAACCGCTTACAGAAACCGATGAATGTATTTGCCATGATTTTACCCACAGGAAGTCAGGATGAAGAGAAATGCCATCACAGTGCAATCGTGATGGTGTGGGCCAAAGTATGGAGATCTGTTGCTTCTGGACCTCCAGATAGTAGCAAAAGTGTGCAGTCGCAGGCACAAAATAGTGAATACAAAAAAAGTGCATGACATACATGGAAAATTGAATACAGAACTGATTGGCATTAGAAAAACTGATTTGCATGCCCCTCATAAATCCAGAATTTATTGTCTATCTTTAGTTATCAAATTTTGATGCAACTGCGTAGCTTGCTACATTGCTTCAGAGACCACCAATAAAAAGTCAACCACATTGGTTTGAGACTGGCATCATATATAGGCCAGACCAGTTAAGGGTAGCACTGATCTTTGCCTAAAGGGATTAGTGGACCAGTTGGGTTTTTAACAATCCAATAGTTTCATGGCCATTTTTACTACTAGTGCTTTACATTTATCCATGATTTTCATCAGATAGCTGACCTGGCTAAATTAGTACAAACTATTCATCCACAAACACAATTTGAATTAGTTGTTTCATGTACATTATAATGGAACAGGAAAAGGGCATTGAAAACATTGAGCCAAACAGCTCTACTATGCTGTTATTTCAATACATTTTGAAATACCCAAATGAATCAGTTAATGTTCTTTAATTTAGTTTCACCTAAATACTGGCACTTGTACAGCAAATTATCAAGTGAAAGGAGTTCTCTTTTATAGCTTTTTTAAAAAATAGTTCAGAATGTCTCAAAGTGCTTTAAAGTGTATTGTCACATATAGAATATTCTTTTGTTCCTTTTACTGCCTGTAATTATTGTGTTTATATATAAGAGGAGAATGTTTTCTTACTCTCTGAGTGAAAGCCCCGATTAAATTATTACAGCAGCAAACTTTTTGTGAGTTTAAAAATAAAAAATATATTTCTATCACACACTTAGCCTGAATTTAATGTTACGTATCCACTCACTGGTCTCACACACACACAAAGGGTATGTTCAGATGAAGGTAATATACTGTTACAGCTTATAATTATCTCAGTTTCTTTTGTGGCCTGCCTGTAGTTAACTTAGGTGCAGTTGAGGCTTTAAAGTCAAAGTAAAGGCCTTGTAAAGTGAGGGACTCTTAGCAGGCTATGAGGTTTCTTGTAGTCAAATTTCTAGGACGTTGGTTCTCAGGTGAACTTTAACTGGAACCAGTTGGGGAATCCTTCCCTCTGGTAGAATCTCCCACTTTCAAGGGATTGCTGTTTATTATCTCAGCTGTTTGAGTGGCTTGCAACTAGTTCAATGGTTTTTAGTGGAGCTCTGTCTACAAGCAGCTTCTTGCTGATTTTAAAGCAGACTGCAAAAATGGCTCCCCGTCATCTGACTTCCACAAGTTCAAAGTCATTTTCCAAACAAAAGGGTGGTATGTCTGTTGATTCCAATCATCCTTGACACCTTGAAATTTACCCAATCTAGTTTGGATGAACTATCATAATGGAAGGTTGATAGGATCCATGCACATCTGTCTTACACACATTGGGTTTCAATGTCCCCTTTTGTCCAGAGTGAAACACAGAGTCAGGTTGGCTGGAATTCTATAGTCCTTTTTTGTTGACCTATCCTTAAATGGGATGTGTGAATTCCCTGGATTGCTGTGAATACCCATGTTTAATTAAATATTTGCTCGAGATTTAGGAATGTCTGATACACAAAATGCCAAAGGTCACGTGGGGCAGGATTTTGAGTTCAGCAAGTGAACTTGGTTGGCAGGCCCGGGAGCAGCCAGGAAACAGGTTGCCGCCTGTGATTTCATGCTGGCGGGCCAATTAAGGCCCACCAAGCATGAGCAGCGGCTCTCCAATGGTCAGGAAAGGCAGGTGAGGGCGGAGGCCTGTCGGCTGGTTTAAAACCAGCATAGTCAGGCCCTGGAAGGCTGCAGACAATGAAGACATCTTTGATGTTGTCAGCAGGAAGGACACCCTTGTCCCCAGGGATGGAAGGAGGAGGCCACCGCACCTCACAAAAAGAGCTTGGGAGGACGTGGCAGTGCTGGTCAGCATCCATGATGTTGTGCGGCACACCTGGGTCCAGTGCCACAAGAGGTTTACTGACCTGCTGCGCTCAAGAAGGGTGAGTACCGTGTTGGCATGGATCAGTGTGCTGAAGCGTCAAGGGCTGGCCACACCCCCGTGGAGCTCAGGGGTTTAGAGTCTGAATGTCAACTGTCACTGACGCGGAGCTGGCCAAGGGGGTGAGCCCTGGCTGCTTGCACTGAGTGCCTTGTGGCTCGAGGGCCACGACTCGGGTGTGCCCTGCAAGGTGCTCCTCAGGTGGGGTTGGCCAGGCTGCAATGGCGCTGCAGGTAGAGTGCGGTCTAATCAATGCACCTCTATCCTTTTAGGAGAAGACAGCCCATAACAACATTGAAAGGTTGTGGACCAGCGAAGGCTCCGCTTACCTCCTAAACCTGGCCAGATTTGAGCGGATGCCTTGGAGCTGGAGAGGTGCCACACACCTCGATCAACTGGCTGCAGAGAGGCTGGGATGTCAGACCAAGGTAAGAGTGACTGCACAGAGGTGAGAGTTTTGGATGGTGCAAACATTCTTGTGTAGTCTCATCATTGATGGGAGCCTCAAAACTAGATTCCTCATTAATCATTGAAAGACGATGGCACCATGATTCAGATCTCCATTGTCTCACCAGGGTGCCTGGTATGCACAGTGACAATGTGATGACTTGTCATTATTTTCCCACCACACACAGGACCCCGAAGACCCACCTATGACGCCAGAGGACTGCCAGGCTCCACATACACCTGAGTCACACCTGCTCTCTGAGCCATGCACCAGCGCAGGTACCAGCATCTTGGTGGACATTAGATGTTTGGCTAGAATGTCGGCGCACAGAGGTGAGGGCACTTCACACTTGCTTGAGGTGCAGGCTGAGGCAAAGAATGCCCAGGGTGCCGGCAGTCGGAAGACTGCTGGAGGCCAGGGCGGTGCTCAGTAGAAGGCAGATGATGAACCTCTGGAATCGTCCATTAGGCTGCAGGTGCTGTATATCCAGTGAGATGTGAGGGAGGATATGATGGTGATCCATGAGGGTAGGTGTGCCATGGACTCTGTTATGGAGTCCATGCGAAGCATGAGCACTGCGTTGACCCACATGGCCAAGCACACTTCCTCCTCCGTGGAGGGAGTGGCGACTCTCATGGACAGGCAGCGCCAGGAACAGAATCAGGATTTCCTGGGGTTGCGCTCGGACCTGCAAGCCCTCACACAGGCAATGATCTCAGGTGGTCAGTGCCAGTGTGGGAGATGGATGAAGCACCCAATATCCCAGCTAGGTGCCCATCCATCAATGGTAAGCAGGGAGATCCTGAGCAACCTCACGCGTGCGCACAAGCTGCTTGTCGTCTCTGTGGGCTCATCTCAGGGTGCTCTGGATGACAGCAGCAGCTTCTCCACCCCTTTGCCAGTGACCATGGCATCTGATGAGCCTGTGGCAACTAGGGAGATGCCAGCCGTGGAACTGGCTGTTCCTTCTCAGGCAGGGCCAGCACAGGCCTCACTGGAGGACGCCTGCCAAGGTCATCAAGGCCAACAAGACAGCAGAATCAGCAGGCTGTCTCCAATGCCGGTGCCAGCGAGGGGGGAACACCAAGATATAGTACTTGCAAATGTAAGTTTAAGGCACCATGAGCACAAGAGGGCCTGGTCATGGGTGATCTTCATTTGGGCAATTTTTGTTTATTTTAACTGGACCCACCTTGCCATAAGAACATAAGACATAGGAGCATAAATTAGGCCATTCGGCCCATCGAGTCTGCTCCGCCATTCAATCATGGCTGATAAGTTTCTCAACCCCGTTCTCCCGCCTTCTCCCCGTAACCTTTGATCTCCTTACCAATCAAGAACCTATCTATCTCGGTCTTAAATACACTCAATGACCTGGCCTCCACAGCCTTCTGTGGCAATGAATTCCATAGATTCACCACTCTCTGGCTAAAGAAGTTTCTCCTCATCTCTGTTCTAAAAGGTCTTCCCTTTACTCTGAGGCTGTGCCCTCGGGTCGTAGTCTCTCCTACTAATGGAAACATCTTCCCCACATCCACTCTATCCAGGCCTTTCAGTATTCTGTAAGTTTCAATCAGATCCCTCCTCATCCTTCTAAACTCCATCGAGTATAGACCCAGAGTCCTCAAACGTTCCTCATATGTTAAGCCTTTCATTCCTGGGATCATTCTCGTGAACCTCCTCTGGACCCTCTCCAGGGCCAGCACATCCTTCCTGAGATACAGGGCCCAAAATTGCTCACAATATTCTAAATGTGGTCTGACCAGAGCCTTATAAAGCCTCAGCAGCACATCCCTGCTTTTATATTTTAGTCCTCTTGAAATAAATGGCAACATTGCATTTGCCTTCCAAACTACCGACTCAACCTGCAAGTTAACCTTAAGAGAATCCTGGACTAGGACTCCCAAGTCCCTTTGCACTCCAGATTTCTGAATTCTCTCCCCATTTAGAAAATAGTCTATGCCTCTATTCTTCCTACCAAAGTGCATGACCTCACACTTCCCCACGTTGTATTCCATCTGCCATTTCTTTGCCTATTCTCCTAACCTGTCCAAATCCTTCTGCAGCCTCCCCACCTCCTCAATACTACCTGTCCCGCCACCTATCTTTGTATCATCTGCAAACTTAGCCAGGATGCCCTCAGTTCCTTCATCTAGATCATTAATGTATAAAGTGAAAAGTTGTGGTCTCAACACTGACCCCTGCGGAACTCTACTAGTCACCGGCCGCCATCCTGAGAAGGACCCCCTTATCCCCACTCTCTGCCTCCTGCCAGACAGTCAATCTTCTATCCATGCTAATACCTTGCCTCTAACACCATGGGCTCTTATCTTACTGAGCAGCCTCCTGTGCGGCACCTTGTCAAAGGCAATCTGGAAGTCCAAGTAGATAACATCCATTGACTCTCCTTTGTCTAACCTACTCGTTACCTCCTCAAAAAATTCTAACAGATTTGTCAGGCATGACCTCCCCTTGATGAAACCATGCTGACTTTGCCCGATTTTACCATGCACTTCCAAGTATTCTGAAATCTCATCCTTAATAATGGACTCTAAAATCTTACCAACGACTGAGGTCAGGCTAATCGGCCTGTAATTTCCCGTCTTTTGTCTCACTCCCTTCTTAAACAGGGGGGTTATATTAGCAATTTTCCAGTCCTCTGGGACCCTCCCTGACTCCAGTGATTCCTGAAAGATTGCCACTAACGCTTCCACTATCTCTTCAGCTATCTCCTTCAGAACTCTGGGGTGTAATCCATCTGGTCCAGGTGATTTATCCACCTTCAGAACTTTCAGTTTTCCTAGCACCTTCTCCTTGGTAATGGTCACCATACTCACCGCTGCCCACCCGACTCTCTTGATCTTTGGGGATGTCACTCGTGTCTTCCACCATGAAGACTGACGCAAAGTACCTAATAAGTTCCTCCGACATTTCTTTGTTCCCCACTACTACTTCTCCAGCGTCATTTTCCAGCGGCCCAATGTCCATTTTTGCCTCTCTCTTACACTTTATATATCTAAAAAAACTCTTGCAATCTTCTTTTATGTTACTGACTAGTTTACCCTCATATTTAATCTTCTCCCTCCTTATTTCTTTTTTAGTTGTCCTCTGTTGGTCATTGTAGGCTTCCCAATCCCCTGGTTTCCTACTGCTCTTCGCCGCATTGTATGCTTCTCTTTAGCTTTTACGCTGTTCCTGACTTCCCTTGTTAGCCTTGGTTGCCTCGTCCTCCCTTTAGTATGCTTCTTCTTCCTAGGGATGAATTTTTGCTGTGTCTCCCAAATTACTCCCAGAAACTCCTGCCATTGCTGTTCCACTATCTTTCCTGCTCGGCTCATCTCCCAGTCAATTCTGGCCAGCTCCTCCCTCATGCCTTTGTAGTTGCCTTTATTCAACTGTAATGCCAGTGCCAGATTGTGGAGAGTGCAGCATGCGACCACGATCAGTGATAGCTGCTCTTGGTGGTACCGTAGAGCTCTGCCCTGAATGGTCCAGGCATCAGAAATGAATCTTCAGAAGATGTATGGTCTTCTCTGTCACAGCCCTTGTGGAGGAATGGCTCCTGTTATACCACTGCTCTGCCTCTATTCTTGGGTGGCGCAGAGGCGCCATAAGCCACCTTTTCAAGGGATAGCCCTTGTCACCCAGCAGCCATCCAGCCAGTTGGGCTGGAGCATTGCAGAGCCTCGACACCTGGGAGTGTCTCAGGATGTACGCGTCATGGGAGCTATCAGAGTACCTTGCACAGACTTGCAGAATCAGCATCCTGTGCTCAAACACTATCTGCACTTTCATGGAGTGGAATCCCTTCCTGTTAATGAAGACAGCCAGTTCACCCGCTGGTGCCTTGATGGCCACATGTGTGCAGTCGATTGTACCCTGGATGCAGGGGAACCCAGCAATCGCTGAAAAGCCTCTGGCTCGCTCAGCCTGGCTGGCCTCGTCCATACAGAAATGAATGAAAGTCAACCCGCCTGAACAGAGCTTCTGTCACCAGCTTGACGCTTCTGTGGACAGCTGATGGGGAGACTTCATACAAACCCCTGAAAGGAGCCAGATGCATAGACGTTGAGTGCCACTGTGACCTTCAGAGCCACTGGTATGGGGTGTCTGCCTACACAGTTGGAGGTGGTCTCAGGCCCAATCATCTGACAGGTGGAGATCACAGTCTCCCTTGAAAGGCAGAGCTTCCAATGGCATTACACCTCCGGACATATTGAGGAAGCTGCATCGCTGCCTGTAAACCCTGGCAGCAGGGCAGTGGTCTCTTCTGCAGCCCTTAATATCTTGGACTGCCACCTGGCCCTGCCCCTCTTGTGCCTGCATCTCTCCTCCCACAGGTCGCTCCCCTGGAAGCTGCATTGGGACACCTGGCCTCCTCTCCCTTCTGCCCCTCTCTTCCTCCTCACAGGAGGTCCCACCAGCGAAGACCACAATCCCCATTACCAGTGTAACAGAAGGCTGTCTGATACCTGGAAGGGTCCACGTGGTCTGAATACTCCAGTGTCCTTGGAGGCACCAAGGAGTCCTGAAATGAAGCCTGGAAATGTTACAATGAAGCCCCGAACAGAGATGACGCTGCCATATATCACCAGCAACAAAATATCTACCAAACTCCTCACTACTCACACTGGCTAAGCTGCTGACACTTTTTATCCTTTCTGTGGATGACGTTTTTGAAATTGTCGGCTGGCCGCCTGCCTGTTTTACCCGTGCAACGAGTGCGAAATTGCACGGGCAATGAAAAATTGGCGTCAATTGACTTTTTAATGGCCTTAATTGATCTCTTAATTAATGGCGGGCACGGCTCGGGCACCCATGTGTGCCCGAAATATCCCGCAAGTGCGCGATGATGTCGAATGTGTCGTGCTCGCATCCGCACGCCGAGTGAAAAACTCTGCCCATGATTTGCAGTGTCTTATTTTAATAGTGTCCGTATGTCCAGTTTTTAAAAGAATTGAGGTATTTATAATATACTGGAACATGACATTATTAAGTACTTTTTGAAGTTAGTCACTTTTGTAATGTAGGAAACACAACAGTCAATTTGTGCACAGCGAAATCCCGCAATCAGAAATGTTATAACCAGATAATTTGTTTTTGTGATTTGAATTGAGGGATAAATATGGGCCAGCACATTGGGGGAAGATTCCCTGCTCTTTTTCAATGTGCTTAAATATTTTTTACATCCACCCTACAGGCAGAGTGTTAAGACATCCATCTTACACACATTTGAGTTTCAATGTCCCCTTTTGGTGTAATGTCTTCTCCGAAAGAAAGCACTTCTGATAGTGCAGCACTCAGTACTTCACTTGAGTATCAGCCTAGACATTGTGCACAAGTCACTGGAGTGGGACTGGAACCCACAAACTTCTGGCTCGGAGGCAAGAGTGCTACAGCTGAATCAGAGCTGACAACGTCAAAGTGAAAGTACTCCTCAGAAGTAATTATTCTTAAAAGGCTGTGAATGTTTCCTCTGACAAACAGAGAACACTATGCAACAACACAATGAGATGAATGATCTGTTAATCAGTTTCATGGTTATGATTGAGAGAGTAATGTTAGTCTGGACATTGGGAGAGCTCCTGAACCTCTTCAGATCAAACCATGGAGTCTTCAATGTCCATTTATTTAAATGAGAGCTGGATAGTTGGATCGGCTCAAAGGCTGTGAAACCACCAAGCTGAGAGAGAAGCTAATTCTGTTAACTCAGGGTGGAATCTTGTAGAGGCGACAGGGGTCTTGGCCGCTGGCTGGAGAGCCAGCAAGACCCCCACGTTGTCTCTTTACAGGAAGGCCTGCCGCATCTTTTGCTACTCAGGCACTTAGCAGGCCATCAGCGGGCCTTCCCTTGAGATCAAGGACCCCTTGGCCCGTCTGGAGCTGCCACCAATCAGAGGCTGGAAATTCTTCTGTGCTTAGCAGTGCCACCTGGGAGGTGGTAGATGCCGACGGCACTAGACCCACCCAAGGCCTCAGATCTAGGAGGAACCAAGGCAAAGGCCTGGCGGGGATGTGGGGGATTGCAGGGTCAGGGCCATGGGAGAAGGTGGATGAGGGGTTCAGCAGCAAGGGAAAGGGGGTGGCTTTCAGTGGGCCCCCATCTTCCCGATGCTGGGTCCTTGGTCAGGCACTGGGTGCCTTTGTATGAGCTCACAAGCAACCCCACATGGATTTGTCATGTTTCCTGCATGGCGAGCCCCCAGCCCACCACTAGGTGAATACCAGCAGCAGCAGGTAGAGGCCCTTAAGTGGGCATTAATTGCGCCCTTAAGTTTCTCAATTGGCGCTGGAGCAGGAAGTCCGTCCACAGGCCCTCACCCTCCCGCCCGAAACCTAAATACTCCAGGCAACAAACTCACCACGGGCTGGGCACAAAATTCCCTCCTCAGTGACGTTTTTTTTCTGCTTAAAAAAGTTTAAATTATCCAGGAATTTGAATTAAGCAATTTAAACAAAAAGGCTTGAAAAAAAAAATCATATTAACATATAATTCCAAAGGAGCAAATTATAGCTACAACGCTTATCCAGAAGTTGAAATCCACTCCTTAGATCTATGATATCATCATTTGTTATCTATCTTATCTAATGTTGATGGTTTCCAGAAGCATCGCATATGCTATGTAAGGTCTAGATTGATGCTGCCACTTCAGCTCCAAATAAAGGAAATCAAGAACTTTATTCAGTTTGTACACAGAACACAAGCCACCATGAATGATGCAAAAGCAAATGTAGAAAAATAGTAGAATCATATTGGCACTAAAGACTATCTGTTCTGTACACAGTTTTAGTCAAAATAAATAGAAGATTTCCATCTTGCAATGGCATCAATGTATACAATAAATTTCTGCTTTCATTTACATGAATAATTATAAAGGATTGCTGGGTTCTGCTTGCACTCCTCCAATGTTATTTTGTCTGAGGTGCAGCAGAAATCCCATTTACATGGAATGGCAACAGCTCTGAGGAACTTCCCGGCCACAGTCTGAAGGCGTCCCACCCTGCTTGTCTCTGATACCTGTTAAACTATGTATGTTTGTGTGCTTTCCCCAAAATCAATCCTTTCAGCACTGGGTCTGCGACGAGGGTAGTTGATGTTCGAATGTGAGAGTACATGGGCTGATGAAATGTCAAAATCTTATGAGTTGATAAGGGATTGGCGATATTATCTATTACATCTGTTGCTGTACTCTTAAAGGTGAGAGGGAGAATATGGGTCCAGTGGTAATAGCTTTTTAAGCTTATCAGAGCACCACGTGAACATCTGTAAACCCTGGATTAAAAAGGTGTGAGTATTGGAAATCTGAAATAAAAACAGAAACTGGTACAAGGGTTAAAGAGCATCTGAAACAGAAAAAAATGGTTTAATTCTTCATTTGTTCTTTTATAACATCCAACCCAAAATGTTACAATTTTTCAGGTGCTGCCAGACTTGCAGTGTATTTAAAGAATTTCCTGATTGAAAACAGTACAGACACAGGAAAAGAGCAAGGGAGTGGGACTAATTGGATAACTCTTTCAAAAAGCAGGCACAGACTCAATGGACTGAAAGACCTCCCTCTGTGTTGTATGATTCTATGATTAGGGAGGTTTTCTTCTTCAACCTCAGTTTGATGAAATATTTTAACGTAACCTGAATCGATGCTTGGTTGCTTTATTTGGGAATGGAATAGTCTAGTCACGCCGATCTTATTGATAAATCTAGGTGATGGTTCAAGGTCTGTAGGAGTAAATGCCACCAAGGTTGAAGAGAGGGCAAGGACAGCTGATTAGAAAACAGCAAGCTTTGCTTTTTAGAAGCCGGAAAACTATGGGCTGAATCTTCGGCTCGGCGAGCGGGGGTAGGGCCCGCTTGCCAAGGCATTAAATGACGCGGGGTGACGTCGGGCATGCTTCCCGACATCACCGCGCGTCATTCAGATTTTCAGTTCAGCAGGCGCGCAGCTGAGTCGGCTGTGAGTCTGCCAAACTGTCAAAGGCCTGTTAAGGCTATTAATGAACTAATTAAGCCTATTGAGAAGGCTGCCTGTCCAACCCTAAGGTTGGCGGGCAGGCGAAGAGCCCAGGCGGCCTTCGCTTTTTAATGGAACCTCATCCACGGGATGAGGTTTCATGAATGATTTAAAATTTTGAGAAAATTTTTTATTAAAATTAATGCACATGTCCCAGCTCATGTGACAGTTTCATGAGGGAGCATGTCATTAAAAACTTTTCCAACACTTTATTACACTGTTTAAACTTAAAACTAATCTCCCCAAGGAACCTCTGTGCCTCAGGAAGATTTCTGCACTCTTTCGCGCGCACTCCCGACTCAGGGAACACCCCCTACCCCCCCGCCCGCTCAGTGCTTCTGGGCCTTAATTGGCCGCTCAACTTAAAATAGCGACACGGACCCGATCAGGGGCGCGGATCAGGTCTGCGCCCGCCTGCGCCTGCCCCCGCACAACCCCCCCGATAGGGGGAAAACTCTACCCCATGTGTGGAGAGGATGACTAAGCAAGGCGAGATTCTACAGTTTTGAGGCACCGGAATTTTTTTTATATATAAATGGAATACATCATGATTTGAACAGAGTAGTTGGGTGCAGACTATGTGGAATAGTGAATTGTGGGATTGGTAGAAATTGAAAAAGAACATTTGGAAAGAAATGAGCATAGTGTATTTAATAAAATGTACAAAGTCAAAAGCAGTGAGGGAAATTGGACAATTATATCTGTCCTTGACTATGTGGTGTAACCTGTGGGGGATAAAAAAAGAGGTAAATGAACAGAATAACAAAACTAGTTCACTCATCCGTGTAATGTGGGACTCTTAATTAGCAAGTTTAAATTATAATGGTCTTTTCCACTTGATGAATTTGGTTCTGGTGATAATTTGATCACAGATTCAACTGTGACCTAGCACAGTCTACTTAGTTTAATGCAGATTTTTAAATATATATCTATAAAGCTCACTTATCTGGCTGCTGATTTGGAACTGGTTCAGAGAAGCACATTTATTACATGATTTACTCAAATTCAGCACCTGAACCTGGGGCAAGTTGGTTTTAGATATCTTGTTAAGCTGACAAGGCTGATAGAAATTCAAGACGTAAATGGACCTGTAGCAAAATGTCACTGTATGACATAGACCCACGAAAGGCAAGAATCAATCTGTAACTGCTTAATGAAATGAAGTGTGAAAAAGGTCATGATATTAAAGCATTTAATGCTAATGTTAACTGTTTAAACTATTAAATAAGAGTGCATTAAGGCTGCTTATTATTTCTACTGCTGTAATAAAAGTAGTAGTGTAATGTGCATGTGTACCTGAGCAGCCATCTTGAAATGTTAGTCCAAAACAGTTGCTAATAAATAAAAATTTGGGTGATCATGCCATTATCTAAATTAAAACAGGGTAGGCTGGAGCTACCCGCATTTTTTACTTTTCCAAATTTCCTCATGCATATACTCAAGCCCCCATAACAATGGCCATGCTGCAAGACGTGTTATAGATGTGGCAGGAGCAGAGGTGGTCTGGCCAAATGGGAAATCAGACATTTGTCAAGACATTATTGAGAGGCTGATGTTACAGCAGAGCTATTATTGAGCCCAAACGTTCCACGAATTAATTTAGGATGACAACAGATACAGTCCGTTACCCAACAATGCCTCAATGACCTTGTCATGTCAACTGCACATCAAGTAATTGAGCTCTCTCACACAGTTGCACAGATAGTTCTGCCTGATGATGTCATTAGCAGTCATAATTGCTTTTTTTCACACAAAAAAATCAACGGAAATTGATGGATAAGAAAGGGAGTTAAATTTCATCATAATTCCACATAGTGACGCAATCTTTTAAAAAAGGAGCACTTATATGACACAATGCCTTCTTATGCACTATTGACCTGCTACTTTCAGTGACATTCGCCAGAAGCCTGTGTCTCAATGATACCAGTTATCATAGAGAGAGCTTGATCACTTCCTATTGCGCTTCTTTATTGCAAGGATACATCTGCTGCATTTTGCATTAAAATGTGATCTAAGAATATGTTGTCCAGTTAAGGATTTTAGTGAATGACAGGGGACTGGGTGCTTGCACTTATTGTCTGCATTACATACTGGGAGCCAGCGTGACTGGCACGTGACCGAGTAAAAGAGATTGAACTTCACACAGAGATTGCTTGGCCTAGAAAGGAACAATGGAAAATGGGGAATGTGAAAAAAGAAATCATCAAAAGGAAAGTCTTCTTTCAGGGTGAAGGGTGGATAGAAACTTGCTATCTAAAAGGAATAGAAATGACAGAAAGCACATAATTGAAATATGGTTAAAGCAAATCTTGTGCTGAAAGACAGGGAGCAGTTAACGACTCTTTAGTTTAAAACTGCAGGTTGATTAGAAAGGGAAAAAAACACTCAGAAGGAGTTTTGTACAGGAAATATGAGGTCGGTTGGCGTCTGGAACGAACTTCCCGAGAAGGTGGTGGAGGCAGGTTCGATCGAGGTACTCAAAAGGGAATTGGATTGTTATCTGAAAAGAAAGGACGTGCAAGGTTCCCGGGATAAGGCAGTGGAGTGGGACTAGGTAGAATGATCTTTCAGAGAGCCAGTGCAGTTTTGATGGGCTGAATGGCCAGCTTCTGCACTGTAAAGATTCTGTGATAAACTTCTTTCTTCACATCACGGGCAGCATTCTGATGGAACGAACTGCCCATTCATTACAGAATCCATTCAATTGTCATTCCATTTATTTTGGGGGGTGGCTTCGCAATGAGCAACCTATCTCCTCTGACAGATTAACACCCATCCATGAAGACAAAAATCTACTCCATTATAGTTTCTCTTTCAGATCTTGACCAACCCATTGTATTATCTTCTGAAATCTCTCTTTATTTCAGATTTCCAGATTTATGGATTTCTTCTTGGCTTGGAAGGGATGGGGGCAGACAACTGGCAAAAATGTCACACCACAGAACTTTGCCCAGTAAGTAGCAAAAATCTTCATGTATTTTGATTAATCCAGAGATGGATGCTGCTTTGAAATGTCAGTTGCAAGCATCAGTTAACCATGGGCTCATATTACACAAATATGATGGGCCTATATTCATAGTGGCTAACATCTAGGTAACAGATAGTACCAGTGTATAAATTATTTCCTTGTTTTACTTTTACCCTGTTATTTCAATAAAGAGCACACTTGAAGGTGCAATTTATAAACCGGATTTTATATTCTTGCGTGTACAAGCCCAAATACTGTCAGGATTAGAATACCACACCATGTTAATTTTAATGATTATGGAAAGATAAATGGTGCATATAGGCCCTTATAGTACACTATCATGACATGGGAATATTTAATAACAAATAACACACTGTATTAGGATCTGGCACTTTTACAGTTAATGGAAGGAGATCCAAAACACAACATAATTAAACCAAATCCTAACATTAAATCAGTTCCCCACCAACATTGGAACGTCAGAGTAATTCTTTGATTCTTGTCCCCTCATGGCAGTTCACAAAGAGGCAGAGGCCGAAATATTCCTGGGCTCTTGGAGACAGCTCTGGAAGCTGGTGTTTGGAGGGGGGGGGGGGGGGGGGGGGGAGGGGGGGTGGCGGAAAGTGGCAGAAACTCCCGTCAGGACGGCTCCCTGATGTTCGGGCCAAGTTTCCCAGAGGCAGGCTGCCATGGGAATCTCTCCACACAGCCAATTAAACCTCCATGGAATGGCAATTTCCAGCATCAATGGGACTTTCCTAGCATCACAGCACCCCAAACATCACCAAATTCACCCCACTGAGTCTGGTGCCGGCAACGATTTGGAAGGGACTTCCTGGCAGAAGTTCAGGGCGTCACCAGAGCCTACTCTCCTTGCCTCACTGATGGAGCTGCAAGGCTGAAACAGCCACCTGTGGCAGCCAAAATCATTCTTGTCATGGGGTTCCCCCTCCACTGATGCCTCTAACTGTTCTGGGCCTTTTTTGTTCTGGAAACCTCTGCAGCTTTTCGAGAGTGGCTCCATTTTGAGGAGCCATTGTGTTCACCTTCCGCCTCAGCATTTCTCCCAGCAGGCCCTCTCATTGGCCTCCTGCGACCCTGCTCCATCCACCATCCTTAATTAGGCCAATTAGGAGCTGTGTTATGTAAGGTCACACCGGTGGGCATGCTGCCGATGCATGGGATCAGAACCCACAAACACACCCAAAATCAGGTTCCCAATGCCTGCAGTAAAGTTCAGCCTGGAGTGTCTAAAAAATCTGTAGCACACTTATTGTACAAAAACAGAAAATTCTGGAAAAACTCAGCAGGCTAGCAGCATCTGTGGCGAGAGAAACAGAGTTAACATTTCAAGCCCAATATGACTTCTTCAGAGATAAAGAGTAGAAATGTTATAGATTTTATACTGTTTAAGTAAGATGGCAGAACATTCTATTATCCTTTAGTCTTTAACACTACCATTAACACTCCTTTTATCTTGTGCCCATGACATCTTTGTCAATCTCTCCTTAGCTCCCAGCTATCCCTAACCACCTATTTTGCTCCACCTGTTCCACCCCCTCTTAAACAGTATAAAATCCATCATCTCTACTTCTCTTTAGCTCTGAAAAAAAGTCACACAAACTTGAAATGCTAACTGTTTCTCTCACCACAGATGCTGCCAGACCTGCTGAGTTTTTCCAGCATTTTCTGTTTTTGTTTCAGATTTCCAGCAGTATTTTGCTTTTATCTTAGTGCACACTTATTGTATTCGGGATGACATCATAATTTCACAAAGGTCATAGTATTCTTTAAGATCTGAGCTTCTTCAAAGGAACAATTGGTAAAGCCTGTAGATAAATGAAACATACAGGTCAAAAGGTCCCATGTTCAATAATGGGTCATTGGAAGGAAAATCAGTTCATCATGGTGTCCGTATGAGGGAGAGAGTGGGGAGAATTTTAATCCCTCCAAAGTGGGTTGTTTTGGGTCAGTTGGGAAGGAAAAATGTAAAAAAATTCAAATTCTGGTTTACTGGAGGCAGAATGGAGGCCACACGGGGACCCAGGAGATGGGCCCCTCATGTAAGATTTTTCTCTGTTCCAGCTTCAACACTGGCTGGCTGGATTTTTCAGGTTGAGGAACCGAGCATCTGAAAAGTGGTGAGGACTTCTGGATGTAACAGGTAAGTGGCTTTACAGCACAGCTTGTGGGTGAGGAGTGGGAGTGCTTGCCCCCCCCTTCCACCCCCCACCCCCTCCACCCCCAAACAAACCCGTAACACTCTTCAGTGATCAGATTTTCCACCAAAATTATTTTATGCTCTGTTGTTAGTCTCTATGACCCACAGTCTCCTCCCTTGCCCTCTCAAATTCCCCAAATCCTCAATGGGCCCTCCACAATCTTCTCAGCTCCTCCTCTGATCTCTCTGGTCCTCCACAGGTTTCTCTGACCCCTTCCACAATCATATTCCATCCTCTCCAGTAAATAGCACCCCCTTGTGGCCATTTGTTTATGCATGCATATAAGCAAACCAGAATAAACCAGTTTCAGTTGGGTATTAGAACTCCATGTGTAAGCAGGAATGCTTTAGTCCTGCAAAGATACCACAGAGTGGTAATGAGAATAAGATTATGGATTCCCTGGCTGAATAAATTTGATTGGAGAAGCTTCCAATAAAGCAGCAGAGAAGCTGTGGGCTTTTCTTTGCTGAGAAATAGGCTTAAAAATCTGGAGCTAGAGAAAAGACTGTTTGTACATGTGGGTTGACTGACCTTTAAAGAAGGCTGCACCAATAGATATTTTTGGGTGTCTGGGAGAGTACAGCTGTGATCAAGTGTCTTTCCGTGCATATATGGTGTGGCTTGAGATGCTTTTCACTGCTAATAATATCCTCAAAGACCTTGATAATCCAGCTGTTAATCAGGCAGCGGGGTAAGAAAAAGAGCAATTTCTTTGATGATATACTCAGAAGTATATGAAGCAATCAAGAATTTGCTCACTCCTGAAAAATCTAACGGAAGGCCGCTGTTAGACATTTTGTGTAAGCAACTCTGTCCCAAGCCATTGGGAATTACTGAAACCTATTGGTTTGGAACCAGGAATCAGTTGCCCAGTGAGGACATTGGAAACTTTATTGTGGCTTTGGAAAAGGTTTCCATTCACTGTAATTTTGGAGAGTTTTCAAGAGAAAGCATTGCAGGACAGATTTGTGCATGATTTAAAAAATGAAGACATTCGCAGTAAGTTGCTGACGTTGCCAAAATTAAATTTTGATATAGTTTGCCAAACAGCATTGTTCATGGGCATGATGGAATGTGACTCGAGAGAAGTCAGAGTTAACAACCTCCTGTTATCTGCTAAAGTAAATAAGCTGCAGCTGAGTAAGCCAACGGCCCCACCGAAGGCAGTTAGTGGTAGCTGTGGTACAACAAAGTCCTGTTACCGGTGCTTAGGCCAACATTGAGCACAGTATTGTCCATTTCTGAAAACAGAGCGCTACAGCTGCAGGAGGAAGAGTCATCTTGCCAAGGCATGTTGAAATAATGTAAACGGAGAAAACACTGGCTGGAGGAAATGGCAGTCAGTGCATATGGTTGTCGAGTCGCATCAGGTCGATCAGGGGTCGGTTGCGACCCATACGATCCAAAGCACAAGATGTCCAGCGGAAATTCGCAGGGAACTGTAACCCAAGTAGTGTTGGATGGAGCTTTGAACATTGGGGTTGGCATGGTGGTGTCAGTGTGATTCCTGAGTTGCTGTACCGTGAAAAGTTGAGTCAACAAAAACTGAAGATATCACACGTAGAAGTTATGGAGGACAGAAAATTCCCACAATGGGCAGCATGTCAATTCAAGTCTCATACAAGGAGCAGTGTGCAAAATTGCACAACATTGTAGTGAAGGGCGAAAAACCAGCCTTGTTAGGAAAGAACTGATTAACGGCACTTGACTTAAACTGGAACAAGCCTTTTCGTATAGAAGCAAAACTCACAATACAAGATGCCAGGTATTCAGAGAAAGCGACAAACTGATTCAAGGATATAAGGCCAACGTACGGGTCCAGAAGAATACAAGACCAGTTTACTACAGGCCTTGTTCAGTATCCTATACTCTAAAAGAGAAAGTAGAACAAGAACTGAAAACACTTGAGACTGAGGACATTATCTCTAAAGTAGAACAGAGTAATTGGGAACTCCCAAAGTGATAGTACCAACATCAGACGTGTTGAGTAAGAATATGTGGGGATTATAAAGTAACTGTAAATGAGGTACAGGGATGTAATCCACCCATTACTTTGCCAAACATGGATGTTTGTTCACAATGTTGTCAGGAGGCCAGATTTTTTCAAAATTAGATCTGACAAATGCCCATCTGCAACTTGAGTTAGACAATGAGTCTAAGTCATATTTGACTATTAATACTTACATGGGTCTTTTTCAGTTTCATCGGCTGCCATTTTTTGTGAATCTTCCAAGAGGCAATGAACCAAATTTTGTCAGGAATTCAGGGAGAAGTGTGCTATTTGGATAACACATTTATTTCAGCTCCAAACAGGATGAATAAAATGCTCCAACATTTTGAAAAACATGGAGCTCGGACGAAGGCGCGCAATGTAAAATATTTCATAACTATGTAGGATATTTGGGTCACAGGGCAAACAAAGATGGGTTACATCCTACCAAGAGTAAGATTCAAGCAATAGAAAATGCCCCGATTGGCCCACACTCCCAGTATCAGTGAGCAAAATTATGCTCAGATAGAATGTATTATCTTTGATTTTTAAGAGTGCAGAAATTTCACAAATACTCATATGGCCGTAGTTTCATGATCAAAACTTATCATAAGCCACTAATGGCTATTTTGAATTCAAAGTTTCCAGCACCCAGTTTAGTTCCAGAGGTGGGCTTTGATTTTATCACTCGGAAGATCATTGTAAGGTCAATGTGATTACCATTCCCATCAGAAGTAGAGTCAAACTGATGTATTTGTCTTTTCACATGTAGGGGAGTTGCCACTCACAGCAGATGGCATTGGTAGAACAACTCCTAGGGACCCTGTACTGGCAAGAGTATATGGCTATATCACAAATGGGTGGCCAACAGAGTTACTGGATTTAGAAATCAGGCCACTTTTTAATGCACAGAAGTGAGTTGCCAGTGGATAAATGTTACATAGAGAGCCAGAGTTGTAACTCCTGAAAGGTACAAATCACAGTTGCTATGTGATCTTCATGATCAACACTTAGGGATTAGCTTGACAAAAGGTCTAGCGAGAAGATGGTGGCTAGAGTTAGATAAGGACATAGAAGACACAGTGAAACAGTGTAAAGTATGTCAAGCAGTAGAAAAGAAGCCACAATTGGTACCTTTTGCAACCATGGAAATGGCCAGCTGGAGTGTTGCAGAGGCTGCACATAGACTTTGCAGAATTTGAAGGACATTGGCTATTCATTGTGATGTATAGCCATTCAAAGTGGGTTGAGGGGCTTTCAATGAGTCGAATAACAACCAGCAAAACTCTCAATATTTTTGCTTTGTTTGTTTGCTGCTTTTGGGTTCCCAGGGCAAATTGTGTCCTACAATGGACACATTGTCTTGTTCAGAAGAGAATGAATGGGGTAAGACACACCATATCAACTACTTCAAATGGAGCAGCAGAGTGCAAAGTACAAATTGTTCTTGTTAAAATTTTTTTAAAAATTCATTCATGAGGTGTGGGCATCATTGGCACCAGCATTTATTGCCCATGCCTAATGTCCTTGTTCAGAGGGCATTTAAGAGTCAAAAACGTTGCTGTGGGTCTGGAGTCACATGTAGGCCAGGCCAGGTAAGGATGGCAGATTTCCTTCCCTGAAGGACATTAGTGAACCAGATGGGTTTTTACAACAATCGACAATGGTTTCATGGTCATCATTAGACTTTTAATTCCAGATTCTTATTAAATTTAAATTCCACCATCTGCCGTGGCAGGATTTTGAACCTGGGTCCCCAGAGCATTACCCTGGGTCTCTGGATTACTAGTCCTGTGACAATACCACTATGCCATCACCTTACTAGATGTAAATTGGAAGAAATGTCAGTGAATCTCAGCTGGCGAATTTTTTGTTTATTATCATAATACACCTCACACTACTACTGGTGGAACGCAAGCTGAATTGGTTCTCAGAAGATAACCCAGAACGAAGTTTTCATTGTTGAAGCCACATTTAGCACAGTCAGTTGAAGAAAAACAATCCAGGCAGAACAAGTGTCATGTTAGGGGTAGAGCAAGAAAAAGAAGTTTGAAGTTGGACTAATATGTTAGAGTGAAAGAACATCATTCAAAGTTGAAGTAGCTACTTCGAAGAATCATGAAAATATCTGGTTCTCGCACATATTTAGTCAAGATGTTTGGTAGTGGAAAGGTTAGGTTTGTACATATAGACCATGTTTTACCTCCAGAGATTCATGAAGGAGGAAGATGGGAACAATCAAATGAGTCTGATGAATTAATAATAGTTGGGATACGAGTACCAATAGTTATTCCAACACAGGTTGTGCTTGTTCAAACTCAAGTCAGAGTCAGATTGACATGTCTGATGAAGTGGAAAAATGAATTGAAGGTCAAGGGCAAAATCAGTCTTTGTTGGAGAAAACTTATCCTCAAAGTCAGACAAAAATAGGTTCTTCCCAAGTTTTAAAAGTTTAGGTCAAGAAATGATGCATCCTCTAAGGAATAGGAAACCAGTAGTTAAGTTAGACTTGTAAATAAATGAAGAACAAGAAATGTATATAAATTGAATGGAATTTGAACTTTATGTAACTTTTTCATTAAGGAGGGAGGAGCGTAATAGCACCCTCGTGACCATTTGTATATCTATTTGTAAAGGCAAACCTGAATAAACCAATTTCAGTTGGGTATTAGAACTCCATGTGTAAACAGCAGTGTTTTTGTCCTGCATAGATATCACACCCAGCCTTCTGCAATCTTCTCCTCGCACCATCCCCATACCTCCTCAAGCTCCCTGCCAACAGGCTACATATCCGCAAACCAATCATCCTCTCAATCTGGCTGGCTGTGGCTAGGAAACATTTCTGAACCTGCCAACCTGAGGAAAATCTGTTCTTCTATGTTTACTTTCACTTGTAAATATCGGGGTCAGTATGTGTGTGAGAGAGAGAGAGAAAGAGAGTAAATGTGTGTGTTTGGATTCAAAGTGGGGGTGTCAAGGAGGAGTTAAACAAATAAGGTCAATATTTTTCTCTCTCTCTCAAAGCTCTCTGAATCTAATTTAATGATTTCAAATCAATTATTTTTTGATTGTAATGAGTTTTTTCACATTAGTGCTTTGGGAATAGAATCGCTAATTTTTTTTCAACAATCTCAGGGTCATGTGGATAGATCCTGACTTTATGGGCGGAATTTTACAGCCCTGTTGGGATGGGGCGGGCCCTAAAATATGGCGAGATGTTCAGAAGTCCATTGACTTTGGCGGGGCCGGAAAATCCCGCTGGTGGGAGGGGCTGTAAAATTCCGCCCCATGTGATTGCGTTAAACGGTTGATAATGAGTCGTAAGCCCATTTCTTATCTCGCCCCAATTTTACTTGCAATATAAAACCACCTTATTGAAGTTTTCACACAAAGTGAAGATCTACCTCCAAGTACTCTCAGTGCAGCTACAGTTTAGGTCATAGTAAGAAATGAAAGTTTAAAGCACAAAAAATGTCTTTCAACTCACTAAGCCCATTACACACAACGTCCATTTATGTTTGTTCTATCAAGTCTACACCTTCCCCCAAACTCACAGCACCACCTAGTGGTTCCCATCGTTAAAGAATCATGGGCTGGGATTTTCCGGCCCTGTCGTGGGCGGGACCTGCTGTGGGTGAGGCGGCGCACCAGCCAGAAGTCCAGTGACTTGCGGTGGGACCGGAAGATCCCGGCGGCGGGCGGGTGCGTAAAATCCCGCCCATGGACTGATAACAGAAAGGCACCCATTCAGCCCACCATGCCTGTGCCAGATCTCTGAATGAACTACCAATTATTCCCACTCTCTTGCTTTTTCCCCATTGCCCTGCAAATTTTTCCCTTTTGAGTATATATATATATCCAGTTTTATATCCCACAAAATTATGGCCTTGGGTTCATTCTGCATCTAAACCATGTTATACCTTTCCTGAGAATATTTCACACAGGTGCCGATAATAAAATTATATTCTATTCCCCAGTGCTGATATTCCTCATCATAATGAGCACGCCAGATAATTAAAGTTTGGTTTTAACCATGAATCTCTCAATATGGCCAAGATAGGGTACATGAGTGTCTGTATCTGCCGGGATGTGAATAAAATTACTCCAAATTCTAATGAAAAATCCTGCTGTCACCTCTGTACTAATATAAGAAATGGCAGATGCATAGGGAGTGATTAATTTTCCAAATTCATAGTTGGGCTTCAGGTAATGTTTGCTCATTATTTGATGTCACCCACACCCTACAATAAGCCTGCTCACTTGTGATTACTCTTCTTCACCCATTGTTTTGCAGGTCTCTCTTCACTGCATGAAATGGCTCTTATCGAAATGCACATATGTGGCAAAATAGGCTGCTGTGGGGGCATGTGGGCTTAAACTGGTACAGGTACGGGCATGCATTTGTCAGATGGCATACATTCCATTTTGCTTTTACCCAAAGATACGAGTTTCATCTGAGCAACCACTGCAGTGCTGTGTTCATTCTAGAGAGGAGCAACCAACATCCATTCTTTTTCATGTGGAGACAGACACGTGACAGTTAAACAATAAATAAAAAGATAAATCAGAATCGCCTACTCAAGTTCTTTTTCATAGAAAGCCTTTGCTTAATTTCTCTGTGTATTTTAAGGCAGGAAAAGTATTTTTAGATAGATTCAATCTGAAATGTAAATTATTTTTTAGTACTATTTACAATACAATCATATTGATCACATGGGTTAATATATGGATATTTGTAATAAAGAATCAATACCGACTCAGTCAGTGCTTTCCTACAAGAAAGCACCTGGAGATGTTGAAACACTTTGGGGTGCTGTGAGTGAGGAGCAGAAACTGGGGGTGCTACTTGAAGTAGTTTAATCCTGCCACCAGCAGGAATTTTTCCAGGAACAGTTCAGAGTCAAGGACTGCAATGTGAGCTGCCCTTCCAATCAGCGCATTGGCAGTGTTTGGCAGTGCGTGGAAAATATCGTAGCGGAGCAGAGTGCAGTCCTCAGCCTCCGTCACTGGCCGAAGAAGATTGTTGATCATTTCAGTGTAGACACAACCTGTTCCAGCAAAAAAAAAAAGAAACATTAGAAAAAATAATGTAATATTCACAACAGAAGTTGACATTTCAAACATATATTTATTTTGTAGTACAGAACTTGAATTTTGCCGAAGTTTCTCATCTTGCATTCATCAGGACAAACACAAGAATGCTAAATTTCAAACGATCACATCAATTTATACTAAGGGAGAAAAGCAGTGCTGATTGGTTGGCAAGTTGATGCTGATTAACCTAGGCATTGCCATGGAGAAAGCACTGGGGAACTATAGGGTCCCCAAGCCGCCAGGTAATTCAAAAGGTGCAAGCTTGAACATATTCATTTTGTTTGCAGAGAACAGGTCCTTGCATAAGAACGTAAATCACTTCTAGCAAGCGCAAATGAGCCATGTTACGAGCTTGACTGATTATCTTAAATTGGTTGTTAGTGTAGCTATTGTTACACTCAGGATTGTTCAGCAAGTGCCGCCCAATTGCGAAATCACATCTGACAGGAGACATTTTGTTTTGGGTTTTCCAAGCTCAGGCTGGTTGAGTGCAATCTGTTTTCAGCCTATCACAAACTACTGAATAAACATGTTGTTTGATTCAGTCAATCATTGTGATGTACAGCCTGTAATACCTGGCATCACACCAGCACTGAAATTCATGTGTGACATTGCTCAACTATGTGGTAGACAAAATGTCTTTTTGGACTGTCAGCAACATCTTACTAGTGGAAAATACCATTCACGTCACCACCACATAGTAGCAGCATGAAACAGCTTGCTCATCCTGTTCAAATTTTTGAGATACTTTGCCTTGCCATGGTAATTTGAGGTAGACTGGGTACTTTTCAGGTCTGAATGTGGCAGCCTTTGGCCCATTTGCGAGTTTGCGCGATACACAACGAACAATGACCTGATCAGGATATCTACTGTCCCCAGGATAGCTTTGATGCGCTTTATTTCTGCATCAAGCTTGCAAGGTGAGCAAATGACTCAGGCCCTATTTATAACATTGCTGATAAGGCCAATTTTACAGCATGGAGCTATACGACTCCCAACGTGTATATTGACCGGTGAAGGTAGGCTTCCAGTAGACAGTAGTGTAAATTCCATTAGCAGATGTCTCAGCTAGCATGTGGAGGAAAGGGAGCATGCGTTAGAGTGCCCCATCTCAAAAGTGAATTTGATTGCAGGATGGAGGGCATTAAACTGTGTATGGAAATTGTAACTCATGGCTGCATATTCAAAGATTGTGAATGCATCATTTATGTATCAGTAATCTACACAGGGTAGGAGGTTAGGGCTCATTACATCAAATGCTCATTTATCAAGAAAACCAATGAAAACGTTACTGAGCGCTGGGCCCGAGAGAACGAGCATTGGAAAGGGGGGCTCTGCAGGAAACAATTCTCCGGCCACTGCTTCTGAATCCCCCTCCGTGTGGGCGACCCCACTCTGCTCACCTGTCTCCAGGGATCCCTCGGTGATCTCTAGTGAAGGCCCGATAGCAGTACCGGTAGTAGCCACCCCTCCCGGTGGTGCTGCCGGTACTAGAGTGCTGCTGGCCTCTGATTTGCTGGCAGCTCTCGGGGGTGGAATTTACCGGGAATGTAATCAGGTGGGAGGCCTGACTCTGTCCAGGTAAATGTCTGATTGGAATGTAATTGTCCCAGAGAAAAGCAACTCTGAGCTCCACCAGTTCTCCAACCAGTGGGCAAGAGCCACGCTACCCATATTAAATTCCAGCAACTATACCTTATTCCCAATTTCCCTACACCAGTGCAATATTTTTGAATTCTCAAAGAAGACCAAGGGTCTTTGTAAGGTTTGGGTGGTAGGGGGAAGAGGAGAGCTTAGGGCGCAATGGGGAATCATCCTGCACCTCCTTGCTTACAACATTAAAGGGGGCAATTTTAACCAAGCTCCACACCACCCTGCCTTCCAGCTGCGGAGAGCTGCATTGGGTGGGTGGAACGGATATCAGTAAAAGTGCAAAATCTGCCACGAACGCGCCTACTTCGGGTTTAGCTGTGGCGGGTTTGCTGATGTCTGAGTGACCTGTTCTGGAGAGGTGGGTCAGCGACTTTAATATGTTCATGACGCTGCATGCCTTTTCCAGCTTCGGGCTAGGTTTCCCAGGGTTCAGGAAACCCGGTGCCTAAAAGAAGCCAGGAGCTGCCGACAGCAGCAAGTAAGTTCTTCCAGCACTGCTTTGGAGACGAGGAGGACCAGGAGTGCTTACTCCAGACCCTCAAGCAAACTTACCACAATCTCTGATCTCACCCTCTGCCCACTCCACATCATTAATTGCTCCCATCCACCACCCTCCATCTCTCCCTCTATAATCTCAGCTATCCTCCCACCATGTCTCTGCTGCACTCTGAAGTTCCCCTCCCACCGAAACCGAGCCTCTTTAATGCTGGGGAACATAGCTGGTGGTCCCTGGCTGCTGCCTTGTCGTTCAGGCTTTCCCAAAAGGCAGCCAGTCCACCTTTCAATTGCCCAGCTGCCAGGTGGGAAACAGAGTAGAATTCCACCTTTCCAGTATTTCTGTGTTTCTACTGACAGAGGCCCCATCCCCTTGTGACCTTGTATATCACTGGGGTAGGGACCCGTGGTTGTGTAGGCTTGGGAAAAGGGAGGAAGCGGGGATGTGGAGTTTTGAATGGGAATAAGGAAAGTCTGGACTTCCCTGCAAGCTGTGGAGTTTTAACCCCAAAGCATGCAACTTTTGTCATTGACAGGTTCCCCACCAAGGAGTCAGCTTGTTCAACAGGCTTAGCTTCCAGTCAGGCTGGGAGGACTCCACAACAGGGCACAGAACCTGCAGGTCCAATTCACAATTCACAACCTGGCTTGTGGACTGGGAGGGGGTGTTGGGGGGCACATTGGGACTGGCAGTCTCCAATCCCAAGGGTCTTTGTAAGGTTTGGGTGGTAGGGGGAAGAGGAGAGCTTAGGGCGCAATGGGGAATCATCCTGCACCTCCTTGCTTACAACAATGCACTTAACTTCTCCCTTAAGCTCTCCTTGCCTCCCCTCAGCTTTCTGAGGGGTGGTCAACCCAGTTGGCCACTGAAAGACCTGAAAATCAGGTTAAGTCAGCCTCCTTAAGATATTTCAATTGCCAATCTCTCTCCTGGGAGTGAGTAGGCTGTCTGCCCTTTGTCCTGCCTCTGTTCATCCTGGAAGTAGCCGGATTTCAGATTTTAAAGATTTAACATGTCCCGACCCCAACCCACCGTTATTTGGCAGTTAAAATTCAGCCAACAGTGCCTGGCAGTAAGACTTCCAATTTATTGGCACAATAGGAGCAGTTTGCTGGCATTGGCCCTTGATTATTACAAACTTAATCGAGACAGCCCATGTCCATTCCAGTTCAGATCCCTAATGTGTGCTACTTAATCTCTTTCGGTGATGCCAGTCTTGAGGGAGGAACTGTGGGGGAAAAAAACAAGTGTTGTTTCATCATCTTCCATCTTCTCTGTGGGAGGCACTTAACCTTCAGGCTGATGCCATGGTGGAAGGTCTATGGCAATGACTTCATTATATATGGAAGTTACAGCTTCAGGTGGAACAACAACTTATTATTTGTATCATGTTTCCTTCTATTTTCTTGCAACAATCACCATTAAGCTGCCAAAACCAATCCACTCATCCAAGAATGTCTCACTAAAGTATAGATGGTGACAGTTGTCCTTACATGCTTTGTAAGAGTGATATTCCAAAATGATCAAAATCAACTTGATAGATCAAATTTGCAAAGATTGATAAAGCAAATCATAGGAACATAGGAAATGCTAGACATAAAATGACAAAGTTCCATCTAGTTCACCTTCTACTATGCTGGTATTTTGTTTGATACGCTAATGGAGTGGTCGACAAATCATAGCACAATTACTATCTATTAGTCTACAGCGGACTCAGACACGACTGGAGAAAAATTTCAGTGGTAGCAAGCTTTGGTAACAATAGGCCCAAAATCTGCTCCTTCTGAGCACGCTACACTTACATCATGTTTCAAAATTATTCAGGTTGATTGCTTTCAGAAAATATACTAACTTGCATTTGCATGAATTGATACTAACTTCTTCCACTGCCTCCCTTGGGCAGCTGTTCCATAGTTGATCACTTGTGCACTGGTGGTAGACCAGGGTGGTGGTGGGGTGGGGAGGGGGGGCAGAGCTCCAAGGTCGCTTTGGGGTCACCCACAGCTGCATATCTACCTGGCCACAGGCATGGCCATAGAGGTGACCATTTTCATTCCAACCATGTTAAAAGTGCTGACAAAGCACCTCAAAATGGAGGCTCCCGTGCTCCTTCCCCTGCAACAGCAGTGCAGCTCCTTTCATGCTGGAAACTTCGGGAAACCACCTGCATCCTTAATTGGGTGGCGAGCCACTAATTGGCCAATCCAGCTGAAATCGATTTCGGGTTACTGCTCCTGATTTAGTACAGGGTCAGGACTCACATTTGATCCAGATGTTGGGGTCCTGGCTCTGAACGAAAGATCCTGCCCATTCTTTTTGCAGATTAGTTTTGAATTTAGCCCCACAGGCTGTAATGTTTGGTTCTACTGGGTGAGGTTAAATTTGATGCTATGGTCCATAGTTTCTAGTCCCTTTAGAACCCTAAAAACAAAAATCACATCACCCCTGAGCCTCTTCTTTTACGGTGAGCACATGTGCAGATTCCAGGCACAGAATCAGTGCAACACCCAGATAACAAATACTCTCTTACCTCAAATCCTTAAGGCGCAATCCTTACTATGTTAATTAATATCACTGTCATTCAGATTTCAAGTTCCTGGAATATTTTTACCATTTAATAAATATGAAATATCCAGTTTAATTTTCCTGAAATAGCCATTTTGGTAAAACACTTCCCTCTGATTGGCTCTGCTATTTCCCACGAGAGTGGGTTGGATGTGGATTTTTCTCAATCATTTTCCTCCCCAAGCAATGGTTATAATTTACTGGGAAACCAAGGGCCAAAGCATAGAGTACAGGCAATTAGTAAAGCTGAACAGAATAGGAAAGGAGATATGTTAAACTAAAACATAGGGAAGAATTTTCCCCCCCATCGCGGTGGGGGGGGGGAGAGTTCAGGAGTGGGCGCGTCTCCGATCAGCACCCCCAATTGGGGGCGCGCCACCATTTTACATGGGCGGGCCAATTAAGGCCTGCCCAGCGTGACGTCCGCCACGAAGCGCTATGAGCTCCCTGGGCAGGCAGGTGGGGGGGGCATTCCATAAGCTGGGAGTGTGCTCTTTCACGCATGTGCGCGAAAGAGTGCACTCATCTCCCTGAGGCTAAGCGCTGCCTCAGGGAGATCGGCACCAAATTCAAAAATGTGAAACATAGAAAAATAAAATTTCCCTGACATGTCCCTCATGTGACACTGTCACATGGGTTGGGACAAGTCCATCACTTTTAATTAAACTTTTAAAAACCTACATGAAACCTCATCCTGCCCGTGGATGAGGTTTCGTGCTTTTTCTGAAGTCCGCCAGGGCTCCCGGCCTGCCCGCCAACCTTAGGGTTGGACGGGCAGGTCTTTTAACTACTTCAATTAGTTTTTAAATGGCCTCAATAGGCTGTTGACAGGTCAGTGGGTGCACAGCTGATTTGGGCTGCGACCCCGCTGACCTGAAAATTGAAATGATGCGGGGTAACGTCGGGAGTTCCGCCCAATGTCATCCTGCGTCATTTTACGCGTTAGTGAGCGGGTCCCGCCCCCCCGAACTCAATATCCTGCCCATAAGGTTAGTTGATACCAAACTTTTTGTTTAAAACCCATTGCATTGTGGAAGGAAGGGGAAACTGTCAGGGATAATGAGATCCATAGCTTTGATGCCCTGGTAATGATTCAGGATGGGAAATAGTGCGGCACTATTTGGAGCTTAAGTGAAACAAATAGGGAAATGGAGAAGAATAATGGCTCGCCTATTATCTAAGGTGGCAACAGGGTTGGCACGATATTGAGGTGCCAGTGAACTGGAGATGAGCTGATCATGATCCATTCTCTGAGTTCTTCCCTCTCTCAATCAGCTGTCCCTTCCTCCTGCAATCTAGGCTCAAATCTAATTATTATTTCACTCCTAACCTTTGCAACTTCCTTGGTGCCCTGAAACATAAGTACTGACCCTTCATGTAGGTTTATCGATTTTTAAAAAGGTACAGTATCATCTTTAGGTACTTAAAGAAAGGAAATAACGAAAGAAATCATGAAGACGACATTTACCAGTCTGTCTATCTTTCAAAGCTGTCTTACACATTTCAATCCGGGCGGAATGAAAAGGAACGTAGCGATCCTGCGTCGATGCCACCAGCATAATATTCTTGAAGTACTGCAGCCCTACATCAAAATAACAGATTACAATTAGAAATGAGATCCAAATAAAGCTTTTGGTCTTCCCATTATTAGGGTTTCTGTTCTTGCTCAATCCTCTCTGGGTGTCCTGCTGCTAAGGAGGAGGGAGGTGACCGACTCCCATAGCTCTGCAGCTGATTAACAAGAGGCTATTGGCATCCACTCAGAGACCCACTCCGTGATTTTTCTTCAACCCCCAACCTCCACCCATCCAGTGGGGTGAGCAAAGTACCAGAGGTGATGGGGTCCATCAAAGGGAGTCAGCTGAAGCTGTCAACTTAGCAGAGTGGAAACCGAAAGCTGGGTGTTTTTATTAATTCAATTGATTTGTGGAAAGCACAGGGAGTACAAGAATAAACATGTTCAGTTTCTTTTGCTGGCTGTCGATCATAATGTAAATGCAAATGCTAAATTCCACCTGACCCATTACAACTGATGGATACAATTTCTCCTGCTAATTCCAAAAGATACTTGCGATACTCATAAAAAAAGGTCCAAATTCTCACTCGGTATTGAACCATACAGACCAGGAATGTCTCAGGTTTAATCATTACTTTGCACAGGGTTACCTGGATAAGTGAGGCTTTGATGACACACAAGAAGCTCAATGCAATACAGGGCATAGCAGCCTGCTTGAACAGCACCTCTTAAATATTCACTCTCACCATCACTAACGCACAGTGGCAGCAGTCTGCACTATATACAAGATGCACTACAGCAACTCACTAAGGTTCCTTGCACAGCACCTTTCAAACCCACAACTTCTTTCACCTAGAAGGGCAAGGGCAGCAGGCACATGGGAACACCACAACTTGCAACTTCCCCTCCAAGGTTCACACCATCCTGACTTGGAACTGTATTGCCATTCCTTCACTGTCACTGGGTCAAAATATGGGAACTCCCTAACAGCGCCATAGCTGGATGGCAGTGCTTCAAGAAGGCAGCTCACTGCCAATTTCTCAAGGGCAATTGGGGATGGGCAATAAATGCTAGCCTTGTCAGCAATGCTCACATCCTATGAAAGAATAAAAAACAGTTAATGGACTTTAACTGGGTGAAAAGTAATGATTAGCTTCAGTGTCCCTGAACTGATCACCATCTAATGGCTCCTGTTGGACAGCAAATGTACAGACTGTTGGGTGAGGAGAATCAGGTTGGATACCTCCTGCATTACTTCCCTATCCTTAGACAAATAGTTTGCTGACAAACATTGTCTAAGTTCACACATGAAGAGCAGTCCACTTGGGTGAGGTACCTTTGGGTGGTTGCTGCCTCAAGAACTGTTCCAATCATGACAGAGATTTCAGGAAAGGACAGCAACAAATTAAAAAAGAAAAAGCAATTATATAATTATGTATCCAATGGAATGACGGCACAGCTTCGGCTGGTTTATAAAGAGCAAAACACAATATTTTTTAAAAAGAAACTACTGCAAGCATTGTAAACAGAGTGTATGTCATGCGTGATATAAATGTCTCTATTGTCAACCTTGCATTTGCCATGTTGCATGGCTGACCGAGTCTTAGCCTCTATTTCTTTCACAGACCAGTTGGAAGCAGTAACTTTCCACTGAATGTGACATTTAGCTCCCTATTGTTTTGGACAGTGTGCATCTTCTATATGGACAGATTTCATATTTTTCCCCAATGTTTGTGACTTTTGCATTTGTGCTCTTTGAATTGTGTCATTTTAGTGCTGGGTACATTTCTCAACATGTTGCACCGATCATGCAGCAGCAAGCGCCCCAGGTGTTGCACAGCACAGCCAGCTCAAAAATGGCATTCCCTTTGCTCTGCTCCTTGTATTATGTCCCAATCTTAGCAGTTCACATTTCTCTACACTAGTGCAACACTTCTACTTTCCACATCAAACACCTTTATGGCCTCTAAAAAAAGCCTCTTTAAAATTTAGTGCCACTCAACACATAATAATGGTCAGCTTTTTGTTGTGGGCCTGCAAATGCTGAGAATTGAGTTCAAACTGCCCAAAATGAATTTCACTTAGAACCACGACAGCCTATGGAAATAAAGGGAAGTATTTAATTGATCTCGATACTCAAGTTATTTTTCTGAACGTTATTAACACTTAACGTTTAGAGTCAGTCCCGAAGAAGAAAAAGAACAATTATTGTTAAACATCATGGAACAATGAACATTTCAAACTCCCCGGGCAGGATTGTTCAGATGGCGGGCGGGATGGACAGGAGCGGGCGTGGAGTGATCGCCGCCCGCGATTGGCTCTGTGCCGCCATTTTACACGGGCGGGCCAATTAAGGCCCACCCAGCGTAATACACAACCAGTAGCGCTCAGCGCTACCTGTGCGGGCGAGGGGAGGAAGGAGAATCGGGGCCAGTGCTCTTTCGTGCATGCGCGTGAAAGGGCTCTTCAATCTCCCTGAGGCGCAGAGCTGCCTCAGGGAGATTTAATGGATCTTAAAATAATTAAATAAACGATTTACAAACTTATTTAAACATGTCCCCTCATGTGACTGTATCACATGAGATGGGACATGTTTTCATTTTTATGAAAGCCTTTTTATTTATTTAACTAAAGCTTTAGGAAACCTCATCCCGCTCGTGGATGAGGTTTCCTAAAAAACGCGAAGGCCGCATGGGCTTTTCACCTGCCCGCCAACCTTAACATGAATTGCTTTCTTAATGGCCTTAATCGGCTGTTTACATATCGGCGGGCACTCAGCCAACTCTGGAGTGCGCCCGCTGAACGAAATGTTGCAGGACTGCGCGATGACATCGGGATGCACGCCCAACGTCATCGCGCGTCATTTTACGCGTCGGAGTGTCAGGCCTGCCCCCGCATGCCGACTGAAAAATTCTGCCCCGAGTAAACCATTTATAAAAAAATATTTTCATCTTTAATACTAACACTGAAGCCAGCACTATTGATAAAAATTAATAAATCAAATACTAGCAACCTTCAGGTATGTTGTGCACTTGTCCATTCTTTGCGTGTGAGCCTTGACAGCATCAAAAGGCTGTTTGACTGTGACGGCATCAAAGGCTGAAACTAATCATGCCCTCAACCAAAATCCACACACTTTCCAGCTTTAAAGTTTACTGATACGTGAAAAGAGCTTAGTTGTTACTGGGTGTCAAAGAGAACAAGCAGATCAATAAATAAATTTAACGATCTGACTCAACAGAAGGCTATCATTTCATTTTTCATTATAAAATGCTCACCTTTAGCACGACAGAACCAATAAAAATCGTCAACTCATCTCATTTCTCTTTTTCTCGGTTTTATTTTTACCTCAATTATAATTCACAAACCTTATTGAAACCATTCTAAATCATATTTTTTTTAGACTCAAAAATATCCTGCTTGTTTTCTTGTTTCTGTTCCCTGACCTGTCCACTTTGGAGGTGGGACTCGATTGGGAGAAAAAAAAAACACCATCCTGGTGAGCTGACAACCACTTTCAGCCAATTGCTGTACAGCTAGCAATGCTAGAGTGTGGCCAAGTTTCCTCCTTTAGTCAACTTCACCAAAAATAGATCATTCACCTCATTATTGGTTGGGGATTCTCACGGTGTACAAAATGGCTGCCGGGTCTGCTGTGATAACAACCTCTGCTCTTCAAAGTAAATCATTGTTAGCAATGCTCTTTGAAATGTTTCTGAGAGCAATGATAATGTGCTGGATAAATGGAAGCCTTTCATAGGGTTTATTGTTTGTATACCTTAATTTTCATTTTGATTATGATGAACTCTTGTAAATTTTATTTTAAAAATCCTTTGTTGGCCCTCAATCATCTAGCAGAGAGCAAATCAATAAGCTGACGCTGAGCTCAAATTGCCAGGAGCTCAGAGAAAATTGTGATTGCATGTTCGTCCACACCATGCACACAACATCATAAAAGCTCAGAAGACCGCTCCAAGCCTCATTACAGAACTTCAGATGATTTCACGTCACATATTTCAAAATAGAACTCTTCGTGATTTTGTTCTCAGCAGCAATGAGTTTTGTCTTGCAGATTACATTACTTCTTGCCGAACAGAAGTTAATAAAACCTTCATCACAATATTTACAGAGGCATGATAGCTTGCAAGAACATCTGTTTCAGCATTTTTGACAGATGTTTGTACTTTATAAGAACCTACTTAATATTTGTGCATATGTTCATTAATAAATACAGCTGCCAACGACATCGATCTCTTCAAATCACATAAATATTGCACATTTTTCATGTTGACTTATGTTTTTAATAGCAATTTGGACAGCAATTTTATTTTGCAAGCTTTGTGTCAAAGACCACATTCCTAAATAATATTTTGCACAGGATTATTCTCAGGAATGCTCCCGTGCTGGATAGGCAGAAATTGAGATCTTGCACCAAGTCCCAATCACTCATCAGCTCCATGACCTACATTGGCTCTTAGTCTAGCAATGTCTCAATTTTAAAATTCTCATTCTTGAATTCAAATCCATCCTTTATGTCACGTCTTCCCATCTCTCCAGCCCTACAAACATTCAAGATCTCTCTCTGCTCTTCCAATTCTGGCCTCCAGTGCATTCCTGATTTTAATTGCTCCATCATTGGTGACCTTGTCTTCAGTTGTCTCAGCTCTAAGCTCTGCAATTCTTCCCCTAAACCTCTTTGCCTCACTAGCTTTCTGTCCTGCTGTAAGAAATTGGGGACCTGAAAATATAAAAAAGAACTCTTATCTAAACGTGCATCTTCAGCATTTTATAGGATTTTCTAAGCAACATTGATTGCCTCCCTTGCTAAACACTTTGACACCTCAACAGCCTTAGTTTAGGCTGCCATTCATTCCTGAGTTGTTAGATGGCGTCCTCTGTACCCCTTTATCTCCCAAGTGTTTAGAAAAATGAAACAGGAGACGTGCTCAACCATGGATTACAAAAGAAATTAGGGATAGAATTAGATCCAAAGAGGAGACATATATGACAGAAAAAGCAGCAAGCCTGAGGGTTGAGAGCAGTTTAGAATTCAGCAAAAGTGGACAAAAAAATTGATCAAGAGGGGGAAAATGGAGTATGAGAGTAAACTTGCAGGGAACATAAAAACTGACTGTAAAAGCTTCTATAAATATGTGAAGGGAAAAAGGTTAGCAAAGTCAAATGTAGATCCTTTATAGTCAGAAACGGGGGAAATTATAATGGGGAACAAAGAAATGGCAGAAGAATTGAATACATAATTTTGTTCTGTCTTCACAAAAGAGGACACAAATAATTTCCCAGAAATGTTAGGGAACCAAGGGTCTAGTGAGAGGGAGGAATTAAAGAAAATTAGTATTAGTAAAAAAATGGTGCCAGAGAAGTTAATGGGGTTAAAGACTAAAAAATCCCCAGGGCCTGATAATCCACATCCCAGAGTACTAAAGGAAGTGGCCTGGAAATATTGGATGCATTGGTGATCATCTTCCAAAATTCTACAGACTCTGGAGCAGTTCCTACAGATTGGAGGATGGCAAAAGTAACCCCACTATTTAAAAAAGGAGGGAGAAAAAACAGAGAATTACAGACCAGTTAGCCTAACATCAGTAGTGGGGAAAATGCTAGATTATATTATAAAAGATATGGTAACAGAACACTTGGAAAGCATTAACCAGATTAAACAAAGTCAGCATGGGTTTATGAAAGGGAAATCATGCTTAACTAATCTACTGAAGTTTTTTGAAGCTGTAACTAGTAGGATAGATAAGGGAGAATCAGTGGATATGGTGTATTTGAATTTCAAGAAGGCTTTTGATAAGGTCCCACATAAGAGGCTAGTGGGAAAAATTAAAGCACATGGGATTGGGGGTAATATACAGGCAAGGATTGAGAACTGCTTGACAAACTGGAAACAGAGTGTGGGAATAAATGGGTCTTTTTCCGGGTGGCAGGCAGTGACTAGTGGTGTACCGCACGGATCAGTACTTCGGCCCCAGCTATTCACCATATATATAAATGACTTGTATGATGAAACCAAATGCAATATTTCCAAGTTTGCTGACGACACAAAACTGGGTGGGGTTGTGAGTTGTGAAGAGGATGTAAGGAGGCTTCAAGGTGATTTAGACAAGTTATGTGTATGGACAAACGCATGGCAGATTCAGTATAACATGGATAAATGTGAAGTTATACGCTTCGGTGTGAAAAACAGAAAGGCAGAGTATTATTTAAATGGTGATATATTGGGAAATGCAGATGTACAAAGGGGTCTGGGTGTCCTTGTACACCAGTTAATGAAAGTAAACAGGCAGGTGCAACAAGCAATTACGAAGGCAAATGGTATGTTTGGCCTTCATTGCAAGAGGATTTTAGTTCAGAAGTAGGGATATCTTACTGCAGTTATACAAGGCTTTGGTGAGACCACACCTAGAGTATTGCGCACAGTTTTGGTCTCCCTACCCAAGAAAGGATATATTTGACATAGAGGGAGTGCAGCGAAGGCTCACTAGGCTGATACTGGGGGTGGCAGCGCTGTCATATGAGGAGAGATTGGTCCGACTAGGCCTGTATTCACTAGAGTTTAGAGGAATGGGGGGAGATCTGATTGAAACGTATAAAATTCTAACAGGGCTAGACAGGCTAGATGCAGGGAGGAAATTTCCACTGGTTGGGGAGTCTAGAACCAGGGACCATAATCTCAGGATATGGGGCAAGCCATTTAGGACTGAGATGAGGAAAAATTTCTTCACTCAAAGTGGTCAACCTGTGGAATTCTCTACCACAGAAGGCTGTGGAGGCTGGGTCACTGAGTATATTCAAGAAAGAAATTGATAGGGGCATTAAGAGGTATGGAGAGAAAGCGGGAATATGGCGTTGAGATAGAGGGGGTCAGCCATGATTATATTGAATGGCGGAGCAGGCCCGAAGGACTGAATGGCCTACTCCTACTCCTAGTTTTTATGTTTTAAAAGACCAAGGTATGACCTTCAGCGTGATGTAAACTTAAAAACTGACCTCGAGCAGCATGACGAACAGGGGAGGTGGTAACCACTTGGACGTTTGGAGCACCTGTCCTGTATCCTTTGGTCAGAATATTTAGATAGATGATTGACACTGGGTAAGCTACCAGCCCCCCAAAAAGGGTATATTAACAAGTGCTCATGCACAGGGGCCAGGTCCTGCTGAGAGATCGTATAGGGCTGACGTGCTGGTAAGGTGGCAGTGCTCGTTGCGCAGCCGCCTTCTTTGGATGGAAGATTGAGAGATCGAGAGAAGAGTTTCCTAACACTTCGACTAGAGAGTGGAATGCTGTTATCACAAGCTGTTGTGGATCGCATACTTTTTTTTCTAAACTTGTTTCTTACTAAACTTAATAAACCATCTTAAAATTACTTATGACTAGTTGACTGCTTATTTAGGTATCTGTGGCCCCAAACACTGAAATTTTACACTCCTTTAAGATGCTGCTTAAAATATAGCCCAACCAAGATTTTTGGTCATCTGTCTGAATATCTCATGTGGCTTGGTGTCAAATTTTGCTTTATAAAACATTCCTGTTAAGTGCCGTGGGATTTTTACTATGTTAAAGACAATATATTCATGCAAGTTGTTGTTACTCCACTTCTATGCAGTGAGGAGAAATGCATTTCTGGCAGGAGTTCTAAAAGGATTCATCTGGTAGCCGTGTATAATGACAATATTAATGCTTTTACAAAATCTTTCTCTGCTTTGTATTTCGGTATATGCTGCAATTACCTCTCTTCTTATTTGTTCCTTTGTTTCCTTGAGGGAGAATAGTATTACTGATGTCTCACAGCTATGAATAATATACAGGAAGCAGAAGCTCCACATAGGGATACAGCAGGAGGGGAGCAAGCAACAATCTGTTCTTTTAGCTGTTTCAATTACTATGGTTATATGATTTTCAGGGTGTCAGTTGTGTTATGCATTCAATTTGCTGTGTATCTTATATATCTGATTTATCTCAGAACAATGCAGAGACGACACTAGTTCTAAATCTACAGTAGGCTTATTTACAGTGCTTTAAATACTTCAGCAATTACAGGATTTCTACACACGTGCTCTCAGCCCAGGTTCTGGAATCTTCTGTAATGTGTCAGTTACTTAAGCTCTCTAGCTCCACCCACAGACTTAAGCAATTAAGCATAGTAACTATAGATCAGTGAACAAAGCGACACAATCAAACACAGATCAATTAAACCATTGAACACTACGAGTTGTAAGCAATAGATGTCTGGAACGTTTTGCATTGGGTGACCAGCTGTCCTAGATTTTACGAGACTGTCTCGTATCGGAGGCCATTGTCCCGTGTCCCGGGTTGTTTGCTGCCCTTTGTTCAGTATTTTTGAAACAGCAGATTCGAGACTGCATGTGAGTCACCGCTCTGGTCTCCACAGGCCTTTGATTTCTGTATGTGTGAAGTACACTCTCCTCTCAGCAGCCTGATTCTATGGTCTAGAGAGTACTACAACCCATCTCACCACCCCTCCTTGCTCCCAAGGTGTGAACAGCCTAACCCGCTCTCCCCCTCCCCCCTCTACCCAAACCTTACCGGTGTTTGGACAGCTTTCCTCCCCCCACCCCCCTCCCCTGGCAGCCTCCTCTGCCCCACTCCTACTACGCCCGTGTTCTGGACTGCCTCCCGTCAGCACACCACACCACTTCCCCCAGTCTTACCAGCACCTTCCCTCCACCAGCCAATAAGTGTCCCTTATTTTTCCACATCCCCACCACTACCCAGGGAATTGGTCAAATTGGTTTTGAAAATATTCTAATTAGGCCTAATTCAAGCACACATTTCAATTTAGAAGTTCTTCATTCTCCATTTAAACTGAATGTTTACCAGGCCTGCACTGGAATTCCATTGCTCTGAGTAAATTAAAGATGACACATGGGCTGCCAGCCATGATTCCTTAGAACAGGTTCGTCCAACAGGCAGCCTGCGGGCCAGAACCCAGCCTGGCATGCATCTGTATGTGATCCATCAAGCATGGTAAAAGATTCATGGGAGAATAGCTAAGTGGATTTGAAAGTTGCTGTAGAGCTGCTCACCCAATCACAGGCTGTTTTCTCCCTGCATTTGCCGCTGATAGGTTCACTGGTGGAGAAACTGCAGGGAGAAAACAGCCTGTGATTGGACGAGCAGCAAGCAGTGGGAAGGTAAGTAGCGGTAATCAATTCTCAGTTTCCAGCGTACCAGAGCACAGTGGTGAGTTTGCTCGGCTGTGACGCTGGGGGTGGGGTGGGGTAGTGCAAGAGCGTGGCCCACCGGAGGCAGCGGTGGGGGTGTTAGAGATATTTCATAATGAGGTCAATTTACATTCATCTGATTCGGTTTCTTCTTCTTCCAAAAATTTGTACATCGGCCCCGAGTGAGAAAGAAATCGAAATGTGGCCTTTCACAGGAGAATTTTGGCACGCTTGCCTTACAAGGTGACCCGAGTGGATTTTGCAGAGTGCCAGTCAGATGATCAATCACAACAAGGGGAGGCTTTTAATATTTAAATAACTAAATCAGTAGCAGTGTCACCTCTGTATTTCTGAAGGATGACTACAGAGCAACATTGACACAGGTTTGGGAGCAAATCTCCAATCCATTTTCTTAATAGGGAGGATTTGTGATGAAGAATATTTTCCTTTCTGTACATTATGCATAATATGGCAGTGAGACATCAGTAACGCTGTTCTCGCTCCTCCTATCATTGGACAGTGAGAAGAAACAAAGGAAAAAATAGGAAGTGAGATGGTTGCAGCATATACTGAAAGACAGAGCAGAGAATAAAAGAAACAAGCAAGTAAAGCACCGTTGTCCTATCTCTGACCAATGCCACTTTACGCCAAAACAAGTTATAGACACAAGGCAATACCAAGTTCAGCCAAACCAAGCATTTAGATCCCAATTAACTCACTCATTATTACTGTGCTAAGCCTTCCATTTAGTACGCAGCATATTGTGATTTAAATATATACAGAAGAATAGTAAATGGATGTGTGATTACATATAGAATAACAGGTCTCGGAGTTTTATATAGGATGGCGGATATTCAAGTTCAGATACATGAAACATGGGCTGAGCTGCGTGTTCTAAAATCATTCCAAGCTAAGGTATGGGGCAGGATTTTTAGGTCGGCTCGCGGGCATGATCGGCAGACCTGGGAGCAGCCGGGGAAGGGGCCGTCGCCCACAATCGGCCCTCGACTGCAATTTCATGCTGGCTGGCCAATGTGGAGTGAGGGCGAGCGCCGAAGTCAGCGCTGGCACTGGGGAGCACTCACAGAAAGCTCCCTGAAAGCACAAGTATCAAATAAAGATTTTTAAACCTGGAAAAAAATGTCCACGCAAGACAAGCAGTCCCCTGAGCATAGACATATAAAAATTCAGGGCATTTATTTTGGTTATTTAATAACAGAAACATCATCCCGCCCTTGGATGAGGTTTCCTGAAAAATGCAAAGGCCGTCTGGCCGATTCGCCCACCCGCCAACCGTAATGTTGGATGGGCAGTGAGAATCCCAGCTAGTTGCGTCGGCAGGCGCGTGCTAAACTTGGAAGTGCGCTTGCCGACTGAAATATCGCGCAAGTGCGCGATGACGTTGGGACGCTCACCTGACGTCATCACACGCCGTGTTATGCTTGGGCGGGTCAGGCATACGCTCACCCGCTCAGCGAAAAATTCTGGCCATGAAGTTCGTTAGCAGTTGCTGCAATTCTCCGGCTATCACACTGGAATGTTGTATCAGTTAAGGTTCCAGACAGTGCGTGTTTATCTTGTCATTAACATCGCAATGAGTTTTCTTCATGATATTATAGTCTAACCTGTGTTATATCATGCCAAAATATATTGTAGCTTTGATCATGATTGAATGACAGCCCTATCTTCAAAAGGAACAAAAATGAATAGATCATGCCTCAGGGTCTTTAACTCTTTGTTGTATTTCTGAAATCAATAGCTAGCCTTGCGCATACTTTGAAAGAAGAACTGAAAGGTTTCATAGAAGAATCCTTTGATTAACTATTTATGGTTATAAAGCTTTCAAGGGATAAAGTCTGATCCTAATAGATGTGTTTTTGTGTATTAATTAAATAGAAAAAAATGGATGATTGTTTTAGCCTGTGTGATTATCTTTAGTGTGCCATATTCTCTGTCGATCAATACATTGAATACCTGCAGGAAATTTTAAATGGGTTTCAGCTGGCTATTTACCACAATCAGAATTAATCATTAGACTTGAATCAAGTTACCTCTGCAAGACAGAAAGCAGAAGATGCATTTTTAAAATCATAAGGGAATGTGAAACTATCAGTTCTTTGAAAGGGAAAAGGTGTTGAAAATGCCGGAATTGTCACAGGTTCCTACTGAACTCACAAGAGTGGACATCGGATGAAGACAGGCTTGATTGTGATGCTCACTGTAGTTGACTAGCTTTCAAACACCAGTGACAAGGGTCACATGTGATAAACATGCATTTGGTTGAGGTACTGAAAGGTTGCTCACACTTTTTCCATCGTATCACAGCTTTAGTCATTGGGGTTGGGGAAAAGGGAAAAGTCAAGCCTACACTTCAATGGGATATACTAACCCTGTAGTAGTGTTTCCACAGAAAATACACAGATCACAGAACACCTACCTGGTTTTTCACTGAGTTTATACAGAAAGGTCTTGCGAGGGTCAGCCTGATCTTTGAAGGTTAGTTGCAACAGTGAGCTAGACTTTTTCAGTTTCTGCATGAGCCAAAGCCCTAGATTGGTGTAAAAAACAAAATTAGTTACCAATAATTGCTAAAGTACAAACATTCCCCCTACCTGGTTCACACGATTAAAAAGCACTGACAGAAAACAGGTTAAGTCAAGTAATGATAAGATGATGGCTAGCTTGATTTTCAAAGCACAATGGGGAGAAGCCTAAAGCAGTTGTAGTTGAGGTCTTGAGAAAGAATGAGGCAAGAGTGAGACGCAATGCAACTGCTGCTGAAGAGAGTCGCTGTGCTCGCAGCTTGGGAGGAGAAGAAAGTTCAAAGCAGCAATGACCAGAGTTGAACCAACAAAATAGAAGAAACAGATCGATGGGGGGAGTTTGGAGGCTATAATGGAAGAAGATGCAGTCAACCATCTTTTTGTGTTCTGTTATGGACAGCGAGACAGGTTTTAGAAGTGGTGTAGGAAGGGATGAATGAAGAAATGGCACCTGAAAGGCAGATGAGATGCTCATATCAGAATTCTCTGATTACAATTTCAGAGGTTACACCTGTATTGCCAACGTTACAACTGATTGATCAGTTCCTGGCTAACTTCCTATATGATAATCAAGCTCCTCAGCACCTCATACACCTGGGCGGAATGAGGCTCCTAGCAAAGGTGAATTAGAAGGGGAGAGAGGCATAGAACAAAAACTATATTAAATGAGGAGTGTGACCCCCTGCCTCTCTCTGCAATGTGCTTTTGTTCAGTTCATGGAGGCCGGCTCAATATTGGAAGTAATGCAAGAGTGTTTGTACATTCAGATATGGAAAGAAAATAAAGCAGTAGTTAATACCATGCCCAGCCAGTTTCTTTTAAAGCTACATTCTCTCCCTCAAATGGGTTACAGCCTAAATTTGTCATTTGCGCAGTTTTGTGCCTGATAGTGCAGTTTTTGACAGACTGCCAAGCGTTCCACTATTACGACAGGTAATGGGGCTTCCACTATAATTAAAGTCAGTTCTTTAACCACCAAGATTAGCAATGTGTTACAGCAGACACTTCTTTGCCTGTCTCCGCTCAGACTTACTGGAAAATGATTGCGACTCCTGCTGCATCAGTGTGACATTCCTATTTCCTCACACCAGATGCTATCTGATTGAGATTGCCAATTAGTGCAGAATTGTCGGCAGGTGTATGCTGTGAATCTCATCACTGGCAGCCGGGTGAGGCAGCCAAATTCATTTCACACAGCAGCCTTTCAGGAGGAAAGATGAAAGTAAGAGAGATAGAGAGAGAGAGAGAGAAAATTAAACTGAGCATGAAAGAGAGAAATATTGAGAGGGGGAGAAAGAAGACCCGCACAGTGAAAAATGCAGATAAAGAGTGACGCCTACAGACTAAAGAAACAGATAACGTTAATCAATCGGAGCTGGATTACACTGCAAATCCCAGAGGTGAAAGGTCAGCACGCTAATGCTGATGTGACTTTTAAATCTCTCTGCGAACAAATTGAGTCTTGATAAAGATTTGTTTAGATCTGATTAGCATCCGAGCAGATTTGAATTGAGCATAACATGTCTTAGTATAAAACTATGGGAACAGCTGTTGTCTAAAATCAAAACTAAACCACTGGTGTACGCGCAGCAATCTGTCATTGCCTCCAGTGCCTTTCATCAGCAAGCATTTGTTTCCAACTAAAAGGGGAAAAAAAAGTCTCTATTTTTCAAGCAGAAGAAACGAGGGATTTAAAAAAATCTCTCTCAAAGAGACCTGGATTTACTGGAAGTACGCACTTGAAATATCAAAGGGAATGTCAGTGTGTGAATAGAAACCTTTGGTAACTATAATTAGGACTTCTTAGTGATATTGTTTGCCATGAATAACTTGTTAGTCGTACATGAATAAATCATGAGATTTCAAATGATTGAACCTAGCCAAGCTCTCTCACCAGCCCCCGATCTGGAAGATATTCCCCTGCTGGGCTATCATTTGTTCATTTTCCAGTATCTCAAAAAGGTGTGGCATTATTCAAGGATGACCTTGGACAATCACAATCACCCAATGGACTAACGTCCCAGAAATTGAAAGGGCAAAATGCACCACAGCAATTTGTAACTGTTGAATTGAATAAATTTGCTAATTTGCAGGCTGGTATCAGAGAAAAAAAAAATGATCAAGAAAGCTGCTAGGCTGTCATAAAAGCCAACATAGTTCAGTACTGCAATATCCTTCAGAGGAGAGAACACACCGGTCGTATCTGCTCTATATGTAACCCTTGGAGATGAGAATTTAAAATTTAATTTGATGAGGGACAGGAAGCCCACGTAGGTCAATGAGAGCAGGGGTAATGGGCAAGTGGGAGTTAGTGTGCGAAAAGTAGAGGTACATGAGATTTGAACAAGTTGGAGTTTATGGTTAGGGGAATGTGAAGCTGAAAAGAGTAGACAAAAGCAAGGATAATGTTCTTAGCAGAAGTGGGAATGAGGTGTGGGATACAGTGATGCAGAGGTGAACATTAAGAGCCTTGGTGATGGATAAAGTGCAGTGTTTGAATTCAGCTTGTATTTAACAGGAGGCTAAGGATTTCCATGGTTTAGTTTAGCCTGAGCTATTGGCTGAGGAGAATAATAAGCACAGTTTATTGTGGGGGCAAAAATTAATGGTTTCAGTTGGAAGAAATATTGTCTCATTCACAGCCTGCTGTCAGACAGGGGACTAGTAGCAAGGTCAAGTTAGTTGGTTTGGGGAACCTAAGTTTTGCTTACCCATTAGGAACAGAATCACCACTGACTATCTACCACAAGAGTGGTAATGAACATTTCTGCCATGAACATTGTATGAAATCTGTAATTCATGCAGTGCATCTTCCACCAAACCAAACTCTTGTCTCCTGCAGCAACTTACCTGTACTAACCAGCGTACTGTTATTATAAAGTGTTCCCAGATGTGGCCCAGACAGTGACAGGAAAGTATGCAGCTTGTTGAGGTAACATCGAAACCTTGGCCGTGTCAGCACTGAGCGAATGATGATGTTACCCAGTGAGTGGCCAATGAAGCTGCACGGAAACACAGAAGGTGAATTAACATCTCTCAGAATACATTGGGTGACAGTTCTAGTTTCAGCGGGTGAAAGATACATATACATTGTCGACATTTAAACATGGAGAATAGCAACTCCAGGGGATGGGAGACAAATATCAAGGTCAGATGACATTACAAAGCATGACAACATAACTGAAAATTATATTGAGAAATTGAGGTGAACGGCCAAGGTCTGTGGTGGAAGGGAAAATTAAAATGTGTTACAGTGTGTGCTACCATTTGAAACTGAAAAAACGGCGTTATGATGAAAACCTTCTAGCGATCATTTATTGTTTAATACCATTGCTGGAAATCATTACCATTGTATTTTGTTTTCATATTTTGTCATCAGTTATCAACTAAGTTCTGAGTGTGATGTCTGATTCATAACTTTCCTTTAAGTGTTTAAGTGGATGAGTTTTTAGTAGGGTATAGTTGATATCAGTGGGCCATAAGTTGCCCTTTGAGCATTTGCAGTTCAGCCCATGGTACACAGGCAATTCATTTCTATTTGTGCTTATGACAGTAGATTTCTTCCAAGCATGGCAAGCATTGGAAAATTGGGCCATAAGCCTTAGGCAAATGTGCCGTGATTTTCTGATGCTCTCATTCACATCGACTGCTAGCTTCATTAACCGCCTCAAATTATAAGCAATGCAATCAAAGCTCTCCAAAGCATGATTTATGACTTTTAGAACTGAGGTTTTCAATAGGCTCAAAGAGAAGTGTGTTCGGCTAGGCAGCTCTTAAGAAAATAACATCTTTCTCTTTCGTTATCTTTCCCCTTTTTCCTCGCGATTACTGCGGGGATTTTATTGGTGATTTTTTTTTTTCCCAACACGATTTATTGCTACAGTTTTTATTTCCATCACATTGAACTGTTTCCTTTTTATCCCAAAGAAGTATTCTGTTGCTGTTATTCAAGTCATCTGACGGTCGACCATCTATGACAAACTGACAGGACCTCAACACAACTGTAGTGGATGTAAGAAAAGAGGACACGTGAAAAGGAGCTCTTACAGTTCTACTTTTCACAAAAGCAGGCTGAATCACAAAACAACTTACTGCAGACCATGGTGGGCTGCTAGTCAGAATTAAATTAACAATGAAGCTTTTCTTGCTTCTGCAATACAGTATTGGATGGCTGTAACTAGATGACAGGTTATGAGAAACTTCTTTACACGAGAAGCTGTTGGAGAATGAAATGTTGTGCTGCAGGGAATAGTTCAAATGGAAATCTTTTAAGGGGAAATTGCTAGATAGCAGAGGAAGATGCAGGGTTGTGGGGAGAAAGCATGGCTGTGGGAGGAGTTTTGGACTGCCCTTGCCAAAAAAAGTGACACAAATGGCCTCCCCCTCTGCTATCAACTTTGATGGTTTCAATGCAGATCAACAGGTAACTGAACTGCACTGATCATGTTTCCCATTATGCAACCCTTGAAACACCTAACCAACAACGCTGAGAGGCAATTGTCTCCACAGGCTCTAAGTCAGCAGAGAGACAATTACAGAACTCGACCATATGCTACGCCATCTGCAGTCAACCTGGCAGTTCCGTCAATGGCACTGCAGGGCTCAATATTTTTGGCTTCAGCTCATTTCAGCCAAGTACCGCACTGTCAACTAATGTGCTGACAGTCAATGTATCCAACAAACGAGAGAAGCATCAGTTATGATCATAGCGTTTTTGTCTCCTTTATGGATGAAAAGAAGCATGACACTGCTTGCCAATGTCACTGCTGTGCAGAGAACTGACAGCATTCTTGTGATCCTCTGACCAGCAGGCTCCTGCTCTTTCTTTTTGCCAATGTGACTTGTTTGTCCTGCCTTCTTAACCTCAATGGCTGCATTTTCCATGACGAGTGTAGCTGTGTTGGCACTTATGAGCTTCTGTGTGAGACACAGCATGCTTTGTGGCATTGTGTTCATTTGGGTCAGTGCTAATGCTAGCAGGCCACTTTTCCAAGCCTAGAATAACAGATGCTAGCTTCTGGACACAACTTCAAGCACAGCTCACATTGTAAGATTCTGCATGTGATGCTTGTGTGTGTGTGTGTGTGTGTGTCTGTATGGAAATTCTAGCTTTTCAGAGCATTAAAGAAAGCTGAAGCAGCAGAACTCCGCAAGTCTCAGCTTCTACCATACTACTCCTTTGTTCCCTTTCTTACTCATTTCCACATATGGACACAGAAGCCGACACCTTTTATCTTTTAAAAAATTTTGAACTTTTAAGGGTTGCATGCTGCTAGCCAGATTTTCTGCATGCCCTATTAGGCTGGTTCTAGGCAGAAGGAGAACTTTTCACTGGGAATTCATGTTAGGCTAATTGAGTAAGCTGATGGTGAAAAGGATAGCGTCATTGTACATTGGCTGTTAGGTTGACCCAGCTCCAGTTAATCAGCAGTGGAAACCTGGTCCTATACTGCTTATGCACTGGTTTATGCTTAAATCTTGTGGTTCTCCAGATTTGGAAAGGGCTGTTTTAAGTGCCATGACCTCACCGGTGTGTAAATAAGATTTCCATGGTTTGTTGGTGAGATAATGAATGGGAACATTGACAGAAAATTCATCTGTAGCTCATAAGTTCCATGGTCCTCATTAAGTGGCTATTGAAGGCAAACAAATTGGATATTTCAGGGTTTATGGATAGAACATTCGATGGACTAAATGACCTTTCCTTCATTCTACACTTTCAAGAATTGTTACATTGCAATACAAAGCTTAAGATGTCAACCACTTTCTTTATCTAAGGGTTCTGAAATGTTCTAAAGTATACATTAATCCTGGTCAATTAGTAAAATGAAAGAGGAAGTTTTAAACCTACCTGCCTGATGGAAAATGGAAAATCTACCCAGTGACCTACCCACTGTTGTCATGCTCAATTCTGCCATTACTGATTTTTATCAGTACTTCTGCACAGGCAGTTAAGACATTCACACACAGGCAGTGGGATCCTTCTTTAAACACATGCATGCAGACTGAGACATGATGAATTCATTGGACACTGGCTGCTAGTTCAACTCTGACCTGAGACAGGAAACCACTGTACTCTACTGCTAGGTGAAAGCCTGTCAGAAGAGGATGGGGATGTGAATTCTCTGTACTTGCATCTCTTGCTTCTTGTGGACTTTTCCCTCAATACTGGTGGCCCTCTTTCAGACACCTTAACCTTAGATTTTAGAGCTCCCTCTCTAAATCCTTCCATTTTCCTCCTTTTCTTTAAACTCTCCCTAAAACCCAGGTTTTTGGTCATTCCTCCTAAACGTTCCGCTTTGGCTCAGCGTCTGTGTTTCCCTTGGGTTTCTATGAATGACCTGAGATGCTTTTCTATGTCAGAAATGCCATATGAATGCAAGTTGTTGCTGTTCTTGATAAAATAATGTCGCTGCCTTCTATTAACAAGAATTAGATAACTACTTGTGAAAGACAAATACTAAATCTTATGAAATGAATTTAAGTATCTCATATGGCATAAAGCACCGGCAATGACCTGTAGTTTTTGTGCTGTAATATTCTAAGGTTCAATTTAATTCTATCCAACTAATTGCGATGAAAGCTCTTTAGCAGTTTTCCATTCCTCTGGCCATATTAGTCCAGGCATTAATGATTAATGATCAATAGGTATCAATAGTTAACTTGCTCACCTGTGAGGATTCGTGAATAATTATGCAGCATTTTCCTTCAGAAGGTTAAACAACTGGCGTGAACTTCATGGTGAGTTACATTGTACATAATGTATAAAGGAAGCAATCTTAATAGATTGCACGAACTGAGGATTTTTAGGCACAGGAATGGCTAGTAAGGTCAACAAGCCAGGACATTCTGGATCCTTCTCAACCCCAACTAACCACCTTCACCCCACCCCCCCTAATCCATGATCCCTATAGAAAAGCAGTTAATTGCCTTTGGAACCCATTCATAATGTTTGCTTCAATGATTTTCTCTGATAACTTATTCCACAGCTTCATTATGCTTAAAGTAAAAAAGTTCCACCTGAATGCCCTTGTTTCTCATTTTGGATTTGTTTCTCTGTTACTTGGATCCTTTGCCATTCATTATCTCGAGAAGTTCGATCAGGTCATGTCAGGATCTATTTTCCAATGAGAATAAGCTTTGGTGGCTTCTTCTGGTTCATGGATCCATGGTTACATGCATCTTTGCAGTAAAGTGAGCATTCTGATTAAATGCATTTTTGCCAGAGCCTGCTGGACAATAATGAGCACCATCAAGCTTAACTTTCTTCTGCCAAAAAAAAACCTCTTGTCCATAATCATCCTGGAAACTAATGTTATTGTTTAACTTAATAACGATCAACCATCCCTTACATTCCTTTCCCTTGCCACTTCTATCTTCAACTCCAAAATGTACAAAGAGCTCAAGGATTTTCTTGTCACTAAGCTTGAGTCCATTCATTCAGCTGCCTGTGCTGCTTCCCCACTTATCCTTACCCATTGAGCCAACCTTCACTCAGGCTCCTGTCATCACTTCCCTGAATCTGTGTGTTTCTCTCCTATTTGCCCCTACGTCCACTCATTGGCCAGGATTTTGCCCTCATCGGGAGTGCTCAGCGGGGACGGGCGGGAGGAGCGGTTGGGAAGCCGACCGCTGTCCGCGATTGGGGCCGGACCGCGATTTCACGCTTGCGGGCCAATTAAGACCCGCCCAGCGTGAAACGTATGCTACAGCGCTCAATGCTGACTGTGTGGAGGGGGCGGCGTAGGAGGGTGAGCAGGGAACTTCACGCATGCACGCAGGGACACGCAGGAAAAGCCCCCGGAGGCGTAGAGCTGCCTCAGGGAGATGAAGGCTTTAAGAAATAAAAATGAAGAATTTTTAATTGTTAAAAACATGTCCCCTCATGTGACTCTGTCTAAATGTTTAAATTTTTATTTAATTTCTAATAGCTGTTGAAAACCTCATCCCGCCCATATATGAAGTTTCCTAAAAAATCCAATGGCCGCTTGGCCTTTTCGCCTGCCCACCAACTGTAAGGTTGGACAGGCAGCGAAAATTTTAATTAAATTACTACTTTAATGGTCTTAATTGGCCTTTTAATTGTTGGCGAGCACACTGCCGACTCCCGCGTGCGCCCGCCGACCGAAATATCGTGCGAGTTCGCCCGCCCGACAAGCTAAAAATTCTGGCCATTGAGTCCATGAGATCAACCTCCTCCTCTCATTGATCCCATTACCACAAACTGCTGAGCACCAACTAGCTTCTATGCTACCTGACATTGTAATTGGTCCTTCTCCTCAGGTCGCCCTTCGTTTAAAAACTGGCATTATCACCTATCCTTGACCTCTCTGTTCATGCAAATTACTGTCCCACTTCCAACCTCTCTTTCCTCTCCATATCATTGACCATGTTGTCACCTCCGAAGTCCATCACTCAATTTTGAATCTCTCCAATCTAGTTTTTGTCCCTCTCTTGGAACTGAAATGGCCTTAAGCAAAATCACAAATGACATCCTCTGTGATGTGACCACAACGCACTGTCCTTCCTATTCCTCTCTGCATCTTTTGACACAACAACAACAATTTCCTTTGGTGCCTTTCAGCTCAATGAGTCTTCCCTCACTTGTTTCCACTCCTACCTATAGATACAGCATTTCTAGAAAAGGCTTCCCTCCCAGCCCCAACACTGTTCCTATAGAGACCCTAATGATCCATTCTTGGCCCCAAGTTCTTCCTCATCTATAAGCTACTCGTTGATAGCAACACCCACTGAAGTTAGGGTCAGCTTTCATATAGATGCTGATGACACCCAGTTCCACCTCTCCACACTTCTTTCACTGCACCCATTGCCCCTGCGTTGTCAATCTACTTGTCTCATATCCAGTGACTGTGCAGTCAAGAATGAAAGTCCATAGAAAGAAGGTTAAATATAGGAGATTTAGAAGGAGATTTAGAACTCTCTTGTCACAGAGTTGTGAGGATGTGGGATTGATTTCAATGTTCGTGATTGAGGCAGAAAACATGTTAAGATTCAAGGTAATATTAGATAGTTGTGTGAAGGAACAGGAATTGAAGGGATATGGGAACAGAGTATAAAATCTGATTAAAACTAATTTGCTTGAATGGTGGGTAAACCCCAATACGGATTGGTTTGGCCAAATGGCCTGTTTTCACCTTGTAACATTAGTGTATTTCTAAATATATTGGGGATGTGTGTGTCGTTAATTAAATTCAGCTAGTGAGGCCTTGTGGGCAACTATGGTCACTTAGAGGCTGTTTGATTGTCTATTGCAGCCTTGGAGGGATTTTCCAGATATTTTCGTGAAATTAGTCAAGGTTTTTATTTTTGTTCCTTGTGCAGTTTGCATTACTGGCAGTTGGAGGGGGTGATGCATTTCTCTGCACTGGTCAATAAGTAGAGTGAGCATAAACTGATCTCCTGTAGCCCCACTTTTCGTAGGTTCAAATGGTAGAAACTTGAAATCGAACCATAAAGTGCTGAAAACTAACAGCAAGTTAGTAAGCTTTAGAAAGAGAATTAATAAAAGGAGAGGCAGTGGTATAGTGGCAATGTCACTGGTCTAGTGATTCAGAGGCCCAGGCTAATACTCTGGGAACAGGGGTTCAAATCTTATCACAGTAGCTGGTGGAATTTAAATTCAATTAATATATCAGGAATTAAAAGCTAGTTTCATTAATGGTGGCCATGAAACCATTGCTGATTGTGATAAAAACCCATCTGCTTCATTAATGTCCTTTAGGGAAGGAAATCTGCCATCCTTATCTTGTCTGGCCTACATATGACTCCAGACCCAGCAGTGTGGTTGACCCTTACATGGCCTGGTAAGCCACTCAGTTGTGTCAAACCGTTACAAAATCTAAAAGGAATGAAACCGGATGGGCCAGCGGCATCGAACTGGGCACTTGAAATAAGAATGGCAAACCCCAGCCCTGTTGACCCCGCAAAGTCCTCCTTACTCACAACTGGGGCTTGTGCCAAATTTGGGAGAGCTGTCCCACAGATTAGCCAAGCAACTATCCAATAATACCATACAGACAATACCATCACCATCCCACCAGAGATGGCAGCACAGTGGTTCACAGTCGGGAGGGATTTGCTCTTGGAGTCCTCAACATCGACTCCGGATCCCATGAAGGTTCATGGTCAAACATGAGCAAGGAAACCTCCTGCTGATTATCGCCCACTGCACCCCTCAGCTGATGAATCAGTGCTCCTCCACCAATTGGAAGGAGCACTGAGGGTGGCAAGGGTGCACAATGTACTCGTGGTGGGGGACTTCCATGTCCATCACCAAGAGTGGCTCAGTAGCACCACCACAGACCGAGTCCTAAAGGACATAGTTGCTAGACTGGGTCTGCGGCAGTTAGTGAGGGAACCAGCAAGAGGGAAAAACCTACTTGACCTTGTCATCACCAATTTAACTGTCACAGATCCATCTGTCCATGACAGTATTGATAGGAATAGCCACCGCACAGGACCTGTGGAGACAAAATCCCACATTTACATTGAGGGTATGTACCCTCCATTGGGCTGTGCGGCACTATCGCCGTGCTAAACGAGATAGATTTCAAACCGACCTTTGAAATCAAAACTGGGCATCCATGAAGTGCTGTGCGCCATCATCAGCAGTAGAACTGAATTCAACCATAATCTGTAACCTCATGGCCTGGCATATCCCCCACTTTACCATTACTATCATATCAATGAAGAATGCAGGAGGATGTACCAGGAACAGCACCAGGTATACCTGAGAATGAGGTGTCAACCTGGTGAAGCTAAAACACAGGACTGCTTTCATGCAGTGTAAGCGGCATGTGCTAGTCAGAACTAACCTCTGCATCTTGCCACATCCAGTCATGAACGACAGGAGAGGTGAGAGTGACTGCCCTTGACATCAAGGCCACTTTTGACCGTGTGTGGCATCAACGAGCCCTAGCAAAATTGGAGTTAATAGGAATCAGGGGGAAAACACTCCACTGGTTGGAGTCATACCTAGCACAAAGGAAGATGGTTGTGGTTGTTGGAGGTCAATCATCTCAGCTCCAGGTCATCACTGCAGGGGTTCTTCAGGGTAGTGTCCTCAGCCCAACCATCTTCAGTTGCTTTATCAATGACCTTCCTTCCATCATAAGGTCAGAAGTGGGGATGTTTGCTGATGATTGCATAATGTTCAGCACCATTCGCGACTCCTCAGATACTGAAGCAACCCATGTCCAAATGCAGCAAGACCTGGACAATATCCAGGCTTAGGTTGACAAGTGGCAAGTAACAATCACGCCACACAAGTACCAGGCAATGACCATCTCCAACAAGACAGAATCTAACCATCATCCCTTGATGCTCAATGGCATTACCATCACTGAATTCCCCCACTATCAACATCCTGGGGGTTACCATTGACCAGAAACTGAACTGGTCTAGCCATATAAATATTGTGGCTACAAGAGCAAGTCAGAGGCTAGGAAGATCCTGACTTGGAAATATATCGCCGTTCCTTCACTGTCGCTGGGTCAAGATCCTGGAACTCCCTCCCTAACAGCACTGTGGGTGTACCTAGGAAGCCTGCAGCGAGTAACTCACCTCTTGGCACCCCAAAACCTGTCCACCTGTCCACAAGGCACAAGTCAAGAGTGTGATGGAATACTTCCCACTTGCCTGGATGAATGCAGAACCCACAACACTCAAGAAGCTTGACACCATCCAAGACAAAGCAGCCACTTGATTGGCACCACATCCACAAATATTCACTCCCTCCATCACCGACGCACAGTACCAGCAGTGTGTACCATCTACAAGATGCACTGCAGAATCTCACCAAGGCTTCTTAGGCAGCACCTTCCAAACCCACACTGCTACCATCTAGAAGGACAAGGGCTGCAGAGACATGGGAACACCACCACCTGGAAGGTCCCCTCCAAGCCACTTACCATCCTGACTTGGAAATATATCGCCGTTCCTTCACTGTCGCTGGGTCAAGATCCTGGAACTCCCTCCCTAACAGCACTGTGGGTGTACCTATGCCACAGGGACTACAGTGGTTCAAGAAGGCAGCTCACCACCACCTTCTCAAGGGCAATTAGGGATGGAAATAAATGCTGACCTAGCTAGAAACATTCACATCCTGGAGATGAACAAAAAAAAACAGTGGTGGACTATTAAGCAACTAACAGGATGAGGAGGCTCCACAAATATCCCCATTCTCAATGATGGGGAAGCCCAGCACATCAGTGCAGTAGATATGGCTGCAGCATTTGCTACAATCTTCAGCCAGAAGTGTCGAGTGAATGATCCATCTCCTCTTGAGGTCTCCAGCATCACAGGTGTCAGTCTTCAGCCAATTTGATTCACTCCATGTGATATCATGAAATGGTTGAAGGCACTGAATACCGCAAAGACTACAGGCCCTGAAAACATTTCGGCAATAACACTGATTACTGTGCTCCAGAACTAGCCGTGTCCCTAGCCAAACTGTTCCAGTTCAGCTGCAACTCTGGCATCTACCTGGCAAAGTGGAAATTTACACAAGAATGTCTAACAGGACAAATCCAACCCAGCCAATTATCGGCCCGTCAGTCTACTCTCGAATCATCAGCAAAGCGATGGAAGGTGTCATTGACATTGCTATCAAAAGCTGCTCACTTGCGCTCGGTTTGGGTTCCATCAGGGCCACTCAGTTCCTGATCTCATCACAGCCTTGATCCAAACATGGACAAAAGAGCTGAAATCTAGAGGTGAGGTGAGAGTGACTGCCCTTGACATCAAGGCAGCATTTGACCAAGTATGGCATCAAGGAGCCCAAGCAAAACTGAAGTCAATGGAAATAGGGGGGAAAGCTCTGCAGAGAGTAACCCACCTGCTGATTTCCCAAAGCCTGTCCACCATAAGGCATAAGTCAGGGGTGTGAGAGAATACTTACCTGGGTGTATGCAGCTCCAATAACACTCAGGAAGCTCGACACCATCCTGGGCAAAGCAACCTGCTTGCTTCCACCCCACCCATAACCTTAAACATTCACTACCCCCACCACTAACGCACAGTGGCAGCAATGTATAAGAAGTACAAGATGCAATCTTGTGCAACTCATCCAAGGCTCCATCGACAGCACCTTCCAAACCCGTGACCTCCACCACCTAGAAGGACAAGGGCAGCAGATGCATGGGAATATCACCACCTGAAAATTCCCCTCTTGGCCATACGCCATCCTGACTTGGAACTATATTGCTTTTCCTTCACTGTTGCTGGGTAAAAATCCTGGAACTCTGTCCCGAGCAGCACTTTGGGTGTACGTACACCACATGAACTTCAGCGGTTCAAGGTGGGCAATTAGGGGTGGGCAATAAATGCTAACCTTGCCATCGATGCCCAGATCCCGTGAAGGAATGAAAAAAAAATTCAGGTGGCCACAGGATCTTTCACCAGTTTATTACCTTTTTTTCTCTTTCAGATGCTGACTGACCGACTATGTATTTCTGATCTTTTTATTCCTGAAGTTTGATCTGTGTGAGTAACTCCTCTGCACATTTCAAAGAGCCTTCATAAGAACCTGAAGTCTTGCTTTAAAGAATTTTTTTTTGTCTATATCCGACAAAGGCTGAGGTAGCAAGGCCAAGGAAGTTCGAATGATCTTAAGATGTTTGACAAGCTCAGAGTCGAATAGATTATCCTGTAGCTTTTAGTACTGGATTTTATGGATTTCTGCACTTTAAAAGAATACTCCAGGGAACTGCTCTGACACTGACAGTCAACCTTAGATTTTATCATGAATTTTTAAAAACTTGAATGGTTTACTTTGTTCCAATGATAATCAAACTTTTTTTAAACTCCCGACCCAAACTACAATTCAATAGACAGAAATCATTTTTAGCTTATAAAAACAGAAAATGTTGGAAATACTCAGCGGGGTTAGCAACAACTATGGAGGGAGGCACAGAGTTAACGTTTCAAGTCAGTGACATTTAAGTTATTCTGTTTTTTTTCCTTTATAATGGACACATTAGCTCACTTTACTGTTGCTGCAGCAAAATTTAGGGCGGAATTTTCTGTGCCCACTGCAGCGGGCGTGATAGGTGGCACGCGCAGACAATATGGTGCAATCAGTTTCACGATGGCAGGCTGCGATCATCCACTCAGCCTGCCAATGGCGGGCCATGTTTTCCGCCAACGGTCATTGGGGAGTTCATTGTAATACATCAGCATATCATTAAAGCGCCATCCCGCCAGGCTCTTGGACCACGCCGGATCATCCATCCATGTTGGCGGGAAAGCACGTTGACGTGTTTCATAACAGCACACAGGCAACGTGCACTGCGCGGCCTTCACTTTGGGGGAACTGAGGCGAGTGAACTCCAGGTTGGTATGTTGCCTCCCTGATTACTGGGTCATGGACATTTGTGATAGGTTGGAAAACATTCTGAAGTGAACAGTCAAAGTTCATAGTCCACATCAGTGCCAATGATATGGGTAGAAAGAGGGACAAAGTCCTGCAGGCAGATTTTAGGGAGCTATGAAAAAATTAATAAGTAGGGCCCCAGAATGTAGTAATCTCTGGATTACTCTTGATGCCACACATTCGTTAGTACAGAAATAGGACAGTGCAGATGAATGTGTGGCTATGGGACCAGTTCTGTGGTGGTGCTGCATGGATAAACTGGATGGGTTGCACGCGAACAGAACGGAGACCAATATCACCAAGGGGAGGTGTGCTCATGATATTGGGGAAGGCTTAACCTAGTTTAGCAAGGGGATAGGAATCTGGAGGGTAGATTCAGAAGCAAAGCTGGAAATGAAAGGCACAAAATAATTAAGAGAGTGTGAAAAATGGAGGTAAAAAGGCTGGGAAATAGACAAGAAGGTAGTTGGCAGCTTAATACTGTATTCTTCAGTGCAAGGTGTCTAGGGAATAAAGCAAATGAGCTGAAGGAACAAACTTGGGGATTAATGTTTAGGCCCTGCTTGTAAGATTTTGATAATACTGCTAATTTTGAGGGTTTGTTGTTGGTTGGTAACATCTTTGGATTTTAATCTTTAAACTAAATAGGTCAGTTCGTATTTCTGCTAGTTGGAGAACAGGGAGGCTGTTGCTGGTGAGAAACTACACTTAATTAGAGTCATAGTCATAGAGTCATAGAGGTCTACAGCACAGATAAAAGCCCTTCGGCCCATCATGTCTGCGCCGGTCAAACACGTACCTAACTATTCTAATCCCATTTTCCAGCACTGGGCCCATAGCCTTGTGTGCCATGGCATCACAAGTGCACATCCAAATACTTCTTAAATGTTATGAGGGTTTCTGCTTCGACTACCCTTTCAGACAGTGAGTTCCAGATTCCCACCACCCTCTGGGTGAAAAAGTTCTTCCTCACATCCCCTCCAAACCTCCTGCCCCTTACCTTAAATCTATGCCCCCTGGTTATTGATCCCTCCATCAAGGGGAAAAGTTCCTTCTTCTCTACCCTATCTATGCCCCTCATAATTTTATACACCTCAATTATGTCCCCCCTCAACCTCCTCTGCTCCAAGGAAAATAACCCCAGTCTATCCAATCTCTCCTCATAACTAAAGCTCTCCAGCCCAGGCAACATCCTGGTAAGTTTCCTCTGCATTCTCTCTAGTGCAATCACATCCTTCCTATAATGCGGGTCCAGAACTGCACACAATACTTTAGCTGTGGCTTAACCAGCGTTTTATACAGTTCCAGCATAACGTCCCTGCTCTATGCCTTGGCTAATAAAGGCAAGTATCCCATATGCCTTTTTAACCACTTTATCTATCTGTCCCGCCACCTTAAGGGACCGGTGGACATGCACACCAAGGTCTCTCTGATCCTTGGTACTTCCCAGGGTCCTACCGTTCATTGTGTATTCCTATGCCTTGTTTGTCCTGCCCAAGTGCATTGCCTCACACTTATCCGGATTAAGTTCCATTTGCCACTGATCAGCCCATCTGACCAGCCCGTCTATATCCTCCTGTAATCTAAGGCTACTCTCCTCACTATTTACCACCCCACCAATTTTTGTGTCATCCGCAAACGCCGAGGGCAACGGAGACCATCCCTTTGGAGTAGAGTTCACCTAAAATTGTTTTTACGACTTTAAGCTGCCTGAGAGTCTTGAGTTCAAGCAGCTGTATGCTGTCTTAACTACCCACGATACAATTTGGAGTTTTTTTTATCAGTTTGAAAAAATGGCTAGAAAGATAGCTTAACTTGCTGCGAAGAGTGTCCTGCAGTCAGCATCGCTGTGAAGCAGTCTGGGAAGAGTGTCCTGCAGTCAGCATCACGATGAAGCAGTCTGGGAAGAGTGTCCTGCAGTCAGCGTCGCTGTGAAGCAGTCTGGGAAGAATGTCCTGCATCAGCATCGCGACAAAGCAGTCTGGGAAGAGTGTCCTGCAGTCAGCATCACGACGAAGCAGTCTGGGAAGAGTGTCCTGCAGTCAGCGTCGCTGTGAAGCAGTCTGGGAAGAGTGTCCTGCAGTCAGCATCGCTGTGAAGCAGTCTGGGAAGAGTGTCCTGCAGTCAGCATCACAGTCTGCACTGACATGCTGCTTTGGGAGTTCGGTGAGGAGGGAACGAGGTTATCCATTGAGTATCATGAGTGTGGTCAGGTAAGTATTTACTACTTTTATCGGTTATAGTTTTTAAGGTCTTATTTTGTGGTTCATCATTTGTAAGGGCTATATTCTGTAACAATGAAGAGCAGGGAAGAAGGGCCCTAGAGTAATTGATATTAAGTATCTTCCAAAAGGTTTAATTTAATTTAAAGGGGTAAGTCATGGCAGGAGAGCTCAAAGCCTTGGTGTGCTCCTCCTGCTCTATGTGGGAAGCCGGGAACATTTCCAGTGCCCGGGGCCAGCATGCGTATGTGAAGTGTTTCCAGCTGCAGCTCCTGGAAGCTCGGGTTTCGGAGCTGGAGCGGCGGCTGGGGACACTGTGCAGCATCCGCAAAGCGGAGAGTATCGTGGATAGCATGTATAGAGAGGTGGTCACACCACAGGCTAAGAGTCCACAGGTAGGAAGGGAATGGGTGACCACCAGGCAGAGCAAGAGGACTCGGCAGGCAGTGCAGGAATCCCCTGTGGCTATTCCTTTGCAACACAGATATACCGCTTTGGATACTGTTGAGGGGAATGGCCTCTCAGGGGAAAGCAGCAACAGCCAAATTTGTTGCACACGAATTGAGTCTTTGTGATTCTCAAGAATCAATTGGTTGGCTCTGCTGCACAGGGGAGGAAAAAAAAGTATGGGAATTCAGTAGTTTTAGGGGATTCAATTGTAAGGAGAATAGATAGGCATTTCTGTGGCCGCAAACGAGACTCTAGGATGGTATGTTGCCTCCCTGGTGCTAGGGTCAAGGATGTCTCAGAACGGCTACAGGACATTCTGAAGGGGGAGGGCAAACAGCCAGTGTTTGTGGTACACATTGGTACAAACGACATGGGTAAAAAAAAAGGGGTGAGGTCCTAAAAGCAGAATATAGGGAGTTAGGAAGTTAGTTGAAAAGTAGGACCTCAAAGATAGTGATCTCAGGATTACCACCAGTGCCACGTGCTGGGCAGAGCAGAAATAGCAGGATATATTGGATGAATATGTGGCTGAGGGGATGGTGTGAGGGGGAGGGTTTCAGATTCCTGGGACATTGGGACCAGTTCTGGGGGAGGTGGGACTAGTACAAACTGGATGGGTTACACCTGGGCAGGACCGGGACTGATGCCCTAGGGGGAATATTTGCTAGAGTGGTTGAGGAGGGTTTAAACTAAAATGGCAGGGGGATGGGAACCTATGCAAAGAGTCAGAGGAGGGGGAATCAAGGACAAGAACAAAAGACAGAAAGGGGAATAAGAAAAGTGATAGGCAGAGAAATCAAGGGCAAGTATCAAACAGGGCCTCAGTGAAAAATAGTGGGAATGGGACAAATAATGTTAAAAAGAAAAGCCTTAAGGCTTTGTGACTTAACGTGAGGAGCATTCGCAATAAAGTGGATGAATTAACCGCGCAAATAGATGTAAACAGGTATGATATAGTTGGAAGTACAGAGACATGGCTGCAGGATGACCAGGGATGGGAACTGAACATCCAGGGGTATTCAGTATTTAGGAAGGACAAAAATGAAAAGGCGGTGGAGTTGCATTGCTGTTAAAGAGGAAATTAACGCAATAGTGAGGAAAGATATTAGCTCTGACGATGTGGAATCTGTATGGGTAGAGCTGAGAAACACCAAGGGGCAAAAAACATTGGTGGGCCCCCCAAACTGTAGTGGTGATGTTGGGAATGGCATTAAACAGGAAATTAGAGATGCATGCAATAAAGGAACATCTGTAATTATGGGTGACTTTAATCTGCATATAATTGGGCAAATCAAATTCATAACAATAACATAGAGGAGGAATTCCTGGAGTGTATACGGGATGTTTTTCTGGACCAATACGTTGAGGAACCAACTACAGAACAGGCTATCCTAGACTGGGTATTGTGTAATGAGAAAGGAATAATTGGCAATCTAGCTGTGTGAGGTCCCTTGGGGATGAGCGACCATAATATGATAGAATTCTTCATCAAGATGGAGAGTGACGTAGTTGATTCTGAAACTATGGTCCTGAATCTTAATAAAGGAAACTATGATGGTATGAGGCGCCAGTTGGCTATGATGGATTGGAAAACTTTACTTAAAGGGATGATGGTGGATAGGCAATGGCAAACATTCGAAGAGCACATGGGTGAACTACAACAATTGTTTATTCCTGTCTGGCGCAAAAGTAAAACAGGAAAGGTGGCCAAACCATATCTTACAAGGGAAATTAGAGATAGCAGTAGATCCAAGGAAGAGGCAAATAAAGTGGCTAAAAAAAACAACACGCCTGAGGATTGGGAGCAGTTTAGAATTCAGCAAAGGAGGACCAAGAGATTGATTAAGAAGGGGAAAATAGAGTATGAGAGTAAGCTTGCAGGGAACATAAAAACTGACTGTAAAAGTTTCTATAGGTATGTGAAGAGAAAAAGATTGGTGAAGATAAATGTAGGTCCCTTACAGTCAGAAACGGGAATTTATAATGGGGAACAAAGAAATGGCTGACCAACTAAATACATACTTTGGTTTTGTCTTCACATAGGAAGACACAAATAACATACCAGAAATGTTGGGGAACATAGGGTTTAATGAGAGGGAGGAACTGAAAGAAATCAGTATTAATAGGGAAATAGTGTTGGGGAAATTGATGGGATTGAAGGCCGATAAATCCTCAGGGCCTGATAATCTACATCCCAGAGTACTTAAGGAAGAGGCCCTAGAAATAGTGGATGCATTGGTGGTTATCTTCCGAGATTCTATAAGCTCTGGAACAGTTCCTATAGATTGGAGGGTAGCTAATGTAAACCCACTATTTCAAAAGGGAGGTAGAGAGAAAACAGGGAATTATAGACCAGTCAGCCTGACTTCGGTAGTGGGGAAAATTCTAGAGTCCATTATAAAAGATTTAATATCTGAGCACTTGGAAAACAATGGCAGAATCGGGCACAGTCAGCATGGATTTACGAAAGGGAAATCATGCTTGGCAAATCTACTGGAATTTTTCGAGGATGTTTTTAGAGTTGATGAGGGAGAGCCAGTGGATGTGGTTTATTTGGACTTTCAGAAGGCTTTTGACAAAGTCCCACATAAGAGATTAGCGTGTAAAATTAAAGCGCTTGGGATTGGGGGTAGTGTATTAAGATGGATAGAAAACTGGTTGGCAGACAGGAAACAAAGAGAAGGAATAAGCAGGTCTTTTTCCGAATGGCAGGCAGTGACTAGTGGGATACCGCGGGGATTGGTGCTAGGACCCCAGTTATTCACATATATTAATGATTTAGATGAGGGAACTAAATGTAATATCTCCAAATTTGCAGATGACACAAAGCTGGGTGGGAGGGTGATCTGTGAAGAGGATGCAGAGATGCTTCAGTGTGATTTGGACAAGCTGAATGAGTGGGCATATGCATGGTAGATGCAATATAATGTGGATAAATGTGAGGTTATCCACTTTGGTAGCAAAAACGGGAAGGCAGATTATTATCTGAATGGCTATAAATTGAGAGAGGGGAATGTGCAATGAGACCTGGGTGTCCTCGTACACCAGTCGCTGAAGGTAAGCATGCAGGTGCAGCAGGCGGTAAAGAAGGCAAATGGTACGTTGGCCTTCATAGCGAGAGGATTTGAGTACAGGACCAGGGATGTCTTGCTGCAATTATACAGGGCCTTGGTGAGACCATACCTGGAATACTGTGTGCAGTTATAGTCTCCTTATCTGAGGAAGGATGTTCTTGCTATAGAGGGAGTGCAGCGAAGGTTTACCAGACTGATTCCTGGGATGGCAGGACTGACATATGAGGAGCGATTGAGTCGGTTAGGATTATATTCACTGGAGTTCAGAAGAATGAGGGGGATCTCATAGAAACCTATAAAATTCTAACAGGACTAGACAGGAAAGATGCAGGAAGGATGTTCTTGATGGTGGGGGAGTCCAGAACCAGGGGTCATAGTCTGAGGATATGGGGTAGACCATTTAGGACTAAAATGAGGAGAAATTTCTTCGCCCAGAGAATGGTAAGCCTGTGGAATTTGCTACCACAGAACGTGGTTGAGGCCAAAACATTGTATGTTTTCAAGAAGGAGTTAGATATAGCTCTTGGAGCGAAAGGGATCAAAGGATATGGGGAGAAAGTGGGAGCAGGCTATTGAGTTGGATGATCAGCCATGATCATGACAAATGACGGAGCAGGCTCGAAGGGCCGAATGGCCTACTCCTGCTCCTATTTTCTATGTAACTTAGGGTGACACTTCATCTTTAACCAAAACCTATGCATTGATTTGATTGATTAACTATATTTGTAGGGCAGAACATCTATATTAGAGGGAAACTTTTCATTCCGTTTTGACATTTTGATAGGAGGCGTTTTTAACATTGGTTCTTAATGGCTTTACTATTTGTAGGAATGGGTTAGAGTATGTTCATGTGAATGCTTACAATAGATGAATTATTGACAAGAGGATGTGAATTTGTGACTGTTCTGTATCTAAAGGAAATGTGTTATTTGTTCTCAAGGAAATCTAAAATTTGGAGGCCCAGGGAAACAAGGGATGGACATTTGTCTTTAGTCTATATGGTTCTAGTTACAGAGGTAGGCTGGCAAGAGATGACTTGCACCTCCAGCCAATGGAAGAGGTGAATTTGGACTATTTCCAAATAAGGGGTTCCAGAATAATGAGAAGTGGGGATAAAAGTTGGAGAGCTGGGAGTCTTTGTTGGCACAGCGTTACCATGGCTTCTGGGGTATGACTCTTCTGGACACAGTCCAACATCACTTCAGGGATAGGAGAAGGGAAAGACATCACCTGTGCTGGCAATGCTTAAGGAATCCGAGGAACTTGAGGGATGAGAGTGTTGCTTTCAATGTTTTTCGTTAAGTATATGTAAAATCTTGCTTAATAAATTCTACTTGATTAATAAATACTAGTTATTCATACCTTGTTAGGTCAGGTACAACTGAGGACCCTAGTGTTACAAATTGAGAATTTGGAACTTAAAGCTTTTAATTAGAAGGGTTTTATACTTTGAAACCCTAAAATCCTACACACCGAGGCTGTGATTGTCATATACAGAGCGTGTCTAGCTGCTGAGGTTCTGTCATTAATGTGGTGATTTCATGAAAACAACTGGAGCAGATCTCGACTGGTGAGATTACTGTTCAAGTAAAAAAAAACTCCCCTCCCAAAGGCTTTGATTCTTTGCTGGGCTATGGTTCCATCAGCATCGAGCACTGTTCAGTACCTTGACCTTAGGTACTGTTTGTGGGTTTTCCTTAAACTGAGTATTGCCAGATATCATCGCTGAAGGCAGTCTTAATTTCACCTGACATCCTCAGCCTTGCACTTTCTGTCTGAGTCATTGGCTAGTAAGTAGGAGTCCTGCCATTCTCCCTTCCCTAACTAATGTAGCACTAAGCTGAATGTAGCACCCCCACCAGCAACATAAGGTTATTTAACTAGCTTCAGACAAGTCATTGAACTAAGCAGCTTTCTGGCACACACACCACAACTACTTATAGGATAAACTCAGTGGGACAGAATTTTTGTGTACCAATGGAGGTGTGAATCAGGTGGCAAAACACTGAACTTCGTTTCTTTTTTGCTGGGAAAAAAAACAATTTTCCTGTGCCTTCCTGATCCCACTCCATTTTCCTGTGGCCTTACGGTGGGTCAGGAAGGCCTTAGGTGCAAAACGCAGATGCACTTCTTCCGAGGTAAGGGTCCTCATGTGAGGACAGCAGGAAAATTTCATTTCTTCCCGCACACAGTTTTCGTGTGCTGGTCTGGGATTTGGAAACCCTAAAAAAAAATGCACCTCCTTGGAGAGCTCGTGACCACTGGGGGAGGCCTGCTCAAGGGTCAGAAACATTTTGAAAGGCAAGTGTAAAATGTATTCATACCTTCAAGCGTCACTGTTAGATGCTGCATTGTAAAGTAGAGGTGTTTTTAATACAGTGATTCATGATAAGGATCTGTCCTGCAGATGTAAATTGGCCCTTAAATTGGCAGCGATTGTGTAAATATATGACAGCATTACATACTTTTTCCAATGGAGTAACAGATTAAAAAAATGTAAAAAAAAACGTCCTATCAGCCTCTGCTGGTATGTTTTGTCTGTGATTTAAATTGACTAATGGCTCTGGCTGTTGAAAAAAAAACGCTTCATTTGAAAGTTGAAAAAAAATCTCTGCGATCTACTCTCCTGCATTGACAGGCAGGCCCAGATTTTCACCAAGACAGAGAGACTATGCATCATGGCAAAAATAGCTAAAATGCCCAAAATTCATAAGTCCTGTAACCAAACACGGCCCTTCCTATTTTTGTGGGAGTGAGTTTGGCTGTGGGGCATCATTTCACGCATGTGCGGTTTATGGAGGCAGCTGGGTATTTAAATCATCAGCTTCCTCCACTGAAGTGAGGTTTTGGTAGGAATGTGAAACCTGAAGTGCGTAGCTTAGAGCAGGTAAGAGCAGATCTGGTATTGGTGGGTTTATTTAGATAGCCAGGGTACCCCTTTGGAGGGGCAAGGTACCAGTTTGGATCTGGTCCAGGGACACTTTTGGGGGAGGTCAGGTGTCCTTTGGGGTAGGTCAGATGCTCAGAAGTGTTAAATTTAGGCATAAATATGTGTAAAGAGTGCATAAACTTTTTACTGTCAAACTCATAGAAACTGTTTACAGACCTGTCAAAATCAACTGTAAAAACTGTCAGAAACAACTGTCAGCGGGACCTGTAATAGAGAGCTGTCAAAACTGTCAAGGCACTCAACAGTCCTGCTCTTTAAATCTTTGAAAAAAAAATGCCTGGAGTGTTAAAAAAATATATTGTTTGTTATTTTACTCTGTCTGTATCCATTACCGGATCAGTGCTGTGTCAACCATCCATTTTCAGACTCTTTGATGTGGGTCTATGAATTCCAGTGTTGTTACAGGTAATGAGCATTTGAATGAAAGGTTTGATGAGTGTTGCTGAAAAAAGAGACATGCTGTCAAAGCTTTTTGTCTTGCACTTATCGGGGCAGATTCGCAAGAATACCAAATCTCAAAGGAAACAACAATTTATAGTCAAACTATTTTGCTGATATCCTGAATTTGGTTTTATTGTACCTCTGCCTCAGGTATACAAATAGTCACTTGGTAGTACAGTACTTTAGTATTGCCTGAAAAGTTTGTTATTGTAAGGCTTTATTTAGTTGAAGGAATGTAGTAAATGGGTTCTTGTGAGAGTGTTTTTTTTCCCCCAATATAGTGAAGCCTGCAATTGACACTTAGGACTTTATTTTACAGAACCTTATTTTATCTTATCTCTGCATGTGTCCTAGGGTCTACCCATGGGGATAATAGTTGGCATGGTAGGTGTAAGGGCAAAGGGTGGTGGGTGGGGGGCAGGAGTCGACATGAGTTGGCACTAAGTTGGCACAGGAACTATAAAGGGTCATGAGGGGTGGGTAAGGGTCATACCATGGCATGGGGGACATGAGAGGTCATTGGAATTGTTTGGGTAGCATAACTTGGCATGGGGGCATGAGGGACAATAAGGAATGGGTGGGGGGGGCATGATATGGCATGGGTTGGAGAGTGTAGGGGAGGGGGGTGAGGGAATGGGAAGGGTAAGGGCTGCAGATGTTTCATTCCTTTTTTTTTTCATTTTTTGACATAATGCCAAGGCGTCGAGGCAGACCTTCCACCCAGCCTGCCTCTGCATCCAGTAGCCTCCTCATTTCTTCCTGGGTTGTCTGCCCCAACTCCTATACCAGCCCACCCTGCCATTTTTAAAGATTGGGCTTGTCAAGTCAGGAATTGTCTCGTCTCTGCACACTCGCCCTCGGAGTGAAAGTTTGGGCTGCAGTCTGCTTTGAAATGGAAATGGGGCACCTTTTGTTCTGTCAGTTTGGGCAATGTAGTTGGAAGCTTTTATTATGACAGCTGTAGCCATTATGAATACTTGGCTTGGCTTCAAAAGTTTAGAATGGCTTCAGCTCAGCAGATGGTCGATTGATCCAAGAACAATTTAAACTTTTAAGAGGCTGTAATAACAGAACATGCCTTTGAAGTGGTTTTTTATTTGTTTACAAGACTGACAGGCAGTTAAAGGGTTACACTTTTTTTGCTGTCAGGAAGATATAATTCTCAAAATGTTATTGGAATTTATTGTAAAATAGTGGTATCTGTGTCTGTGTGTGTGTCTGAGAGACTTATTTGGATTAAAGGTAGCTGGTCTGAAGGCTTTGATATAAACATGGGGGAACCATAAAACCACAAGACGTAGGAGCAGAAGTAGGCCATTTGGCCCCTCAAGTCTGCTCCGCCATTCAATGAGATCATGGCTAATCTGTTAATGCTCAACTCTACTTTCCTGCCTTTTCCTCATAACCTTTCATTCCCTTACTGATTAAAAATCTGTCTATCTCATCCTTGAATTGACTTAATGACCCAGTCTCTACAGTCCTCTGTGGTTAAGAATTCCACAGATTAACAACCTTCCGAGAGAAGAATCTGTCTTAAATGGGCGACCCCTTACTCTGATATTATGCCCTTTGGTCCTAGACTTTCCCACAAGGGTGAAACAACCTCTCAGCATCTACCCTTCATGCCCCATAAGAATTTTATATGTTTCAATAAGGTCGCCTCTCATTCTTCTACACTCCAATGAGTACAGGCCAAACCTACTCAACCTCTCCTCACAACAAAATCCATCCACACCTGGGATCAACCTAATGAACCTTCTCTGGACTGCCTCCAAGGCCAGTACATCTTTCCTTAGATAAGGGGACCAAAACTGTTCACAGTATTCTAGGTGTGGTCTAACTAGTGCCTGTATAGTTTTAGCAAGACTTCCCTATTTTTATACGCGATTCCCTTTGAAATAAAGGCGAACATTCCATTTGCCTTTCTTATTACCTGCTGAACTTGTATGCTAGCTTTTTGGGTTTCATGCATAAGGACCCCCAAATCCCTCTGTGCTGCAGCTTTCTTCAGTCTTTCTCCATTTAAGTAATATTGAGCTCCTCTATTCTTAATACATATTGTAGATAATTGTGGCTCCAGCACTGATCCCTGTGGCACTCCACTAGTTACAGGTTGCCATCCTGAAAATGCTACCCCATATCCCAACCCTCTGTCTTCCATTAGTTAGCCAATCCTCTATCCATGCTAATATACTACCCTCAACACCATGGGCTCTTATCTTAAGTCGCCTTATGTGTGGTACCTCATTGAACGCCTTTTGGAAATCCAAATATATTACATCTACTGGTTCCCCTTTATCTATCCTGTTTGTTACCTCCTCAAAGAATTCTAATAAATTTGTCAGGCATGATTTCCCCTTCATGAATCCATGCTGACTCTGCTTGATTATATTATGCATTTCTAAATGCCCTGCTATTACCTCCTTTATAATAGACTCTAACGTTTTCCCAATGACGGATGTTAAGCTAACTGGCCTATAGTTACCGGTTTTTGTCTCCTTCCCTTTTTGAATAAGGGTGTTACATTGGCAGTTTTCCAATCCTCTGGGAGTTTTCCAGAATCTAAGGATTCTTGGAAGAATACTGCCAGTGCATCCACTATCTCTGCAGCTATTTCCTTTAATATCCTAGAAAGTTTAGAATGTAAGCTGTAAAAGGACATTTGCATTTTTAAATAGATCAGACTAGATTGTTTTTAAAGGAGGGGTGAAATGTGTCACCTAGCCAGGTGAAGTTTAGAAACAGTGGGCAGAATTTTACATCCTGCGGGCAGGTACCGCCCGACACGACGGAACGTAAAATGATGCGTGATGATGTCGGGCGTGCGTCCTGAAGTCATCGCGCTGTTTCACAATATTTCGTTCAGCGGGCACGCGCCGGAGTCTGCTGCTCGCCCGCCGATAATTAAAAGGCCTATTAAAGCCATTAATGAACTAATTAACTTCAAATTTACGTTGCCCATCCAGCCTAACGGTTGGTGGGCAGGCGAAAAGGCCAAGCGGCCTTTACCTTTTTTAGGGAACCTCATCCACGAGCGGGATGAGGTTTCCTAAAGCTAATTCTGATTATATAAAAACTTTATTTTGAAAATAAAAACATCTCCCATCTCATGTGACACAGTCACATGAGGGGACATGTTTCCTTAAATTTTTACTGTCCTTGTATTTTTTTTTAAATTGCTTCAATCTCCTTGAGGCATGGCGCTGCCTCAGGGAGATTGAAGCATTCTTTCGCGTACATGCGCAAAAGAGCACTGGACCCAGCTCTCTCTCCTCCCACCGCCTGGGCAGGTGGCGCTCAGCGCTATTGCTCGCGATCCACACAGAACGGGCCTTAATTGGCCTGCCCGCATGAAATCGTGGTGCTGAGCTGATCGCAGGGAGCGGTCGGCTCTGCTACCGCCCCTGTCCACTCCCGCCGAGCCCGCCTGACCAATCTAAAATCCTGGCCAGCGTGTTTATTTATCACAAAGATTACTGGTAAAACTTAGTGCTATGAGAGATTTTTATTATCAGAAAAATAAAGTCCAAAGACACAGTGAACCAATGGGAATTTGCATTCAAAAGAGAAAATATGTATAAAGGAGCAAAGGCTGTGTGTTATGGTAGGCATTTTTAAGATCTAACAAGTGTGAAAATGCCTTAGCATCTATGCCTCATGCTGCTGTTTTCAAAGAACCGAAGTTAAGAAAACTCACCTTGAATTCGACTGGTTCAGTGTATTGTGTGTCACCTTGCCTGGGCCATTTAAAATCTGTGCTTCACTGTTGTGTTAACAAAAGTGTCACTGGGAGTCAGATTAAGTAGGGGATTTAGAAGTTATCATAGTAGTAATTTGTAGATATATGTATGCGTTTAAAATCATTTCCCATCGTATTAAATGTTTAATCTAGTTTTGTAGAAACCTATAAGACTTGGTGTTCTTATTACTACTGAATTCATGGCACATATCTCAAAATTTATACAAATTGCAAAACAAGTTGAGGCAGTTGTTTCAAGCTTCCCTTTGGGATTTGAACAACTCAGCATTCACCATCGGCTGTGCCATAACATTTGCACGAGAGTAGTGGTTTTTTTCCCCAGTATCAATAATAGTATGTTTTTGAATTCAGGGTTTTAGTAGATTGTTACAGATTTATTTTTTTCCCTATAATTTTGAAATATTTCCCATTGCTATTGCATGACTCCTGAGGACTGTATATATCTACTCATCCAGTATATATACTATGGCGAGTATATGGGGGGACATGGGAGGTGGAATGGGGATCTGAGAGGGCATGGGATGGCATGGAGTGTGGGTAGGGGTGAGGTGGCATAGAGAGGCATGGGTGACCTAAAGGGGCATGAGGGGCGGGTGCAGGGGGTAAGTAAGGTTTTGGGAGCTGGGCTCCCCTAACTGGCCCACCTTTGCACACCCACACTCCTTATAAAATTCATCATGATTCGCAAAATACACTGCGACCCCAAATTCCAGGCAAAGTCAATATATGGGTCGGGTGTGCATTTAGGAAGGTGCAACAGTACGCAGGTCGGGTTTTCTGAGCCGACAGGAAAATCCAGTACAGTGTGTCCATAATTTGACATTGTGCTCTAGAAACAGCAAGCCAACTCGTCACCAAGAAGTTGGCACAGGGAATGATCCCTGCAGTTAAATGGTTAGACTCAAGGCACACCAAATGCTGGCCTCAGGCCTAATTAAAATGAGACCAGTGAGCTGTGTACAGCTGCTGGGGCTAACGCCAGTGAAGGAGAATTAAATTGCAGGCTGGCCCTCAGGGAGATTGTTAAAGACAAAGGGGAGGCAATCACGAGGGAGTCATCATTAAAGGGTGGGCAATCAGGAGGTGGGTAGTGACTGAGAGAGGTCAATCGGGTGAGGTGGGGTGAGTCCCTTTAAGGGTGCATGTTAGGCTTCCTGCATGCTGTTAACCCAGGAATACAATTTGTACAAGGGGCCTCTAACAGGCACAAGGCTCTTTACTTGCAATTGTTGGGGGGGGGTTATTACTTTGGATATAGCAATATGGCGTGCAGTGCACACTTGGCTCGCAATGAGCGGGTACTTCCTGTCTGCAATATTGGAGGCTAAGTTGGCAGTTTACCAGCATCTGCTGAGTGCAGGCAATGGACTCTACCAGCAGTATTAGTTAAAGCCTTCTGGCTCCTGAAAAATAGTCATGGTACCCTTGAATTTCCAGACCTTTATGTAAAGATATGAAAGGATAGCTTTACATTGATTTTCAATAGAAAAGAAGGTAGCGCTGTGAACAAAACATACTCTTCCCCCTTCTTGTAATTTTAAACCTAGGATGTTCTCTGACTTGCAATTGACAGCAATCAGCAAGAACAAGCAGGGTGTAATCTCCTGGCAATAAGCAGTTGCCAACAATTACTCTGCAGTTTGGAAAAGAAACAACCCGCTTTGAAACTCGTTCTTCTCCTTGGTAGAAGAACGGAAGAAATGAGTTACTGCTGGAAGCTAGATAATTGCTTGTGTTGCGAAGCTGGCCCCTTTCCTTTCACGCAGGTCCGCATTCAACAATCACAGAGAAAGTATCATTTGCTGAGTGAACTGGATATGATCTATTATGCCCGTGCTTGGTATTGTCTCTGGAGAGACATGGAGGAGAGGCAGGGAATGGTCTGTAAATCGAGCCAAGCGTTTTGCGGGGAGAGCATTTTAGACAATTTGTAACGTGAAATGATTTTATGAGTTACCCATCACTTTATGATGAAGGACCTGGTGACTCACTACAATTTGATGGCGATTCTTCCCAAAGGCATTAGTGCAGTTAATTTCTTTTTATATATATATTGCTTTGCCCAACAAAGCATAGCTGCTGCAGATCTGTGCTCATCGAGAGAAGGAACTGTAATCCCGAGGAACAGAACACTTTTCCTTTCAGGCCATTAACCCCATGTTAGGCAATAACAGGGTAGAATGTTGACACGCTGTTATGTTCTAAGTGCGACCACATTCCAAACAAGAGTGGGAGAGAAAATAATTGGATGGGTTGGGGAGGGTGGGGGGAGGAAATGGTGGTGGTGAGTGAGTGAGAGGGGAGGAATGTTTTAAAAACAGGAGCATTTGACCTAACAATGGTGCTCACATCGCAGGTATGATAAGCTCAAGGAAGAGAGAGAGGTCAAAATTGCTGTTAGTACCCTCAAAACTGCTGAATAAACTTCCTTGGCCCCATGGAAATGAGCCAGAAGGCTTTAACTAATACTGCTGGTGGGGTCCATTGCCTGCACTTAGCAGATGCTGGTATTACTGGGCCCATCAGAGCTGCATTGGATGGATTCCTCAAGTGGTTTAGGATGGGCTTGGTGCACACCCCTGAACTGCAGCCAGAACAAAAATTTGCTGGGGGCGGGGGGAGAATGGGCAGGAGAAGTACTTGCCCTGCTGACTTGAAAACTTTCTGCAACTTATTGCATTATTTGTATTGCATATATTCTTTTTTATCACAGAATCAGAGAGTACAGAAGAGGCCCTTCAGCCCATCAAGTCTGCACCGACACATGAGAAACACCTGACTTACCTACCTAACCCCATTTACCAGAACTTGGCCAATAGCCTTGAATGTTATGATGTGCCAAGTGCTCATCCAGGCACTTTTTAAAGGAAGTGAGGCAACCCGCCTCCACCACCCTCCCAGGCAGTGCATTCCAGACCGTTAGCACCCTCTGGGTAAAAAAGTTTTTCCTCACATCCCCCCTAAACCTCTTGCTCCTCACCTTGAACTTATGTCCCTTTGTGACTGACCCTTCAACTAAGGGGAACAGCTGCTCCCTATCCACCCTGTCCATGCCCCTCAGTCTTCTCTGCTCCAATGAAAACAACCCAAGTCTATCCAACTTCTCTTCATTACTTTATATGCAAAGTAAAACTTTTTCTACTTTGTTCTAATCTGTTGGAACCCCCAGCATCAGGAGAATACCAGAAGGACAAGTTTTGATTTCCAACACCAGACAAGCTGTGACCTCAGGTCATCAATTAATGCCAAGTTACAAACATTTTCCCATGTCCACTAAGTATTGGATTAAAATTGTCAAATTCCTATAGGATCCTTGTGAGCAATAGCTTAAAGAAACTTTGGTCCCATATGATTAGGCTCGATATGAAAGGTTGAATGCAGCATCCAGTCCTCCAGGAAAACAACAGTTTACACAACGCGCTTACTTTGTTTCATGAATTTTTTGTTGTTCCCTTTCTCGGGCCCTATAAAAACAGCAATGTCTTTGCAATTATTTATTTAGAGTGTAGTTGAGCAGTTTATTCATACGAATCATCTCTTTCGGCACCACTTTTTGTAATATTCACCAGTGCTCGGGATTTTACAGGCTATTTAAATAACTTAAACTTGGGATGGTAAATGCCTCAGAGCTGCACTGTAACGCAAGAATGGCTAAAGGTGAAATGTGATTTAAGGGGTTCTTCTGTCTCTGGGCCTGCTGCATTCAGGATAACTGTCTACATATGGCATAACCAGTGCTCGTTAAAAAAATAAACCTGAATGTGGTGCAGGGTGGAGCAAGAGTGCTTGCCAACCTCCTCTCAATTGCCTCTCCTTCCTCCTGCTTGCTCCCTTCCCCCTCTTGATGATCCCCCTCTCAACTGCTTTCCCCAATCCCTCCATCCACCCAATAACCCACGACTGACCTCCATCCCTTCCCACTCCCAGGATCCACTGGAGGGGGGGAGGCGTTGGTGGAGAGGGCTCTACCGGTGATCCAGCGGTCCAGAGTTTACATCCCCATTGCCGACGAGCTGTTTGGAGACATGCTGCAGGTGTCCCTGGCTTGTCAGTCTAATTTAAATGAGGCCCAAGGCCCAATTTTATTCAGGCCTCCCACGCTGCAGTGCAGGAATTAACCAATTCATGTCAGTAGCTAACATTATCAAATTTTATTCACAATTTCTGATTCTCTTATCTTGTCTGTTAATCTATTGCACGGATTCCCTTCATTATTTCAGGATCACAGGTATCCTTTGTTCTTTTTCCGAAAAGAAGTTTTGCTTCCTTTGTCCTATCTTTAAAATCTTGAGCCTTTTTTGGTGTTCTGTTCTCAGAAATGTATAAACAGATAAAAGAAAGGTGGCTGTGGTAACATCAGAGTACATTATATCAATACCATTGGAAATTGGGATCATGCTGCTTAGCATATAACATGCAATTAGCTTCATTACACAATGTTACTGCCCTGAACGCTTCTAAACTCTACTTTTGTTTAAATGTGCAAATAACATGATTTTCACTGTTTAGTTACACACATGGTGTTGTTTACAGCTAGGAGATAATGTGCAAGGCAAGAATTGTGAATATTTTACCTTATTCTGGATATTGTCAGATTGTAGAGGTGGATATGTTGAATAATCTCATCCAAGAGTCGATCCGTCATTGCATCAAAGTCAGCAAAGGTGTCACTCTGCAGTCAAAATACATTCAAAACAAAGCAACAACTGGTGTAACATGGAAAAACAGGTCAGAACACTGTCCACCTTGTTTTGAACAGCTTGCACCTACATTTCTGCAATGTAAAGCTGACACTAAATGTAAGCTGACGCTAAAATTATTATATTTTTAAAGTTCTAATAATGCTTTGTAACAGGCACAGAGTTAACATTTTGGAATCGTGTTTCATCAGCGATGAAACAAGCAACAGAATTCCACCCATAATTCCATCTCTGCCCACCCACTCCTTCCCATCCTACACCCAACCTGGTTTGGAAAATAACCCAAAGGCATCAATTCCACGTAGGGTAATTTACCAGACAACAGTGTCTCATTTATTGCTGGACTTTTTCCAACAAAGGGCACCACAATCTACTGAATTTTTCTATAATATAAATTGTTATATAAAAGTTAGCCAACTTTCACTTTCTTTTGTTTGTTACAGGCCTTTTTTGCATCTTCCTGCCTTCATTTCATCAATGCCTTCAGTTATCCAGACACCGCAGTGATCCCCTCCACCTCTCTTTCTTCCTTCATGGCCCTCCTTAAAACCCCCACTTGGATCAAGCTTTGCTCATCCCCCTAAAATCTCTCTTTGACTTTTCATCTGATTCCTCTGTGAAGTGCTTCAGGTCATTTTCCATCAAAAGATCAATGCAAATGCAATGATGTTGCTATTTGTGTACTTTATAACTGCTGTTTAAATGTGTGTTGATCTTTCCATTCATGTAATATAGTGATTAAGGCACATTCAAGGGCAATTAGGAATGGGCAATAAATGCTGTCTAACCAGCGACACCCACATCCTGTGAATGAATAATAAAAAAAATACAATTTCAGTTGGCTGATAACTTGGGGTCAATGGCATAGACCAGGCCGGAAAGGATTCATTGAGGCAGTAGCAGAGATCTTGCTAGTGATAGTGATGAAATCTGCTAGTTACTATGATGTGCTTTGATTTTTTTTTTAGATAATACGATTACTGAGTGCATTGTAGCTGTGGGAAATGTTACTTTTCATCTGAGAAATCTGAAAATATAGTTCTAAGCCACAATGCTTTGAAATAGCAGATCGATATTTAGGCTGTTCTGTATGCCTTGTGTAGACGGCCCCATTTTGTTAACTGGATAAGGGGAGTGAAACTTGGTGGAATCGACTGTCAAGACCAAATAGTTAGACATCAGGGTGCTAATTCAGCAAAGTGCTCAGATAAAGTTTATGTAAAGGCTGGGTAGCTATGAGGAGTTGTGGCTAGATCAATCGTCTAACAGTGATGAGAAAGGATAACAAGAAAAAGGGAAGCTCTGATGAATTATTCCCAGAGAAAGAAACCTCAGTTGGTCTGGCTTCCAGGACAGAGATAACAACTATATCCTGATTGCTAACCCTGCCTCATGGTGGGTTGTTGTTACAGTAATGTTGCTGCTGTACTTTTTGCATATCATAAATCAAGATTAAATTGCTTTCCATCTACACATGTGTGTAATCCTGTCTGATTCAACAGGAATGAATCCGAGTTACATACATTTAGAGACATGTTGATTTACTAACATCTCTATAATCTATTATCTCCATTTTATGACATGGAGGAATGTTGAACAACTGGAACAGGTTGCTAGGAAGAACTGGTGCTGCCAGGATATTGGCCTTGTTCAACAAACAGCCATAGGAGTAAAGAGCTTGAATTTATACTTCACCTTTCAGGCTGTCTCAAAACAATTAGGTATTTTTGAAGTGTAGTGATTGAATTATAGAATGGTTACAGTATAGGAAGCCATTCAGCCCGTCGTGTCAGTTCCATCTCTGCAAGAGCAACTCACCCTAGTCCCACGTCCCCTTCCTTTCCCTGTGGTCCTGCAATATTTTTCCCTTCAGGTGATTATCCAATTCTCTTTTGAATGCCTCAGTTGAATTTGACTCCACCACAATCTCAGGCAGTGCACTCTAGATCCTAACCACTCAGTGTGTGAAAGTTTTTTCTCATGTTGCCGTTACTTTTTTTACCTTAAATTTGTGCTCTCTCATTCCTAATTCTTCCACCAATGGAAACAGTTCCTCCCTATCTACTCTGTCCAGACCTCTCATGTGTTTGAACACCTCTATCAAATCTCCTCTTAATCTTCCCTAAGGAGAACAGTCACAGCTTCTCCATTCTTGCTACAAAAGTGAATTAGTTCACCCTTCTCTGCATTAACTTTCATCTGCCACGTGTCTTCCCATTTCACCTGCTTATTTCCTCTTGAAGTTTATCACTATCCTCCTCATGGTTCACAATACTTCCAAGTTTTGTGTCATCTGCAAATTTTGAAACTGTGTCCTGTACACCAAAGTCTAGATCTTTATATATGAAGAAAAGCAGGGGTCCTAAAACCGCACCTTGGGAGATCCCACTATAAAACCTCCATCAGCCCAACAAAAGAACTTCACATCTACTCCCAGTTTCCTGTCACACAGCCAACCCTGTACCCAAGCTGTTACCATCCCTTTTATTCCATGGGCTCTAACTTTGCTGACAAGCCTATTATGTGTCTTTTGGAAGTCCATGTACATCAATTGTATTACCCTCATTAACCCTTCCTGTTACCTCATCAAAAAGCTCAAGCAAGTTAGTTAAACGTGATTTGCCATTAACAAACCTGTGCTGACTTTCCTCAATTAATCCACACATGCCCAACTGACTGTTAATTTTGTCTGGGTGTTTCTAAAAGCTTCCCCACCGCCGAGGTGAAACTGACAGGCCTGCAGTTGCTGGGTTTACCCTTGCACCCTTTTGAGAACACGGGTGTAGCATTTGAAATTCTCCAGTCCTCCGGCAAACTCCCCGTATCGGTTATAGTCAGTACTTCCGCAGTGTCCACCCTTACTTCTCTCAGTATCCTTGGATGCATCCCAGTGGATCAAGAAGGCAGCTCACCACCACCTTCTCAAGGGCAATTAGGGATGGGCAATAAGTGCTGGCCCAGCCAGCGGAGCCCATATCCCATGAATGAATTTTTTTTAAAAAATCATCCTGGTGACTGATCAACTTTAAGAGTAGCCAGCATTTCAAATACCTCCTCTTTATCAATTATTAGCCCATCCAGTATCTCAATTACTTCTTCTTTTACTATGGGTGTGACAGTATCTACTTCCTTCTTAAAGACAGATGCAAAGTACTCATTCAATACCTCAGCCATGCCTCCACCTCCCTGCATATGTCTCCTTTTTGGTCTCTAATTGGTGACACGGCTCCTCTTAGTACCCTTCACTGTTTATATACAAATAGAAGACTTTTGGATTTCCTTTCATGTTAACTGCCAGTCTCTCCTTATACTCTCTCTTTGCCTCTCTTATTCTCTTTTTCAATTCCCTCTGAACTTTTCATATTCAGACTGACTCCGATTTGTATCATCAACCTGACATCAGTCATACACCCGCCTATTCTATTTTGTCTTATTCTTTATTTCTCTTTGTCATTCCAGGAGTCCTGGCTTTGGTTGCCCTACTTTCCCCCTTGTGTAAATGTACCTTGACTGTACCTGAACCATTTCCTCTTTGAATGCAGACCCTTGTTCGTTTACAGTCCTGCCTGCCAATCTTTAATTCCAATTTACCTGGAACAGATCCATTTGCATGCCACTGAGATTGGCTCTTTCACAATTCAGTATTTTTACACTAGATTGTTCCTCATCTTTTTCAATATATAACCTAAGCCTTATGATCACTGATCACTCTGATCACTGTTCCCAAATGGTTCCATACAAACACAGTCGTCAATGGTGGTGGACAATGAAACAACACTGGAGGAGGAGGCTCCACATATATCCCTGTCCTCAATGATGGAGGAGCCCAGCACATCAGTGCAAAAGATAAGGCTGAAACATTTATAACAATCTTCAGTCAGAAGTGCCGAGTGGATGATCCATCTAGGCCTCCTCAGGAGGTCCCCGGCATCACAGATACCAATCTTTATCCAATTTGGTTCACTCCACATGATATCAAGAAATGGCTGAAGATACTGGATACTGCAAAGTCTATGGGTTCTGACAATATTCCGGCAATAATACTGAAGATTTGTGCTCAAGAACTTGCCGCACTCCTAGCCAAGCTGTTCCAGTACAGCTACAAAACTGGCATCTACCCCACAATGTGGAAAATTGCCCAGCTATGTCCTGTACACAAAAAGCAGGACAAATCCAAAATGGCCAATTACCGCCCTATCAGTCTACTCTTGATCATCAGTAAATTGATGGAAGGGGTCATCAAGAGTGCTATCAAGTGGCACTTGCAGCAGCAATAACATGCTCAGTGATGCTCAATTTGGGTTCCGCCAGGGCCACTCAGCTCTTGACCTCATTACAGCCTTGGTTCAAACATGGACAAAAGAGCTGAGGTCCAGAGGTGATATGACAGTGTCTGCCCTTGACATCAAGGCGGCATTTTTGACCCATCAGGGAGCCCTAGCAAAACTGAAGTCAATGGGAATCAGGGGGAAACTCTCTGCTGGTTGGAGTCATACCTAGCACAAAGGAAGATGGTGTGGTTGTTGGAGGTCAATCATCTCACTTTCAGGACATTATTGCAGGAGTTCTTCAGGGTAGTATCCTTGGTCCAGCCATCTTCAGCTGCTTCATCAATGATCTTCCTTCCATTATATGGTCAGATGTTCGCTGATGATTGCACAATGTCCAGCACCATCCGCGACTCCTCAGATACTGAAGCAGTCCTTGTCCAAATGCAGCAAGACCTGGACAATAACCAGGCTTGGGCTGACAAGCGGCAAGTAAATTTGCACCACACAAGTGCGAGGCAATAACCATCTCCAACAAGAGAGAAACTAACCATCGCCCCTTGATGTTCAATGGAATTACCATTGAATCCCCCACTGTCAACATCTTGGGGGGGGTTACCATTGAACAGAAACTGTACTGAACTAGCCATATAAATGCTGTGGCTACACAGAACAGGTCAGAGGCTAGGAATCCTGCGGTGAGTAACTCACCTCCTGACTCCCCAAAGCCTGTCCACCATGTACAGGACATAAGTCAGGTGTGTGATGGAATACTCCCCACTTGCCTGGATGAGTGCAGCTTCAATAACACTCAAGAAACTCAAAACTCGACATCATCCAGGACAAAGCAGGCCGCTTGATTGACACCCCATCCACAAACATTCACTCCCTCCACCACCAACCCACAGTAGCAGCAGTGTGTGCCATCTACAAGATGCACTGCAGGAGCTCACCAAGGCTCCTTTGACAGCACCTTCCAAATCCATGACCACTGCCACCTAGAAAGACAAGGGCAGCAGATGGCAACACCACCACCTGGAAGTTCCCCTCCAAGGCACCCACCATCCTGACTTGGAAATATAGTGCTGTTCCTTTACTGTCGCTGGGTCAAAATCCTGGAACTCCCTCCCTAACAGCACTGTGGGTGTACCTACACCACACGGACTGCAGTTGTTCAAGAAGGCAGCTCACCACCACCTTCTCATGGGCAACTAGTGATGGGCAATAAATGCTGGTCTAGTCAGTGATGCCCACCTCCCATGAATGAATTTAAAAAAATCTTGATCTATTTGACCTATCTCATCCCCGATTCCTTCCTCATTGGACAGGAACCGTGCCGATCAATAAAATTCTCATGAACCCAATTCGAAAACGCTTGCTCCTCTCTGCGATTTACACTATTACTATCCCAGTCTATATTAGCATAATTAAAGTCTCCCATTATCACTACTCTGTAGCTTTTGCATTTCATAAATTCCTTCCAAATATGCTCCTAGATATCCTTCCCACTATTTGGTGGCCTATAGAATACACCCAGCGGTGTAATCTAACCAAATGGACCGTGTCCTTCACCCCTTCAGGATATCTTCTTTCCAGCACTGTAATATTCTCCTTAATCAATACTGCCACTGCCTCCTTTCTTTGCTTCCCTATCTTTCTTGAACACCTTGTATCTAGGAATATTTAACACAGTCTTTTCCTTTTTTGAGTCAGGTTTCCAGTATGGCCACAATATCAAGACCAGTATTTTTAGGATGAAAGGGTTTCCCTTTCTGCCACCCGACCAGTCAGCGACGAACACATTGTCGCCGATACAGGCTGCCCTGTAGCCATTTACCTCTCCAACGAGCATTAATTGACTGGAGATGGGATGTCCGCCCTGCAGTCGGGAGGACGTCCCACATCCGAGAGCTGCCAGCCAATCTGAGAACGTGGGTCCCAGCAGCACCAGAAGCTGCAGTGGACAGGACTGGGACTGAAACAGTCCCCAGAGTCCAATGCCAGGGCTTTGCCCTCGTCGGGGGGGGTGGGTGCTCAGCGAGGACAAGCTAAAAAATGCAAAGGCCACTTGGCCTTTTCACCTGCCCACCAACTGTAAGGTTGGATAGGCAGCAAAAAATTTCTTTCAACTACAACTTTAATAGGCCTTTTCATTGTTGGCGGGCACACTAGCAACTCCAGTGCACGCCCGCTGACTGAAATATCGCCCGAGTGCACAATAACATTGGGACGCTTACCCAACGTTGTCGAGTGTCATTTTACGCTCGTTCGGTTCAGGCACGCGCCTGTCCGATGAGCAGAAATTTCTGCCCCAAGTCTTGGGAGTCTTGGACCAGGTAAGTGTGAGGGTCTTAGGGTGAGGAGGGGAGGGGAGGTCTGGGAGGTGGCGGGGATGGAGTGATGTTGGTGTAGAGGCCGGAGGGGGGTGGTGGGAGAAACGCTCACAGGTTCCAGACCTTTGAGGGGTTGGAGGCATGCCCAATGTTGGAAACAGGCTGGGACGCTGTTGCTGGAGATGACCCGCCCTCCTTCCTGCCCATGGCCTGAGCAGGGTCACTTTTCAGGCTTTCCCCCACCTCTGTCCCTGAATTCCTCCCACCAGCCTGAAAATTGAGGCTGGGCAGGAAATGGCCCTTAAGTGGTAATTAATTGGCCACTTCAGTGTCTCAGTTGGGGCAGGGGCAGGCAGGCCAGCCAAGGCCTTGCCCATCCTATGTAAAACTATGGAGAGGTCGGAGCGCACAACATTTCTACTTCTCTTCCAGTTCCGATGAAGAGTCATATTGGACTTGAAACATTAACTCAGTTTCTCTCTCTGCAGATGCTGCCAGACCTGCTGAGTCTTTGCGGCACTGTCTATTTATTTTTGTGACATACAGCAAACTCCCACAAAGAAATCTGATAATAATCAGATAATCTGTTTCAACGATGTTGACGGAGGGATAAATATTGGGCAGAACAACAGGAAACCTCTCCTGGTCTGCTTTGAAGACTGCCATTGGCTCTTTTGCATCGCATGAGAAGGAAGACCGGGTCACCGTTAATGACTCATCCAAATGACTGCACCTCAAAACGTGCAAATGGATGCAAAGGTGGGTCGTGCAGTCAGATGCTGTAATGCAAAGGTGGTTGGCTTGGTTTTCAGGGCAGGAGGAAATGAATGGTTCGATTGGTCTTCCTCATTTGAACCTATGTTGTGGTCAGATATAATGTGGTGGGAGAAGATATTCGGTGTAAAATTTCTACTGTTGTCTAAACAACAATTGTAAAAATGTAATACATGGTCAAGAACAGCTCCAAATCCCTCCTTCATAACATTCAAGTTCACATGACAGTTTAGTGGAATACACATTGCCCCCTTAAGGTACTGGCTGAATCTTTTGCTCCTTTTGTATTTGAGATGCATGAGATTGTCCATGTCTAGATGCCTTGAGGTGGTTATATTGAGCGTTCCTTTGTGGCGTTTTCAATGAGTGGCTTGCCACAGGGGATATTGAGAGTCAAGCACATGCAGGCCAGGGAAGGTTCCCTTTCCCCGAAAGACATTTCTTTTGATTCACTCATGGGGCGTGGGCATCGCAGGGCAGGCTAGCATTTATTGCCCATCCCTAATTGCCCTCGAGAAGGTGGTGGTGAGCTGTAGTCCCTGTGGTGTAGGTACACCCACTGTGCTGTTAGGGAGGGAGTTCCAGGTTTGACCCATTGGTGAATCAGTTTGGTTATTACAACAGTTTGGCTGTTATTCTGGTGCCAGCCCACAAAATAACAGATTTAGTGAATTAAGTTCAACAATTTGCCATGGTGGGACTCCAGGCTGGTCGCCTAGTCTGACAGCATCTCCACCACCCAAAAGGGAAGCCAGTGCATCGGAACATCGCCACATTCCTCTCTGGGTTGACCACCATCCTGATCTAGTTATATATAACCATCTCTTACCTTGTGGGAACACTTTCACAATAGAGACTGCTGTGTTTCGAGCAGAAAGCTCACCATCCCCTTCTCAAGAGTGACAAGGGATGGACAATAAATGCTAACAATGCTCACAACCTGGGAATGGTTTTCTTAAAAAAGTAGTATAAATATACTGTACTCAATTTACTGCCAGATCCTCAATGTTCCTCACTATGAAATGATAGTATGTGGTCTCCCCCCAGTGGCTCTACACTGGTAGTGCAGCTAGAATGAGCTGTTTTATTCAAGTATTGGTCATGGAAAATTCGGAGGTGACAGCCAGCAAAGTGAAGAAACCATATTTACCATGAGGCCTGTACATCCATTAAGGAGCAAATGGAGCCCCCCATATTTCAAACTGCACTTGCATGCGTTCAACATGTACAGTGTACAGTTTTGATCTCCTTATTTAAGAAAGGATATAGCTGCATTAGAAGCAGTGCAGAGAATGTTTACTGGACTGATCTCTGGGATGTAGGAGTTATCTTATGAGGAAAGGTTGGATAGGCTGGGCCCGTATCCATTGGAGTTTAGGAGAATGAGAGATGATCAGTGTGCTTGCACACGAGCAGGGGAGAGACCTCATCCTGAGTGAGACACAGCCAGAGTGAGTGTGGGTATTGGCAATTTGGTGCACAGTGGGAATTTGGTGCAGAGGGGAAGAGGTGCTCTTTGCATTTTTTCTTTGCTATCCAACTTCTTAAATCTTCAGAGTGGTCTTGCCCTGCTGCAGCAGTAGAGGCGACAAGGGAAAGGAATGACTGGTAAGTAGTGGGTAAGGTCGGGTAAGTATTTACTACTTTTATTGCTTATAATTTAAAGTCTTTTTGGAGTTTATAGTTGGTATATTCTGTTGTAACGAGGATCAGGAAAGAAGAGCCCTAAAGTAATTGATTTAAAAGGTTTAATTTAAAGGGATAAGTCATGGCAGGAGAGCTCAAAGCCATGATGTGCTCCTCATGCTCCATGTGGGAAGCCGGGGACATTTCCAGTGCTCAGGGCCAACATGTGTGCAGGAAGTGTGTCCAGCTGCAGCTCCTGGAAGCTCGGGTTTCAGAGCTGGAACGGCGGCTGGGGACACTGTGGAGCATCCGCGAGTCTGAGAGCATCTTGGATAGCACGTTTAGAGAGGTGGTCACTCCGCAGATGAAGGGACTTGAGGAAGGGAATGGGTGACCACCAGGCAGTCCAAGAGAAACAGGCAGGTAGGTCAGGAGTCCCCTGGGGTCCCGCTCACAAATTAGTATTCCATTTTGGAGGCTGATGAGGGCATTGGTTCCTCCAGGGAGTGCAGATAGAGCCAAGCTTCTGGTACCACAAGCAGCCTGTCTGTACAGGAGGGGAGGAAGGGAGCAAGAGCAATAGTAATAAGGGATTCCATAGTCAGGGGAACAGATAGGCACTACTGTGGCCGTCAATGTGACTCCAGGATGGTGTGTTGCCTCCATGGTGCCAGGGTCCGGGATGTCACTGAACGGCTGCAGGGCATCCTGAAGGGGGAGGGTGATAAGGCATAGGTCAATGACATAGGTAGAAAGAGGGATGAGGTCTTGCATCAAGAACTCAGGGAGTTAGGCAGTAGACTGAAAAGCAAGACCTTTCGGGTTGTAATCTCTGGATTACTCCCAGTGGCACGTGCTAGCGAGCTCAGAAATAGGAGAATAGCGCATCTTAAGAGTTGGTGCAGGAGGGAGGGTTGTAGATTCCTGGATCACAGGGACCATTTCTGGGGAAGGTGGGACCTGTACCACCTGAACCAGAGCGGGACTAATATTCTTGCGGGTGGATTTGCTAGTGCTGTTGGGAGGAGTTTAAACTAATTCGGCAGGGGGAGGGGACACAGAATGTTAGCAGAATAGGGACACATCGTAATACAGTAAAACAATCAAGTCAGAGGGAGTACAGCTGCATTAAGTTTCAAGGGAGTAGGGCAAGGCTGGATGGCCTCTACTTTAATGCCAAGAGTATTACAGGTAAAACGGATGAGTTAAGGGTGAGCATTGACACGTAGAATTGTGATATAGTAGCCATCACAGAGACGTGGTTGAGGGAGGAGCAGGATTGGCAGCTCAACATTCCGGGATATAGAGTCATCAGGCAAGACAGGGGAGGGAGTAAAAGAGGAGGAGGCGTTGCATTATTAGTTAAGGAGGCAGTTACTGCAGTAAGGAGAGATGATATCTTAGAGGGGGCATCAAATGAAGCTTTGTGGGTAGAGCTTAGGAATAAAAAAGGGGCAGCCACATTGTTAGGTGTTTATTATAGACCCCCAGATAGTCAGCGGGAAATTGAGGAGCAAATATGTGCACAATTTGTGTAGGTGTGTAAAAACAATAACAATAGGGTAATTATATTAGGTGATTTCAACTTTCCCAATATTAATTAGTTTAGACATAGTGTTAAGGGCTTGGATGGAGTGGATTTCTTGAAATGTATACAGGAGAACCTTTTAGGTCAATATATAGAGGGTCCTACAAGGGACGGCGCAGAGCTGAACCTAATTCTGGGGAATGAAGCCGTACAGGTGGCTGAGGTGGTGGTGGGGGAGCATTTTAGTGATAGCAACCACAACATGGTACAGTTTAAGCTTGTTATGGACAAAGAAATCGACAAGTTGCAAAAAAATGTTTTGGATTGGGGAAGAGCAGACTTTAGTAAAATAAGGCAGGATCTGACCAAGGTAGACTGGGAACAGTTACTTGTGGGGAAATCTACAGAGGAGCAGTGGGGGGTGTTCAAAAAGGAAATGGGGAGGGTACAGGCTCAACATGTTCCCTCTAGGGTGATAGGAAGGAGTAACAAGCCCAGAGAACCATGGATGACCAGAGATATTCAGGTTACGATGAGAAGGAAAAGAGAGGCTTTTAGCAGGTACAAGGGAAGCAAATCAGCAGAGGCATTAGTGGAATACAGACAGTGCAGGGTGGAGTTTAAGAAAGCAATTAGGAGAGCCAAGAGGAGATATGAGAAAGCTCTGGCTGGTAAAAGTAGGGAAAATCCCAAGATATTCTATAAGTATATCAATGGGAGGAGGATAACCAGGGAAAGTGGAGGGCCCATAAGGGACCAAGGGGGCAATCTATGGGTGGAGCCAGAGGACATCGGTAGAGTGTTGAACGAATACTTCACATCCGTCTTCACCCAAGAGAATGAGGATGAAGGTATGGAACTCGGGGAGAGAGACTGCGAGGTTCTTGAGCAAATTGATATAGGGAGTGACAAGGTATTGGAGGTATTGGCAGGCTTAAAAGTGGACAAATCTCCAGGTCCGGATGATTTGTGTCCCAGACTGCTGAGGGAGGCAAGGGAGGAGATCACAGGGGCTCTGACCCAAATTTTAAATTCCTCTCTGGCCACGGGGGAGGTGCCAGAGAACTGGAGAACAGCTAATGTGATTCTGCTATTTAAGAAGGGCTGTAGAGATAAGCCAAGGAACTACAGACCAGTGAGTCTCACATCAGTGGTAGGGAAAACTCTGAAGGAGAGAATCTACTTCCACTTGGAGAGGCAAGGTTTGATCAGGGATAGTCAGCATGGTTTTGTCAGAGGGAGGTCATGCCTAACAAATTTGATTGAATTTTTTGAAGAGGTGACCAGGTGTGTAGATGAGGGTAGTGCAGTTGATGTAGTTTATATGGATTTCAGCAAAGCCTTTGACAAGATCCCAAATGGGAGACTTATAAAGAAGGCAAAGGCACATGGGAAACAGGGTAATTTGATAAGGTGGATTCAAAATTGGCTTAGTTGTAGGAGACAGAGGGTGATGACAGAAGGATGCTTTAGTGACTGGAAGCCAGTGTCCAGTGGCGTACCACAGGGATCTGGGCTGGGTCCCCTGTTGTGCGTCATTTATATAAACAACATAGATGACTATGTGGGGGGTAGGATTAGTAAATTTGCAGATGACACAACAATTGGCCGGTTAATAGTGAGGTTGAGTGCCTTGGGCTACAGGAAGATATAGATGGTCAAATGGGCAGATAAGTGGCAGATGGAATTTAACCCTGAAAAGTGTGAGGTGATACACTTTGGAAGGAGTAATTTGACAAGAAAGTATTCAATGAACGGCATGACACTAGGAAGTTCTGAGGAACAAAGGGACCTTGGCGAGTGTGTCCATAGATCTCTGAAGGCAGAGGGGCACGTTAGTGGGGTGGTGAAAAAGGCATATGGGACAATTGCCTTTATCAATCGAGGTATCGGTTACAAAAGTAGGGAGGTCATTTTGGATTGTATAGAACCTTGGTGAGGCCACAGCTGGAGTACTGTGTGCAGTTCTGGTCACCACATAATAGGAAGGATGTGATTGCACTGGAGGTGGTGCAGAGGAGATTCACCAGGATGTTGCCTGGGATGAAACATTTAAGTTATGAAGAGAGGTTGGATAGACTTGGGTTGTTTTCATTGGAGTAGAGAAGACTGAGGGGCGACCTGATGGAGGTGTACAAGATTATGAGGGGCATGGACAGGGTGGATAGGGAGCAGCTGTTCCTCTTAGTTGAAAGGTCAGTCACGAGGGGACATAAGTTCAAGGTGAAGGGCAGGAGGTTTAGGGGGGATGTGAGGAAAAACTTTTTTACCCAGAGGGCGGTGACGGTCTGGAATGCACTGCCTGGGAGGGTGGTGCAGGCAGGTTGCCTCACATCCTTTAAAAAGTACCAGGATGAGCACTTGGCACAACATAACATTCAAGGCTATGGGCCAAGTGTTGGCAAATGGGCTTAGGTAGGTAGGTCAGGTGTTTCGCACGTCAGTGCAGACTCGATGGGCCGAAGGGCCCCTTCTGCACTGTGTGGTTCTGTGATCTTATTGAAACATGTGAGATCCTGAGGGGACTCGACAGGATGGATGCTAAAAGGATGTTTCCCCTTATGGAGGAGACTAGAACTAGGGGACACAGTTTGAAAATAAGGGGTCTCACATTTAATTTGGGGCTGAGAAGATTTTTTTTCTCTGAGGGTCACTGGTCTGTGGAACTGTCTGCCCCAGAGAGCAGTCGGAGCTGGGTCATTTTATGGCTAAGCTAGATAAATTATTGACTGATAAGGGAGTCAAAGGGTATAGGGGGCAGACAGGAAAGTACACAATCAGATCAGTCATAACCTTATCAAATGGCAGAGCAGGCTTGAGCCCGAATTACTTACTCCTGCTTCTAATTTGTATGTTTGTATGTGTGTTTATATGTCAGTCAACATGGGTTTCAGGCACAACCACTGAACTCAAGCTATTTTGTTTTCCCATAAAAATCAACGATTCAGTATTACAGTGTGCAAACTGAATGTGATTTTTGAACACTAAAAGCAACACAAGATAGTAAAAGACAGGACAAGCATAGCTCCTCATTTCTTTTTGTCCAGCGTGTTCATTTGTGAGGGAACAGCCCCCTCTAGTGCATTGTGTCAGTACTGTCAAACTGGCGCTTTGAAACATTGGCCTCCTGTAGCTTTTAATTTACGAGGTGTTACTTTCTTTTTATGAAGAATATCAGCTGCTGACATTTCTAATCCATCAGAGACTTATGTTGATAAGAGCCTGTAGGTTTTATTATTTTCACACCAGGTGTTTAATTGCTGATCTGTTTTTGCCTGCCTACTTTTCATCTCTCCTACCTTACGCTAAGATATGGTTCCACAGGCATAAAAAAGCACCCCCTCTGGTACCTGGCCCTGGTGACTTATTTTTTGTGAGTTTAGACAGTGAGTGTGGCAAATGAGCAGTTCAACTGTGGGATTCTAACCCAATTTCTCCCACTCTTTAACTTTTCAACAGAAATTCCTTTCCCCTTGACTGGCATACAGCCTATTTCCCAGCTACCTGCCAAACCTATTTGTTGTGTGATGCCTTGTACTTTCACTGTCCCACATCACTTTCAGGGTTTCTGTCCATCTACTGCTAAAGATATGGCAGGAGATCTCGAGGGGCATGTGAAAATTCTACGTCTTTGTTTTTGCTGACTTTTCACTGAGTACAATGTGAGAAAAAGTATTTAGCAATGCATGGGGAAAACAGCTACACTGCCAATGTTGTTATTAGTTTAGGACTGTATTTACAGTACAATCGTAGGAGTTGACCACAAGGAATTGTAATGTCATTGCAAAGTCTCCTTCTCTGATGGTTTTCTTTGTTAGTATCTTTGCTTTCCCTCTTTGCATTTTTTTTCGCTTATTCCCATTTTCTCACTTTTACCTCCTCTCCTGAGGATGTGGCAATTCCAACACAATTCCCCAGGTAACATTTACCCACACGTACATCACCAAAACACAAGCAAACTATTCCAGAAAGGCAGGTGGGAAATTATTCTTAAACTTCTCAGCCTTAAAGATGCTCTTTAAAACCTTCTTCTTTGACAAAGTCTGTCCTAATGGCTCCTTCTCTGGCTTTTTTTTTGTCTAATTACACACCAGTGAAGTGTCTTGGGATAACTTACTACATTAAAGGCACAATATCAGTTGTTCTTGTTGTCAATACACATGAACTGGATCCAGCAGGGGTTACCGGACAGTGGTTAACAGCAGTAGACCATCTATTGCACTCTAACAGATACTGTCTCTTTGTTTTATCATCCATCGCCTTTTGTCTCAAGATCCAGTAAAACTTCTTGTTATCCTTGGGGCGGGGGGTGTAATATCTTTACAGGCCAGAAAAAAGACAGCGTGCAGCACATACAGTTCAAAGTACCCAAGAGAAACTAGTTTACACCGGTTTGACGAGATATACACACATGGCCACAAGGGGAGTGCTGTTGCATTCCTCTCTCCTTAATGAAACAAAAGTTGAAATTCCATACAACTTATATACATTTATTGTTTTTCATTTATTTACAAATCCAACTTAACCAGTTTCCTATTCCTAAGTGGATACCTCCTTTCTTTACCCAAACTTCCAGAACTTGCAAAAGGACCATGACCCATTTGGGCCTGAGTCTGAGGAGGAGTTTTCTCCAACAAAGACTGATTTTGATCTTGACCTTCAATTGGATTTTCCACTTGATCAGACATGTCAGTCTGACTCTGGCTCAGATCTGAACTGGTTTCAGGCACAAACTGTTGCAGTAACTATCGGTGCCCTACTCAAATCGCAACTATGCAATTCATAGACTCATTGGATTCTTCCCAGATTCCTTCATGAACCTCTGAAGGTGAAACATGGGCCAGGATTTTACGGCCCGTGGACAGGTGAGCACCCGACTCAAATAGGCATAAAATCGCACGAGATGACATTAGTTGAGCGTCCCAACGTCAGTGCGCACTTGCGTGATATTTCGCTCAGGGGAGCATACGCAGAAGTTGGAAGAGTACCCGCTGACAATCAAGCGGGCGATCAAACCTAATTTCTAAATCCAGTATCACTGTTGGCCACCCATTTGCGATATAGTCATATACTCTTGCCAATACAGGGTGTCTGAGAGTTGTTCTACCAATGTCATCTGTTGTGACTAGCAACTGAAAACAAAAATACATCTTCCCTGCTTCTGATGGGGATGGCAAGTTAGACACCGCATCAGCAGTACAATGATCTTCCGACTGTTGTGCTGATAAGCAGGTAAAATCAAAGCCCATCTCTCCGTTCGGGCTGCAGCTAAAGTGGGTACTGGAGACTCTGGATTAAAAACAGCCGTCAGCTTTTTGATAAGTTTCGATCCTGAAACTACAACCATACAAGTATTCGTGAAATCTTCTTGCTCCAAAAATCAAAGACAATGCTTCACATTCTACCTGAGCATAAATTCGCTCACTGGCGCTGAGGCTGCAAGAGGCAAAATGCAATCGGTGTCTCCTCATCATTATTTCTCCTCAACACATGAGCGATCACAGCACCTACTCCGTACGGAGAAGCATCACATGCCAGCTTAATCCTTTTGGACACATTGTAATGTACAAGCATTGTACCATTTACCAATTTACTTCTACACAACTGGAATACCTTATCACACTCCCAAATTTGGTATCAATTTACTGTAGTAATTTATTAGGCCCAAAAACGATCTGAGCTCAGGGATATTTTGATGGTAAGGTGAATTTTTTTATTGCTTAAACCTTACTCTGGGTCTACCCTGTGACCCAAATATTCTACATAGTTATGAAACATTTCACACTGTGTGTGCCTTTGCCCAAACACCTTGCTTTCCCACACGTTGGAGCACCTTATTCACCCTGTCATCACGGGTCTGCTTGTTTGGAGCCGAAATATATGTGTCATCCAAACAGCACATTACTCCCTGAATTCCTTGCAAAATTTGGTTCATTACCTCTTGGAATATTCCGGGGGCTGAAGAAAGACCAAACGGTAGCCTATGGCCAGGATTTTCCCCTCGGCGATTTGGGGGCGGGGCCCGGTCGCCGAGGAGGTAATGATACGGGATGATGTTGGGAGTAATCCCCGACGTCATCCCAGGTCCATTTAAATTTTTAGGAAGGCGGGCGGACAGCAAAAGCAGTTGTTCACCCGCCGACCTGTCAATGGCCAATTGAGGCCATTGACAGGATAATTAAGATAGACAGGATAATTAAGATAGACAGGATATTTAAGATAGACAGGATAATTAAGATAGACAGGATATTTAAGATAGACAGGATAATTAAGACTGGCGGGCAGGCCAGGAGTCCCAGCAGGCTCCAGATTACTGATGAAACTTCATCCACTGGCAGGATGAAGTTTCATGTCCGTATTTTTAAAAATTAATGAAGTTTATTTGCTTATTATTAACATGTCCCATCTCGTGTGACATTGTCATATGAGGGGGACATGTTAATAATTTTTTAATGTTTCTATTTTTAATGTTTTTGACACTTTCAGTATTCTCCCTGAGACAGGACTTTGACAGATGGGGAATCCCACCCCCACCGCCCCCCCCCAACCCCCCAGCACATGAAGTGCATAGCGCTTCCTGTCGGGAAGGCCGCTGGGTGGGCCTTAATTGGCCCGCCCACTTAAAATGGCGGCGGGCCCCGTTTCAGTGGCGGGGGTCAGCTGACCGCCCGCCGCCGAGCCGGTGGGGCCCGCACGCCAAGGGCAAAATTCTGCCCTGTGAAACTGAAATAGGCCAAGGCCAGGGCTTTACGGCCCCTCCCGCCCGGCAGGATGTTACAGGCCCGCCAAACTGAATGGAGATTTAAATAGCTCTCCACATCCGTCGGGGGGGGGGAGACGCGCTGAGGCTGGGCCATAAAAGCCTGGCCCTTGTGCGTATTAATAGTCAAATATGACTGAGACTCATTGTCTATCGCAAGTTGCAGACGGGCATTTGTCAGATCTAATTTTGAAAAATGTGCCCTCCTGACAACATTGTGAAAAGGTCTCCATGTTCGGCAAAGGATCAGGTGGATTACATCCTTGTACCTGATTTACAGTTACCTTATAATCCTTACATATTCTTACACAACCATCTGACTTTGGCGCTATCACTATGGGAGTAGCCCAATTCCTCTGTTCTACTTTAGAGATATTGTTCTCAGTCTCAAGTGTTTTCAGTTCTTGCTCTACTTTCCCTTTTTTAGCATAGGATACTGGACAAGGCCTGTAGTAAACTGGTCTTGTGTTCTTCTGAAACGATAAGTTGGCCTTGCCTTCTTGAATCGGTTTGTCGGTTTCACCGAACACCTGTCGTCTTGCGTTGTGAATTTTGTATCTACACAAAAATTGCAGTTTAACTTAAGCGCTGTTAACCAATTCCACCCTAACAAGGCTGGTTTTTCACCCTTCACTACAATGATGGGCAATTTTACACATTGCTCCTTGTATGTGACTGGAACCGACGTACTGCCCATTGTGGGGATTATCTCTCCCCCATAATTTTGTAATTCCAAGCATGATTTCTCCAGTTGACGTGGACTCAGCTTTTCACGGTACCGCGATTCAGGAATCACGTTAACTGATGCCCCCGTGTCGACCTCCATGTTTACCGGAGCTCCGTCCAATGTTACTTGGACTACGAAGCCCTGTGAATTCCCACTGGACATCTTGTGCTTCGGATCGTATGGGTCCTCATCGACCTGGTGTTGCTCGACAACCATATGCACTGACTGCCATTTCCTCCAGCCAGTGTTTTCTCCGTTTCCATTACTTCAACATGCCTTGGCAAGATGACCCTTCCTCCTGCAGCTGTAGCACTCTGTTTTCAGAAATGGACAATACTGTGCTCAATGTTGGCCTAAGCAACGGTAACAGGACTTTGTTGTACCACAGCTACCACTAACTGCCTTCGGTGGGGCCGTTGGCTTACTCAGCTGCAGCTTATTTACTTTAGCAGATGACTGGAAGTTGTTAACTCTGACTTCTCTCGAGTCACAATCCATCATGCCCATGAACAATGCTGTTTGGCAAACTATATCAAAAGTTAATTTTGGCAACGTCAGCAACTTACTACGAATGCATTCACTTTTCAGAGTGTACACAACTCTGTCCTGCAATGTTTCTCTTTAAATTCTCCAGAATTACAATGAAAAGAAAGCATTTCCAAAGCCACGATAAAGTCTCCGACTGGGCAACTGATTCCTGGTTCCAAACCAATCGGTTTCAGTAATCCCCAATGGCCTGGGACAGTGTTGCCTACACAAAATGTCTGACAGCGCCCTTTCGTTAGGCTTAGCAGGGGCGAGCAGATTCTTGATTGTTTCATATACTTCTGGGTGGGCTTCCATCAAAATAAATACCCTTTTCCGTACCCCCACTATCTGATTAACAGCCAGATTATCAAGAACATCATTAGCAATCAAAAACAGGTCTAGCCTCTCCACATACACACCGAATGATTCTCCGTCATGACAATACTCTCCCAGTCACCCAATAATACCTGTTGATGCAGCCATCTTCAAAGATCAGCACATCCAAGTGTACAAACAGCCTTCCCACTAAGACTGGATTTTTAATATTATTTCTCAGCAGAAAAAAAACTCACAGCTCCTCAACTGGTTTGCTGGAAGCTTCTCCAACTAAATTTATAGATCTAGCAACATCACAATCCAACTTCATTGTCAGGTCTTAATATCTTCAAAGGATAGAAAAGAGACACTGTGCATCACATGGAGTTCAAAGCACTCAACTGAAAAATAGTTTATTCCGGTTTGACTATACATACATGCATTCACGATGGCCACAAGAGGGTGCTATTACAGGGGGAAAAGGGGGCTGTGGGAGGCATACCCGCTCTATGCAGTTTGCTGGATTAGAATTTAAATGTGGGAGCATTGCATCTCTTCTTATTAATTCTATGCTGCCTAAACATGAATTAAATTATTCATATCAGGGATGTCACAATTCTCACAGATCAGCTGTTTTCTCTCTGAAACATTGACAACACCTTGTGTTTATATAGTGCCTTTAATGCAGTAAAATGCCCTACAGGAGTGTAAAGCCTGAACTATAAGCTGAAACTGCTATGGATCTAGTTTCCTTCTAACATATCAAAGTGGAATGTGCCAGAAATGGCTCTACAGATTGATCCAACAGCTAAAAGAGAAAGATAAGACTATGTTTCAGAAAATAAATTTCTAACCTACATGTTTCCATGAAATGCATTTTCAGATTTGTCTATCTTTATTTCAAATTCTCCTTTCTTTAAACATCTCCTATTCTAAGAGATCTAACGATTAACATAGAACAAAGAGCTTATTGCCCGCCGTTAAGATTAGTAACCCAGGTAAATATCATTATATCCCTACCTGGTTCCTTTCAGACATTAAGAAATCCAGTTTGGCGCCAGGAAGCCCTAGCTCAATAAAGGTCTTCACAAGTCGTAGATCTGCGCTGTTACCTGAAAAGAATAACTTTTCATTAATTAGTTTCAGTGCGTGTAGCTGGAGAAGGATAGCCACCAAGTAAATTTCTGCTCCTGATCCCATTCAGTCCTGAGATATCTGCAAGTCTAAGGAGCTAGTGTGAGTACCCGCTTGATCTTATATACGCCGTCCGTGGACAAAATGGATAACTTGACATTTACCATCAAGGCCCATGTATGACAACTGGCTGCTTGAGTGGGATACTGCAGATTTGCTGACATTAATGTAATTGTACCACAACACGAGACACCAACTTTGTGAAGAAAAGTTAAGCATTTGTCTCAGGAAGCATCATTTCCACTAAGGAAGATGCAACATTTGCTTGATAATACAGAACTTGTATATTGCTGAAAGGGAAGACAGGTTGCCGAAGCTTTTCACCTTGCACTCATCACGACAAATGCAAGAATGCCAAATTTCAAACGATCGTAACAATTTGTACAGCTGAAAAGGTGCTGGAAATCAGTGCAAGATGAAAAGCTCCCTTTTCATCAAAGACACAACAGGAGGAGTGTTAGAGGATTGCAGCATACCTTCAGCTCTGAAGAAGAGTCATACAGACTCGAAATGTTAACTCTTGTTTATATCTCCACAGATGCTGCCAGACCTGCTGAGTTTTTTTTCCCAGCATTTTCTGTTTTTATTTTAGATTTTCAACATCTGCAGTATTTTGCTCTTATACCAAACGTCCAACCTGCTGTTGGGCATGTGCAACTTGCCCCACTTCATGACATTAATGTGCTACAATGTAACCAGAGATCATGCAGCCAAGGGCGGAGGGAAAGTTGGACAGTTGATCACCTTGGTGACTGATGCATGCCTTGTAAAATTTTAGCCTGTTCTCTTGGAGCCAAATATGCATGGTCTGGGGTAAATATGAGGACATTTAGAGGCAGGCATACTATACGACTTGAGCAGCAAGCAGAGGTCTCGAGAATACAAGTGTATTATAAAATTTACGTGGCTTAAGCAATGACTATAAATAGTCATTTCCACCCCCCCCTACAACCTCGCCCCAACCTCTACCCCCACAGGATATTTTTGCATGAAAAAGATTGTTTACAATGTCGGCTAACATGGTAGATAGGAAGGAAAGTTGGGTGGTCAGAAGTTTAGGAATTAGGGTGGAGAGAAAAAGAGAGGTATGTCTTATACTCAAGGTGAGCTTGGAGAGGGCATGAAGGAAGATAGGAGAGAAATTACAGTAAGAAACGGGTTCAGGGCTAGGGCAGCAAGAGCTTTAGAGGAAGTTTGGCCAGTGAACTAGGAGAAGGGAGGGAAGTGGCAGAAGCGGTTGATTGGATGCTGTCGATCTTAGTGACAAAGAAAGCCCTGAGCACTTGTTACTGTTAGGGAAAATGGAGGAGGCAGGACAAAGGGTTTGCAGCGGAGAAAAGAAGCTGGGGATTATCTCTAGGAATAGTGAGCAATTTTCGATAGTGCTTTATGTGGTTCAGCCAGATCTGGCAGTGAATGACTAAACCAGTTGTTTGCTGCGTCCGTTCAAGTCTGTGGTCTTTACGCTTAAGGAAGTGGAGATGTGAGTTGTACAGGGGAAAGGGTAGGGTGCGACAGAATAACTGTTTTATTGGGTATTAGGTCCAAGGTGGAGGCGAGGGCGTGGTTGAGCAGATTGGTAGCTGCAGAAATGCAGTGGTGATGAATGGAGGGACAAAGGTTAGACAGTCGGATTTTGAGAATGCAGTTGGAAGTGAATCGAGGAGAGCTTTTATTCTGGGGTGGATCCTGAAGGAAGTAGGGTTTGGAGGGGGGAAGTGGGATGTGTGTGGAGGCCAATACAATTAAGTGTTTAGAGATGGCCTGTGATTGGACAGGCCTGCTATTAATTCTCCTCTTTAGTGCTGGGTGAGTGGGGGATATTACCCTAAATCTAACTCCACAGTTGTTACCTACCATCCAATCCATGAACACAAATAATCAGGTGGATTCCCTCCTCCAAATTCTCCTCCTCCTCCTCTTCTGGGGTGAAGTAAGGGATATCAGAAGCCAGAAGAGGCAGGTCACTGTACAATACACCATCAAACTTCAGTCCCTTTAGCAGCTCGCCTTTGGCCTGAACGAAACTGCAATAAGAAAGTTATAATTTTGAGATCTGTATGTGTGTAGCATATACGAAGGGGTTGGCTGGTACAATACCCGTGTCCTTGGCTTTCAGACCTAGTAGCCAGGGTCGCTATTTGAACAGGGTAAATAACCTTATACCCTTTAAACATGTCAAAAGGTTTATTTTCAGCAATAAAGTAACATTCCATGTGAGGAAAGGGAGATACTGCGGGCTTGATTTTCAGTTTTGGATCGCGAACCCAGCGCCCGGGTAATCTCGAGATCCTGATCCCACGCCATATCTATGTCACTCATTCAACATAGTTCTCAAATGTAGATGCCCTAATTGGGCCAGCGTCAAACTAAGCACACAATTCGTGGTGCCGAGCATTAACAGGTGGTGGGAGCTGTCTGCTGAGCATGATCGGCAAAGCCAGACGGCAGCCATGATGGAGCCTGCTGTTGTTGCAGAAGAGGAGTGGACAGCACATCAGAGGATCAGCAGCCTCACTACACAGAGAAGTGACTAAATAGCCAACTGAAAGGTACTGCACCAAATTTCACACAAAAACCCCTACAGACAAAATATTTCATTGTAAAAAAGCTTAATTTCTCCCTCCACTGAACCCGACAGCTGTGCACCAATATGCAACGGCCTGCTTGGGATTGGTGATTTGTGCTTCAAAAATTGCCTTCTAGCCCTCCCAGGCCTATGAACGGGCACCTCCACTGTTAAGTGGAGGAAAGTGGGTTCCTGGCTCCTGCCTCCCAGCCTTCACTTCAAAAATTCCAATACTTCCCAGAGTCACCAGGGCATTGACACGCCATCCAGCAGCGCTATTTTAAAATTTTTCCCGCTCCCCTTCTCGCCTCCGTGGGCAATTGAAAATCCCAGCCCTAATTTCTAATGAGTCTAATGTGTCAATATTTTCTTCAACAGTTTTATTTGGAGGGAGTAAAGAAGAAAGAATGAACTTGCATTTACATAACATCTTGTCCAACTTTAGCGTTGTACATGCCAAAGTGCTTTACAGCTGTAAAGTGCTTTTGAGGTGTGGCCACTGTGGTAATACAGGAGACATGGCAGCCAATTTGTGTGCAAGAAGGCCTCACAAACAGCAATTTAACAACGAACAGATAACCTATTTAGTATTGCTAACTGAGGGATTTACATTGTCCAGGACACTGGGGAGAACTCCACTGCTCTGTTTCAACATAGTGCCATGAAATCATTTACATCCACCAGGCCACAGTTCAACATCTCATCCAAAAGAAGAATGCTGGAAACACTCAGGAGGTCAGTCAGCATCTGGAGACAATGATCAAGTTAATGTTTTGAGTGCTCATATTTTTGAAGAAGGATTCATATACCCACCTCTGATGTGACGGTTCTCTCCAAAATGCTAACTGGGCCTGCTGTGTGTCTCCAGCGTTGCTGTTTTTTGGAGGGGATGTGGAATGCCGGGGGTAGAAATTCACTTTGATTGGTAGCACAAAGTGGGCGATATTATAATGTCAATTCTACTGACGTCAATGATCTGAATATAAAGCCGGGTGTATAACAGGTGGCTAATGTGCTACCGTTTATTGTTACTACCCCCTGACCTTTGATGAATTGGTTTCTCCAATAGCATCAGGCAATTAAAAGCAGAATGACTAGTACCTCACTGAGTAAAACTAGTGTTTGACTGTCAACCATCAAGGCCACGATGAAAAAGGATTGCTTTTTCTAAAATTCACTGCACTAAATGTAACGTTATTGCAAAACTAAATTGAGAAAAGGTGAGATGTAGGTATTTAAATCAGAAATGTAAAGTCAACATAGACAACTTATTTATAATGTAATTGTGCAACAAGCCTTCATTGGTCCACATACTGTTTGGACCATGGAAACATCACTTCAACTGATCAGACTGTTAACAGCTAAATTGCAGCGTTCTTCCTAGCATGGGACTACTTGAAAAGAGGAAAGGCTTTGCATTCCCCAAGAAAATGCCTGGCTTGATGCACATGAAAATATTGTGAAGTACAAAATTATGAAAGAAAATACCCATAAGGATCACTTTAAGTGAATAAGCTGCTGCAATTAGATATATTTTTTTAAAACAATAACATCATAAACAGTGAAATTAGGAGATAGATGGATTGTTCAGGCAATGTGTTTTAGTACTCTGGGATTGTAAATTGGGTGGAGAGATGTCTGGCTGCACGTATGGTGCTGGAAGACAATGAGTTTGGATTATTCAAAACCATTGTCAATATCTGTGTGACAAACTAAGTGGCACATCTAAAGAATGGTTTTGGGAATAACTCAAATTAGACTACAGAAGCATTTTTTGACAAGGCATTAAACACATAATTGCTTTCAGATATATAGAGCAAATGGTGCTATTTATGTCCTCACTTTCATTTAAAGTGGTGTAGCTGTGCTGAGGTACTTCGCCTGTAGCTCTGTTTATTACTTTATCTCACAATCTATGTGCTGCACTCCAATCAAAGGGAAAAGTCACCTAGCCAATTTGATGAATGCAGAACATTGTTGCTGCATTCTGGGAAGTCCTGACTTTATTCTTGATACGCAGAAAGGATTGCTTCCACCAGACAATATAGTTGCTGAAGCTTCTTTTCTTAAGAGTCATAATAAATCTGTCTTGATTTTTCCATCAAGCAGATTAGACCATACATATGTTTACATTACTGCACTCAAAATTAACTCCACAGTCTCTTCAGCTGAGGTCCCACTAACACGGTCTTATTATACTTGGTGGTGGCAGGAGCACTTGCTCACATAGAGTTGTGGAAATCTGGAACACTTCCCACAAAACAGAGATTGGGAGATTTTTGTTAGGCAAAAATATTAAGGGATATGGAATCAAGGCGGGTGGCTAGAGTTAAGATCAGTCAGGATCTAATTGATTAACGGAACAGGTTTAAGTGGCTGAATTAAGTGACCTCTTTTGTTCCCAGGTGGATGGATGGGATATGGACATTGCTGGCAAGGCCAGTATTTGTTGCTCATCTCTAACTGCTTTGAACTAAGTGATTTGCTAGGAAATTTCAGAGGGCAGTTAAATGTCAACCACATTGCTGTGGGTCTGGAGTCACATGCAGGCCAGACTGCAGACGGCAGATTTCCTTCCCTAAAGGACACTAGTGAACCAGGTGGGTTGTACAATAATTGGTGATAGTTTCATGGTCACCATTACTGAGACTAACTTTCAATTCCAGATTTTTTAAAATCCCACCAGCTGTCATGGTGGAATAAAGCCCATGTTCCTGTAGCATGAGCCTAGGCCTCTGGTTACTAGTCCACTGACATTACCAGTACACCACCACCTCTCCCATGTTGCACTATGCAGTGGTAAGACACAATTGCATGCCCTAATGATTCCCTGTGTACACTGTTCCTGATCCCAGTCTTGCACCTTCAGTCCTCGTGCGTAAGAAACACTGTGCTCATTGGCTGCATTCTGTCCCGGGGCTTCTAGCTGACATTAGGATAAGGTAAACGTCCTTTTTAAAAATAAGATCCTCACCCAGTTCATTTTCTCCCCTCCTTTGTTGTAAGTAAGTCCACATTAGGATACAGTTCCTTAGGACCTCAGCAACCCTCCTGTACCTTACCCAGCCTGACCACTCTATACTCTTTGTGTGCTCCTCCACAGTGATTACTGACCAGCCAACTTACAATGTGTAGCAAGGCTTAATCCTGTTCCAGTCATGCAGGGACATTCAGAATAGTTTTTCTGTTTCTTACCATCAGTAGTATTATTTTGGTCAGCTCCGACTGCCATACTAATGCCCCAGTAGTGATCGGCTAACCGAGCTCTAACAAGGAACCTAAGTCTGGCCTCTGCCCTGGATGTCTCAGTGCCATGCTGGGCAGTGCAGTTACCCCCTAAGCCCAAATGTTGAGGCACAGACTAAGAAAGCTTATGAATGAGTACCTTTTTGTAACTTTACCTCACCATTCTCTCGTTGGCTTCTGCATCAGCACCCTGTGAATTAGCTGAGATGACTCCAAAAGAGCCGATGGGTTGCCTGGTAATGGGAGACGCCAACTGCTTTGAAGGAAAGGCAACCGGAGAATCCCTGAGCATGGAAGAAAATGGCAGACATGTAGCTGTGCAAGAAACAGAAAGATTCACCACCTCAACCATGTTCTTCTTCTCAAACACCATGCTTGAGCTACCCGTTCCAGAAGAAGTTCCACCATCAACCAGAGGTGGAAGTTCACCATTGTTGTTCCCAGCCGACAGTTTTTCACTCCCATCTTGTAACAGGATAGAACTATCAGGATGCTGGTCCATTTTAATTCCAGTTTCTAGTTTTCCTTTGTGTAGGCAGGATACATCTTCATGATACATTCCGTCTGTCAAAGGGACCTCACTGTACGCAGCTGTGCTCAGTTCCAAAGGTTCTGTTGACAGGTCAGGTTGTGCAGTCAATTTGTACACCTCATCACCACTGTTCAGAACATACTCAGCATTTGGCAACTTGTCGCCAAATGATCCATGTTGGTCATTTTGCTGTTCATCAGAAAGAGGATGTTGTAAACATTTAATCTCTTCTGTGTGACTGTCAGGGTCAGAAATATTAACATTTGTATCCAATAATCTATTAAGATCCACTTTCTTACACACAAGCTCTTTAGCAGTGTCATTTGTTGAATCGTTAAGGCCATCGGCATCGAATACATTCGCATGGTGGTGGTTATCACTATTCACTTCAGAGAAAAGCCACTGATCTATCGCTGGAATGGCACTCTTTTCAGCAGACCCTGTCTTGCTGCCGCTGCTCAGCACTGAATCTTCTAAACTGTCTTGCGGGATCTCTTCATCTGTAGGGGAAGCAAAGTCACCACTGCCATCTCTTTGAACTGACTGTGTCTGATCTTTCCCTTCCTCTGACTTTTCTGAGAGATGCCCACTAACCCATTGTTTTTTACCAACAGTTTGATGCTGCGCTAAAGATTCAGGAGTTTCACCTGTTTGATCCGAGCTACTGATCTGCGGGGCTGACACTGATTTAGTCAATTTGCTGAGTTCCACCTCCTCTTCATCCTCGAAAGGCAATGAACTGATTGAAGTCAAAGAAGCCTGAATTCCACTTGGCAGACTGGTGCCACTTTCAGTCTGACCACCCTCCAGCGAGTTCCTATGCATTGCTTGTGCTCTGACTATCTGCTGAACAAGGTCGCGGTCACTAGATAAATCCAGAGGTCTACGCATCTCTGACCAAGCCACTGAGCTGGGTTCACTCTCTATTCCAGAATCAGATATTAATGAAAGAGATCGTTTCATGACCCCAGATATAATGGGATAGTCAGCACACTCAATTCTTTTTCGTATAGGTTCGTGCTCAACAGATTCACTGTCCACATGCTCAGAGTTAACAAGAGAATGCGACAAGTCCAGACCCAGTTCGCTGAATTCCTCTCTCTCACTTATTTCACAGCTGTTAGAGGCAGATGACTCACTGGCATTTGTCACATTTGGAGAGCAAACTACTAACACTGGCTCACCACAATAAGGATCCTTGATGCTGGGTTTTACCTCAATATACATCAAGCCTGAAGTTGACTTAGTCTTTTTCATTGATGTTGCATCATTAGGTTCAGGGGCAGTTTCTTGCTGCTCAGAATTCAGTGACTTTTCATTCAATCTGAGTGACTCAGTGTGATTTTCATAGATTGTAGAGAGCTCCCCTTGACACTGCCCAACAAACTTTTCTGCATCTGAGCTCCGCACACTTTTGACTTCATTCTCAGTGAATTCATCATAGTCTTGGCTGGCAAAAGCAGCCAAATCCACAGAGTTGTACATCATTTCCAAGGAAACGGTTTCATTCAGTGTCCGTATCCCAGATGTCCTTGCTGCAAGCATCTTCAAGGCCTCAGAAGTCAAACCACTATCTTGTATTTGCTGGTACCCTTTCACACCGACTGGTAAGCTTCCAAATTCGGAAACGCGACTCTCGAATACATGATTCAGCTTAGATCCGATCTCCTTGTTAGATGTGCCACTCTCAAACCCGTCGTTAGCTTTGAAGGGAAAAACAAATAATTTACAAGAAAGCTCAAAAATACTACCCGCCAAGAGAATATTCAACCATCTCAGGCCAAGTCTGTGGATGCAGCATAATCCAAATATTTTCCAATTAGCACTCTGAAGGAAACAACTGGGATGTCCAGTGTGTAATGTTAAAGTAAAGGTGTCACACTGGTGCGCTAAGGGTTTGGTTTAAATAAAGCATACTGTTGCAGGAAGTTTCCTCTGCACCTTAAAAGTAATATTTTACAAGTTCAAGATTAGGATGTTGGGTATAGAAGGGAAGTAACAAATAAGTTTTATTTGAAAGCAGGAATAACGTATGGGTTCAAGAAGCAACTGGTTGCATTTCAGGTGAACATGATTTAGCATCACAGTGAAAGGATGCCTCTATTGGACCACTCAAAAAGTGAAGAAGTCAGGCAGGGTAGGGTGGCAGGAATGTTCCTAAAATTCATATATTTTTACCTTGCTTCACCTCAACTGGCAGCACTCAAAATACTGGCCCTGGGTGCAAAAAAGCACAGAAGGGAGTTCAAAGGTAAAAGCAAAATACTGCGGATGCTGGAAATCTGAAACAAAAACAGAAAATGTTTGAAAGACTCAGCAGGTCTAGCAGCATCTGTGGGGACAGAAACAGAGTTAACATTAAGGGTCATACAGATTCAAAACGTTAACTCTGTTTCTCTCTCCACAGATGCGGCTAGACCTGCTGAGTTTTTCCAGCATTTTCTGTTTTTGTGGCATAAGAGTTCAATGGCCTCAGCATGGAAACCCTTCGAGCTGTGGTTTCACTAATTTGCAAAAACAACTATTATTTTCAATGCCACTGAAAAGAATCATGTTAGGAAATAGAGATAGTTTAAGTAAGTTATATTTGTGCTTGTGGGTGTTAGGAATGGGTTTTAGCTTTAATGTTTAAATTTGGTTTGTATTTCTGTATCTGTGTGTTAAGAAGGGGTCAAGTTGAGTTTTAGTTTCATTTTAACTTAAACGAACAAGAGTAGAGAAACTGGTCTGTTGCCTAGCAAGAGGGGTCCAGAGAGGCAGGTCCCTCCCCCAGACACACAGAAGAAACTAGATACAGCAATTTTGACTTGGAAGCTGTTTGAGTTCATTTGGATTTGAAAGTAGCTGCCAGGGGAGACTGGAGAAAAGGGGACAGATAGCCAGTCCCAAGCTAAAGAAAGTACCCTAAAATCAAGGGGAGTGGAACAGGAGAAAATCCCAAGAAGAACTTCTAGTCAAAGGGAAGGATAGAAACCTGGAAAAGGTCCTGTGAAATGAAATTAAGAGTGAGGGGCAGGGAGAAAGGCTCCAAGCTTCAGGTTTATAGCAAGAACAGCTAGAGGCAAGAAGGTCCAAAGAGACAACTGGAGGTCTATAACTTTTTGTTATGGCCACGTGAAGCAGTGGTGTACTGTTGACGGCTGAGTCAGTGTGAGACGGTGTATGGAAGGCAGCTTGAATGCATGTGACCAAAGGGAGAGGAACATTGGAAGGAGAGTTCAAAACCCTGGAGGTGATCCATTGCAGGAGGCATCTGAGAGAAAGCGTTGGTTTGGGAGAAGATTCCAAAGCAGGTTCTTGGTGAGTGGAGATTGGAAACCTTTGTATCAAAGACTGAGTTCAGTGAGACCGGTTGGCTCATGGTGGGATAAGCGTCTGGGGGGGTGGGGGAGTTGATAAGAGAACCATAGTAGCTGGTTGAAGTGGCATCTGTCACTTGGGGCAGCATCTTCGGCTTGGCGAGCAAGGGCGGGGCCTGCTCACCGAGGCGTAAAATGACGCGGGGTGACGTTGGGCATGCGTCCCGATGTCACGGTGCGTCATTTAGATTTTCAGTTTGGCGGGCGTGCAGCCGAGCCGGCTGCATGCCTGCCGAACTGTCAATGGCCTATTAAGGCCTGATAGAAAGCAATTAAGGCAATGAGTTGAGCTGCCCGTCCAACCTTAAGGTTGGCGAGCAGGCGAAGAACCCAGGAGGGCTTCACATTTTTCATGGAACCTCATCCACAGGTGGGATGAGGTTTCATGAATGATTTAAAATTTTCAGAAAAATTTTTATTAAAATTAATGCACATGTCCCAGTTCATGTGCCAGTTTCACATGAGGGGACATGTCATAAAAATTGTTACAACACTTTATTAGACTGTTTAAACTTAAAACTAATCTCCCTGAGGCACGCTCTTTTGCGCACATGAGCGAAAGAGTGCACTCCCGACTGATGCACCCCCCAACCCGTACAGGGAGCACTCAGTGCTTCCGTGCGCTTGTCACGCTGGGTGGGCCTTAATTGGCCCGCCCATGTGAAATGGCGGTGCCCAGCCAATTGTGGGCGCCAATCGGCTCAGCACCCGCCACCGCATAACCCCCCCCCCCACCCCCCCTCCTCAACAGGGAGAAAACTCTCCTCTTGGTTGCAGAATGTGGTGTGTCTGACCATAGATCGCTTTACATGGACTGTGTACTTACTATGAACATTAGAGTATGAGATAGCTTTTGTAACTTGTATTATCCTTACAAATCTGTATATATCTGTAATAGTTACTTGTGGGTGAAGGAGTATTGTAATATAGTTCATCTTTTCTTGTTTATAAATGTTTTATTCTTTTGTGAAATGTTCATTAGCTGACTCTGGTGACTGTTCAACAGCCCCTCTTCATGTATCTAAATAAACAAATAAAAGTTAGGATCTATCAAGTTGGGTTCCACCCTGGGATCAGGCTTGTCTAGTGGTAATATCAGCTAGGGATAACACAGTAGGGGCTTTTGCAGGATTTGAAATGCAGACAGCGGGTGATTGGATGTAGAATAATAATTGGTTTGGGATTATCATTATAAGGTGGAATTGGAAATCATTGAACATTGGTGGGATCTGTGAATCTTTTTACATGTACTAGACATTGGAATTGGAGTTGCTGTGAGGTATATTATACTAGTTGGAATTCAAAATGGCTTTTTTTACAGGAGGAAAATGTAACTCTGGCTGGTTTACAGAAATTAACCAAGAGTAAGTTAATGGAATTAGTGGATAAGTTGGAGTCAGAATTACCTGAGGGGGCAAAGAAACAGACATGATTGAGATAATAACACAGCATTTAAAATTGAAAGGGATAATAGAGAGACCAAGTTCTCCAGGGGGTGAGTCAATTGAGTTAGCTAAGATCCAGTTGTGAATGAAGCAAATTGAACATGAAAAGGAACTGAAAAAACTTGAATTGGAGACAAAAGAAAAAGAAAAGAGAAAGGGAGGAAAAGGAAAGAGGAAAGGAGTTAAGGAAGCTGGAACTGGAATTTCAGGCAAGAGAGAACGAACAATAAAGGGAATACCAGCTTAAAAGGCTGGGCTTTAAAAAAGAGATCTCAGGTGCTGAGGAAGGTTCTGATGATGAAAAAACGTTCAACCCAAAGCCTAGTGGTGTGTTGTTTAAGTTTGTGCAAGCTCTCCCAAAGACTGAGGAAAGGGATGTAGAGGTATTTTTTTACTTCATTTGAAAAGGTAGCTAGGCAAATTAACTAGCCAAAAGGAACCTGGACATTACTTTTACAGAGTAGGTTGGTAGGTAGAGCTCATGACGTTTATGCTTCACTGTCAGAAGAGGTATCGGAGGACTATGATGCAGTAGAAAAGGCTATTCTGAGTGCATACGAGTTAGTCCCTGAGGCATACAGACAGAAATTTCAGAATATAAGTGTAAGAGTTATGCAGGGACTTATATTAGTAAAACCAAAGGTCAGTAGAATTATATAGGTGAACCTTGTACACCATAAGGGCCGATATTAGCAGATCTCCAGAAAGACCTTGGGGATGATAAGGGGTTAACTGGTTAGGAAACAGAAGGGGGATAAGGATAAACAGATGAGGGTAAAGACAAACAGCGTCAGGGACTGGAGACATCTGCTTATCATATGATTATGTACTGACAAGATTAGAATTTGAATAATGCAATGCGTACATGACTAGTTGTGTATAAAAAAAGTTGGTTTTCCTGTAATCGGTAGAGTACTATTTTAGCTAGTCTAAGGCAGACCCTCCTTGTGTTTGCTTGAATAAAACAATCGTTAAGCTGTATCTGAGTCTCCTGTGGTCAATTCTTAGAAGGCACCACAACATCTTGCGTAGTCAGCAGGATACTCATCTCGAACTGTCGGAGAGGCACTGCAAAACAGGTGAGTATAGTTTACTTACCATTCACAGTTAGTGCAGCAATCCAACCTGGTGATGGTCCAGTTGAGTATCAAAGAATCTAAAGAAGAACTCAGTACAGGGAGCGCTGAGAGAAGGGAGGTTGCTAGGAAAGGGCCAAATCCACACCGTTGGTATCCACACAGGGGCTGAAAGGTAGCCAACTTCGCGCTGGTGGTATCCATGGAGGGGCTGAAAGGTTGCCAAATTTGTGCTTGTGGTATCTGCGCAAATAGAAGACTGTGCCAGTGGCATCCGCGCAGAGTACGAACACATAAATAAAATGCAATCAGGGTTGGAGATAAATGAGTTGATCTAAGTCACAGTAGCTGCTGGTGCTGGAGAGAGAGAGAAAGAGAGAGAGAGAGAGAGGGTACCCCTAGGGGGGTTAATGAGCAGTGACAGGCAGGAGCAGAGGAAATGTGAGCTTCAGTCGGTTTGATTGTCCCTGTAGATGGAGCCTCCAAGATCCCTTTATTCCCCCCCATCTGCAACTTAAGCTTTGTTTAGAGTGTGAAAGCTTTAAGTCATTAAGTTCAATGTTATAATAATGTATCTTTATATATCTGTGTGCAATAAAGTGTTTGTATATGAGCTTAATGTGTTTTCTTCCCTAAATTGTCATGTGTGTGTGGAGTTCAGCACTTGAGAGTCAAAAGCCTCACGTTAGATTAAAGGGAAAGTACACTCAAACATTCCAATGTTTTGAGTATAAGGTTCGAGTTGACATTTTCGGCAAAATCGCAATTCCAATTGTGAAGATAAAACAGGGTTTTCCTTTGCTGAGATGAACCAGCCGTTGTTAAAAAATGCCTGAAATTCAAAAGGATTCTAGGAAAACCAAAAGCCATAAACACACGGTCTAGGTGGTTTCTATAGATAAAAAAGGGATTTCTTTTGAAGAGATGAATTAAATAGGAAAGGAAATCTGCATCCCAACTGCACTGTTATGTGAATTTGGGACAATCTTGAGATGTGAAAAGTGCAGTGTAATTTAGCAGGTTACTTTTGAATAACTAGGGTGCTATCCAAGACATGTTGATGAATATGTGGGACTTTTAATCTGGATACAAATTTATACACATGAGAAAGTGGTTGTTTTAATTTTGATAGTGTAAATTACAGTTCTTACAAAGTTTTAAAAATTGAGGTTTGGTTCCATCTAAAGTCCTCAAAAGGGAATTTTTATTTTAAAGGGTTTGACAACAATTGATACTAATTCAAATGCTGCAAGCTTTTTGTATTTGTAAGTTTATTCCCAAAATATAAAGTTAAGCTCAAGACCTTGACAAAGTTTGGCAGAATCCAGTTTTTGGTAGAGTTAACGAATCTGGGATAATACTAAAATGAAAAAAAGGTTTGACACAATCTAGTGGGTTACTTTTGAGAAAATAAAATGTTGTCGGAGGAGAAGATAAGGAAGCAAAACATGTTAATGCCTGGAATCAAATAGAATTGTTTGATTTCTGTTTTAAAACGTTCTGAGACTACTTTATTGCACTGTAAAGTCTCTCCAGACAACCTGAAAGAGATTAGATGGTAGCTTGCATGTGTAAAATGGTATGAGGGAATGATTAAGGGTAGGGGATAGTGTTAGGGTAAGAGGACATAATATACAACTGTTTAAGAGAACTGAATTTGATAATCTGGCCATCACCTGAGACATTGGAACCGCACAGGGAGAGATCAGCAAAGATCTAGAGACAGAGGTTGCCGTTGACATGGAATGGTTAATATGGCATAAAGGGTAAGGAAACATTTTAAATGATCAAGGCAATAGAGAAAATGACCTCAAGAGAATCTTAGGATGATCATGGTCAGAGGGAGTAAAAAAACTTAAAGTTAAAAGTATAAGGAATCTGTAGATGAGGCAATTGAAGGGTAAGGAGAAAAATTGCTGAAGAACAATTTACCACAAGATGGTTACAGGTAAAGGGAAAGCTGGAAAAAGGCTAAATAGATGATTATATTAATGTGCCTGCGAGCTACAAAACATAGGACCACCGGATTAACACCATGACCGCATGCAGAGTTAAGCAACTCCCAGAGAGAACCGCCATGGGAAGTGAAGGTACTGAGCCATTGAAAGACAGGACAAGAAGGTGCATTGTAGAGTTGTGTAGACAGCTTAAGAAATTGAGGTCCGAGGTGAGGCAGTAGCAGGAGATAGTGGACCAGGAAAGAAGTGAGGGGGGGTGGCGGCCCTCCCATGACATGCCGAAATTGAGAGATAAGGTAATGGTGAAGGTGACACCCGAGAAATCAGGTTTTTCTCCCAAGTGGATAGGAGTTTATGAGATAATAACGATTAGCGACTTTTGCGCCTGTGTGGATATGAAAGAGAATGAGCGCTGGAAGCACTGGTCGCAACTGAAGCATGTTACTAACTGATCTTATTTTACAGAACTAATCTCGACCGACCGGTGACAACCGGGATGGTTATTTGTGTAATTTACAGAATGTTAACTACCACACCAATACTCGTGGGATTGGTAATCCTAACAGAGGGAATGGGAAATACTGCCTGACAAACACCACAGACGGGACTATGGTATACCACAAGCAATGCAGAGTGCAACACCCAACATGGGACACTTGTGGTCTGGATGACAATAATAGATGAACGCAGGCACAGGACGATAATAGATGGACGTGGAGAATTTATCCCAAGGAAAGGATTGTTACATCCACTTCACCACCTTTCACAACAACAGGACAATCGGTCCCAGAAGATGCATTTAAAACCCCACAGACCACGCCAACTGACCCACCTTGTCCGACATTAAGCCCAGGACCGGAAAGTGGACATGTGCTGATTAATGATAATAAGATCTTGTATGAAAATGTACACCATGAGCTGGTACCTGTGGTCCTAAACATTTCCGACATAACTCTGCCCCGATGGTGCTCAACTCATACTCAAGCACTGTATACGGTCTTAATGGGTCAGTTTGTGATAGAAGCAGCTCAGTTCAATGGTGGAACATGGCCAATGGCCCAGGGAAAGAAGCGGCTGAAGTGCAGCCTGGTAAATGGTGTCGATACAGTGCTTAAAATAGGAACCTTGGTAGTTAATTTCATCAACCTAGCTACTATGGACCAAACAGTCCGAACCTTAAGTTCACAGCTTAAGAAAATTTTAGAAAAGGGGCAAGGGATCCATGGGAGTCAACCAGGCACAGACCAAGACTCGACATGCATAGTTCAGAGCTTGACTACTGTGCTGGAGGGTCATGCGGGAATTATTAACAAATTAATTGGAATGGGTAAGTATATCTCGGATGATTCAAATAGGAACAATGTCTGTAGTACCTATGGATTTTGGGTGCTTGAGCGAACACGAGAAAATTTGAGACAAATTCATGAGGGTCTGGTCCCTTTTATGAGTAACAAATGCACATCTTTTTACCCTTTTACAACACAATCACAATTTGACTAGTTGCCAACTCAGGGGCTTAACAGGTGTGTACGGAAATGATGCTGAGTGTATAATGGATAATCACATGTTGATAGGCATTGTCTTGTTGATACCCATTATACCCAAGTCAAAACCCAGCAGAGTGTTATATAGGGTAGAGAACATAGGGGTAACCAAGGGGAATCATTGGGCTGAATCTTCAGCTCGGCAAGCGGGGGCGGGGCCCGCTCGCTGAGGCATAAAATGACGCGGGGTGACGTCGGACCGACTCGGCTGCGCGCCCGCCGAACTATCAAAAGCCTGTTAAGGCCATTAATGAATTAATTAAGTCTATTGAGAAAGCTGTCGACCCAACCTTAAGGTTGGCGGGCAGACAACAAGCCCACGGGCGGGATGAAGTTTCATGAATGATTTAAACATTTCAGAAAAAATGTTATTAAAATTAATGCACATGTCCCAGCTCATGTGACAGTTTCACATGAGAGGACATGTCATAAAACTTTTTACAACACTTTATTAGGCTGTTTAAACTTAAACCTAATCTCCCTGAGTCACCTCTGTGTGCATCACACTGGGCGCGCCTTATTTGGCCCACCCATGTAAAATGGTGGCACGCAGCCGCTCGGCTCCGCGCCTGCCCCCACACAACCCTCCTGACGGGGAGAAAGTTCTCCCCATTATGTAAGATACCACAATATACCGCCATACGCAGTAGAGATAGAGGGTAGTATGGTTAGTACTTCATTAGATGGATGCAGTATAGAAACCACCTCAATCGTATGCACTCATCTGATATACGAAACAGAAGAGGCAAGGTGCGGATTTAATGTTACAGCCAATTGTACATTGGAGACTATATGGGTTTCAAAAGAGCCAAACCACGTTGCATACGTGGGTAATGGGAGGTATTGTATTACCACATGGCAGCAAGCGTTCTGGTATGTGAACAACTGGTCATGCCCCATATACAACCATTGAGTGTGCTTACACCCACAGGTGCCGGCAAGAGTGGGGAAGACAGAACTGGTTAAAATATATAAGAGAGGAACAATTAATGTTCAAGCTGTGGAAAGTGTAAAAGACAACCCAATGCAGTATCTGAGCCAGTTCTCCTATGCTATCCCATTATTGCCCGAACACCTCAACCCAATCTGGGATAAGGCCCAGTGAGTGTATAGGACATATTATACACTCCAGCAACAGACTCGAGCCTTAACTGATTACATTAGACAAATAGACTCTACCACCTGGTGGGAGAAACTGTGGAATTGGGGATTGAATGTACAGATACACCCATGGAATCGGATTACCTCCCATGCTCTGGTTATTGCCCAGCTGTTATTATTTTTATATTTAACATGCCTGATCTATCGCACCAGGAGGTCGCACAGGGAATGGTGATAGGGATTTTAAAATTGGGGCGACAAAGTGTTAAATCAGGGGCCTAAATTGAAGGGCTGATTAGTACAGGTGGTCTGACCCAGTCCCTTTACAACCCTAAGCTGGATATCTGGCCAGTATCAATGGGAGCAGAACGTAATAGGAAAGGACAGTGCCTCTGAATTGGCTACCTTGGACTAGGCCAAGGGCCAAAAGGGGGGTGTGCAAGAGTTAAACAGGAACTTTTATTAGTAAAACCTACGGTCAGCAGAATTCTCCAGGCGAACCTTGTACACCATAAGGGCCGATATTAGCCAAAATCTCCAGAAAGACCCTCGGGATTTTCAGAGATTAACTGGTTTAGGAGACAGAAGGGGGGATGAAGATAAACAGATAACAGTAAAGACAAACAGTATCAGGGACTGGAGACATCTGCTTATCATGTGATTATGTACTGACAAGATTAGAATTTGAATAATGCAATGTGTATCTGACTAGTTGTGCATAAAAATGTTAGTTTTCCTATAATCGGTAGAGTTCTGTTTTAGCTAGACTAAGGCAGACTCTCCCTGCATTTGCTTGAATAAAACAATCATTAATATGTATCTGAGTCTCCTGTGGTTGACTCTTAGAAGGCACCACAACATTAGGAAACAGCCTCGGCAGATCTATATTGAGTTTGAGAGGGTAAAGCCAAGTAATTTTGACTTTTGGAAACGGGCATTAAAGGTAGAGACAACGTATGAAGCCCTTAGAGAAATAATTCTCCTGGAAGAATTTAAAGATCCACTTCCTCTTGTGGTTAGAACCCACGTTGAAGACCAGAAGATTAAAACAGCTAGACAGGCAGTGCAGATGGCAATGATTATGAACTCGTCCATAACTCTAAACCCTTTTCCAGTCATTCCCATAAACCCGAGAAGGATAGATGATGGGAAAGTGAAAGAAAGGAAGCCGAGGCAGAGAAGGAACAGTTGGGAATTCTCAGGAAATTTTTCCTCAGACCAGAAAGTAAGGTGCTGAGGGTGGAAGTGAGATTTGAAAGCCTAACTGTTTTCATTGTAACAAATTGAGACGTGTTAGGGTAGATTGCTGGAGATTAAATGGTAACCCTATTGCAGTAGTAGGAATGCCAAAAGAATCTCCAGGAAACGATGGTTAAAACTGTAGCAATAGTACAGGTGAAACGTGTTTCCTCAGAACATACAGGAAAGGGGAACATGGTTCAGGGTGGTCCAGAGAATTCTTCTTTGATTACTGGAGAAGGAAGTCAGGTTATTAGAAGGCCTGGATGTTCTTAAAAGGCAACACAACATCTGGAGTCATCCTCCAACAAAATAAGTAAACAGATTAAAATTTTGAGAGATACATCGACAGATCAATCATTGAGGTGGCTGATGATACAATTTGTGGTCCAGGTAGTTTTGTGAAAGAAAAAGTGTTGATTTGAGGTAGTAATGGAATTTTTGAACCTGTTTCTTTGTGTAACGTTAACTTAAAAAGTCACTTTGTAAATGGAATTCTTACGGTGGGAATTATTCCTAAATCACCTATTGAAGGGGTGGATTTTATTGTGAGTAATGACTTGGCTAGTGGAGACAGTAATGTGGCGATGACTGTATTGTAGCAGGCGGTTAATCATGCTGATCGAAAAAAACTTCAGAAGACTGCTGTGGCCAAAAATGAAACACTTATTGCAGATAACAAGCAATTGAAGGAAAACCTGATTAATGTAGAAAGCCAACTTTCATATATGAAAGAGGAGATTGCTAATGAAAGAAGAAAATTCATGAGATCAATTGAGAATCAGTCATAGAAAGTAGAGCCCTTGAGTGAGGACTTGAAATGTCTAAATGATAAACTTGTAGAAGCAAATATAACAAAGGTCAATCTTCAGTTAAAACTGGATGAATTTCAAGCATCAGTAGTTGCTATGAAATATTGTGAAAAATGCCTTGAATAAGAAAAGGAATTGTTGGTAAATCAGAATAATTGGTTGAATGCAGAATTAAAAACCTAAAACTAATGAACTGTTACAACTTCGTCATGGAAAGAGCAATGAGATTCTCGAACTTCAATACAAACTGGAGAAGATGAAAGAGAAGATGTGTGATATGGAGTCCATATCAAGTTCAAGTTGTTCCTGTGAATAAAAACTCTTTGCTGAATTGAGTTCCGCCCGACGCCAACCCAAATCATTTTACGTGTCAGCAAGCGAGCCCCCCGCCGTCCCGCCGTCCACCCCCCCCCCCCCCCCCCCCCTCCCACCTAAAGATCCTGCCCGGGGTTGTGAGAAACAATATCATAAAAAGTTTAAAGATCAAACCAAGCAGGAATATGAAACCCTCTTGTGTGAGCATAAAAAAGCATCTCAGTAACATCCTTGAAATGGCGAAAAGAGATTTTGACCAGAGAAGAAATGAAATGTTAATGTACAAAAATGCTATTTTGACTTTGCTAAATCAAAATGAGAATTTACCACATTTGAATTTGAAAAATGAGCTTGAGGATGGAATTACACCTACAGCGAACGAAAAGGATGATTGGGCTGTAGACTTAAATGAAATATATTTTTGCTGAGTTAAAGACTGGGAATGAGACGAAAAAGAAACATAAGTGTTGAGTTATGGTAATGCTACCACGTACAAATTCTTCTAATCTTATTACATTTATTGGCTTTGTTTAAGTACGTTTTTGTAACTGTACAATATGATGTGTAGTTGTGACAGAAAATGGAAAATTTATTTGTATGATAGATAATAAGTTGTTCTGAGGTATATGATGTTAAGTTTGTGTGAGGCGAATGTAAGGCCATTATAAAGATACCTTCACTGTTGTGAAGCTTTCTTTCCTCCAAAGGGAAAGATAATAGAAAATAGAGATAGCTTAAGTAAGTTATATTGGTATTTGTGGGTGTTAGGAATGAGTTTTAACTTAAATGTTTAAATTTGGTTTGTATTTCTTCATCTATGTGTTAAGAAGAGGTCAAGTTGAGTTTTAGTTTCACTTTAAAAGATGCCTGCATTTCTAATGAGAGCTTTATGACTGGTGCAGCTAAGTTAAACAAACAAGAGTAGAGAACCTGGGCTGTTGCCGAGCAACAAGGGTCCAGATAGGCAGGTCTCTCCCACAGACATATGGAAGAAACTATATACAGCAGTTTTGATTTGGAAGCTGTTTGAGTTCAGTTGGTTTTGAAAGCTGCAGGAGAGACTAGAGAAAAAGGTAGCCAGTCCCAAGCTAAAGAAAAAGCCCTATAATCCAGGGGAGTGGAACAGGAGAAAGTCCCAAGAAGACCTTCTAATCAAAGGGAAGGGAAGGAACCTAGAAAAGGTCCTGTTAAGTGAAGTTAAGAGGAGCAGAGAGAAAGGCTCCAAGCTTCGGATTTAAAGAGACAAAAGCTGCAGAAAGCAGATTTAAAGTGAGAACAGCTTTCGAGAGGCAAGAAAGTCCAAAGAGACAACTGAAGGTCTGTAACTCTTTGCTATGGATATGTGAAGCAGTGTGTACTGTTGACAGCTGAGTCAGTGAGAGAGTATGTTTGGAAGATGGTTTGAATGCATGTGGTGATCCAGGGGAGAGGAACATCGGAAGGAGAGTTCAAAATCCCGGAGGTGAACCCTCGCAGAAGGCATCTGAGAGAAAGCATCGGTTTGGGAGAAGATTTCAAAGCAAGTTCTTGGAGAGTGAAGATTAGAAACCCTCGTGTGAAAGATGGAGTGCAGTGAGACCAGTTGGCTCATGGTGAGACAAGTGTCTGGGGGAAGTTGATGAGAGATCCATAGCATCTGGTTGAGGTGGATTCCGTCACTTTGTTTCAGAGTGTAGTGTGCCTGACCACAGGTCGCCTTACATGGACCGTGTACTTAATGTGAACATTAGAGTATAAGATACCTTTTTGTAACTTGTGTTATCCTTACAAATCTGTATATATCTGTAAAAGTTACTTGTAGGTAAAGGAGTATAACATAGTTCATCTTGTTTAATAAATATTTTATTCTTTTGTTAAAAGTTCATTAGCTGACTCCAGTGACTCTGTTCAGTAGCCCCTCTCCACATATCTAAACAAACAAATAAAAGTTAGGATCTATCAAGCTGGGTTCCACCCTGGGATCAGGCTTGTCCAGTCGTAATATCATCTGGGGATCAGAACAATCATCATGATGATAAGTATTTTCCTGTGGTCACTAACTGGAACAGAGAAATAAATAAGTGCATCAGTTGATATAAGTCTAAAAATAGCAAAGGATAGAAAGCATACATGTGAAAAAGTTTAGGCCTTGAAATTATGCTATGAGATGCAAGCAAATACTTCTGATCAAAGGTCATCGACCTGAAACATTAATCATTTTCCTCTCTATAGATGCTGCCTGACCTGCTTTGTGTTTCTGGCATTATCTGTTTTTAGAGCACCTACTTAGCACTTGTAGCTGAAGTCCTTTCCCCCAATGGCCTTCTCCCATTTATTTTAACTGGGTTTAAAAGAGTGGAAAGGAGAAAGTAGTGGTAAGCTTTTATGCGTCAGTATGCTATTATACCATTTAATTATTGTAGGATGGAATGTTTTGCCATCAATAGTAATTGAGGCGGACACCACAGCTTCTTTTTAGGCAAGAGTAGAAAAATATTGAAATAAGATGGTGATTCAGGGCTATGGAGGAACAGCAGGACAGTGAGACACAAAACGTTAACTCTGTTCTTCTCTCCAAAAATGCTGCCAGAGCTGCAGAATTTTTACAGCATTTTCTGTCTTTATTTCAGATTTCCAGCATCCACAGTTTTTTCCTTTTATCTTAGATTAATATGGGATTGTTTTTGGAAGGAACATGGCAAACACAAAGTGCTAAATGGCCTCTTCCTTGGCTATGATTGTGGATCATAATGTCTTTGAAATTTCTCTTTAAGTACCAATAGTATTCATTTATCCTAGCACCACTAGGTGGCTGCAGAGGGCAGATCGCATCAACAGTACAAGTTTTTGTTTGATCTAAGCATCACTTCACCTCAAATTTTGACTCCCTCTTAGACACACTCAAAATAAACAACACACAACGCAAACCTTGTTTAAAAAATATTCCAGTCATTATTTATTTATCATGTAAAAATAGGCATACACTTCAGAGTAAATGCTTATGCCATAGCAGAAGAGTGTGCATCGATCAAGCTAACAGTTGCACCTCTGGAGTACATTTACCGACTAAGCAGGACATATTTTCTTGCCTCTCCCCCTCCTTTTTTTTCGACTCTACTTTAGCCCATCGACACGTGTCAACCCCAGCCTCAGAATGCTGCCCTACTACAACTGGGACATGCTTCCATTTCTCACACCAGTTAATCTGTAGCCAGAGTGGGATTCTAATTTAGTCCGAAACTGCTGCTCTTCTACAGGCTTGAGACAGCTCGTCATGGTTCAGAAATTTTTTTTATTGATCATTTTCCACTGAGAGAATCTGGAAAAAAAAATAGTTACGCTATGCTTTTTTAAAGCATGGTCTTATAGGCAAATTAACAAGAGGCTGAGGCAAGGGGTAGTTAAAATGCTAATGAGCTAGCTGTGATTCTGTTAGCTGGTGGATTGCAAATAGCCAATTTATTAGTCTGTGTCGGCAAACACCTCATGCCCCATTGTACTGCAAAACCTTTGATCCTTTCTAATTGCTGTGAACAAAGAAGATATAAGAACGAGACTGGAAAACAGGCTGGCAGTTAGGCTATTCGGAACAGGAAGGCAGTCAGGGTTGTTAAAGGGAAAGCTGTGAAAATTTTTGCCAACATTGGAGGAGGTTAGAAATGCTGGAGAATAGTCAGAAACCATCTTGTTTAACTAAGGTGGCCTGTTGGTACATGTTACCATGGTGTGTTCCTTATTTTGTATTATCACTCACAGTTAAGCTCTATAGACTGAATTAAGTGAACTGTAGTCTGCATCTTCACATTATTGTGATGTTAAGCACATCTAGGCCTATCTCACTGTGTTTGTTGGTCTTCCCTCAGAGAGATTGAAGAAATATGAAAAACACCGATACCTGGTTCAGGTCTCAAGCGGATATTATTACACATGTGAGTCATGCCACTGTACAAACAGATTTGTGAAAACGTGGAATCAATTTACACAAAAATAAGATGTTCAGACAACTTATGCAAACAACTGCGCCACAATATCCCAGGAGGAATCTACGACAGACGCAAATTTGTTACTGTTCAAATGTATACAGAGTCATATGCTGTGGAAGTATTCCAATTAAAAGACAAGAGAGTCATTTACTCCATCCCTGGTCCCAACAAGAGAAAAGAAAAAAGAATGGTAACCTACTGTAGATCCCTGTAAATGGCCTTCTTTTATAATTAACGTGGAATTACAAATGAGAACCTTGCCAGCTCACAGCTTGGAGGGATTAATGAGTCTGAGGTGCAGGAGCATAGTGCATTGCATCAGGCAGCAGTAGGAAATGGGTATGTGGGCTTACACTACACGGGTGCGCACTTTGACCATGTGTTTAAGTCCTGGTGAGTGACTTGAATGCACAACCTGTTATCCAGGGAAAAAAAAACTAAAGTTAATACTGAGTGACAGTAGCTGCAACATCTTGGTTACTAAAGGCAATCAAGCTGGCATTCAAACGCCGGTGAGCCTCTCTCCTCTCATGAGTGAGACACTTCACTGCCAGAAATTTTTGTTTGTCAGCAACTGCAATGAATTTAATAGGTTTGTAAGGCTAGAAATTGCTGTTGGCCATTTTAGTGAATGAATATTTAACGCATTTTCCTGGCATACATCTGCTCACTATTTCAACTGTGTCGTTAATGCATTTAAACCAAAGATGTTGGCTACACTAAGGAGTTATGTCATTTTTCTGTTATCCTGTCCTCTGTGTCCTAGGATTGACTAGTTCAGTTGCCAATCAAACCGACTGCTATTTAGCTAGGTCCTCAGAAGGGTGTCCGGTCTGGCTCATTTGAATGAAGCCAAACCAGGATAATGATCTCATGTCTTCACTGGGATGTGTTCAAAAATGCTACTGGCTCAAAATTGCTGCAGTAAGAATTGTAATCATGGACAGGCACTTCAGCAGAATCTAAATCCTTTTGACTAAATTCTAATCATGATTTCCGAGCACTGTATGTTAGGAATTTAATCTCTGCTGAGTTTAGTTCTTCCAACAAGGCGGTTAAAAATCATGAAATGTGACAATATCAATTTCCAGGTTATAATCTTACATAATTAAATAAAAATGATCTGTCTATATAATACATGCGTAATATATTGGCTGAGGCTAAAAGCAAAAGTCAGGAAATATTACCAACCTTTGGAAACAGATTCTACATATCTGTCTTCAAATATAATAGGAAGATTACTCCAGTCTCCATCTATGTCCAGGCACTCGATGGGCAGTGGAGGCATGCTGGTGAGGTAGGGTGAGTTTCTGACAGCTGCTGCAATCTGACTGTGCCTTTGGATTCTAGGAGTAGGGAATGCATGAAGAGAGAATTAAAGCTTTGTTCAGTAGGGATGAGTAGGTCTGAGGATAAGGCTAGTTGACAAATATTGGATGGTGAGTGCTCACAAAAGAAATACTGCACATTCATTTCAAATTCTCAATATTGTACTTCTTGCAGAAACTGGAAAATGAACCTGACATCTGTTACTGCCCAAATTTAATTCAGGTTTAAATTCCCTCCTTGATATACGAAGCATCTGAGCAATGATATTCCTTTAACGTATTGGTAAAGTCGGACACAAAGGCCCAGGTTTTTACTCCTGGGTCAGGTGTGCAGAGATGGGAGAACAGCTGGCTCCCTGAACCTAGCTTTTAAAAATGGCTGCCCGGATGTTGAATTTTCAGTCAGGGAGGCAGCCTGGATTAGAAATCAGGAGATACTACATGCGGAGGCAGGCTGGGTGAAAGGCCTGTCTCAAGACACAGGCCCCATGTCCAAAATCTAAAAATAAAGATTAAAACATGAAACATCCCTCCAGCCTTCACCCTCGCCTCTCCAACCGCACCACCCATGGCCCCTTACAGCCCCTCTGCCAACCTATGTCCCCCTGTTATGACACAGCAGTTGTGAAAAGCTGAGTTATTTAAAATCCCAGAGGGAAACTTTAAACAACTGTTGCAGCTATAAATTCAGGAATAAGAACACCAGTTCTCAAGAGGTTTTTATATCAACTACAAGACATTTATTAATTTACACAAGTTAAACATATACACATGGCTACGATTTACTACTGTCATAACTTTTTAACAAATTCCCAAACTAATCTCCACTAAAAACCCCTTTCATGGTACTAATTTTATTAATAATATAAATATTGATTGGTGTCTCCTAGGTGCAAGATTTCACCCCTAGTCTTTAAAGGTTCTATCCAACAAAATGCAAATGTCCTCTATCTCTGCGTTTACATCTCAAAACTACTATACATCAAAGCACACAGGCTAACTGGCTTTAATCCAATTAAGACACACCCACAGACTAAACCTCTTTCTTAATAACATTATATACATTAATAGCTTCATGACACCCCCTCATGCACCAGCATGTCCCTTTATAGCCCTTATACCAAACTATGTCCTTCCACCCACCCCCATGGCCCTTTATAGTTCCTATGCCAACATTAATGATGCCTGCACCTCGATAGTGCTTGTCATTGCTGCCACAATGTCACGGGCGGGCATCACAGAGTTCCGTCATTCTCTGTGTGTGCTCTTAGAACCTCTGAGGTGGGGCTGGCCCCCATCTCTTCAGCATCTGCGTCCGGTGACGGTTTACTCCTGAAGGGAACAGGTGCTGAAGGCTGGCAAAGGATCAGGTGCATTTAAAGTTTCACAGCTGTGTCTCCAAGATATGACCCTGATCACAGAGTCAAGTGAGCTGCCACCAGCCAGATGGGGGTCAGAGGGTATGTGAAGATCTATGGAATGTTCTCACTGCATGTTGTCATTTTGCTCCTGGAATCTAGTGATTGTTAAGGCCTCCATTGTGTCTCCATGACGGGAGTCAAACATTCACAAATGCAAGGTGAGGATGTCAGGACTGTCCTCACTGCATCTCGTCATCATTCCCTACAAATCTCGCGGCTATGAGGGCCTCCCGAGCATGCCTGCCTTGTCTGGCCAGTGCAATGGCCTCATCGCTGGCATCCTCATCTTTGAGGACCTCATCACCGTCATCCCCTTCGACGTCCTCCTCATCGGAGGAGACGTGCAGCTGCTCCATTCCCTCCTCAGCTAGGTCCTCCCCCCATTGCAGCGCCAGGTTGTGTAGCGCACAAAAAGCTACGATGATGCGTGACACCCTCTGGGACAGTACTGCAGTGCTTCACTGGACCTGTCAAGACATCGGAATCTCATTTTCAAGATGCCTATCATTTGCTCCACCAAAGTCCGGGTTGTGACATGAGCTTCGGTATACCGTCACTCTGCTGAAGTCTGAGGCTGCCATACGGGCGTCATCAGCCACGTCCTCTGTGGGTAACCCTTGTAGCCCAGGAGCCAACCCTGCGGCCTCTGGGAACCCTGGAAGATGTCAGGGATCTGAGACTTTCTAAGAATGTAGGAATTGTGGACGCCCTTGGGGATCGTGCACAGACTTGAAGGATGCATTTGTGGTGGTCACACACCAGCTGAACATTCAGTGAGTGGAAGCCCTCGCGGTGAACGTAGTTGACTGCTTGTTGCCACGGAGTTCTAAGCGCCACATGAGTGCAATCGATTGCAACCTGCACCTGTGGGAAACCAGAGATCTGTGCAAATCCCAGCGCCCTTGCTTCCCGGCATTCCTGATCCTGGGTGAAATGCACAAAGTTCTGTGCCTTCGCAAAGATGGCATCTGTGACCTCCTGGATGCACTTGTGGGTGGAGGCTTGTGAGATCCCACACAGGTCACCTGTGGAGCCCTGGAACGAGCCACTGGCATAAAAATTGAGCATCGTGGTCACTTCCACGGCATTGGCAGTGAATGCCCTCCATGTCCCCATGGCACCAAGTCCTGCAGCAGGTGGCATATGTAACTGACCAGTTCTCTAGACATGTGCAGTCTTCGGTGACATTTGTTCTCAGTCATCTGCAGGAATGACAAGCATGTCTATAGACCCTGGGTCCAGCGAACCACCTACGAGCGATGACCCGCTGTGGATCTTCAGCTATGTGTGCAGCAGGCCCTGCTGCTCCTTCATCATGAAGGAGGTGCTCCTCCCTTTGCTGAGCCAGACACCTCTGCCGCATTCTTATTCTTCTCCGCTCCCTGTAAGCCATGAGGCATACCGCGAAATCATCAGACATTCTGATGTTCTCTTCCTGCAGGATCCAAGAGACAGACGTGTGGATTAGCATATGTGTCCTAAGAACCTTTCTTGGTTAGGTCTGAAGGCCCCTTCACACATGCCAGAGAATGCTGGCCACCAATTGGATGGCCAGTGTGTAGTGCACTTCATGGCTGACCGAAACCCCACCCACCCCTGTCCCACTCCACTTGACCGACTGGCAGCAACTTCGGCCCTGGACTGCATGCTCAGCTCTCAGCTCAGGCGCACGAATGCATTCTTCCACAGCTGAGACCGTTCAGCAGCAGCTCCATTGACATACTTGGAGTTGGGCCTCTGAATCTTTTCTGCCCACTCAAGCAACGCAAAAGCATGAAAGTGCCACCAAGTGCTCCAGAACTTTTCACCCCTCGGGCACAGGCTGGAAAGTAATTTGCGTTTTAGGGGGCAGAACAATTGGCCGACTGGGCAAATTGTAGAAATCTCTTGTAAAAGGTGGCCATGGCGCAGTCACTGGTGGAGGTGTTCAGAGCCTCTTGCAATGTCTTTATTAAGGTTTGAACCAGTATCCCTCATAGTTCAAGCTAACAGTGTAGCCTTGCAGTGTGGGTTAGGAGAATTCCAATGCTCAATTTTGACAAACTTCACCAAGTGCGTGGTCACTTCCCTCCATCCCCGGCCCCCCACCCGGCATATGCTAGTGTACTTCCTTTAGTCAGTGCTGCCTTGCACCCCCCCACCACCCTGCAACACCGCACTGAAAGCCAGCCGGGAAAATGCCACTTGCCTGTGCCCCCCAAATAGGCAACACCTCTTCCTTGTTGTCCTATGGACGATGTTCATGAGCGCTGTGCAAAGCCGTGTGCACTCACCTCCAAGTTCCCCTCGAAGTTCAGGTTGCCAAGTGCATGCCTTTTAAAAGCAGTTGTGAAGTACGCCATTCTGAAGTCATGCCAATATGGGTGGTAAATGTGACGTGGGGGGATGATTTCAGCGTGGGGGCACAATAATAAGATGCACGTGCATAAAAATAAAGTTCCTGACACTGGATGGCAAGAAATGACAGTGTGAAACCGAACTTTGGCCTTCTCGCCATATTGTTTGCTCACACCCACCATGTTGCTCACCAGCAACAGGACCAGACGATTCCGTCTTAAGTGTTCACTGCAGGCTTCACCCTCATTCATAAAAATCCATTTACTGCATTTACATTCATTCAAGTAAATAAAACCTTTTAACAACAAACATTTCATTCAAGTGCACAATCCCTTATAACATTGGAATCAATTGTCCCACGTCAATGAGTCCATAATCACTTGCAGCTATCAATCGAACTGTAAATGGCAAACACCCTACTGTGATAATAGATGCTTGTGAAATCAGTCATGCAGCACTAATCTAATAATGGAACCCTCAGGCTTATGTCAATAGACAGAGCAAAATAATAAATTATTTTTTTAAGCACTACAGACATTTTTTCAAATACTTTAAGGGAAATTAAATGCCTTGACAGCTTGACAGCTTCCTTTGACAGGTGTTTCTGAAGTTTTGACAGTTGATTTTGACAGGTCTGTTGAGAGTTCCCATAAGCTTGACTGTACTGAATACATGCACATTTTGCGCACATTTATGCCTTCATTTAACAATTCCAAAGAGCATTTGACCTCCGGCAAAGGTGTTGTTGGACAAAATACAAAGGGGTAGATCCAAAGGGTTATGTCATGTCCACAAGATGTGAAAGAGATCAGAAACTGTTTAAATCAAACCTTACTTTCTGCTTGCTAAATAATGGACTTTGCTGGGCCAAAGACATGGCTGTCATAGGTTACGTGAGTTGCAAGTTGGCTACAGTTCTGGAAACTTCCAACATTAATTATAGGACAAAGCTCACCCCTAATTCTTGTGGAATCTCACACCTATCGTTGTGTGGACTCATTACAATCAACAAAACAAGGGAACAGCAGTCGATCTGTCTCCCCAGCCTGGACTTGTAACAAAGAAAAAGCCATCAAAACTTGTTATATCTGCAGAGGTGCTGATAGCCACCATTTATCTCCTAAGGTGAACAATGGATTTTGACCAGAGACATAGAAACTGATTGTTTACCTGAAACTGACTCATAAATGGGCAGCATCATATGACCTAAGCTCCTTTGGCCTTTTGAAAGTTTTAATGTTATATTCCTGGACTCCCAAGTCAGTCTATTGTTAAACATCTAGCCTGTCAACACCAGAGCCGGACTCAAAGCCTGGTTCTCTGGAAGTTTCCTGCCATCGCCTGTAGAGCGGATCAAATCTTTGTATACCAACCTCATCGTGTTGTGTCACCATTAAATTCAAAAGAATTCTGAATCTCCTGCTTTCAGCTAGCTGAACTCGCCTGAACTTAACTCCTACGTGAAGGAACCCTCAGTGGACTCTGACATGATGTGAATTAATATCCATATCTTTGGTTTCTTTTTGTTTTAAGTTACTCCTAGTTGCAAAACTCTTTTCTTTCCTAGCTCCTTCTTGTGTGCTCCTGTGTGTGTGTGTGTGTGTATGTGTACATAGTTGCAACGGCCAACCCTCAGGTTTGAACGTACGAATAAACAATACTTCTGATTTAACCCTAAAGAGAGTTTGCTGCAAGTCACTTTAAAATTGGCTTCACATACAGAATGTTTGGGGAAACATGTCACAGCCTATTTCAAAAATTAAAATTAAAATCTGCTTACAGACAGAAGGCAAGAAAATAAAAGAGTTCAGGTTGCTTCTCTCCCCTGTCTGTAACAGGTACCTTACCTCTCCAAAGGGGCAGCCTGGTTATCCAAATGAATCCACAAAGTTCAGACATTTTCTTACCTGATCTAATCTGCACACTATGGGTTTCATACTCCTGGCCTCCCAAAATCCATTGAGCAAAACACACCCTGCCCCATTCCCACCCTTGTGAAAATAGGAACTGCTGTGTTCGAGGGAAGGACTTAAGATTTTCGACAACTTCAGCCATTTTTACAATGATGGAGCGGCCTCCTGGCAAAAATCTGGGCCAAGGATTTTTTAACTGGAGTTAACTTTCATGATGAAATCACTACTAACTGGGGAGCTGGTGGTGCAGTGGTATTGTCACTGGACTAATAATCCAGAGACCCAGGGTAATGCTCTGGGGATCCAGGTTCAAATCTCACCATGGCAGATAACGGAATTTGAATTCAATAAAAACTGGAATTAAAAGTCTAATGATAACCATGAAACCATTGTCAATTGGTGTAAAAACCCATTTGGTTCACCAATGTACCAGGGAATCTTTTGGAATTCTCCACTTGAGAGGGCAGTGGTTTAACTCCAGATCCACAGCAATGTGGTTGACTCTTAAATGCCCCCTGAAATGGCCTAGCAAGCCACTCAGTTGTATCAAACTGCTATGAATTCTATATGGAATGAAACCGGACAGACCACTCGGCATTGACCTAGGCACTGGAAACGACACAGCAAATTCAGCCCTGTTGACCCTGCAAAGTTCTCATTGCTAAGACCTGGGGGCTTGTGCCTGCAACAGCCTGACATAGTTACACTCACAGAATCGTACCATACAGACAATATCCCAGACACCGCCATTACCATCCTTGGGTACGTCCTATCCCACTGGCAGGACAGACCCAACAGAGGTCATGACACAGTGGTGTACAGTTGGGAGGGAGTTGCACTGGGAGTCCTCAAAATCGACTCCAGGCCACATGAAGACTCGTGGCATCAGGCAAGGAAAGCTCCTCTTGATTACCACGTACCGTCCCCCTCAATTAATGAATCAGTGCTTCTCCATGCTGAGCATCACTTGGAGGAAGCACTGAGGGTAGCAAGGGCACAGAAAATACACTGGGTGGGGGACTTCAATGTTCATCACCAAGAGTGGCTCGCTAGCACCCCTACTGACTGAGTTGGCCAAGTCCTAAAGGACAAAGCTGCTAGCTTTGGCATAGTATGGCAGGGGGGTGGGAACCAGAACAATAGGTCAGCAGGTGAAATAAATGACTGGGAACCAGTGAATATGGCCAGTAGGACTAAGAGGAAGGGCAGGCAGGGAGAAATTACTAAACACAGTGGGACTGGGGGTCTGAAATGCATTTGTTTCAATGCGAGAAGTATAACAGGCAAGGCAGATGAGCTTAGAGCTTGGATTAGTACTTGGGACTATGATGTAATTGCTATTACAGAGCCTTGGTTGAAGGATGGACAGGATTGGCAGATAAACGTTCCAGGATTTAGGTGTTTCATGCAGGATAGAGAGGGATGTAGAAGAGGTGGGGGAGTTGCAATGCTGGTTAAGGGGAATATCACAGCTGTACGACAGGACACCTCGGTGGGCTCATGCAGCCAGGCAATATGGGTAGAACTCTGGAATAGGAAGGGTGCAGTCACAATGTTGGGGGTTTACTATAGGCCTCCCAATTGCCGGCGGGAGATTGAGGAACAGTTATGTAGGCAGATTTTGGAAAGATGTAAAAGCAATAGGGTTGTTGTGGAGGGTGATTTTAACTTTCCCTATATTGACTGGGAATCACTTAGTGCTAGGAGTTTGGATGGTGCAGAATTTGTAAGGTGCATCCAGGAGGGCTTCCTGAGACAATATGTAGATAGTCCAACTAGGGAAGGGACAATACTGGACCTGGTATTACGTAATGAACCCGGCCAGGTGGTCGAAGTTTCAGTAGGGGAGCATTTCGGGAAAAGTGACCATAATTCAGTAAGTTTCAAGGTACTGGTGGATAAGGATAACAGGAGTCCTCAGGTTAAGGTGCTTAATTGGGGGAAGGCTAATTATAACAATATTAGGCAGGAACTGAGGAATCTAGACTGGAGGCGGATGTTTGAGGGCAAATCAACAACTGACATGTGGGAGGCTTTCAAACATCAGTTGATAAGAATTCAGGACCGGCATGTTCCTGCTAGGATGAAGGATAAGCATGGCAAGTTTCAGGAACCTTGGATAACGAAGGATATTGTGAGATTAGTCAAAAAGAAAAGGGATGCATTCGTAAGGGCTAGAAGGCTGGGAACAGATGAACCCCTGGAGAATACGAAGAAAGTAGGAAGAAAGTAGGAGTCAGGAGGGCTAAAGGGGGTCATGAAAAGTCACTGGCAACCAGGATTAAGGAAAATCCCAAGGCCTTTTGTACATATGTAAAAAGCAAGAGGGTAGCCAGGGAAAGGGTAGGCCCACGCAGGGACAGAGGTGGGAATCTGTGTGTGGAGCCAGAAGAAATGGGAGAGATACTAAATGAATACTTCTCATCAGTATTCACTAAAGAGAAGGACTTAGCGGTCGATTTGTCTAGGGAAGAGTGTGTAGATAGCCTGGATCATGTTGAGATCAAAAAAGAGGTGTTAGGCGTCTTGAAGAATATTAAGGTGGATAAGTCCCCAGGGCCAGATGAGATCTACCCCAGAGTACTGAGGGAGGCAAGGGAGGAGATTGTTGGGGCCTTGACAGAAATCTTTGTATCCTCACTGGCTACGGGTGAGGTCCCAGAGGACTGGAGGATGGCCAATGTTGTTTCATTGTTTAAGAAGGGTAGCAGGGATAATCCAGGAAATTACAGGCCGGTGAGCCTTACGTCAGTGTTAAGGAAATTATTGGGGAAGATTCTTCGTGAAAGGATTTACTACCATTTGGAAGCGAATGGGCGTATTAGTGAGAGGCAGCATGGTTTTGTGAAGGGGAGGTTGTGTCTCACTAACTTGGTCGAGTTTTTCGAGGAAATGACAAAGATAATCGACGATGGAAGGGCAGTGAATTTTATATATATGGATTTTCAGTAAGGCCTTTGACAAGGTCCCTCATGGCAGACTGGTACAGAAGGTAAAGTCGCACGGGATCAGAGGTGAGCTGGCAAGATGGATACAGAATTGGCTTGGTCATAGAAGACAGAGGGTAGCAGTGGAAGGGTGCTTTTCTGAATGGAGAGCTGTGACTAGTGGAGTTCCGCAGGAATCAGTGCTGGGACCTTTGCTGTTTGTAGTATACATAAATGATTTGGAGGAAAATGTAACTGGGCTAATTAGCAAGTTTGCAGACAACACTAAGGTTGGAGGAGTTGCAGATAGTGAAGAGGATTGTCAAAGGATACAACGGGATATAGATCGGTTGGAGACTTGGGCGGAGAAATGGCAGATGGAGTTTAATCCGGACAAATGCGAGGTAATGCATTTTGGAAGGTCTAATACAGGCAGGAATTATACAGTAAATGGCAGAACCCTTAAGTGCATTGACGGGCAGAGGGATCTGGGTGTACAGGTCCAAAGGTCACTGAAAGTGGCAACGCAGGTGGATAAGGTAGTCAAGAAGGCATATGGCATGCTTGCCTTTATTGGCAGGGGTATTGAGTATAAAAGCTGAGAAGTCATGCTGCAGCTGTATAGAACCTTGGTTAGGCCACACTTGGAATATTGTGTGCAATTCTGGTCACCACTTTACCAGAAGGATATGGAGGCATTGGAGAGGGTGCAGAGGAGGTTTACCAGGATGCTGCCTGGTCTGAAGGTTATTAGCTATCAGGAGAGGTTGGAGAAACTCGGATTGTTCTCACTACAGTGACGGAGATTGAGGGGCGACTTGGTAGCAGTTTACAAAATTATGAATGGCATGCACAGAGTAGATAGTCAGAAGCTTTTTCCCAGGGTAGAAGAGTCAATTACTAGGGGACATAGATTTAAGATGAAAACTATAAAGAAGATGTGCGGGGCAAGTTTTTTTACACAGGGGGTAGTGAGTGTCTGGAATTCGCTGCCAGAGGAGGTGGTGGAAGCAGGTACGATAGTGGTGTGTAAGAGGCAGCTTGACAAATACATGAATAGGATGGGAATAGAGGGATACGGACCCCGGAAGTGCAAAATGTTTTAGATGACGGGCAATATGATCAGCGCAGGCTTGGATGGCCGAAGGGCCTGTTCCTGTGCTGTACTTTTCTTTGTTCTTTGTTCTAAATTGGGTCTGCAGCGGGTGGTGAGGGAACCAACAAGACAGAAAAACATACTCATCCTCACCATCCTGACCTCATCCTCACCAACCTTTCTGCCGCAGATACATCGCTAGAATTGACCACCACACAACCTTAGTGGAAACAAGTCTCACCTTCACATAGAGGATACCCTCCATCGTGTTGTGTGGCACTACCACTGTGCTAAGTGGGATCAATTTTGAACAGATCTAGCAACTCAAGACTGGGCATCCATGAGGCGCTGTGGACCATCAGCAGCAGCAGGATTGCACTCGAACACAATCTGTAACCTCATAGCCTGGCATATCCCCCACTCTACAATTACCACCAAGCCAGGGGATCAACCTTGGTGCAATAAAGAGTGTAGGAGGGCATGCCAGGAGCAGCACCAGGCATACCTAAAAATGAGGTGTCAACCTGGAGAAGCTACAGCTCAGGATTAATTGTGTACCAAACAGCATAAGCAGAATGAAATAGACAGAGCTAAGCTATTCCACAACCGATGGATCAGATCTAAGCTCTGCAGTCCTGCCACATCCAGTCATGAAGGGTGGTGGACAATTAAACAACTCACTGGAGGAGGAGGCTCCATAAATATCCCCATCCTCAATGATGGGGGAGCCCAGCACATCAGTGCAAAAGATAAAGCTGAAGTAGTTGCAACAATCTTCAGCCAGAAGTGTGAAGTGGATGATCCATTTGGCCTCCTCCAGAGGCCCCCAGAATCACAGATGCCAGTCTTCAGCAAATTCGATTCACTCCATATGATATTAAGAAATGGTTGAGGGCATTGGATACTGCAAAGGCTATGGGCCCTGACAATATTCTGGCAATAGTACTGAAGACTTGTGCTCCAGAGCTTGTCACACCCCTAGCCAAGTTGTTCCAGTACAGCTACAACACTGGCATCTACCCGGCTATGTGGAAAATTGCCTAGGTATATCCTCTACACAAAAAGCAGGACAAATGCCACCCGGCCAATTACCGCCCTATCAGTCTATTCTCGATCATTAGTAAAGTGATGGAAGGGATCGTCAACAGTGCTATCAAGAGCACTTGCTTAGAAATAACCTGATCACTGATGCGCAGTTTGGGTTCCTCCAGGATCACTGAGTTCCTGACCTCATTACAGCTTTGGTTCAAAAATGGACAAAAGAGCTGAACTCCAAATGTCAAGTGAGGGTGACTGCAAGGCAGCATTTGACCGAGTGTGGCATCCAGGAGCCTGAGCAAAACTGGAGTCAATAAGAATCAGGGCAAAAACTCTCCACTGGCTGGAGTCCTACCTAGCACTCCTGACTTGTGCCTCGTAGATGGTGGACAGGTTTTGGGGAGTCAGGAGGTGAGTTGCCTGCCGCAGGATTCCTAGCCTCTGACCTGATCTTGTGGTCACAGCATTTATATGGCTAAACCAATTCAGTTTCTAATCAATGATAACCCCCAGGTTAACATTGATAGTGGGGCATAGTGTTGTAGGTCAATCATTTCAGTTTCAGGGCGCCACTGCAAGAGTTCCTCAGGGTAGTGTCCTAGGCCCAACCACCTTCAGCTGCTTCATCAATGACCTTCCTTCCATCATACGGTCAGAAGTGGGGATGTTCGCTGATGATTGCACAATGTTCAGCACCATTCCTGACTCCTCAGATACTGAAGCACTCCATGTCCAAATGCAGCAAGACATGGACAACATGCAGGCTTGGGCTGACAACTGGCAAGTAACATTCACGCCACACAAGTGCCAGGCAATGACCATCTCTAGCAAGAGAGAATCTAACCATCGCCCCTTGACATTCAATGGCATTACCATTGCTGAATCCCCCACTATCAACATCCTGGGGGTTACCATTGACCAGAAACGGAATTGGACTAGCCACATAAATACTCTGGCTACAAGAGCAGGTCAGAGGCTGGGAATCCTGTGATGAGTAACCCACCTCCTGACTCTCCAAATCCTGTCCACCATCTACAAGGCACAAGATAAGAGTATGATGGAATACTCTCCACTTGCCTGGATGAGTGCGGCTCTAAACACATTCAGTAAGCTTGAAACCATTCAGGACAAAGCAGCCTCCTTGATTGGCACCCCATCCACGAACATTCACTCCCTCCACCACCGACACATATTGGCAGCAGTGTGTACCAGTGTACCATCTACAAGATACACGGCACAAACTCACCAAGCCTCCTTAGACAGCACCTTCCAAACCGATGACCAGTACCACCTAGAAGGACAGGGGCAGCACATACATGGGAAAACTACCATCTGGAAGTTCCCCTCCAAGCCCCTCACCATCCAGACTTGGAAATATGTCACAGTTCCTTCACTGTCGCTGGGTCAAAATCCTGGAACTCCCTCCCTAACAGCACTGTGGGTGCACCTGCACCACATGGACTGCAGCGGTTCAAGAAGGCAGCTCACCACTGCCTTTTCAAGGGAAATTAGGGATGGGCTCTAAATGCTGGCCTTGCCAGTGATGCCCACATCCCATGAATATTTTTTTTAAATCAATAGGGTGGATTGGAATACTAGGAGGAAAGATTAATGGAATGTAAATAGTGATAGAAGTTTTAAACTCTTCCACAAAAAGCAGCTGATCCTGGGTCAATTATTAATTGTAAATCATGTGCCCATTCTCCTGGCCAAACCCTACTTCCTCCTGTCCACACCCAATTCACTTACAACTGCACTTTCAAAATCCCATTGTTTAGCCTTTGGCACACTGCACCCTCACCTCCACCTCTGATACCATGTTTGAATTAGAACTATTGCTCTATGTTGCTCTAGCCATTCTTCACCGTATAAACATCCTCTGCACTTCTTTTACTTCAAGGGATATGGACTTTAACAGAGAAGTAGATAACTGGCTTAGACATTCACCACCAGATTTGTCTGGACCACATAAGCACCATCAGGTCCTGCTCTCACTTGATAAAAAGGCTCACTATTCCAGGATCAGCCAGTACTGCAGAGATAAACCCTGGCTTCTTCTCTCTATTGTAAACCATTTTCTTAAACCTCTGTTCCCTGACTTTTCCACCCTCGCCTCCAATAACAAGTGCAAGGAGCTCATGGCTTCTTTGTCTTTAAGATTGAGACCATTTAATCAGTTGCCTTGGCAATTCCCTCCCTCCCCTACTCCTCTGATCCAAAGTTCCTCTGAAACTTCTCTTGCCCTAACCTCAATTTGCATCTTTCTGTAGTGTCTCACCTATCTCCCCTCAAGCCCTCTCCAAGCTCATCTTGTCCATGAAACCCACCCCCTGCTCCCTCGACCCTATTTCCACTAAACTACTGACCACCCAAGCTTCCTTCCTGGTTCCCATGATAACTTATATTGTAAACAGTGCTCTCATTTCAGGTACTGGCTCCCACTTCAAGTCTGCTGTCATTACCCCTCTCCTAAAATAACTAATCCTGACCCTACCGTCTTTGTAAACCACTGCCCATTTCTAAACTCCCTTTCCTCTCCAAAGTCCATGAATGCATTGTCAAATCACAAATCTGGGTCCACCTTTCCCATCAGATAGACTTCTGTTAACTATAGATATTAGGGGATGTTGGGCAAAGGAGGCCTTATGGAGTTAGGTCACACATCAGTCATGATTTCACTAAACAGCAGAACAGGCTCGAGTTATCCCTATGAATGATCAACACACTTTCTGATTTTCATTGTTTAAATACCAGCATAGAAGGAGCACACTAAAGGCTGGCCTTATTCCTCAGCCTTGGCTCTGTAGTAGCATTCTCACTTCTGAATTCAAGTCCCATTCAAGAAATTGAGCACGTCATCGAGGGTGACACTGCAGTATAACACTGAAGGAGTGCTGCACTGTCAGGGATATGGCTTTTGTGTGAGATGTTAAACCGAGGCCCCATCTGTCCTATCAGGTTGACATAAAATATCTCATGGCACAATTTGAAGTAGAGCAGAGGATCTGGTAATTTGGTATCCTCATGCCAATATTTAATCCTTCCACCAAAATCAATAAAATTGCATTATCTGCTCACACATTTTATTGCTGTGTGTGGAACCTCTCTGTACACAAATTGGCTGCCTACATTACATCAGTCACTACAGTATAAAAAATACTTCTTTGGCTGCATAGATTTTGGGGGCATATATAAGGCTCTATATATCCAAACTCTTTCTTTCTGACTGTACACCATTTTCTTTAAAGAAGAGTATTTCTCCAGAATTCTCAGGAATATTCTCAGCAATATCTGGACCACTGTCCTTCAGGTAGAATCAATGCCAGTCACAAATGACCTTGTTTTTTTTTCATTCATTTACAGGATGTGGGCATCACTGGCTAGGCCAGCATTTATTGCCCATCCCTAATTGCCCTTGAGCAGGTGGTGGTGAGCTGCCTTCTTGAACCACTGCAGTCCACGTAGTCCAGGAACACTCACAGTGCTGTTAATTGAGGATGTAAATCTATGCACAATAGATCTGCTATGAGAACATAAGAACATAAGAAACAGGAGCAGACCACACGGCCCATCAAGCCTGTTCCACCATTGAAGGCGATCATGGCTAATCTTGGCATTAACTCTATTTTCCTGCCCGCTCTTCATATGCCTTAATTCCCTGTGAGATCAAAAATCTGTCTACCCCAGTCTTAAATGTATTCAACGATCAAGCATCCACAACCCTCGGGGGTAGCGAATTCCAAAGATACACAACACTTTGAGTGAAGAAATTTCTCCTCATCTCAGTCCTAAATAATTGGGCCTTTATGCTGAGACTGTGCCTCTGTGCTTTAGATAAGAGTTACACAGCACAGAAACCGGCCCTTCGGCCCATTGTGTCTGTGCCAACCAACAGAAAGAAATCTCTCAGCGTCCACCCTAACAAGCCCCTTCAGAATTTTGTAGGTTTCAATGAGATTGCCTCTCATTCTACTAAACTTCAGAATATATAATTTACTCAGCCTCTCATCATAGGGCAACCCCCTCATCCCAGGGACTAATTTAGTGAACCTTTGCTGTATTGCCTCCAATACCCTTTCTTAAATAGGGAGACCAAAACTGTACACAGTTTTCCAGATGCAATCTCACTAACACCCTGTACAACTGTAGCAAGGCTTCTTTATTCTTGCATTCCAGTCCCCTTGCAATAAAGGTTAACATGCTATTTGCCTTCCTAATTGCTTGCTGCATCTGCATGCAAACTGTTTACCTTGTACAAGAACACTCAAGTCTCTTTGAACATCACTTACAAGTTTCTCACCTTTTAAAAAATACTCTGCTTTTTTATTCTTAGTGAATAACTTCACACTTCCCTATATTATACTCCATCTGCAATCATGTTGCCCACTCACCTAACCTGTCTACATCTCTTTGCAGCCTTTCTGTGTCCTCCCCACAGCATTCCTTTCCACCTAGCTTGGTATCATCAGCAATAAAGATGGACTTACTGCATACATTGGCTCTCTTCTGGCCAGGGACAGACTGCAACATGGAACACAGTGTGTCTGTCACAACTGAAAGCTTGGGCAATAGTTGACTGTAATTTCATTTTTTTTTTGGAACGATAGCAATTTCAATTTAAAGCATCCTCACCTAGGTTTTTGTTTTCCTTCAATTCATGCCAAGGGGCGGGGGCCAAGGAGAAAGAGATTTCAATCCATCTTCACCTTTGCAGCCAAGAGTGGCTGTTTTAATGGCCCTTATAAAGCATGGTGTTATGTTCCAACATTCGAGCTACTAGCAGCAATACGAAACATTCCTATTGCTCAGTCAGCAGACTTTTAGTCAGCAACTGTGATCATCCAGAACATGGTCCAAGAATTTACGTTAATCTTTTCTTCCTTTAAGGATTTCTTACTCCTGTCTCAGAGTAAAGAATCTAATGTTACATTCTCATTCCTAGTCAGTTGGGCTATTAACTAAACCAGTTCAGTAATCCAGTTGAACTTTTGCACCCTGCATCACCAAAGATCATTCAATCTTGATAATTGCTCTGGTTTTCTGCTAAAAGGCAGTAAGGTTTTCCACTGTATAGGGATGCAAAATGTGCTGGTGACTTTATTGTTCTTTTTCTCATATCTCTCCTCTACTGAAGATACCGACTTATGCTTGAGTGCAGACACAACAGGACTCGTAGACCTTCTGATACCTTGCCTAAGTATCCACTATTGATGAATTAGCCTGGACACTGTGTGTTCTGCCCTAATGTGACACACTTTGGGGGTGGGGGTGGAGGGAGAAATTTTAACCCCACCTTCACCCCCCCAAAAAAACAGATGGCATGCAATAATGTAAATAAATCTGACTCTCCTGATCTCTCACCCCTGTATCGACCCTTCCAATCATCCTCCCACTACTGAACTTGTAGGCCCTATTTACGCCCCTATCCTCTCGCCAAGGCTTCCGATTTCTTCCTCCGTAGACCTTTCCAATCTCCCCCAGGCTTCCAATCTGTCCCACCTCTCTGTTCCCTGGCTGTGGCCTACTGCCAAAGACCCCTGCCTGATAGTCAGCTCGCTCTTCAATTTGTCTGGCCGCCGCAGGGTTTTCAGGACCTGTTTTCTAATTAAATAGATATACTGACCAGTACTCGTCAGTGTCTGGAACACAACCATTACTAGGAATATCTCGGTGGAGTTATTAATGGTGATTTAAAAGTAACATTTAGTTACTTCACATCCTTCCTTGTATTCCAACCTCAAAACAGCACCCAACCTGCTCCTTCCTTGCCTACGAGTTAACATCCAACCATAGAGTTTCCAACAGGATGCACTGGATGAAAATGTTGCAGACAAACCATTATTAATCTTGTTTCCCTTGCCCAATTGTCCTAATGCCAAGTGGAGCAACTCAGGCAATATCTAGCAGACATCAGTTATTTCAGCCCATATGATGAAATTGAGGAGGTTGTCTTTAAAGAAAAAATACATCAAAAAGGATTTGGAGTTCAATGTCAATATTAAAAAAATAAAACAGAGATACTGATCAGTTCTCTTCAGTGCACCAGAAGATAATTATTTCTAGGAATACCTCAATAGAGTTATTAATGAGGATTTTTTAAAAAAAGACATTTAGTTATTTCATGTAATTTAAAGTTGCACTATTTTCCCTTAAGCCAAAAGAAATTAAATTTTCTTTTTGACTAATTCAAAGTGAACATTCTCTGCCATTTGTCAAAATGCAATGGAAATTATATTAAGTCAAATATCATCTTTAATTTAGGTTGACCAAAAACAGCACTATAATGGAGTTAAATCTCCAATTTAGTGATTTCACTATCTATACTGTGTTGCAATTTCTCCACCTCCTCCTCCAAAGGAGATTTCAAAGTGGCCTAATTGAATTTTTTATATTAAGGTAATTGAAAAGTTGATCCAGGCAAATCTTCCATTATGGTAAAAGAGTCAAATACAAATGACATGTTAAAAATTAAGAAGCAAGGAGTAGGGAAGGAACTCAGATGGCACTTGATTAACACAGAATAATTCTCTTATTCATCTACATGCTATCTCTCAGCGATGTCCTCTGCAGACAGCAGAGACAGCATTTTGAACTCTGCTGATTTTACCTCTTCGCAGCTCTGTGATTTTAAACCAGTCTTTTAACTCCTCAGCTTTCCATTTTTCTGGCTCCGATCACTCCAATGTCTTTGAAAGCCATACCTTCTGTTGCCAACTCCCAGGAGTGTCCTTTCCACGTCTCCCTGGCTCTCCAGCTCCTTCCCCTCCCTAAGTCCTTCCCCTCTCTCTTTGGCTCTGGGTCTGTTTCTCACCATACCACTATGAAATGTCTTGTGCCATTGCTTTTTTTCTAAGTTAAAGACTCCATATATTCCCAAATTACTGCTGTAGATTTGAGGAGTTATGAGAAAAACTAATTGGAAAGGCCACTGTTTCAAGCAGTATAAATGGGTTTAAAAACTGGAAATGTAAGAGTAAGAGTATGAAAGAAAGTCAGGCAGCCCCTCTTTCCCCTTCTTTCTTTAATAAGTGCTTCCATAGTCATGCACATTTCTGCCCAACGTTCACTATTCTCCCAGGCCTCTGCTTAATGCTCCATTTAAGGTGCTGCTGGAAATTATGTAATAGTGGCCAGTGACATTGCTTACTTTACTCTCATCCCCTTCTTGGTTCTATCTGGTGAACTGCTGATGACAGTGTAGCTGATAGTATGGACACATGGCATAAGCACTAACAGTTTTTTGCACATAGGCATGACATTGGGCACAATCTTGTAGAGACGATGGGGTTTCAGCTGCCAATTGGAGAGCCAGTGCGAGCTCCGTGTCACCTCTTTTCAGGAAGGCCCGTCGCATCTTGTACCACTCAGGCACTTAAGAGGCCAGCAGCGGGTCTTCCTCCAGGATCAAGGAACCCTGGGGATTGGGGTGCCTTTGAACAAGGGACCTCCCGCCCCCACCCCACCTCCAGGAGCATGCAACAACCTCAAACGGCGCACAGGTTTGCTTGTTGTGCTCCCTGCATGGCAAGCCCTGCCCGCTGCTGGGTTAATACCAGTGGAGGCAGGATGCAGCCCACAAGTGGGCATTAAATGCCCATTTAAGGGCTTCAATTAGAATCCACAGGCCTTCCCGCTACGGACTTCATTGGGGCGGAGGTGGGAAGATGGCAGGGTTCCCAACCACCATCATCCTGCCTAATTAAATGCCCCCTACCGCCAAACTCGCTATGGGGGAGGGCACAAGATTTTGCCCATTGTCAAGTATGTATCACAATTAACTTAACCACTAGGGTTCTCCTAATAAAAGAGAATCACCTGGCAAATGCAATGGCAATTAAGGAAAAGACTCACATGTGTTCCTGGAATGTAAGTGCCATCTGTTTCTGGTGCTCCATGTAGAAGAAGGCCTCTGAGAATCTCCTTACCTGTGTATGGACAGACATGAGTTTCTTTAATCCTAATTTTCTCTTCATCTCTTCTTGTATTTATATAGTGTCTTATTTAATTTCTCAGGATATCACAAAGTATTTGCTACTCTGACCCAGCTGTGTTACTTAACCCAAACCTCTTAAATACATACGAACATAGTGTAAGAAATTGGGGTCTTACATAAAAGGGCATTTTCTAACTTTTATGGGATTAGCTAAACAGCCTTGATTCTCTCTCTGGAAAGAGAATTTCTAAACACTTTGACCTCTAAACTGTCTTAGTTCAGGCTACCATGTTGACATTCTTAAGCTGGTAGAATGACATCGTGGACACCCCCTTATCTATGCAAGTGTTTAGAAAGGGCCAGGATATGATCCTCAGCAAGATATAAACTAAAAAGCTGACCTTGAGCAGGGTGACGCACGAGGTGGGTGATAACCACCCTGATGTTTTGAGCACCTGTCCTGTATCCAATGGTCAGAATAGATGATTGACACTGGATAAACTACCAGCCCTCAAAAAAGGGTATATAGATTGGTGGTATACTGGTGGTATGGGGCTGAGGTACTGGTGAGGTGGCAGTGCTTGTTGTCTTCTTCAGATGGAAGATAGACCAGAGGAGGAAGAGGAAAATCGAGTGATCGCGGGAAGAGTTTCCTAACACTTCGATTAGAGAACGGAATGCTGTTATCACAAGCTGTTATGGGTCGTATGCATTTTTTTCTGTCTAATTAGTTAATGTATCATATCTAAAACTGTTGTTTCTCAATAAACTTAAAAACCTCTCTTAAAATTACTTATAACTAGTCGACTGCCCATTTAGGTATCTGTGGCCCCAAACCCCGAAATCTTACAATGCGAACTGGGAACAAGAATAGGCCACTCGGCCCCTCGAACCTGCTCCACCATTCAATAAGAACACGGTTGATCTGATTGTAACCTCTGCTCCGCATGCCTGCCTACACCCCCCCTGATAACTTTCCACCCCCTTATTTAGCAAGAATCTATCTGGCTCTGCCTTAAAAATATTCAAAGACTCTGTTTCCACTGTGTTATGATCTCCAGCTGAGATTACCCCTGGACAAGACTGATCCCAAGGTGGAATCCAGCCTGATAGATCCTAACTTTTATTTGTTTGTTTAAATATGTGGAGAGTAGTTACTGAACAGAGTCACAGGAGTCAACTGATGAAATTCTTAACAAAATAATAAAACATTTATTCAAGAAAAGATGAACTATATTACAATACTCCTTTACCCACAACTATACCTTTAGAGATGTATAGAGATTTGTAAGAATAACACAAGTTACAAATCTATCTTATACTTTAATGTTCACAGTAAATAAACAGTCCATGTACACCTATGGCACCCTACGGTCAGACACACCTCACTCTGAAACCAAGTAACAGATGTCACCACAACCAGAAGCTATTGATCTCTCCTCAACTCCCCCCAGACACTTGATACACAGTGAGCCAACCTGTCTCACTGAATTCTGTCCTTCGCACGAGGGTTTCCAATCTCTACTCTCCAAAACCTTGCCTTGGAAACTTCTCCCAAACTGACGTTTTCTCTCAGACACCCTCCACAAGGGTTCACCTCCAGGGTTTCAACTCTCCTTCTGATGTCCCTCTTTCCTGGGTCACCAAATGTATTCAAGCTGTCTTCTACACACTCTCTTTCACCCAATCTTAACAGTACACCACTGCTTCACATGCCCATAGCAAAGAATTACAGACCTTCAGTTGTCTTTTTGAACCTTCTTGCTTCTTGTAAGCTGTTCTCACTTTAAATCTGCTTTCTGCAGCTTTTGTCTCTTTAAATCTGAAGTTTGGAGCCTTTCTCTCTGCCCACTCGTAACTTCACTTAACATGACCTTTTCCCAGGTTCCTGTCCTTCCTTTGACTACAAGGTCTCCTTTGGACTCTCCCCTCTTCCATTCTCCTGGACTTTTGGGGTTTTTCTTCACTTGGGGCCTTTTTGTTCTTTTGGGAAATCTGCAGTTCCCTCTTCCAATGTCCAGTCTCTTTGGGGTCCTGACTTAAACTGAACTTAGAAACCGCTGTTTCTTTAGTTCTATGTGTATGTCTGTGGGAGGAACCTGCCTATCTGCCCACCTCCCCCCCCCCCCCCCCCCACCCCCCCCCCACCACCCTCCCCACTGTTGCTAGGTAACAGCACTATTTTTTCCACTCGTATTTACTTTTATTTTATAGGGGTCGTAAACATCTCGTTAGAAATACAAGCAGCCTTTTAAAGTGAAACTAAAGCTCCATTTGACCTTTCTTAACACACAAACACAGAAAAATATATCAAACTTAAACGTTAAAGCTAAAACTCTTTCCTAACACCCACAAATACAAATATAATTTACTTAAACTATTTCTATTTCCTCACACATTGCCTTTTGAGGAAGAGAGTTCCAAAAGCTCATGACCCTCAGAGAAAAAAAAAAATCTAATCTTTGTCTTAAATGAACGCCCCCTTATTTTGGTGACCCCTAGTTCTAGATTCTCCCACAAGAGGAAACATCCTCTCCACATCCACTTTGTCAAGACCCCTCACGGATTGTAAAGGTTTCAATCAAGTCACATCTAACTCTTGTAAACTCCAGTTGATAGAGGCTTAACCTATCCAACATTTCTTCATAGGACAACCTGTTCATTCCTGGCATTAGTCTAGTAGACATTCTTCGAACTGCTTTAAATGTATTTACAACCTTCTTTATATAAGGAGACCAATACTGTACACAGTACTCCAGATGTGGTCTCATCAGTACCCTGTATAACTGAAACATAATTTCTTTACATTTGTAATCAATTCCACTCACAATAAAGAATAACAGTCTATTAGCTTTCCTAATCACTTGCTGTACCTGCATACTAGCCTTTTGTGATTCATGCACGAGGACACCCAGATCCCTCTGAATCTGAGCTCTGCAACCTCTCACCATTTAAATGATATGTTTCTTTTTAGTTCCTTCTGCCAAAATCGACAATTTCACATTGGCCCACATTATACTCCATTTGCCAGATCTTTGCCCACTTACTTAACCTATCTATGTCAGTTTGTAGGGTCCTTACATTCTCTTCACAACTTACTTTCCTACCTATCTTTGTGTCATCAGCAAATCTAGCAACCAGAGTATCTGTCCATTCATCGAAGTCATTTGTATAAATTGTAAAAAGCTGAGGCCCCAGCACTGTTCTCTATGGGACACCCATCTTTAGATCCTGCCAACCAGAAAAAGACCCATTTATGGCTACCCTCTGTTTCCTGTTAGCTAGTTTATCTTCTATCAATGCCAATTTTCCACAATAACCTTTGATGTGGCACCTTATTAAATGCCTTCCTGAAATACAAATTCAGTACATCCACCAGTTCCCCTTTACCTTCAGCACATTGACTCCTTCAAAGAACTCCAATAAATTGGTTAAACATGATTTCCCTTTCACAAAACCATGCTGACTCTGCCTGATTACCTTGAATTTTTCTAAATGCCCTACCATAACATCTTTAATAATAGCTTCTAACATTTTCCCATATGACAGATGCTAAGCTAACTGGCCTGTAGTTTCCAGCTTTCTGTCTCCACCCCTTTTGAAGAAAGAAGTTACATTTGCTATTTTCCCATCTAATATCTTCCCCGAATCCAGGGAGTTTTGGGAAATTAAAACCAATGCATCAATTATTTCACTAGCCACTTCTTTCAAGGCCCTAGGGTGAAAGCCATCAGGACAAGGGGATTTGTCAGCCTGCAGTTCCAACAATTTGTTCAATCCCACTTCTCTACTGATTGCAATTTTCCTGAGTTTCTCCCTTCCTTCCATTTCCTGATTTACAGCCATTTCTGGGATTTACCTGTATTCCCTATAGTGAAGCTTGATGCAAAATACCTGTTCAATTCATCTGCCATCTCTTTATTTTCCATTATTAATTCCTCAGACTCACTTTCTATAGGACCAATGCTCACTTTGTTAGCTCCTTTCTTACTTAAATATCTATAGAAACTCTTACTGTCTATCTTTATATTTCTAGCTAGCCCAGCCACTGAACTACAGTAGAATTTGCATTTCATATTTCAGCCTCCTGAAAGAATAATGACCCAGATTTTGCTTTCAAAATAACAATGAGGCTAATGCTCTATTTGCAATTATGTGCAAATGGTACAGCAACTTCAGGCGAAGGCACAGTTTGATGCACAGTTCAACTCAAAAAGTCAAACGTTGCTGTTTGAGGTGCACAGCTCTGTGAAAATGGCATCTTGTGAAATGCACTGGCTGGCATGAAATTGCTGTATGCGTGCACAAAATGAACTCGCTACAGAATGTTAAGTCAAGTTATTTAAAGTTTGTATATCCATTTAATGACTGTAAATGTTAATCGCTACCAGTCATTCTCTCTGGCACTGAAAATGAACTATTACAAAGACAAAGTTTCATTCCTTCAGGGTTTACTTGTTGTGATTTTTTAAAAAGTAATTCTGTTTTACATTACTTTTCTGTTTTCTTTTTTCCCTCTCTTTTAATCCAATTTTATTTTCCTCCTGTTTATCTCCCTTTGTGTACCTGATTTCACCCACTCAAAACTGCACTTCCTTTTCAGGCTTGTGCTCTTGATTTCATAATACTTCAAACTGACCGGGTAAGCACATGTACAGTTGCTTGTCCTGTTCACGAAGGCCCAAGATGCAAGTTCCCTCATTTTGACATTATTAGCTCATGCTTTGAGCAACTTATCATGCAAAAAATTAAAAAACATAACTGTGCAAAGACAAGTCTAACTATGGCCTGCTACAGCAAAATTTGGCCCACTAAGCTTAGCAACAAATTATGGACTGTTATGATCCATAGTCTTACACTCCTTAAGACATATTGCACACACCTAACCCCCACACCCGCAACGCATTTTATGAAGGCAGCATAGACAGGAAATTTTCATCATATTATTTAAACCAGTGTCTCAGAAATGGAGGGACAATGATTTGACCTACATCACTCTTAAAAAAAAATAAAGCAACAACCAGTGGATTTTTTAGCCCTGATGTGCATACACTTAAAAAATATTTGTTAAAACCCTCCGTCAATGCTTGTATGCCTTTCTCCCTTGTGCCCTACTCAGCATCCACACCACCCTCATCCACAATGCTATAAAACTGAACAAAAACAGACAATGGAGACAGTTTTCCCAATGAAATTATTACGGTTATTTCTAACAATATGTAAAACATCAATGTGCTCTGCTTCTTGGAATTAAAACCTCAGTTCATGTGCTGAATCCCCACAAAATCTCAATGCTGATCTTAGTTGTATCATTTAAGGAGCCACGCTCTTTATCACAGTGAAAGTTGAAAAAGCAAGACCAGTCAGCATTTCTTAGTGTCTGGATCAAGGAATGTATTGGCAGAGGTCTGGAAATAAATTGCCTGACTGTTGGCTCAGTAGGTGATGGCAGAACACACCTTGAGAGGTGTGGCAGCAAAAGATGAGGCAAAAATCAAATGGCGCAGTTTGGCTTCTCCATTCTTATTTTCAGAACAGTGCAAATGTGCTTTTTTCAAAAGAAGCAAATATTAACAGTGAATCTTCTTTGTATTTCTCCATTGATTTTATTCTAATTATATTTTGATTCTTTACCATTGTCCTTATGTCCTACAAATCAAGGTTTGATGTCTGAAATTGTGGGTGTAAATGGCGACAGCATCAAGCAATGGGAAGAACAGTATCTCATTTTCCTTCTGAACAACCTTCAACAAATTTAGACTCTAGGGCCTCATCGGACAGGAGGGAGTTTATTTATAGTGGTTATTCAAGCCTACCTAATATGCAAAAGTCGAGATCCAGTGATGCCTATGGCATTGTGACTTATTTTTAACCTCGCCACAGGCTCTTGCCTGGCAGATAGGGGGAGGTGATGGTATAGTGGTATTGTTGATAGACTAGTAATCCAAAGATCTAGGATAATGCTCTGGGGACTGGGGTTGAAACCCTGCCACAGCAGATAGTGGAATTTGAATCTGGAATTAAAGTCTAATGATAACCATGAAGCCATTGTCGATTGTTGTAAAAACCCATCTAGTTCACTAATGTCCTTTAGGGAAGGACGTCTACCATCTTTACCTGGTCTGGCCTACATGTGACTCCAGACCCACAACAATGTGTTTGGGATGGGTAATAAATGCTAGCTGAGACAGTGATGCCCACATCCCATGAACAAATTTTTTTTTTAAATGACAGGAAGAGTGGAGTGGCCCAGATTAAGTTTAAAACTTTGCCTATTAGGAGGAGAGCTACCTCCCCAGGCATCATTAGGCAGCCTTTAACCTCAGCAGCCCCAATCTTTCACATTCCAGCCACCTTCCCCACCCCCGCCATCATTACAGCCCGATCTTCCTCGCTCCCCAACTTCTCCCCACAATACAGAACCACATATTGTCGGTGCAGACTTGACGAACTGAATGGCCTCCTTCTGTGCTGAACTATTCTATGATATCCATGCTTGTCAATGATACAATAATTGGTGGCACAGTGAATAGTGTAGACAGGAAAATAACATAACAAAGAGCCATTGATAGATTAAGTGAGTAGGCAAGACTACAGCAAATGAATGTCAACGCAGTTAAGGGTGAGGTCATCCATTTTGGACCAAAAAAGGATAGATCGGATTATTTTTTAAATGGTGAAAATGTAGGTGGAAATGGTGAAGAGGCCCACAGAACTTTTGGGGTCCATTTATACAGATCAATAAAATGTAGTAGTCAGGTACAAAACATAATCAAGAATGCTAACAGAACTACTTGTTGAATTGCACTCTGAGATATCTGTGTTCCTCACTTCCTTGGAACCTATGGGAGAGGAGGGAGTTGTTTTTATGAGTGCTTATATCTACTGATCTAGCTAATCAGTTACACAACTTACTAATAACCCTGCCTTGGAAAGTGCAGCAATCCCATCCTATGCTGTTTGAATCTGTTCCTGCAGTTTCTTCATTAGGTGGAATAAGAAATGAAAGGTCTGACTTAAATTACTTTGTTTTATTAGCAGAGGATATATTAACTGGTGTACTAGATATTAGAAATGTTCAGCAAAAATAATAACTAATTCTGCCAAACACCAAAAATGTTATTATTTCAATAGTTCCAGTGCCTAATGTGAAATCTGCACACAATAGTGTTAATTAAATAACTCCACCAATAGTTCCCAGATTATTGTGAAGATACATCCTAGCTGTGACTGCTGTTCAGATCCAGCCATCTTCGCCATTATTCATGCATCTTTGGTTCAGAGAAATAAGTTGGTTGGCACCTAATAAGCAAATTTGCGATACAAATTGGAAATGTGTCGGAAGCAGATCAGTGCTTAGAAGAGTTTAAAAAGGTAATATTTCAGGTGAGCCACTTCTTCATAACTGGCACAATTAATTAGGCTGGAGAAACTCCTTTTATAGGACTTGCAAGTGTAAATCAGGACAAGAAAGCTAAAGGGAAGAGCAATAGATTCTTCTGTTTCCAGGACAACTGCAGCGCAGGGTCAAGGAGAGACGTCTAGACCTCATTACAGAATTAACGCCCTACCTCTATCATTTCCTCCAGCTCTGAGATATCTGTATTTCTCATTTCCTGGCCTCTTCAGCATCTCCAATTTTAAGCACTCCACCACTTAGCGGTGATACCTTAAGACGCCAAGGCTTCCTCTCTAAACCTTCTCACATTTTTTTCCTCTTTCCACCTTTAGGATGCTACTTAACACCTATCTCCTAAAGCCAGCTTTTAACTGTCTGCCCTAATATCCCCTGGTGTACTGCTGATATTGTTCTTGCAAAGCTGGTTTTACTATGTTAAAGGTGCTATATAAATGTAAAGCTATTAGACTATGGGGCAAAAGCACAGACAAGCTGCATTCTGCCCTCACCTGGAGATGTTTCAGTTAGACAGTAATGACAACATGGGGCTGAATTTTCCCCACCGTCGTGGGGGTTGTGTGGGGGCGAGCGCAAACCAGATCGGCGCCCTCAATCGGGTCTGCGTCGCCATTTTACGTGGGCGGGGCCAATTAAGGCCCACCCAGCGTGACGCTCAACCAGAAGCACTGAGCGCTCCCTGTGTGGGCAGGGGCAATTCCCTGAGTCGGGGCCTGCGCTCTTTCGCGCATGCATGCGAAAGAACAGAAATCTCCCTGAGGCACTGAGCTGACTCAGAGAGATCAATTTAAGGAAAAAAAAACTTTTAAAACATGTCCCCTCATGAGTGTCACATGAGCTAGGGACATGTCAATGAATTTTTAAAATAATTTTTATTGAATTTTAAAACACTTCATGAAACCTCATCCCGCCCGCAGTGACCACGTCTGCATCAAGTGTTGGTTGCTGGAGGAACTCCGGCTCAGAATTGATGAGCTGGAATCCGAGCTCCGGACACTGCGGCACATCTGGGAGGGGGAGAGTTACCTGGACGCTTTGTATCAGGAGGCGGTCACACCCGGTAGATTAAGTACCTCAAGTCGGGTCAGTGGTCAGGGTCAGCAGGGTGTGACTGCAAGTGAGGCAGGTAGAGGGATCCTGTGTTCAGGAACAGAGGAGCCTCAGCCCTTGACCTTGTCCAACAGGTATGAGGTACTTGCTTTCTGTGTGGATGAGGAAGAGGGCTGTAGGGAGGATGAGCCAGCTGACCACGGCACCGTGGCACAGGAGGCCATTCAAGAGGGGGGAGCAAAAAGACACGTGGTAGTTGTAGGGGATTCTATAATTAGGGGAATTGATAGCTTCCTTTGTAAGCAGGATCGAGAGTCCCGCATGGTATGTTGCCTGCCCGGTGCCAGGGTGAGGGACATCTCTGTCCAGCTTGAAAGGATATTGGAGAGGGAGGGGGAGGATCCAGTTGTTGTGGTCCACGTCGGGGCAAATAACATAGGTAAGACTAGGAAAGAGGACCTGTTTGGGGATTATCAGGAACTAGGAACTAAATTAAAGAACAGGTCCTCAAGGGTTATATTCTCCGGATTACTACATTGTAATTACCGGATTGGCATAGGGACGCGAGAATAAGGGAAGTAAACACGTGGCTAAAGGAGTGGTGGGGAAAGAGGGGTTCCATTTCGTGGGGCACTGGCATCAGTATTGGAACAGGAGGGATCTGTACCGTTGGGACGGTCTCCACCTGAACCGATCTGGGACCAATGTTCTAGTGAAAAGGATAAATAGGGTGGTCAACAGGACTTTAAACTAGAAAGTGGGGGAGAGGGAAGGGTAAAACTCCAAGAAGTATGACTAATGGGAAACAAAGCATCAGGTTAGCTTGTGAGGGTTGGATTCAACTTCATGGAAAATTATGAAAAAACTGAAAAGAAAGGAGAGCCCAGGAGAGGCTATTAAAGTCTCCAGAACACAAAATAGGACAGGGTTTTTGGAAAGGGCTAGGAATCTAACTTCAAGCACATCAGATAAAGGGATGACAATGAGAAAGGGGACGGAAAATACAGGACTGAAGGTGTTGTATCTGAATGCACGCAGTATACGAAATAAGGTAAATGAGCTTGTGGCGCAGATTGAAATTGGCATGTATGATGTGGTTGGCATTACGGAGACATGGCTGCAAGGGGATCAGGACTGGGAGATAAATATCCAAGGATATACATCCTATCGAAAAGATAGGCAGGTTGGTAGAGGGGTGGGGTTGCTTTGTTAGTAAGAAATGAAATTAAATCGATAGCAAGAAACGACATAGGGTCAGATGATGTAGAATCTGTGTGGGTAGAGTTGAGGAACCGCAAAGGTGAAAAAAACCATAATGGGAGTTATGTACAGGCCTCCGAACAGTAGTCGGGATGTGGGGCACAAGATACACCAGGAGATAGAAAATGCATGTAAGAAAGGCAAGGTTACAGTGATCATGGGGGATTTCAATATGCAGGTAGATTGGGAAAATCAGGTTGGTAGTGGATCCCAAGAAAAGGAATTTGTAGAATGTCTACGAGATGGCTTTTTGGAGCAGCTTATGGTGGAGCCCACTAGGGAACAGGCAATTCTAGATTTAGTGATGTGTAATGAGGCAGATTTGATAAGGGAGCTTAAGGTGAAGGAACCCTTAGGAGGAAGTGACCATAATATGATAGAATTTACCCTGCAATTTGAGAGGAAAAAGCTGGAATCAGATGTAACGGTATTACAGTTGAATAAAGGCAACTACAGAGGCATGAGGGAGGAGCTGGCCAGAATTGACTGGGAGATGAGCCGAGCAGGAAAGACAGTGGAACAGCAATGGCAGGAGTTTCTAGGAGTAATTTGGGAGACACAGCAAAAATTCATCCCTAGGAAGAAGCATACTAAAAGGAGGACGAGGCAACCATGGCTGACAAGGGAAGTCAGGGATAGCATAAAAGCTAAAGAGAAAGCATACAATGCGGCGAAGAGCAGTGGGAAACTAGGGGATTGGGAAGCCTACAAAGACCAACAGAAGACAACTAAAAAAGAAATAAGGAGGGAGAAGATTAAATATGAGGGTAAACTAGCCAGTAATATAAAAGAAGATTGATAGAGTTTTTTTTAGATATATAAAGGGTAAGAGAGAGGCAAAAGTGGACATTGGGCTGCTAGAAAATGACGCTGGAGAAGTAGTAGTGGGGAACAAAGAAATGGCGGAGGAACTGAATAGGTACTTTGTGTCAGTCTTCACAGTGGAAGACACGAGTGACATCCCCAAAGTTCAAGAGAGTCGGGGGGCAGAGGTGAGTATGGTGGCCATTACCAAGGAGAAAGTGCTAGGAAAATTGAAAGGTCTGAAGATGGATAAATCACCTGGACCAGATGGATTACACCCCAGAGTTCTGAAGGAGATAGCTGAAGAGATAGTGGAGGCGTTAGTGGTGATCTTTCAGGAATTTCTCGAGTCAGGGAGGGTCCCAGAGGACTGGAAAATCGCTAATGTAACCCCCCTGTTTAAAAAGGGAGTGAGGCAAAAGGTGGGAAATTACAGGCCGATTAGCCTGACCTCGGTCGGTGGTAAGATTTTAGAGTCCATTATTAAGGACGAGATTTCAGAATACTTGGAAGTGCATGGTAAAATAGGGCAAAGTCAGCATGGTTTCATCAAGGGGAGGTCATGCCTGACAAATCTGTTAGAATTCTTTGAGGAGGTAACGAGTAGGTTAGACAAAGAAGCAAATGGATGTTATCTACTTGGACTTCCAGAAGGCCTTTGACAAGGTGCCGCACAGGAGGCTGCTCAGTAAGATAAGAACCCATGGTGTTAGAGGCAAGGTATTAGCATGGATAGAAGATTGGCTGTCTGGCAGGAGGCAGAGAGTGGGGATAAGGGGGTCCTTCTCAGGATGGCGGCCGGTGACTAGTGGAGTTCCACAGGGGTCAGTATTGGGACCACAACTTTTCACTTTATAAATTAATGATCTAGATGAAGGAACTGAGGGCATCCTGGCTAAGTTTGCAGATGATACAAAGATAGGTGGAGGGACAGGTAGTATTGAGGAGGCAGGGAGGCTGCAGAAGGATTTGGACAGGATAGGAGAATGGGCAAAGAAGTGGCAGATGGAATACAACGTGGAGAAGTGTGAGGTCATGCACTTTGGTAGGAAGAATAGAGGCATAGACTATTTTCTAAATGGGGAGAGAATTCAGAAACCTGGAGTGCAAAGGGACTTGGGAGTCCTAGTCCAGGATTCTCTTAAGGTTAACTTGCAGGTTGAGTCTGTAGTTAAGAAGGCAAATGCAATGTTGGCATTTATTTCGAGAGATCTAGAATATAAAAGCAGGGATGTGCTGCTGAGGCTTTATAAGGCTCTGGTCAGACCACATTTAGAATATTGTGAGCAATTTTGGGCCCCGTGTCTCAGGAAGGATGTGCTGGCCCTGGAGAGGTTCCAGAGGAGATTCATGAGAATGATCCCAGGAATGAAAGGCTTAACATATGAGGAACGTTTGAGGACTCTGGGTCTATACTCGATGGAGTTTAGAAGGATGAGGGGGGATCTGATTGAAACTTACAGAATACTGAAAGGCCTGGATAGAGTGGACGTGGGGAAGATCTTTCCATTAGTAGGAGACACTAGGACCCAAGGGCACAGCCTCAGAGTAAAGGGAAGACCTTTTAGAACAGAGATGAGGAGAAACTTCTCCAGCCAGAGAGTGGTGAATCTATGAAATTCATTGCCGCAGAAGGCTGTGGAGGCCAGGTCATTGAGTGTATTTAAGACCGAGATAGATAGGTTCTTGATTGATAAGGGGATCAAAGGTTACGAGGAGAAGGCGGAAAAATGGGATTGAGAAACTTATCAGCCAAGATTGAATGGTGGAGCAGACTCAATGGGCCAATTGGCCTAATTTCTGCTCCTATGTCTTATGGATGAGATTTCATGAAAAATGCGAAGGCTGTCCGGGCTCTTCGCCAGCCCACCAACCTTAAGATTGGATGGGCAGCTCACTTAACTGTTTTAATTAGTTTTTAACAGGCCTTAATAGGCCGTTGACCGCTCGGTGGGTGCGCAGCCGAGTCAGCTGCTCGCCCGCCGGACTGAAAACCTAAACCTAAATGTCCATAATTTTTAAAAAAAAACTTTAATAAAATTTTTTAAAACCTACATGAAATCTCATCCCGCCGGTGGATGAGGTTTGATGCTTTTTCTAATTCCCCCCAAGGGCTCCTGGCCAGCCCGCCAACCTTAAGGATGGACAAGCAGGTCCATTAATTACTTTAATGACTCTGTCAATGGCCTCAATTGGCCATTGACAGGTCGGCGGGCGCACAGCTGATTTTGCTGCACCCCCGCTTACCTGAAAATTTAAATGGGGGGCGGTGACTTCGGGAGTTCCGCCCGATGTCACCACGTGTCATTTTACGTGCTGGCGGATGGGCCCCGTCCCCCGCTCGTCGACGGGAAAATCCTGCCCTCAGTGTTTCCATTTCAGTTATAGACACAGTTGTGTCTTTGGGCCATTTGTCGGGGAGTGGGGTGGTTCTCATTATAGAGAGGGACATCACCCTGCTAACTTGCATAATATTTCATATCCTTTGCGAGTGATGTAACAATATTTGCAAAGAGACAATTTCATTCAAAACCAAACTGGATTACTGCATCATGAATGGCATTATCATATCACTTAGCTGGTAAATGCTTTAACCGTGCCCCATTTCAATTTTCAGGTAGGTAGGGGCGCAGCAAAATCAGCCGTGTGTCCGCCGACCTGTCAATGGCCAATTGAGGCCATTGACAGAGTCATTAAAGTAATTAATGGACCTGCCCGTCCAACCTTGAGGTTGGCGGGCAGGCCGGGATCCCTGTTGGGAATTAGAAAAAGCATGAAATCTCTACTGAGCTAATGTCAATGTCAGCCAGTATTAGAGAGTTCCCTTTAACAAAAGCAAATTTTATTGGGGTGTTTGGTTGAAGGATTATTTTCCAAAAAAGTTAAAGACTGGATTATAAAGGGTCAGTCAACAAGTAGGAATAAAGGTCCAAGTGTCCTCAGGTTCGCCTTCATTCTCCTTTCCAGTTGGATTACTAACAGTCCGTCAGTGACCTCTACAAGGTGATACTCCACTTAACAACTCGGCTTTCATTCCTGTATGTGGTGCATTTATTGCCCAATCCTGAAAGGGAATGTTCTGGTAACAATCACTTTCCAAATAATGTCCATGGGGTAGATTTTATGGGGGGACGGATTACCCGCCCCCCAACCTAAAATTTGATTGGTACCTTGCCAACATGGTATCAGGCTATCCTGAATAGGAGCTGCGCAGACCAGGAGAATCCCAGTGCTGATTCCCAGGTAAGAATTCTGCCATCCTGTCCACGGTGTGTCTCATGGCAGGAAGAAGCGGAGAATCTAGCAGCCTTAATTCGTGAGAGTGAGACTTCCATCCCTCAGGGATAGGAAGTCCCAGTCCAAAGAGCTGCCAGTCAATCTGATTGGCTGGCAGTTTTGTAGCCCCAGCAGGGCCAGAGGAAAGTAGTGGCCATTGCTGGGTCTACAACCAGTCCCCATAAAGAAGTGAAGACTTGGACTTCAGTTAAGCTCCTGGATTTTGGACGGGCAGTTCTGGGAGGCCCAGCATGGAAGTGGGAGGCAAGTGGGGGCTGGGTTAGAGAGGCCAGTGGGGAATAACAGAGGGAGTCTACCATTTAGTGGGGAGGTGGCCCCAATGGGCACAGGGGAAGCTACAAAGGTGGTACACACCCTTTCCTGCCCAACAGCATCCCACACTGTCAAAGCTGCTGGGCTGCCCGCATTGATTTTGCCTTCCCCTGCAGACTGAAAATTTGCGGCAGAAGTGGAATGAGGCTCTTAAATGGCTGGTAGTTGGCTATTTAAGGGCCTCAATAGATCTGAGGGTGGGTGGGCTGTTTGATGTCTTACCCAAGCCCTGTAATATGGGGGAAAAGGTCAGGGGTGGGTGGGAAGAAGGCAGGCTGACCATCCGCTTTATTTTATGATTCAAGTACTACAACCGGGGAGGGCGGGGTTGGGGGTTGCTGTTAAATTCACCCCCATGTTTCCATTTCTTATGGTAGTGGGTTACTCTAATTAGGGTCTGGTTTTCAGGGTTATTGCTACATTTTATAGGTCTTTGACAAACGGAATAAATGGTTCTTGCCACTACACTAACAGTATGTTTCCCAATTTCTTTCTTCTTTATTTGCAGTCAACTGTTCCCTTCCCATTTTCATCCCTTGTGGACCATGACTGCTCACTGGGCTAAGGCTCCATGAACGCCATATCACCTCTGACAATTTATCCAATGGGCATATGTGTGTTGGCAAACTATTCAACTGTGGTGAACATCACAGCAGATCCTATCAAACATGAAACACACATGCAAATTGCCAAGAGAGGTATTTGGCTAGCATTTTGGTTCTAATTTCCCCTCTCGATCCAAGAACAACTAATGTAATTGTAGCTAGGTAGTACCCTTATTTCTGACTAGACATTTGACTCGGTCAATTTAAATACTGCCCAGACCTGCTGATGTATTGGGGGAGCCTATATTTTCCATTCTAAAGTTTTACCTTTCAGAATTATGGTAACGCCTCTTAAACAGCCAGCTTTCATTAGGACAAATATTTGCGCAGCCATCAGTTAGCAGATTTTTTAATGTAACTTCACTACAGTAGCACTGAAGATTCCCGCTTTTCAAGATGGCATTAGATTATTTTTAGAAAGCAAAGTGATCACAGGTTATGGAATAAGGGAAAACCATGCTAGAAAATCACTGAAGGGTTTGAAGAGCTCAATGAGATTTTCTGATCACCCAAGGGAATCAGAGCAAATTTTGACAGGTGAATCCAGAATGGGCTACAGATCCCTGTTTTTTTTTAACCCAGGGAGCTGTGGAATGGGAGTGATCTACCGTGGGCCTGAAAATCTTTTATTGCCCTGAATGCACACAAACGCATGCAAAAATCTCACGAGCCAGGATATTGAGGTTGGCGAGCAGGAGAGCCCGCTCGCCGATGCGTAAAATGATGCGGGATGACATCAGGCGGAACTCCCAACCTCACTCCGCGTCATTTCAATTTTCAGGTCAACGAGGGCGCAGCCGAATTAGCTGTGTGCCCGCCAACCTGTCAACGGCCTGTTGAGGCCATTTAACAACTAATTCAAGTAATTAATGGACCTGCCCGTCCAACCTTAAGGTTGGCGGGCAGGCCAGGAGCCCTGGCGGGCTTCAGAAAAAGCATGAAACCTCATCCACGGGCGGGATGAGGTTTCATGAAGATTTTTAAAAATTTAATAAAAGTTTGATTTAAAGTGACGGCCATGTCCCAACTCATGTGACAGTGTCACATGAGGGAACATGTCAGGGACATTTTATTTTTGTAGTGACCATTTTTAAATTTGGCGCCGATCTCCTTGAGGCAGCACTTAGCCTCAGGGAGATGAGTGCGCTCTTTTGCATGCATGCACGAAAGAGCGCACTCTCGGCTGAGGGAATCCTCTCCCCCAACCGCCCGCATAAGGAGCGCATAGCGCTTCCTGGCGGACGTCACGCTGGGCGGACCTTAATTGGCCCACCCACGTAAAATGGCAGTATGCACCCCTGATCAGGGGCGCCGATCGGAGGCGCGCCTGCACGCACCTGGTCCTGCACTTCCCCTCCACCACAGTGGGGGGGTGGAATTCTTCCCACGGTTTCAATCTAAGCTTGACAAGACTTCTCTTTCAGATTCTTCAGCTATTTTTTCAATAAAGTATTGTATTTTTAATTTTTCATTATTAACAATCCCCATATTGGAAGCTTACAATCTGAATCACAGTATGGTAACATTTAGGTGGGATAAAACAAAATGTGTTACGTTTATTACATTACCCTCAGACTATGATGGTCTTGGCTCAGGAAGGCTGTAACATCTGGCTGCAGTGTCATGCTGTCTAGGAACTGGCTCCACAGTGCTGCAAGACAGGAGCAGAGCTGGGCCAGGTCCCTGCTGATCTGTTCTGCCACTTTGTCTGGGCTGTTGAACATCTGCAAGAAGATCATAAATACTTTACAACTAAACAATCCATCTGCAACCTACCGTCATACTACATACACTGACAGTGTTACTAACATGTGGTGATATATATCGAAGAGGAAGAGAAAGGAAAGGATGTGTCTATTAAATTATACAACTTTAAAAGGAATAAAAATGCAGAAAAACTCATCTTTAAATGTAGCATGAGAGGTCGCTGGAGCTGCTAAAGCATATTGTCTTGCTCAGAGGGAAAAATTTTATTAACAGAACCTGTTATGGTAAAATATATAATTTTTGTGTTTTGTTTTGTTTAAAATCTTACTAGGGACATTAGAAATTTCAATTATTGTGGACAAAGAGTGAGGAATTAATTTTTCTCAAAAAACATCCTGCGATTCAATTGCAATAATTTTTAAATTTCCTTTTTATTAGTCGGTTGTCCCGACTGGGCATTCAGGATTGGCTGCTTTTCTAAATGTTTAGCAGCTTTTCATTTACTTCTTCTGTTGCTCTTGATTCATACGTTCCCTACATTATCAGTTCAGATTTGCCACTTTTGCCTTGAATTAATGGCATGGAATGTAATAACATGCAATATATCAAAAATAAAATGTAAAGTAGACGCAAGACTTCATTGGTACCTGCAGCATCTTTTACTCCTGTGGGTGTCACACTCTGTGACATACAACCGTTGCACAATTATAGTGAGAATATTTTACTCTGAGATTGCTTAAAATGGTCAACATGTCCCTACAAATCATTCAAAATGTTCTCTGTCATTTTTTCCTGTGCAATACATTTTTGTCTGTTTCTAAATTATTATATTCTTTGATTCTAGCATCGGAACTTTGGTGAAGAGTTGCTATTGCATCCTCTACTATCGGGATCCAGAAATGGTTGGGCGCTGGATCTAGTAAGGCAAGGTGCTTCTCTCCTTTGTATTATAGCATGTCAGCAGTGGCGGTAGGAACATGCACGCGCAGCCAACAGCACACAATCACACTATGAAACAATGGTCAATAAACACTTCATCAGTCTCCTGAGACCTTTTGCCTTAACTTTTAAAAGACGATGTTAGCCATCCAAACAAGATTGAAAAAAATACTTACCAATATAAACCAACAGAAAATCTGCTGATAAAAATCTGCTGATAGAAAATAAATAAAGAGTACAGAATTCCTGAGGCACTGTCCTCAAGGGACAGATTGCATCTAGCCAAAGGGGCAGAGATTGGGTGATCTTGGAAATTCTCTGGAAACCTAAGGTCCAAAGACTGCAGTTTGAAAATCGATGAGGTAAAAATATCTTTGGAGGAACTCACAAAACAGATAACAGATCAAAACAGGATCAAAAGGAGACCAAACCCATTAATAGTGTTCGAATAAATGCACTCAGGTTTGTATGGCGGAGAGGACATATCTCTGGAGTAGTCACCTCTCTTATCACCTCCTTTCAATATTAGAAAGCCTCTTTTCAGCTTTTACTTATAACTCAATCCTCTGAGTCCAGTCTTTTCTTATCATATGCTCCAAATTTTGAATATCTCCGTTGTGATTAAGTGACCAAAACTGGGTAAAGTGTTCACGCTGTGTGGTCTGATAATGGCACTGCGTGATTTTAAACAGGCTTCTTCTGACTTATATTCCGCTGTTTCTCAATCTCAGTATTTCAATAGCTTTTCAGATTGCTGAACATGTCGAGGGCTAAGTCTACTAAAACTCTGACATCTCTTTCCTTTTAACCCTTAGATAATTTAACACTGATCACTAGGATTTATAATCAGCCATATATTTACACTTAACCATGTTGAACTTTTTTTTAAACTCATTTTCTTGTAAATTATTATGCTGGGAGTCTGGGCAGCTTCACTTCATTGGAAGAATGTCTATAGTCACAAAAAATTATGTTATCCCAAGGTTACCATTTTTTAACCTCGGATAGAAAGTACTTGCCCCTTTCTACCTGTCAGTGACTTATTTTATTTGTTCCCAGCTTACATCTTCAATCTTGACCCTGTTAGATTTAAGTCACAGTGAGGATTGAAATTTAACTTTGGTAGAAATGCTACATGGGCAGCAGTGGACGGCTGATCTACTACTGCCCTTTTTACCTAATTGCCGAATTTCAAATCCACTCCCGCAGTGCTTCTCCCAAAGATGAAGCAGGTATTTTTAAAATAAGTTACAAAACCCCTCACCTGTAAGTTAATGCGGAGCTGGGACAGTGTTTCTTCGATGGGGCAGTCCTCTGGCAGCGATAAAAATATAGAGTCTTTAAGAATTCTATCCTTCAAGGACAAAAGAGCTATAATACAATGTGTGATAATGTAAAACACATAAAGCTAGAAATAGAATCAGAATCACAAAGAGCGCAAAAGGAGGCAATTTGGTCCATCATGCGTGTTTCCTGCAGTCTCCCCTTTGCACCTTTATCTTCTTCAGCTTCAAACAACATGCCTATCAGTATCTGAGAGAGCAAAGTCAGGTTGATGTTTTTGGCACAGGCCTTTTGTCAGAAGCGTTCTAAGGAAGGTTCCATACCCATATATTTTGAATATAGATACTGACAAATTTGCTGTGCATTATCTTCATTGTCTGTCATTATTTCAGTTTCCCAATCTTTGTAGCTATATTGGTGATCGTATTATCTTCAAGAGCATTTCTCATGAAGGTGACAATATTGGGTAAATTTTGCAGTGATAGGAGTCTGAAACTTCTATCTCTCTTCACAGTGATGCCATAGTTCATATTTAAAATCCTTTCTAACTCGCAACATTTGAATGTCAACTTGCCTGGAGGAACAGATTATGTAATGAAGAGCTGTAGGATATAATTTATATCTAGTTCTAGCCGTAATTCAAATGTAATGATGTCAATTGCAAGTTAACAGGTTAGCACACTCACTGGATATAAATTAAACCCCATGTCTCCTTTTCGTGCATATCTGAACAAAGAACACGTTCCTTATAGTACTCTAACAGTGAATTCAAATAATGACATTTCATTTATAACACATTTCACCTGGCCTCTGAAAACGCCCACACCATCTCTGGAGTTATATGCAGGTTTTCTCCCCCAAAGGACATCAATAAACCAGTTGGATTTTTCCAACAGTCTGATAGCTTTATGGTCGCTTTTATTGAAATTAGTTCTATTATTTTCAGGTTTTAAAAGATTAAATACAAATTCTCAAACTATCATAGTGGGATCTGGACAGGTTTTGTGTCCCCAAAATTTGGGAGTGGGTTCGGCAAATTGAGGCTGCATGATTGACAATTTGAATTTCACCCACAAAAAGAACCCCACACAAACTTCCCATAGGCAGGAAGAGATTTGGGTTAGGTTTGGGCTGCGAGCTCACATGCATGGCCTATGATGTCAGTCACCATGACAGACCTATGGGAAATGTGTATTTCGTGTCCCACAGTATTTTCACTGGGTCAGGCAGGAGTTGGGAACATTCTAACAGTAAATGTTAAATGTTTTGATAACTTCAAATGTCATCATTAGGTGCTACCTTATAAGTTAGATATATTTTTACTTCAATGTTTGTTCATAGGGCTCATTCCTGCCAAGGTAAGTTGACCATTACATTGAGCAGCATTGTGTAAGTGTTGAGATACGTGAGAGTACTTTTCCCATTGAAAAAAAAGTGCTATTTCTTTGTAGTGATTTTAAGTGATTTAAATGTCCATAGTGCTTTATTGTGGGGAGGCGATGGCATAGTGGTATTGTTGCTGGACTAGTAACCCAGAGACCCAGCATAATACTCTCGGGGCTTGGGTTTGAATCCTACCATGGCAGATGGTGGAATTTGAATTCAATAAAAATCTGGAATTAAAAGTCTAATGATGTCGATTGTTGTAAAAACCCATCTGGTTCACTAATGTCCTTTAGGGAAGGAAACCTAATGTCCTTACCTGGTCTGGCCTACATGTGACTCTAGACCCCACATCCTCTGAAAATGAGGGCAACTATGGATGGGCAATAAATGCTGGTTTAGCACACCCAATGAATAAAAAAAACTGAAACAAAAATAAAAATAGTTGGAAAAACTCAGCAGGTCTGACAGCATCTGCGGAGAGGAACACAGTTAACGTTTTGAGTCCGTATGACTCTTCATCAGAACTGAAGAACAGTCATACGAACTCGAAACGTTAACTGTATTCCTCTCCGCAGATGCTATCAGACCTGCTGAGATTTTCCAGCTATTTTTATTTTTGTTTCAGATTTCCAGCATCCGCATTATTTTGCTTTTATCTTAATAAAAAAAAACTGGTCTGCTGAAACAAAAATAGCCGCCTATTTGAATGACAGGCTATCTGGTGAAGCTTAGAAAAAAAACCAAACATTTGTTTCTTTTAGTGTCAATAAGCTCCATTGTCTGGAGCAGTGATGGCTTGTTTTGACAAATGAGCCCATTATGAATGCTTGTCTGAGTTTCAAAGGCTCTTGAAGCACTTAGCAGGTTGTTGTATACACAGTTCTATTGAATGTTTTAAGAAGTTATTAAAGGATTATCTGTCTTTGATGTGGTTTTTGAATATATTTTTCTTTTCTTTTATAACTCCAAGGCCACTTGAGGGTGTTTAATTTTTTTTCAGTGGTTTTGGGGTTTTTTTCTCTCTGTGCAGCATGAATGGTGGTCAGATTGGTGACAGCTCTATTTTATTGTTAGAGGCTTAATGTTTTTCATGTCCATTTGAAGAATTTACCATTGCTATTACATGGATGCTGAGTTCTATCCATAGTAGATACTGGGTGAGTGGCTATGGAGAATATGTGGGGTATATTGGGGGGGGTGGGGGGGGGCAGGTGGGAGGGGACATGGAGGAGACATGGAGGTGGGTGAGGGTGAGGGAACATAAGAACGATGTGAAGGGCTAGGCTGACGTCCCCAAGAGCCAAAGCAGATATTCTAACTAGCCCACCTCAGCACCCGGAATGTGGCAATGCTGCCCCCTAGCCAGTTTAGATAGGTGGAAGATCCAAATCTTGCCCATCCATGTCTCCAAAAGGTGAAAACATGGCGGGCTTGGGAAGAGGTGACACATTCGGTTGGCAAAGTCAGGAAGTGTCCCAACTCGCGTTTCCCAAACTCAAGATGAAAATGCAGCCCATATCCTCTCAGTCCAGTAACACAGCCACTACGCTACCTACCCACATAGTATGGTATAGCTGGTACCTGTGAAACTGTAGCTCAGCATGAGTCTTCACCTTCAGAAAAAGGAGCCAACAGTGAATATACTTTTTTAAACAGCTACACCTCTTACCCATTTGAATCTGATGCAGTTCAGGGATCTGTTTCATAATTGCAGCGAAGTAGCAAAGAAGTCCTTTATAGGCAGAGAGTAATGTTCGGCAGAGGCTTTCATGCCATCGGTACGCATGCTGCATGCAACCCTCAGAGGTGACGTTAGTGTTCCCCTAAAAGAAAGAATAAACAGACTGATATGGGAACATTGAATTTCATGGTTAAAATTCTTTTAATCAAAAATAGGATTACCATAACCATGCCAACTTTCCTACATTTGTCTTTTTTTTTGCAAAAATATACTTTTTTCATAAAATATCTAAAAGAACTTTACAAAAAAATTCAAAATGGTCATCACAGAAAGTGCAATGATATTCAAATTTTCTACATAGATCATGTTGCACTCTGAAGTGCTTCAATACAATTGTGATAAGAACATAAGAACTAGGAGCAGGGGTAGGCAATTCAGCCCCTCAAGCCTGCCCCGCCATTCATTACGATCATGGCTGATCTCATTTCGGCCTAAACTCCAATTTCCCGCCCTCTCCCCATAACCTTTCAACCCATTAATAATTAAAAATCTATCTCCTCCTTAAATTTATTCAGCATCCACTGCACTCTGAGGTAGTGAATTCAACAGGTTACCTGTGATACTTGTGATATTTACTGTGTACATTCAATGTGAGTCATACAGCTGGAGGTTTTTCATACAATATATAACCCCTCAGTGCACTATGGCTGGAAGGCCTTAGACAGCGACCTTTCCCCACTGTGCCTCTGCGGCGGCTGCCCCAAGCTTTAGTGCATCCTTCAGCATGTAATCCTGGGCTTTGGAATGTGCCAGACTGCAACACTGGGTTGAAGTCAACTCTTTGCACTGGAAGGCCAACAAGTTTAACAGGTTTCGGGCAGACCAAAGAGCATTTTGCACCAAGCTGATGATCCTCCAGCTGCAGTTGATGTTTGTCTCAGTGTGCATCCCTGGGAACAGCCTGTAGAGCACAGAATCCTGCATCACAGAGCTGCTCAGGGTGAAGCTCGACAAAAAACCACTGCATCTCTTTCCAGGCCTTCTTTGCAAAGGCACATTCCACAAGGAGGTGGACAACGGTCTCTTCCCCACCACAGCTGCCTCGAGGGCAACGTGCGGAGAGGGTAGGGCTCCGGGTATGTAGAAAGGAACTGACAGGGAGGGCCTTTCTCACCACCAGCTAAGCTATGCCTTGGCACTTGTTTGAAAGTTCTGGCGATGAGGCATTCTGTCACATTACTTCAAAAGTCTGCTCAGGGAACCATCCGACAGGATCCACCCTCTCCTTTTCCTGCAGGGCCTCTAGGGCATTATGTGCCTACCACTGCCTGTTGGACTTGTGGTTAAAGGTGTGCTGTGCATAAATTTTTCCATGAGGGATAGGTGGTACGGCACGGTCCAACTACTTGGAGCAGTCCATGGCAACATGACCAGACCCATCCTTCGCAACACCGGGGACAGGTAGAACCTCAGCACATAGTGACACTTGGGTGTTTACGTACCAAGGGTCTACGCACAACTTGATGCAGCCAAACATAAACATATATGGGAACAATTAAACAATTCTGAGGTTTTCCCAAGCAAGAATCAAAGTCACAACACCTTACTTTCAAACTGTAATGTCTAACTGATGATACCAACGTCACCTCAAGGCTGCAACTCTGTTACAACTTTGTTCCTTTTTTTTAGTATTGTCAGTGTTTGTCTGAAATTTTCCTCTTTTGTTCCTCCTACACTCCAAATATGGTGTATTTTGCATATTGCCTTCCCCCAGCAATGTGTTGAAATCAAAATGTAGGCTACTGTACCTCATTCTTTCCCAGGATTTCAAAACTGTGAAACTCTTCATCTCCCTAAGTTTTCCCCACCTTTTAATGGCTACATGAGACAAATCTTGTCATTGTCTATTCACTACTTTTCTCTGATTCCTTTCAGCCTTGCTGGTTAAAGACTTGGGCCTTTGATCTAGGTTTCTCAATTAAGAATAAAACAGATCCACGTGTAGGCAAAGGTGAAATATGTGGGTTGTATTTGACCAGTTTTGAGATCATAACTGAAACTACAGTAGAAAACTACGTATTTCCTGTATTCTCTGATACCATTATTGAGGTGAAGTGCTGCAACTATGGAAAATTACAACTCTCAAATTAAGCAGATAATCTTTGTTAAACACTGCTCAAAGGCAAATGAAGCACATAGTAAATCACTTTTCTCAATCTGATGAAAAAGATTTCAGTTTTGAAAAAAAATCACGGGTTAATGGAACAGGTAAATTTGCAAACCGCTGAGCACATAAGACAATCAAAAAAGAACACCTCTGCTCACTAATGCTCAGCACCACAAAGCGGGAACAGCACAGGTTAAAGCCAGTCCAAGTTATCTATTCTAGTCATGTCAAACAGCAAGACACCAAATGGAAACCACTGAATTCCCTCCGTCTCCCCTGATTGTGTGGATAATGGGTGAGGAAAGAATCAGGCTGGGCTTTAACGTTCTCCACACTGAATAATCTGTTGCCTATCTAGGCTTACACTTTAAGGATAAAAATGTGGGGAAGATACCAAGGTTCCCAGCATCAGGGGAACCTAATCTAGCTTCAGGGGAACCTAACTCAACATGAAGAGAGGGTGGCATGTAAAGGCGAGAAAGCTGTAGAGAGAAATATATACTTTAAAAAAAAATCGACGTATTTAAATTCACGTTAATGGCAGAACAATTTTCTGCAGTACACCTCCATTAAGGTTAATAAGGTTCCCGGATAGGGAATGTATATTGATGTTGAGCAGATGACACTCTCTCCAATTTGTGATGGTGGGCCTTTTCATTAATGCAATTTTCATATCTTGACAGCCACCCAGAAAACCATAACTGTATACTCTCAGGCTGCTCTATTCACTAGCAATGCAAACTAATTCTAATAATCAGAGCTAACAGATGTGGCACACTGTTGTAAAACATCTCAGTGGGAACCCAATTAAACTTGAGTGTAATGCACACCTCTTCAAAGCCCAGTTAACTGAGGTGAGGAAAACAAACTGTGATATTGCTGATTAATGATATTGTAAAATGACTTTTTACTCATAACAGATAAGAGGCAGTTCTTGTGATCAAAAAGCATTAATCAGCAGAAAACATTTTAGAAGTTTATTAGATTAGACTCAATAACAAAGTGTAGGGACAACTGAAACTGGGAGCACAGAGACCAGAGAAAAAGGACTGCAGATTTCATAGAGATATTCAAAATTCTGGGTTATAGATAAAATTGAAACTCAAGACTGTGTTCAATATACTTAAATGACTGAACAAATTCAGTATCGCTCCCAATATTTGTACCCTGTGTTCAAAGTAAAAAGATCGATATTATAAACCACCCACATATCCTATGTGCATAATGTTACTGTGATAGCACATGGTAGGACTGATATACCATAGTCCTTTGCATCTGAGATTACAAGGGCTGTCCAACTATATTTACAATTTCATTTCAAAAGGCACTAAATAGCAAACAGTGGGGCCACTGTATTCAGGCTACAATGACTTACATTTATAGGGACAAAAGCAACATACTGTGGATAGAAATCTGAAATACAAACAGAAAATCTGGAAACACTTAGCAGGTCTGGCAGCACCTGTGGAGAGAGAAACAAAGTTAACGTTTCAGGTCAAGGACCTTTCTTTTGAGCTCTGAAGAAGGTCCTTGGCCTGAAACATTAATTCTTTCTCCTTCCACAGGTGCTGCCAGAACTACTGCATATTTTCTGCATTTTCTGTTTTTATTACATTTATGTAGCACCTTTCACAAACACAGGACATCTCAAAGCTTTTGAAGTGTAGTCACTCTTGTTATGTAGGGAACACAGCAGCCAATTTGTGCACAGCAAGCTCCCACAAACAGCAATACAATCATGACCAGATAATCATTAACAAATAGCCCCAACATCTGGCCTTGTGAGGTCAGGAGATCACTGATAAAGCAGCTGAAGATAGTTGGAACTCGGATGCTGTCCTGAAGAACTGGATAGAAAGTGCCTCAAATATCTAACCTTACATCATCCAATGTATTTTAATGTGCGTGTAGGTGTCTGTGTGTGTGGGTGTGTATGTGTGTTTATTTAAATAGCAGTCCTGTGCTATCCTCTGGGTGGGTTTTGGGTGAGCGGATGGCTAGGGAGTTTGAAACTCATTCACTGACCCAGGAAGGCTGCTGGAGGAAGAAACTAAACTGGTTTAATTTTAGGCAAGGCCTCAGATTCTCTAACGTCTACTGAAGGTCTTGCTGAAAGAGGCCAGGAACAGGTGGGAAGTTTTCATTTCAGCCAGTTGGAGACTGGACCTGAACAACAAATCCACTATGCATGAAGAGACATAGCAGAGATTGCTCGTCAGAGCCAGGAAAAGAAATGTCTGTTGGTCGTGTAAAGCACTACATAAATGCAAGTCTACCTTTCTCTCATTATACAGCATTAAGTTCCATTAAAAGTTCCTCATTTGCAGCAGGCTTGGGCTGTGGTATGGGAGAATTTATTGAAAGGGAATGAATTACTTAAAATCTCCAGGCAGCCAGTGCTACCAAGCACATTAACAGTTAAAGGTTACCAGATGAACCTTGCACAGCCTTAGGGCCTGCAAACAACAGAAAGGCTTTTGGAATCGGACTGGAGTCAGAGGATGGCAATAACATAGATTAAGTGTGCTCTTCAACAAATAGGGGAAGGACAGATGCTCCCAGCTTAGATAAGAGGGAAGGTCTCTGCCTGGGTGAAAATAGGGACATACGATGCATGTACCAGAGATGCCTGTTTGATGTAAACCTATATGTTGACGAGATCGGAATCTGGAAACTGATTTTGTACATGACCAATAATGTATAAATATGCTGAATTTATAATTTAGCAGAGCGCTATCTCAAGCTGCATTGAGATGGTTCTCTCCTTGCAATTGCTCGAATTAACGATCGTGACCTGTACCTGAGACTCTTGTGGTCCATTTGTCAAAGTGACCACAACAGGCTGATAGATGGCAAGTAACATTTGAGGCACACAGGTGTCAGGCAATGACTATCTCCAATGAGAGTGTATCTAACCACCTCAATTTGAAATTTATAGGCAACGCCATTACCATATCATCACCACCGACATCCTCAGGGTCACTACGGAGGAGAAACTCAACTGGATATGCCACATAAATACTATGGCTGCTTGAGCTGGTCAGAGGGTGCATATTCTGTGATATGTGTTTCATCTCCTGATTACCGAAAGCCTTTCCATCATCTACAAGGCGCAAGTCAAGAGTGTCATGGAATACTTGCTAATTATTTGAAAAGGTGCAGTTGCAACAATGAACAACCAGCTTAAATGTGCATTCTCTCCACCACTGGCACACTGCAATGTGTACCATCTACAGGCTACACTGCAGCAAAGTCACCAAGCTTTTTCAGAAGCACTTCCCAAACCTGTGACCTCCACCACTTAGAAGGACAAGATGCCCTCCAATCACACACCATCTCGCCGTGAACATATGTCTCCATTTCTTCATCAACTCTGGATCAAGATTCTCTACGAAACAGCATTGTGGGACTACTTTTACCACATGGACTGCGCCAATTCATAGGCATAGAGTCATAAAATTATACAGCACAGAAACAGGCCCTTTGGCCCATCGTGCCTGTGCCGGCCATCAAGTACCTTCCCATTCTAAACCCATTTTCCAGCACTTGGCCTGTACCCCTGTATGTTATGGCATTTCAAGTGCTCATCTAAAGACTTCTTAAATGTTGTGAGGGTTCCTGCCTCTACCACCTTCTCAGGCCGTGTGTTCAGATTCCAACCACCCTCTGGGTGAAAAAAAAGTTTCCTCAAATCCCCTCTAAACCTCCTGCCCCTTACCTTAAATCTATGTCCCCTTGCTATTGTCACCTCTGCTAAGGGGAAAAGTTTCTTCCTATCTACCCTATCTATGCACCTCATAATTTTGTATACCTCTATCAGGTCCCCCCTCAGCCTTCTTTGCTCTGAAGAAAACAACCCTAGCCTAACCAGTCTCTCTTCATAGCTGAAACACTCCAGCCCAGGCAACATCATGGTGAATCTCCTCTGCACCCTCTGCAGTGTAATCACATCCCTCCTTTCGTGTGGCGACCAGAACTGCACACAGTAATCCACCTGTGGCCTAACTAGCATTTTATACAGCTCCAACATAACCTCCCTGCTCTTATATTCTATGCCTCGGCTAATAAAGATAAGTATCCCATATGCCTTCTTAACTACCATATCTACTTGTGCTGCTGCCTTCAGGGATCTATGGACGTGTACACCAAGGTTCCTCCGTATTTCCTAGGGTTCTACCATTCATTGTGTATTCCCTTGGCATGTTAGTTCTCCCAAAATGCATCAACTCACACTTCTCAGGATTAAATTCCATTTGCCACTGCTCTGACCATCTTACCAGCCCATCTATATCACCCTGTAATCTATGGCTTTCCTCCTCACTATTTACGACACCACCAATTTTTGTGCCATCTGCGAACTTACTGATTATACCTCGCATATTCACATCTAAATCATTAATGTACACAACAAACAGCAAGGGTCCCAGCACTGATCCCTGCGGTACACCACTCGTCACAGGCTTCCAATCGCAAAAACAACCTTCAACCATCACCCTCTGCCTGCTGCCACTAAGCCAATTTTGCCAAATTGCCCTGGGTCCCATGGGCTCTTACCTTCTTGACCATTCTCCCATGCAGGACCTTGTCAAAAGCCTTACTGAAGTCCATGTAGACTACATCAACTACACTACCCTCATCTACATAACTAATCACCTCCTCGCAAAATTCAATCAAATTTGTTAGACATGATCTCACCCTGACAAAGCCACACTGACTATCCCTGCCTCTCCAAGTGGAGTTTAATCCTGTCCCTCTCAATTTTTTCCAATAGTTTCCCCACCACTGATGTTAGACGCACTGGACTGTAATTACCTGGTTTATCCCTACTACCCTTCTTGAGTAATGGTACCACATTCGCTGTCCTCCATTCCTCTGGCACCTCTCTTGTGGCCAGGGAGGATCTGAAAATTAGTGTCAGAGTCCCTGCAATCCCCTCCCTTGCCTCACATAGCAGCCTGGGATACATCTCATCTGGGCTTGTGGACTTATCCACTTTTAAACCCGCTAAAACCGCTAATACCTCCTCCCTTTCAATGCTAATTTGTTCAAGTATATCACAGTCCCCCTCCCTGAATTCTACACCTACATCGTCCTTCTCCATAGAGAACACAAATGAAAAGTAATCATTTAAAACCTCACCTACGGCCTCCGGCTCCACGCACAGATTGCCACTTTGGTCCCTAATGGGCGCTACTCTTTCCCTGGTTATCTTCTTGCCCTTAATATATTTATGAAATGCCTTGGGATTTTCCTTATCTTGCTGGCCAGTGTTTATTCATGCACCCTCTTCACTCTCCTAATTACTTTTTCAAGTACCCCCCTACACTTTCTATACTCCTCTAGGGCTTCCGCTGTTTTCAGCCCTCTGTATCTGCCATAAGCCTCCTTTTTTTTTCCTTATCCAATCCCTTGACATCCAGGGTTCCCTGGACTTGTTGGTCCTACCCTTCACCTTTACGGGAACACGTTGGCCCTGAACTCTCGCTATATCCTCCCACTGGTCTGATGTAGACTGTCCTACAAGTAGTTGCTCCCAGTCCACTTTAGCTAGATCCTGTCTTATCATAATGAAACGGCCTTCCCCCAAATCGGGACCTTGAATTCCGGTCCCTCTTTGTCCTTTTCCATAACTACCTTAAATCTTACAGAGTTATGGTTACTATCTCCAAAATGCTCCCACACTGACACTTCTACCCACTTGCCCGGCTTCATTCCCTAAGATTAGGTCCAGTACTGCTCCTTCTCTTGTAGGACTTTCTACGTGCTGACTCAAAAACCTTGCATGGATACACTTTAAGAATTCGGCCCCCTCTAAGCTTTTCACACTAAGACTATCCCAGTTAATATTGGGGAAGTTGAAATCCCCTATTATTATTACCCAATTATTTTTACACTTCTCTGAGATTTGCCTACATATCTGCTCCTCTATTTCCCTCTAACTGTTTGGAGACCTACAGTACACTTCCAGCAAAGTGACTGCCCCCTTTATAAGTTCTACCCAAATGTTCGAGCAGGTTTGTGGGGCAGACTCCTGTTACTATTTCTCATGTTCTTATATCCAATATACCTCTATTGAATTATCCAATATATTGTTCTTGAACTTTAACGCATGTTAACATTTTTGGTGGTAGCTTAAATCCTGCCATCTGGGATGTCCCATATTTTCCAATTTATTGCCAGGGTAATCAGTAGGATCTTTTGCCACCAAACATTCCGATTGCATTTTTGGATTACATTTCTTCTTTTTTTGGAAAAGCATGCCCTGAAGGTTTGTTATTTGAGTTTGTTGTTGGGGAAATTGGAAATGTTTCTGGAAAAGTGAGAGTATCTAAAACTTGTCCAATAATTACATCACGTAGCAGTTTGATTAAACAAGAACACGTTTTGGTGATTTGAGTTGTATGACAAACGTTTTTAAATACTGAATACAGGAAGTTTTATGTTGCTCTATTTCTCAAGTTCTGTCCACAGCTGAATGAAAGGGACATTTTTACCAGGCAATAGTATCAAGCATAGTAGTGCAACGGTTATGGTACTGGTCTAGGTGTCCAAAGAGTTCCAACACACTGTGGCAAGCTGTGTAATTGAAGCTGTAATTAGTCATGTAGAGAGCATATCAGAGCTGACTGCACTAACATAATGTGCAGTCTGAATTTTGAGGGTGGCCTCTGTAGACAGTGTCTAGGGCTTTAGGGCACTGAACAATGTCTCTGACCAAAGTGATTGAACATGAAATGTATAAGTAAGGTAGGAAAAAGCACCAAGATGCATTCAACCAAGATATTTATTTTGTCAGTTTTGTGAATGCACTTGGAATGTCAAATGCCTTGCACAACAAGATGAGATACTAAGCTACACTTTACATACAGTGCAATTAATAATTTCATAAATCACTGTTGAGCACAGAAACATGTGATGACCTGGCATTCATTTGGAATAATTGCTCTTGCTATAAATTATCAGCCTGTTTGGCAAATTTGTTTCTTTATCATCAACTTGATGACAGCTCTTACAACTATACTGTCAAAATCAAACCCTCACAGATTACATCAATTAAGTAGAAATGTTCCCACAATTTTAGAAACATAGAAAATTTTAGCACAGAAAGAGGCCATTTGGCCCATTGTGCCTGTGCTGGCTGAAAAAGAGTGAATGCAGCTTAAATCCACCTTCTGGCTCTTGAACCATAACCCTGTAGGTTACAGTGCTTCAGCTGAACATCTAAGCATTTTTTAAATACAATAAGGGCTTTTGCCTCTACCAATCTATCAAGCAGTGAGTTCCAGACCTCTACCATCCACTGGGTGAAAGGATTTCCCTCAGCTTCCCTCGAAGCGTTAAAGTATTTAACAGAATGATATTTGTCCTGGTTATTGACCATTTTGCTAAGGGAGATAGCTCCTTCCTATCAACTCTATCTAGTCCCCTCATTATTTTATACACCTCAGTTGAAACTCACCTCAGCCTCCTCCATGTTAAAGAAAACAATCAAAACAATCCCAGTTCACCAATCCTTCTTCATATGGCTAACAAAAGAAATTAAGGATAATAATAGATCCAAAGAGGAGTCATATAAAGCTGCTAAAAAAAGTAGCAAGCCTGAGGATTGGGAACAATTTAGAATTCAGCAAAGGAGGACCAAGGGATTGATTAAGAGGGGAAAAATAGAGTATGAGAGTAAACTTGCAATAAACATAAAAGAGGACTGTATAAGTTTCTGTAAGTATGTAAGAATAAAAAGGTTAGTGAAGGTAAATGTAGGACCCTTACAGTCTGAAACAGGAGAATTTGTAATAGAGAACAAGGATATGAGAGAGCAATTAAACAACTACTTTAGTTCTGTCTTCACGGAGGAAGACACAAATAACTTGCCAGAAATACTAGGGAACCAAAGGTCTAGTGAGAAGGAGGAATTGAAGGAAATTAGTATTAATGAAAAAACAGCACTGGAGAATGAATGGGACTGAAAGCCGATAAATCCTGAGGGCCTGATAATCTACATCCCAGGGTATTAAGGAGGTGGCCACGAAAATAGTGGTTGCGTTGGTTGCCATCTTCCAAATTCTGTAGATTCTGGAACAGTCCCAGCAGATTGGAGGGTGGCAAATGTAACCCCACTATTTAAAAAAGGAGGGCAAAAATAGGGAATTACAGATCGATTAGCCTAACATCAGTGGTAGGAAAAATGCTACAGTCTATTATAAAGGGATTAGCCAAACTCAGCATGGATTTATGAAAGGGGATTCATGTTTGACAAACTTACTGCAGTTTTTTGAGGACATAACTAACAGAATAGATAAGGGAGAACCAGTAGATGTGGTGTATTCAGATTTTCAGAAAACTTTTGATAAAGTCTCACATAAGAGGTTAGTGTGCAAAGTTAAAGCACGTGGGATTGGGGGTAATATATTAGCATGGAATGGGAATTGGTTAGCAAATAGGAAACAGAGAGTAGGAATAAATGGGTCTTTTTCGGAATGGCAGGCAGTAACTAGTGGGGTACCACAGGGATCAGTGCTTGGGCCCCAGCTATTCACAATATATACCAATGATTTGGATAAGGGAACCAAATGTTAAGTTTGCTGATGACACAAAACTAGGTGGGAATGTGAGTGGTGAGGACGATGTTAAGAAGCTTCAAGGTGATTTAGACAAATTAAGTGAGTGGGCAAATACATGGCAGATGCAGTATAACACAGATAAGTGTGAAGTCATCCACTTTGGTAGAAAAAACAGAATGGCAGAATGTTATTAAGATGGTGATAGGTTGAGAAATGTTGATGAACAAAGGGACTTGGATGTTCTTTTACACCAATCGCTGAAAGCAAGCATGCAGATGCAGCAAGCAGTTAAGGTGGCAAATAATATGTTGGCCTTCATTGCGAGAGGACTTGAGTACAGGAGCAAGGATGTCTTACTGCAGCTGTACAGGGTCTTGGTGAGACCACACCTGGAGTATTGTGAGCAGTTTTGGTTTCCTTATCTAAGAAAGGATATACTTGCTATAAAGGGAGTGCAGTGAAGGTTCACCAGACTGATTCCTGGGATGGCAGGATTGTCGTATGAGGAGAGACTGGGCCGACTAGGCCTGTATTCACTGGAGATTAGAAGAATGAGAGGGAATCTCATTGAAACATATAAATTCTGACAGAGCTGGACAGACTGGATACAGGGATGACATTTCCTCTGGCTGTGGGGTCTAGAATAAGGGATCATAATCTCTGGATATGGGGTAGTCCATTTGGGATTGAGATGAGGAGAAACTTCTTCACTCAGGATATGGGGTAGTCCATTCAGGATTGAGATGAGTAGGAATTTCTTCACACAAAGTAACCTGTGGATTCTCTAACACAGAGGGCTGTGGAGGCCAAGTTACTGAATATATTTAAGAAGGAAATAGATAAATTTCTAGACTCTAGAGGCATCAAGGGGTATGGGGAGAGTGCGGGAATATGACATTGAGATAGAGGATCAGCCATGATCATATTGAATGGCGGAGCAGTCTCGAATGGCCAAATGACCAACTCCTGCTTCTATTTTCCTATGTTTCTAAGTCCCCTCAAGAGCTTATATTTTCAATAAGATCAACTCTCAATCTTTGAAACTCTAATGGATACAGGCACAGCCTGTCCAACCTTTTCTCACAAGATAACCCCCGCTATCCCATGTATCAGTCAAGTGAATCTTCTCTGAAACGCTTCTAATGCATTTATATTCTTTCATAAATATGGAGGCCAAAACTGCACACAGTACTCTAGATGTGGTCTCACCAATGCCATGTACAGCTGTAGCAAAACATCCCTACTTTTATAGAAACATAGGAAATAGGGGCAGGAGTAGGCCATTCCTCATATCCCTTGATGTCATTAGTATCCAGAAATCTATCGATTTCTGTCTTGAACATGATCAATGACTGAGCTTCCACAGCCCTGTGGGGTAGAGAATTTCAAAAATTCACAACCCTCAGAGTGAAGAAATTCCTCCTTATCTCATTCTTTAATGCCCCTTATTTCTGAGACTGTGTCCCCTGGTTCTAGACCCACCAGCCAGGGGAAACATCTGATCTACATCTACCCTGTCACGCCCTGTAAGAATTTTGTAAGTTTCAATGGGATCACAGAAACTCTAAAGAGTACAAGTCCAAGTTCCTCAATCTCACCTCATAAGACAATCCTGCCATCCCAAGGATTAGTCTGGTGAATCTCTGTTATACTCCATTTATGGCAAATACATTCTTCCTTGTATAAGATCAAAATTGTACACAAATACTCCAGATGCGGTCAAGGCCAAGGCTCTATACAACTGTAGCAAGACATCTTTACTCCTGCACTCAAATCCTCTTCTGATGAAGGCCAACATACCATTTGCCTTCCTAATTGCTTGTTGCATTTGCACGCTAGCTTTTGGTGACTAATGAACAAGGACACCCTAGTCCCTTTGGACATCAACACTTCCCAACCTCTCACCATTTAAGAAATCATATCCCTTTCTGGTTTTTCTACCAAAGTGGATAACTTCACACTTATTCACATTATATTCCATCTGCCATGTTCTTGCTCATTCACTTAGCTTGTCCAAATCCCCTTGAAGCCTCCTTGCATCCTCCTCACACCTCACGTTTCCACCCAGTTAGGTGTCATTAGCAAATCTGGAAATATTATATTTGGTCCCCACATCCAAATCATTTATATAGATTGTGAACAGCCGTGGCCCCATTACTGATCCTTTCAGAACCCCTCTAGTCACAGCCGACCATCCTGAAAATGGCCTGTTTATTCCTACTCTCTGTTTTCTGTCTATTAACCAAATCTCAATCCATACCAGTATATTTCCCCCAATTCCATAAACTCTAATTTTGTTTACTAACCTCTTATGTGGGACCTCATTGAAATCCTTCTGAAAATCCAAATACACCACATCCACTGGTTTTCCTTAATGCTACAAGTAACATCCTAAAAAAACTCCAACAGGTTTGTTAAACATGATTTCCCTTTCATTAATTCATGTTAACTCTGCCCAATCATGTCATTATTTTCTAAGTGTCCAGTTATCACATCCTTCATAATAAATTCTAACATTTACCTTACTACTCATGTCAAACTAACAGGTCTATAGTTCTCAGCTTTCTCTCACCCTCCCTTCTTACAGAGTAGGGTTGCAGTTGCTATTTTCAAGAATCTATAGAATATTGAAAGATAAACACCAATGCATCCACTATCTTTATAACCCACCTCCTTCAACACTCCGGGATGCAGCTCACCTGGTCCAGGGGATTTATCAACTTTTAATCCAATTAATTTTTTGAGTACTACCTCTTTATTAATACTAATTTATTTTACTTATTTTCCAACCCACTTGCAATAAACGGCAACATTCCATTTGCCTTCCTAATCACTTGCTGTACCTGCATACTAACTTTGCCTGATTCATGTATCAGGGCGCACAGATCCCTCTATACCTCGGAGTTCTGCAATCTCTCTCCATTTAGATAAGATGCTGCCTTTCTATTCTTCCTGCCAAAGTGGACAAGTTCACATTTTCCCACATAATACCCCATCTGCCAAATTTTTGCCCACTCACTCAACAGTGATCCCTGTGGCACTCCACTCGTCACATCTTGCCAACCCAGAAAAGATCCATTTATCTCTACTCTTTGCTTCCTGTTAGTTAACCAATCCTCTATCCATACAATTATGTTACCCCCAACATCATGCACTTTTGTATTCCTTGCTCCTCTAGACTTTTCTGCAGTATTGAGTTCTCACATAGCCAGCGTACCCTTTTGGAGAAGTAAGATGCCCCTTTGAATATGCTGCCAGGGCAGCTTTGGGAGAGGTAAGGCACCCTTTGAGGTAGGTCAGGTACCCTTCGTAATTGCTATAAGTAGGCTTGATTGTGTGGAAAAAGTGCATAAACTCATCAGGACTGTCAAGCTGTCAAAGAACTATCAAAGCTGTCAAGGAATTGTTTTGTAAGAGATTAAATATTTAAGTGCAATGTTTGTTATATAAGAGACTAGTTGAAGGAATTGCAATGTATTGATTATTTTCTTAATCAATTAGGTGTTTTTCAAATAGTGACATAATTAATAGACATATTATTTTATATCAGCATGGCTCCTGAGGTATGCCCATGGTGGATACTAGGTGAGTTGGCATGGAGGGTGTAAAGGCAAAAGAACAGAAAGAGTCAATTAATCAACATTCCTGAAATAATTCTAATTAAATTCAATGGCACAGTGGCACAATTTAGTTTAGAAGGGATCTTATGATGATTCAGATGGAATAATTGTTATGGCACAGCTGATAATAAATGCTGAGCTGCTCAAATCCCAAAGGGAAATCTGAAACAGCTGCCACAAATGTTTTGCAATTTGTATAATTTTCGAGATGTGAGTCTTGAATTCAGTAGTAATAAGACCACCAAGTCTTATAGGTTTCCTTCAAAATTAAATTGGATCTTTATTAATAGAAGAAATGATTTTAAATACATACATTGAGCTACAAATTACTACCATGATAACTTCTAAATCCCCAAATTAATGTAAACTCCCCAGGTAAACTTGCATTAAGGCAACGATAAGACACACAGATTTTAAAAAGACCCAGACAAAGAAACATGATACCCTGAACAATCCAATTCAAAGTGAATTTTCTTAACTTTAGTTCTTTGTAGGCAGCAGCTTGAGGCTTAGGTGCTGGAGGTTTTCATACTTGTTAGATCTTAGAATGCCTTTCCTTGCAAATAGCCTTCTCTCCTTTATCCATATTTCCCCCTTTAAATGCAAATTCCCATTGTTTCCACTATGTCTTTGGACTTTACCTCCCTTAAAATAAAAATCTCGCATAGTACCAATTTTACCAGTAATCTTTAGGAAAAATAAACAAATTGGGCAAAATTTTTACCTTGGATTTGCAAGCGTGGGCTTGCATTCGCCACCCCCCCACCAACCCACAAAGCAAGCGCTGAGCGCTGCTGCTCATGTTTCAGGCTGGGCGGGCCTTAATTGGCCCACTAGCGTGAAATTGCAGTCTGGCCCCAATCGCGGGCGGCAATCGGCTTCCTGACTGCCCCAGCCAAGCCCGCCCGACAAGGGCCAAATTTTGCCCACTGTTTCTTAATGTCTCCTGGCTAGGTGAAACATTTCACCCCTCCTTTGAAATCAATATGGTCTGAGTTATTTAAAAATGCAAATGTTCCCTTTACACCTATGTTTACCTACTTAACACTTCAAACCTAGCTTCTCTTCTGTTACATCAAAGTCTTCAGGCCAGCTGCCTTTAATTCAATTAAGTCACGCAGACACAGAGGCATAGACCCATTGACATAGACCCCATTATTATGCTACTTAATGATAAATTCCAAGAACATTATAATATTCCAAGAAAATTATAATACTGGACTGACTGTCTACGGTTTGGACTTATTTAATTAATTTGGCTATTTTAGCATTGAAGTAGAGGCAGTTATGTGCTGTGTACAAAGCTATTTGCAACTTAGTTAAAGTTGTCTAAACTAATTTCACAGAAGACTCTCATAGCCAGCAGATGGAGAAGACTTGTATCCCACCAGTTTGGTCTTCATTGAAACCTTTGTGTCAGAGTTGATAGGCCACAAATCTGAGCAATGTTCCCTCTAATTTTTTGTTGTTGTGTGCATCATGTTTGTTGCACTGTGGAATGCATTCAGGATTACTGCATGGTCGCGCTTGCACACATTGAAGGGAACATTGGTTGTGTGTGCAGCCTTTTTGTTGCACTGTGCTGTATGTTCTAGGTTGCTGTGCAGTCGCGCAACTGCAAAGCTTATAGAGGAAACAGTAAACCTGAGTTTTTATTTCTTCATGACCCCAACCCAACACTTCATCCTCTGTGGAAATGTTTAACTTCCATTAGGTTCTAAATCTCTGCAAACTAATAAAATTACTCAGCATTGGATTGACATAGAGCAGCAAGACCTCTAACACTCTCAAAGGCCTGGATATTTATGAGGCGGTGGAGGAGGGTTGGGGTCTCATGTTTATGGGAGGAATTTCAGAAATGCCAAGAATGCAGAGGGCCTGATGAATTTAACGACAAGACCTCATTACCATTCTGGTTACTCCGTTTCCCGCTGACAGCCAGCCAGCCAGATTGACAGACAAGCTGACTGGCTGCCAGGCGGGAGAGCCAGCATTAGAAGGTCACAGCTGGGAACTGTTGGGTTACATAAGAAGAACAGGAGGAGAGCCTGCTCCGCCATTCAATATGATTATGGCTGCTCTTGGTGTTCAGTCACCAGCCACTGGGAAACATTATGCATTTGTGCCGGGGTGGAAAGGTGTGTCTGACAGTCAATCGGGAAAGTGGGGACATCACAGGCAGGGAGAGAGGAGACTTGGCTGAACGTTGCAAAGGATTAGCTGGGGGGTTAGAGGGAAGCACTTAGCTGCTGCATCTGGCAGCTCCCATCTTCCTTTAGCTGCCAGGTTTCCTGAACCCTGGAAATCACAGTCAGCTAGTGCTACATTTAAATAGCTGCCAAAACCTGAGCAGTGGGACTTCAGAGCAGGTTACTCGGATGACCCTAAGCTCTTTGCGGTTAAAACGGAAGGAGGTGTGTTTGCAGCAAGTTAAGTTTCTCAACTCTGCCAATTTAGCAGCCCTCCCCCGAACCCCACTCCATTCCAAAGCTCTCCTGCTTATTGTGGGTGGGTGAAAACAGGGCGGGAGTTGGTGGGATGGGAAGGAAGTTGCGGGGGGGTGTGGGGGGGGTGGTTAAAGTTACCTCCATAACCATGTTTCTTGCACATAGTGATAATACCAAAAAGAACTTGATATAGGAAATGATTTAAGTGTAACATCCGGAGCCAAAAACATTAAATGTACTCACATAGTAATACATTTTCTTGTGAGTGACTTGTGAACGCAGCCTGGGGAAATTTTATGTCTAAATCTACGATGCATTCAGGCCTTGGCATAATTCCAATGAACCTTCAGATACCATTTGTAACTCTCTGGGTTTATGTCATCATCTGACTGTTATTTTTCTATGTACACTATATACTTGCATTATACTGAGGTAGTCTGAATAAAGAAACCATGTTATAGGAAGGCGAAGGACATATAATTTTCCATTTCAACATCAGCTCCTGTACCACTTTCTGTGCTGTTATATTTTCAATCCTACATTTTTGAATGCGGGTGATACTAGTAAACCAATAGTCATTGCCCATCCCATTACCTTGAGGAGATGGTGGTCCTTCTCCCGTGAAATTTCGCAGGCCTTGCACTGTGCTCCCTACACAGTTGCATTCCAAATTTACACTTTTGTACAACATACTGCAACAGTGCTGCACATTAATCTATCTATCTATATTACTGAATGTTTGCACTTCTGTGAATGTGTTTGCACAGGGTACTGATGCCTATAAGGGAGCGAGTAGCTTGCCTTCTTGTTTCTATGTGCAAATCTGCAAAGCTGGTTGTTGAGCCTCAATTATAATTTCCATGTACAACTGGATGGATGATGCACCCCTCTGAAATGCTAAACATTCTGGCTCACTGGTACACGTTCCACATTGCAGGATCCCCCAGCCAGCTGATTTCCAACCTGTTGGCTTGAAAAAGCAGACAGCCATATTGTAAAAAAATCAAATGCCTAGATGTAGGAGATTCATCTTTGATACAAAAGAGAAAAGTCCCACAAGCCACAGCTTCTGTCTGCCTGCTTCCTCATCTTCCATTCAATTCCTTCCCTCCTTTCATTCCTGCCATTCAGTGGCATTACCATCGCTGAATCCCTAACCATCTGTACCATGGGGCTCGCCATTGAGCACAAACTTAACTGGACCAATCACATAAATACTCTGGCTAAGAACAGGTTAGAAGCTATGTATCTGGCAGTGAATCACTTATCTCTTGGTGTCCCAAAGCCTTTCCAACATTTAAAAGGCACAAGTCATGAATGTGATCAACTACACTCCACTAGTTTGAATAAGTGCAGCTCTGGGAACAGCTCTAGAACACTAGGAAGTTCTGAGGAACAAAGGGACCTTAGCGTGTGTGCCCATAGATCTCTGAAGGCAGAGGGGCATGTTAGTGGGGTGGTGAAAAAGGCATATGGGACACTTGCCTTCAATCGAGGCATAGATTACAAAAGTAGGGAGGTCATGTTGGAGTTGTATAGAACCTTAGTGAAGCCACAGCTGGAGTACTGTGTGCAGTTCTGGTCGCCACATTATAGGAAGGATGTGATTGCACTGGAGGGGGTGCAGAGGAGATTCACCAGGATGTTGCCTGGAATGAAACATTTAAGTTATGAAGAGAGGTTGGATAGACTTGGGTTGTTTTCGTTGGAGCAGAGAAGACTGAAGGGTGACCTGATCAAGGTGTACAAGATTATGAGAGGCATGGACAGGGTGGATAGGGAGCAGCTGTTTCCCTTAGTTGAAGGGTCAGTCACGAGGGGGCATAAGTTCAAGGTGAGGGGCAGGAGGTTTAGGGGGGATGTGAGGAAAAGCTTTTTTACCCAGAGGGTGGTGACGGTCTGGAATGCACTGCCTGGGAGGGTGGTAGAGGCGGGTTGCCTCACATCCTTTAAAAAGTACCTGGATGAGCACTTGGCACGTCATAACGTTCAAGGCTATGGGCCAAGTGCTGGTAAATGGGATTAGGTAGGTAGGTCAGGTGTTTCTCATGTGTCGGTGCGGACTCAAAGGGCTTCTTCTGCACTGTGATTCTGTGATTCTAATAACAAGCTTCACACCATCCAGGACAAAGTAGCCTGTTTGTTTGGCAGCCCAGCCATCACCTTAAGCATTCACTCCCTCCACCAGTGGTGCACAATAGCATCAATGTGTGCAATCTACAAGATACACTTCAGCAATTCACCAAGAATTCTTTGGCAAGACCACCCAAATCCATGACTTCTACTACCTTGTGAAGGAAAAGGGCAGCAGTGCATGAAAACATCACAATTTGCAAGTTTCCTTTCAAGTCAAAGACCATCCTGACTTGGAACTATATTGCTATTCCTTTACAGCCACTGGTTAAAATCCTGGAACTCCCTCCCTAACAATACTAGTGTACCTACATCACATTGACTGCAGGGGGTCAGGAATACAGCTCCACCACCTTCTCAAGGGTGATTAGGGATAGGCAGTAAATGCTGGCTTTGACAGTGACTCTCAGTTCCCTTGAGCGAATAAAGTAAAAAAATAAGCTACACACATCAGCCCAAGCTCGGGACTTCACCCAGATCAAGGTCAACCAAGACAGGTATAATACAGCTCTTAGATTTTTCCCTTCTTGGATAGCACTGTGGCTACTAATTGTAATTAACTATAATGCATTCTCCTCATTTAGTTTTGAATTAGCTCATTCTGCAGAGACTATGGACAGGATTTTTGCTCCTGAATGGTATTTACAAGGTAGACGTGGAAAGGATGTTTCCTCTTGCAGGTGAGTCCAGAACTAGGAGGCGCTGTTTTAAAATTAGGGTCCCTTTTAGGACAGAGATGAGGAGAAATTTTTTTCTCTCAGAGGGTTGCGTGACTTTGGAACTCTCTGCTTCAGAAAGCGGTGGAGGCGGGGTCATTGAATATTTTTAAGGTGGAGGTAGATAGATTCTTGTTAGGCAAGGGAGTCAAAGGTTATTGGGGTTAGATGGGAATGTGGAGTTCAAAACACGAGTAGATCAGCCATGATCTTACTGAATGGCGGATCAGGCTCGAGGGGCCAAAAGGCCCACTTCTGTGCCTATGTTCATTTGGCTTTTTGGCTGGGAGCACAATGCCGGGGTCATACGAGGGTCTCCACCTTGCACTGTGTGAGGAACAGTCACCCGCGAGTGATTTTCCCTGAATTGCCCAATTAGTAACCACAGAGCACGTTTGCTGCCCAATTAAGGACAATGAGTGGGTTTTTGAAGTTGGGAGGGTCAATAGGAAGCCCTCCAGCTTGGAAAGTGATTCACCCTGCAGTTTAGCTGAGAAGATGGAGGCAAACTCTCTAACTTTCTAAACTTTTAAATTTAAAATAACGTGCTGTTGGACTACCACCTTCGAGGGGAACTTCTGCACAAGATGCCCTATGGCCACAGCTATAGCCAAGTAGGTGGGAAGGGCCTCAGAGCTGTCTGGAGTGCAGGTCTCCCAGTCTGGTGCTGGGAGGCCACCTCCAAGGCAGCTGGCCTGCTCCCGATACCACAGGGGTCCTGCAGGTCATTGGCAAATTGCAGTCAGCCTCTAATGATCATGGTGCACATTCTTGTGAGACTCCATTCCGCCCTGGGACCAGATTTTGATTGTGTTCCAATGACCATTTGTCCCTCTCATAGGAGAAGCACAACCCTCAGAAGGATCCAACTGTAAAGAGACAATGGCCAAATTGCATATGCCTAACTCCCCTAAGACCTCCGCAACTTGGAGCTAACAGGTCCAGGCTTCAAACCCCTCCCCGATTACAGTCATCACATTAGTGCAAAGTTGGGCTTTAGTCTAATCCAAAGTCAGAGCCCCAACTAGCACCATTAGTACCTGGCTGCATTCATCCAGACCCAAACCCCTTTCTGAAAGCATTGTCATGCCTGGGGCCTTTGGGAGGTGGTGGTGGGGCGGGGGAGGGGTTGGCACGCTTCCGTCTATACTCAAGGTTGTGCTACAGCTGCAAGGCACGATCTGGGGATGGAGTGCCTGCATGAGGGCTTTCCAAGGGCTTCACAGTGACTCCCTAGCTTGCGACTGGAAGGTGATCATTGCAGAGTTATGTACAATCATGTATGCGTTCAATGTCCCTGCAGAGATGAGCAGTAGTGGAGAATGGGTGCAGCAGGCAATGTTTCCTTTTTACTAGCACTCAGGCAACTGAGGAGGAGAAGAAGGGCCTGTCACCTTTGGGCAGGGCAAAGGGAAGAGCCTCATCCTGATGAACATAGGCTGGCAGGGCCCCAAGACCCAGGCGTTGAGGCTGACAGACCCATTACACGGAGGAAATTGGCACAACCAAGGGTGTACCAAAGACTCTTCTCATACCTACAGATGAACGAGAGACTGCGATGGACAACTTTGCTTGTCAAGTGATGTGGTGGATCACATCTGCAGCATTCTTTGGGAGGTGCTGACTCCCCAGGGATTGGGAGGCCATCCATTGCCAGTGGCTATAAAGGTGACCACTGCTCTGAATTTTTTTATGAATGGCTCGTTCCACTGGGGACCTCTGCAGCATATCCCAAGCATCTGCTCATAAATGCATCTGAGCGGTAACCAATGCCTTTTCAGTGAGGCTCTTAATTACGTCTACTTCTCCCTGGATGATGCTAGCCAGGCTGCCAGAGCAGTGGGGTTTGCAATGAACTCTGGCACCCCACAGGTGCAGAGTGCCATCGACATCAGTGTCCTTTAGGGAAGGAAATCTGCCGTCCTTACCAGGTCTGGCCCACATGTGACTCCAGATCTACAGCAACGTGATTGACTCTTAACTGCCCTCTGAAATGGCCTAGCAAACCGCTCAGTTCAAGGGCAATTAGGAATGAGCAACAAATGCTGGTCTTGCCAGCAATGCCCACTTCCCATCAAAGAATAAAAAACCTCTCAGTTTCTCAATACCCGGCCAGCTCAGTCTCGGCACTACCCTTTGGTGTAGCAAAGTTGAAAAAGATATTCAGCAGCTGAAAAACAACAAAGCAACTGGGGCAGATGGAAATTCTAAATCACAGCAGATACCCTCCTGACATAGCTACACATCATCATGTCCCTCACCTGGGAAGAAGAGCGCATGCCGGGAGTTCCCAGGGACACTGTGATCGTGACTATATTCAAGAAGGGAGACAAGTTGGAATGCGATAAATACAGAGTCTCCCTGCTATCTGCCACAGGGAAAATCATGGCAAAGATCCTCCTCAACTGCCTCCTCCTAGTGGCTGAGGAACTCCTTCCAGAGTCACAATGCGGTTTTTGTCCATCGAGAGGCACCACAGATATGATCTTCACTGCGCGGCAAATTCAAGAAATGCACAAGGAACAGCACCAACTGCTGGACATGGCCTTTTTCGACCTCAAGAAAACCTTTGACTCTGTCAACCACGAAGGCTTATGGAGTATCCTCAAACTTGTCTGCCCTCAGAAACCTGTCACCATCCTCCATGTACTCCACAATGACATGCAAGCCTTGATCCTCGCCCCAAAGAACCACCACAAACTCTATCCCATTGAAAAGTGGGCTCAAACAAGGTTGTGTCATTGCACCACCTCTGTTCTCCATTTTCCTTGCTGCAATCCTGCATCTTACCTCCAGAGGGAGTGAATGCTTAAGGCGAGGAGATAATCTACAGAACAGAAGGGAAACTGTTCAGCTCACAGCATCCTCAAACCAAAACCAAAACCACTCCAACCTCAGTCATAGTGCTTCAGCATACAGATGATTCTTGTGTGTGCACTCACTCAGAAACTAAGCTCCTGGTCATTGTTGATTCCTTCTCCGAAGCATTTGAAAAAATAGGCCTTTCACTAAATACCTGCAAAACTAAGGTCCTCTTCCAACCAGCTCCCATAGCAAAATACCACCCCCCTCACCCCACTGATTAAGATCAATGGCAATATCATGGAAAATGTGAAAGATTTTCCATACCTTGGGAGCTTCCATTCGATGATGGAAGACGTAGATGACAAAATTCATCATCGCCTCCAACGTACCAGCTCAGTCTTTGGCCAACTGAAGCAAAGAACATTTGAGGACCAGGATCTCAAACCCAAGACTAAGTGCATGGTTTATCTGGCAGCAGCAATGCCCATGCTCCAATATGCTTCAGAGACTTAGATGACCGACGGCAGGCTACTCAAAGTACTGGGGAAGTACCAAAAGCAGTGGCTTTGCAAGATCCTCCAAATCCAGTGGCCAGAAAGGAGTTCCAACAGTAGCGTCCCCTCCCAAGCCAAGTTGCCCAGCCTCAAGGTGACAATTACTCAAAACAGCTCCGCTGGACAGGGCATGTCATTTATATGCCTAACACCAAACTCCCGAAGGAACCACTCTACTCGGAACTTGGTTGTGCAGGATACTCCCAAGAAGACAGCGGAAGCACTTTAGGGATGTCCTCAAAGCATTCCTGAGGACAAACATACTCACCGGCTCATGGGAATCCCTGGCTGATGAACGACCCCAATGAAAAGACTCATTCAGAAGGCGCAAAACACATCAAGAGACTTTGTCAGGAAAGTGCAGAGGCGAAGTTGAGGCATTGGTGGGAACACACACACCCCCAATCAACTCATCTACTGAACCCTTGCAGGACTAAGGTCTGCAGCCACTAATTTTCACAATTTTGTACCTTTGCATTTTATTTCTGCTTTGCTCTTGATTTTAAGCCTCTATTGAATATTAAAAATTAGCTTTAAATCAAGCTCTACAAAGTCAGTGTGATTGTGCTTTGATTAAGTCAAATAATGAATCAATAGTAATCAGTAGTGATATTGTTAACTGTAGACTTGTTTTCCCAAGACCTTGTTTATCACACTTGCCACTCATAGCTAGTGTTTTGTCTACATCTTTGTTTTCTCTTTTCAAGCTAGACTACTAAAATAAAAATCATATTTTGTTTATCAGAAGTGCTTTTTCTACTGCATTTGATGATCCTTGAACCACAAGCCAGGACAATGAATAACCTTACACATGGGATAGTCAACGATGGTGTGGAATCAGGAGATGGAGTTTGATTGATGAACATACAACCTGATTGATGGAAGATGGGAGGCACCATCAAAATGCATAAACAACAATATGGCAACGTCTACAAGGCCTTGCAGTGCCTGCGAGGAGAACTGATAAGAACTCGTGTTTTCCAGATTCTTGTTTTGAGAACGTCTGAGTAGAAGCCTTGAAAGGCTGGAATGGAGCCTGAAGTACGGCTTAAAGGGACACTGCTTCCAGGATTCGCTGCTGCAGCCACAGTGGAATAGTCACCCATTCAAGACTACGGGAGGAAGGGCCGTGAATGGAGTGACTGGCCGAAGTACCCACCCGTGTAAGGTTATTCAGAGACTTGGTGATGGATGAATCAAGGGGAGTTTTACCATTTTGGGGAGCTGTCTTGAACAGAGGAATTTGGGGTTAACATTTGTAATATAGTATGTATCGTATGTATGTAAATTTGACTTTCTTCCTTCCTTTTAATATATATATCTACATAATAGCTTTTTCTCTTCCTATCTTTTTAATAACATTATCTTCTTTCACTTTCTTTTAATCATTGTTTCATTGATAAAAATTGTTTAATAGTTGTCAAATAAAGATTGCTGTTTTCATACATTGCTTGGTACTGAGTCACTCATTCCTGTTCATCCAGAGTATGGCTCTGAACCAAGGTGAGACTCCACAAGTGAATCTCATGTCCTTACGGATTTTCGGTGAGCTGCCAGGAGCCGGACGACGATCATGGATGAAGCTATAGAGCAGTATCTTAAGGACATGTTCCCCATGAAAGAAGGGTGGCTTTGACTCATTGAGAAATCCTCTTCAGAAGAAAGGGAAGGGCAAGGGAGTGACAGGGAAAGATGCTACCTTTGGGCAAGAGGGGTGGGATATATTAAGACCAGTATGTAAAGCACGTGGAAAGTGGGGAGCTGCACAGTCCTTGTGGAGATGAAGTCCCGTCTTCACATTGAGGATACCCTCCACCGTGTTGTGTGCCACTACCACCGTGCTAAATGGGATAGATTTTGAACAGAGATTTTGAACAGATCTAGCAACTCAGACTGGGCATCCATGAGGTCCATCAGCAGCAGCAGAACTGTACTCAAACACAATCTGTAACCGCATGGCCGGTCATATTCCCGACTCTACCATTACCACCAAGCCAGGGGATCAACCTGGTTAAATGAAGAGTGCAAGAGGCATGCCAGGAGCAGCACCAGGCATACCTGAAAATGATGTGTCAACCTGGTGAAGCTACAACAAAGGGCTACTTGCGTGCCAAACAGCAAGCAGTAGACAGAGCTAAGTGATTCCACAGCCAATAGATCAGATCTAAGCTCTGCAGACCTGCCGCATCCAGTCATGAATCCAGGAACCATTAAACATCTCATTGGAGGGGGAAGCTCCATAAATATCCCCATCCTCAATGATGGGGGAGCCCAGCACATCAGTACAAAAGATAAGGCTAGAGCATTTGCAACAGCAAGACATATCCAGGCTTGGGCTGACACGTGGCAAGTAACATTCGCACCACACAACTGCCAGGCAGTGACCATCTCCAACAAAACAGAATCTAACTATTGTCCCTTGTTTTTCAATTGCATTACCATCACTGAATTCCCCCACTATCGACATCCTGGGAGTTACCACTGAGCGGGAATTGAACTGGACTAGCCACATAAATACTCTGGCTACAAGAGCAGGTCAGAGGCTGGGAATCCTGCGATGAGTAACCCACCTCCTGACTCTCCAACTCCTGTCCACCATCTACAAGGCACAAGTCAAGAGTATGATGGAATACTCTCCACTTGCCTGGATGAGTGCGGCTCTAACAACATTCAGTAAGCTTGAAACCATTCAGGACAAAGCAGCCTCCTTGATTGGTACCCCATCCACGAACATTCACTCCCTCCACCACCGACACATAGTGGCAGCAGTGTGTACCAGTGTACCATCTACAAGATGCACTGCGGGAACTCAACAAGCCTCCTTCGACAACACCTTCCAAACCCATGACCACTATCATTTAGAAGGACAAGGCTAGCAGATACAGGGGAAGGCCTGCACCTGGAAGTTCCCCTCCAAGCCACTCACCATCCTGACTTGGAATTATATTGCCGTTCCTTCACTGTTGCTGGGTCAAAATCCTGGAACTCCCTCCCTAACAGCACTGTGGGTGTACCCACACCACATGGGCTGCAGTGGTTCAAGAAGGCAGCTCACCACCATCTTCTCAAGGGAAATTAGGGATGGGCAATAAATGTTTGCCTAGCCAGCAACGGCCACATCACATGAACGAATAAAAACACTGACTTGCCTGCCCTCATCCTGCCTACCATCTGTGTCCATCTCCACATCCCCGCCAACAACCCTCGGCACCCTTTCATGTGACATCATCGCACCCTCACCCTCACCCTCCCAGCTCCCTCTGAGCCTTTAACCCTCACCATGCCCTCCTGCCACGGTTTCCCTCAATTTTCATGCCAGCTGTCCACCATTGACTCCCTCGACCCCTCCATGTGAACCCCCCATATCTCTACACTCCCACCATATCTCTTCAGACCTCTGCACACCCCGCCCCTGCAGACTTGTACAAGCACCCACCCCTACCCAAAACCCACCATGGGCCTTCCCACCCTCCCACTCCATTCCAGCTGACATTGAGAGACCCCTCCCATTCCCTCTTCCCCAGCACCCTCAACCTCCTCCAACCCCCCTCCAGGCCTGAGCCCCCACACCACCTCTTCATTCCTCTTAAACACACACACAATCTCTCCATTCCTCGCCTAAACACCTACACCACTCCTTCATTCCTCTCATATCCTCCTTTCGCCCCGATGTCCCCTCCTCCCACCACCCCGCCAACAGACCTTCGCTGCTCAACAGTAGCTCTTGCTGCCTTCTGCCTGAAGCTGGAGGATCCGATTTTTGGGTAAAGTCCCTGGGTGAAGGTCCGATCTCTGGGTGAAGTGCCTGGATGAAGGGCCAATCTCTGGGCGAAGTCACTGAATGAAAGTCCGAACCCCGGGCGAAGTTGCTGCACCGAGAATAACCACGCCTGGATGCTGCTGCATGGAGAAGGTCCACATGGTTGATGCTCCACCCATCCAGTGCTGCACCTGGTGTTCCAGGGTCCAGTCGCCAGAGGCCTCCATTTCGTCCTCATTTCTGTGAGCTGCCCAAGCCCTTCTTCAGGTAAGTCCAAACTTTTCCACACCATGTAGGCCCAGGCATGTTCTGGGCCAGCATGACTTCCTCCATCGTGCATGGGGGAAGCGATTCCAGTCAGCCCTTCATCTGCATCTCATTGGCGGGATGTAACTCGGTTTCATGCCAGCCTCTGGCGGGAAATACAACCTGCCATAGCGGGCAGTAGCAGAAGATCCTGCCATCATTTCACGCTGGCGTGAATCCGATTCTTAGACCCCCCCCACCGAATTCTCCCCTCTCGTCCGCCGTTGAGTCTACCGCAGAGGGTCATGGGGAAATCTCAGCCAAAGTGTTTGAAAACAGGAGATCTGATGTAAACACCCTGGCCGATGAGTATCAGACTTCTCAAAATCACCTGAAATTTAAAGGGATTCTAGGGAAACAATAGAAGACATACATACACAGTCTTGCTTTCCATAGGTATTAGGGAAAAAATAAAGTTTGCTCTAAGAAGCAGTAAATACCACCGCATTACAACTCCAATCCTTCAAGCACCACCTGCTCCACATGCGGCAGAGTCTGCAGCTCGTATACTGGACTTATCAGCCGTCTCACAACCCGCTGAGCCGGAGTGGAAGCAAGTCATCCTCGAGGTGTTGCCTGAGAAGAAGAACGCTCCTAACCTTCCAAAACACGAGTAATGGTGCAGGCAATCCACTAGAATTTAAATGGGAAAATGGATACGGATGCATTTTTAATATTTGAATAAACATGCGGTGAAGGTCGTAATCCAAAGATACACGATGATAATGATTCATCTGCTCCTGCAGCAAAAGTTTTTAATGCAGACTTGCTGGATAATTTAATACTCTTGATGAATGAGCTACCTCAAACGATTCTTACTGTAAGGCATTAGATCTTATCACATCTGCTTAATCTCGCTTTTACATGTTTTCTCTGATTATTCATGCAGGAAGTAATCGTGTTTGATGACCTGATTTGTGCGATCAAAGTGACAATCTATTTTTTGCAGGTCAGCTTCAAAGCACTTGTGTCTCTGATCTCCTCCAGAAATCACTCCAGCTGCTCTGAAGTGACATTTATAAAACACAATAAAGAAAACCACAGTATTTTTTAAACAGGGTTTATGCTAATGTTCAGTTTTTTTTTATCAATTGTTTTTGCTTTTGATTCTTCTCTCTCTCTGCTGGTTTTCACTCTCTCCCCTAATGTTCTTGGCTCGTGCTGACATGTAGTTTGACAGTCCTGGCTGCCCTCCCACATCACATCTAAGTGATTGCTCTTCATGCATTATCCTGTTTGTGGGAAAAGGCCAGCGGGGGGGATGTGGGGGGAAGATTTGCCTCTTTGTACTTGGCAGAGCATATAAAGGATAAGCAGGCAAGGAGATTTAAATAGTCAGAAGAGATCGGGTAGGCTCTGCTGTGGCAGTATGAGCCTCCTTGCTTGACCTTCCTCTATGTATTCCACCTAGACAACTATTTGCGTCGGTCACAAAAGACAAAGGTCAGGACCCGATAGTCAGCAGGGCACATAGTCATGGGGGGAAATCACATCTTAGTTCGCCAATGACCCTGCCTGCATGTGCTTGTAGACATATATTTCAGTGAGGGTCCCAAAATAGTGATCAGGAGCTGGAACTAAAATATGTTTAGCAAATCTGTTCTCATTCATCACCCATCATACCTCCCATTTCTACCTGAAGACTAGAAGGTTGGATAGTCTCACAAACTGACTTCTTTGTAGCTGCTCCATGACTCAATAGCAGGTACAATTTAAGTAGGTTGACTTGCACCATTTCAATTTTTCTTACTACTGAAGTGGGTGGATCATTTGGGCTGCTTGCAATATGCCATCTATGAATGAACGAGCTGCCTGTGGAAAATATTTAATCAAGTTAGGTTAGCAGGGAATGACAAGCAATCATCATTTGGACTAAGAATCATAAGCACTTCTACAATCTCCTTAAAAGACAGATGAGACAGGGCAGTATAGGAGGGCAGAAAATTGGAGCTGTAATGTAGAGGAAAAATAATTCTCTTCTGCTCCCAGTGGTGCAATACTTCTCTTCGTGACAGAAATGTGCAAGCATTCTCAGATGCACTCTCTTTTGATACTGTTCGATTCACCAGGGCTCAATTAAATAAGACTCGATACGTTTCTTCATGCCAACATACATCATCCACCTCCCACAAGATGGAAATCTTCGCACTCGCAAACTTTGAGCTTTCAGGAAAGCATCTCTGTCAGCTTTCTAAATTAAGGCAAAGCAGCTGGCTTAGAAATAAAAGCCATTCTGCAGCACTACAGTTACAGAAGAACAATGATGGGGCAGCTTGAATAAGTGAAGTCTCAACGTTTGGAAATAATTGCTGATGGCCTGCCTGCAGCTGCTGAAAACACAAGTCCAGCCTATTAACTGGAGATCAAACAGGATCCCTTAGCAGAGCAGAATCAAATTATTAAACCTCTCTGCAGGCAACTTATTAAAAAAGACAAAGGAAGACATGTCCCGCTATGACAAGGCTATAAAAGCAGTCCTAGCCATTGCTAAAATACAGTTGAAGGAAAACAACATAATGGGCGGAATTTTCCGTGCCCGTTGGCGTTGGGCGTTATAGCGGGTGTGAACAGACAATATGGCAGGAAGGGCAAAAATCAGTTTCACGCTGTCGTGAAACCAGTTTGCCTTTGTCCGCTCCGCCCGTCAATGGCGGGCCGCCATTCCCGCCGCCAAACATTGGGAACGTCATTTTAATACATCTGCATATTATTATAAGCCCTGCTCACCAGGATTATCCCCCATGTCAAATTTACCACCCACGTCGACAGGAAAACACGTGTGCAGAACTCGTCTTGGCAAGTGTGACGTGCAGAAGTCGCGACATACCGTCAAGGCCTTGCTCACATCCGAGGAACAGAAGATGCTGGGGCCCTATCGCCAACGGACCCTGGGGGAACGTGCATCGCATGATGGGTGGATTCAGATAGACATGGCTCCACCGCGAAGCAGCTCTCAGAAGGTGGAAGCTCACCGCTGAGGGTCTGCTTTGGGACATCAGCTGTGAGTGGGAGAGAGAAGTGTACCGGGTGGGGGGGTGGGGCGGGGCGTGCTGGAAGCGGAAGGTCTAGGTTTAACTGGAAGAGGAAGGTAGAGGGATGGGGTGAGGGTAAGGTTGGGAGGAGAGGAGCAATGGTGTCGTGATGGGTGGGTGGGGGGGATGTTTGGTGGTGGTGAGGTTGGGAGGGAATACAGAGGGAGGACGGTGGAACGGGGGAGAATGTGGCAACTGACGTCGGGGGTTCAACACTGATGGGTGAAAGGACATGGGTGGCTGGGGGAGGAGAAAGGATGGGGAGCTGAAGACATACTTCACTATTACAATCTTGCAAAATCGAAAGTGAGCAGAGCCTCGTGTTGGGTGGGAACAAGTGCTGTATGGGAGTGTGATCATTGGGATGGGCGGAGATGCAGGTCTGCTCAGATGGACAATTGAAAGCGAACTCCAGCAGGCAGCATTGAAAATGCTCGGGACAGTGAGATGAGTGCGATGGAGGAAGGATCCACGTATGTGGGAGGGTGTTTGCACAAAGCTCCAAAAGGCCCTGTCACACGCACACTTCTCCCTCCAGAATCACTCGTGGGCTGGCTGCGTGCAGCTGAACTGCTATGGGGAGGGAAGGTGGGAATGCAGTGCGAGGACTCGCAAAGCCTGTAAATGAAGCTGAAAGACACCATTACACTTAATTCAGAGAAAGCAAATATATCTTCTGATTATAAAGTGACAAAACGTGTTCATCCATGCAATCACTTGTGATCAGGCCTGCCACTTCTTCTAGGTGCTGCCCTGACATCCGCAGCAGGGGTGGAGACAGCCTCTACAATGGTTGGCCCTGTTGCCTCTGATGACTTGGGCATGTAACCTCTGGAGAGCAGAGGCCTTAAGGGCCCTGGTTTGCTTTGGCTGTCCTCCTGTGGGCCAGCTGCTCTCTCTGTGGTGACAGAGGATGACGTTGAGTGGGGTCACAGGCAAAGGGGACTCGGAGGGAGTGGACAGCCTCTGAGATTCCTGAGTGGATTACCCAGGGGTGTCCAGCTGCCGCTCCTCCTCCCTTTGGATGCCTGAGGACCCCAGCCTGACTCCTTGATGGGTAGGAGCACCTGAAGGGATGTCGAGGTGCCCTTTTTCCTCTCGCGTAGTCACTGCAGAAACTCACCAATAGCCACTGCGATGGAGTGCAGTCTGCCAGCATCTCCATTTTCTGCTGGACCAGCGTCTCTCTGGCATCCACCATCCTTCCCATGGAGACCTCCATGCACACACATGTGGGCACCACTTCATCAGAGAGCAGGCGGACGCACTCCACTGACTCACGTGTCACTCTGTTGAGGGTTACCAACAGAGGGCTCTGCATGATATTCCCCAGCCTTTTGCCATCTCGCCACGATGAGCTGAAGGTAGAATCCGAAAGATTGTCATCTGACTCAAACCTCACAGATGCCTCTTCACCAGCAGTCCTCCCAGTGCCGGGGAGCTCAGCTGAACCTGTCTCCTCCTGCTGCGGACACGTGTCCATGCGGTGACCACCAGATCTAGCTCCCACCAAGGTGTGTGTGTCTGCGCTGGTGGAGGGTTTGGGTAAGCGCTGTGACGGGTCTTCCAAGCTGCTTATTTCCAGCTCTTCAGTGGAGGAGGTATCCTCTTGGCTGGAGCTGAGGGACTGGCTGTCTGGTGGTGTCTGTCGCTTGGCAGACCTCCCTGTGAACCAAAGTAGGGGTGATTAGTGCATGGCAGCAGAGTCAAAAGCAGGAGAGAGAACACTCACAGTAGTGTTAAGAGAGGGATGATGTGGTGCAGGATCCTCACATGGGTGTTTGCCTACGACCTCGCTGCAGGCACAGTCCATGTCCTCACCAGTCAGTGCGATGGCACACTCCTCAAAGTGAGTGAGGGGCCTAACACTCCACCCCTGGTCTGGGACCTCTTCCTGCTGCTGTGAGCCAGCTTCTCCTGCATGAAAACAGATGGAGTGTGAGTAGGACGCAAGGCACTTTGTGGAATGTTTGTGTGGTGAGTGGAGCCATGGATGGGATGAGGACGCAAGCTCCAGAGGATATGAGCCTGATGGAGATGTGAAGGTGCATGAGAGAGTTAGTGGCGTTGTCCCTTGAGGTGTAAGATTCCTGTGGATGTGTGATGGGTTTGTGAGTGTTTGAGTTGACAGCAATGAGAAGAGTGACTTACCCTGGCGGACCAGAGGAGACCATTCAACCTCTTTCAGCACTGAGTGGCTGTCCTCTTTTGCACGGTGTTGGCATTGACCACCGCTGCCACTACCTCACATGCTGGATTGGTGACATTGCCTGCTGGCCTTCGCCCACAGCTGGGGTAGAGGACATATTGCAGCGGGCCTCCACTGCGTCTAGCAGGCACTCGACGGAGGCATCGATAAATTTGGAGGCAGCATGTTTCCTCCCTTTGGCAGCCATGATTATAGCAGCTTCTGACCCCTTAGAGAGCGCTAGCTCTGTGCGGGGACACCCTTTATATATGTTGCCCGGTTTACCGAAGGCCTGAAGTGACGCCAGGACGGGCGAATGAGAGGATGCCCCGCCAGCAATCCAGCATGTTTCCCGGGAATGCATGGCGGGATTGGGGTGATACAGAGCAAAAGGTCGCCACTGCGGCCAGCAGGTAAAATGTCCTTTTTCCCGTCTGCTACCACACTTAGTGCAAATCTTAGGACGATTCCGCCCAATATCTTTTTAAAACACACCATTTGAAGCCAAGCCACCATGTTCATTTATTCTTTAATTTTTTCATGTAATGTGAGATCTCTGGCTATTGTCACTCATCCCCCATTGCCTTTGAGAAGGTGGTGATGAGCCACCTTCTTGAACGGCTGCAGTGCATTTGGTGTAGCTATACCTTCAGTGCTGTTAGGGTGGGACTTCCAGGATTTTGCCTGGGTGACAATGAAGGAATGGATATAATTCCAAGTCAGGATGGTCGGAGGCTTGGGAGGAACTTGCAGGTGATGGTGTTCCATTACTCTGCTGCCCTTGTCTTTCTAGGTGGCAGAGGTCACAGGTTTGGAATATGCTGTCAGGAGCCTGATCAAAAGTTAACACTCTACACTGGCTATCTTTTATAGATTTGTAATAGATTTTAAAAATGTAAATTCAACTCTCAGCATCTGGTAATGTTTGAGGAGAGTACCCTATCTTGCACTTCTCTGCCTGAAAATGTAATCTCCTACTAGAAATGCATAGATACCCTACAACCATCTTGCATGCAGTGGTGTGGAGATTCTGCTTGATTGTGCTGTGTCTGCTCCCAATCAGCGCAAAAGATGATGACCTTTCAAGAACAAATTGAATTCAGTGCAGCTTGAGTTTTCCCAATCTTTTGCAGTAGTTTTAAAAACATTGCACTGAAAGGAGGCCCTGTCCACAGAATTAATCACCACTGGGAGTTTCCATTAACTGTACTTGTTCACGGGACTTTGTGTCAGTGTATTGGGTACAAGGACACTAATTGACATTTTCTGAAAAGTTTTGAATGTTTTCTTTAATTTTCCTTTTGATATACTGAGAAACTCACGACTCTATCACAACCTAACAGGAATGTCATTTCTGACTTTAATAAGAGGTACCATGGGGGTGTCAGAACTCTAATTGTAGGAATACATACAAATAGAAATTGCAGGAAAGATTTGGGAGACAACAACATGTTCAAGGACTCAGCAGAGGAAATGGAGGTTGGAGATCAGGCGATACTTTGCTAGGATTGTGGTTGGGGGGGGTCAGGGGTGAAATTTTGAAGATAGGGTTAATGATGACAGGTTTGTAGGGGAGGGGGATGGTGCATGAGGAAAGGGAACAGTTAGTAATACAGAAGGGAAGTTGGGTGTTCAACAGATTGGTCAGAGTATGGGTTGAGGGAGCAGTATGCTCGTCTGTTGGGCAAGATAAGCTGACAGAGGGCTAGGCAGGAGATGGGAAAGAATCTAGAGAAAGATCTGAGTTCAGAGCTTGGGTAGCGATAACAAAAAGGTGAAATTTTTCCTGGTGAGCTAGGTGAAAGGAGGAAAGCGGCAGTAGCAGCTGAATGGACGGTCTCAACCTTTGTGATAAAAAAGTCATTGAGCTCCTTGCACTTGTTGTTGGAGGTGAGAGTGGAAGAGGCATGGAGGCAGGTTTAATAAGGTGGTTTGTGATTCAGAGAAGCCAGGGGTTACAGTTCAGCACTTTGACACATTTTTGAGTTATGTTAAGGGACACATTTTTAAAAATTTGAACCCTTGATCAGTGATCCTTATGATTAAAAGAGTAGTAGATACTTGGGAATAAATACATCAAACGAATGACAGCCATAACAATGACACCACAGTCGTGACATACAGATTAAAAGATTTGCAAAACATCAATTAGGAACAGACTGAACACAATGTGCAGTCTTAATAGAAGCAAAATTGCTTCCAACTAGCTCTTTACTGTGTCTTTGAACAATACGTTTGCAGGTGTTATGACAACTGTTTAATCAACTGTACAGAACATGTGACTCTGCACACACATTGTTAAAGCTTCCATGTATAATGGGCCAGAATTCACTGTCAAAGGCAATATTGGCAAAAGCAGCAGTAAGTTAGATTGTTGTGCTCCCCAATCCTTCAGTGAAATTTACACCACAATTTTCTGCATGACTACGCGGCTGCGTAACACCAAGGAGAGGGTGAATATGAAGCAGCACGACCAATGTATTGATTCTGCTGCCAGAGTAACTTTTGCTGTTTTTGGTGAAGTGGTGCAAAGATTCAAGAAATATAATGGCAAAAGTCATTCACACCACAACTTGCTGGAATTTGCGCACCATATTAACGGCATGCACAAGAGATGCACCATTGATATGGCAATAAGTTTTCAGCAAATTTAGGTCCAGTAAGTGCTGATGCATTATTGTAGTTGCAGGGAATCTATGCTTCTGAAGTATCTAGTATGATAAAGCAACATTCCACTACAACAACTCGCCAAGGCTCCTTTGACAGCATATTCCAAACTGCCGACCTCTAACATCCAATGTTCTAATTCCAGAAAGCCAGTTGGTGAATGATTAACTGGAGCCTATCTTTACACACTTTCACAGGTATTTATTTACATAGAAATGATTACAAACAAACACCTCCCAACCTAACAACCACAGTTTAAGTCAGTGTCTATTTATAGGAACATGTAAATCCCCAGTTATTGTCCACTACCTGCCTGCAGTTGAACACAGTCAATATGCAATTAACACCCAGAAGGACAAGGGCAGCAGGCGTGGGAATACCAATACCTGGAAGTTCCCCTCTAAGTCACACCTCATTCTGACTTGGAAATATATTGACATTCCATCCTTATCACTGGGTCAAAATCCTAGAACTTCTTACTAACAACACTGTGGGCATACCTATATTACACTGACTGCAGCAGGTTAAAAGACAACTCATCAATAAATGCTGCCCTTGCCTGCAATACCCGCACCCATGAATGAATAACAATAAAGGCCTAACAGCTGCCTCATCAGCTTGGATCAGGAGAAGGCCTTTGACAGAATATCGCACACCTACATGGGGGATGTGCTCTCCAAAATGGGGTTTGGGGAGGGAATTCGAAATTGGATCCAACTGCTCTACACTAACATCAGTAGCGCAGTCTCAATCAATGGGTGGGAAACAGATAGCTTTCCGATTAAATCTGGAGTCAGGCAGGGCTGTCCTCTCTCGCCTGTTCTTTTCGTGTGTTGCATAGAACCCTTTGCCGAGTCCATCAGGAAGGATCCGGGCATAAGAGGAGTGACGATCCCAGGCAGTGGAGGCACTCAGGTAAAAGCCTCCCTGTACATGGACGACGTCGCCGTCTTCTGCTCGGATCCGCTGTCGGTGCGCAGACTGATGCACATCTGCGACCAGTTCGAACTGGCCTCGGGAGCCAAGGTAAATCGTGGGAAGAGCGAGGCCATGTTCTTTGGGAACTGGGCTGGCCGATCCTTTGTCCCCTTCACTGTCAGGGCTGACGGCCTGAAGGTGCTGGGGATATGGTTCGGAGGGACCGGGGCATGCGTTAGAAACTGGAAGGAGCGAGTGGCTATGGTGAAAAGGAAACTGGGCATGTGGGAGCGACGCTCCCTCTCCATTGCGGGTAAGAACCTGGTCATCAGGTGTGAGGCACTCTTGCTGTTGCTGTACGTGGCGCAGGTCTGGCCCATTCCAGACTCCTGCGCGATGGCGATCACTCGAGCCATCTTCCGCTTTATCTGGAGGTCGAAAATGGATCGTGTCCGCAGGGACGTGATGTACAATCCTCTAGATAAAGGGGGAAAAAACGTGCCCAACATCGCCCTCATACTGATGGCCACCTTTGTGTGTGGCTGCATTAAGCGGTGCGTAGACCCTCAGTACGCAAACACCAAGTGTCACTACGTGCTGAGGTTCTACCTGTCCCCGGTGTTGCGAAGGATGGGTCTGGCCACGCTGCCGCGGAACGCTCCAAGTAGTTGGACCGTGCCGTACCACCTGTCCCTGGTGGAAAAATTTATGCAGAAAAACACCTTTGACCACAAGTCCATCAGGCAGTGGTCAGCACGTAACGTCCTAGAGGCCCTGAGGGAAAAGGAGAGGGTGGACCCTGTGGGATGGTTCCCCGAGCAGACTGTCAAAGTCATTTGTCAGAATGCCTCATCGCCAGAACTTTCCAACAAGCACCAAGACGTAGCTTGGCTGGTGGTGAGAAAGGCCCTCCCCGTCAGATCCTTCCTACACGCCAGGAGGCTCACCCCCTCTGCACGTTGCCCTCGAGGTGGCTGTGGTGGGGAAGAGACCGTTGTTCACCTCCTTGTGGATTGTGCCTTTGCAAAGAAAGTCTGGAGAGAGATGCAGTGGTTGCTGTCGAGGTTCATCCCGAGCAGTTCTGTGACACAGGACTCTGTGCTCTACGGGCTGTTCCCAGGGACACACACCGAGACAAACATCAACTGCAGCTGGAGGATCATCAACTCGGTGAAAGACGCGCTTTGGTCTGCCCGAAACTTGTTGGTCTTCCAGCACAAAGAGTTGTCCCCGACCGATTGTTGCGGACTGGCACAATCCAAAGTCCAGGACTACGTGCTGAGGGACGCACTAAAGCTTGGGGCAGCTGCCGCAAAGGCGCAATGGGGAAGGGTCGCTGTCTAAGACCTTTCTGCCACAGCGCACCGAGAGACTGGGAACTGTTTAGAGCCCCTCGGGCTGTACAGCTCAAAATGAAAGGCTGTAAATGATTGTAATATTGTTTGTACTGATGCACCTGGTGATACATTTTGTAAAAGTTTAACCGGATTGTACCCTTGTAATGGTGTTTTTGAAATGGTTTGGAATGTGATTGAAGATATTTTATGAATAAAGTATATTTTTGCAAAAAAAAAAGCTGTTACTATCAAGTATATGTTTAAAAAGGACAACATGTTGATGAAGCTTCTATTCAAAATCATTAGCTAGAATTTTCATTTACTCTGAATTAATGACAATCTAAACCCACAATCCAAGTTTGTGAACCTAAATTTGCTAAGAAATAGCTAGGCTATGGACTCATGTTTTCTTCACTGCATTTCAAATTGCAAGCATCCAAACATGAGTTCGCTTTGTCTCTGTTCAGAGAGACCACCTTTTACACTTGATACGTGATGACCATTTTGGATGAGCATCATTCAGTCTCTTTATATTAAGTAATGTTCGCTAACCCTGTGCAAAGGGGACAGTTTTCAGCTTTGGTATGTTTTACAGGCCTAGTCGACTCAATCTGTTCTCATATGACAATCCTGCCATCCCAGAAAACAGTCTGGTGAACCTTTGCTGCACTCCCTGTACAGCAAGTACATCTTTTCTTAGGTGAGGAGACAAAAACTGCACACAATACTCTCGGTGTGGTCTTACCAAGGCCCTGTACAGCTGCAATAAGATATCCTTGCTGTACTCAAGTCATCTCGTAATGAAGGCCAACATGCTATTTGCCTTCTTAACTGCTTGCTTTACCTGCATGCTTGCTTTCAGTGATTGGTGTACAAGGACATCCAGGTCCCTTTGTACATCAACATTCCCCGCTCTATCCTTTTTAAGTAATACTCTGCCATTCTGTTTTCCCTACCATCATGGATAACTTCACATTTATCCATGTTATACTGCATCTGCCATGTATTTGCCCACTCACTCAACCTATCTAAATTGCCCTGTAGCTTCTTAACATCCTCTTCACCACTCACATTGTCACCAAGTTTTGTGTCATCAGCAAACTCGGAAATATGACCTTTAGTTCCCTCATCCAAATCATTGGTATATATTGTGAATAGCTGGCCCCCAAGCACTGATCCCTGAGGTACCCCACTAGTTACCACCTGCCACTCTGAAAAAGACCCATTTATTCCTACTCTCCGTTTCCTGTCTGCTAACCAATTCTCAATCCATGTCAATATATTACCCCAAACCCACATGCTTTAATTTTACACACTAACCTCTTATGTGAGACTTGATCCAAAGCTTTCTGAAAATCCAAATACACAACATCCATTGGTTCTCCCTTATCTACTTTGCTAGTTATGTCCTCAAAAAACTCCAGTAGGTTTGTCAAACATGATTTGTCTTTCATAAATCCATGTTGACTTTGTCTAATCCTGTTGATATTTTCTAAATGTTCTGTTATTTAGCGCCCTTTATAATAGACTCTAACATTTTCCCTACTACTGATGTTAGGCTAAACGGTCTGTAATTCCCTGTTTTCTCTTTCCCTCCTTTTTTAAATAGTGGGGTTACATTTGCCACCTTCCAATCTGCCAGGACTGTTCAGACTCTACAGAATTTTGGGAGATGACCAACACATCCACTATTTCCATGACCACCTCCTTTAGTGCCCTGGGATGTAGATTATCGGGCTCTGGGGATTTATCGACTTTCTGTACCATTAATTTCTCCAGCACTATTGTTTTAGTAATACTAATTTGCTTCAATTCCTCCTTCTCATGAGACCCTTGGTTCCTTAGCATTCTGGGAAGTTATTTGTGTTTTCCTCTGTGAAGACAGAACTAAAGTAGTTGTTTAATTGTTCTGCCATATCCTTATTCTCCATTATAAATTCTTCTGTTTCAGACTGTAAAGGACCTATATTTGTCTTCACTATTTATTTTTTCTTTTTACATATTTATAGAAGCTTCTACAGTCCACTTTTATGTTCCTTGCATATTACTCTTAATCGATCTCTTGGCCCTCCTTTGCTGAATTCTAAACTTCTTCCAATCCTCAGGCTTGCTGATTCTCCCAGCAACTTTATATGACTCCTTTTGGATCTAACACTATCTTTAATTTCTTTTGTTAGCCGTAGTTGGGCTGCTTTTTTGTTGTGTTTTTGCACCAGAAAGGAATGTCTAACTGTTGCAATGCATACCTTTGTTCCTTAAGTATTAGCCATTGCCTATCCACCATCACGCCTTTTCATTTATCGTGGTGAATTAAAGGAATCTGTCATTAGGTACAGAGTGACAAAGCACTTGTTCAAATATGAACTGATCAGAGAAAAAAAATGGATTTATAAACAGTAAGTCTAACTAACCTCATCAAATTTTTTGAGGAGGTCACTAACATGGTAGATAATGAAGTGTCTATGAATATTATTTATATGGCATCAATAAGGCTCCACACAAAAGGTTGTTAGCAAAAACAGAAACCCATGGAATTGGAGGCAACCTATTGTGAAATGGTTAGGATGTAAGAGACAAGAGAATATGGAGAGTGGGTATGCATTCCAATTGGCAGTGTGTGACTAGAAGTGATTCCAGGGATGGGCAATAATTGCTGGCCCAGCCAGCGAAGCCCACACCCTGTGAATGAATATTAAAAATAATCTGTATCCAGCTTTTCACTCTACTTGTCAATGTCTTATGAGAAGAGAGAGCTGTATAACTAAGTTTGATGACAACACTATGTTAGGTCACATAATGGGTGGAGCAGCTGGAAGGTAGAAGTTGCAACGGGGCTTTGACAGATCAAGTGAGTGGACAAATTTGTTGGCAAGTGGATTTCAGTGTAGAGAGATCATCCATTTTGGATCTAAGAAAACAAAAGCTTGCTTAACATCTAGTTTTGAATGAGGTACAACTTCAACCAGATAAACACTGGAAACACTAACGACCTCACCACTGCCTCAAAGTTTGTAAGGAGTCTATTCCCATGCCTTAGGTAATGTTGGAGCCAGATTGTGAAATTTGTTAACATTCTATTCAGCACTGATTCCACCCTCCTCCTTCTCAGCCACAGTTACAGGTTAAACTCAGCTACTCGCAACCCTGCAGAACTATTTGACTCTAAACTGAGCTTCCCAACCCATATACTCTCCAACAAAAACAGAAAATACTGGAAAAACTCAACAGGTCTGGCAGCATCTGTGGAGAGAGAAACAGAGTTAACGTTTCAAGTATGTATGACTATTCTTTAGAGCTAAACAGAAGTAGAAATGTGATGGAATTTATATTGTTTAAGAGGGGGTGGAGCAAAATAGAAGGTCAGGGATAGGTGGGAGCTCGGGAGAGATCCATATACTCCCCATTCGGCCCTGAAACCTTATTCCTGCCTCTGTTACTTCCAGCCTGACTATTTCAATATTCTCCTGGGCAACCTTCCGTCCTCTTCAAATGCGAATTTCTTCTAACCTCTGCTGACAAAATCAGATTTTATCCTGCTCCAGTTGCCCATTATCATTGTCCATGCTCACCTACGATAGCTGTTACAGAACATTTCAAATTTAAAATTATCATCCTTGTCTAACTCCCTTCTTGCCATGTCCCATCCCTATTATCAGCTCTACAACCTTTGTTTTCCCAAATTTTCTGTTCATCTGACTTAGGCATCTTGTGCATCCTGCTACCTCCTCCCCTTCACCCAACCACTGGAGGCCATGCTTTTAGCTGCCTAGGCTCTAGGCTGCATTATTTCAACCTAAATCGCTCCATTTCACTATTTTCCTAAGTTAAAACATGTTAATAACATCAGGCAATGGTGGGACGTAAGGACATAAGGAATAGAAGCAGGAGTGGGTCATTCTTTGGCTCTGAAGAGGAGTCATACGGACCCAAAATGTTAACTCTGTTTCTCTTGTCAAAGGTGCTGCCGGACCTGCTGAGTTTTGTCACTGGACTAGTATTCCCAAGACCCAGGGTAATGTTCTGGGAACCTGGGTTTGAATCCCGCCACAGCAGCTGGAGAAATTTGAATTCAATAAAAATCTGGAATTAAAAGTCTGATGATGACCATGAAACCATTGCTTGCTGTAAAAACCCATCTGGTTCACTAATGCCCTTCAGGGAAGGAAATTTGCTGTCCTTACCTGGTCTGGCCTCCAGAGCCACAACAATGTGGTTGACTCTTAAATGCCCTCTGAGCAAGGGTAATTAGGGGTAGGCAATAAATGCTGGCCTAGGCAGCAACACCCACATCCCATGAACAAACAAAAGAAAAATTCTGCCCCTTGAGCCTGCTCTGCCATTCAATAAGATCATGGCTAATATTCTACCTCAATTTCACATTCTCACCTTATTACCCATTTCCCTTTATTCCCTTATTTTCCAAAAATCTATCAATATAAGTCTTGTCTACATTCAACAGATCTCTGGGATACAGAATTCCAAAAATTCACAGCCCCCCCAAGTGAAAAAATTTCTCCTCATCTCAGTCCTAAATAACTAACCCCTTATACCAACACTAAGGCTAACTATACATTTTAATGAGGTCACCTCTGATTCTGTGAAACACCAGCGAACATAGGCCCATTCTACTCAATATCTCCTCATATGGCAACTCTTTCATTCTAGAAATCAACCTAGTGAACCTTTCTGCATCTCCCACTCATGCGAGTATACCCTTCCCTAGGCAAGGAGATCAAAGTATAACTACAGCAAGGCTTTAAATTGCTCTTACACACCAGCCCCTTACAATGCAGGCTAACATTCTATTTACCTTCTGAATTGCTTACTGTGCCTGCATGTTGAAAAATGTCTATGATTCCTGTACAAGGAGACCCAAATCCAATCCTCACAACATTTACTAGTCTCTCATATTTCTAAAATATTCTGCCCTTCTGTTGTTCCCACCAACATGAATATAATCTAATTTCCCCATATTCTAATGAGTTGCCACCTTGTTGCCCAATCATTATCCATTCTATAATCCTTTGTAGCCTCTTTGTGTCCTCCTCACAGCTTACTTCCCCAACTAGCTTTGTGTTGTCAGTAAACTTGGATATATTCCTTGAGCCTCTCATCTAAATTATTGAATGAGATTGTAAATAGCTGAGGCCCAAGAATTGATCAACAACAACTTATATATCCCATTCATGTAATGCAACAAGACATTTCACAGGACCGTTATGAGGCAAAATTAGATACTGAGCCACGCAAGGTGAAATTAGGACAGATGGCCAAAGGTTTCATCAAAGAGGTAAGTTTCAAGTAGAATCTGAAAAGAAGAAAGTCAGTTGGAGAGTCGGAGAGGTTTAGGGAGGAGATTCCATATCTTACAGCCTAGGCAGCTGCAGTCATGGCCACCAAAGGCAGAGAAATTAAATTTCAGGATGTTCATGAGGTCAGAATTAGATGAGCACAGATATCTCAGCGGGCTGAGAGAAATAGGGAAGGTTATGACCTAGAGGGATTTGAAAACAAGGATAAGAATTTTAAAATCAAGACAACATTTGACCGGGAGCCAATGTGGGTCAGCAAACACAGGGTTTTGTGTTTGATCTCCTGGACAAGACTAGGTGCAAATAAGGACATGAGCAGCAGAGTTTTGAATGACTTCAGGTTTACAGAGGGTAAAATGCAGAAGGTCAGCCAGGAGTGTATTGGGAACAATCAAGTCTAGAGGTAACAAAGGCATGAATGACAGCTTCTGTGGCAAATGAGCTGAGGCAGGAACAAAGTTGGATGATATTATGGATGTGGATAGGCATCTTGATGATGGCACAGGGAATGTGGTCGGAAGCTGTTCTTGGGGTCAAATACGAGACCAATCTTGCAAAATGTCTGGTTTCATCTCAGGCTGTCGACAGAGAAAGGGGTGGATTTTCAAAGTTAAAAGTCCAGCCAAGTTTAAAGGTCCTTGACAGGCCCAGGAGAAGGTGAGTGTAGAAGTGGGTAAGATTTTGGGGTGGGGGGTGGTGGTGGGTCAATACGGGCATCGGGGAAAAGGGGGTCAGGTCGGGCCTCAGGGGTGGAGGGAGTCAGGCCAGGTCGTGTCTCAGGAGGGGGTGGGCATTGGGAGGGGGTGAAAGAATCCCATGGGGGCAGGAAATCCCATGGTAGGGTGAATCCCGTGGTTGGGGGGGGCCTCCCATGGAGAGGGGAAGGGGGGTGGGGATATCCCGAGGGGGTTGGGAGTTTTCGTGGGGGTGGGGAGTCCCCATGGGGGGGTGTAATCAGGGGGTGGGGGTTTCCTGTGGGGAGGTAAGTGTGGGTATGTACAATAGTTACCTAGAATTGAGAAGTGGTTTTAATCCTTCTAATTTTTTCTGGTTAACTATTGATGTAACACAGTCAGAACCATGACATTTTTGGAAGGTTCCCAGTGCAGGGCAATTGTCCAAGGGAAGTTTGCACTTTCCAGCAATTGCCTTTCAAACTTTACCTGGGAACATCCTTGGGGGGGTTCCCCAGCGTATCTTTGAGGTACCCGACCAGTTACACTGCCCCGGAGCTCGGGAGTTGATTTTCTAAGTGCCCTTTTAATAGTTCGCTAATAATAGATCCTTGCATTTGCCAGATGACTGATGTCAGGCTTCTGGCCTATAGTGTTTTCTCTCCCACCCTTCTTGATTGCAGTGATACATTAGCTACCTTTGAATCCATGAGAACCCTTCTAATTTGAAGGAATCCTGGCAGGTTAAAAAAAAAATCAATGTATCCACTTCCACTGCAGCCACCTCTTTTAAAATCATTGGATGTAAGCCATCAGGTCCAGACAATTTTAGTCTCATTAAATTCTCCGGAACTTTTCTCTTTACTAATATTAATTACTTTAAGCTCATCACTCTCATTAGACCCTGGTTCCTCTGAGTTTGACAGACAAATAAAACAATCCACTATTTTTGGAAGGCATTTTAATAAAACAAAACACAATGCAACCTGATCTTAATTACGATACCTCACAAAAATGAACAGCAAAGGCAAATGAATAAGTCAGAAGTGATCTGTAGATTCAGCACATAAATATAGGCAAAGTATCTGAGACACTCAAAAACATCCTCCAGCAAAAATTGACATGGAAACTGTCTTACCTCTACTGTAAGCTGTTTGTAGTAGCTAGACCCAAACATGAGGTTTTCAAGAGTCAGATTTGATACATCCAGTTCCATCTCCGGGCCACTTTTACCAAGCCACGACCCCTTGCTTAGTCGAGGGAAACTAAGGAATACAAAAAAAGCTAGTGAAAGTGAAGAATTTATACAGCTTGTTCCACTTTTTGGGCAACGGGTTTTGGGGGGATGATATTTTGTTTGTGCTCATTAAAGTGAGGGATGTCAGCACTGGGAATTCAATTTTTATCTTCCCTCCTTTCTTCCCACTTTTATTTGCAGCAAATTCCCCAGGTCAGATACGTCATGAGGCAGATGCTACAAAGATTCTTCTACTCTGCACCAACATTTTGATGTCACTAACAATGGGGTATTGTGGGGAAAGGGGTTGTAAGGCTACGTATGTTTGCTAAACTTGGATCTTGCCTGATTGTCTTAGAACAAAATTCCCTAGCATTTTCCTCAAATTAACCTAGGATGCATTTTTGCTTCCTCAATCAACACTGCTCCACATTTATCTACAAAGCAAAGTCTGACAATGGTCAGGATTGAAGTTTCCTCTGACAGGTACTTACATGCAAAGAAGTACTGCTTCTGCTTGGAGCTTGGGTGAGATTAGGGTCTGACAATGAGAGTGTAAGTAGGTATGACCTTAAATTCTGCTGCTTCTTGGCAAAACAGTGAGTTAAGATACGTCAATCTCTTCTCTGTAGCGGTTGTGTCTAATGGCATGTTGTTTTCGAAAGAATCACACTTTCACTATTGAACTGAGAATTATTTGGAGCACCAGGTGACCATACATTTAATGTTCTGGTAAGGCATCCCATTAAAACATGCAGAAGGTAATGCAATCAAGGTCACTACTGTACCTTATCAAGGGCTGGTGTAAAGCAACAAGCGATGCATGCACAGTAACGGATATGACTGAGAGGTGGAAATAGTCAAACATGACAGGTACATGATGGTGTAACCCCCTCCTGGGATGAAAATGAAGACCTAGTCTTCGGCTGCTGATCAAAGGTATTCCTGCAATGTCACTCAATCTGTAGGCAAACAGAAAAACGTATTTCAGACGTAACTGGGAGACATCGCTCCTATGAGGATTCTTTTGTATTGGGCAAAAGTGCTCACAAGAGAATTACATGTGTACAATCCGAAGCAATTCAAAAATCTGTTTTTATAGAGAAAGCATAACAAATTAAATTAGCAAAGAAATCATAATTATTCATTTAGTGTAAATAGAGAACCATGGTTACAGAGACATAGTAAGTTAGGACTTGTTTAAATCTGATGCTCAGGATCCACTGAGGTCGCTTTCATCTAACTCTTGGCTTGGTACCAAGCCTGAAACAGTCTGTTCTCTATTTCATGTATGCATGCACTTATAATGAACCATCCAGATTCTGCTGCTTTAAATGCACACTAACATTGCTTCAGGCTAGATGTTATTGACAGAAAACAGCAAAATGTAAGCACTTATGGAAAGAAGTACAAGAAATCTCAGTCAATCAAGCCTCATATCACAAAGCAACTGTAAGATTGAAAGGAGTAGGAAAGAAATCAAGATAAAAAAAACTGTAGTTAGGTGGTAACACTTAGGTTTAAAAAGCCTGGGGCATGGGAAACATGATATTGAATGTGCTGTACAGTTATGATTGAGTGTTGGATTTGGTACAATTACTATTCATTTCACTTTCACTAATGTTGATATGTCTCCTTGCTTTAATTTTTAATCATTGTTCACTGTGTTCAGCTCTGTTAATATCCATAATGGTGAATATTGTCTACCTGTGAGTACATCATTTCTTCCTATGATAAATGACCTAAGAAGACCAAAGGCAGAAGACAGCACAAATACCTTAAAAAATTGGCTTCAGACAAATAAATGCAGCAAAAAAGTGAAAGCTTCAGCTTCTACAAACCTTCCTATTCCTCTTGTTTAATGAAACTATGCTTTGTACTATCCAAGAGTCCCACAGCAATAATAGAGGTCAAAACATTTGCATAGTGTCAATTAACATTCAGAGAGAAAATGAATAGTATTCCCAGAAATCATGTTCACTTTGCACTGTTAAATGTAGTCCAGTCCATGCAAACTCACACCTATAAATTTCAAGAGTGCAATATTGGCACCTAAGAAAATTATTGTACGGTAATTTTATTCTGTCCCTGGTGTCATTATGTTTTCTAAATATAAGTTTTGCATATTCTGATGACACTTAATGATGGAACAGTCACACTGTGTGATACTGTATTTCAGTTTCACTGACAAGTTTGCAGTTTGGATTTAGATCAACTAAAATGTCAACCTCACATTGTGTGATGGGACACCTGGAACAATTAAACTCAGGCTCACGGTATTAATGGAATATCTGGGCTAAACTAATACATATTTACAATAATTAGCACTCATTGCACAGCAGGATACCTCAGCCAAACAACTCTGGCACACAGTAATACATGCTCTTTCACAAACTGCTTGTAAGGTGTTCACATCTACACTAATAAAGGGTAAATAGAGTGGTCAACAGGACTTTAAACTAGAAAGTGGGGGGGGGGGAAGGGAAGGGTAAAACTCCAAGAAGTATAACTAATGGGAAACAAAGCATCAGGTTAGCGTATGGAGGAGTAGATTCAACTTCATGGAAAATTATGAAAAAACTGAAAAGGAGAGCGCAGGAGAGGCTATTAAAGCCTCCAGAACACAAAATAGGACAGAGTGTTTGGAAAGGGCTAGGAATCTAACTTCAAGCACATCAGATAAAGGGACGACAATGAGAAAGGGGACGGGAAATACAGGACTGAAGGTATTGTATCTGAATGCACGCAGTATACGAAATAAGGTAAATGAGATTGTGGCGCAGATTGAAATTGGCAGGTATAATGTGGTGAGCATTACGGAGACATGGCTGCAAGGGGATCAGGACTGGGAGCTAAATATCCAAGGATATACATCCTATCGAAAAGATAGGCAGGTTGGCAGAGGGGGTGGGGTTGCTTTGTTAGGAAGAAATGAAATTAAATCGATAGCACGAAATGATGTCGGGTCAGATGATGTAGAATCTGTGTGGGTAGAGTTGAGGAACCGCAAAGGTGAAAAAAACATAATGGGAGTTATGTACAGGCCTCTGAACAATAGTCAGGATGTGGGGCACAAGATACACCAGGAGATAGAAAAGGTGTGTAAGAAAGGCAAGGTTACAGTGATCATGGGGGATTTCAATATGCAGGTAGATTGGGAAAATCAGGTTGGTAGTGGATCCCAAGTAAAGGAATTTGTGGAATGTCTACGAGATGGCTTTTTGGAGCAGCTTGTGGTGGAGCCCACTAGGGAACAGGCAATTCTAGATTTAGTGATGTGTAATGAGGCAGATTTGATAAGGGAGCTTAAGGTGAAGGAACCCTTAGGAGGAAGTGACCATAATAAGATAGAATTTACTCTGCAGTTTGAGAGGAAAAAGCTGGAAACAGACGTAACGGTATTACAGTTGAATAAAGGCAACTACAGAGGCATGAGGGAGCAGCTGGCCAGAATTGACTGGGAGATGAGCCGAGCAGGAAAGACAGTGGAACAGCAATGGCAGGAGTTTCTGGCAGTAATTTGGGAGACGCAGCAAAAATTCATCCCTAGGAAGAAGAAGCATACTAAAGGGAGGACGAGTCAACCATGGCTGACAAGGGAAGTCAGGAACAGCATAAAAGCTAAAGAGAAAGCATACAATGTGGCGAAGAGCAGTGGGAAGCCAGGGGATTGGGAAGCCTACAAAGACCAACAGAGGACAACTAAAAAAGAAATAAGGAGGGAGAAGATTAAATATGAGGGTAAACTAGCCGATAATATAAAAGAAGATTGCAAGAGTTTTTTTAGATATATAAAGGGTAAGAGAGAGGCAGAAGTGGACATTGGGCCACTGGAAAATGACGCTGGAGAAGTAGTAGTGGGGAACAAAGAAATGGCGGAGGAACTGAATAGGTACTTTGCATCAGTCTTCACAGTGGAAGACACGAGTGACATCCCCAAAGTTCAAGAGAGTCGGGGGGAAGAGGTGAGGATGGTGGCCATTACCAAGGAGAAGGTGCTAGGAAAACTGAAAGGTCTGAAGGTGGATAAATCACCTGGACCAGATGGATTACACCCCAGAGTTCTGAAGGAAATAGCTGAAGAGATAGTGGAGGCGTTAGTGGTGATCTTTCAGGAATCACTGGAGTCAGGGAGGGTCCCAGAGGACTGGAAAATCGCTAATGTAACCCCCCTGTTTAAGAAGGGAGTGAAGCAAAAGACGGGAAATTACAGGCCGATTAGCCTGACCTCGGTCGTTGGTAAGATTTCAGAGTCCATTATTAAGGATGAGATTTCAGAATACTTGGAAGTGCATGGTAAAATCGGGGAAAGTCAGCATAGTTTCATCAAGGGGAGGTCATGCCTGACAAATCTGTTGGAATTCTTTGAGGAGGTAACTAGTAGGGTAGACAAAGGAGAGACAATGGATGTTATCTACTTGGACTTCCAGAAGGCCTTTGACAAGGTGCCGCACAGGAGGCTGCTCAGTAAGATAAGAGCCCATAGTGTTAGAGGCAAGGTATTAGCATGGATAGAAGATTGGCTGTCTGGCAGGAGGCAGAGAGTGGGAATAAGGGGGTCCTTCTCAGGATGGCGGACGGTGACTAGTGGAGTTCCACAGGGGTCATGGTTGGGACCACAATTTTTCACTTTATACATTAATGATCTAGATGAAAGAACTGAGGTCATCCTGGCTAAGTTTGCAAATGAAACAAAGATAGGTGGAGGGACAGGTAGTATTGAGGAGGTGGGGAGGCTGCAGAAGGATTTGGACAGGTTAGGAGAATGGGCAAAAAAGTGGCAGATGAAATACAATGTGGGGAAGTGTGAGGTCATGCACTTTGGTAGGAAGAATAGAAGCATAGACTATTTTCTAAATGGGGAGAGAATTCAGAAATCTGGAGTGCAAAGGGACTTGGGAGTCCTAGTCCAGGATTCTCTTAAGGTTAACTTACAAGTTGAGTCGGTAGTTAGGAAGGCAAATGCAATGTTGGCATTTATTTCAAGAGGACTAGAGTATAAAAGCAGGGATGTGCTGCTGAGGCTTTATAAGGCTCTTCTCAGACCACATTTAGAATATTGTGAGCAATTTTGGGCCCCATATCTCAGGAAGGATGTGCTGGCCCTGGAGAGGGTCCAGAGGAGGTTCACGAGAATGATCCCAGGAATGAAAGGCTTAACATATGAGGAACGTTTGAGGACTCTGGGTCTATACTCGATGGAGTTTAGAAGGATGAGAGGGGATCTGATTGAAACTTACAGAATACTGAAAGGCCTGGATATAGTGGACGTGGGGAAGATGTTTCCATTAGTAGGAGAGACTAGGACCCGAGGGCACAGCCTCAGAGTAAAGGGAAGACCTTTTAGAACAGAGATGAGGAGAAACTTCTTTAGCCAGAGAGTGGTGAATCTATGGAATTCATTACCACAGAAGCCTGTGGAAGCCAGGTCATTGAGTGTATTTAAGGCTGAGATAGATAGGTTCTTGATTGGTAAGGGGATCAAAGGTTACGGGGAGAAGGCGGGAGAATGGGGTTGAGAAACTTACCAGCCATGATTGAATGGCGGAGCAGACTCGATGGGCCGAATGGCCTAATTTCTGCTCCTTGGTCTTATGGTCTAATGTAATTTATTGCCCCTTCACATATTTAGTTGAAATCCGTTGTTTGCGAGACCAAGGTGGGAAGTGTTTGCAAGCTGCTATCTACAATAACTTTGGTTTCAAAGCCTGTATTTATTGAGGCAGTCCCTAACTGAAATAGAAAATAAAAACTTCAGGTTTCAGGGAAAGGGTAGTTGTAACTTGTGATTTCTGGCTGTGACATTAAGGCCTCTGGGAAATCAGGTTGTGACCTCAGGTTCCTAAGCAAATTGAAGCTGATTGGGGAAAAAAAACACAAAACTTTCAGAGGTCAGATTTCAGCAGGGAGTCAATGCAGGCAGGCTATAGGGAGTTGTGTGTAGCTAAAAATAATGAAAATTCGAAGAATGGGTTTAGTAGCAGGGATAGTGAATAGGGATGGCAGCATTGTCTTATGAGGGGAGATTGAGGAAACTGGGCCTGCATTCTCTAGAGTTTTGAAGAAAGAGAGGTGATTTCAATGAAACTTACAAAATTCTTACAGGGCATGACAGGGTAGATGTAGATAGCATGTTTCCCTTGGCTAGTGAGTCTAGAACCAAGGAACGCAGTCTCAGAATAACAGGTGAGCCATTTAAGACTGAGATGAGGTGGAATTTCTTCACTCAGAGGGTAGTGGATCTTTGGAATTCTCTCTACCCCAAAGGGCTGTGATAGTTCAATCATTGAGCATCTTCAAGACAGAAATTGATAGATTTCTGGATACTAATGACATCAAGGGATGTGGGGTAATGCAGGAAAGTGGCGTTGAGGTAGGTGATCAGCCATGATCTAACTGAATGATGGACGAATGGCCTACTCCTGTTCCTATGTTTCTAAAATTACTGCCGCTGCTTCAGTTATTAAGAGCTGGCCGACAGAGTGTACCAGCGTACTATCGAATGATACAATGAAGGTGATTCTAGGGTATTTATGCCATAAAGACTGTTATGAACCAAGCCAAAGAGGTTCTGCAGAGATGTGCACTTTTGGTGATGACCGTATCTGTGAAACTCGGCTGGATTAAAGCTGCTATCAGAGGCGACTCAATGACCAAATCCTGTGTGAAGAAAAGGAGTTGAATTCTATATGAAGACGATAGAATTGTGAAGGAATTTGTGGCTGCATGTCATGCCATATGTGCAAAGAGGACTGTCAGTAAATCCATGAAATCTATTTTTGTTGTATCAGCTATTTAAAGTGTAATTTATAGTTTCTATTGAATACAATTTGCTTGTTAATTCATGCTTAATTTATATTGATTTTGGTTTGGTTGTTAAAATAAAAGTAAACGTTATAAAAAGTGATATTTTGCCCATCAGTTTTTGTTTGTTGGGATTTCTTGGTAAGCTTGCCTGTTTTTTTAGGTTATTGGTTTCCACAGGGACTGTAACAATAGTCCATGGATAAAAAAATATCAGTATAGAAATGTATGCATTGGAAATCAGTGTGAGCCACTTTGCGGCCTCTTTGGGTTAGACTGTGAATTTAGTGCCAAATTGTGGCAGTTATGTGGCGTGAATGCATGCCTATCAGGAACTTGGTTGGCAATCACTGATTTCTCAAAATTCTTGCAGGCAACAAACAAAGTGACATTTATTCCACCAATCTGGGCCCATATCTAGAGGTGTGTCAAACTCACTCAGTTGCCAGACTGATGCATTGAAGACGTGGATATTTTTTAGGGGAGGTGGTGACCTAGTGGTAGTGTCAAAGAACTGGTAATCTAGAGCCCCAGGGGAATGCTCTGGGAACCCAGGTTCGAATCCACCATGGCAGATGGTGAAATTTGAATTCAGTAGAAATCTGGAATTAAAAGTCGAATGATGACCATGAAACCATTGTGGATTGTCGATTATCATAAAAACCCATTTGGTTCACAAATGCCCTTTAGGGAAGGAAATCTGCCATCGTCACCTGGTCTGGCCTAAATGTGACTCTGCAGTAATGTGGTTGACTCTTAAAAAGGCCCAGCAAGCAACTCAGTTGTATCAATCAAATAAAAAGAAATGAAAGTGGATGGACCACCTGGCATTTTCTGTCCAACCAGCAGAGGTGGTGGCACAGTGATACACAGTGGGGAGGGAGTTGCCCTGTGAGTCTTCAACATTGATTCCGGCCCCCATGAAGTCTCATGGCATTAAGTCAAACATGGACAAGGAAACATGCTGTTGATGACCATGTAGTCGTTGAACCAGGGTTGATCCCCTGGCTTGATGGTAATAGTAGAGTGGGGGATATGAGGTGCTGTGGGCCTTCAGCAGCAACATAATTGTACTCACCACAATCTGTAACCTCATGGCCCATCAAGCCAAGGGACCAACACTGGTTCAATGAAGAGTGCAGGAGGGCATGCCAGGAGCAGCACCAGGCATACCTAAAAATGAAGTGTCAATCTGGTGAAGCTATGACAAATGATTATTTGCATTCCAAACAGCATACGCAGCAAGTGAAAGCCAGAGCTAAGCGATTCCACAACCAATGGATCAGATTTAAGCTCTGCAGTCCTGCCACATCCAGTCATGAATGGTGGGGGACAAGTAAACAAGTCACTGGAGGAGTAGGCTCCAAAAATATCCCCATCATGAATGATGGAGGAGGCAGCACACAAGTGAAAAAGATTTGCATTTGCAACAATCTTCAGCCAGAAGTGCCCAGTGCATGACCCATCTCGGCCTCCTCTGGAGGTCCCCAGCATCACAGTCTTTAGCCAATTTGATTCACTTCACATGATATCAAGAAACAGCTGAGGGCACTGGGCTATGGGCCCTGGCAATATTCCGGCAATAGATTAATTTATTCATTCAGGGGATGTGGGCTTTGTTGGGTAGACCAGCATTTATTGCCCATCCCTAGCTGCCCTTGAGAAGGTGGTGGTGAGCTGTTTTCTTGAACCTCTGTAATCCATGTGGTATAGGAACATCCACAGTGCTGTTTGGATAGGAGTTCCAGGATTTTGACCCAACAATAGTGAAGGAACGGTGATATATTTCCAAGTCAGGATGGTGAGTGACTTGGAGGGGAACTTCCAGGTGGTAGTGTTCCCATCTGTCTGCTACCCTTGTCTTTCTAGCTGGTAGTGGTCATGGATTTGAAAGATGCTGTCTAAGAGTCTTGGTGAATTCCTGCAGTACATCTTGCAGATGATACACACTGTCCGTTGGTGGTGGAGGGAGTGAATGCTTGTGGATGTGGTTCCAATCAAGTGGGCTGCTTTGTCCTGGGTGGTGTCAAGCTTCTTGGGTGTTGTGGGAGCTGCACTCATCCTGGCAAGTGGGGAGTATTCCATCACACTCCTGACTTGGGTCTTGTAGATGGTGGACAGGCTTTGAGGAGTCAGGAGGTTAGTTACTCGTCATAGGGTTCCTAGCCTCTTAACTGTTCTTGTAGCCACAGTATTTATGTGGCTAGTCCAGTTCAGTTTCTGGTCAATGGTAACCCCCAGGATGTTGATAGTGGGGGATTCAGCGATGGTAATGCCATGGAACATCAAGGGGTAATGGTTGGACTCTCTCTTGTTGAAGATGGACATTGCCTGGCACTTGTGTGGCGTGAATGTTACTTGCCACTTGTCAGCCCAAGACTGGATATTGTCCAGGTCATGCTGCATTTGGACATGGACTGCTTCAGTAACTGAGGAGTCATGAATGGTGCTAAATATTGTGCAATCATCAGCGATCATCGTCACTTCTGACCTTATGATGGAGAAAGATCATTGATGAAGCAGCTGAAGATATTTGGGCCAAGGACATTACCCTGTGGAACTCCTGCAGTGATGTCCTGGAGTGAGATGACTGACCTACAATGACCACAATCATCTTCCTCTGTGGAGAGTTTTCCCTTGATTTCCACTGACCCCAGTTTTGCTAGGGCTCCTTGATACCACACTCGGTCAAATGTGGCCTTGATGTCAAGGGCAGTTACTCTTACCTTACTTCGGGAGTTCAGCTCTTTTGTCCATGCTTGAACCAAGGCTGTAATGAGGTCAGGAGCTGAGTGGCCCTGGTGGAACCCAAACTGGGCGTCAGTGAGCAGGTTATTGCTAAGCAAGTGCTGCTTGATACGCTGTTGATGGTCCCTTCCAATACTTTACTGATGATCGAGGGTAAACAGATGGACGATAATCAGCCCAGTTAGATTTGTCCTGCTTTTTGTGTACAGGACATACCGGGCAATTTTCCACATAGATGCTAGTGTCGTAGCTGTACTGGAACATCTTGGCTAGGGGCGCAGCAAGTTCTGGAGCACAAGTCTTCAATACTATTGCCGGAATTTTGCCAGGGCTCATAGCCTTTGCAGTATCCAGTGCCTTCAGCTGTTTCTTGATATCACGTGGAGTGAATCGAATTGGCTGAAGACTGGCATCTGTGATCCTGGGGACCTCCAGAGGAGGCCGAGATGGATCATCCACTTGGCACTTCTGGGTGAAGATTGTTGCGAATGATTCAGCCTTATCATTTGCACTGATGTGCTGGGCTCCCCCATCATTGAGGATGGGGATATTTGTGGAGCCTCTTCCTCCAGTGAGTTGTTTAATTGTCCACCATCATTCACGACTGGATGTGGCAGGGCTGCCAGAGCTTAGATCTGATCTATTGGCTGTGGGATCGCTTAGCTCTGTCTATCACTTGCTGCTTGTGTTGTTTGGCACACAAGTAGTCCAGTATTATAGCTTCACCAGGCACACACCTCATTTTTAGATATGCCTGGTGCTGCTCCTGGCATGCCCTCCTGCACTCCTTATTGAACTAGGCTTGATGGTAATGATAGGTTGGGGGATATGCCAGGCCATGAGGTTACAGCTTGTGGTTGAGTACAATTCTGCTGCTGCTGAAGGCCCACAGCACCTCATGGATGCCAGTCTTGAGTTTCTAGATCTGTTCAAAATCTATCTCATTTAGCACCGTGGTAGTGCCACATAACACGACGGACAATATCCTCAATGTGAAGACGGGACTTCATCTCCGCAACGACTGTGCCGTGGTCACTCCTACCAATACTGTCATGGGCATATGCATCTGCGGGAGGCAGATTGGTGAGGACGAGGTCAAGTATGTTTTTCTCTCTTGTTGGTTGTCTCACCACCTGCCGCAGGCCCAATCTAGTAGCTATGTCCTTTAGGATTCGGTCAGCTTGGCCAGTAGTGGGGTTACTGAGCCACTCTTGGTGATGGACATTGAAGTCCCCCACTCAGAGTACATTCTGCACCCTTGCCGCTCTCAGTGCTTCTTCCATGTCATGTTCAACATGGAGGAGCACTGATTCATCAGCTGAGGGAGGGCAGTACGTGATAATCTGCAGGAGGTTTCCTTGCCCATGTTTGACCTGATGCCATGAGACTTCATGGGGTCCAGAGTCGATGTTGAGGATTCCCAGGGCAACTCCGTCCTGACTGTATACCACTGTGCCACCCCTTCTGCTGGGTCTGACCTGCTGGTGGGACAGGACATACCCAGGGATGGTGATCGTGATGTCTGGAACCTTATCTCTAAGGTATGATTCCGTTAGGGTGACTATGTCAGGCTGTTGCTTGACTGGTCTGGGAGACAGCTCTCCCAAATTTGGCACAAATTCCAAATGCTGCAAAGGAGGGCTTTGCAGGGTCGACAAGTCTGAGTTTTCTGTTGTCATTTCCAGTTGATGCCGGGTGGTCCATCTGGTTTCATTCCTTTTTTGAGACTTTGTAGCAGTTTGATACAACTGAGAGGCTTGCTAGGCCATTTCAATGTCAACCACATTGCTGTGGTCTGGCATCACATGATACCATATTTCCTTCTCTAAAGGGCATTTTTACAACAATCGACAATGATTTCAGGGTAATATAAAGGCAAAATACTGCAGATGCTGGAAATCTGAAACACAAACAAAAAATGCTGGAAAAACTCAGCAGGTCTGACAGCATCTGTGGAGAGAAAGGCAGAGTTAACATTACGAGTCCATATGATTCTTCTTCATGGTCATCATTCCAGATTGTTATTGAATTCAAATTCCACCATCTACCATGGCGGGATTCAAACCCAAGTCCCCAGAGCATTACCCTGGGTGTCTAGATTACCAATCCAGCGATAATACCATTCTGCCATCACCTGCCCCTAAAGACTTGTGCTCCAGAATTTGCCACACCCCTGGCCAAGCTGTTCCTGTGCAGCTAAATCACTGGCACCTACCGGGAAATGTGGGAAATTGCCCAGCTATGTCCTGCACACAAAAGCAGGACAAATCCAACCCGGGCAATTACCACCCGATCAGTGTACTCTCCATCATCAGTAAAGTGATTCAAGGGATCATCAACTGTGCTATCAAGCGGCACTTGCTTAGCAATAACCTGCTCACTGTCGCTCAGTTTGGGTTCTGCCAGGGCCACTCAGCTCATGACTTCATTACAGCTTGGTTCAACATGGGCAAAAGAGACGTACTCCAGAGGTGAGGTGAGATGACAGCCCTTGACATCAAGGCAGCTTTTGACCAAGTGTAGCATCAAGCAGCCTGCTTGATTGGCACCCCTTCCGCAAACATTCACTTCCTCCAGCCCCAACGAACAGTGGCAGCAGTGTATGCCATCTATTAAATACACTGCAGCAACTCACAAGGGTACTTAGACAGCAGCTTCCAAACCCGCAAACCCTGCCAACTAGAAGGACAAAGGCAGCTGATACATGGGAACATCATCACCTGGAAGTTCTCATCCAAGACACTCAACATCCTGACTTGGAAATATATCACTGTTCCTGGGGCAAAATTCTGGAACCCCCTCCCTAAAAGCACTGTGGTTGTACCTATACCACAGGGACTGCAGCAGTTCAAGAAGGCAGCTCATCACCACTTTCTCAAGGGCAATTAGGGGTGGACAATCAATGCTGGCATAGCCAGTGATGCCCACCTCACATAAATGAATTTTAAAAAAAACTTCCTCATTAATTAAAAGTATTTGTCTAAATCTGTTGATATTTTCCTATTGTTCAGTCATACCGGACAACATTGGTGCATATGTGAGGATTTGTTCCCAGCTTCAAATTAAAATTTCCCCCAGGGACTAGCATAACATGGAATTCTCAGCAGGTTCTCAACTTACAGTCTAGTGTTCAAAATATATGGGGAGGAGTCAATGCCAAGACAAAAACTAGTCTGACATGTTTCTCATGCTACAATCCATTTTAGATTCCATGTGCCAAATTCAATACAAGAAACATCCAGTCCAACCCGAGAACCATTTCAACAGTGCTAAAGGATTGTTTGAATATTATAATCTTGTAGTTATCACTAATGGCAGAAATACTACAAGTAGCAGGCTGGAGCATTTACTAAATCCATTCCCTCCAAATTTTCTCTCTCCTTTCCTGAAGGCACTATTGATGGAGTACCATTGCAGACACACTCAAAAGCCATGAAGCAACTTCTGATGACAGCTATTCTCAAATATGTGCCAAGCCAATATGTGTTGATGGGCTATTTGATCAAGGATTAAGTTACATTTTCACTTTTTAGTAGGGCCCAGTAGAAAATAGATAGTCAGAACTCTGGCTAATGTTTCACTTTCTCAACACAGAGCCTCTGAGGTTTGTTGCAAATATTTCAACTACTGACCTTGTTGAGATCAACTGACTCCAACTTTACTGGAAATTAAACATGGGACATTATGGATTGAATTACTTCATACAAGACAGCAATACGACTCTGTGTAAATGTAAGCTATCCTTCTCCATTAGCTTCAACTTCTACAGAGCAGTCAACATAAATGAACCCTCCATCCATCTTTATCGCTTCTCTTCAATGCCACTTGCCCCCAAATCCTTCACCTGCCCGCCACCACCACGTTAATTTTTTGATAATCATCTTAAGTATGCTTCGTGATCAACTTCTATCCTTCTACTAAAATCCATCCCTTAGCATTATCATCCATAATTATAGGCAGGTTCCTAATGCTTTTGATGCCAACTCAACCTCTTCACCTTCACCCTTAGTTCCATGATTGTACTGTACTGTCCACCGCCTGAACAATATCAAGTCTTGTATGAGCTAATTTCCTTCAGCCCAACACTGCAAAAACTGAAGTAGATTAAAGTTGCTTGCTCATACAGACCCTGACATTTGCAACTTTAGTGTCTACATTTGATCTGAGCTTCAAACCCTATACTTAGCCCAACATTTACTTTCATCTCTGGCACATTCCCTATGTCTCCTCTTCTGAACTCTCAAAGCACTCATATAGATCTTCATCAACTCAATGCTTGATTTCTTGAATGCCCTCCTCTCTGGCCTTCCAGTTCCATCTTACACAATTCCACATCCTCTAGACTTCTGTGGCTCATAGCTTAATCCACACTAACTGGCCCTCACCTTTGTTCCTGTCTTGCACATCAACTTTAAATTCTTCATGCTTTCCTTCAAAACCCTTCATGGCCTAATTCCACCATGTCTCTGCAAGCTTTTCCAGTCCTATTTTATAACTTGAGCCCTCTACTTAAGCTATTGTAAGTGCCCCTTCTTTTGCTGTACCATCGACGGCATAGCCTTTCAGCTTTCTCATACTTGCTATTTCGTATTCTCCTTCCAAAATGCTCACTTCACCGCTTCTGCAATGAAGCATCATGTTCAGTAGCTATTGCTCCATTTCTAAAGTGTTTTGGGGTGTTTGGGCATAAGAAGGGTGCTATGTAAACATTTGTTGCTATTGTGGTTGTTATCATTAATCAGGGCAGCTCACTCTCGAGTGCAAACCCGAGATATGCAACTGCTTTTTCATATGAACCAGGTTATGAACCAGGTTACTATAATATTGAATTTTTAATCCAATGTCCACATGACTATGAAGTCTCACAATCAGTATGTGGGTTGAACAAAAAACACACAAAGAATTAGGATAAAGTTATGGAGTTGACTGATTTGGGTCCCTCTTTATCTCTATAAATTACTGATCAAAAAGTAAATGTGAAGATAGTCTTTGATATCTCAGTAGGCTAATTAACTAAAAAGGCCTGAATTTTATCCTTGGCGGACATGTGCGATTGGTGGGCCCGGGAGCAGCAGGGAAACAGACCACCAGCCATGATTTCATGCTGGCTGGCCAATTAACAGCCAGACAGCATGAAACGCACGCTGTCGGGGTGGGGGTGGGAGGCGGCGGGCGCTGATATCACCACAGGCACCGATTGAGTGCTAAGAGAGAGCTCCCTGAAGGCAGACGGCTGCCTCAGAGAGCTGCAAACCTGTAAATTATGAAATAAAGGTGTAAAAATCTACACAAAAAAATGTCCATGCATCACAATCAAGCACATGAAATCATACCTCATAAAAATGTTGTCCACAGATATTTATTTTTATTTTATTTCGTAAAGGAGATTTCATCCCGCCCTTGGATGAGGTTTGATGAAAAATGTAAAGGCTGCCTGGCCGATTCAACCGTCTGCCAACCATAAGGTTGGACAGGCCACGAAAAATCGCAGACAATTGCACCGTTGATGGGCTTAGTTACCCGCTTAATTGTCGGCAGGTGCTCTTCCGACTTTTGAGCGCCTGCCGAGCGAAATATCGCGCGAGTGCATGATGGTGTCGGGACGCTTGCCTGATCAGGTTGAATGCGCGCCCACCTGCAAGGCGTAAAACTCTGCCCATAGTATGTTAAAGTGTCACAAAGTTTAGCTGGCATTCTATGAGCCAGGATGGCAGTAAGTCCCTACAACTAGCCTCAGTGACAAACTAGGGAAGTGGATAAACTAGCCAGGATTCCAGCAGTGACATGTCATTCAACCATTCTTGGTGGAAAGTGTGGGTTTCAACAGTAAATGAGCGGTGGATTATATTGTGACACTCTCCTCCTCCATTGCTCAACAGCCTTGGCTAAGTGGCCTGACTCAAGATGGCCACAAAAGAAATCGTAGGCTATTTGGAGAGCAGTCCCCTAACATTCGTCACCACTTTAGGGGAGAGGGAGGAGAATCAGGTGAAATGAATGCTAAATATACTGGAAGAAGCAAACAAGAGGAATCCCAGAGCCTGATAACATTAGGCAACTGTATTAAATTCCACGTATACATCGGTGTGTATTCCATCATTTTCATGTTTATTTTTAGTCTGCATTTCATTTCAGAGTGTCATAGCAAACAAAATTATCGCTTCAAACTATCCAGATAAACAGGGTGACCACTAAAGAAATAAATTAACTATTTGACGTTAGGAATGACTAGATAGCAATGAAAAGTTCACACATACAATTTTATGAGCCTTCTGTGGAGCTTTCATCTGTTCTGATGCGACCTAGCTTTTTCATTGCTCTGGCATCTAATTGCCCAAGTTTTGAGAGATAGTTAAAAAGGTTTTGTTTGATAGCTCGTGATTCAAAGTACTGCTTGAATGGCTGTAAATTGATACTGTTGTAAAACAACAAGATTGATTAACAAGAATTTCAGAACACTTACTGCAAATGCTCATGAGAACTATGAAAAAGCTTTCAGAGAGACACCATTAGACACAGCCAACCCCTCCTTTATACCTTCTTAACATTGGAAACCATTAGGATATTAGTGGCTAAACATTTAGTCAATAAATGTAGATGAATAACCAAGGACAAATTTACAGTTTTGTCAAATCCTCAAATTAATTAATTAGACACCTTTAATGTACCAATGAATGTGTTCGCCTTCTCATAACTTGAGCTCAATGACTTTTGAGTTAGCTTCTCGCAAAGAAACAAAAGCAAAAAAAAAGTTGTTTATTTTACACCTTTACATCCTTAGGATATCACAAAGGGCTTCACAGCCAATTCATTATTTTTGAAGTGCAGTCATTTGCACACAGTCAGTTCCCACAAACAGTATTAAGACAAATTACTAGTCAGTCTGTTTTGGTGACGTTTCTGAACATCAACTGTTGACTACGACAGCTGAACTCTCAACAGCACACTGGAATTTTTGTGGTAACCATTAGTTCAGCATCTCATCCAAAAGATGGTGCCTCTCCCTCTTACAATGCAGGACTTCCTCAGGACTGTAGTGAAGTGTCAGTCTAGATGTGTGGTTAAGTCCAGAAGACTAGCAAGAATGCTGTCAATGACAAGCTGACACTTAGGATTCTGATTGATGACTGAAAGAAGGAAAATAATAATTCTGAACTGACAATGATGTGCTACCAATAATAAGCCATGGAAGGAAGATGATCCACAATGCAGAATTATTCAATCTTGCATCAATAATTCATTAGAATTCACATAGTTTTTAATGAGACACAAATATATTACTCACTGTTGTTCAGAGTCAGTGAAATGCAGATCAAGCTTCAGCTGAAAGTCTACTTCATTCAATGCCTCTTCCACCTGTAAAATGGGTTATAGAAATAAAAAAAAAGGTTGCTCTCCTAAGTTAAAGAAATACAAATTTGACTCAACAGTTTAGTTGGTAATCATAGTTCAGATTTAAACCACATAAACCAAAAATCTCTATTCAGTGTTTAGCTGACTGATCTACGTCATGTAGGTTTTAAACATTTTAGAACGAGAACATTTTGATATTTATAACTGGTTCTCATCTAAAAAAGAAAAAGTCAGATTAATGTTTGGGCACTTATTCACCAGAAATCGCTTCTGAGATTTCCTTTCAATGAAAGCGGTTGACAAAGATCACTCTTGAAGCTGCTCCAAATAGCTAAATCAGCACACCCTCCAAACCAATTAACCTCTTGCCCACCTCCAGGATACTACAGAGCTGAGGTCAGGAACAGATGTGACAGTGAACCAGTTTTAAGTTGTAAATGTAGAATATGTGGCTGGTAAGCATTGTTGTCGTCATGTGTCCTATAGGGTTTTACCTCACAAAGTAACCATGGTGTGCCTAGGGTTACATTTCAGTAAAACAAATTGGGCCCTGTGAAATGATGTGAAATTCATGCAATTATTCTTATCTGCGCATTTAATTTCCGTCCAGGAGAAATTATTTTTTCCTGGGAAAGGCAGGATTATAGTTCGGCTTCAAAACGTCAGAAAATGTAACAAACACAATAACAATATCAGAGGGTGTGAGCTGTTTTTATCAGTTTTCCTGTTTAAAAATCAGTTACTTCCAAGAAAGAATGGGGAAATGGCTTCTGTTCTTTCGGATGTATTTTTAGTTTATAAGAAAGAACCTAATCAATTCAATACCGTTAATTACAGTAGGTGTTTGGGAAAATATTCACCAACCACGCCCAAGTGCTTGAAACAATCAACCAGCATAACTGGCTTTTAAGCAACAATAACTATAACCTGAGCACTGGCAGCATTTTTCAGATATCAAAGGTGGCCATTGGCATCCCTTTTCTACTTGTCATGTGGCATGGTGTTCATTTTTTGAATAATTGGCACTCTCTTGCTGATCGGCTTCACAAAAACAGTACTACATTTTAAAGGGTTTTATGGGTCTTAAGAACAGATACCTTTGATATACTAAAGATAGATTTATTACCTAACAGCAACCTGCACAGAGGTAAGATGTGATAGTGTTGATAAGAGTATCTATGTAATTCCAAGGCTGCAACCAGTCAGAATAAGACAGACACTCTCTTTGTGAGAAATACTTATTTACTGTTTGTTTGAAAGATCTGCAAAGACAGATGGCTGGATATTACACTCCCCCCTCTGGCAGGTTTGAAGGTGGTGAGGTCTCATAAGATGAAGGGAGCGATCTGCCTTCCACATACCTGCCCACCTCTGGTCTGTCTTCTATTTTAAGGGCCTCATCCCACATTCGCCGGTATTTTATCCATGGCAGGGAAAGGCCCACGCCATGCAGCAAGCAGTGCCAGGCAAAGTGGTTGACCTCCTTTGGGGGATCCCTGTGTCCATTGGAGCAACACCCACCCCCCCACCCCAACACACACACCTTTAACGCCCACCCTGGCCTCTCAAACATGGCTCCCGACCGGGGCCTACCAGCTTGACTCTGGCAATACCCCAGACTTACCCTGGTGTCTGGGATCCACAGACTTCAGAGGATGCCTGCAATCCCAGCAGAGGCCGCCACTCAAACCTGCACCTGCTGGCACTTGTCGGCCAATCAGGTTAGGGGTGGAAGTCTCGCCGAGCCAATTAACTCGCCAAGTGTAAAATGGCTGCCAGCATTATCGCGGGCATGCTCCTGAACGAACTTTCAGCCGCGGGCTAGGTGGAATACAGTACCAATAAAATCCAGCCCAGAAAGTCAAAGGAGACCAACTGGCTCATTCAAGAATAGTGCTGTGGACTGACCCGCTATTACTGCTTTCTGCAGCAAATTATTTGGCCTGCCAGTAGATTTGGTAATTTAGTCTGCTACAAACATGTCTGGTATGACTGATATTAATAATCCCATGAAGTGACATGGATACATAGTGGAAAATTGTAATGGAGGTTTATAGTTCTCCAAGAGCATGTTGACCCAAAATAGATACTCACAAGGGGCAGGATTTAATAATAAGAGTGTGTGGCTCCCAACGGTGGGACTGAAGTGGGTGCCACTTCTGCTCACATATCGGGAGCCACAATGCAAGCAATTATGATGCAAATCCTAAGTGTGTGTGGTGAGCGTGTGGACCATGTACAATCACGTAGCAGTGTCCACCCCCACTGTCACCTGACTCAATTTCAGTTCGGGACGGACTATAAGAGTCCAGTTATTAGTGGTAGGCAGCAAGATCTTTCACTTGCAGGGCCAGTAAACAATTGTTCTTGAACCACAGCCTCTATCAACCTTGGCAGTCTTTGTGAATTAACCCCCCTCCCTAATCCCCCCTGCCCACTCCTATAAAGCATTCATCTTCCTCGACACCCATCACTCCATGCTGCCACACCATCCCCCCACCCCCCACCAGCACTATATCTGCAGGATCTCTTCATTATTATTTCAAGAACCGATGTTGAGAAGCCAACATTCCGATTCCCACCTAAGTCCCCTCCACTTCTTGCCTCATTTCCCACTCCCAGAGGTCACATTAAATACTCCCCAAGGTCTTACTTCAGTGCATTGAAGTATGTGATAACCTATGGGAGCTGAATTATTGTGCAAGTCCTGTCACTAATCAAGTCTCTTTTGATGCTGGATATTCATGCCACCAATAAGATTGTCTGTCACTTTTTCTTACTCTCTCATTTCAGTAATTTGAAAAAAGTATCTGGATATAAAAACTTAAAACTGTCTACATTTGTAATAAGAAACCACTCATAAGCAGGTCCTTCAGAAAAGGCATTAAGGCCTACATTTTATCTCCCAGGTTGGGTGTGCAGAGACAGAAGAAATCCCAGCTCCACGATCCCGACCTTTTGAAATGACTGCTGGAAGGGGCGAAAGGGGTGCTCGATTAGAAGTCACAGAAGAACTGAGGAGGATGCCAGGTGCAGAGGTGGGCTGCATAGAAGGCCTGCTTCAGGGCTCAAACACTGTGTCCAAAGTTTAGAATAAAACATGAAAACACCCCTCCAACCCCCACCCCCCACAAAATACTCAAGACCCATCCATGTCACCCTATGCTCCTCCACCCACCCTGCAAAGCCCTTTATAGCTTGTATGCCAACTTAGTGTCAACTCATGCCAATCCATGCCTTCCTGAACCACCATCCTTTTCCCCTATACCTACCATGCAAATACACCTAGTATCCACCACGGGCAAACCTCAGGACCCTTGCAGAGATAAGATGAAATAAAGCTCTATAAAATAAATTTCTATGAAATAAATTTCTAAATGTCTATTGCAGATTTACTACATAGAAAAAAAAATCACTCATTCATAAAAACTTATTTAGTGCATTTGCATTCCTTCAATAAAGCCTTACAGCAAGAAGCATTTAATTCAAGTGCATAATCCCATATTACAACAAGCATTGGAACTCCTAGTGCCACATCAGTGTCCATAACTACTTGCAGCTGTCAATCAAACTGTGAAATGTCAGGCACCCTACTGTGCTAATCGATGGTTGTGAAGTCAAGCAGCACCAATCCAGAATAACTGGAATATAATACCTCAGGCTTATGTCAAAAGATAGAGTGAAATAGCAAGCAAGCTTTTTTTTAAACTCTGCAGGCATTTTATTCAAAAAGTTCAAAGGACAGAACTTGTAAAATGCCTTGACAGTTTGACAGATTCCTTTGACAAGTGCTTCTGACAGTTTTGACAGTTGATTTTAACAGGTCTGTTGACAGTTCCAATCAGCTGGACAGGAATAGGTTTTTGCACTTTTTACACACATTTATGCCTACATTTAACAATTCCACATGGCACTTGACCCACCCCAAAGGTCACCTGACCTCCCCCAAAGGCATCCCAGGACCACATCTAAAGAGGGAGCTTACTTCTCCAAAGGGGCACCCTGGTTAGCCAAATGAATCCACAAAGTTCAGATCTGCTCTTATCTGGTGAAATTAGGTTTCACACTGCTGGTCTATCCCACTTCAGTGGAGGCAGCTCACGATTTAAATGGCCAGCTGCCTCCATAAGCACATGCACAAAACACGTCCTGCCCCCCAATCCTGCCCCTGTGAAAATGGGAAGTATTCAGGGTGGGATTTAGGTTTTTTGGGCATTTCCACTATTTTTGCAACTCTTGTGGCAAAAATCTGGGCCTGCATTTCAATGTCTTTATAGCTCATCGTAGAAAGGCGAGTTAGCTGATACGTGACAGTTTCGTTCCGTTGACAGTTCACCCTTAACAAAGGGACTTCTGAATGCCACAGGTAGCTATGATTGTCCATATTTTAATTAGGTATTTGCTTGAGGTTTGGGTTTGTCTGTAGGCGATATTGCCAAAGTCATGATATGTTGCCAGCCATCTTAAAAGCTGTTGTGTCCATTTCAAAAAATATGGCTTTAAAATTTGTTACATCTTCATGCCTGTACTGAACATTACAGTTCGATATGGTGGGAGCATTTTTCAGGCTCTCACAATCCACTTGATATGGATGTGGGTGATGGGGAGGGGAGAAGGACCATCTGTGCCCACTGAATACATTCCTGACTTGTGCCTAGGAGATGGTGGACAGGCTTCAGGGAGTCAGGAGGTGACTTACTCACCTCAGAATTCCCAGCACCTGGCCTTCCCTTGTAGCCACAGTGTTTATATGGCAGGTCCAGTTCAGTTCCTGGTCAATGATGGCCCTCAGGATGTTGGTAGTCTGGGATTCAGTGATGGTAATGTTCTTTGAATGTCAAAGGGAGGTGGTTAGATTCTCTCTTGTTGGAGACGTTCATTGTCTGGCACTTACGTGGTACGACTATCACTTGCCCAAGTCTGAAAGTTGTCCCGGTCTTGCAGCATATGGACATGGACTGCTTCAGCATCTCAGGAGTCACAAATGATGCTGAACATTATGCAATCATCAGTGAGCTTCCTCAATTCTAACTTTATGATGGAAGGAAGGTCATTGATGAAGCAGCTAAAGATGATTGAGCCAAGAATACTGCTCTGAGGAACTCATAGACACATAGAAGTTTACAACACAGAAGGAGGCCATTCGGCCCATTGTGTCCACACTGGTCAACAAAGATCTGACTACACTAATCCCATTTTCCAGCACTTGGGCCATAGCTATGGCAACACAAGTTAATATCTAAATACTTCTTAAATGTTACAAGAGTTTCTGACTCAATCAGTCTTTCAGGCAGTGAGTTCCAAACTCCCATCACCCTGTGGGTGAAAAAATGTCTCCTCAACTTCCCTCTTAGCCTTCCTATCCACCTTATCTCATATTCTTATAAACCTCTATTAGGTTCCCTCTCAACCTTCGCTACTCCAAGAAAAATTACCCAGCCTATCCAGAGCTCAGACCCTCCAGCCCAGGCAGCATCTTGTTAAATCGCCTCTGCACCCTCTCCAGTGCAATCACATCCTTCCTATAATGTGGTGACCAGAATTGCATGCAGTACTCCAGTTGTGGCCTAACCAGCGTTTTATATAGTTCCAGCATAATCTCCCAGCTCTTGTATTCTATGCTTCGGCTAATAAATGCAAGTATCTCATATGCCTTCTTAACCTTAACCCTCTACCTGCCCTGCTACCTTCAGGGATCTGTGGACATGCATGCCAAGGTCCCTCTGATCTTCAGTAATTTCTAGGGTTCTACTATTCGTAGTGTAAACCCTTGCCTTGTTAGCCCTCCCCAAGTGCATTACCTGACAATTTTCCTCTTTGAATTCCATTTGTCACTGCTCTTCCCACCTGACCAGTATATTGATATCCTCCTGCAGTTTACTGCTATCCTCCTCACTACCAATTTTCGTGTCATCCGCAAACTTCTTGATCATGTCCCCTACATTTAAGTCCAAATCATTTATGTACACCACAACTAGCAAGGGCCCCAACACCGAGCCCTGTGGAACCCCACTGGAAACAGACTTCCAGTCATAGAAACATCCCTCCACCATCACTCTCTGCTTCCTGCCTCTCAACCAATTTTGGATCCAATGTGCCACTTTGCCTTGGATCCCATGGGCTCTTACTTTCTTGACCAGTCTGCCATGAGTCCATGCTAAAGTCCATGTAGACCACATCAAATACATTACCCTCATCAACATTCCTGGTTACCTCCTCAAAAAATTGAATCAAATTTGTCAAACACGGCCTTCCCTTAACAAATCCATGCTAACTAGCCCTGATTAGTCAGTGTCTCTCTAAGTGCAGATATATTCTGTCCCTCAGAATTCTTGTATCACCACCACCGAGGTTAGACTGACTGGCCTGTGGTTCCCTGGTTTATCCCTCCCTTCCTTCTTGAATAACGGTACCACATTGGCTGTCCTCCAGTCCTCTGGCGCCCCACCTGTGGCCAGAGGGGACTTGAAAATTACTGCCAGGGTCCCTGGTATCTCTTCCTTTGCCTCCCTCAACAGCCTGGGATACTTCTCATCTGGGCCTGCGGATTTATCCACCTTTAAGGCCGCTAAACCTGCTAGTACCTCCTCTCTCTCTCTATGCTAATATTTCACAGTCCTCCGCCCTGATGTCTATACCTATGTTGTCCTTTTCCACTGTGAAGACCGACACAAAGTATTCATTGAGGACTGTCCCCACATCTTCTGGGTCCACACACAAATTACCTCTATGGTCCCTAACTGGCCCTACTCTTTCCCTAGTTGTTCTCTTGCTCTTTATATATTTAAAAAAACCCTTAGGGTTTTCCTTTATTCTGCCCACCAATGCTTTCTCATGCACTCTCTTAGCTTTCCTAGTTTCCTTTTAAGTGCCCCTCTGTACCTTTTATATTCCTCTAAGGACTTTGCCATATTGAGCCTCGATATCTGCCATAAGCTTCTCTTTTTTTTCTTAATCCTCACCTTTATGTCCCTTGAGAGCCAGGATTCTCCTGAATTAGTCCCCCCTCTGTCTTTGCGGGAACATGTTTGCCCTGTACTCTCACTGTTGCCTCCGTGAATGCCTCCCACTGCTCTGACAAGGTTTTATCTGCAAGTAGCTGCTCCCAGTCAACTTGGGCCAAATTGTATCTCATTTTAGTAAAATTAGCTTTTCCCCAGTTTAGAACTTATATCCCCAGCCCAACCTTGTCCTTTTCCATAACTATCCTAAGTCTAATTGAGTTAGGGTCATTCTCCATAATGCTCCCCTACTGATACGCCTTCCACCTGCCCGGCTCATTTACAAATATTAGGTCCCCTCCCTTGTTGGGCTTTCTAAGTACTGGCTGAAAAAGTTCTTCTGGATGCAACTTAACAATTTTGCTCCCTCCCTATCTTGCACACTAAAACTATCCTAGATAATATTTGGGTAGTTAAAATCCCCTATTTTACTGTCTTAATATTCTTACATTTCTCTGAAATTTGATTACATATTTGATCCTCTGTCTCTCCCTGACGGTTTGGAGACTATAGTACACACCCAACAGCTTGTTTGCCCTTTTTGTGTTTTTTACTTCTACACATATGGCCTCATTTGATGATCCTTCCAAGATATCATCCCTCCTCACTGCTATAATTGATTCCTTGATCAACATTGCGACCCCCCCCCACCACCACACACACACACACCCCACCCCCCACTGCTCTTTTATCCCCCTCCCTATTTCGGCTGAATACTCTAACCAGGAATCTTGAGCTCCCAATCCTGCCCTTCCTTTAGCCAAGTCTTAGTCATAGATATGATATCATAACTCCTGCAGCGATGTCCTTGGATTGAGGTAGTTGGCCTCCAATAACCACTTCCTTCATGCAAGGTATGAATCCAACCAGTGGAGATTTTTTTCCACTGATTCCAATTTTGCTAGGGCTCCTGGATGGCATATTCAGTCAAATATTGCCTTGATGTCAAGAGCAATCACTTTCAACTCAATTCTGGAATTCAACTCTTTTGGCCAAGGCTGTATTCAGGTCAGGAGCTGAGTGGCCCTGGTGGAACCCAAACTGAGCACAGGTGAGCAGATTATTGCTAAGCAAGTGCCACTTGATAGCACTTTTGATGACATCCATCATAACTTTGCTGATGATCGAGAGTAGACTGATGGGGCGGTAATTGGTTGCATTGGGTTTGTTCTGCTTTTTGTGGATGGGACATACCTGGGAAATTTCCAACATTGCTGGGTAAATGCTAGTATTGTAGCTGTACTGGAACAGCTTGACTAGGGGCGTGGCAAATTCTGGAGCAGAAGTCTTCAGTACTATTGTCGGAACATTATCAGGGCCCATAGTCTTTGCAATATCCAGTGTCTTCAGCTGTTTCTTGATATCACATGGAGTGAATCGAATTGGCTGAAGACTGGCATCTGTAATGCTGGGGGCCTCCAGAGGAGGAGGCCGAGGTGGATCATCTACTCGGCACTTCTGGCTGAAGAGTGTGGCAAATGCTTCAACCTTATCTTTTGCAATTATGCGCTGGGCTCCCCCATCAGTGAGGATTGGGATATTTGTGGAGCCTCCTCCTCCAGTGAATTGTTTAATGGTCCACCACCATTCACAACTGGATGTGGTAGGACTGCAGAGCTTAGATCTGATCTGTTGATTATGGAATTGCTTAGCTCTGTCTATCACTTGCTGCTTATGCTGTTTGTCACAAAAGTAGCCCTGTGTTATAGCTTCAACAGGTTGACACATTTTCAGACATGCCTGTTGGTGCTCCTGCCTTGCCCTCCTGCACTCATCTTTGAACCAGGGTTGATCCCCTGGCTTGATGGTAACGGTAGAGTGGGGAATACGCCTGGACGTGAGGTTACAGATTGTGTTCGAGTACAATTCTGCTGCTGCTGCTTACCAACAGCATACCATGGTTGCTCAGTCTTGAGTTGCTAGATCTGTTTGAAATCTAGCCCATTTAACACAGTGATAGGGCCACACATCACGATGGAGGATATCTTCAATGTGAAGATGTGAATTCATCTCCACAAGACTGTGCAGTGATCACTCCTACCGATACAGTCATGGACAGGTGCACCTGCGGCAGGTAGTTGGTGAGAATCACAGAATTGTTACAGTGTAGAAGGGGGTCATTCAGCCCATCGTGTCTGCACCGACTCTCTGAGCATTTTAACTTAGTGCCAATCTCCTGCCTTTTCCCCATAACTCTACACATTATTCAAATAGAAACAATCATCCAATTCCCTCTTGAATGTCTCAGTTGAACCTCCCTCCACCACACTTCCAGGCAGTGCATTCCAAACCCTAACTACTCGCTGTGTGAAAATGTTTTTTCTCACTTCGCATTTGCTTCTTTTGCAAAACACTTTAAAACTGTGCCCTCTGGCTCCTGATCCATTTACGACTGGGAACAGTTTCTCCCTATCTACTCTGTCAAGACTCCTCATGATTTTAAAACCTCTATCAAGTCTCCTCTTAGCCTTCTCCTCTCCAAGGAATCTGTTCCAAATTCTCCAATTGTTCCTCATAACTGAAGTGTCTCAGCCCTGGAACCATTCTCGTAAACCTCTTCTGCACTCTCTCCAATGCGTTCACATCCTTCTTATAGTGTGACACCCAGAACTGTGCACAATACTCCAGCTGAGGTCTAACCAGTGTCTTATATGAGGATGAGATCAAGTATGTTTTTCTCACTTGTTGGTTCTCTCACCACCTGCCGAAGACCCAGTCTAGCAGCTATGACCTTTCAGACTCAGCCAGCTCGGTTTGTCATGCTGCAACCTAGCCACTCTTGTGATGGACATTGAAGTCCCCCACCCAGAGTATATTCTATGCCCTTGCCACCCTCTGTGCTTCCACCAAGGTGTTCAAGAGGAGATATGATTCATCAGCTGCAGGAAGGCAGTAGTTAGTAATCAGTAGGAGGTCTCCTTGCCCATGTTTGACCTGATGACATGAGCCTTCATGGGGTCCAAAGTAAACGGTGAGGACTCTCATGGCAACACCCTCTTCTGTATAACATTGTGCTGCCGCCTCTGCTGGGTCTGTCCTGCTGTTGGGCATGGCTATGGCAGGCTGTTTCTTGATTGTTCAGTGAGAAAGCTCTCCCGATGTGGGCCCCAAACCCCCAGATGTTAGTAAAGAAGACTTTGCAGGATCAACAGGGCTGGGTGTACTGGTGTTGTTCCCAGTGCCCTAAATCATTCCCAAGTAGTCCATGCGGTTTTATTTATTTTTTTTACTTTTCTGTAGCAATTTGGTATAACTGTGTAGCTTGCGCAGCCATTTCAGAAGGCAGTTAAGAATCTAGACCATTGTTGTGAGTCTGGAGTCACAGGTTGGCCAGAGCAGGTAGGGATGGCAGATTCCTTCCCTAAGCACAATATTGGATTATAAAGGTTTTTTTAAGACAATTGATGAAACATGAAATCATTACTGAGGCTAGCTTTCAATTCTAGGTTTTTATTAATTAATGGAATGTAAACTCTACCAGCTACCATGGTGGGATTTGAACCCTTCCTGTAGGACATTGGCCCAGGCCTCTGAATTAATGATACAGTGACATTAGAGATAGAATGGGCATGTGAGATGGGATCACATTATAAATGTTTGGCTGAGCTCCAAGCTTCACTAATAGATTTAGCTCTGTGGAGGTTGTTTACACCGTTGTGAAGGGGACTGTGCTTTGTTTGTTTGTAAGCTGTACAGGCTGCTGAGAGGATTATGTGTCTTTTGAATGGTTTCTGAATGCCTGTTTGTTTATTTTGAATGTTACAAGCATTTAATAGGATTAAGCATTTTTATCGAGGGGAGTTTGAATGGACGTTTGCTTATATTAACAGTTGCATGAGCATTTCAAAGACTTCCCAATGTTATTACAGCACTCATTATTTCTGCCCATAGTGGATACTGGAAGAGTGCTTCAAAGCTTCAATAGATCTTTGAACTTTAACTCATGGAAAGATGAAAATACTTGACCAGTGCTACATTAAAGCCTATCCACCATCTACAAGGCACAAGTCAGGAGTGTGATGAAATACTCTCTGCTTGCCTGGATGAGTGCAGCTCCAAAAACACTCATGGAGCTTGACACCATCCAGGACAAAGCAGCCCATTTGATTGCCACCTCAGTAACAAACATTCACTCCCTCCACAGCCGACCCACAGTGGAAGCGGTGTGTACCATGTACAGGATGCACTGCAGGAACTCACCAAACCTCCCTAGACAGCATATTTCAAGCCCACAACCATCCAGAAGAGCAAGGGCAGCAGATGCATGAGAACACCACCACCTAGAAGTTATTTTCTATGTTTCTATTAGGGAAAGAGCAGGCATATGATGCTGAGATAGAGGATTAGCCATAATCGCATTGAATAGCAGGGCTGGCTCGAAAGGCCGAATGACCTACTCCTGCTCCTACTATTTTATATGTTCCCCTCCGAACTATTCACCATCCTGACTTAGAAACATAGATGTGGATGTGGCAGGACTGCAGAGTTTAGATCAGATTCTTTGGTTGTGGAATTGCTTGGCTCTGTCCATCACTTGCTTCTTATACTGTTTAGCACATAGTGCTGTATCTTCACCAGGTTAACACCTCATTTTTGGGTATGCCTGATGCTGCTCCTGGTATGCCCTCCTGCACTCTTCATTGAACCAGTGGTGATCCCCTGGCTTGGTGGAATAGTCGAGTGGGGAGTATGCCTGGTCATGAGGTTACAGATTGTGTTTGAGTACAATTCTGCTGCTACTGATGGTCCACAGTGCCAAGAGCCCCCAATTGTTATGACACAACAGTTGGTAAAAGCTGAGTTGTTTAAATCCCAGGGGGAAACTTAACAACTGTCATAAACATAACAATTGAAAATATAGGTTGAGATGCAGCTCTGAATTCAGAAATAAAACCACCAAGCCTCAAGAGGTTTTTTATCTTATATTTTTATATAAAACTAAATTAAACATTTATTAGCTTAACGCGAAATTAAACATACATGTATACAAATTACTACCATAATTTTTAAACAAATCCCCAAGTTATTCACTCCCAGATAAATTTTCACCAAGGCAACAATAACACATAGACTTTAAACAGACACCAGGCAAAGCACATTTGACCTTATGAATTAAAAAAGAGGTTCCTGGCAATTTGGTTCCTTTGTAGACATTTGCAGACTTACAGGCTGGTTCTGGTTAGATGTTAAACGCCTCTAACTCACACAGACAAACTCCTAGCTTTCCCTTTGAATGTAAATTTTCCATTGTATTACTAGGTTTTTAATTTTTACCTCTCCTAACAATAATCCTTTCATTCTATCAATTTTATTAGTAATATAAACACATTGCTCTCCCAGCTAGGTGCAATTTTACCTATTCTTTTGAATGGTTTATTCAACAAATGCAAATTGCACGTTACATTTCACTCCTTACATTTATCTAATTAACATCTCAAACTACTATACATCAAAGCACCCAGACAAGCTGACTTACACATGTAGACATAGACCCAACTACAAGTCCAATTTAAAAATGATTTCCAATAACATTATAGACATTAATATCTATTCATGACAGTGCGGATGAGGTCAAGTATGATTTCCCCACTCGTTGGCTCCCTCACCGCCTGCTGCAGACCCAGTCTAGCAGCTCTGACCTTTTGGTCTTGGCGAGCTCGGTCAGTAGTGGTGCTACCGAGCCACTCTTGGTGATGAACATTGAAGCCCCTACATCCAGAGTACATTCTGCCCCCTTGCCACCCTCAAGTGGTATCCAACATGGAGGATTACTGATTCATCAGCTGAGGGGGGCAGGGGCAATACATGGTAATCAACAGGAGGTTTCCTTGCCCATGTTTGACCTGATGGGAGTATTGAATGCAGGCTTGCCCTCCAACTGTTATTCCAGGGCCATAAAAATCTGAAAAGACAGGAATGGGGACTGGGAATCCAGTAAACAGGTCCAGCCTGCCATTTTAAGTCATCCCCACCTTTAATCCAACAAAGGCGGAGGCATGCAAATCTGGGCCAAATGCTTGCTTGGTTTTCTGTGTGTAATTTTGCACATTCTCAGCAATAGAGGTTAAAGTGGAGACACTGGATTACCAGTTGCGTCCCTTCAATTTTACTATTATGGACAAAGTCTCACTGTATCTATAGATGTTGTACCTCTCTATAGCCCTTTATAATCGAGGTCCGCCTTGTGAGGTTATTCCATAAAGGGGATAGTTTAGTTTCTTAAATCACATATAATTCATGACTTCCAAACCAAACAACCCTTCCCTTCCACCTTCACAATGAACTTTTTCTCAAAGGCATCATAGTTTCTATTAATTCACATTAACTTTAACACGATTAAAATTGATTTGTTTTCTTTTCCTTAATAAGAACAGACTGATCTCCAAATATCACCATTCAAGATGCTCTTTAATGTTTTAATACTATATGCTCCTCCTACTTATTTCCTAAACATTTTTGGATGGATTTTTATACTTAGGAAATTGAGGGAATTCAATCTTGCTCCCTAAACCCTACAGCATCTACACCTTTAAGGCTACTTTAAAACCCAACTCTTTGATCAACCAGTTGGTCACCCCTTCTGGTAGGGCATTTATTTTTTTTTAATTACCTCTTTGTGAAGCATCTTGGATCATTTTCTTTAAGATACAATATAAATGTTACTCATAGTTATGGTGCTCATATTTCAGAGCTTGATAAATCTCGTGTCACAGGGATGAAGAAAGTACATGACAAAAGTTCATCCAATACAAAAGGAAGAGATTCTTTTGTAATTCTAGGAAGAAAAGAGAACTCCTCTGCTGTTCTTTGAAAAGTGTAAAAGGATCTTTTGTGTACTCCTGATGGGGCAGGTGATGCCTCAATTTAACACCTCATCCAAAGTTCATGCCCACAGCAATCAAGTCTCTGGAGTGTGGGTTGCGTCTTGGTTCTTCTGACTCAGAGCAGAGAATAACACCACTGAGGCACTCGCGGGTAGATGGCTAAATTTTTAGGCCCCCAGAGAAGTGGGAACAGAAACAGGCAGGGGCGAGATTTTACGCTGCTGGTCAGTCCATCGGTTCCCTGGCTTCATCCCACCCCCAGTTCATTTTCCAAGAGGCAGGTTGAGGATGTGTGGGGTGAAGGGTGAGCGGTGGGAGGGGGGGCGGTTTGGCATTGCGAGGCTCTACGTCCACAAGAGGCGGGCAGCCAACTGACCTGCTTAAGGCAAAAGCAAAATACTGCGGATGCTGGAAATCTGAAACAAGAACAGAAAATGCTGGAAAAAATCAGCAGGTCTAACAGCATCTGTGGAGAGAAAAACAGATTTAACGTTTCAAGTCCATATCATATGGGCTCGAAACGTTAACTCTGTTTTTCTCTCCACAGATGCTGTTAGACCTGTTGAGTTTTTCCAGCCTTTTCTGTTTTTGTTGTTGAACTGCTTAAGTGCTTATTAAGGCCTGTTGCCAAAGGATTTTCACTCAGCCTTCAGGTCCTGCCTGGAGACGGCCTCCTGCAGCCACAGGCCACCCTTTGGGGCAACTCCTCCTCCACACCCCCAGAATGGTGGCCAGGCTGCAAATGTCTTTCTTTGATTTTAAATTTGAAAGATTGGGAGAGGGTGCCTTTTTAAGGTGTTCTCTCCCTCACTTGCCTGCTGCGCCATCCTTCCGCTGTTCCATGCTAGGGGGTCTCCTATTGGCCCTCCATCTTCGAGAGCTTTCCAGTCATCCCTAATTAGACAATGAGCCTGCCCTCTGGCCATTACTTGGCCAATTTGGGGAAAATCCTAGGTGAGTGCGACGGTTTGTCACACAGTGCGGGCTTCTGGCCCCATATGAGCTGGACAGAGGGGTCCTGAAACCCACAGGGAAAATCCTGTCCAAAAGGCCACTTTGTGAATGCTGGTACAACCACTTATGTTATAAAATCAAGAGGAACGTAACTCACGAAAACCATTTTGTTGCATAATCAATAATTCAAGAACATGGGGGAGAGTTTTTATGTGCTGGGAACAGGGGGCCCAGCAACGTAAGGGTAGTCACACAGGTATAGTCTAGTCTTATGTCAATTACAACTTCCCCGCCTAGGGGTCAGCCTGATTGACAGACTTGGCTTTGAGTTGGACCGAGAATGCTAGAGAAGAGACCATGGACCAGGTAGAACCAATCCAGATGGAGGGTGGGGTTGAAAACAGCGGTGATATGAACCCCAACTCTGTGGGAGTCAGCTCAAGGAGTGATGTGGGTGGTCGCGGTGGGAGGTGGGAGGTGGGGGGTGGGGGCGGTCTGGTCCCAGGAAGGAAGTTTAATCCTGAGGAAATTTGCACACTAATCCTAATCCAGGGGCAGGAGTGTGAGGGGGTGGTCTGGTCCGTGTCCCTGAAGGGGGATCTGCTCCAAGGGTGGTGATCCTATCCCTGAACCCAGGCGACGGTCCTGGAGGAATATGGTCCAGCGTGAGGAAACGGGGTAAATTTAGTGGGTTCTGGTGATGGTGTGGAGATCGGGATCAGGGAGGCAGCACTCCTGCTCCTCATGGTCCAGGAGTGGTGCTCCCCAAGGCTATTTGCACCTTACAGCAGCTGCCAGTTTCTCAAGGGCCTGGGAGACCCAATAGGCAGGTTAAATCTGAGACTTCCTGTCTCATTAAAGTAGTTAAGATGCCATCCCACCTTCTGGGAGTGAGTTGGGTGGCCAGCCATTGTCCCCATCTCAGTAAAAGCCTGAAGTCAGTGGGTTGGGCCCACACGCTCCCGATTTTATTTTGGTTATTTGACTCCCACCCGCACCCAATTCGACCTGCTTCACCCATGTTAAAACCACCCGCCACATCGATCATTGATTTTAATTATTAGTATAACATAAATAATGCTTGCATTTTTGTAATGTTATTCGTATCAAAAATTCATGTACATGTCAAAGCTATCTGTTAAGCATATTGAACACATATTGATGTCAAAGCTATTTTACTAAAACAATTGTATTTGGAAGTGCAGTGACTGTTCTGCAGGCAATTAGAACTAAAAATAAAGTTTGAACAATGACAACAATCTCAGAAAGCTGCAGAAACCACTGCAATTCATGGATATTTATTGCCACAGATATTCTGTACAAACAGACTTTAAGACCAGGCCTTCAAAGAAGATAAATGCGTTCTGGGAGAAGAAAAATAAAGAAAAAAACAATTCTCTTACTGCTTTAGCTCGTCTCTGCTTGCAGTCAGCTGTCATTACTGCATATGTCCAAAATTATTACTTCATCACTGGTAAATACACTGACAATAATCATGTGAGGTTTTAATCAATATATAAACAGGGAAAATTAGATGGGAAATCCTAGCCCAGATGAGGGATTCATGGAATGTTTTTGGGATAATTGGTGCCAGAACAGCACCTTCTGGTGCCAGCCAGAGAGCAGGTTATACTAGACCTGGTACTGTGCAATGAGATAGGATTACAAACAGTCGTTTGGTCATAACAGAACTTGAGCATTGCTGAAAAAAGATATTTTGTTGAAGCTTTTCATCTTGCACTCATCAGGATAATCGTAAGAATGCCAATGTCAGGGGAAGAAAGAACTTTATACTGTGTGAGAGGAGAGTGCCGATTGGTTGACAACTGGACTCTGATTGGTAGAGGCATTGCCATGGAGAATGCACCAGTTAATGGTGACTGACAGTTAACTGCTAAGCATTGTTTGAAATTTAAAACAGGCAGCTTGATTCTGATTCATCAGGGCAATGCCTTGACCAATGAACCAGACAATGGCTATCACTTATTTTGTTTAGCTGAAACAGGCACTACGATTGTACATGTCCTTTCTGTCTGCAAAGAACAGGACCCTGTGTATTAACATATGCAGCTTCTAATGCACATGAACATGTGTACTGGAAGCTACATACATTAATACACAGGCCCTGTTCTTTGCAGACAGAAAGAAAATGTACACACATTGTGCCTGTTTCAGCTAAATAAAATAAGTGATAGCCATTCGCTGGTTCATTTCTCAGGTCAATGCGTTGACCAATCAGAGTCCAGTTGTCAACCAATCAGCCTCTCTTCTCAAACAGTATAAAGTTGTTGCTTCCCATGACAATGGCATTCGTGTATTTGTCCTGATGAGTGCAAGACGAAAATCTTCAACAAAATGTCTTTTTTCAGCAATACTTGAGATAGGATTAATTAGTGACCTCAAAGTGAAGGCACCTCTAGGTAGCAACAAACATAATATGATTGAATTTTACATTCAGTCTGATGGAGAGAAGAGTAGATCTAAACTAGCATTTTAAACTTAAATAAGGGCAATTATGAGAGCATGAATGCGGAGCTAGCTAAAGTGAGCTGGCAAATCCAGTTAAGGGATAAGTCAATAGAGATGCAGTGGCAGACATTTAAGGGGATATTTCAGAATAAACAGAATAGATACATTCCAAATTCCGGTCTGGGGAGGTGGGGGGCACATTCTGTGGTTAACTAAACTAGTTAAACATAGCACCCAACTTTTTTAAAAAGTATAAAATTGCGCAAAGAAGGTTGGCAGGTCGAAGATCGGTCAGAATCTAAAAAACAGCAAAGAATGACCAAAAGATTGATAAGTAAGGGGAAATTAGAGTATGAGAGAAAGCTAGCTAGAAATATAAAGACTGATAATAAGAGTTCCTATAGTTATTTAGAAAAGAGTGAACAAAATGAATGTTGGTCCTATAGAAAGTAAGTCAGGGGAATTAATATTGGAAAATAAAAAGATGGCAGATGAATTAAACAGGTATTTTGCATCGGTCTTCAATATAGAGGATACAAGTAACATCCCCGAAAAAGCTGTAAATCAGGAATTGGAAGGGATGGAGGAGCTCGGGAAAATTGCAATCGCCAGCGAAGTGGTACTGAGCAAATTGTTGAAGTTGCGGGCTGCCAGGTTCCCAGGTCCTGATGGACTTCATCCTAGGGTTTTAAAAGAAGTGGCTAATGACACAGTTGATTTTGAATTTTCCTAAAATCCCCGGGTCCAAGGAAGGTTCTTTTGGGTTGGAAAATAGCGAATGTATCCCCTTTGTTCAAAAGGAGAGGGAGACAAAGCAGGAAACGACAGGCCACTTAGCTTAACATCTGTCATAGGGAGAATGTTAGAAGCTATTATTAAAGATGTTATAGCAGGACACTTGGTAATCAGACAAAGTAAACATGGGTTTGTGCAAGGGAAATTTATTTGGAGTCCTTTGAAGAAGTGTGATATGCTGTGGATAAAGGGGAACCAGTGGGTGTACTATATTTAGATTTCCAGAAGACATTTGATAAGGTGCCACATCAAAAGTTACTGTGAAAAATTAAAGCTCATGGTGCAGGGGGTAACAAATTGCCATGGAAAGAAGATGGCTAGCTAACAGGAAACAGAAGGCAAGAACAAATGGGTCCTTTTCTGGTTGGCAAGATGTAATAAATGGTGTGCCACAGGAATCAGCGCTGGGACTCCAACTTTTTGTAATTTATATAAAGTCTTGGATGAGTGGACAAAGGTATAGTTGCTAAATTTGCTGATGAAACAAAGATAAGTAGGATAGTAAGGTGTGAAGAGACTGCAAGGAGACCAGAAAGGGATATGAATAGGTCAAGTGAGTGGGCAAAGACTTGGCAAATGGAGTATGATGTGGGAAACTGTCCATTTTGGCCAGAAAAATAAAAAAGAAACATATTATCTAAATGGTGAGAGATTACAAAGCTCTGAGATGCAGAGGAATCTAGGTGTCCTGGTGCATGAATTGCAAAAGGCTACTATGCAGGTATGCAGGTGCAGCAAGAAATTAAGAAAACTAATAGAATGTTACAATTATTGTGTGGGGAATTGAATACAAAAATAGGGAGGTTATGCTTCAATTACACAGGGTAGTGGTGAGACCACATCTGGAGTACTATGTATAGCATTGGTCTCCTTATTTAAGGGAGGATGTAAATGCTTTGGAAGCAGTCCAGAAAAGATTTACTAAACTGATACCTGGAATGGGCGGGTTGTCTTATGAGGAAAGATTGGACAGGCTAGGCTTGTATCTGCTCGAGTTTGGAAGAGTAAGAAGCGACTTGATTGAAATATATGAGATCCTGAGGGGTCTTGACAAAATTGATGTGGAGAGGATGTTTCCTCTTGTGGGAGAATCTAGTACTTGGGGTCACTGTTTAAAAATAATGGGTTAGCCATTTAGAGCAGAGCTGAGGAGAATTTTTTTCTCTCAGATGGTCACGAGTCTTTGGAATTCTCTTCCTCAAAAGTTGGTGGAAGCAGACCCCTTGAATATTTTTAAGGCAGAGGCATATAGATTTTTGATAAGCAAGAGGGTAGAAGGTTATCAGGGTTAGGCAGGAATGTGGAATTCAAGTTGAAATCAGATCAGCCAGGATCATACTGAATGATGGAACAGCTGTTCCTAACTCATATGTTCATACGTACGTCTCAGTTGTCACAGATATTCACAGATGTCCTAATGACATAGCTGCTCTGCTGACCAGAGCTTACAGGTCAATATAACTAAATTATCATGGTTCTTGGGCATTTCTTTATAGGAGAAACACTGCATAAAATCACGGGGTGGGAAATAAAAACATAAAAAGAACATGGAAGGAGTATAGACAAGTTGCCTTACAATTCCCAGTGCTTTCTCAGACCACATCAAAAAATTCTACAAGGGCTTCTAATACGCCCACTGAATTTTCCGAGGGGAAGTTTTGTAACTATGTTCCCTAATTTCTGAATACTACTGGTTTCTCTCATTATTCAATACTGGTTCTGGCAACAAAATTCTTCTGTTGCTGCCACAACACAGAAACCACTGTATCTGATGGATTGTTTGATCATCTCCATTTGTATTTATTCCTGTAACCCATTATTTCTATTTCATGTCAAATGTTTCTTTAGCTTATTTTCTAAGTAGCTGACTAACTGTCTCGAAAGCAAAGTACTCCGGATGCTGGAGATCTGAAATAAAAACAGAAAAAGACAACTCTTCAGAAGAGTCATATTCGACTAAAAATGTTCACTCTAGTTCTCTAGTCCACAGATACCACCAGACCTGCTGAGTTTTTTCAGCACTTCCAGTTTTCGTATAAAATGTCTTTGTAGTCGAACAAAAGTACTTACTAGTCACCCAAAACATGTAGCGCAACTGGAGGCAAATATTTTTCATCTCACATTCATGAGAATCTTTAGGTAAACAACTGCAAAAAACAAATGAGGGAGAAAGAGTGCAGCCAACATCTGTTCCAGCATCTGCAGAATAAACTTTCTTCCTGATGAATATTGAACAGAGTTTTCAAAGCTGGTTTTAATGCAGTTAGGGCAACACAATTGATGACACCTTGGGAATTGTAGAATCATATTAGTCATACTATTAAAAGGCAGGATCACACTCACTATTCTCTATCTGATATAAAACTAAACTGCACCAGTATGGGGAGGGGGGCAGATTTTACTTTTTACCCTGCCAGAAATTTCATGGGCAGAATATTATGCTCAGCGTGTGGGCACGCGCCCGACACATCCGAGCAAAAAATGACGCACGATAACGTTGGGCGTGCGTCCCAATGTCAATGCACAGTCTCGCGATATTTCGTTTGGTGTACGTATAGCCAATAATTAAAGGGTATATTTTATCTCATGAAATTCAAATTTATGCTGCCCGTCCAACCTAACAGCTGGCGGACAGGCGAAAAAGCCAAGCGGCCTTTACATTTTTTAAGAAACTTTATCCACGAGCGGGGTGAGGTTTCCTAAAGCAAATAAACATTAAATAAAAACATTATTTTTGAATTACAGAGTCACATGTTTACCAAATTTTATTATCTTCGTTTTGTTTTTTTACACAGCGCTTCAATCTCCCTGAGGCAGCTCTGTGCCTCAGGGAGATTGAAGCACTCTTTCTCGCGCATGTGCGAACTGCACGCTAGGCCCGACTCTCCCTCCACCCCCCGCCCGCACAGGCAGCACTCAGCGCTGCTGCTCGCAATCCATGCAGGGCGGGCCTTAATTGGCCTGCCTGAAATCGCAGAGCGGAGCCAATCACACGTGGCGTTTGGCTTCCCAACCGCCCCTCCTGCCCCCGCCGAGCGCCCCTGCCAAGGGTAAAATCCTGTCCCATGTGTCGGCAGAAGGTAGGATAGAATTGGGATCAGCTTTGATGCTCAACATAATTGAATAGCCCACGTGCAGTCACTGCCAAGGTTTACATATTCTGAAGGGCCATTTCAGTGAGATACCAGATGTAATACTGTGTCGGCGCAACTGCATTCTGCTAGGACCATTTTCTGTGTCCAGGTGCCAGACAAGTAGCGCAGATCCAAAACACACTCCATCAGCAATGACCTCAGCCTGCTTGTCTTTCTACATTGGCGGTACAGTCGCTCAGCACACATCCATGCCTGACAGGCCTGGAAATGGTGGGAGGGGCAGGGGGGGACAAAAAATGAAGTGTTGCTTCAAAAGATAATGCAGGAGGGCTGAGAATTCCCACCTTATGGTATCCCTAAGTCTGCATCTGTTGGGGATGGTCCATAAAATTGCAGGGTGCAACAAATAAGGAACACAGAAAAATCTACCGGAATGCCTTAAAGAGTGCGGAAGACAAAACTGGTGGAAAAGATTGTTTCTTCCCAATATCTGTGCAAGGGTTCCTTAGCGTAGTGTCCTAGGCTCAACCATCTTCAGCTGCTTCATCAATGGCCTTCATTCCATCAGTAGGTCAGAAGTGGGGATGTTCGCTGATGATTGCACAATGTTCAGCACTGTTCGAGACTCCTCAGATACTGAAGTAGTCCATGTCCATATGCAGCAAAACCTGTAGAATATCCAGGCTTGAGCTGACAAGTGGCAAGTAACATTCACGCTACACAAGTGTCAGGCAATGACCATCTCCAACAAGAGAGAATCTAACCATCACCCCTTGACATTCAATGGCCTTACCATTGCTGAATCCCCTACTATCAACATCCTGGGGGGTTACCATTGACCAGAAGCTGAACTGGACTAGCCATATAAATACTGTGGCTACAAGAGCAGGTCAGACGTTAGGAATCTTGTGGCAAGTAACTCACCTCCTGACTCCCCAAATCCTGGCCACCATCTACAAGGCACAAGTCAGAGTGTGATGGAATGCTCTCTATTAGCCTCGATGAGTGCAGCTCCAGCAACTCTCAAGAAGCTTGACATTATCCAGGACAAAGCAACCCATTTGATTGGCACCCCATCCACAAACATTCGCTCCCTCCATCACTGACCCACAGTGGCAGCAGAGTGTACCATCTACAAGCTGCACTGCAAGAATTCACCAAGCCTCCTTAGACAGCATCTTCCAAACCCATGACCAGTACAATCTAGAAAGGCAAGGGCAGCAAACGCATGGGAACGACACCACCCCCAAACCACTCACCTGACCATCCATCCTTCACTGTAGCTGGATCAAAATCCTGGAACTCCCTCCCTAACAGCACTGTGGATGCACCTACATCACATGGACTGTAGTGGTTCAAGAAGGCAGTTCACCAACACCTTCTCAAGGGCAATTAGGGATGGGCAATAAATGCTGGCCTAGCCAGCAACACGCACATAAAAAAAAATATTATCAATAGCTTGTAGATTTCAAGATGAATCAAGACAGCCAACAGCAAGAAAAGGACCAAGCGCTGACATCTCTCACTACAATTGACAGGTTTTTTGCATAACGTTCCTGTGCCTTCACTGCCTCCTACTATTTGGTGATGAATGGCAACTACTAATGGGCTGCATTCTCAGAAATAATACTGTACTGTATTTCACATAGTGAAATTGTTGCCAAACATGTGTCAACCTACAACAGAAAAATTGCCGTTGCAAGAAAAATGTGAGTTTATTATCACAACAATCAGGAAGATTTAGACAGCAGTAAAAAAATTCCAAACATTTTCTTGTGCCATAAAATGGTGCTCAGAATGGAAAATGGAAGTGGAACAATATAGCTTTGGATATCCAATTAGAGAAAGTCAAACACATCACATTGCAAGGAGCGACAGAAACATTTCTGCATCGGCCTGTCACTATTTGTCAATTTGATGTTACTGAATGATCTGAAGTGCATTCAGTGATCCGGTTGATTTAGAAATACAACTCTCCTAATAGGGAGTCATGGGAAAAGAAGATGAAGTTATCACATTGATCAACTTAGTGCTCAGTGCATTTTTCACCATAATGCCCTACTCGATGGCCAGACTGTCTCCACTGCAGTTCCCATAGCAATGTAAAATGAAAAGTTATGTCTAAAGGGTGACATAGCACTTTTCTAGATCTGGAACTAATCAGCTACAAGGGAATTACTTGTGAACTAACCATCTTACATGCTTTTTTTTGGTAGATTTTTTGCAATTATTTTAGGAGCAACCATAGGTACAGAAAAGATGTCACAACATCTGGTTAGTAAATGGGATGCACAGGAGATAATGCAACAAAAAAACTGGGTGACTTTTTCAGTAAAACACTATTACTTTTGATAAAAACAAAAAGCTAAAAGCTACTGCGGATGCTGGAAATCCAAAACAAAACAGAATTACCTGGAAAAACTCAGCAGGTCTGGCAGCATCGGCGGAGAAGAAATCAGTTAACGTTTCGAGCCTTCATGGCCCTTCGGCAGAAGGGCCATGAAGGCTCGAAACTATTACTTTTGCTTTTTTTAAAATCCCAAATTTGTATCTAGATTCAATATGTCAATAAGGGTCCTCCTCAATGGTGGCTTTAAATTTTCCAAGTAATGAATATGTAGGACTTAAGTGAAAGGAGCCTCAAGTTCCTGTAAACACATCCATTCCATAGTATAAAACTGTCCTACACAAATCACAATTAACTGATTTGGTGGTTAGAATAGATGTACAGAAAATCGTATTGGAACCAATTAAGGTGCGCTTTGTTGGCAAAGAAGTGGGAAGAAAAGACATCAATGTCACCTCTTATTCTTTTGTGTTCAATAAACCTCCACAATTAACTGAATGTAACAGTCTGGCACATTCACCTCATCCTTCCTTCGAAACCCATGGACCCACCATTACAATCTCTAACTACCTCCTGAATAATTCAAGTTTTTAGCTTCTGACCAGCTATTGACTATTTGTGGTATGAACACATTTTTTCTGGATATCAGCTCTGAACTTGTAATTTACTGGCTTATACTTAAAGCCCCCTTGTCTTCGTCATGGTTTAACTTGAAATAGTGATGTGGATTAATCGTTCCTATTTCAGTTAGTGTCTTTTGTCTCTCGAGAAGGTTTCTGTGCATTCACCTCCTTTTGACTCTGCAGAATCCTTGCTGCAGAAGTCAGCACCAGCCTCTTTGGTGCTTCTTTGCATCATTGCCAGAGTTTCGATGTTTCTACTGCAAATGTATTCAAAATATGATAAAATAAATACAGTTTTCAAAAAAAAAATCACTTAATTCCTTCATTCTCTTCCTGGGTACTGAACGCTAATTACTTTCCTAAAATGATAGTTTTGTGTTATTTTAGCTAATAGAATTTTAAATGCCTTTTAAATTGATTAATAATAAAACCAAAGGATTAATATTACTCACAAAGCATTTATCAATGATTGACTAGAAGACAGAACTCCTATTACACTAAACTATCTGCAACAAAGACCAGAATGATAGAGCAGTATAGTATTTTCCAAGGTGAATAGCACAGAGCAGCTAGTTGCAACTTCATGTTCACATGACCCACATAATGAGTACTCAATGTTTGCTGTGAGAAAGTACAAGCATAAACCAATACAAGGAACTGCCTCAATGGTAGGTGAGGAAAATAACTTTGAGAGTATTTTTAATATGATTGAAGACAAGACTAAATCAATGACATCTCTTATGAAGCTCTTACAGTGAATTGCAAGAATTAATTATGGGAACAAAGGCAGCTGCTCGACAATGGTAAACAGGTACAAAAACAGGAAATGCTGGAAAAACTGAGCTGGTCTAACAGCATCTGTGGAGAGAAAAACAGAGTTAATGTTTCAAGTCCATATCATACGGACTCGAAATGTTAACTCTGTTTCTCTCCCCACAGATGCTACTAGACCTGCTGAGTTTTTCCAGCATTTTCTGTTTTTGTTTCAGGTTTCCAGCATCCACAGTATTTTGCTTTTATCTTAATGGTAAACAGGTACTATCTCCTTTAAATTTTTGAATCCCGAGATGATTCAGTAGCATAAAACTTCCCTCAAACAAATACAAATCAGAGTTGTTACCAATTAATTAAAATTAGGGTATACAGCAAATGCTCTTTTCCCCAAGGCCTAGGTTGAAGGCATGGACTAGGAAACTCCTTGCAGCTGGTTACAGTCTGGTGACTAAAACTCATTGCTAGTGCAATAGCGATCTTGTTTACATGTGTAAATGGGGTTTGTGCTACACTTCTAGTGTAATTAAAGTGGCAGAGTGGGACTGCCTTCAAGAAATTCAGAAAGTAGTAGTTAGGATGCATTCATCTTGAAATTTAAAAGTCTGTTTATTGCAGTGAGAAAGAGGTGGCGAAGGATTCTGTATTTTTCATTATGGACTTTGAATACTTGCTTTTAAGAATGCTAAAATAATGGAATTGGAGTTCATGATCTCTTTGCAAAGGAAACTCAGGATGATGAAAATCAGGATATATGATGGTCTTTCATTTGTTGCCCAGGATGTTTGGAAATGTGTTGGCAAGATGAAATGCAGCCTTCATTAGCTATAAAACCTAAAGAATGGAATTTTACAGCCCCACCAAAGTCAATAGACATTTTAACGGCTTCCCACATTTTCCGGCACCACCCCTGCTAGGGCGGGGCAATAAAATTCCACACAACCAACTGATAAGAAGAAATAATGCAGTGAGTTGGAGAGTTAAGGAAGCAAAGCCTGCAAACTGTGAAGAATGATTTTACTATTGAAATCAATCCCTATAATGTACGGTGATCAAACAGCAGATTTGAAAGAAAATCAAACAAAAGAGCTGATTCTGCAGGGCTTTTCAAGCACCACAAGCAACATCTGGTGAAAGCAGCTCAGGCGAAGGATCCCAGGATAAGACCTTCATTAATTCTTTGTCCCGAGTTGCACTCACTACAAACAAGGTTATGCGATAAGTTATTACATTCTTCCTGGTAACAATTCACTTGTCATCTTGGCAAATTAAATTCTTCCGGGCAGAAATTTTCACTCGACGGGCGGGCGGGCAGGCACGCGTCTGACCCACTCGAGGGTGAAATGTCGCGCGTTGCCGTCGGCCGAGCGTGCTGACATCAACGCGCAGTCACGCGATAGTTCGGTCTGCCGGCAGCGCGCCCGCCGACAATTAAAAGGCCTGTTAAGGCCATTGAGTTATCAATTAAGATAAATTTTTCACTGCCCATCCAACCTAACGGTTGGCGGGCAGGCCAAGCGGCCTTTGCATTTTTTTTGGAAACCTCATCCACGGGCGGGATGAGATTTCCAAAAGCAAATTAAAATAAAATAAAAACTTTAATTTTTCATTAATAACATGCCCCTGCTCATGTGCCAGAGTCACGAGGTGACATGTTTTATTACATTATTATTTTAAAAAATTTTTCTTATTTATCTCTTCATCTCCCTGAGGCAGTTCCATGCCTCAGGGAGATTAGGCAGTGCTCACTCACGTGTACGTGCAACGTTCATGCTCGACCAGCTTGCACTCCTCCCCCTGCACGCACAGGCCCGCCAGAGTGAAATGGCGGTCCGGTGCTGATCGTGGGCGGCGGTCAGCTTCCAGACCGCCCCCCACCGAGCTCGCCCGCCAAGGGCAAAATTCTGCCCTTAAGGTTAGAGATCAGCTGCAATGTCTTGCTTGGTCCTTGGCCCTTTGTATTCAGAACAAGAAAGAAAATACATCCTAAACAAAAACAGAAATACCTGGAAAAACTCAGCAGGTCTGGCAGCATCGGCGGAGAAGAGCAAAGTTGACGTTTCGAGTCCTCATGACCCTTCAACAGAACTAAGTAGAAATAGGAAAGGGGTGAAATATAAGCTGATTTAAGGGGGGGGGGGAAGAAGTGGGGTTGGGGGGAGTGGTTGTTGGGACAAGCAAGCAGTGATAGGAGGAGATAACCAAAAGATGTCACAGACAAAAGAACAAAGAGGTGTTGAAGGTGGTGATATTATCTAAAAGAATGTGCTAATTAAGAGTGGAGAGCAGGACAAGCAAGGTAGCTCTAGTGGGGGTGAGGTGAAATAAACGATGGATGGAATACATTTAAAAATAATGGAAATAGGTGGGGAAAGAAAAATCTATATAAATTATTGGAAAAAACAAAAGGGAGGGGGAAGAAACGGAAAGGGGGGGTGGGGATGGAAGAGGGAGTTCAAGATCTAAAGTTGTTGAATTCAATATTCAGTCCGGAAGGCTGTAAAGTGCCTAGTCGGAAGATCAGGTGCTGTTCCTCCAGTTTGCGTTGAGCTTCACTGGAACAATGCAGCAAGCCAAGGACAGACATGTGGGCAAGAGAGCAGGGTGGAGTGTTAAAATGGCAAGCGACAGGGAGGTCTGGGTAATGCTTGCAGACAGACCGAAGGTGTTCTGCAAAGCGGTCACCCAGTCTGCGTTTGGTTTCTCCAATGTAGAGGAAACCGCATTGGGAGCAACAAATGCAGTAGACTAAGTTGGGGGAAATGGAAGTGAAATGCTGCTTCACTTGAAAGGAGTGTTTGGGCCCTTGGGCGGTGAGGAGAGAGGAAGTGAAGGGGCAGGTGTTGCAGATTTTGTGTTTGCACGGGGAGGTGCCGTAGGTGGGGGTTGAGGAGTAGGGGGTGATGGAGGAGTGGACCAGGGTGTCACGGAGGGAATGATCCCTACGGAATGCCACCAGGGGGGGTGAAGGGAAGATGTGTTTGGTGGTGGCATCATGCTGAAGTTGGCGGAAATGGCGGAGGATGATCCTTTGAATGCGGAGGCTGGTGGGGTGATAAGTGAGGACAAGGGAGACCCTATCATGTTTCTGGGAGGGAGAGGAAGGTGTGAGGGCGGATGCGCAGGAGATGGGCCAGACACGGTTGAGGGCCCTGTCAACTACTGTGGGTGGAAAACCTCGGTTAAGGAAGAAGGAAGACATGTCAGAGGAACTGTTTTTGAAAGTGGCATCATCAGAACAGATGTGATGGAGGCGAAGGAACTGAGAGAATGGGATGGAGTCCTTACAGGAAGCTGGGTGTGAGGAGCTGTAGTCGAGGTAGCTGTGGGAAGGGCAAGTTCCACATTTGGAGATTGAAGGAACAAGTGTGTTAGAATGGAAGATACTATAACAGAAATTGCTGGGAAAGCTGAGCAGGTCTAGCAGCATCTTTGGAGAGAGAAACAGAGTTAATGAGGAGAATTTTCTCCCCGTCAGTGGGGTTGGACGGGAGCGGGCATGGGCGGACGGGTGGGGGAGTAGGCTGAGTCGGGGCCTGTGATCTTTCGCACATGTGCATGAAAGACCGCTGAAATCTCCCTGAGGCACAGAGCTTCCTCAGGGAGATTAGTTTGATTTAATATTTTAATAAAGAAAAAAAATAAATTTTATGACATGTCCCCTCATGTGACAGTGTCACATGAGCTGGGACATGTCAATGAACTTTAATTAAAACTTTCATCAATTTATAAACACTTCATGAAACCTCATCCCGCCTGTGGATAAGGTTTCATGATAAACGCGAAGGCCGCCTGAGCTCCTCGCCTGCCCGCCATCCTTAAGGTTGGACGGACAGCTCCATTAAGTACTTCAATTACTATTTAAATGGCCTTAATAGGCCTTTGGCAGTTCGGCAGGCGAGCAGCTGATTCCAGTGCGCGCCCGCCGAACTGAAGATCTGAATGACGTGCGGTGACGTCGGGACGCATGCCCGACATCACCGCGCATAATTTTACGTATCGGTGAGTGGGTCCCGCCAGCGCTCGCCAAACCGAAGATTCTGGCCAATGTTTCAAGTCCGTATGACCCTTCTTTCAGATTTCCAGCACCACAGTATTTTGCTTTTATCTTACTATAATGAATATTTATTTTAGTAGACAGGCGGTTTATTGAAAAGGAAGAGTTTGTAGAATCATGTAATTTGCGTTTAGGAAGAATGAGAGGGTAACATAAGAACACAACATAAGATATAGGAACAGGAGTAGACCATACAGCCCCTCGAGCCTGGTCCACCATTCAATACGACCATGGCTGATCACTGGGGAGCGGGGAGGGTGGGCTTGGAGAGGAGAAAGTGCAGTTAAACCCAATCGCATTAAAAGATTAGAGAGAAACAAGAATAAAACTGATGCAAAGAAAAACTGGTTGGGGGCTAGGAGTGAGAGAAAGACCAGTCAAAAAAAAATGTGTTTTCTGTGTTGAAATGCATGTGGGATACTAGAGCAACATTAGGTCAATTTGTTTAACAAAGATCCCAAGAAACATGAGTAAGAAATGTGTCCATAAATTTTCAAGATGCGACACAGTTTATTTGTGGGTTATATTAAGACTCGAATTGGCAGAGAGATTATTTAAGTAAAAATAAAAAAATCTTACAATCCATTAATCTTTTGCCTCGAGTGTTCTTTCATCTTGTGACAAAAGGCAAACTGTTCCTGACTGTACCTCGGGTGACATCCCTGATCAGGTTTGATCTGAAGACAAACCATTTCTTTTTCCTAGCCAATCCTGTCCGAGCTAAAGGAATGAATAATGGAGGGTTTTTTGCAGAAACATTTATTTTGATTTTGTATGTTTAATTCTTCCAGAAGTCTTGCATTTTCACTTTCAGATGTTAAATGAATTATGCTTCATAATGTGTTAAATGTACTCTGGAGGTTTGTCTAAACTATTTTATGCTAAAAACAAGTCAGTGCAGATAGGCAACACAAGGTCCATGCATGCATACTGCATGTATTTATTATATGTACAAAGCCACCAGAACATACTGGCTGCTTCTGAGCTGTTACTTGAGTCCAATAAGCAAATTCAAAACTACAAAGTTCCTGACTAAATCACAAATAAATTCGAAGTGACCAAGAGGCTTACAGAATTCAAAAATACAGATTCAAAGGCTTACAGAAATTGGACTTCATGGATTTACAGGATTGGCCCGTGGGAGAAGGTGGGACAGTGGTAGTGTCACTTGACTAGTAATCCAGAGGCCCAGATTAATGTTCTGGGGACATGGGTTCAAATAGCAGCTGGTAGAATTTAAATTCCATTAATAACTGCAGAATATTTTTTTTTATTCATGGTATGTGGGCAATACTGACTAGGCCAGCATTTATTGCCCATCCCTAATTGCCCTTGTTCAGAGGGCATTTAAGAGTCAACCACACTGCTGTGGGTTTGGAGTCGCATGTAGGCCAGACGAGGTAAGGACAGTAGATTTCCTTTCCTAAAGGACATTAGTGAACCAGAGGGGTTTTTACAACAGTCAGCAATAGTTTCATGGTCATCATTAGACATTTAATTCCAAGTTTTTATTGAATTCAAATTCCTGCCATGGGATTTGAATCTGGGTCCCCAGAGCATTACCCTGGGTCTTTGGATTACTAGTCCAGCTACAATACCACTATGCTATTGCCTCCCCTGTAAAAGCTTGTCTCAGTAATGGTGACCATAACAACTTTCTTGGATTGTCATAAAAACCCATCTAGCTCACTAATGCCTTTTCGAGAAGGAAATCTGTCATCTTTACCTAATATGGCTTAAATGTGACTCCAGGCCCAGAGAAATGTTGTTGACTTGTAAATGCCCTCTGAAATGGCCTTGCAAGCCACTCAATACAAAGGCAATTAGGGATGGGCAGCAAATACCAGCTGAAACCCATGAAAGAACAAATAAGGCCAGTTTAAACACAGGTATACTTTAGCTTTATGCATTGCAAAGACATAGCACTCCAGACTTTGTAAACAGTATCACCTGACTTACCATACACACCACAGACAAAGCCTATATAGCTAAAATATTCAAGTTTGTCATCACACAGCCCAGCAGTAGTCAATGTAAAGAATCTTACCAAATCAACAATAATTGGCCTCAAAGTGCAGTTAGATCATTTCTCCTCTAGTGATCAGATTAGCAGTTAAATATGGTAATTATGCTATAAACCCAAATTACCCACCTACAATGTGACAGATCAGTTGATACATATACATTTAAAAAATAATACATATACATTTAAATAAAACAAGCACATTGATTTTAACTTCTCTCAAAACAATAAATGTCACTAGAAGTTACTCAATACATTTGATTTTAAATTTAGAACGTTCTTGCACACATTTAAGGACGTTTCAGAAGACATGACACATAAATCACCCACTGGTCAGCTGAAGAAAATCTGACCATAAAACCTACACCTAATTGAACAATAGTGTCAATTCTGTACAGAAGTTCTACTGATTACTTAACTGGCAAACACATTGCTGAGTGATACAGTGAGATCTAAACAGCAGGAAGGTTCCAAAATCAATCCTTTGGCAAAGTTAAATTAGCTAATCTTATAAGGACAATGACAGAATTTCTATAACTAGCCTCAGTTGAAAATTAGTGAGAGTCCCTATTTTTGACTGGTATCCAACGAATCCAATGGCCACTACCAGAAATGAGTTAGCACCAGTAACCTAACATGAAGCAGAAAGCAGAGAACAAGAAGGGAAAATATTGTGAAGAAAAGATCACACTACAAAATATATACTTCCAACTGAAGAGTATTGTATGAACACCACAGGTCGAAGGCGTTTTTTTTTAAAACATTGCTGCTCATGTTGTGGCTGCAATAACTCATATTTTCACGAAAACATTTGCAGCCTGGCCTGTTGTATACATTTACGTATATTAATTAGCTTAACAATTCCCTTGATACATCACCAAGATTTATGTTTTTGCTGAATAACAATTTGATTTTATATCAGGAAATCCCTCCGATATTTACTTCGGGATGCTTTTTGCCCAGCTGCTGCAGATTTTCCCAAACTGAGCTATCATTGGTGAGTGTTCTGAATGCTTAACTGCATCTCTGCAAATGTCACGGTTCTATTTTGGGCTTTTTTTTTTGTTGGAAATCATATTTGAATTGATTTTGAAACAAAGGGAATACACTTGAAGAGACCTGTCATCATGAAGAGGCCAAGCCAAAGACTTTCTCCACAGGATGGAAGGGGCCCTGGAGCGACAGGGAGCTGAGAAGAGATCTCATAAAACCTCCCACTATTTAAAATGGAACTGTTGTATTCCAGCTCTTTTGATTCACTTGAGGAGGCAGATGACACCAATAAAATTATTGTCTTTTTAATTTAACTTCTTCACTGAAGGAATTTTCATGCTGCGTTTAAAGTGCCATTTAAAAATGCTGGATAGATTTGTATACAGCAATTTTTAGCTAAACAGCCATGAGTCATTTTAACCATTTAGTTATTTATAATTACTGATAGTTTGCAATTGTTATATGCATTTGCAACTGAGCAAGGCTATGCAATTTTTTTTAAAAATTTGTTCTTGGGATATGGGTGTCACTAGCAAGGTCAGCATTTGTTACCCATTCCTAATTGCTCTTGGGAAGGTGGTATGCCATACAGGGGTATAATGGTCAGTGAAGAAATTCTGTACACTGATATTCCAATACACTACTCCGTGTGTCTGTGCCTCCACAGATTAGGGTGCAGAAAGAGGAGGGGGAGAAGAGCGGGAGAACCAGAGACTGCAGCATTCTTGCACATTCTCCAAGCAACCGCTATAAAAACATAAGAAATAGGACCAGGAATAGGTTATTTGACCCTTCAAGTCTGCTCTGCCATTCAATGTGATTATGGTTGATCTTCTATCTCAACTCCAACAGCACACAACTGGAGTTGGGGTAGTCTTGTACATCATTCGCTTACAAACTCTGCTTTATGCCTCTGTTTTGAGTATTCTTCCCTTTGTTCTTGATTATTATTTCCCCATCTCCCTTAAAAAAAACTTTACATTTGTATTCCCGTATGCAGCTACTTACTTTTGAAGAGCCAGTGCTCAAAATTAAAGGCTGAATGCCCTTTCTAGTCTATTAAGCACCATTCATCTTACTTCCGTTGCAAGGCTTAAACTGTGCTGTTAGTGTATGATCTGACCTACTAACATTCAGCAAGATCAACTCATCATGCTGTCAGTGCGTAATCTGGGTCTTTCTCAGTGACCCTAGCATTTTTAAAAATCCAGGATCCTTGCTTTGTGTCGATATTTTCTTTGAAATTTCTACATTAAAAAACCTTACCTTGACCATGACAATTTTGATTGCTCTCCTATCAATCACTTTCCTCATTAGTAAATATCAATCACGTAAGTAAAGACAAAACAGACTGAGAATTTTATGGTAAGCACAGTGATTTAAGTAAATAGAGCAATGACGATTTTGGATACAACAGATATCGATTACCTCCTATTCACAGGGCATCCCCTCATTTATTTGATCTTCTTGCTGAGTAGTTAACAGTACATTAAGTTGGCCAGTTTCTGGTTTTCATATGTGCATTTCTTTTGCAGGTAACATTGAACGCTCTTTATGTTCTCAAACTTTACACCAAGAGGCAGCGAACCCAACAAGACTAAACACCTGCAGGTTTGCCATTTATTTATGGAGACAATTGTGAAGAGAATTAAATATAGGGTGAAGCAGCAATCCAATCCAATCCAACCAGCAGACAGCTATGCACAATGAAAGCTCAAGTCTGAAAGTAGGCTTTAATGTTGTCGTGCTTAAAATCTGACCCATGCTCTTTTCAAAAGCAACTCCCCACTACAGACAATAAAAGTTACCCTTTCCTTTGCAGTGTTGTTTCCCCAAGAATACAGTATTCAATAAAATAACTCACCCTTTCTCCGTCCAATAAGAGGTGAACTCTGAAAAGGCTGGGATCATTCACTACAATTTCTTCATTTCTGTATAAGATCTGGAATATCTTGCTGTAAACTGTGTTGTCGTGAACGAAGGGTGGGCTGGGGACCAAATCACCTGCAAAAATCAAACATCCACTAAGTATACACAGAAGAAAAACTTTTTACTGTCAAAAATTGCTGTGTAAAGCAATTCTAATTACCATCATTTTTTTTTCAAATTACCAGAATACCCTAACTTAAGAGAATTCCTAAGAACAGGAAAAGGACAAAAGACTACAACAAGCTGAAATATTTTTCCTCAGTTCAGCATACCTGCCACTTCCTCACACAGTTAACCAATTCCTTCTCTTTCCAAAAACACTCTTTTTTCTTGTATTGTCTTCTTCAGTGACTTTTCCTGAGCCTCTTTGTCACTTCTCCGCCCATTCCTCATTCGAGATTCTCCAACTAAAGTTCTGACATGGCCACCACAGTTAAACCTAATCAGAGTAAATAATGGCTTCCAGTTTGACCACGTTGTCTATTCTTTCTTAAGCATTCTACCACCTTCAATACTATCAATTACTCGACTAACACTACGCCTCCATAATTTTTCCCAATGGTACCATGCTCTTGTGGTGCCATTCCCACCTGTCCCATTCCCACCTGTCCTTGATCTGCTCAATTGGCTCTTCATCCTGTTATTGTCATCTGCAATATACCCCTGGACTCCCCCTGTCCTTACCTGGAAAACGTCAGCCTAATCTAACTTTTTTTTCTTGAGCCAGTCACGGCCCAGAAGGTTTGGTCCTTCACCCATTACTACTACAATAGTTAGCTGGGCAGACTGCTGTCCGTAGCTTACAGGTACAATGGTGGTACCCCTCACCTTTACTTATTCTCTGGTATATGTTATCAGCTTGCTCTCTAAATTTAAAGGCTGGGCACCCCCTCTCGAATACTGGAATGTGTGCTCGCCCATCACAGTGAATAATGCACCTGTATCTAGTTCCATATTTAGAAGCTTCCCACTGACACGGAGTGTTACTGTGATTGGGTCTGGCTTAGCATCCTTGAAGTTGGAAAGAGAGTAAATATCAGGCTTGCTGGTTCCACGGTTTTCCACACCGTGTACTTTAACACCTTGTTGGATTGGCTGTTCGACCGTCTGGACCTAGCCCTGCATTGCCTCCTCAGGTGTCCTTTTATCCCACAATAATGGCACTTAGCCTCCTTAAATCGACAAGACTTAGGAGTGTAGTTACTCCCACATTGATAAAATTGGACCTTAGGAATCACTGCCTCCGCTGTATCTTTTAGTTCTGTAGCTTACTGGAACTGCTTCCCTTTTTCCAGCGGTCTCAGCTGATTTGGTACCATGGTTGGCTGCTAGTTCCCGCCCTAACTGGTGCACGGCACCGCTTTGCGCGCCCTGCAGTTCCAACACATCTGCCTCAGCACTTTCCATAGTAAGAGCAATCTCCATCGCACATCTGAAATCGATATCAACTTTCACTGACAAACGACGTTGTATGGCATTGTTACACACACCACAGACTAATCGATCCCACAGCTTATCACTTAGGGTCATGCCAAAATTGCAATGCTCTGATAATTGTTTGAGTTTCACAATGTATGTTGCGATCAACTTCCCTGGGGCTCTCATTCCCGAATTAAACTTAAAACTTTGCATTATGATTGAAGGTTTTGGTTGGAAATGACCCTATTCCTCTGCAGAGCAGTCAAATTGGTCTATCTGGCTGAAAAGCAGCATCTCAGCGAGTAATATAATTTCCCATTCACAGTCGTCGGTTAAATACAATACTCAGATGCAGATGGGAGACAGTGCCAGGATAGTTTTTTCCTCATTGCCAATTGTAGAAACATGCTTTCGGAGGCTTCTTAGTCAAATAAAAGAAACTTTATTTACAAGAAAGGCAGGAGTAAAAGTCTTGAACTGGGGGAAGGCAAATTTTGCAGAAATGAGAAGGGACTTGGCTATGGTGGACTGGACAGCACTGCTGGAGGATAAAACAGTGGAAAACCAGTGGGAAGCACTAAAAAGCGAGATCCTAATTGTACAAAGTAGACATGTCCCCTACAAAAATAAGAGTGGTACTGCCAAATCTAGACCCCCCTGGTTGTCTAGAGGAATACAGGGGAAGATCAAACAGAAAAAGAAAGCGTACAATAGGCACAAAGAACTAAGCACTGCAGATAGCCTAGACGAATATAGGAAGTGCAGGGACGAAGTAAAAAAGGAAATAAGGAAATCAAAGAGAGGGCATGAAAAAAGATTAGCAAGTAAAGTTAAAGATAACCCAAAGATGTTTTACCAATACATTAATGCTAAAAGGTTAGTTAAGGAGAAAGTGGGACCTATCAGAGACGAAGATGGAAACTTGTGTGTAGATGCAGAGGCTGTGGGAAGGGTTTTAAATGAATATTTTGTCTCCATGTTTACAAAGGAAAGGGAGAATGTAGATAGAGTAGTCCAGGAGGAACACTGCGAGATATTGGACAGGATAGTCATAAAGAGAGAGGAAGTACTCAAAGGGTTAAAATCCTTGAAAGTTTATAAGTCGCCAGGGCCAGATGGATTGTTTCCGAGGCTGCTGAAGGAAGTCAGGGAGGAGATAGCAGATGCTCTGAGGATGATTTTCCAATCTTCACTAGATACAAGGGAGGTACCGGAGGACTGGAGAAATGCAAATGTAGTTCCATTGTTTAAAAAGGGATCAAAGGAAATGCCAAACAATTATAGGCCAAGTTAGTCTTACATCGGTAGTGAGCAAATTAGTAGAATCAATCCTGAGAGATAGGATTAACTGTCATGTGGAAAGGCATGGGCTAGTCAGGGATGGTTAGCATGGATTTGTTAAAGGAAGGTCTTGCCTCACAAATTTGATTGAATTCTTTGAGGAAGTGACAAGAAGGGTTGATGAAGGTAGTGCAGTGGATGTTGTGTACATGGGTTTTAGCGAGGCATTTGGCAAGGTCCCACATGGCAGATTGGTCAGGAAAGTAAAAGCCCATGGGATTCAGGGTAATGTGGCAAACTGGATAAAAGGTTGGCTTTGTAACAGGAAACAAAGGGTAATGGTCGATGGATGCCCTTGCAAATGGAAAGTTGTCTCAAGTGGTGTTCCACAAGGCTGTGTTGGGACCCTTGCTGTTTGTGTTATATATTAACGATTTGGACGTGAATGTGGTGGGCATGATTGGGAAATTTGCAGATGACACAAAGATTGGCTGAGTAGTGGATAGTGTAGAGGATAGCCATAATCTCCAAAATGATATAGATGGGTTGGTGGAGTGGGCGGTAAAGTGGCAGATGGATTTTAACATCGAGAAGTGTGAGGTCATACATTTAGGGAGGTCAAACAGTTACAGGGATTACACAATAAATGGGAATATACTAAGAGGGGTGGATGAAGTGAGAGATCTTGGCATACAAGTACACAGGTCCCTGAAGGCAGCAGTTCAAGTAGACAAAGTTGTAAAGAAGGCATTTGGAATGCTCTCCTTCATTGGCAGAGGTATAGAATATAAAAGTAACGATATAATGTTGGAATTGTATAAAACACCGGTGAGGCCACAACTGGAGTATTGTGTGCAGTTCTGGTCACCACAATTCAGGAAGGACGTAATAGCTCTGGAGAGAATGCTGCCAGGGTTAGAAAGTGTAGCTACGAGGAGAGATTGGATAGGTTGGAGTTATTTTCTTTAGAACAAAGAAGGCTGAGAAGTGACTTGATTGAGGTGTACAAAATTATGAGGGGAATAGATAGAGTGGACAGGATAAAATTGTTTCCCTTGGTGGAGAATTCAAGAACCAGGGGATACAGATTCAAGATAAGTGGCAGAAGGTGTAGGGGGGACACGAGGAAGAATTTTTTTTACACAGAGGGTAGTGGGTGTCTGGAATTCGCTGCCCAAGTTGGTGGTAGAGGCAGAAACTTTAAACTCTTTCAAAAAGTACCTGGATCTGCACCTTAAGTGCTGTAAGCTGCACTGTTATGGGCTGGGTGCAGGAAGGTAGGATTAGAAAGGGCACCTGGGTGTCTTCGGGCTGGCATGGATAAGATGGGCCGAATGGCCTCCTTCTGTGCTGTAACTTTTCTATGGTTCTATGACAGCTTCCGTGGCTGCGTGAGTCCACCCAGGCCCTCAGACAGCCATTTTTTCCTAGGAAACCCTTCCCTAGAATTTATTTACACCGCGTTAGCCACACATTGGTTGAAAAAAAATCACGTGACCACTACTCAGTTGAACTGATCTTAAAGTGACAGTAATCACAGGGAATGTGAAGCACAGTTAGGATGAGCTGAAGTTTTCAGAGGGTGGTAGATGGCACTCTAGCCAGTAGAATGCTGGGATAATCAAGAATGGAGATGACAAGAGAAAAAAATGAAGATTTCAGTGGGAGATGGGCTAAGGGAGGTGCATTGGTGGATGATATTAATGAGTTGGAAGTCGGTGGTCCTTGTGCTGGGCAGAATATGGGGTCAGAAGTTCAGCTCAGTGTAAAACAGGACATCAAAGTTTCAAACTATCCAATTCAGCCTGTCTAAGTTGCAAGGGAGGGCGGTAATGCCAGTGGCAAGGATACAAAGTTTGTGAAAAGGGGCAAGGTTTAATTTGAGGAAATTAAGCTCATCCAAAACAGGATATTGGACAAGTAACCTGGCAGCACAGAGATAATAGAAGGGTTGGCAGAAGCAGTGAAGAAGTAGAGCTGCATGCCATCAACATGTATGCAGAAGTTGACATTGATACCGTGTCCACGGATGATGTTGCTAAAGAGAATGTATAGATAAGGAAGATGTGAGGCCAAGGACTGATCCTCAGGGACTCTTAATGTGATAGTGTGATCTAGGAAGAGAAAGCATGGCTCAAGGGCATTCTGAATACAATCAGAAAACTAAATCAAGCGAGAAAGCACTGCCAATCTGAATAATGAAGCAGTGGTGCATTGGAACAGTGATCAACCATGTCAGAGGTTCCAAAGCGAATGAGGAGAGTTAATGTACTGTGGTTACAGTCATAGATAGGGTAGAAAGGAAGGAACTTTTCCCCTTGGTGGAGGGATCAATAACCAGGGGGCATAGATTTAAGGTAAGGGGCAGGAGGTTTAGAGGGGATGTGAGGAAGAGTTTTTTCACCCAGAGGGTAGTGGGAATCTGGAACTCACTGCCAGAAAGGGTGGAAGAGGCAGAAACCCTCATAGTATTTAAGAAGTATTTGGATGTGCACTTGTGATGCCATGGCATACAAGGCTCTGCTGGGAAATGGGATTAGAAGAGTTAGGTACTTGTTTGTCTGGCGCAGACTTGATGGGCCGAAGGGCCTTTTACTGTGCTGTAGACCTCTATGACTCAGAGAAAGCATTCAGGCCTTCAGTTAAAATTGTTCCAGTGCTGATGGAGGGATTGAAAGCTGTTTGAAGAGATTCAAACTGGGCACACATCAGTTAGGCAACAACAAATTCAACAATCTTACAGAAGAAAGTAGATTGAATTTGATGCATTAGCTAACGTGGATGTGGGGTTTTGAGGAAAAAGGATAATGGCAGTTTTCAAAAAGGCAGCAAGGGTTAAGTGCTGAGCGAAGGTAACCATTTATAATGTCAGCTAGCATGGGAATAGGGACAGGGGAGCTGAGTGATTAGGAGTTTAGTCTGAATGCTGTGGAGGAACCTAATGGAGGAGATGAGCTTGAAAAGGTCATGCGGGTAATAGGCGAAAAATCGGAAGGGGATGGGGGCTAGGATGGTAGGGGATGGTTGAATTTGCGTTAGAGAGAAAGAGAAATGGAAGGCAACAGAAGGAGCTTAATGGATAATCTCTATCTTGGTGATGAAGAAACCCACGAGCTCCTTGTACTACTATCTCAGCCCATGGCCTAGATACCCATGGCTTCGAATTACTGCTGGCGATGGGAGACCATTCATTTTGCTAGCAAACTCCTATACTCTGTAATGTTCTTCCTAAAACACTCTGCTTCATACTTTCTTCCCATCTTCAAAAGTCTCTGTAAAAACCCACCCTCCCTATTTTGCTACTGTACCCTCATCTCTCCTCCCTCACTCAAATTGCCTCGCTTCTAGCTGTCACTGAGAGTTAAAAAAACCCTCTGCTTGATTTTTGTGATTGACAGGACTCTAGGTTAGAAAAAAAAAGTAGCATCTTGTTCTGCAGTTTCAATAGAGCTTTTTATTGACATTTCTCCAAGGGCTAACATTATGTCATTCTGAACGTTTGGCCCAGTTTCAAAAGCCACAATTATCTCAGCAGGGGTTTTTGAGCTCACAGTTTGATTGACAGCTCAAAGAGGTTTTAAAGGATTAGTTGTCTTTGATGTGTGGGTGCGGATATAAGTTTGTTTGTTCTTATGAGAGATTAACCACTTGAAGCGATTAAGAAGTTCTGAATGGCCTTTATGAATGGGAATTTTTTTGCACGATCAAGTGTGGAGTAGTGAGAGTAGTATTAGTGTTAGAAGGTTTTTTTTTCACTTTCACATGATTCCTGAGGTCTAACCATGGTAGATACTGCGTAAGCGGCTATGGGGTTGGCATGGAGGTTATGAGGGGCAGAGGGAGCGGGGTGGGGGCATGAGTTGGCATGGGGAGTGTGAGGGGCCATAGAGGATGGGTGGCGGTGTAAGGGGTGAGGGAGAGGGCCCAACAATTTCTAAAACAACTGGGACAAAGTCCCAGGGAACAAAGGTAGGCCTTCTAACCAGCTTGCCTTGGCCCCTGTGGCCAATATGCTCTGGTTCTGTGGTCGGCAGGTCCAACTCCATCCCATACCCATTCCCCTCCCCCAGAGTAAAAATTGCATGTATTGGGTACTTTTTACCATGGCAAGTCTAACGAGTTGGGAAGTTTCCCGACTCTAGCTACCCATGTTGGTGGCCAAAGTCCGGCACTGTATAGCATCAGAAGAAGCACATGAAAATCAATGTTACCCCAAAATCAATTTTCTAGTGGGTTTTACTGCTTGGACTGTGAGCCCGGTGACCAGGGTTCGGTCGCCTTCTTGACAGCATTAATGCACAGGTTTTCAGGTTGGAAAACTTACTTTAACATGTAAAGATTGGTGTCATCGTCATCAGGAACAGCTCAAATTGTGACTGTGGCATTCAAGTCAAACCATCGACAACATATTGACCTCTACCCTGAGAGAATCATTCCTGCTGGTATCACAACTACTCACATTGCATTAGCTGAAGCCATTGAATGGACTGTTAACCTCAACGTCAAACTACAACCACTTCCCCAGCCATACAAATGATTAAAAGAAAAACAAAATGAACGTGGACAAGTATTTTAGAAAAGAAACATTGCTAAAGGTTCTCAGTCATTTTGGAGTAGTTGTCATGCTTATCAGGCCCAAGTGGAGCGGGCAATGCTGTGAGGTCAGGATGCATGTATGTTCCTTCTAGAATCCTACAATGCACAGCACAAAGAAGAATTCACAAAATGGATTTCGGTGCAGTAGCTTCTTCAGTCCATTTGAGATTCCATTTGCTGGAATACCAATGCTACTGCTTTCCTATTATGCCTACGTGAACAGGACAACAGAATCTCATTAGAACATTTCCGGCACCTCCAATAATGCAGCACTTCCGCAAATACTGCTCTGCAATTTCATCCACTAGGTCATCTATTTACCTAAGTCCTGGTGTGAGGCTGAAATGCATAAAATTTGAACTACCGACAACCATTTCAAGCTGACAAGCCGATTGCATCCGTGAATCCCCGCTGCTCTCGTGCCTTCATGGTCAGGGGCCAAGCAATGGTCATTGACAGAGAAAAGGTTAAAGGGAATGAGACCCCTGGATCGACCTTGCCCATGGAAAATTATAAAGTCGCACTGGCAGAAGCCTGTCAACGGTCTTCAGTCGGGCAAGTGTTTGAAATAGGCAGTTAAAAGAAGTGATTTAAAAATCTATCACCGCCTCTCTAAAAATTAAAAAGGGAATTCTACACAAAATATTATGTATAACCGCTAAATTTACTTACCAACTTGAAGGATTTCTCTGTGCAAATAACGCTTTAGAAACCTCATACTATTGCATGTACCCACAGTGGCACTATTGATTCAGTATGACTGCTTATTCAAAGTGTTTTTTCCCTCCTCACTCTTGATGTAATTAATGACTGAATAGTTCAGTGGGCTACAATTTTTTTACACCTACAGTTATATGCAAAATATAACCAATTTTTTACAAAGACTTAGATAGTTAACAAACAAAGGCAGCTGTGGAGTTGGTAACCTTCCAATACATTTTATTCCAATTAGAAGTTTAAGGTGTCCGCATTGTTAACATATGCAAAAAATGTTTTTATTTTCCATTTCAGAACAAAAGACTTAATTAATTGAAAAGTTTTCCTGTAACTCAAACATCAAATGCTTGCAAACATCTGCACTCCAGATCAAGAGGGCTGGAACCTAGGGAGTCGGGATGAGGCAGCTAGGTAATTGGCATCATCTTTCTACCTATTGGACCTGGCTAATTGCCTCCCCTGCCCTGAAAGTGCTCCCTCATATAATTTAATGAGTGCTGGCGGCTCTCTTGTACCTTGTCTAAGTAGCCACTCTACAGGTGTAGATGCTGACAGTGATTGTCAGCAACAATAGCTCAATCTGGGTGAGGGGAGGGAGATTCCCAATTGATACACAACTTACTATCAGGGTGCAAGAACAATTTAGCTAGTCCCAGTCCCCTGTCCTTTTTCCATAGCCCAGGATTTTTTTTCTCTTCAATACTTATCTAATTCCCTTTTGAAAGGCTTGATTGAATCTGCCTCCACTACTCTTTCTGACAGTGCATTTGAGATCATAAACAAAATATATTCCTCATTTCACCTTTAGTTCCTTTGTCAATCACCTTAAATCTAAATTCAAGAGTCCTTGACCCTGCTGCTAATGGAAATTGTTTCTACCTATTCTGTTTTGACCCCGCAAGACCTTTAACACCTCTATCAAATCTCATTTCAACCTCCTCTGTTCTAAGGAGATCAACCCCAGCTTCTTCAATCTATCCGCGTAACTGAAGTCCCTTATCCCTGCAACCATTTTTGTAAACCCCTTCTACGTCCTCCCTAAGGCAGGGGTTCCCAAACCATGGGTTGCGACCCCCAGTGGGGTCACAGGACAAGCAATAGAGGTCACGCTCTGGGGCAGCAAAGTTGAACATGGAGTGGAGCCTCGGGTGGGAAAGTCCTGGGGTCGGCCCTTTCATATGTGCGCGCAGGTTTTTATTTCGATCCCTAAGTGTATTTTCTTTGAAGCCACATCAGTGCCTAAAAAAAAAAGCTGAAAAAAACATTTGCTCTCTAACTGACCCTACCCCTACAGTTCTTCCCTCACGGCTTTGACAGCTTTCCCCCCAATCATTTCCGGTCCAACAGCTCACTCACCCATAAGGCTGTGGTCACAGCAATTTTCATGCAATAACAGTGGGGAAAAAGTTTGGGAAACACTGATCTGAGACCTTCAAATCTTTTCTAACATACATTGCCCAGAATTGGACACAATACTGCGAATGCTCCCAAAATATATGACTTCACAGTTCTCTGCATTAAATTTCATCTGCCACGTGTTAACCTATTCTACTGGCTTGGCTTTGTTCTCTTGAAGTCTAATCTCTGTCCTCCTTACTGTTAACTCCATTTCCAAGTTTTGTGCCATTTGAAAATTTTGAAATTGTGCCCTGTAAACCAAGTCCAAGTCAATATAAATCATGAAAAGCAGTGATCCTATCCAAACCCACTACATACCTACCTCCAGCTCAAAAAACAACCATTTACCACACTCTTGTTTCCCACTCAACCAACTTCATATCCATACTGCCACTGACCTTCTTGCACAGTTTTGGTCCCCATATTTAAGCAAGGGTATACTGGCATTGGAGGCAATTCAAAATAGTTCACTAGGCTGATTTCTGGGATGAAGTGGTTGGCTTATCAAGAACAGCTAAACAGGTTAGGCCTTTATTCATTAGAGTTTAGAAGAATGAGGGGTGATCTTATTGAAACATACAAGATTCTGAGGGGGCTTGACAGGGTAGATGTTGAGATGATTCCACTAGTGGGGAAATCTCAAACTAGGGGACATAATTACAGTATAAGGAGACAATCATTTAAAACTGAGATGCAAAGGAATTTCTTCTCACAGAGGGTAGTGAATGTCTGGAATTCTCTACCCCAGAGTGTTGTGGAGGCGAGATCACTGAAAGTATTTAACGAGGAGGTAGATAGATTTTTGAAATATCAGGGAGTTCAGGGCTATGAGGAGCTGGCGAAAGAGGAAATGAGGCCTGGGGCAGATCAGTCATGATCTTACTGAATGGCAGGACAGGCCTGACGGATCGAATGGCCAACTCCTGCTCCTATTTCTTATGTTCTTATTCCATGAGCTTCAGCTTTACTGCCAAGCCTATTATGTGGCACTTTATCAAATGCCTTTTCGAAGTCCACATTAACCACATTGCCCTGTATAAAACACTGGTTAGGCCACAATTGGAGTACTGCATGCAGTTCTGGTCACCACATCATAGGAAGGATGTGATTGCACTGGAGAGGGTGCAAAGGAGATTTAACAGGATGCTGCCTGGGCTGAAGGGTCTGAGCTATGAGGAAAGATTAGATAGGCTCAGATTGTTTTCCTTGGAGCAGTGAAGGTTGAGAGGGGACTTGACAGAGGTGTATAAGATTACGAAGGACATAGATAGTGGATAGGAAGGCACTTTTTCCATCAGTAGAGGAGTCAATAACCAGGGAGCACAGGTTTAAGTAAAGAGGTAGAAGGCTAAGAGGGGAGTTGAGGAGAAATTTTTTCACCCAAAGGATGGTAGGAGTCTGGAACACACTGCCTGAAAGGGTGGTTGAGTCAGAAACTCTCATAATATTTAAGAAGTATTTAGATATTCACTTGAAAATTGGATTAATGTAGTCAGATCTTTGTTGACTGGCGTGGACATGGTGGGCCAAATGGCCTCTTTCTGTGCTGTAAGCGTCTATGAGCCCTCATCAATCCTATCTGTTCCCTCTTCAATAAACTCTATTAAATTAGTTAAAACACAATTTGTCTTTAAAAAAGTTGTACTGGCTTGCCTTAATTAATCCACACTTGTCTAAGTGACTGTTGCTTTTGTCCCAGATTATTGTTTCTAAAAAAAATTCCAATCACTGTGATTAAACTGATTGGCCTATAGTGGCTGCATTTATCCTTATACCCTTTCTTGATCTGTATGGCTCAGTACCACAATAGACACTGTCATCAAGCGAAAGAGCAAATAAGTTTCTGTTCAAATGAAAAGCGAATATCAGTGCTTACTGCCAGCAGTAGTTACTATTAGATTTATTGCCATGTATTCTGTTCTTTCCACAAGAAGATGAATTATTTGTTTAAACGTAGCCTTAATTCAGTTTTCTACCCTGCAAACATATAAAAAGCTTATCAGGTTGCCAGAGAACAAATTATTCCAAAAAAAATATCTATTTGCAGATAAACAGATGAGCTTATTGTGAAGACAGTACTTACTTCTTGAGCTTAAACTCTAGGAAGTCAAGATGTGACAAAAGTTCAACAAAGGAGGTAGTATTTTAGTGCTTTTTTAAAAAACTGTAGTTACCATTCAAAATAATATATCCCACAAAGAGATTAAAGATGAGCTGACAAATAAAAAAGCAGGGGATATGATATCATTGGAAATGTGGCACTAAGTTGTGGAATGTGGGCACCTGCCTTTAACTCTGCACCTATTCAGTGATGAGTCTTATCTGTACTGCATACTTTTCCTCCTCTTCATGGTGTTGAAACCAAGACTCATACACAACTCATCATTTCCGAAAACCTAAAAATGTGGAAGTGCTTAGTACTTTCAGTCATCTCTTCCTCATACAATGGGTGGAATCTTCCAGTCCTGCGGGCAGTGGGGATTGCGACGGGCAGGGGCACTTAATTTGGCGGGAGGCAAAAATTCTGTTTCCTGATGGCGGGATAAATTGTTTGAATTTTGTTCTCCCAACTTTCAAGGCAGGTCGAGCTCCCCAACAAGCCATTCCTGGAACCCTATTTGCATGCATTAGCATATCTTGCATGCCCATTAAAAAACCACCTCGTCAGAATTAAGTTCGCCCTCCAAATTAAATGTCTGGCAGCAAGAATTTACAACTGTATAAAAGTGGCATGTACCTGGCGAGCTTCATCTCTTCCACAACTTTGAGGTCACTAGATGTTGTTCCCGCCTTCTTAGGGACAGCACGTAACTTCACATGTCGAGTGCCAGGAGCAAAAGGCTCGATACGGGAGGCAGGCTAAGTGGGGAAAGAGGGAGAGTGTCTGGGGAAGATGGTTGGGAAGAGTGTCTGGAGAAGTAGGGCAGGGGGGTGGGGTTGGTGGTGTCGGCGATGGGGTCTTGGGGGTTGAACTCAGGATACTGGTAATAGAGAGGAACAGTCACAGTCAAAGGGGAGAGTGGGATGCAGTGGGGTGGCAGGTCCATGGTGGTAGTTTAGTAGGTGAATGTCTCATGAGGGTTGGGTCACAGAAGGGGACAAGACAAGTGGCTCACATAGCAGGAGGGGGCAGGGGCAGGGTCAGGGTGGGTATGGGGTCAGTAACAGTTGTCGAAGGCATGCAGAGGTGGACCATAATGGGGTCAAGGGTAATGGCAGGGGGGGTGGTGGTTCAAGGGTAACACAGGGGAGAGGAATGGGGAAATTGGGTGGGTGAAGGGAGATGGGGGAAGTTGGTGGGTGAAGGGAGGGTAACTGAGTCTGGAAAGTGATGCGCACCACTTTTCAAATTTGACCTTGACCACACAGTAAGCGAGATCCCTCTAAGTGGGAGGAGGATACTTCCAGGCGGGTGGGGTTCAAGGTTAGTACAAGTGACTGACTAAAGTGACACCCTAATATTTAGGAGGCAACTGGACGTCAACCATGCTGAGTTGTTCTCCTCTCTCCAGTGAATTCCGCATTGCAGCAGGTTTGTTCCCGACTCATGGGTCTCGTAACATCGAGATCCCAGAAAGGTGTGGAGTTGCTGTTCATTCTGTGCCATTTGCCATCTGCTGCAGTCAGGGGCAGGGATGGAGAGGGAGGGAGGTGGATGTTTCCAAGGGGCACGGCTGGTGGACGACAGGTAATTCGCGACTCCAAACCTCCAACCTCCCGGATCATGACTGACAAGGGATCATGTGGTTAGCCTTTCTATGCTGCAAGGCAATGGTCTCTCTTTAGAGTCTTGAGGGTTGTGGAGGCAAACAGAATAGTGTCAGAGGGAGGCTATTGCGCATGGCTCTCATCACCCTGGGTCAAAGAGCAATGTCTCCATGTGCAGTCAAGCATGAACAGGAGGAACACCCATCTCTGGCCCTCCAGAATGTCCTTAGACTGGAAGGGGTGGGTTGGGGATGCCATGTTTAGATGGAGCAAGGCAAAGGGCTTAGCACTGCCTACTCACTTTGAAATGGAGGGAAACATGTAAAGAACATGCTCACTAAATGTATCACTTCAATCCAAACACAGGTTCACTGAGGCACCGATGATGCAGGCTGCAGGCAACCCTGGCTTGGTAATGGCTCTCATCCAGATGAGGAGACGGAGGGCCTGTCACAGGTTGTCAGGAGATGCAAGGGCCTGAGCAGCAAGATGCAGCGGGGCCTCAAGAAGGACAAGATGCTGGCAAACAGGGTCCAGTGCAATGGCATGCATTGGCCTGAGCATGAGTGGATCACAGGCAATGCCAGGTGCCTTCATATGCCCCAGGACATGGTTGCTCACATCTGCCAGCTTCTGCTGTATGAGCTGCGGCCACAAGGACTCTGGAAGAGTAATGCGGAGCCCTGGCCTGCATTGAGTGAATGGCTGACTGGGTTTAATATGACGACCAGAACCTTTGACCTATCCTGTAAATGAGCCGGCAGCACCAAGTTTGTATGATTTCTACAGCAGAAGGAACAATCAGGAACTAATCACGCATTGCAATCCCCATGTCCATTTTCAGGGCTAATCTAATTTTGCCCCCAAATTATTTATAAAAGAAATAGCATGATGTGTTTTAAGAAATACCACACGTGATGATGGCAATTAAATAGGTGTCATGGTCCACTAAGATAATTTAATTATTGGAGCTTCTGGCCCCTAAAAATTTGAACAAATTGTTAAAGGTTTAAACATCTGAAAGCACAAAATATGCCACTCACTGCTCTTCAATGTATTCCAATCACATCACAAAGAAACACAGGACACCATTAACAATTCTGCACCCATTCCATTCTGACTACAACACAGGCAAAATGTATAATGATGATAATTGAGATCAGATCTACGTGTCACTCATCAGGTCAACTGTACGTCCCTCATAAGCCTGTCACTGATGAGTTACCAAACACTTTAGGTTATATTTAGATTTAGATCTTAATTCCCTCATATATTATGATTTCTTTATTTGTTCTTGTGATGTGAGTGTCACTGCCAAGGCCAACATTTATTGCACATTACTAACTGCCCTTAAGAAAATGCCAATGAACCCCCTTCTTGAATCACTGCAGTCTGCATGGTGTCGGTACTCCCACAATGCTGTACAGTGCTATGAGTTTCAGGATTTTGACCCAGCGACAGTGAAGCAATGGCAATATATTTCCTAATTAGGGCGGTGAGTGACTTGGAGGGAAACTTGCAGGTGGATACACCTGCTGCCCTTGTCTCTCCAGCCGTAGGGTCACAGATTTAGAAGATGCAGGTGAAGAAGCATTGGCGAGTTTCTAAAGTTCATCTTATTGATAGTACACACTGCAGCCACTGTGCGCCAGTGATGGAGGGAATGAATGTTCAAAGTGGTGGATCAAATGTCAATCAAGAAGACTGGTGTCAAGTTTCTTGAGTTCTGTTGGAGCTGCACTCATCCAGGTAAGTGGGGAGTAATCTATCACACTCCTGACTTGTGCCTTGTGGATGGTAGTCAGGTTTTTAGGAGTCAAGAAGTGAATTACCCACCATAGAATACATAGCTTCTGATCTGCTCTTGCAGCCACAATACTTACATAGCTAGTCCAGTTAAGTTTTGGGTCAATGCAAGAATGTTGATGGTGAAGGATTCAGTGATAGTAATGCCGTTGAACATCAATAGGAGATAGTCATTACATGGCGAATGTGAAACTTTGTCACTTTTCAGCCCAAGAATGAATGTTGTCTAGGCCTTATTGCATGCAGGCATGGACTGCTTCATTATTGAAGGAGTTGTGAATAGAACTGAACTGTACAACCATGAGCGAATATCCCTACTTTGGACCTTATGATGGAAGGAGGGTCATTAATGAAGCAACTGAAGACAGTTGGGCTTAGGGCACGACTCTGAGGAACTCCTGCAGGAATGTCCTGGGAGTGAGATAATTGGCCTCCAACAACCACAACCATCTTCCTTTGTGCTAGGTATGACTCCAGCCAATGGAGAGTTTTCCCTCTGTTTCCCACTGACTTCAATTTTACTCAGGCTCATTGATGCCACACAGTCAAATACTACATTGATTTCAAGGGCCATCACTCTCAACGCACCTCTGGAATTCTGCTCTTTTTCCCAAGTTTGGTTGTAATGAGGGCTGAAGGAATAGGCAATAAATTCTGGCCTTGTCAACGAAGCCCATATCCTGTGAATGATATACAAATATCTGACAATTCAAAAAATAGCTCTTATAAGCTTCCTTCTGTGAAGCTGAGACCTAAAGTCTAGGAATGTATTTGGTTAGAACCTTATTGTTGACTAAATTAGCTCTCAGCGAGGGTAACTGCCCGAACAATACAACTGGCCACAAACTTGCTGGGGAAAAGAAAAATAAATAGGGCTGCCTGCCACTGAACTTGGTCTACTGGCCCCACTGCTAAGAAATGTAACTGTATGGGTGTCAAATGAGAATAGAAATGATTTTGGTTTTGACGTTTCCCACGTGCTGCTTTCAAATAGTCTGCCCACACTCAGTGTCTGGAATCACACATAGAGAAAGGTCATACAAGTAAAGCAGGGAATAAATCAGGCACGTTCTTAGTCTCTGCACCTTGCTTTCACAGGATTGAATCTATCCACTGAGCTATAAGGAGCAAATTAAAATGTTTTTCTGAATCATCAGCTGGGAGTAGACATCCATCAACAAAAGGAGAGCACAGGCATGACAGAGCAGAGAGTACTACAACAGTGATTATGCTTCAAAAGTACTGTAAAGCACTGTGGGACATCCTGAGATTGGGAAAGGCACTACACAAATGCAAGTTTTTCTTTTTTGCTTTTACGTGGAACTGTGTCATTATATGAGTCAGTACCTGAAGGAGATGAAGGGAGAAAGTCAGCTAGGCAATAATATTAAAACATGATTGAGTCCGCTAAATGAACAATAACCGTCAGCAGACTAAGGCTGTGAAATTCAATAACCCCTGAAAACAGATCATGGTGCACAATTAACGTGTGCCCATTTTTATCAATGCAACATTGATTCCGGGCCCCATGAGGTCTCATGGTATAAGGTAACACGTGGGCAAGGAAACCTCCTACTGATCAGCACCTATCGTCCCCTCAGCTGATGAATCCGAACTCCTATACGTTGAACACAAATTGGAAGAAGCACTGAGGGTGGCAAGGGCACAGAATGTACTCTGTAAGGGGGACTTCAATGTCACTCACCAAGAGCGGAAGCACCATTACTGACTGAGCTGGACGAGTCCTAATGAACATAGCTGCTAGACTGGGCCTGCGGCAGGTGGTAAGGGAGCCAACAAGAGCGAAGAACCTATTTGCTCTCGTCCTCACCAATCTACCTGTTGCAGATGCATCTGTCCATGACAATGTTGGTAGGAATGACCGCTGCACAGTCCTTGTGGAGATGAAGACCCATCTTCACCCTTCATTGTGTTCTGTGGCACCACCACAGTGCTAAACGGGATAGATTTTGAACAGATTTAGCAACTCAAAACTGAGCATCCATGAGGCACTGGAGGCTATCAGCAGCAGCGGAACTGTATTCGAGCACAATCTGGATCCAACAGAGGGTGCTGGTGAGAAATGACTGAAGCATTCTGGGAGAAGTCACCGCAGCCACCGCGACTCAGGAGGGAATCGAGGAGGACCCACTGTTAAAAACGGGAATAGCCCCAAACATTACATTGCTGTAGTGTTTCCATCCCTCTCTCCGCCTCAAACCTAAAAAAAAGAGAGGAAGAGGCAGTGCCTTCAGGAGTGCACCAGACCTGCGAGGGACACTCTTCTGAAATTGGATTTCAAATAAAAAGCAGCTGATTGGTGAGGAAATCCTGGGAGCAGACTCGGAGGGAGGAGCACCGGAGCGGTGAGTATAAATCTAGCTTACCTCGGGGATTCATGGCCATGTCTGCAGGGAGCAGACTCGGAGGGAACAGCACCGGAGCGGTGACATCAGGGCACAGAGTAACTAAAGCCAAAACTGAAAAAGTGACATCACAGGAAAGCTGTGACCTGATTGGTTGGTAGGAAACCGGCAGCAAATTTGAAAACAAAACACTGCAAAGCTAATTAATAAATTAATTAACTAAGTCGAGATGGCTGGGCAGGTGATGTGCTGTAGCTGTATGATGTGGGAGCTGGCAGATCCTATTGCGAGCCGCAGTGACCATATCTGCAGCAAGTGTTGGTTGCTGGAGGAACTCCGGCTCAGAACTGATGAGCTGGAGTCCGAGCTGGGGATGCTGCGGCACATCCGGGAGGGGGAGAGTTACCTGGATGCTTTGTTTCAGGAGGCGGTCACACCCGGTAGATTAAGTACCTCAAGTTCGGTCAGTGGTCAGGGTCAGCAGGGTGTGACTGCAAGTGAGGCAGGTAGAGGGATCCTGTGTTCAGGAACAGAGGAGCCTCAACTCTTGACCTTGTCCAACAGGTACAAGGCACTTGCTCCCTGTGCGGATGAGGAACAGGGCTGTAGGGAGGATGAGCCAGCTCACCACGGCACCGTGGCACAGGAGGCCATTCAAGAGGGGGAGGGGGGGGGGGGGGCGCAAAAAGACAAGTGGTAGTTGTAGGGGATTCTATAATTAGGGGAATTGATAGCATCCTTTGTAAGCAGGATAGAGAGTCCTGCATGGTATGTTGCCTGCCCAGTGCCAGGTTGAAGGACATCTCTGACCGGCTTGAAAGGATATTGGAGAGGGAGGGGAAGGATCCAGTTGTTGTGGTCCACGTCGGGACAAATAACATAGGTAAGACTAGGAAAGAGGATCTGTTTGGGGATTATCAGGAACTAGGAACTAAATTAAAGAACAGGTCCTCAAGGGTTATAATCTCCAGAATACTACCTGAGCCACATGCAAATTGGCATAGGGACGCGAGAATAAGGGAAGTAAACACGCGGCTAAAGGAGTGGTGTGGGAGAGGTTCCATTTCGTGGGGCACTGGCATCAGTATTGCAACAGGAGGGATCTGTACCGTTGGGACGGTCTCCACCTGAACCGATCTGGGACCAATGTTCTAGCAAAAAGGGTAAATAGGGTGGTCAACAGGACTTTAAACTAGAAAGTGGTGGGGGAGGGAAGGGTAAATCTCCAAGAAGTATGGCTAATGGGAAACAAAGCAGCAGGTTAGCATGTGGGGGGGTGGATTCAACTTCATGGAAAATTATGAAAAAACTGAAAAGAAAGGAGTGCACAGGAGAGGCTATTAAAGTCTCCAGAACACAAAATAGGACAGAGTGTTTGGAAAGGGCTAGGAATCTAACTTCAAGCACATCAGATAAAGGGACAACAATGAGAAAGGGGACGGGAAATACAGGACTGAAGGTGTTGTATCTGAATGCACGCAGTATACGAAATAAGGTAAATGAGCTTGTGGCGCAGATTGAAATTGGCAGGTATGATGTGGTGGGCATCTCGGAGACATGGCTGCAAGGGGATCAGGACTAGGAGCTAAATATCCAAGGATATACATCCTATCGAAAAGATAGGCAAGTTGGCAGAGGGGGTGGGGTTGCTTTGTTAGTAAAAAATGAAATTAAATTGATAGCAAGCAATGATGTAGGGTCAGATGATGTAGAATCTGTGTGGGTAGAGTTGAGGAACCGCAAAAGTAAAAAAAAATAACGGGAGTTATGTACACGCTTCCGAACAGTAGTCAGAATGTGGGGCACAAGATACACCAGGAGATAGAAAAGGTGTGTAAGAAAGGCAAGGTTACAGTGATCACGGGGGATTTCAATATGCAGGTAGACTGGGAAAATCAGGTTGGTAGTGGATCCCAAGAAAAGGAATTTGTAGAATGTCTACGAGATGGCTTTTTGGAGCAGCTTATGGTGGAGCCCACTAGGGAACAGGCAATTCTAGATTTAGTGATGTGTAATGAGGCAGATTTGATAAGGGAGCTTAAGGTGAAGGAACCCTTAGGAGGAAGTGACCATAATATGATAGAATTTACCCTGCAATTTGAGAGGAAAAAGCTGGAATCAGATGTAACGGTATTACAGTTGAATAAAGGCAACTACAGAGGCATGAGGGAGGAGCTGGCCAGAATTGACTGGGAGATGAGTCTAGCAGGAAAGACAGTGGAACAGCAATGGCAGGAGTTTCTGGGAGTAATTTGGGAGACACAGCAAAAATTTGTCCCTAGGAAGAAGAAGCATACTAAAGGGAGGACGAGGCAACCATGGCTGACAAGGAAAGTCAGGGACAGCATAAAAGCTAAAGAGAAAGCATACAATTCAGCGAAGAGCAGGAGGAAACCAGGCGATTGGGAAGCCTACAAAGACCAACAGAGGACAACTAAAAAAGAAATAAGGAGGGAGAAGATTAAATATGAGGGTAAACTAGCCAGTAATATAAAAAAAGATTGCAAGAGTTTTTTTTAGATATATAAAGGGTAAGAGAGAGGCAAAAGTGGACATTGGGCCGCTGGAAAATGACGCTGGAGAAGTAGTGGTGGGGAACAAAGAAATGCAGTAGGAACTGAATAGGTACTTGGAGTCAGTCTTCGCGGTGGAAGACACGAGTAACATCCCCAAAGTTCAAGAGAGTCGGGGGGCAGAGGTGAGTATGGTGGCCATTACCAAGGAGTAGGTGCTAGGAAAACTGAAAGGTCTGAAGGTGGATAAATCACCTGGACCAGATGGATTACACCCCAGAATTCTGAAGGAGATAGCTGAAGAGATAGTGGGGGTGTTAGTGGTGATCTTTCAGGAATCACTCGAGTCAGGGAGGGTCCCAGAGGACTGGAAAATCGCTAATGTAACCCCCTGTTTAAGAAGGGAGTGAGGCAAAAGACGGGAAATTACAGGCCGATTAGCCTGACCTCGGTCATTGGTAAGATTTTAGAGTCCATTATTAAGGATGAGATTTCAGAATACTTGGAAGTGCATGGTAAAATAGGGCAATGGTTTTATCAAGGGGAGGTCATGCCTGACAAATCTGTTAGAATTCTTTGAGGAGGTAACGAGTAGGTTAGACAAAGGAGAGCCAATGGATGTTATCGACCTGGACTTCCAGAAGGCCTTTGACAAGGTGCCGCATAGGAGGCTGCTCAGGAAGATAAGAGCCCATGGTGTTAGAGGCAAGGTACTAGCATGGATAGAAGATTGGCTGCCTGGCAGGAGGCAGAGAGTGGGGATAAGGGGGTCCTTCTCAGGATGGCGGCCGGTGACTAGTGGAGTTCCACAGGGGTCAGTATTGGGACCACAACTTTTCACTTTATACATTAATGATCTAGATGAAGGAACTGAGGGCATCCTGGCTAAGTTTGCAGATGATACAAATGTGGGTGGAGGGACAGGTAGTATTGAGGAGGCAGGAAGGCTGCAGAAGAATTTGGACAGGTGAGGAGAATGGGCAAAGAAATGGCAGATGGAATACAACGTGGGGAAGTGTGAGGTCATGCACTTTGGTAGGAAGAATAGAGGCATCGACTATTTTCTAAATGGGGAGAGAATTCAGAAATCTGGAGTGCAAAGGGACTTGGGAGTCCTAGTCCAGGATTCTCTTAAGGTTAACTTGCAGGTTGACGCGGTAGTTAGGAAGGCAAATGCAATGTTGGCATTTATTTCGAGAGGACTAGAATATAAAAGCAGGGATGTGCTGCTGCAGCTTTATAAGGCTCTGGTCAGACCACATTTAGAATATTGTGAGCAATTTTGGGCCCCATGGATGTGCTGTCCCTGGAGAGGGTCCAGAGGAGGTTCACGAGAATGATCCCAGGAATGAAAGGCTTAACATATGAGGAACGTTTGAGGACTCTGGGTCTATACTCGATAGAGTTTAGAAGGATGAGGGGGGATCTCATTGAAACTTACAGAATACTGAAAGTCCTGGATAGAGTGGACGTGGAGAAGATGTTTCCATTAGTCGGAGAGACTAGGACCTGAGGGCACAGCCTTTAGAGTAAAGGGAAGACCTTTTAGAACAGAGATGAGGAGAAACCTCTTTAGCCAGAGAGTGGTGAATCTATGGAATTCATTGCCACAGAAGGCTGTGGAGGCTAGGTCATTGAGTGTATTTAAGACCGAGATAGATAGGTTCTTGATCGGTAAGGGGATCAAAGGTTACGGGGAGAAGGCGGGAGAATGGGGTTGAGAAACTTATCAGCCATGATTGAATGGCGGAGCAGACTCGATGGGCCGAATGGCCTAATTTCTGCTCCTATGTCTTATGGTCTTATGGTCTCATGGATTGGCATATCCATCACTCTATCATTACCAAAAAGCTGGGGGATCAACCCTGTTTCAATGAAGAGTGCAGTAGGGCATGCCAGGAGCAGCACCAGACGTATCTAATAATAGTAGTGAAGCTACAACACAGGACTATTTCTGTGCCAAATATCAGGAGCAGTATGCAATGAACAGAGTTATGCATTCCCATAACCAATAGATCAGATGACGGTGGACAATTTAACTACTAACAAGAGGAAGGGGTTCCAACAATATGTCCATCGTCAATGATGGAGATCAGCTCATCAGTGCAAAAGTCAAGGCTGAAGCATTTGCAAAAGTCTTCAGCGAGAAGTGCCAAGTGGGTGCTTAACCTCAGCCTCCTCCTCCTGAGGTCCCAGCATCACAGATGCCAGTCTTCAGCCAATTCGATTCACTCCACGAGATATCACGAAATGGCTGAAGGCACTGGATACTAAAAAGACTATACACTCTGGCAATCCTCCAGCAATAACTGAAGACTTGTGATCCAGCAATAACCTTCTCACTGACACTAGGTTTACAGCAAGAGAGATTGAGAGCAGCTGGGCCATTTACAGCGAGAGAGTGTGAGAGAAACAACCTTCCTTCCACCATAACGTCAGAAGTGGGATGTTTGCTGATGATTGCACAATGTTCAGCACCATTCGTGACTCCTCAGATACTGAAGCAATCCATGTCCAAATACAGCAAGACCTGGACAATATCCAGGTTTGGGCTGACAAGTGGCAAGTAACATTCGTGTCACACAAGTGTTAGGCAATAACCATCTCCAAAAAGAGAGAATCCAATCATTGCCCCTTGATATTCAATGGCACTTCCATCACTGAATTCCCAACTATCAACATCCTGGGAGTTACCATTGATCAAAACCTGAACTGGACTACCCATATTAATACTATGGCTACAAGAGCAGGTCAGTGTTTAGGAATTGTGTGACGAGTAACTGACCTCCTGACTCCGCAAAGCCTATCCACCATCTACAAGGCTCAAGTCAGGAGTGTGATGGAATACTCCCCACTTGCCTGGATGAGTGCAGCCCCCACAACATTCAAGAAGCTTGACACTATCCAGCACAAAGCAGCCCGCTTGACATCCACAAAAATTCACTCCCTCCACCACCAATGCACAGTAGCAGCAGTGTGTGCCAACTACAAGATGCAGTGCATGAATTCACCAAGGCTCCTTCGGCAGCACCTTCCAAACCCATGATCACTACCACCTAGAAGGACAAGGGCAGTAGATAGATGGGAACACCACCACCTGGAACTTGCCCATCCTGACTTGAAAATATATCGCTGTTCCTTCACTGTCGCTGGGTCAAAATCCTGGAACTCCCTTCCGAACAGCACTGTGGGTGTGCCTACACCACAGGAACTGCAGGAGTTCAAGAAGGCAGCTCAACACCATCTTCTCAAGGTCAATTAGGGATGGGCAATAAATACTGGCCAGTGAAGCCCAAATCCTATGAATGAATAACAGAGAAAGTGTGAGAGAAACAGTGTGGTCATTTACAGCAACGAAGTGAGAGAGAAGCGGAGTCATTTACAGGGAGAGAGTGTGAGAGAAACTGCGGGGCCATTTACAGCGAGAGAGTGTGAGAGAAACAGTGCGGTCATTTACAGGCAGAGTGTGTGAGAGAAACAGCGTGGTCATTTACAGGGTGATAGTGTGAGAGAAACAGTGTGGTCATTTACAGGCAGAGTGTGCGAGAGAAACAGCGTGGTCATTTACAGGGTGATAGTGTGAGAGAAACAGTGTGGTCATTTACAGGGTGATAGTGTGAGAGAAACAGTGTGGTCATTTACAGGGTGATAGTGTGAGAGAAACAGTGTGGTCATTTACAGGGTGATAGTGTGAGAGAAACAGTGTGGTCATTTACAGGGTGATAGTGTGAGAGAAACAGTGTGGTCATTTACAGGGTGATAGTGTGAGAGAAACAGTGTGGTCATTTACAGGGTGATAGTGTGAGAGAAACAGTGTAGTCATTTACAGGGTGATAGTGTGAGAGAAACAGTGTAGTCATTTACAGGGTGATAGTGTGAGAGAAACAGTGTAGTCATTTACAGGGTGATAGTGTGAGAGAAACAGTGTGGTCATTTACAGGGTGATAGTGTGAGAGAAACAGTGTAGTCATTTACAGGGTGATAGTGTGAGAGAAACAGTGTAGTCATTTACAGGGTGATAGTGTGAGAGAAACAGTGTAGTCATTTACAGGGAGTGAGTGTGAGAGGAGCAGGGCCTTTAATAGTGAGAGAGCGAGAGAAGGGTGAGAGACCATTAAAGAGAGTGAGAGGGAAAAAAGCGTGGAGAGCAGCTGATTGGTGAGAAGGATTGGTGAGTATTTCTGGTCTTTAAAGTAAAGTAAGCTCTTTAGTTTGTGTTTAGATCTCTAGTCTTTTTTTTCTCTTTTTCTTAAAGATAGCTTGTTAAGCATCAGATCGATACTGGTGTGTATAAAAAAATAATTATAATAAAGTGCAAAGAGTGCGGATACTACTAGAGTACTTAATTAATAAGTTGAATAAAATACGATAGTGAGGGCAGGGTGGGTGATGTGTTGCTGCTGCAGCATGTGGGAGCTGCTGGGCACTAAAGTGATCCAGAGTGAACATATCTGTACCAAGTGTTTGCAGCTCGAGGAACTTCAGATCTGAGTTAAGGAGCTGGAGTCCAAGCTGTAGACCTTGCGCCACATCAGAGAGGGGGAAAGTTACCTGGACACTTTGCTCCAGGAGGCAGACACACCTCTCAAATTAGGTATTTCAAATTTGGTCTGTGATCAGGGACAGGAGGGTGTGACTGCAGGTGAAGCAGGTTTGGAGACCCAGTGGGGTAGCGTTCAAGGAGCCACGGCCACTGAAGCTGTCCAACAGTTACAAGGTTCTTGCAAGCTGTAAGGATGAGAGTGGGGACTGCAGGGAGGATGAGCAGACTTACCACGACACCATGGTATAGGGAGCCATTCAAATGCGGGGAGGAAATGGGAGCATATTAGTAGTAGGGGACAGTATAATTAGGGGGATTAGTGTTCTCTGCAGCCGTGAGCGTGAGTCCCGAAGGCTATGTTGCCTGCCCAGTGCCAGGGTTAAGGACATCTCCTCAGGGCTAGGGAGGAACCTCGAGTGGGAGAGGAGGAATCCTGTTGTCGGCGTCCATGTTGCTACCAACGACATTGATAGGACTAGAAAGGAGGCTCTGCTGAAAGAATTTGAGTAGTTAGGAGCTAGATTAAAAAGCATAGCCTCCAAGGTAATAATCTCAGGATTACTACATGAGTCATGGGCAAACTGGCATAGGGTAAATAAAGTCAAGGATTTAAATGCACACTCAGAGATTGGTGTGGGAGGCATATGTTTCAGTTCATGGGACATTGGCACTAGAACTGGGGTAGAAGGGAGGTGTTCTGGTAGGACGGGCTTCAGTTGAACCGTGCTGGGACCAGTGTCCTGGCGAAGCGAATAACTAGGGCTGTAGATAAGCCTTTAAACTAAATAGAGAGGTGGAGGGCTCTGGAAACAGGATACGTAGGCTTACAAAGCAAAAGAATATGGCAGTCTTGCAGCTATTTAGGTAATGATACGCAGAGTGTGACAGGAAGGGACAGAGCATACAAACATGAAAAAACAGCAGCAAATAGGGTCAAAGGGGGAAAAATTGTAAAAAGGCAAAATTAATGCCCTTTTACTGAAATACAGAAAAAATAAATGAATTAATGGGACAAATAGAGGTTAATGGGTATGATCTTATAACCATTACGGAGATGTGGTTACAAGGAGATCAAAGCTGGGAACTAAATATTCAGGGATATGTGACTTTTTGAAAGAACAGGCAGGAAGGTAAGGGTGGTGGGGTAGCTTTGTTAGTACGAGATGGAATAAGTACGATAGCAAGAAAGGATCTTAGATCAGAAGATGTAGAACCCTTATGGGTGGAGGTAAGAAATAACAAGGGGAAAAAGACATTGGTGGGAGTAGGCTATTGGCCTCCCAATAGTAGCGATATTGTAAGACAGAGAATAAATCAGGAGATAATGAGGGCATGTAAAAAAGGCAGTACATTAATCATGGGTGACTTTAATCTTCATGTAGATTGGGAAAATCAAATTGACAGAGATAAACACGAGCAAGAAGTCAAAGAGTGCATTCAGGACAGTTTCTTAGAACAACATATTGTGAATCCAACCAGGGATCAGGCTTTTTGGATCTAGTAATGTGTAATGAGGCAGGTTTAATAAACAACCTCAGAGTAAACGATCCCCTAGGAAACAGTGACCTTAATATGATAGAATATAGCAGTCAGTTTGAGAATGAGAAACTTGGGTCGGAAACAACTGTGCTAAACTTAAATAAGGGTAATTACAATGGAATAAGGGCAGAGTTGGGTGGAGTGGACTGGGAAAGGAGCTCAGCAGAAAAGACGGCTGATGAACAATGGCAGATGTTTAAGAACATAGTTCATGACTCTCAACGAAGATACATCCCAGTGAGGAAGAAGGATTCAAGGAAGGGGATAAACCAACCATGGTTAAGCAAGGAAGTTAAGGACAGTATCAAATTGAAAGAAAAAACATACAATGTGGCAAAGATCAGTGGTAAACCAGAGGATTGGGAAAGTATTAAAAACCAACAAAAGATGACCAAAAAATAATAGAGGGAGGAAATAAACTTTGAGGGTAAACTAGCAAGTAATATAAAAATGGACAGTAAGAACCTTTTTAAATGTATAAAAAGGAAAAGAGAAGCCAAAGTGAACATAGGCCCCTTAAAGAATGAGGCTGGGGACATAACAATTGGGAACCAGGAAACGGCAGAGGAATTGAATAAATACGTTACTTCAGTCTTCACGGTGGAAGATACTAAAAGCATTCCAAAAATATTAAACAGTCAAGGGGCAAAAGGCAGGGATGAAATAAATACAATAACTATCAGTGGAGAAAAAGTAGTAGGGAAACTAATGGGGCTAAAGGTCAATAAGTCCCCTGGACCTGATGGGTTGCATCCTAGGATATTAACAGAAGTAGCTACAGAGATAGTGGATGCATTGCTAGTAATCTTCCAAGAATCCTTAGGTTCTGGAAAAGTCCCAGAGGATTGGAGAACGGCCAATATAACACCCTTACTCAAAAAGGGAGACAAAAAACAGGTAACTATAGGTCAGTTAGCTTAACGTCTGTCATTGGGAAAATGTTGGAGTCTATTATAAAGGATGTAATTGCAAAGCATTTAGAAATATATTATCAAATTAAGCAGAGCCAGCAGGGCTTCATGAAGGGGAAATCATGCCTAACAAATTTATTCGAATTCTTTGAGGAGGTAACAAGCAGGATAAATAAAGGGGAACCAGTAGATATAATACATTTGGATTTCCAAAAGGTGTTCGATAAGGTACCGCACATAAGGCTACTTTATAAGATAAGAGCCCGTGGTGTTGGGGGTATTATATCAGTATAGATAGAGGATTGGCTAACTAATAGAAGGCAGAGAGTTGGGATAATGGGGGCATTTTGGGGATGGCAACCTCCACTAGTGAAGTGCCATAGGAATCAGTGCTGGGACCTCAATTATTTACAATATATATTAATGACTTAGATGAGGAAGTGAATGTACTATCACCAAGTTTGCGGTTGACACAAAAATAGTGGGAAGGCAAGTGCTGAGAATGACACAAGGGGTCTGCAGAGGGATATAAACAGATTAAGTGAGTGGGCAAAAACTTGGCAGATAATGTGGGAAAATGTGAGGTTATGCACTTTGGCAAGAAGAATAGAGGAGCTGAATATTATTTAAATGAAGAAAGACTGCAGAAAGCTGCAGAACAGAGGGATTTGGAGGTCCTTACACATGAAATCCCAAAAATCCAACATACAAGTTCAACAGGTAATAGGGAACGCAAAAGGAATGTTGGCCTTTATTTTAAAGGGAATGGGGGTATAAAAATAGAGAAGTCTTGCTAAAACTATACAAGGCACTAGTTAGAACACACCTAGAATACTATGAACAATTTTCGTCCTCTTATCCAAAGAAAGATATACTGGCATTGGAGGCAGTCCAGAGAAGGTTCACTAGGTTGATCCCAGGTACGGAGAGATTTTCTTATGAGGAGAGGCTGGGTTGGTTGGGCCTGTACTCATTAGAGTTTAGAAGAATGAGGCAACTTTATTGAAACATATAAAATTCTTAGGGGGCTTGACAGGGTAGATGCTGAGAGGTTGTTTCCCCTTGTGGGAGAGCCTAGGACCAGAGGGCACAATCTCAGAATAAGGGGTCACCCATTTAAAACAGAGATGAGGAGGGATCTCTTCTCTCACATGGTAGTCAGTCTGTGGAATTCTTTACCGCACAGGGCTGTAGAGACTGGGTCGCTATGTATATTCAGTATAATTGAAGATGCACAGCAGACTGCCTTGAAGATGGCATCAGGACTGCTACCAGTTTATCAGGTAGGCTGTGGATAATCACACACCATCTGGACATTGAGAGAGTAGACTCTCTTGTGGTTGTGGCACATCATTGCCTTGTGGGCACCACCTGGCAACCTATGTCTGTGCAGTCAATGACACATTGCACATTTAATTTCTCTTACACAATAACAAATGGCGAACTGGGGAATGTTGCAAAGATCACCTGCTCCTGCCTGGAAAGAGCCAGACACATAAATGTTCACAGCGCAAGACACTTCACAGTTATAGACAATGCGTTCCCCGACTTGCTCTGAGGCTGCAGTTGTGGCATCACCAGGTGGCAGGTTTCAGTGAAGATATCCTTGGTGAAGTGGGGACATGTCACACACTGTTCCTCACCGAGGTCGATGTAGGAGAATTGCTCCCTGAACGTGCTAGTTTAATACAGGCACCTGCTGAGACTTATTCTCCCCTTTGTCCTCCTCCTCCCTCCCTATTTTTTGAGCACTGTATTGCCTCTGTATTGTTCATTCTCCCTGTCATGCTGTGGATTAAAGGAAATGCAAATTACTGCATTCATGTATGGGAAAAAGTGGTTTGTGCAGAAGCCTTGAAGTCAGGGCAAAGACCTTTGGCACAGGCTGCACCACTCCCTGTAGATTTTATCAACTTTAAACAACTCCTGAAACCACCAAATGCTTCTACAATTGCAGCAAGAGCCAGTGAAAAACTAAGCTGAAAGTTGACGCTGGTGGAGATTTCCATCCCGGTGCTGAATGGGTGTTCAGTTATGCGTGTTTAAAAAAAGGTGTTAGCTGTGTTACACACTGAATGATGTAATGATCTGCATACTTCCGGTGGATGCTCCCTGCATGTACAGTAACGTTGTCACTGACATGTCCAGCCCAGTCAGCCTGAGAAGTGATCACATGAGCCGGAGGCAAAATTACACTCATAGCACCAACTAGATGCTACGGGGTCAAATTTTGTGGCCTGAATGTTTTGTTATTTTTATTGGGTAGCAAATCAAGCAGTTTACCAGATGCAGAGGATAAATTAAAGGACATTTAGGATTATTTCACCACAATGAGCTGGATGTTAAAATTCTTCCCTCCTTTATTTCAGTGGAAGTGTTAATCCATCAATTACAATAAGTGGAGAAAGGAATTTTAGAAAAAAAATGTTTGAGTGTTTATTTCAGCTCCTGTGTTTCTGTAAGATTCTTGTTCTAATTTCTCTCCTTCACCCAACTGCGTACAAACTATTCCTGGACTGGAGGATGGATGATCTTCTGCCAACCTCTGCTAACACTACTGTTAATCCATCTGTTCAAAGATATGCAACAGTAACTCTCTTAATACACACTCTGATTCTGCTTCCCCTCTTGCCCTGTAGGGAAGCTCCAAGTCTCTGCTTGACACCTTGCCCTGAAGGTACAGCTAGGAATGGGAACTCAGTGTGTGGAAAATTGCAGTTACAAACGCTTTCATGCCAAAAGCACGATCATGCCATACATCTGTGTAAGAAGCCTGGAATACTACAGACAGAACATAAATTCAATTCTGATTGAACCGATCTCACTCAAAGAAAGCGGTTATAACACAACAATTAGCATTGGCATTTCTTTGTCAGGAAGGGAAAAAAGTTAGTAGAGCTCCTTCCATTGTCTCTTATTCGAACTATGCTTGTGTTGAAAATAAGTTAGGTTGTCATCCTGCCAACACAAGCCATCTAGACTGACAAGAGAAAAATGGCAGCTTGAGCTGCCTGCAACTTTGGATAAACATGCCAACTAGAGACAAGAGCGGAATAAAATTCTGTGTGCGTGTGTGGGCGGTAGTGGGGGTGGGGGAGCAGAGGTAGGTGGAAGAAGGGAATTATTTTTGTCCCACTATTTCATCAGAATGAAAATGATCATTTTATTTCTCCATCAGGTTTTTAAACTGACAAACTGTCTCTGTTTAATCTATTGCAAAGTAAATATAACCCATTCATAACTCTCAAATTTCATACAAATGCAAATACTTTGTGATTGGGTTGGGCAATGGTTGAATGATCAGTGTGTTTTTCATATAAAAGAGATGCATAAAATGATTAATATTCAAAATGTTTGCATTATGTGGGTTAGGGCTGGGTACTGAATAGGTTAGCTAAGTGTAACATTTGTCGGAGCTTTTTTTAAAAACAATGAGCAACCTTAGGTTCCTGAAAAACAGTTTGAGAAATCACCCCAAACCCTGATGACTGGAATTTAGGGGCAAGGAACAAATTATCTTCACCTGGACAGAAAATAACTGACACAACAGCAGAGGCCTTGGGGCTTTATAAGACATGGGAGTAGATCACATGAATCAATACTAATCCGCAGGTTCGCATTGACACACGTTCACGTGTACTCTCAAATTGTTTTCCCAGGATCATAGCAAGTTAAGCATGGTTGCAACCCCGTGTTTGGGGAAGTAAAATGAAGTACTAAATAAAAATGTTTTAATAGTCGTTATCCATCCATAAAGGAACCCCACCTGCAAAACAAACTTTTTGTCACAGCCTATTTCGTGCAAATATAGTTCATTATCTTTTCAAAAGTGAAAATTTGTGATCATCAAGAAATGATAGTGTTTGTGAATAGAACACCAATTTTACGTATACTGTACAAGATACAGGCATTATAAGGTAACAGACAGCACTCTCAGATGGTGACTAAAACTCCCTTTGCTCTGCACCAACAATATACCTCAGTCCCCAATTACACAATCTCAGAAAATCTGATCAGCCAATCAACACACCAGTACCATTTTTAGTTTTTTTGACCAACATCCTGTGACCTTGAATGCAATCAGCCCATAATATTTGTCAGTCCACGGATGTGGCCCCACGCTTATTAGGAGCTGGATTCAGATTACTAATCACAATGCATTTCTTGTCTGATGCTCTTATTTACTTTAAATTTGTCCCACAGGTAGCTGCGGTAACAAAAAAAACTTGTATTTATATGGTGCCTGTAACATCGTCGAAAAGTTCCAAGGAGCTTCAAAGGAGGGTTGAGTGAAATTTTCCATGCCCGCTGGTGTCAGGCGTGTTTGGCGATGTGAGTGGACAATATGGCGTGCCCTGCAGTTGAGGCGACTTGGGGGGGTGGGGGTGAGGGCAAGGGTTGCCCTGCATTTGATGGTAGTGCACAAGCACATGCAGGGTAGAGGGGAGGGAAGCAGCCACGCAGTAGGCAAACTTTGTAAAAAGCAATGTATAAATTCCTCTGTAGCTGGGACAGTTCAAACACAGCCACATTGACATGCGTGGAGTTGGGCCTCTAGCTTATCTGCCCACTCAAGCAACGCAGAGGCTAAAAGTGCCACCAAGTGCTCCAGAGCTTTTCACCTCTCAGGCACAGACTGCAAACTAATGAGCGTTTTAGTGGACTGCAGAACAGTCGGACGACTGGGCACATTGTACAATCTCCTTGCTAAAACTGGCTGTGAAGCAGTCACTGGTGGAGGCGCTTATAAACCCTTGCAATGTCAGCATCCCGGTTTGGACCAGTCTCCCCCATGGTTCAAGCTAACAGTGCAGTCTTGAGAATGTAAGAGTCATGGACACTCCCTGGAAACCATGCACAGACCTGTAGGATACGTTTGTGGTGCGCGGGCTAGGAGAATGCCTGAGCCTGAACTGAGAGCACAGCATGCAGTCCAGTGGGCAAAGCTGCCACCAATCAGTCAGGTGGAGTGGGGCGGAGGAGGGTGGGGTTTCAGGCAGCCATGCCGCGCACTAATCTCTGGACATCCAAGTGGTTGGCCAGCACTCTCTGGGATGCGTTAAGATGCCTTCAGACTCAACCAAGAGAGGTTCTTAGAACATCCAAACTAACCCACCCATCTCTCTCTTCATTCTGCAGGCGGAGTACATCAGGAGCATGGAGCCTGGTGAACTAGCTGTCTGCCTCGTGGCATACAGAGAGCGAAGAAGACGGAGAAGAGGGCATGGAGGCACCTGGCTGCTCAGAAGGAGAAGCAGCATCCTCAGGAAGAAGGGACGGCTGGGGCTCGCACGCATGACGCCGAAGAGTCACAGCGAGACATTGCTGGTCGGCGCCTAGCTAAACCCAGGGTCTAAAGACACCGCCTTTCAAACCTGCAGATGACCGAGAACCGGTGTCACCGAAGACAGCGCATGTCTAGAGAATTATTCAGTCATATCTGCCAGCTACTGCAGGATTTGGTGTCACGGGGACATGGAGGGCGTCCACTGCCAGTGGCCATGAAAGCAACCGCGTTGCTCAATATTTACACCATTGGCTCCTTTCAGGGCTCCATAGGTGACCTCTGTGGGATTTCACAACCCACCACCCACAAATGAATCCATGAGGTCATGGATGCCACCTTTATGAGGACACACAACATTGTGCATTTCACCTGGGACCAGAAAAACTGGGATGCAAAAGCGATTGGATTTACCCGGATCTCGGGTTTCCCACAGGTGCAGGGTACCATCGACTGCACTCACATGGTGCTCAGATCTCCATCACAACACGTGGTCAACTATGTCAATAGCAAGGGCTTCCATTCACCAAATGTGCAGTTGCTGTTCGACCACCACAAACGCATCCTACAGGTCTGTGCATGGTTTCCAGGGAGTGTCCATGACTCTTACATTCTCAGTCAGTCACAGAACCCTGACGTCTTCCAGGGTTTACCGAGGCTGCAGGAATGGCTCCTCGAGGACAAGGGCTACCTGCAAAGGATGTGGCTGATGACACCCGTGCGGCGGCCTCAGACTGCAGCAGAGCGACGCTATAATGAGGCTCATGCTGCAGCTCGCAACTTAGTGGAGCAAAACATCGGGAAGCTGAAAATGAGGTTCCGGTGCCTGGGCTGGTCCACAGAGGTTGTCACGCATCAATGTCACCTGCTGCGCCCTTTACAACCTGGCGCTGCAACGGGAGTACAGCTGGCTGAGGCGGAGATGGAGGAGCTGAAGGTCTCCTCTGATGAGGAGGACACCGACGGAGATGAGAGCGAAGAGGTTCTTAAAGGCAATAATGTTGGCGATGAGGCCCACGCACTCGCCAGACGAGGTAGTCACATTCGAGAGGCCCTAAAAGCTCCTAGATTTGTGGAGGGTGATGACAACATGCAGTGAGGACACTCCATAGATCCTCACATTGCATCTGTGAACTTCTCACTCCAGTCTGGCTTATGGCAGCACACATACTCTCTGTGATAATGCTCTTGACATGGAGACGCATAGGAGGCCCTAATAGTCACTGGACTGCAGGAGGATGATGACGACACACAGTAAGGTCACTCCATAGATCTTCACATAGCCTCTAAGAATGTCTGACTCCTGTCTGGCCGAGGGCAGCTTGCTTGCACTCTGTGATCAGGGTCATATGATGGAGACATAGCCACTAAATTTTAAAAGCATCTGATCTTTTGTCTGCCTTCAGCACCTGACCCCTTCAGGAGCACAACATCACTGGACACAGATGCTGAAGAGATGGGGGTCAGTCCCACCTCAAAGGTGCTGAGAGCGCACAGAGACAATGAGAGAACTCTGTGACGCCTGCCCATGACATTCTGGCAGCCACGACAAGCACCGTCGAGGTGCAGGTATCAGTAATGTGTCCAGGGAATCTGAGGTCTAGCCGTCACTTTGGTCTGAATTCTGCACAAAGCACAGGGAAGAGGCCCTGGGCTGAGTCACCTGCCTTTATCTTGTGCAGAAAGGTTTCACATCTGAGTGACGTGAATACTGCTCATCAGAACAAGGAGCCATAGGCAGGGAGACAATGTTGAGAGTTTATTTACAATAGTGAACATGATGTGCAAGTGATTGACACCCGTGCAACTACATCTTCTTCACCTTCCTAGACTCACAGACGTCCACAGCACAGAAAGAGGCCATTCGGCACATCGTGTCCGCGCCAGTCTACCAAGATCTGACTACACTGCCTAACCCTGCCGCTACATCTGGGTGCTCCCTGGACATCCACTGTGGAGGTGGAGGTAGCCTGCTGACTGCTACACCCTGTCTGTGATGACCTTGGCGGGCATCCTCTGGAACGCCAAGACCTAGAGGGCCCTGGCCTGTTTTCGGGGACCTGCTGTGTTGCAGTTGCATCCTCCTCAGTCTGTGGAGCGGGAGCTGCTGGGGTCACAGGAAAAGGGGATTTGGATGGGCTGGCCAGTCCCGGAGTCACCTGGGTGGATGGCCCCGGTGGGCACACCTGCTGATCCTCCTCCCTATGGGTGCCCAAGGCCCCATGGCTGATTCCTTGAGGAGAAGGGGAAGCTGGAATGAGATTGAGCTGCCCCCACACCCCTCTCGCGTACACACTGTTGGAGGCCAACTATGGCATCAGCAATGGAGTTCAGGCCACACAGCAATGCAGGATCAACGTCCTAGACCAAGGTCTCCATGGCGGCTGCCATCCTACCTGTGTTGACCTTGGGGTGTTAGCAAGCCGGCGCTATCACCTCAGGCTGAAGGTGGAAGGACTCCTCCATCATGCCTTGCAATCTGAGGTGTGCAGCGGACATCCTTTCCTGATTTCCCGAACTTGCCTTTGCAGCTCCAGCAACTGAGCTATGACTGAGTCCAGAGGCTTGTCATCTAGCTCAGACCCAGCAAAACTCTTGCCTCTAGCAGGCCAGAGCCAGACACCTGGAAAGTCCATGCCGCCGCCTGCTGTGGATCATAAAGAGCGATGTACTTACCAGATTTGATCCCGAGGTTATTCTAAAGCCCACTGAGGTGTGTGTCTCTGCGCTGGTGGAGGATGTGGGTGAGTGCTGTGACGAGTCTTCAAGGATGGTGTCTTCAAATTCCTCTTCAGAGGTTTCTTCAGGGCGTGACTGGAGGCCCTAGGTTGTGGACTCCGTCGGCTATTTCCCAAATGTGCCTGTGAAAGCAAGGGGAGTGAATTGGTGTATGGCAGTGGCCTGTGAAACAGGACACATCACTCACGGCATGGCTGCCTGATGGATGTTGCACTGCTGGATTCTCACTTAGTTGAGCACCGCCAACCTCTTGTCAGAAAAGGAACGGTCCAGATCCTCGCCGGCCAGCTAGAAGGCTCTATTTTCAAAGTCCGTGAGAACCTTGATTTCAGGCATTCCTCCACCATTCTCCGACCTCTCCCTCTTGTTGTGTGCCAGCTTGTCCTGCATGAATAGAGAAGGAGAGAGTGTAAGTAGGATACCTGCCAGGTGAGATGTTAAGTATGCCTGGTCTATGCAGGTGGTGAGTGGTCCCACGGACGGGATGAGGACAATGACGATGAGTGTGAGAGAGTGAATGGTGATGTCCCTTGCACTGGCAGTGAGTGAGGGCCCTGTGGATGTGTGATGGGTTTCTGAGTGTGTGAGTTGAGAGTGATGATGGCAGAACGGAGGAGATCATTCATCCTCTTTCGGTACTGGGTGGCTCTCCTCTTTTGCAGGGCGTTGGCATTGGCCACCGTTGCCACCGCTGCCCAAGCCAGATTGGTGATGTTGCTGCCCATCCTGCGGCCAAAGTGGGGGAGGTAGAGGACTTCCCAGTGGGTCTCCACTGCGTCCGAAAGGCCCCAAGGGATGCGTCGTTAAACCTGGGCGCTGCAGTCTTTTTGCACTTTGGGGCCATGTCTTCCATGCAGCAGTCGTGGGCTTGAAGCACTGAGAGGCCTGCACGTGGCTGCACTTCAAATATGGAACACGGAGTGATGAAGTGGCAAGGTGATGGCGTAGCGGGCGAATGATAGCCGCCCGCCACCAAAATGACGTGTTTCCCGGGAATGCACAATTAATGCGGCGGGATTGGGATGGTACGGCTTGAGAAGTCACCATCGCGGCTGGCAGGTAAAATGTCATTTTTCCTGCCCGCTACGACATTTAGTGCTAATCTGGGACGATCGCTCCATTATGAAGCAAAATCTGACACCAAACCACATAAGGAGATTTGGAACAGGTGGCCAAAAGCTTGGACAAAAATGTAGGATTTATGGGGCATCTAAAAACAGGACAGAGAGACAAGCTGGTTTAGAGAGGAATATCCAGAGCTTAGAGCCTAGGCAACTGAAGGAACAACCAGGAATTCATGCCAATGTAGATGAGTGAATGAGATTCAGTGCGAGTCCATATTCGAACAGCAGCTCTTTGGCCCAACTCAAGTTTGTGGACGGTGGAAGATCTAGTTACAGTGTCATTTAAGTAGAACTCCTAAGGCTAGGGATTTTTCTGATATTTACCAAAGATACATACAGTGGTGGGGATGAAAGCTACATAGACACTGATCTTCTAATTCGATCCAGAAGCCCAGGATTCAAGAGCTGAGTCCTGACATTTATGCTGCTAAATCCTTTTTCTGGCAGACTGGCAGGGCAATGGAAATAGAATTTAATAACATAAACATTAGGAGCTGGCCCACAGACTCTGGCATCCAGAAGATCAATTAAAGGACAATACAATGGCATAGAACTTTACAGCACAGATGACATATAACCAGTGTTTCACCCTAGTGTTATGTAGCTCAAGATGCCTCACTCCAGACACAGCCTAAGATGGTTAAATGCTTGCTTATGGTTCATGAGGATGCTAAATATCATGCACCGGCCATATGCATTGCCAAAGTTCTGGTAATAAAATTGTAAAAGTTGCAGATGCTGCGATATCACTTTAAGAGAATATGGAAATTATGTACATGTGACTTCGAGGAAACAGGATGTAAAGTGGCATGCGACCAGCAGTCAATTGTGTAAGTGTAGCTGCTGCTGTGCATAATGGTCATTGTTGAACCCTAGAGTAGATCTGTTTATTGAGCTATCCTATAACATATATATTATATATATAATATATATGTATATTAATTGTGGTCTTCAAATAAATCAAACCTACTTACAGTTCATCAGTCCTGTCTGTGTGATTGGTGAGTTTATGTAAAGAAGCCAGAAATGCAACAGCGGATGATTAGCTAATGTAAATCAAGGTAATGTTGTATTGAGCCTACAGTCAAGAATATCATAGATTCAATTTCCTGAAGGCCTGATCATGGACCAGTGATCCTTTCTACAAAGTGTGTGTGCATGTGGACATTGTGTCAACATAGCATTAGGTTCATGCTGTCCATGTTTGAACACTCCCAATCGAGGCTCCTTGGACAAGGTAGCAGAGGGTGAAAATGGACTGCACTATCTGAAAGGATAGTGAAAGAAGATTCAGTAGTCACTTTCAAAAGTTAATTGGATATATAAAATAGTTACAGGCAATGTAAGAGGCAATTCGGCCCCTGGAGTCCCTGCTGGCTCTTTGCAAGAGCAATTTACCCAGTCCCACTCCCCCATCATTTTCCTGAAGCCCTGCAAATTTTCTTTCTTCGGGTGTTTATCCAATTCCCTTTTGAAAGCCAACAGTAAATCTGCCTCTGCTACTCTCTCTGGCAATGCATTCCAGATCCCAACCACTTGCTGTGTAAAAACGTTTTTCCTCATGTCACAAATGGTTCTTTTTCCAATCACCTCACATCATGTCCTCCAGTTCTTGACCTTGCTGCCAATTAGAACAGTTTATCTCTATCACTCTGTCCAGATCCCTCAGTATTGCGAATGCCCCGATCAAATCTCCGCTGAACCTTCTCTGCTCTGAGAACAACTCCAGCTTCTCAAATCTATCCATGTTACTGAAGTTCCTCATCCTCACAATCATCTTCATAAATCTCTTCTCCACTCTCTAAAGCCTTCACTAAATCCTTCCTAAATTGTTGTGCCCACAATTGAACACATTACTCCAGTTGTGGCCGAACAAATATTTTATAAAAGTTTATCTTAACTTCCTTGCTTTTGCACTTTATGCCCAAATAAATACAGAATCCCATATGCCTTTTTGATTGCTTTCCCAACCTGCTTAGCTACCTTTAGCAGTTTGTGCACGCATGCTCCTAGGTGTCTCTGTTTCTGCGCCCACTTTGGAATTGCACTCTTTAGTTCATATTGCCAAAATATATCACTTACCACTACTCTGCATGAAATTTTATCTGCCAGTTTCCACCCATTTCACCAGCCTGCCAATGTCTTCTTGATGTCTATCACCATCTTCCTCCTCCTCACTCTTCACTGCTCTTCCAAATTTTGTGTTAGCTGAAAATTTTGAAATTGAGCCCTGTACACCCAGGTCCAAGTGATGAATATATTAGGAAAAGCAGTGATCCAAACGATGGGGAACCCCACTTCTTCCAGTCTGAAAAACAGCCAATCACCACTATTCTTCGAACCATAGAAAAGTTACAGCAGAGAAGGAGGCCATTCGGCCCATCTTGTCCATGCCAGCTTTTTCCTGTCATTCAGCCAACTTTAAATCTAAGTCGCCACTGTCTTTTTTATTCTATAGACTTCAACTTTTCTTGCAATCCTATTATGTGGCACTTAATCAAACACATTTTTGGAAGCCAACACTAACAACTCTCTCTCTTGGCAGAATCGTTCCAGATTTGCACGATGTGCGGTAGCGCACAAGTGAAACAACATTTTACCCGCCGGCCGCGATGGTGGCTTCTCACGCCGTATTGTCCCAAACCCACGGTATTAATTATGCATTCCCTGAAAACATGTTGTTTCCATGACAAGCAGGCTCTTATTCACCTGCCACACCATCACCTCGCTGCTTCATCATGCCAGACGCCATATTTAAACTGCAGCAGCGCGCACACCTCTCAGTGCTTCCAGCTGCAAAGAAGACATGGCTCTGAAAGGCAAAAAGACTACAACCCCCAGGTTCAATGATGCATCCCTCAAGCGCCTTTTGAACACAGTGGAGGCTCACCGTGATGTCCTCAACTCCTGCCCTGGCCGTAGGATGGGCAGCAACATCACCAATCCGGCTTGGGAGACGGTGGCAGTGGTGGTCAGTGCCAACGCCCTGCAAAAGAGGACAGCCACCCAGTGCCACAAGAGGATGAATGATCTCCTCTGTTCCGCTAGTGTAAGTCACTCTTCTTATCGCTCTCAACTCACAGACTCACAAACCCATCACATATCCACAGGGCCTTCACTCACTGCCTGTTCAAGGACATCACCACTCACTCTCTCGCACACACCTTCATTGTCCCCATCCCGTCCATGGGACCACTCACACAGGCCAGCAATATTTATCATCTGGCCTGGCAGGCATCTTGCTTGTACTCTCTCCATCACTATTCATGCAGGACAAGCTGGCACACAGCAAGAAGGAGAGGTCTCAGGCTGGTGGAGGAATGCCTGAAATCAAGGTCTTCACGGACTTTGAAAACAGAGCCATCCAGCTGGCCGGTGAAGATCTAGACCGTTCCTGTGCTGACGGTGAGGTCGATGCTGCTCTACCAAGTGAGGATCCAGCAGTGCAACATCCAGCAGGCAACCATGCTGTGAGTGATGTGTCCTGTTTCACAGGCCACTGCCACGCACTAATTATCAACCCTTGCTTTTGCAGGCACATCTGCCAAATAGCCGACAGAGTCCACGGCCTAGGGCCTCCAATCAAGCCTCGAGGAAACTTCAGAAGGGGAATCTGAAGGCACCCTCCTTGAAGTCCCGTCACAGCGCTCACCAACACCCTCCACCAGTATAGAGACACACACCTCGGTGGGATCTCGGTATCACAATCTGGTGAGCACATCGCAATTTCTGATCCACAGCAGGTAGCAGCGGGGACTTCCCAGGTGTCCAGCACTCAGAGGACTGCTGGAGGCCAGAAATTTGATGAGTTCGAGTCAGATGACGAGCCTCTGGACTTCGTCATGTCAGAGTTGCTGGAGCTGCAAAGGCAAGCTCAGGAACATCAGGAAGGGATGTCCACTGCACTCCTCAGATTGCAAGGCACGATGGAGGAGTACGTCCACCTTCAGACTAAGGTGAGAGTGCCGGCATGCCAACGTACTGAGGATGGCGGCCACCATGGAGACCTTGGTCCAAGATGTTGCTCCTGCACTGTTGTGTGGCCTGAACTCCATCGCTGGCGCTATAGTTGGCCTCCAACATTGCGCACACAAGAGAGGTGTGGGGCAGCTCGATCTCACTGCAGCTACCCCCTCTCCTCAAGCAGTCAGCCAGCGGCAATTGGGCGCCCGTAGGGGAGGAGGATCAGCAGGTGCACACCCCAGGGCCATCCACCCAGGTGACTCCGGGATTGTCCAGCCCATTCAAATCCCCTCTTCCTGTGTCTGTAGCAGCTCCAGCTCCACAGCTCGAGGAGTGTGCCACTACCACAGAGCAAGTCCATGAAAGCAGGTCGGGGCCCTTCATAAGACACGCTCCAAGGTCATCACAGACAGGGCTTGGCAGTCAGCAGGCTGCCTCCGCCTCCGCTGTGGATGTCTGGGGAGCACCAAGGCGTAGCAACAGGGTTGGAAGGTGAAGAAGATGTAACTCTTTCGAGTCCAACCAAATAAACTAAAAAAAATCAGGGATAAATTAAAAGGCAGCCGGCAAGCTATAAAAACAAAGACAAAATTTAAAGGAAACTTACCAACATTAAATCAAAATGTGATCAAAGGGGTCTATAAAGCACCCCGGTCCCCGCCATGCCCACCGAGCACCGACAGTGCCAACGGACACCACGTGCTCCTTTCCAAGGACACCCAACTGCCTACATAGCCCCGGAAGAGGGGCAGACAGTCGGGTTGGACGACCCCCTCGATCACCCGCTGCCTGGACCTGTTGATGGCAAACTTAGTCAGGCCCAGGAGCAGGTTCATGAGGTGGTCCTCCTGCCACCCCACCCAGCTCTGCACTGGGTTGTTGCACAGCCTGGGCAGGGGTGTTAATCACTTCTACATAATGTTCACTATTGTCAATAAACTCCCAAAAATGTCTCCCTACCTATGGCTCCTTGTTCTGATGAGCAGTGTTCATGTCACTCAGATGTTAAACTTTTCTGCACTAGGTAAAGGTGTTTCAGTCCAGCGCCTCTTCCCTGTGCTGTGTGCAGCCTTACAAACCAAAGTGATGGCCCAGCGTCACATTCCCTGGACATATTACTGATGCCTGCATCACGACCGTGCGTCTCATTGCTGCTTGAATATCATGGGTAGGCGTCACAGAGTTCTGTCATTCTCTCTGTGTGCTCTCAGCACCTTTAAGGTGGGGCTAGCCCCCATCTCTTTAGCATCTGCGACCAATGACCCAGTGCTCCTGAAGGGATCAGGTGCTGAAGGTGGACAAAGGATCAGATGCTTTTAAGTTTCATGGCTGCATTTCTACGATATGACCTTGATCACAAGTGAGTTGCCCTCGGCCAGACATTCTCAAAGGTTATGTGAAGATCTATGGAGTGACCTCACTGCATGTCGTCATCATCCTCCACAAATCTAGCAGCTATGAGGGTCTCCCGAGCGCATCTGGCTCATCTGGCCAGTGCGAGGGCCACATCGCTGTCATTGTCGCCTTCGAGGACTTGCTCACCCTCATCCCCATAGACCTCCAGCTCCTCCATCTCCTTTTCTCTTCAGTCAGCTCCTCTCCCCATTGCAGTGCCAAAAGGGGGCAGCAGGCAACAACAATGCATGACACCCTCTGTGGACTATATTGCAGGGCTCCACCAGACTGGTCCAGGCATCGGAAACTCATTTTCAGCTTCCCGATGGTTTGCTCCACCAAGTTGCAATGTAAGCCCCGTTATACCTTCCCTCTGCTGCAGTCTGAGGCCGCCGCACGGGTGTCATCAGCCACGTCCTATGCAGGTAGCCCTTGTCCCTCAGGAGCCATTCCTGCAGCCTCTGTGGGCCCTGGAAGACCTCAGGAATCTGTGACCAAGTGAGGATGTAAGAGGCATGCACACTCCCTGGAAACCATGCGCAGACCTGCAGGATGCGTTTGATGTGGTCGCACACCAGCTGAACATTCAGCGAATGGAATTCCTTGCAGTTGACATAGTTGACCGCATTTTGAAACGGAGATCGGAGCGCCACGTGAGTGCAGTCGATGGCACCTGCCCCTGTGGGAAACCTGAGATCTGAGCAAATCCCAGAACTCTTGCATCCTGACAGTCCTGGTCCCGGGCGAAATGCACATAGTTGTGTGCCCTTGAGAAAACGGCATCAGTGATCTCATGGATGCATTTGTGGATGGAGGCTTGTCAGACCCCACAGAGGTCACCCAAGGAGCCCTGAAAGGGGTCACAGGCACTGAAATTGAGCGCCGCTGTCACTTTCACGGTCACTGGCAGTGGGTGCCCTCCATGTCCCCATGGCCCCAAATCCTGCAGTAGCTGGCAGATGTGACCGACCAGTTCCCTAGACATGCGCTGTCTTCAGCGACACTGGTTCTTGGTCATCTGCAAGAATGAAAGGCAGCGTCTATGGACCCTGGGTCTATCTCGGCACCGACCAGCAATGGCTCGCTATGGCTCTTCAGCGGTGTGTGTGGGAGCCCCAACCGTCCCTTCTTCCAGAGGGTGCTGCTCATCCCTCTGCGCAGCCAGGTACCTCCGTCACTCTCTTCTTCGTCGTCTTCTGTCTCTGTACGCCATGAGGCATATAGCTAGTCCACCAGGCTCCATAGTCCTGATGTACTCCTCCTGCAGGGTGAAAGAAAGAGACGGATGGGTTAGCATGGATGTACTAAGAACCGCTCTTGGTTAAGTCTGAAGGCCCCTTAACACATCCCGGAGGGTGCTGGCCACCACTTGGGTGGCCATGGATTAGTGCGCTGCATGGCTGCCCGAAACCCCACCTTCCTCCGCTCCACTCCACCTGAACAATTGCAGCAGCTTTTGCCCATTGGACTCTATACTGTGCTCTCAGCTCAGGCACAGGCATTCTCCTGACCCGCACTAAAAGACTGCACTGTTAGCTTGAACCATGTGGGAGCCTGGTCCAAACCGGGACGATGACATTGGAAGGGGCTGTGAGCACCTCCACCAGTGACTGCTCCATGGCCAGCTTTAGCAAGGAGTTTGTACAGAGCAATGGTGACTTTATTCAAGGTGCCCCTAAAGCATGGCCGCCTCCCTCCCCACCCCGCAGGTGCTTGTGCGCTACCTTCAACCTCAGGGCAGCCTTTGTTTCACCCCCCCACAAAGTCACCACAACTGCAGGGCAGCCTTTGCCCCCGGCACGCGCCTCAGCCTTGAAGTCCAACAGGCGGCCCTCGCAAGTGCTCCGCAACGTTACTGTGCACTCACCTCCAAATTCCCCTCAAAGTGCAGCCCTCCAAGTGCACACCTTTTATATGCTGTTGTGAAACACCTCGGCTTGATTGGCGGACGATCCAGCCAGGGAGCGGGGGGGAGGGGGGTGTGCGGGAAGGGAAGAGTCTGGCGGGCTACCCTTATAATGATATGCTGATGTATTACAATGAGTTTTTCGACGTCCGATGGCGGGAAACGCAGCCCGCCATTGACAGGCTGAGCGGACGATTGCAAACTGGTTTCACATCTTGAAACCGATTTTGGGCCTTCTCACCACAATGTCTGCTCACGCCACCAAATACGCCCAACACCAGTGGGCACAGACGATTCTGCCCACTCTCTTCCTGTTACCTCATCAAAAAACTCAATCAAATTGGATAAACAGGATCTGCCTTTGATTATTTTGAAATTATTCTTTATTTGATGTGGGTGTCACTGGCAAGAGCAGCATTTGTTGCTATTCCTGAGTTGCCCTTGGTGAACTGTCTTCTTGAACTGCTACATTGCATCTGTGCAAGCAGCCATGAGTATGCTCAGGCTTCAAAAGAGACTGGCCTCCAGCGTTTTGCGCTGTGGCAAGAAGAAGGTATGGCTGGATCCCAATGAAACAAATGAGATTGCCAATGCCAATTCCCGTCAACAGATCAGAAAATTAGTTAAAGATGGTTTGATTATCCGCAAGCCTGTGACGGTACACTCGCGTGCTCGATGCAGGAAGAACACTCTTGCGCGCAGGAAGGGCCAGCACATGGGCATTGGTAAGCGAAAGGGTACAGCTAATGCCCGCATGCCAGAGAATCTGGCCTGGATGAGGAGAATGAGAATCCTGAGGCGTCTGCTTCGCAGATACAGGGAGTCTAAGAAGATCGATCGCCACATGTACCACAGCCTGTATCTGAAGGTGAAGGGTAACGTGTTCAAGAATAAACATATCTTAATGGAGCACATCCACAAACTGAAGGCAGACAAGGCTCGCAAGAAGCTACTAGCTGACCAAGCTGAAGCTCGCAGAACCCGGACCAAGGAAGCTGGTAAGCGACGTGAAGAACGTCTGCAGGCCAAGAAGGAAGAGATCATTAAGACTCTCTCCAAGGAAGAAGAGTCTAAAAAATAAACTCTTTCTCTTGTACAGACTTGCAAACTAATTAAAAATTGCTCATTATATAAAAAAAACCAGCGCTCTTAGGAAGGGAATTCCAGGATTTTAATCCAGTGGCAGTGAAGGAATGGCAATATATTGTGGCTTGGAGGGGAACTTGCAGATGGTAATGTTCCAGTGCATTTGCTTCCCTTGTCCTTCATGGTGGTAGAGGTCATGGGTTTAGATGGTGCTGTTAAAGAAGGCAGCAGTGCATCTTGTAGATAGTATGTGCGGCTGCCACTGGCATCAGTGGTGGTGGGAATGAACATTGAAGGTGGTGGATGGGGTGCGATCAAGCAGATTACGTTGCCCTGGATGGCAATTGTTATTGGAGCCACACTCATCCAGGCAAGTGGAGATTATTCTATCACACTCTTGACTTGTAGATGGTGGATAGACTCTGGGGAGACAGGAAGGTACTTATTCGTCACAGAATTCACAGCCCCCTGGCCTGCTCTTATAGGCACAGTATTTATATGGCTGGTCCAGTTCAGTTTCTGCTCAATGGAAATCCCAATGTGTTGATAGTGGGGAATTCAGTGATTGGAATGCCATTGAATATCAAGGGGAGATGATTAGATTCTGTTTGTTGGAGATGGTCATTGCCTGACACTTGAATGGCGCGACTGTTAGTTGCCACTTTATCAGCACAAGCCTGAACATTGTCCAGGTACTGCTGCATATGGACAAATTCAGCACACTAACTGCTGTAAGCCAGTGTCCTTTGCTTAGGAAAAGTGTTTGTTTCAAAAAAGTATGTCCAGCTGATGACATTATAAAATAATGGGCAGGATTTTCTGGCCCCACCAGCAATGGGCATCGCTGCTGGCGGGAATGGAAAACCTGGAGAGCGGTCAAAGGTAAATTGACCGTAAAATCCCGGCCAATATTTTATTTTACACATGTTGATAACAGTTCTTTCAAAAATCCAGCACAGGGCAATGGGCCGAACGGCCTCCTCCTGTGCTGTACTATCCTATGATTCTATGATTTTTAGAATCACAATTCAGCAAATCCAGCAGCTGCAGGACAGGAGTGGACCAGCTCCTCTGAAGGGTGATGTGGAATATTTCATCTGTGCCAGCTGCAGCTCAAGTTAGTAGCACTCGTCTTTGAATCATGAGGTTCCAGGTTCAAGTCCCACTCCAGGGCTTGAGCACTAAAAACCAAAACTGACACTCCAGTACAGTACTGAGGGGGCACTGCACTGTCTGAGGTGCCATCTTTCAGATAGGACATTGAAATAGACAGATGGGGCCTCAGTTTAAAGAAGAGCAGTGGCGTTCTGGCCAATATTTATCCCTGCTGAGTGCAAATTAGCTGCCAGGTTTCCTGAATACAACAGTGACTACACTTTAATTACTTTAAGATGTCCGGTGATTGTGAAAGGTGCCATACAAATGCAAGTCTTTCTTTTTTTTTCATATGCCAGTGCACTCCCAAACAGGAGAGGGAAAACTGGGAAGGGATAGAAAATTGTTGTAATTTTTGTTTTATTCTGATGCAACAAAGGATTTATTTTAGATCCAAATGCAGTCACTGAATTGTTCAGTGACGATGGCCCCACCAATAATGCACACAAACTATCTTCAGCTACTTCATCAAAATTTCTTCATCATAAAAGTCATATGTGCTGTCGATGGTGATCGTCGTGTTCAGTATAATTTTCAATTGATGAGAAAAATGCATCAGCCCATGCCCATATATAGCAAGATCTGGACAACATCCAGGCTTGGGTTGTTAAGTGGCAACCAATTCCACTCCAACATGAGAGAGCCCAACCACCTCCCCTTGACATTCAATGGCATTAATATACAATGGTATTATTATAAATCTCCATTGACCCGAAACTTACATGGGCCAGTCACATAAATGTTGTGGCTACTACAACAGTTCAGATGCTGGGTATTCTATGGTAAGTTACTATGCTCCTGACCATCAAAGCTCTGCACCATCTACAAGCCATTAGTTAAATAATGCTCTCCACTTACTTAGATGCAGCTACAAAAGCACTGAAAAGCTCAATGCCAATCAGGACAAAAGAATCTCCTTGATCAGCATGCCATAGCAAATTTAAAAAGCCACCCCCATAGCTGCAGTGACTACAAACTACAAGATGCCCTACAGCAATTTGCCAAGGCTATTTCGGTAGCATATCCAAAACCTGCTACCTCCATCACAAAGGCACCAGGTGGATGGAAGCACCACCATCACCAAGTTCCAAGTCACACAACATCGTGAATTTGGCACATATTAGTGTTCCTTCACTGTTGCTGCCTCAAAATCTTCGAACTCCATGCCTAACAGCATTGTGGGAGTAACTTTATCACACAGATTGCAGCAGGTCAAGAGCCTTCTCAAGGGCAACCGCGAATGAGCAATAAATGCCAGAATTGCCAGCGATGTCTACGTCCTGAGAATTAATAATAAAAAAGATCTGCTGAATTTTCTGATGGAGTCATAATGCACAGAATGTGTACACCACAGTGATCACAAGCTGAAACTGGATTTCCATGAGTGCAGGGCTGTTAATTTAATTAATGTTTGCCTTCAGTGACTCCTGATGGCATTAGCAATTTATAGCTGGATGAGCTCACAGACACAAGGTCACCTTACATAATATCACCCACTACGTGAAGGTTAAATAAGGTGATTCCTATTCTGCATTTTCATTAATATAGATATCACTCAGCATAGTTAATGAGGGGACTTAAATATACATTAGAATTTTATAACAATAACACTTTGAAGTGTCAATAGATGTCTATGCTTGCACAATCACCACTAGGATTATGTATTAAACTGATTTAGCACCAAATGATTGCAGTTCATTTTCCAGCCCTTTACATCGCCCCTCTCTGCAGCAAAAATTAGTAGTTCAAGATTAAAGTGCCTAGTAATTGCAAACAGAAGAAACTTGCATTTATATAGCACTTTCTCATGTCCAAAGATATCCCTAAACCTTTGACATACAATTAATCACCTTAAAGTGTAGTCACTTGTCATGTTGGTGAGCATAGCAGCCACTGTCCAAACTTCAAGATCCCCAAAACTGCAACGAGATAAATTATCAGTGAATCTATTCTTGGTGGTGTTGGTTAATTATCAGGACAATAGGTCTCTTTTTAAAATCTTAATTGAAGGAAAGAAGCTTGGACACTGAAGCCCTGCCTCGCCACTGCACTAAATTTTAGTCTAGATTATACACTGAAGTCCTGGATGGGATTTAAATCCACAAGCTTCTGACATTATTACCCATTGTTGCCAGGTTACATTATTGAAGGGTGAGGAACAGTGATCGAGGCTGAAGAAAAACCACATAGCAGAGCAACAGTAGCACTGACTTAAAACACTTGGTGGAGGAGTTTATTTGTGTGTAAAACAGTAGGAAGGGAACAATTCAGAAAGGGACTACTGTTTCAAATCAGTATGTCTGGGTCAGAAATAGTTCTATTTTTCTTCAAATCATTAAAAAAAAAATCTAATGAATGATTCACATAACTCGATTCTTTTATGCATTCATGATTAACTGCAGAAAATCTAGCTAAAATTGATCACGAACATTACCAGCAGTAAAGACATTCTTCTGACATGTCCTTGAAAGTAATTCTGCAAGTTGCACTATTACTGGTAAATGCTAGTTGATAACCTTTTATTGAGGTTCGTGTGTTTCCTTATTTAGAAAGCAGAACTGCCCTGATGCCATAGTAGGTTTGAGAGTGGTAGCATAGTGATAATATTACAAGAGCAGAACTCCAGACTAATACTCCAGAGACAAGGGCTCCAATCCCACCAAGGCAGCTGTAGGAATTTAAATTCAACTAATTAATCAATTCAGAATTTAAAAAAATAGTAATGGTGATCATGAAACTACTGAACTGTGATTTAAAAAAAACCCCTATCTGCTTCATTAATGTCCTCCAGGGGAGGGAATCTATATTTTTTTTATTCATTCACGGGATGTGGGCTTCGCTGGCTGGGCCAGCATTTATTGCCCATCCCTAGTTGCCCTTGATAAGGTGGTGGTGAGCTGCCTTCTTGAACCGCTGCAGTCCATGTGGTGTAGGTACACCCACAGTGCTGTTAGGTAGGGAATTCCAGGATTTTGACCCAGTGACAGTGAAGGAATGGCGATACATTTCCAAGTCAGGATGGTGGGTGTCCCATCTATTGGCTGCCCTTCTCCTTCTAGCTGGTAGTGGTCATAGGTTTGGAAGATGCTGTTGAAGGAGCCTTGATGAATTCCTGCAGTGCATCTTGTAGATGGTACACACTGCTGCTACTGTGTGTCGGTGGTGGAGGGAGTGAATGTTTGTGAATGTGGAGTCAATCAAGCGGGCTGCTTTGTCCAGGATGGTGTCAAGCTTCTTGAGTGTTGTGGGAGCTGCACTCATCGAGGCAAGTGGGGAATATTCCATCACGCTCCTGGCTTGTACCTTGTAGATGGTGGACAGGCTTTGAGGAGTCAGGAGGTGAGCTACTCGACATATGATTCCTAGCCTCTGAGCTGCTCTTGTAGCCACAGTATTTATATAGCTAGTCCAGTTCAGTTTCTGGTCAATGACAACCCCCAGGATATTGATAGTGGGGGAATCATTGATGGTAATGACATTGAACGTCAAGGGTCGATGGTTGGATTCTCTCTTGTTGGAGATGGTCATTGCCTGACACTTGTGTGGTGCGAATGTTACTTGCCGCTTGTCAGCCTAAGTCTGGATATTGTCCAGGTCTTGCTGCATTTGGACATGGACTTCTTCAGTGTCTGAGGAATCGCAAATGGTGTGGAACATTGGGCAATCATCAGTGAACATCCCCACTTCTGACCTTATGATGGAAGAAAGGTCATTAATGAAGCAGCTGAAGATGGTTGGGACAAGGACACTACCCTGAGGAACTCCTGCAGGTTATCGCTAAGCAAGTGCCGCTTGATAACACTGTTGATGACCCCTTCCACTACTTTACTGATGATCGAGAGTAGACTGATGGGGCGGTAATTGGCTGGGTTGGACTTGTCCTGCTTTCTGTGCACAGGACATACCTGGGCAATTTTCCACATAGCCGGGTAGATACCAGTGTTGTAGCCGTACTGGAACAGCTTGGCTAAGGGTGTGGCAATTTCTGGAGCACAAGTCTTCAGAACTATTGCCGGAATATTGGCAGGGCCCATAGCCTTTGCAGTATCCAGTGCCTTCAGCCATTTCTTGATGGTCACGTGGAGTGAATCAAATTGGCTGAAGACTGGCATCTCTGATACTGGGGACCTACAGAGGCAGCCGAGATGGGTCACCCACTCGGCACTTCTGGCTGAAGATTTTAGCAAGTGCTTCAGCCTTATCTTTTGCACTGATGTGCTGGGCTCCCCCATCATTGAGGATGTGGATACTTGTACAGCCTCCTCCTCCAGTGAGTTGTTTAATTGTTCACCACCATAAGCAACAAGTGATAGACAGAGCTAAGCGATCCCACAACCAACCAACTAGATCTAAGCTCTGCAGTCCTGCCACATCCAGTCGTGAATAGTGACGGACAATTAAATGGCCAGAAGATATAGATCTACAAGTGTCTTCATCTGCAATGATGGGGGAGCCCAGCACATCAGCAGAAAAGACAAGGCTGCAGCATTTAAAACCATTTTCAGCCTGAAGTACAGTGTGGTTGATCCATTTCAGCTTCCACCTGAGTTCTCTAGCGTCATAGAAGGCATTCAGCCAATTTAATTCACTCCATGAGGACTCCAGAACTAGCTGCGCCGCTCCACTGGTTGGTCATGCCTAGCACAAAGGAAGAAAGTTGTTGTTGTTGTTGTTGTTGGAGGTCAATCAAATCAGCCCTGGGGCATCAGTACAGGAGTTCCTCAGGGTAGTATATTACACCCAGCTATCTTCAGCTACTTCATCAATGGTCTTTCCTCCATCATAAGGTCAGGAGTGGAGATGTTCACTGATAACAGTGTTCAGAACCATTCGCAATCCCTCCGATACTTAAGCGGATTCTGCTTGCATGCAGCAAGACCTGGACAACCTTCGGGCTTGGATTGATAAGCGGCAAGTAACATTCACACCACACAAGTGCCAGATAATGACCATCTCCAACAAGAGAGAATCTAACTCCCCTTTACATTCAACACCATTATCATCACTGAATCCCCCATCAGTAACAGTCTGTGGTCACCACTGACCAGAAACTTAACTTGTTCAGCCATATAAATACTGTGACTACAAGAGCATGTCAGATGCTGGGCATTCTGCTCACTCCCCAAAACCTGTCCACCATTTACAAGGCACATGTCAGTCAGAAATATAATGGAATACTCCCCATTTGCCTGGACAATTGCAGCTCCAGCATCATCCAAGAAACTCAACACAGGCAGGACCAAGCTTTCTGCTTTTTTGGCACCCCATGCATCACCCTAAACATTCACTTCCTCTAAATCAACACACCGTGGCAGTAGTGTGTACCATCTACAAGATGCACTGCAGCAACCTCCCCGGGCTTCTCCAACATCACTTTTAAAACTAGTGACCTCTACCACCTAAATGGACAAGGGCAGCAGATGGATAGAAACCTCACCATTTGCAGGTTCTCCTCCAAGTCACACACCATTCTGACTTGGAACTGTATTGTCATTCCTTCACTGTTGCTGGGTCAAATCTCTGCATGCAACATCCACAGATGCACACTTTGGCGGCAGTCACTGGCTAGCTAAGAGAAGTTGGAAAGTGGGCCAAGTCAGCCCTCTCCAACCAATGGGCCAAGTCAGCCCTCTCCAACAAATGGGCCAAGTCAGCCCTCTCCAACAAATGGGCATTTAGGCCAATTTACCTAGAAGCAGTAGGAAGAACCCCAGTGAAGATCCAATAGCTCAACAGGCATCAAATAAAATACCTTCCTGTATTCTACCTTACAACCATTCAATGTGCTCACCAGGCTATGGCTGTATTTTTTTTTAGGAAATAACCACTTTAAAGAGTTAATTATTACGTGGCATGGCACTCAGTAATCTGAAGTCCTAGCCCTTGATTTTAACCCTCCCCACCAAGTGAAAATGGTGTGTGAAAGGGAATAAGATTAAGCTGAACCCACTTACAGGCCTGAGCTTGCTCTGTTCCAGCTTGATGCCATTTCATCTCTGCCGACTTTCAAGTCAGCCAAGATTCTCATTACAGACAGTGAAGAAACAGGGATATATTTTCAAGTCAGGATGGAGAGTGACTTGGAGGGGAACTTCCAGGTGATAGTATTCCCATGAGTCTGCTGCCCTCGTCTTTCTCGATGATCGTGGTCATGGGTTTGGAAGATGCTGTCTAAGGAGGCTTGATGAATTCCTGCAGTGCATCTTGTAAATGATACACAAAGCTGCCACTGTGTATCGATGGTGGAAGGAGTGAATGTTTGTGGATGAGTGCCAATCAAGTGGGCTGCCTTCTCCTGGATGGTATCAAGCTTCTTGAGTATTATTGGAGCTACACTCATCCAGGCAAGTGGAGAGTATTCAATCACACTCCTGACTTGTGGTGGTGGCATGGTGTTGCCCTCGGAGACCTCAACACTGAGTACAACTCCATGAAGTCTCATGGTAGCAGGCCAAACATGGGCAAGAAAATCTCCTGCTGATTAACACCGACCACACTCCCGCAGCTGATGAATCAGTACTCCTCCATGTTGAATACCACTTGGAGGAAGCACTGTGGGTGGCAAGGGCACGACATGCACTCTGGATGTGGGACTTCAAAGTCCATCACAAAAGTGGCTTGGTGATGCTACGGCTGACCGGGCTGGCTGAGTCCGAAAGGACATGGCTGCTAGACAAAAGGGAAAAACATACTTGACCTCGTCCTAAGCATCTACCTATTGCATGGCAGTATTGGTAGGAGTGACTGTTGTGATATGCCTTTAAGGGATATCAGTGTGACATCACTTGAAGGGAAATGTATCATGTGATCCATCTTATTTTCACTTTTGCTTTGAGCAGAGCACACAACAGCTCTGATGTCTTCAGGTTTTATACCTATGTATAACTGTTCTCATGTGCAAAGTCTTAGTTAATGAACCCACATGTTTACCTAATTCCCTATGAGCGATTGGAGCCTGGTGTCTGATAAGGTAAAATAGTCCAAGGTATTGTATCATTATACTAACACGACAGTGACCACCAGACAGTCCTTCTGGAGGCAAAGTCCCATCTTCACATTGAGGATACTCTCCATTGTGTTGTGTGGCACTACCACCATGCTAAATGGGATAGATTTAGAACAAATCTAGCAACTCAAAACTGGTCTTCCATGTGGGCCATCAGCAGCAGCAGAATTGTATTCAACCACAATCTGTAACCTCATGGCCTGGTATATCTTGCACAGTACCATTATCATCGGTTATGACCCATGCAGTTGGTAAAGTGGAGTTCTTTAAAAACCCCAGAGGGAAACTTTAAACAACTGTCATAATCAATAATTTTAAGTGTTATGTTTGAGATGCGACTCTAAACTCAGGAATCAGACCACTAATTCTCAAGACTTTACATTAACTAATTGAAACATTTTATTAATTTACACAGGTTAAAATATATGTACACATGGCTACAAATTCCTACTATCATAACTTTTAACAAATTCCTACTATCATAATTTTAACAAATTCCCAAACAAATCTCCATTAAGGCAACAGCAATCCATAGACTTAACCAAAACACCAGGCAAAGCATTTTCACCTGACAAATTCAAAATGAGGTTTTTTTCATGGTGGAACCAGTTGGACCAGTTGGAGGCTTGCAGCTGCCTTTTGATTTAACATTGCCTCTGCCTGCACACCTGAAACCACTGAAGTTATACCTACCAGCCCCATTGCATGTTAATTCTCATTGTTTCACCAGTCTCTTTGAATTTTACCTTTTAACAATGAAAACCCCAATCATTGTACCAATTTTATTAGTAATATAAACATATTGCTCCATAGCTGTTAGAAAGGTGTCAAGTTTTCAGCCCATTTCTTGAATGCTCTATTCAAAAAATGCAAATGCACGCTTTCTCTCTGTTTACATCTCAAACTAGTACATCAAAGCACCCAGACTCGCTGGCTTTAATCCAATTAAGACATACCTGCGAACTAAACCTCTATTTTAAAAGAAAAATGTTTTCCAAAGTATTATATACATTAATAGCTTCATGATACATCAAGTGGAGGGTGGGGGGGGTGGTGTTTGGGTTTTGAAATGCAACAGTACTAAATGTCCTATCTGGCTTGCCATTGTCATGTGACCTCTGCCATGAGGCAATCTCTCTGTAAGCTGCCAATAAACAGCCGTTCAATAAACAATTCAGAATAAGGCACCTGCAGTCTTTACTCGTAAAAGGGGAATCAACCCTGGTTCAATGAAGGGTGCAGGAGAGCATTCTGGGAGTAGCATTGGCATACCTAAAAATGAGGTGTCAATCTGGTGAAGCTATAACACGTGATTAATTGCAAACAATTGCAATGGAGCAGCATACAACAGACAAAACTAAGAGATCCCACAATGAGCAGATCAGATCGAAGCAGTGCCAAATCCAGTCATGAATAGTGGTGGACAATTAAAAATCTAACAGGAGGAGGATGCTCCAAAAATATCCCCAGCCTCAATGATTGGGAGCCAGCACATCTGTGCAAAGGACAAGGCTGAAGCATTTTCAACCATCTTCAGCCAGAAGTACGAGGTGAATGATCCATCACAGTCTCCTCCTGAGATTCGCAGCTTAACAGGTGTCAATCTTTAGTCAAGTCGATTCACTCCACGTGATATCCAGAAATGGCTGAAGGGACTCGATACTGAAAAGTCTACTGGCCCTAACAACATTTCAGCAATAATACTGAAGACTTGTGCTCCAGAACTAGCCACACCCCCATCCATGTTGTTCCAGTACAGCTACAACTCTGGCCTCTACCTGGCAATGTGGAAAATTGCCCAGGTTGTCCTGTACACAAAAAGCAGGACAAATGCAACACCGTCAATTTCCTCCCTTCAGTCTACTCTCAATCATGAGTAAAGTGATGGAAGATGTAATCAAATAGCACTTAGTCAGCAATAACCTGCGCACTGATGCCCAGTTTGGGTTTCACCAGGGTCACTCAGCTCCTAACCTCATGACAGCCTTGGTCCAAACATGGACAATAGAGCTGAAATCCAGAGGTGAGGTGAGTGACTGCCCTTGACATCAAGGCAGCATTTGTCTGAGTGTGGCATCAAGGAACCCTAGCAAAACTGCAGTTAATGGGAATCAGGGGGAAAACTCTCCAGTAGTTGATTCATTTCTAGCACCAAGGAAGATGGTTGCAGTTGTTGGAGCTAAATGATATCAATCCCAGGACATCGCTGCAGGAGTTCCTCAGGGTAGTGTCCTCGGCCCAACCATCTTCAACTGCTTCATCAATGACCTTCCTTCCATCATAAGGTCGAAGTGGGGATGTTCGCTGATGATTGCACAATGTTCAGCATCATTTGCGACTCCTCAGATACTGAAGCAGTCCATGTCTAAATGCAGCAAGACCTGGACAATATCCAGACTTGGGCTGACAAGTGGCAAGTACTATTCACGCCACTCAAGTGCCAGGCAATGGCCACTCCAACAAGAGAGAACCTAACCATCGCCCCTTGACGTTCAATGACATTACCATCACTGAATCCCCCACTATCAACAGCCTGAGGCTTGCCATTGACCAGGAACTGAACTGGACTAGCCATATAAATACTGTGGCTATAAGAGCAGCTCAGAGGCTAGGAATCCTGCGACAGGTAACTCACCTCCTGACTCCCCAAAGCCTGTCCACCATCTACAAGGTACAAGTCAAGACTGTGATGGAATACTCTCCGCTTACCTGGATGAGTGCAGCTCCCACAATACTCAAGAAGCTTGACACTGTCCAGAACAAAGCAGCCTGCTTGATTGGCACCACATTCACAAACATTCACTCCCTCCACCACCGACGCACAGTAACAGCAGTGTGTACCATCTACAAGATGCACTGCAGGAATTCACCAAGGCTCCTTAGACAGCACCTTCCAAACCCACGACCACTACCATCTAGAAGGACAAGGGCAGCAGGTAGATGGGAACACCACTACCTGGAAGATCCCCTCCAAGACACTCACCATCCTGACTTGGAAAAACATCACTGTTGCTTCACTGCCGCTGGATCAAAATCCTGGAACTGCCTCCCTAACAGCACTGTGGGTGTACCTACAACACATGGACTGCTGTGGTTCAAGAAGGCAGCTCACTACCACATTCTCAAGAGCAACTAGAGATGGGCAACAACTGCTGGCCCAGGCAGTGAAGCCCACATCCCGCGAATGAATAAAAAAAATCATAGGGTCAAAACTGGGTATGTTCATTGATGATTTCACAGCACTAATCGTGACTCCTCAGATACCAAAGCAGTCCATATGTAGCAACACATGTAAATAGGGCCTTAATATTGTCCATGTGTTGCCCTGAAAAGTGCCCAGTCTACCTCAGATTACCTGGGAGGGCAAGGTATCTCAAAAACTTGGGCAACAGGTGAAGCTAGCTGTTTCATGCTGCTACTATGCAGTAGAAACACAAGCAGTATTCGCCACTAACAGGATGCTGCTGTTAAGCCAAAAAGATGTTCTGCCTATCACACATGAGTAATGTGGTTATTGAATTTCAGTGCCAATGTGATGCTAGGTATGTAGGCTGTGCAAGCCGAAGACTGGCAGATCGTAATAACAGTATGTCCCAGCCGCTGTTCGCAATGGGCAGTGTACAGACCGTACCCACCCAGCCCATGCTTGCAAAACTCAAAACAGTGTCCAACATTAGATGTGATTCCGTGACTGGACAACACTTGCTGAATAATCCTCAATGTGCTAAGAATTACGCAGACAACCAATTTAATATTGTCAGTTGGGCTCGTAGTGTGGTGCATTGTGTGTATTGGAAGCTACTTACATTAATACCCAGGGCCCTGTTCTTTGCAGATAGAAAGAACATGTACATACATTGTGCCTGTTTCCGCTAAACAAAATAAGTGACAGCCATTCGCTGACTCATTCCTCAGGGCAATACCTCGACCAATTAGGCTCAAGTTGCCAGGTGTAAAATTCAAACGATGATTGGCAGTTAACTGTCAGTCACCATCATTGGTGCATTCTCCATGGCAACACCACTTGCCACCAATCAGCACTCTCCTCACATACAGTATAAATTGTTGTTTTCCCCTTATCTTGGTGTTCTTGAGAGTGTCCTGATGAGTGTAAGATGAAAAGCTTAGACATATCACTTTTCAAAAACACTCAAGTTCTGCACTACCAAATGACTATTCATGTGAATCTTGATTTTTGTCTCAGGATTCCCACCAACTGCCTGAGGTCATTACAGTCCAATTGTGCCAGTATTTCAATCTAACTTTGGCAGATAGGATGGCAGCCATCACGTACAAAGGTGAATAAAGCACGATCATTGAGTTACCAGTGACTGAGTTTTTATTTTTGATTTGCATTCATTTCTCTGTCACTTCATTCTATGTAGATTTACATAGTTTTCATCTTAAGCTACTATGTTTAAGATAGTCTCGTTATGTTACTGTGGCAGTGACCCAGAACCCTGCAAAAAGATCCAGAAAATGTAAGTTCAATTCACCACAGCAGTTCAAAAATTTAATTTCAGGTTTTAAAAAATCCTGCCCCAAATAGCTAGCATCAGTAAAAGTGACCATGAAGCTGTCAAGATTGTTATAAACACCCAACTGGTTCACTAATGTCCTTTAGGAAAGGAAACATGCTGTTCTTAAGAGGCTTGGCCTAAATGTGCCACCAGTCCCACACCAACGTGGTTGGCACATATCTCTAAAGTGGCACAGCAAGCTACTCAGACGTATCAAACAGGGTACACGCTGCAGCGGTTTAAGAAGAAGGAACACCACCCCTTTCCAGAGACACGAGGATTGGGCAATAAACGCGTCTCGCCAGCAATGCACGCAGTGAATAATAAAAAAAATAACCTGTATGCATCATTGAAATATTTGTTTACAGTTGTATGTTTAGATTATTTTAAAGTTGAGCTATCTCACCATCCAAAATGTCATCAATGCCATCTGCAAAACTAAAAGTGGAGTTTCACTAAGTGTGAAGAAAGAACAAGAAGTAAGGAGGATAAGAAAATGAATATAAAGAATAAAAAGCAGTCAGAAATGAGAAAATAATGAAATAGTACTATTTCCCCATGCGCTGTACCCTCTTTGGCAGGTGCAACTTGTTTTTTGCTGCACTTATGTTGGAGATGGATGAAACCTCTGGGTGTCTGGTTTGTAACTAAAAATTTCATATAAAGGATTTTCCTTAATTTGTGTTTTGGCAATTTCTTTTAGTCTTGCTCTAATTTTATTAATAAATGTATGATCACAGCTTTTTTCAATGCTCATCAAAATGAAGAATCAATGCCAGAGAATGGAATGCTACATGTTTCAGGAACCCAGTGTCAGCCATGTAATGCCAGACAAATAAACGCAAATCTTTCTATGACACTTTCATGACCACAGCTCATTCTGAAGTATTTGAAGATGCATTGACTGACTTTGATCACTTGTGTGAGGTTACTAATCCGCCCTAAGTGTGGTAGCGGGAGGGAAAAAGAATGTTTTACCTGCCGGCCGCAATGGTGGATTTTCACGCCGTATCGTTCCAATCCCCTCCGTAATCATGTATTCCCGGGAAACATGCCGTTTCAATGGAGGGTGGGCTCTCATTCGCTCACCACACCATCACCTTGCTGCTTCATCATGCCAGACGCCATATTCAAAGAGCAGCCGCATGCACACCTCTCAGTGCTTCAAGGCCAGGACTGCTGCACAGAAGACATAGCCCCAAAAGGCAAGAAGACTGAAGCTCTCCCCCCGCTGTTTAAGATGCGACCCCTCAATGCCTTTTGGATGCTGTGATGTCCTCTACCCCGGCTCTGGGCAAAGACCAGCAAGCAAGGTCACCAATCCAGCATGGAAGGCAGTGGCAGCGGTGGTCATCACCAATGCCCTGCAAAAGAAACAGCCATCCAGTGACAAAAGAGGATAAATGGTCTCATCCATTCTGCCAGGGTAAGTCACTCTTCTCATCACTCTCAACTCTCACATTCACAAACCCATCGCACATCCACAGGGATCTCAAACCTCAAGGGACAACACCACTAACTCTCACACATACCCTCGCATCTCCATCCATTAGATTCATATCCTCTTGAGCTCGCGTCCCCATCCCATCCACAGCTCCACGCACCACGCAGTGCCATGTGTCCTGCTCACACTCTCTCCATCTGTGTTCATGCAGGAGAAGCTGGCTCACATCAGCAGAGAGAGGTCCCAGGCCTGGGGTGGAGCGGCCCACATTAGGCCCCTCACTCACTTTGAGAAGCATGCCATCATGCTGACTGGTGAAGATGTGGACTGTGCCTGCGGTGAGAGTGAGGTCCGCTGCGAACACCCATGTGAGGATCCTGCACCACATCATCCCTCTCTCAACGCAAATGTGAGTGCTCTCTCTCCTGTTTTTGACAGTGCTCCATGCACTAATTATCTCTACTTTGGTTAACAGGGAGATCTGCCGAGTGACAGACACCCTCAGCCAGCAATCCGTCAGCTCCATCCATGTGCTCACCTCCAGCCAAGAGGACACCTCCTCCATTGAAGAGCTGGAAATGAGAAGCCTGTAAGACCCATCACAGCGCTTATCCACACCCTCCACTAGTGCAGAAAGACACACCTCGGTGGGACCTAGATCCAGAGCAGGCTTGGGTTCACAATCAGGTGGTCACCACATGGACACGTGTCTGCAGCAGGAGGAGGCAGGTTACGCTGAGCTCCCTGGTAATCGGAGGACTATTGGGGAGGAGGCATCTGTGAGGTCCCAGGTCAGATGACGGGCCTCTGGATTTGGCCTTTCAATTCATCGTGGAGAGTCAGCAGGAGGCGGGGGAACGTCACGCAGAGCTGTTGGAAAGAGTGGCGCACTAGTCGGAGGAGTGCGCCCGCCTGCTCTCTCATGAAGTGGTGCCCGCATGTGTGCATATGGAGGTCTCCATGAGAAGCATGGTCAACGCCATGGAGACCCTGGTCCAGCAGAACGCAGAGGTGCGCACAGACCTGCACTCCATTGCAGTAGCCATGGGTGAATTCCTGCAGTGGCAATGCGAGGGGGAAACGGGATGTCCCTCCAGGTGTTCTTTCCCCACAGGCCAGGGCCCTCAGGCATCCAAAGAAAGGAGGAGCTGGACATCCCTGGGCCATCCACTCAGGAATCTCAGAGGCTGTCCTTTCCCTCTGAGTCCTCTTTGCCTGTGACCCCCTCAACCTCATCCTCTGTCACAGCAGAGGGAGCAGCTAGCCCACAGGAGAACAGTCCAAGCAAGCCTGGGCCCTCAAGGTCTCGGCTCTCCAGAGGACGCATGCCAAAGTCATCAGAGGCAACAGGGCTAAACATTGCAAAGGCTGTTTCCACCCCTGCTGCAGATGTCAGGGCAGCACCTAGAAGTCTAAGGTGTTGAAAAGTTAAGAGATTCTGATCACAGTTGGTTGAACACTTTTTGTCACTTTACAATCTGAAATTATATTCAATTTTACTGAATAATGTGTAATGGTGTCTTTCAGCTTCATTTACAGTCTTCACAAGTCATCTCCTGCAACCCCCAATGCTCCTGCCACTAGCAGTTCAGCAGCACACAGCCGGCCCATGAGTGATTCTGGAGTGAGAAGATGTGTGTGGCAGAGCTTTTCAGAGCCTCATGCAAGCACTCTCTTGTGCACACAGATCCTTCCTGCATCACACTCAGTTGCCCATCTGAGCTGACCTGCATCTCTGTCCACCCACTGATCACACTCGCATGTAGCACCTGTTCTCGCCCACCATGAATCTCATTTCACTTTCAATTTAGCAAACATGGTAGTGCTGCAGTTTTTCTTGAGGTCCCCTGTGCTTTCCCTTCCCCCAGTCACCCATTTCCTTTCCCCCGTCACTGTCGACCCCCCTGGCATCACCTTCCACCTCCCCACCATCACCTACCAGGCACAACCCTTTTCTTTCGGGGATGTCCAGCTGAATGTACACGTTTCCTTCCTTCCTGAAAATCTTACCCCATTCACATTAACGTCCCCAATCTCCTCCTCACCCCCAGGGTCCGTGTCTGCCTCCGAGTCTCCACCAATCACCCCCACCGTCCCTTCTACTGATACCTTCGCACCCTCATCCACCCACTCTACTGTCTCACTTTGCCTTCGGTCATTCTGACCATTCCCTCCTACCACGCACACCCTCAGTTCGCTCACCAGGAGGCAGTCATCAACTCCACAGGCCCCTCCCTTGCATGTTCACCTGGACATCCCCCCCGCCGACTCCTTACCCCCTTAGAATTCCTACCTTTCACCCGGACTCCTCCTCTTCACCCCCCCCAAAAAACCCGCCTACTCCTTCCCTCTTCCCGACTCCTTCCCACTCCCCCTACCTTTATGACTTCCAGTAGCTGCTCCAAGCACTATGCACCTCAATTTTAAAAAATGCAGGCTAACTTGAAACACGGAGGCTAGCTTTAACTGGTTTTAACCACTACTGACACCCCGTGATATGTTCTGTTGATCAACAGGATGGTTAATGCTATGCGAATGCTGAAATCACTTAAGCCAGCAGGCAACATGAATCTGGCAAATCTGTAACAAAAGGATGCGGAATAATCGTACATCTCAAACCCCACGTTCATTTTTGGTGGCTATCTGATTTAGCCTCAAGCTTGTTTGCCATTCATTCTGAAGATAACTCTTCAGCTTTGCAAGACTATTTGAATACATGTGAAATTTTATTTACTGTGACATGCTATAAAATCTCTTGAATGTAATATGCAGGATAATGTACCATTAAATTTCATGTGATTTAGTTCATCGAAATAACGACTTTGTTCAATGTTCTATAATGTGTAATGACTATTGTTCCCCAATAATGAAATAATGTTCTTTAATTCTACAATGATTTTAAAGCTTTATAATGTTATCTGAAGAGCTCTGTGAAATTGTGGACGTGTTACTCTAGGTGCCCATTGGGGTGCAGCTGGTTTAGCCAATCATATAGCAGGACCACATCTATGCATTTTAATGAGACAATAGCAGGGTGAGGAGAGATTCCACTGCAGAATGCCTGTCCCTGGAGCCATGAGTCATTGCAGTTGTGGACTGCACTCTGGCTTTTTATATATTCTTTGGTTCCAGACTTGGTAAAGCGAAAGATAAATTAATATTCTGCAGGCAGAAAGATATGTGCCGGAGGAATAAAGAGGACTTCCAAAAAGAACACCATAAAAGGTCCCGATGCTGCAGAGTTAAACAAAAATAAAATAGAACTGTACAACAGCTCAATCAGTGCTGGAAAAGGCAGGAGATGCACAAACAGAAAGATCCTGCATCATGACAATGCAATAGAGGAATATTCAATAAGCTCTGCCACCCCAGTGCAGCTAACTTATTGAAATGGATACAGATATTTGATGTATCCTTAAAGCTGGGATTGCTTATATTATGCTTCAAAAGGAAATGGATTTGAATCAAAAAGGAAGGTATTAGTTGGTGAATCCTTTGGACAGGAAGTGTCACAGTGAACTTCATTGCAAGAGACAGCAGCTGTGATGTGGCAGGTTTTGATTGTCTTGTAAGAAATTGAACTTTTCTTTTACTAAAACTTGTCCACACTGAATCAACTTCATGTTATTAGCAACCACCTCATATTAATCTGCATTATCAGTGAAGCATAACCACAATAAAACAGATCAATTTATTTGACCAATGAGTTGTGCGTAGTTTAAATCATCTTTTATAGAACAGAGACAGAGCACAGGAACACATGCAGCCTATTCAGCTCCGAGAGACTGTTCTGCCATTCAGTTAGATCATGCCTAGCCTGTATCTTAACCTTTTACCTGCCTTTGACTCATATTGCTTGATATCCATACTGTACCTAGCAAAATTCTATTGATCTCAATCATAGAGTCACAGAGCTATACAGCACAGGGACAGGTGCCATCGGCCCATCGTGTCCGTGCCAGCCATCAAGCACCTATCATTTTACAGCACTTGGCCCGTAGTTATGCTATGGAAATCTTAAAAGTTCCAATTGTCCTATAGCAAACAAGCTTTTGGACTAGACAGTTCCAGATTTCCATGAACATTTGTGGAAACAAGTGCTTCCTGATTTCACTCCTGAATGGTCTAGCTTTAATTTTATTACGATACCCACTGGGTTTCCCCACCTGAGGAAATAAGTGCTGTTTTATCTTCCCTATTGCATTTAAACTTACAAATCAGGCCACCCCTTAATCTTCAATGCTCTGCAATTTGTCCTCATAATTTATCCCTTTAATCCCTGTTCACATCTTTGTACAATTACTGAGTTTATTTAGCATGGCCCAAGTTTTGGAACGAAATACAAAGAGGAAAATATGGAACAAATTGCCCTGATGGGACTTTGGTGCTAAGCCTATTGCTGCCAAATGTTAGCCCTTACTCACTCCATGGCAACCACAGATATAGCATCAATTGCATACACACGGTAATCTGGGCAGGCCCAGAACTTCCAAGAGTACTCATCAACCACAAGGGTTTCCAAACCACTATGCAGCTGATCTGCTACAATAAGTACCACTAGAAAAAGATCTTTATGCAGGTGTGTGTAAAGTTTTCAGGCAGCTGCCGTGAGGCTTTTATCCTGGAGCAGCGGAGGCTCCCAGATCTCTCCAGATTGGGAGTGACAGTGGATACCCACTGCAAACATGGCCCAGATCACCAATCAGAAACCCCAACAACTGAAGCTCAACAGGGCTGTAATAAATAACATATCACAACCAGTTGTGGAGGGTCACCCACATGCTGAAGGTGTGCTTCAGTACGCAACAATGAGGGTCTCCAGAATGGTTGTGGTTTACTTTGTTCTGAACAACCTTGTGCAACAGTGATGCTTGGACCTGTGGAAGAACAAGGCCAAGAGCTCACATCCTCCTTGGATGCTTCAGAAGTGGGGGAGAAGGAAGAGGAGGGTGATAATGGTGATACAACCCCATCTGTTCATAATGTTGCCACGATGCCTGGGATGCCAGGTCTGTCCTTATTAATAAAGGATTCACATTGGCAGCACCAATCAACCCATGTTACAAGGAAATGCAAATCCTGCTTCTCCTGCTCTGTGTTCACCGCAAACCCTCACCCGTCCTCACTTCCCCCGACAACCCTATGTCCCATGCCACTGGCTCAAACTAGTCCTTCAAACAACCAAGCGCTCCTTCAGCCAAGGATGAAAAGAATGGGAAAGTGTTAAAGGATAACAGTGTTGTAAATGAAGAACTGAAACTTATTAAGAGAACACTTCGTCAGACATCCATGTGCATACCCTTGTGTAACTGAAAAGTCTAACTCTTGTTTTTTCTGCTGCTCCTGCATGCTGCACGCTGTGTGGCTGTTAGAGGCTGTCTGCTCATATCCCTGACTGCTGAGGTGCTCTTGTGTTCTCTGAGTGTTGGAGACCACGAACAAAGACCCTTCCACCTGAACCTGTGCAGGGACAGATTCAGCCCTCGCAAAAGGAGGCACCATATGGGCTACTGACTGAGACAGGCTATGGGTGAGAAATGGGACCGCTTAACCAACTTCACTCACAATAGGGGAATTACGCATTTGTGCCCTGTTCTTCCACACCTTTCAGCATTTTTTCCATTACGCACAACTGTTAATTCCTTGTTTAATTCTCCCAAAGTACGTCACCTCACTGTATCAAACTGCACCTGCATGGCCAGCAACATAATACAATTTTAGTTCAGGACCCAAGTGCCTTGAATCTGTTTGGACTGTTTAAAGATCATTGTGGGAAATGGTAGAGCTTGTAGCAGATCAGGGCACCCAAAGATACTGTTTCCAGTTGATTAACCAGTGGTAAGGTTATATTTGTCAGTGCTTGCAAGTAGGTATTAGTGGCACTTGAATAGTGTAAAAGCACTTCATGAAGGTGTTTGTGTTAAACTAGCAGTGTATTATTGCAACCTCTATCCCCATCCTCCCAGCCTCCCCATCCTCAGGACCACTCTGCACTGTTTTTCCCAGAGCACTTGCTCCATGAATCCAATGCCCTTGATGCTTCCTAGTATGTGAGATAAGGCAGTGGGGAACAGTCATGAATATTAATCGGAGAGGGGAATTAGCTAAGCACGCATGTGGGGAAAAGGAGAGGAAATGGAACACAAACTTTTTTTCTTCCACTGTATTTACATCTACACTATTAAATATTTCAAATTACAGCTGTGTACACAAGTGAATTGTTGTACAGGGACCTGCTGTCAGTGATGGCGCAGATGCAATCTGTTAAATCATAAAGCAAGTGCTCAATAATTGAGACATAACTCTAGTTTCCTTCCCAAAGCTAGTGCTAGTCTAAAGGTACAACGGTTATTATTTACGTAGCAGATGATTGGCGCTCCAGGAAACAAGTCTGCATTTAGGGAAACAAAGTGCATTTGGAGACTGAACGCAAAATCCCAATTGCCACAATCAGCAGAAAGGAAATGTGTGCAGGTAATAGGCTCCTCCAGCAGAATGCTTCATGTTTGATCACAGTATGGCTCCCGGTCCTTTGCTGTACAGGGGCTGGTCAGTATCCTATTAACACATTCAAGGGGCTTTGTTGATGTCTAAAAGCAATGCCAGAGCGATATATGGCTTTAATTGAATCCCAAGATATGTCAAGGCACTTCAGCATGCTCCCAGACATTGGTATTTCTTTTTGTAATTAACAACAATTGATTCAATTGTATGTTGTTTATCAATTTTTCAATGTCCCTTGTTCCTGTAGATCCCATTGTTATTGTTAACCACTGCCTTTATGGGCAATATATGCAAATATGTGCTTTTATGTAATGAGAGACAAAGAAAATTAAGAAAGTCACGATACTACACAGGTTCCACAGCAAAATACATACTATTTAATGAGGTGTATCATTCAAGCACATGTATATAATGCGTGTTTTTCTTTTCTCTCCAATTTTTTGTCCTCCTGTCCTGAATGAAGTTTAAGGTGCTGTTCCATGACACCAAAAGCTCTCCAATACCTCACCCGTCTTTCATCTTTTAGTCGAGACATTGCTTTGAAACTAATTGAACACCGGTACTTACACAGCTGAGCCCAAAGCTACCCACCCACACTCACTTCTACCAGACAGAAATCCATGCAGATTTTTCCCATCCTTACCGAAGCAACATTGCAATTATAGTACCCTAAGTGCCCCTCTAACTGGAATCAGTTAACTCAGCACAGTTACAGGTACTGCACATGTTCTGAGATACAGTGGGTGCTCATTAATCTGACTTTTCCAGTCTGTCTGTTCCTGATTAGCAAACGAACTAAAATGAAGTGACGATCATCAAACTTTACAGAGTTACTCATTGCTGGACTTCAAAATAGAACCACCTTGGGTTTATTTTGGTGAACGGATAACAACTGGTACCAAATGATTTCTCTGCTCATAAGACATGCCTGTTAGATAGTCTGGGTTTTGAATGCAGTTTTGGACTTAACTGATGGATAACATAATTTGAATTTGCCTGCATGCAATAAAAGAGACACCTGTCAGTTTAGTGCTCATGCTCTATTTAGAAGAATTTTTTGTGGAGTAGTACATTTTCCCTTCTCCCATTTCCACTGAAGCTATAGAGTGCACCAGCAGTCACACACAACTGCATGTTGCAAGATGGTTCAGGGATCGAGGGAGAGGAGGTACAGATTCTCAAATATGGCACTGGAGGTCCTGGTGGAGGAGGTTCAGGGGAGGAGGGATGTCCTGTACCCACGGGCAAGTAAGAGTCCACCCTCCTGTCCTTTCCTGCTGCAGCTAGTGCCGCTCTGCCTGGCCTCATGCCCTTCTCCCATTCTTTCTGGAGATCAAAGGGTCCCCTAGTAAGATGCCCATGACAAACCACTTCCTTTCTCCTCATGACCTCTGATAAAGTGTCTAATAAGTTAGAGTAGTGCACTTACCACTTTAGATGAAGTCTTCAGAAAATTCCCATAATAAATGTTGATAGTGTGTTGGTAAATCTTGACAAAGCTATATCAGAAAGTCACCCTATGTGTTTTGAAAGTCCTCTTCAAATCTCCAGCAGAAAGTGAACCGCAAAAACTGAGTATGCCTTTAGCAGTAGTCTAAATCCTCAACAACACCTTATTTACTTCTGATCAGCTATTCACTGTGCGAAGGGGTTGTCAATTCACGCGCTAGCCACCAAAATGCCACGTAGCCTCTTTAACGAACAGTAGTAAGCAATCAACCCCTGTCATCAGCTGTCCCTCAATTCGAGGACGACATCTACTCAGGGTCACAAGTTTTTGCCCTGGGTCTTCATGTGATTGATCAGGCCAATTCTTCACCCACAGATCTTTGGGCACATGGGGCAGCACGTCCCACAAGGCAGTAGGATCTGGAGTGCAGGGTTTGCTTCATTTTCTTTCCTTCTCCACCACCGCTCTGCCTCACCGTTAAGGCGTTGGGATTCAAAGCATGAAGCAGACTGATGGACACATTGCCACCATTCTGAACGACTGGTAGCAAGCTCCACCCAGTCATTAGGATCAATGCTGCCACTCTTCAAGGAGAGCTTAGGATGGTTTGGATGGGTGACTAATAGCTTGCTGAAAGGGGTAAGTTTTAATTATAGTCTTAAAGGGGCAAAGCGGGGTGGAGAGTTAGGAAGGATTACAGAGGAAATTCCAGAAATCAGGGCCTAGATGGCTGAAGGACATCAGTGTATCCACAAGAGTCCAAAATTTCAGGAGCACAGAGCTTGAGGATTGTCGAGCGGGACAAGGTCACAGAGATAGGGAGAGATTTACACAAAGCTGAGAACTTAAAAAATGTAGGCATTGGTCGACCAGGAACTAATGTAGGTCAGTGAGCATAGGGGTCATGGAAAATGTGTAACTGGTAGAAATTAGGATGTTGGTAACAGAGTTTTGAATGAATTGAAGTTTGAGGGATGGGAGGTCGGCTAGGAGAGCACGGGAATAGTCAAGTCTAGGGGTAGCAAAAGCATGGATACGGGGTTCAGCCGTAGATAACCTGAGGCAGGAGTGGAGACAGTGATGCCATGAAGGTGGAAGTCTTTCTGTTGAATAGAATGTGGAATCGGAAGCTCAACTCAAGGCAAAATAGGAAATTGAGGTTGCAAACAAACTTGTCACACTCACTGCATCTCAAATTTTCACCAGCTAAGTAAAAATTCTCTGGGCAAATAACATTGAAAAGCAAGTTTCAACTATAGGGTATGAAATACTGGACTTTTTCTATTTCAGTCAACATTAGAAATACTTCACCTTAAATTAGTTTGTCTCTGCACTTATGTCTTCCTTAATGACGATGAAACAAAAAGACGTAAGTAGTTATAACAATGGGCATCCAATTGTGTTTGAAACACCTGAACTATTTCTTTATCAGCACGTTATTATTTGAGTGATCAATCTATCATTTATGGGTATGATGTAAGCCCGTGAGAGAGACTACATCTTAGCTTCAATATCCTATGGTAAGGGAGTGCACTAGCAGTGTAAACCGTGTAATTCTGTCCGATCGAACGCAAATACAAGCGATATTAAGAAAAAGGAAAGCTTATTAGTTTAACCTCATGTTACTTGAATGAGTTCACCACCACCTTTTACAGTGTCATTTGGAATTGAAATGACTTGAAGCATACAAGTGAGCAATCGCATAGGTAGAAATGGATCAAATTAATTGTTGACTGCTCAAAACAAGAGAGATTTCTTGAATATAAAAACAATTTAAATAAGAAAAATGCACTGTATTCTGAGCATGCTTAATCCAAAAATAAACACTTCTAATCAAACACAGACTCCAAGATTAAAAAAATAAAATAATTCCCACTGCCGCTAATCACTTGAATTAAAAAAATGTGGAAATGGCTCTTTGATATGTCATGGCGTTTATCCAATGAGCCGGGCAGATCATAAGAAAACTTCAGGTTTAATCTCGGATCTGCATTAAATGAGTTAATCACAATTGGGACAGTGCTAAAGCACTGCAATTGGTCTCAGTTTATGGAAGTGAAATTTCAGGGGTCACAGTCCTGATCTCTAACCAGTGAATCTTGCTGGAAGTACACATATGAGGCAAATAAATCTGACTCAAATAGCCAGGTACCAGAGTACACCCGCACCCATGGAATCATACCTCACCATGACTCAATGCCTTCAGGGAGATGAAAGAGCAAATTGACAAAAAAATTAAAGGGATGGCACTCTGCAATAAAATGATTTTCAGACGTAATACTCGAGCTCCATTTAAATAACTTTTCAATTGAGAAACCTAGGCTGTATTTTTTTTATTCATTCACGAGATGTGGGCTTCACTGCCTGGGCTGGCATTCATTGCCCATCCCTAGTTGCCCGTGAGAAGATGGTGGTGAGCTGCTTCTTGAACCACTGCAGTCCATGTGGTGTGGGTATACCCACAGTGCTGTCAGGAAGGGAGTTCCAGGATTTTGACCCAGTGACAGTGAAGGAATGGTGATATATTTCCAAGTCAGAATGGTGAGTGACTTGAAGGGGAACTTCCAGGCAGTGGTGTTCCCATCTATCTGCTGCCCTTGTCCTTCTAGTTGGTAGTGGTCATGGGTTTGGAAGGTGCTGTCTAAGGAGCCTCAGTGAATTTCTGTAGTATATCCTGCAGATGTTACACACTGCTGCTACTGTGTGTCGGTGGTGGAGGGAGTGAATGTTTGTGGATGTGGTGCCAGTCAAGTGGGCTGCTTTATCCTGGAGTGTCAAGCTTCTTGAGTGTTGTGGGAGCTGCACTCATCCAGGCAAGTGGGGAGTCAGGAGGCAAGTTGTGCCTTGTGGATGGTGGACAGGCTTTGGGGAGTCAGGAGGCAAGTTGCTTGTCGCAGGATTCCTAGCCTCTGATATGCTCTTGTAGCCACAGTATTCATATGGCTGGTCCAGTTCAGTTTCTGGTCAATGGTACCCCCCAGGATGTATAGTGGGCTTGCATTTATATAGCACCTCACATAAGCTCATGGCATTCTCAAGCACTTTGCAGCCATTTAAATATATTCACTTGAAATGTAGGAAACACAGCAATCAGTTGCACACAGCAAGTTCCCACAAACAACAATGTGATAATGACCAGATAATCTATTTTTTCTTTAAAAAATGATCTTGGTTAAGGGATAAACATTGGTCAGGGCACCAGGGAGAACTTCCCTGCTCTTTTTCAAATAGTGGAACGTCTTATATCTACCTGAGGGGCCTAAGTTTAACATTTCGTCCGTAAGACAGCACCTCTGACAATGCAGCCCTTTCTCAACACTACACTGCCACGTCAGCATAGATTTTGTGCTCAAGTGTCTAGAGTTGGACTTGAACCCATAACCTCCTGACTCAAAGGCTACCCACTGAGCCAAGCCGAGGTGAATAGTGAGAGCCACTGTGCAAGATAACACCAAGGCTGGAAAAAGACGCAAAGAGTAGCTAGTGTAAATCAGAAAGGAATGGTTAGGTGACACAAAGCTCAAGTTCTAACATCTGTTTATTGTCGGGCGAAGAGAAAAATTAGGGATATGAGGAGTTCAACACTTATTCGGATTTGAGAAAACACAAGTAGACAGAGTATTTGCTCCAGGACAAACTTCCTCAACTCTGGTGCCCTGCACTGTTTATAACAATGGCAACATGCCTTCCAGGATAGCTTGTGATGTTAATATGTGTGGACAATGAAGCAGGTGGATGAATAATTGGACACGCAGTTCAGATCACATCTACTTCCAAAAGAAACACAAAATTGTTTGGTAATCAGGCAATATTAATGAGTTATACAAATCATGAAACAAGACTGAAGATTCCAAGACATTCAAGTATAACTTTGGCAAAAGTCAGCCAGGAATTTGTAAACAGAGTCGGGACTATTTCCGGATCGGAAATAGGAAATGTTTCCATGGGAAACAGAAATGAATTCAGAGTTTCACAGGGATGCCCCCTTAATTGATGTGGAGACAAGTTTGGCACCCAAGTAGCGGCAGTGGGGGTGGGAAAGAAGATAGGACAACTCAATTGCAAGCCTAATTTAAACTCACCACGGCTGAAAGTGGGCAGTGAAGAAGCACAGTGAACTCTGAGCCTGATTGCTTATTTCAATGATATCTGGAACCCAGGGCAGGGCAACGCCTCGTTTTATGTCTGTTGACCTGAAGGTCCTCTTCCCTAGAAGCCATAAGGGAGAGGAGGAAGGTCCTCTTCCCAGAAGAAGAACCCACACAGACTAAAGAGGCCTAGGTGGGAATCACCTCCACTATCACCAGCCAAAGCATACTGAGAAGAACGCGTGCAGGAAAAGGTTCAATGAGCTGATATGCTCTAACATGGTGAATGCTACCCCCAACCCTCGGGACAGGCCTCTGGCTACTCACGCTCCAGTAGACACACCAGCTGAAGAGCCTCAGAGCACAAGCTGCTTCTGAACATGGGAGGAGTACGCGCCCCGGCTCCTTATTAACCTTTCAGAATGGCTATGAGCCATAATGCTGCTCAGGACCTGCCAGCGCTAAAACATGCAACTTCAAATGAGTTGGAGCAGATGCCATTGCCCATAAAGGACGGCAGTGCCATGTCACATTCCCTTTTGTTATTGCAGGCAGACACATGCCCCAAGTGGGAGGACCCAAATAGCGGAGGGTACCCTACCTGAAATTCATCATGGCAATGGAGGATCAAGGGCTGGAAATAGCCAGAATCACAGGCCAGGAGGAAGTTAGCCAAGGCGGAACAGGGATTCATGGTGGAGATGGCGATTAGAGAGAGGAAGTTGCCCATTTAGGGGGGGCCTGGAACTTCACTTTATATGAAAGCATGCCGAACACAGAGTTGCATTGGGAAACCTCAGCACTTCAGAGGCTTCTGTTTTCCAAGGCTAGCTCTCATGATCTCGTCTTGTGTCTGCCACAGGTCAGACATCCACCCCATGACACCTTCAGCGGTCCAATATGACCAGCAGGCAACCAAAGAAACATCACCACACCTTACAAGTGCACTATCCGCCAATGTAGATACTCTCACCTCAGTTGGCCTATAGTAGTACTTATTTATGCATTTAGCGAACGCAAATTTCAAAGCCAAGCAATAACCTCCTCATTTGCTGTGTTTAGGGTGATTAGTTTACTACTTAGTCTATAAAGGGGACACTCCTCGGTAATGTGCGACATTGTTTGTGTCTCTCCAAAAGTGTATGAGGGATTTGTACTGAGGCCCCAGCGTTGGAGGTTGGCTGCACAGGGACTCTGACCTGTTCTGAGCCTGTTTAGCAAGGACCACTTTTGCTGTGGTAGTTCAAAGCCTGCCATTCAACAGGTTGGGTTTGTCACAAGGAGCTTGTTAGTGACTTCCTATGTTTCTCATTCCTTGATTCAAAGTTTGTCTGTTGGTAGATCTTGCTCAGGATGGGTGCTCCATATGGGGTGTTGAGATGGAAGGCGGGCAGCAAGTGGTTGAACAGGTCATCACGGATGATGCGGCATGCAGCAGGGATGGTCTCAACCAGCTTGCGGGATTTTGTCACTTGGCGGATATGTGGGAGAGTGATTTTTATTTATTCGTTCGTGGAATGTGGGCATCACTGGCTGGGCCAGCATTTTTTGCCCATCCCTAATTGGCCTCAAGGAGCTGGTGGTGAGCACCTCCTTCAACCGTTGCAGTCCATGTGCTGTAGGAACACCAACAGTGCTGTTTGGAGGGGAGTTCCAGGAGTTTGGGAGGACCGGAAGCCTGGGAGGGGTATTGGACAGAGAATTCCAGTTACTAACGAGAATTGTTGCATCCAATTGAGTTTCAACAGGATGTGTGTGTGAGCTGACCTTTACCAGATACATGCACAGTACTCTGCTGCAGAATATGATAGCGCTAGTGTCGAGATCCAGAATGTTCTGGCAGCAGTGTCCCATGTAGATCCAGCGCTGAGTGAGGAGCGTGGCACTATGGTGCAGGAGGAGGTGGCAGAGGCAACTGTAGGCAGTTCCGCACAGAGGAGAGGATAAGCATGGCAGATGGTAGAATTTGAATTCAATAAAAATCTGGGATTAAAAGTCTAATGATGACCACGAAACCATCGCCGATTGTTGTAAAAACCCATCTGGTTCACTAATGTCCTTTAGGGAAGGAAATCTGCTGACCTTACCTGGCCTGACCTACATGTGACTCAAGACCCACAGCAATGTGGTTGACTCTTAAATACCCTCTGAACAAGGGCAATTAGGGATGGGCAATAAATGCTGGCCTAGCCAGCGACGCCCACATCCCACGAATAAATAATAAGCACAGCTCTGTTCAGCCGGCAAATATCCATTGCCTCAGGTGACGCAGGAAAGAAATTTCTACGTAGATCAGCAGTAGATGTCGGAGTTCTGTAAGGCACTGCGGGGTCATGGGCTGAGGATGGAAGAGTCCATCAAGCTCACATGTGCCTCCATAGCTCAAGATGCTGGTGCAGCATACTCTGCAGACGCACCCAGGGACACATTCACGACGAGGCCACAGGTAAAGAGAAGTGAGAAGACTGCCTCTGCCGCCTTCTCCGGGGCCACAAAGCCAGCACCACATAAAACTGGACAAGTGCATAGGCTACTACGCCACACAGTGCACTGACCGAGCCACTGGGGTGTCTTGCTGTAACTGTGCACTGCATTCCAATCTGAGCACTATGTAAATTATAACATGAAAGCACACTTGTGAGACTCCTTTTATTGATGGTGGGACAAGAAAAGAGTTATGAGGTGGTGAAAGAGAACCAGCATGCCTGCTGGTTTGGCATTTTCGGGCCCCATTCGTCCACATTCCTGACCCCCAGGGGGACCTGTAAATTCAGCCCATTGAGTCCCAGGCCTCCAAAAGCCCAATCAGAGTAGAGCCTTAAACCAGCACAAACATGACTATTGCCACAAGGGATCAGGACTGGGACAGGGGCTGTCTATGTTGAGAGTTCCTGTGCCTCAAACCTTCTCTGTGACCATGTATATAGTCAACAGAGGTAATGCACCACTGGCACTTGCAAGGCCCAACTTTGTATCCAAACTGGGTTTATACTCGGGACCCTAGAGTTCTGGAAGCGGGGTGGAACTTTTTTTCAAAGCAGCACCCTTGTGAGGACATCTGAAACTTTTTCCCAGGGGACATGAGGAAAAACCTTTTCACCCAGAGGGTGGAGGGCATCTGGAATTCACTGCCTAAGTAGTTGAGGCTGAAACACTCAACTCGTTTAAAAGGTACCTGGATCTGCGCCTGAAGTGCTGCAACCTGCAAGGCTACGGACCGGGTGCTGGAAGGTGAAATTAAAATGAGCGGCTAGTTTCTTTTTTCTCTTTTCGGCCAGCGCAGACCTGATGGGCTGAATGGCCTCTTTCTGCACCATAACTTTGAGATCGGCAGGCGGATGTGGTCAGCGGGCCTGAGAGCAGCCGGGAAATGACCCGCCGCCCGTGATCAGCCCCCAACCGCGATTTTGTGCTGCCAGGTCAATTAAGGCCCGCCGAGCGTAACCGGCAGCTCCCCAGTGGTCGGGAAGGGGCGGGGGCCTGTCAGCCGCCCGGTCCAATGGCGATCAGGGGCCAGTTTAAAACCGGCACAGTTAGGCCCTGGAAGGCTACCGGTGACGAAGACATCTTCGGTGTTGTCAGCAGGAGATTAAAAATTATGGATACAAACGCGACTGCAGACAGCAGGCGGGGGGGGGGGGGGGGGGCAGGCGGGTGGGCGCTCAGCGCCCGGGTTTTCAGGTCAATGACATGCGGTCCTCCTGGAGGAGGTGGCTGCCAGGAGGAACACCCCTGTACCCTTGTCCCCAGGGATGGAAAGAGGAGGCCACCGCACCTTACAAAACGAGCTTGGGAGGAGGTGGCAGTGCTGGTCAGCAGCTGTGATGTGGTGCGGCACACCTGGGCCCAGTGCCGCAAGATGTTTAATGACCTGCTGGGCTCAGGAAAGGTGAGTACCGTGTTGGCATGGATCAGTGTGCTGAAGTGTTAAGGGCTGACCACACCCCCGTGGAGCTCAGGGGTGTTAAGAATCTGAATGTCAATTGTCACTGACGCCGGAGCTGGCCAAGGGGGTGAGCCCTCGCTGCTTGGCTTGAGTGCCTTGCGGTTCCAAGGGCCATGACTCAGATGTGCCCTGCAAGGTGCTCCTCAGATGTGGTTGGCCAGGATGAAATGGTGCTGCAGGTAGAGAGTGGACTAATCAATGCTCCTCTGTCCTTTCAGGAGATGATGTCCCATAATAGCACAGAAAGGTCGCATACAGGCAAAGGGCCTCAAACCTGCTAATCCTAACCAGACACGAGCAGGACGCCTTGGAGATGGAGAGGTGACACGCAGAGAGTTTTGAATGTTGCAAATATTTTTGTGTAATCTCATCATTGATGGGAGCCTCAAAACTGGATTCCCCGTTGAAAGACGATGGCACCATGATGCAGATCTCCATGGTCTCACCAGAGTGCCTGGCATGTACAGTGACAGTGTGATGACTTAAACTAATGACATGTCATTGTTCTCCCTTAGGTTTGCCACCACACACCCAATTGCAGGACTCTGAAGACCCACCCCTGATGCCAGAGGACTGCCAGGCTCCAGATGGACCTGTGTCACATCTGCTCTCTGAACCAGGACCAGCACAGATACCAGCACCTCGGTGGGCATTAGTTCTTCGGCTAGAATGTCGATGCACAGCAGTGAGGGTACTTTACACTCACTTGAGGTGCAGGCGGAGGCAGAAAGTGCCCAGGGTGCCGGCATTTGGAAGGCTGCTGGAGGCCAGGGCGATGCTCAGTCGAAGGTGGATGATGAGCCTCTGGAGTCGTTCATTAGACGGCAGATGCTGGATGTCCAGAGAGATGTGCGGGAGGATCTGGCAGAGATCCATGAGGGTATGCGTGCCATGGACTCAGTTATGGAGGAGTTCATGCGAAGCATGAGCACTGCGCTGACCCTCATGGCCGAGCCCACTGCCTCTTTCATTGAAAGAGTGGCGACTCTCATGGAGAGGCAGCACCAGGAACAGAATCAGGATTCCTGGGGTTGTGCTCGGACCTGCAAGCCCTCACACAGGCACTGACTTCAGGTGGTCAGTGTCCGTGTGGGAGATCAATGAGGCACCCAGTATCCCAGCTAGGTGCCCGTCCATCAATGGTGAGCAGGGGAGTCCAGAGCGACTTCACATTGGCACAAGAGCTGCCTGTCATCTCTATGGACTCCTCTTGGGGCGCTCTGGATGATGGCAGCAGCTCCACCACCCCTCTTCCAGTGACCTGATGAGGATGTGGTGACTGGGGAGATACCAGCCGTGGCACTGGCTACTCCCTCCCAAGCAGGGCAAGCACAGGCTCCCCTGGCCAGGGGACAACCACAAGGGCCATAAAGGCCAACAGGACTGCAGAGGCAGCAGGTTGTCTCCAATGCCGGTGCCAGTGAGGAGGGAGCATCAAGACGTAGCACTCACAAATGTAAGTTTAAAGTACCATGAAGACAAGAGGGACTAGTCACAGGTGATCTTCTGTTGTGCAATGTTTTGTTTATTTTAACTGGTCTGGGGTTGAAGACCAGAGAAGGTTCTGTTAATTTGTTGTGGCCGTCAACATGAGATAAATTTTCTTTTGTTGTAATGGCCTGAGTATGCTTCACCCTTTTATTTAATGTGGTGCAGGGTACGGCAGTATGTAATGCTGGACATGGGTGGCTTGAAACTTTATTGCACAGGCAAAGAGTGGACTTTGAGGTCAAAGAAAAGGGCCATTTCAGACATCAGTTATGGAGGCGGCAGCCCTGGCATGAGGTGGAAGCAGATCTTTGGCAGCCTAGCTGAAGGAGTGTTGGATCAAGGTGTCCCTGGTGTCCCTGCCTCCCTGGAGGTTACAGAGGTCTGCCTCCATGCCCCCGACGTTCTCCTCACCGTGCTCCTCTTCTGGCTCACTACTGGATTCATCCTCTGTGGCCTGTGCAGCTACATCAACATCCTCTTCCTCCAGTGGGTCCCCCCTTGCCAGTGCCAGATTGTGGAGAGTGCTGTATGTGACCACCATCAGTGACACCTGCTCTAGGGGTTATTGTAGTGCACCCTCTGAATGGTCCCGGTATCGGAAGCAAGTCTTCAGAAGATCTATGGTCTTCTCTGTCACCGCCCTTGTGGAGGCCTGGCTCCTGTTGTACCACTGCTCAGCCTCTGTTCTTGGATAGCGGAGAGACGTCATAAACCACCTTTTCAAGGGATAGCCCTGGTCACCCAGCAGCCATCCATTCAGTCGGGCTGGAGCACTGAAGAGCCTCAGCACCTGGGAGTGTCTCAGGATGTACACGTCATGGGAGCTGCCAGGGTACCTTGCACAGACTTGCAGAATATGCATCCTGTGGTCACACACTATCTGCACGTTCATGGACTGGAAGCCCTTCCTGTTAATGAAGGCACCCAGCTGGCCCGCTGGCACCTTGAAGGCCACATGTGTGCAGTCGATTGCACCCTGGATGCGGGGGAACCCAGCAATTGCTGCAAAGCCTCTGGTTCACTCAGTCTGACTGACCTCGTCCATATGGAAATGAATGAAAGTCAATACCCACCTGAACAGAACTTCTGTCACCAGCTTGACACATCTGTGGACAGCTGATTGGGAGATGCTACAAAGATCCCCCACTGACCCTGGAAGGAGCTGGAGGCAGAGGTGTTGAGGACCACTATGACCTTCAGAGCCACTGGCATGGGGTGTCCACCCACACAGTTGGAGCTGATCTCAGGGCTGATCCTCTGACAGATGGAGGTCACTGTATCTCTTGAGAGACGGAGCCTCCTTCGGCATTGCACCTCAGACATATTGAGGTAGCTGCATTGTCTCTTGTAAACTCTGGCAGCAGGATAGTGGCATCTTCTGCGGCCCCTTCAGCCTTGGACTGCCAGCTGGCCCTGCGCCCCCTGTGCCTGTGCCTCTTCTCCCACAGGTCCGTCCCCTGAAAGCTGCATTGGAACACCTGGCCTCTCCCTTCCGCCCTATCTTCCTCCACACAGGAGGTCCCACCAGTGGAGACCACAATGCCCTTTACCAGGATAACTGAAGGGTGTCTGATACCTGGAAAGGTCCACACAGTCTGAATTCTCCGGAGTCCTTGGAGACACCAAGGAGTCCTGAAATGAAGCCTGGAAATGGTAACAATTAAGTCCCGAACAGAGATGAATCTGCCATATACCAATAAGTCACCAGCAGCAAACTATCTACCAAACTCCTCACTGCTCGCACTGACAATGCTGCTGACCCTTTTTATCCCACCTGTGGATGAGGTTTTTGAAAGTGCTGGCTGACCGCCTGCCCGTTTTGCCCGTGCAACGTGCGCAAAATCGCACGGGCAATGAAAAATCGGCATCAATTGACTTTTTTGGGGCCTTAGCTGGTCTCTTAATTAATGGTGGGCGTGGCTCCGGCACCCATGCATGCCTGCCCAGCGAAATATTGCACGCTATTTTACACTCGTGCGTGTCAGGCACGCGCCCGCATGCCGAGTCAAACACTCTGCCCTTTGATTCTTTGGTTCTATGGGGGGAGCCTGGCTCACCAGCCTACCCCATGAAGCATCAGTTGGCTAAACCTTCCATCCTTCCAAGTATGAAGGGCACTGTAGATACATCCTGAGTAGTCCAGACACATACCAGCCTAATTAAGGAATATCCTCCTAATTCCAGAAAATCTGTAGGAATCAGAAGCGAAGGGTCCTGGCAAACATAATCCTGTTGTTGTTACCCATAGGCGGGCTCAATGATAGAGTCATGGATGTAAAAATAAATTTTTACATTTTAACTTCATTCCCATGCTTCAGCCTCTCCAAATTAAGCCAAATTACTGAGAAATATTTACAAGTAGAATTTTGATTTTCCTTCAAAGAGAATGCACACCCTCTCCTCAAGAGACGCATCCGATTTATTTACTTAAATCCCACATAATAAGGAAACCTGCTTTCAACTTAACTCCCAAACTTGTGCTGGTACTACTGAAGACATCTAACACTACACAGCTCACTAATACGAGGAACAAATACACTCCCGCTTCCTTGACTAGTTGGGACCACATTACTCATTAGTCAGGCTAGCTGGCCCATCATCCACATTGTCCTGAAATCATGTGGTACTGACTCACTCAAAAGTACCGCCCGTCACTAGACCTGTTGGCCCCATTTGACCCTGAACTGGAACACACGAGGCAGGCAGATGATTAGAGCTGCAAGAGGCTTCAAACTGTGATTCCCACCTGCCGTCATTTTAACCAGGGACATTTCAGATACGTGAGGGCTGCCTGTCCCGATTGTGCGGACGTCTAATTTAAGTGTGCAAGTGGCATCCTGATAACGTCACTGGTGCCACAATGAGATTTTAACTGGTTTTAAATTGTGGGAGGCCTGCATGGTGACTAACCTGCTAGTGAAAACTTACTTGAAACTGCAGCATGACTAGAGGAGGCCTGGATAAGCTAAATTTTATTTTTTAGAAGGGGTTCCTTAAGGAACAGGGCATTTGAGCCCCACAAGAAATCCTTAGGCTCCCTCTAGCCTGGCCTTCCCGCTTCCTCCCCAGAACTGTTACGGCTATGAAACCACCTCTTCAAACCCATCAGCGCCCAACAGATGTCAGAAATCCTTTCCTTGGGACCCCTGCAGCATCCAATATCACTTCATTCCCAAACAGTCCCAATTCCCAATCTTTCTCACCATCCATGACATCACTCCTGATGATTTCTAGGAGACGACACCTGAACAATTCAAATGAGGGCCAAGAGTTAAAATGTCCCAGACCTCATGGCAAGGAGTCCGTACAGATTTCCTGCCCATTCACGCGGAGTTAAAACTGAAGCTGTTATATTAGTGTCAACCATCCCCAAAGGCCTTTTGTAGAAGGTGCACAGACAGAAACGGCTCTACATGTTGAGAATACAGTTGCACTTTGGTTGTGAACTTCTCTCTACATGTAACCTCCCTTTTTATGTGCTGTATTGAGTGAACTTCCCTCTCAATGAGTGCTCTCAGTTTTAAGTCTGTAAGACATGATCAAAGCTAAGCCACTAACTGAATTCCCTGAATGGAGTGTCAGCAAAAAGCAAGAGGGTATTATCAAAAAGCAATCAGTGCATCCGACAATTTTACGTCACTGGGGATAATTCTGGTATAAGGAAATATGTAGTTAAATTTGTTTCATTGGCTTTATTGCCTTTCAATAGATCCAGGTCACAACTGAGTTATAACAGCACCTGGTAGCATGTTCACAGCAGTCTAGGCACAATATATTCTAAAATATCAACAGGTTGCTTTCAATAAGCTGACTTGCTTTCATGTAGAGCACTTGGCAGAGTGGTTAAATGAAAACACACAACCTTTATGAATCGCTTTGTTTTATTTACCTGCACTCCTGCTGTAGCTTGTTGGAGGTCTTTTTTTTAAAAGTAAACTTAAACTCTCTGCAGGTCGTCATGAAAAGCAGGTGTATGTTCAAACAGGAACTCAACACCAAGACAGATGTTGTGATATTGTGGCATACTGTGCCACGTTATAATGTCCCAGGTTCATTAATGAGTTCATAGAGGCCATGTCCATTATTGCTATCATTGTACAAAATCAATATGAAACATCAAACAATTGTATTATTCAAAGAACTATCACCACATTTAGGATACATCTTCATGCTGCAGTATTGTTTAAACCCTGACATTGCTGTTCACAATTTACGCTGGGAGAAAAAATAGATTAAAGAAAATTTGATTAGGTAAATTTCAGTTTATCGAGTCCACAGGTTTTACATTGGAAGCTGCCATCAATAGGGGGAGGACTGCTTGAGGCTGGAGGTCAGATCAATTTATCTCCTCCTTAGTCGAAAGATGCTGGGGCAAAATTAGTACTTCATTAAAGTCAGCTTTAGCACAAATAACTTCTTGTTCTAGTTTTTGATCTGCAACAAATTGCATTTATGCAGCACCTTTAATGCAGTAAAATATCCCAAGGTGCTTCTCAGAAGCTTTCTAGAACAAAACCTGACACATAAGGAGATATTAGAACAGGTGATCAAAAGCTTGGTTAAAAAAGGTTTTTAGGAGTACCATGAAGGAGGAGAGAAAAATAGAGAGGTTTAGGGAGGGAATTTCATTGTTTAGTGCTTAGGCAGCTGAAGTCATGGCTGCGGATGCAAGCACAGGGGTGATGGGTGAACAGGACTTGGTGCAAGACAAGGTACAGGCTGTAGAGCTTTAGATGAGCTCAGCTTTAAGGAGGATGGAAGATCTAGCCAGAAGTATATGTAGAATTCTTAGGGTAGAATTCAGAAGCTTACCAAAGGGAGACACTCGGGATGGAGACAAAAGCTGCTTTATTTTAAATTCAGTCCAGAAATCTTCCACAATTGGTTCAATCCTGGCATTTATGTTGCTGAATCCTTTTTTTCTGGCAGGGTGCTAGGGCAATGGAACAGATTTAATGGCATAAACATCAAGAGCTGGATACAGAAACCGGCTCCCGGAATGTGAATCAAAAAATAATGTGCGCGAAGTTTATTCAGTCCAATATTAGGGCAAAGAAGCCGCGAATTGCTCAAAGTGGGGTGATAAAATAGCACAGGGCTTTACAGTGCAAGTGGAGGGCATTCTGCACAATTGATCTGTGCCAACTGTTTGCCAAAATAATTCCAAAATCCCATTCTCTCCCTCTAATCCTGTACCTTTTCCTACTTGGAATATTTATCCAATTGCCCTTGAAGATGCACTGGACTCTGCCACTGAGACTAATTGAGGCAAAGCACTCTATGCTCAAACAACTACCTTAGCTAAGACAGTTCAGCATTGACTCCACAATCAGAAAAAATAGACTTCCCCTATTCACCCTAATCACAATCCTCACAGTTGGCTCCAAACCCATCTTGCCAACACACGTGCAATTTCAGGTAAGGATTACTGCATAGGACTCAAGGGTGAAAAGCCTGCATGATTTTCCCACCCTAGCCCAAAGATATGGAGGCAAATTGATTATGGTATCTTTACAGCCCTATTCACCAAGTAAAGAACAATGAGTATTTTGTATAAAAACAAAAAGCTAAAAGCTACTGCGGATGCTGGAAATCCAAAACAAAAACAGAATTACCTGGAAAAACTCAGCAGGTCTGGCAGCATCGGTGGAGAAGAAAACAGTTGACGTTTCGAGTCCTCATGACCCTTCGGCAGAACTGAAGTATAGTTAGGAGAGAGGTGAAATATAAGCTGGTCTAAGGTTGGGGGGGCGGGGAGAGAGAAGTTGAGGGTGGGGTGGTTGTGGGGACAAGCAAGCAGTGATAGGAGCAGATAATCAAAAGATGTCACAGACAAAAGGATCAAAGAGGTGTTGAAGGTGGTGATATTATCTAAGAAAAGTGCTAATTAAGAATGGAAGGCAGGATACTCAAGGTACAGCTCTAGTGGGGGTGGGGTGGAAAGACTAACAAAGTATTAGTTGTAGATTTAAAAATAATGGAAATAGGTGGGAAAAGAAGAATCTATATAAATTATTGAAAAAATAAAAAAACAATGAGTATTTTGTATTACTGATCTAGTACTGTGACCTACAGATGATGTTTTTATTTGAGGAACAACAAGGAAACACAGGGCTCAATTTAGAAAAAGAATATTAGGTCCAACAAGTTGCCCTGCTTTTACATTAACCCCTTAAACTCATCTTCTCATAACAGTTAACTCTCCACATAACTGCAATTCTCTCTTGAACCCACTTAGATTGTCTGATTCCCCTATCATTTTAGTCAACAGCTTTATTACCCTTTATTACACTGTGTCATTCTATGATTCTTTACCACAGTGAACAATTTACCTGAACAAATGCAACACATAAAGAAGCCTGATTACAGAGGAATGGAAATCAATTGACTTAGTACATTGGCAGTGAAAACCTGTGGATAGGCGAGCAGGGCTTCACACAGAACCCGGGATGGTCGGGGGGCTGATGACTGCCTATACAGATTATGATAATTCGTGTATAAATTAATGGAAAGAAAAATGGTCTTGTAAACCAAATCTTTTTCTCATCACTGTAATCCACAAAAAATTACGAGGGAACAAAGCAAAAGAACTGTTAGAAGCTTTCTCAACATGACAGCTGGCTGTGTCTCATGTCTGCTCCACAACATGTCTGTCTACTGGTGAGCAAACATCTGTGATTTGGACAGCAGGCTTTGGTTTTATAAGCACAGTGTTTGCTGCTGCTGCTAATCATTCAGCTCCAGTATTGCACAACATCAAATGAGTGACAACATGCTTCACCATCAGCACTGCGGTGAATGAAGCTAATTTGGAGGCTTCCCTTGGTGCAAACTGGAGCAAATGTCTCATTCCATTTGTTACAGTATGCCCACCTGCTAACAGAGAACACTGTGAGCTCAGTCCACAAGAACTGTCTTCATGGTTTTTAAAAGCAAACCATCAGCGCTCTAGATGTTATTAATTGTTTCCAGACCGACGATTCATCTTGAGCAGAGTTCATCTTGTTGAATAAGAAGCTGTTGTTTTTTTTTAAAAACGAGGCTTCTTTCAAAATAATGAACAAACGCTTCGAGGAATTTTAACTTCCACAGTCAAAATGGCGTGGACAACTTACCCACTGTCTTCCCACCCTGAGGTAGCCAACTAGAAAGCAGTTGCAAGCAGCAAGAACAGCCCTCTGAAGTTAGCAGGGCCCTTCTTTAAATATGTGAATAATATTATGACAGCCTGACTGCAATATTAATCTGAGGCTTGAGCAAAGAAGCAATAGTGGCTTTTCTACTAAGGCCTAACCTCAAGATGCTGGTCATGGACCAGAAGAGGTGAGCAATCAATTTTCTTATTACTTAAAATGGAAATGCAAGCACAACAGATGCAAAGAGTATCAATCAAGGGGTATGGATCCAGCAATAAACAGTGGAGGATAAAAAGAGACTAGCCTGAGGAAGTGGAGGCAATTTCCTGCTTTAAAAGGGGAAGATCTCCTGTCAGCCTACGTCAACTTGTGTCTAAACCAGTGCAATAATACACAAGTACTGTTTAAATGCTAATGCTAAATCATGAAGAAACTCAACAATAATCAATAGAATATTCGAAAAGAACATTAGAATACAAACAGACAAGGGCTCTAAGGGGCACTAACTGGGAACTTTTATTCTACTTTGGTTTCTAGTCTGAGGCATCAAGCAGAGTGGGTATGTATTCTTACACATAGGACAGCAACAATAGAGGGGAGAGAAACACCTGAATGTTCTTCTATCCCAGAGATCAAAAGCCTCCAGGTTTCAAGGGGACTGGCAAAAATACATGTACAACGCAGGTCTTGTACACCGCTCTCTCTAAAGAATATTCAAACCTGCACGCGAGTGCCACAACCATTCAATTCATCCAAAGCTGAGCTCTGTCACTCACACAGGAACAAGACGCTATGCAGCTGCAGCATGTTCCCATTCCCCTCATCCAAGCCTCAAACTGTCTCTTGGCAGCTGGCTTTAGGGGGCACTGCCAACAATCATAGAATGCTATTAGGATGGAAGGAAGCCAATTAGACCATCAAGGCTAAATAGCTCATTCTTTGAGAGCTGGCACAATCTCATTCCGCGACCTTTCGCCAAATATTTATCCATTTCCCTGAAGAAAGGTTTTTGGTTTCTGCTTCCACTATTGTTTCCATGTTCTAACAACTCTGCATTACAACATTTCTCCTAACCCTTCCGTTATTGGAACAGCATCATCCAAAACATCAGCAACTAATAGTGCAAGTGCAAGAAGTTATGGAGGAAGTTATTTGGAAAAAGTAAAATTACCTGTAAGGTAGAGAAGCAGTGCATGATAACGTCCTAGAGTCTTTACGCAAATCAAAATACTTCAATCAAAAAAGGCCATTTAAAAATGTTGTTCAAATTTAACTTCAAAGTAATTAGGGATGGACAACAAATGCTGGCCTTGCCAGTTTTACCCACATCCCATGAAAGAATTTTTAAAAATGCTTCATGGTAATATAGAACTTGAATATTGCTGAAAAAAAGGGACATGCAGGCAAAAGAATATGTCCAGACATTGCAGTTTTGTTGAATAAACAAAAACATGGTGGACAATAGCTCGCTGGTACATTTGCCATGGCAATGTCTCAACCAATCAGAGCCATCCTGCCAACCAATCAGCACCCCTTTTCTCATGCACTCTAAATTGTTGTTCACTTTGAAGTTTGGCATTCTTGTGTCTGTCCTTGAGTGAAAGACAGCACCTCTCTTTTTTCAGCAAAAAAAAAACGCTTCTCCATCATTCTTGGTTTCCAAGATCAGGGGTAAAGCAAAATGTTTAGGCAAACAGTTACAGTGTATATAATTCAGCATACCAGGAGTAGTACTGAATATCATGGTTGCAGAGTTGATTACCAACTGGACTTTAATTTGCTGCCTGTTAACCAAAGCCATTGGTAATTTTCCACCACCAGCAGTTTGCCTTCAGTGGCACAGGGAAAAATCATCTCTAGTGTAATTAATTAGCTCTACACACAGAACCATATACACACATGCACACACATAGCCTGTTTTAAAGTATCCCACAGTAATATTAGGAAAAAATATGATATTTCCTTCACATAAAGCTATGCTTTAAACCAAAAATGGCTTATGTATATACTGGCTAAAAACCACTGATTGAGTTTGAAAAGATTCGAACCACATTCCAATGACTTCAAACAGCATACGAAAATACATAACATACGAACTAGTAGCAGGAGTAGACCACTCAGCTCTTCAAGCCTGCTCTGCCATTCATTAACATCATGGCTGATCTGACAGTAATCTTTCACCCCTGCTACCATCTAGAAAGACAAGATCAGCAGATAGATGGGAACACCACCACCTGGAAGTCCCCCTCCAAGTCACTCACCATCCTGATTGGAAATGTACTGCCATTCCTTCACTGTTGCTGGGTCAAAATCCTGGAACTCAATTCCTAACACTGCTGTGGGTGTACCTACACCACATGGACTGCAGTGGTTCAAGATGGCAGCTCACCAGCACCTTCTCAAGGGCAACTAGGGATGGTCAATAAATGACCAGCGAAGCCCACATCCCGTGAATGAATTTAAAAAAAAACAAGCTCTGATGAAGAGTCATACTGACTCGAAACGTTAACTGTATTCCTCTCCGCAGATGCTGTCAGGCCTGCTGAGTTTTTCCAGGTATTTTTGTTTTTGTTTCAGATTTCCAGCATCCGCAGTATTTTGCTTTTATACAAGAGTCTATTTAGCTCTGCCATTCAAGGACCCTGCTTCCACTGTCTTTTGAGGAAGAGTGTTCCAAAGACTTATGACCCTCTCAGAGAAAAAAAATTCTCCTCAACTCTACCTGAAATGAGCGACCCCTTATTTTTGAACTGTGACCCCCTAGTTCTAGATTCTCCCACAAGAGGAAACATCCTCTCCACATCCACTCTGTCAAGACCTCTCAGGATCTTATAGACTACAGTGAAGTCACCGCTTACTCTTCTAAACTCCAGTGGATACTAACCTGCCCGACCTTTCCTCATAAGACAATCCGCCCATTCCTGGTATTAGCTGAAGAAACCATCTCTGAACTGCTCCTAATGCATTTAAATCTTTCCTTAAATAAGGAGACCAATACTGTACATGGTACTCCAGATGTGGGTTCATGTGGTTCTGCACAACTGAAGCATAGCCTCCCTACTTTTGTATTCAATTCCACTCGCAATAAACAATAACGTTCTATTAACCTGCCTTATGACTTGCTGTACCTGCATACTAGCCTTTTGTGATTCATGCACTAGCACAGCCAGATCCTTCTGAACCTCAGAGCTCTACAATTTCTGAACAGTTAGATAATATGCTTCTTCTTTATTGTTTCTGCCAAAATGGACAATTTCACATTTCCCCACATGATACTCCATTTGCCAGGTCTTTGCCCACTCATTTAACCTATCTATGTCATTTTGTAGCCTCCTTCACAACTTACTTTCTACCTATCTTTGTGTCGTCAGCAAATTTAGCAACCACACCATCTGTCCCTTCGTCCAAGTCATTTATACAAATTTCTAAGATGGCTGAACATTTGCTTGACTGTACCTCACAAATTCCAATGCCATTAAAATGAGTTCAACCCATCTAGAAAACCCATCAGAAACAATCACCTTGGACAAGTGTGAATGTGCATCTCCCGACCCATTCACAAAGCAGCCAGACAATCATCTGGGTACTCAACTGAGTGAGGACCAAGCATCTGACATAATCATGTCAGACAATGAACTTTGGCTAAGAAAGAAATTTATCCATCCATAATCTAATCATGTAAACCATGGACCTGGAATGTACTAGCCATGACCATGTTTGGGTAACTGGTCATTTGAAGAGCGAGAGGGGGTCATGTGATAAGCCAAATCACACGTTTTTGTGTTGAAGAAATTGCTTTTCTCCAGGCCACAGAGCAGACTCAGAAGATATACCAAAGAAGTAGGGCCATGAGTGGGCTCCTCTCTCTCCATCCAGCCTGCAAGTTTGAGCCCTGCTCGCTGTTTGCCCATCCAAATGCCACAGGCAACGTTTTAAGTTTTCAGAATCAAACCAGCAGCTGCTGACTCCACAAGAACAGATATAAAACATCCATCAATATGTTTGAATCGTCTCGACACCAAATCTAGGGGGACTTAGAGCTCAGGCTAAATCTTGGAGTGCACGTGTACATGAAAATCAGAGTTCTTTTATCATTTTTATTTAGACTGGGTTAAGTATAATCAACTTTAGTTTCATTTGTTTTTTAAAATCTACAAGGAAATCTGTCTGTGTGTGTCTGTCATGACGATGTGTCATGTGCAATATGTAATGCTAATCCTTAGTTCCACTGGCTGAAGTACTGCTTTGGATTGTTTTTAAAAAGGAAAAGCAGCAGCTAGACCTGCAAAGACACTGTCTTTTAAAAGAGCTGCAGAACTCACCTGACCTACCAATTGGCCGTTATTAGAAGCCTCTGAAATTGGATTACCATGGGACATGTCTAGGTAGTTCCCCTGATCGACTTCATACCTGCCATTGTCGGAACTTTCAACAAAACATAAGGACACTAGGCCAGCAGGCTGCCTGACTCCAGAAACAGCCAGAAACAAAGAAGGACCAACAAAATTCATTACACAAGGTGGATACTAAGGAATCCCTATCTCAATTTTGGGACCTTATCTCTATTACATTTTGGAATACATCAGAGCTAGAGAATTTTAATCAAATGGAACTTCCCATAGCATCCACTTTGATAAAAAGACACTTTAAAAGAGACTGCCTCCAGCTTACATTGGCCACAACACCACTGGAACTTCAAGACCACCGAGCTTCAAGACCACCAAAGGAATGTCGGAACATTTATTTTTCTTAAGGACTTTAACTCTTATCAATTCCACCTCCTCCACCCTATAGCTTGTTCTGCTTTGTATGATAGTGTGTGTATGTATGTCATGGGATTCAGGACATGTTGTTACCTTTTTAATAAGACTTACACTTTTACCTGAATGTGTTTCTAACAATAAAACTAACTCCTCACTTGTTAACTCAAAAGATCAAGTGGTCTATTTCTTCATATAGCTTTACATATTGAACTGAAAAATTACAATTTTCTAAAAATTCAAATTCTATTATCACCAGCCTCAGAAATGAAACAGGAATTTATTCACCCCTTCCGGCTTGGTCATAACAGTGTATTTTACAGTCACAGAACGTAAACATTTAAACCCTCACCGAATTGGTAAGCATGGGCAGAATTTTGAATTCGGCGTGCAGCGGTGGGCCCGACACGCCGGAACATAAAATGACGCACAATGACATTGGGTGCGATATTTTGTTCGGCAGGCACGCGCCAAAGGCTATTAACGTCCTAATTAACTTCAAATTTATGCTGCCCGTCCAACCGAGCGGTTGGCGGGCAGGCGAAAAGACTAAGTGGCCTTTACGTTTTTTAGGAAACCTCATCCACGAGCGGGATGAGGTTTCCTAAAGCGAATACTGATTATATAAAATCTTTATTATGAAGATAAAAACATGTCCCATCAGATGTGACACAGTCGCATCAGGGTACACGTTTCATTGAAGTTTTAATGTTTTTAATAATGTCTTTAAAAAGCGCTTCAATCTCTCTGAGGCAGCTCCGTGCCTCGGGGAGGCTGAAGCGCTCTTTCGCTCCGCGAACACCCGTGCCTGACCAATGTAAAATGCTGGCCCATATCTTTTTAAATATCCTGTTGCATCCAAACGAGGGGCAGTAAAAGAGGACAGCCATACCATCCCTCTTCTACTGATCAGAGCATGACAAACAGTCATCCAAATTCAGAGAATGCCGTTTGTTGTGGGGGAAAAGCAAAGCTAAAGGGCAGCTATACAAGCTGGTCACCAAGGGATCGAATAAGGAATTCAGAAGAAACTCAGATAGTGATGAGAATTTGAAACTCGCTACTACAGGGAGTAGTTGAAGGGGATCAGATAGTGCGCATCTGGTTAGATAAGTACGTAAGGGAGAGGGGAATTGACGGTTTTTTTCGGATAAGTTCAATGGAGGAAAGGAAGATGTCCGAGTGGGGCGTAAAGGTTGTCATGGAATTGTTCAGCCAAATGGCCGGTTTCTGTGCTATTCACCCTATAAAATTCTATCCCAGAAATCCATTTCCCAAGTTCTCTCTTCTCACCATTCCTTTCTGCTTATTTTGACAAAAACATTCTCAATGTGACACCGTTAACATTTGTTCTTCTGTCAGGTTTGCAATGCTGCTTTCCTCTTAGTCAGCAGGTTATTGGTAAACATTTGTACTGTTTCCTTCCGCTAAATAATTTTAACAACTGGCTGTCAACAGCTATCACCTCACTGCAGGAGGATGTCAGAGGACAATTACGCCAGGTTGTATACAATAGAAACACTTCATGAACCCTAATTAAAAGTATTCAATGATTGGTTTGGTTGGAATTTAAAAACTTCATCCTCCCAACTCGACTAATTACAAGGTTGTCCCGAATTGCAAATGCTAACTTCAGGTTCAACTGCCTTCTAATGATGTATTTGCTGTGCATTCCACCCATCAGTCTTAGCGTTGAATTCATTATGTCTGTGCCAGAACATCCTGCACTGAAACCACAACAGTTATGTGGCTCCACTGTGCACTGTGATTGATCAAGGATGGCTTCCAGATGCTTTCCGACATTAAAGATATTCTTGTTTACTGCAACATCTGCTGGACTGGCTCACTGGTGGCCAGGTCAGTGCAAGAGGCTGACTGCAGCCTGTGGTTCGAACTCTGCCTTAGAGTTTGACTGACAACTCAGAAAGAAAACAAGTCTGTGCTGCGTTAGCTCAATTCAGCAAGGATACTCAGCCACCTCAGACCACAGTTCCTGCTTTTGAGCACTGTCTAGTGGCTCCTGTAAAGCGTACATGCATAGGTATCAGGTGCGAATGGGATGAATATTCACAATGCAAGCTCACACAAGAAGAATAGCCATTCAAGCAGGATACAGGAGGTACCTGAGGAACTGTGGCACCAGATACCAGCATGAATCAGTAGCTATAAGGAAAAGGTAGAGAAAACTGCAGGGGATTGTTTGAAATTACATCTAAACATCTATTGGTAAAAACAGAGATCCCATTAGCAGAGAAAGCTCTCACAATAACTGTATGACCATATTACCTGTGAGGCAGTCTTGGGTATGAGGTAATAATTCACTGATACCAGCTCAGTACTTTGCATTTTGTTTCTTACCTGTGGGTCCTGTAAATGTTGCTGTCAGCCTGTGAGGAATTCGGGGTGGGATTTTCAGTGCTGTGCGCACCTGGTAATACCTGACAGACAGAACAGGAAAGAAAAATTAGAGAAGCCTGTTGTTTTAGCAGCATATCCTTTGGTTTAATAGTGAAACATGTCTTGGAAAATTCAGCAGAATGGTCTTATAATAGAGTAATACTATTAAATACCTTTAGCCCTCACCCCTTCCTGGCCCTCTGTTCCTGTGGATTCGCAGGTGGATTCATTGTGAATGCTTGGCTGACTTCCCACTAATGGATTAGCTCAGCAGGGGTATGTTTTCACAGGTAGAAGGGGAGTGTTTATTTTACTGATTAACATCTTCATAAGCTTATAATAAGCTATTCTTTCTTTGAATTGTTTCTTTAAATGTCTACATGTTTATTTAGACAAGATTACGAGGAATGAAGTGAGGTAAAGCTTCTATTATTGATATTATAATGGCTGTCTGATTGACACTGCTGTAGGGTTATAAGAGCAGCTTTTCTTTCAAAGCAGATTTTTGAATAGGTTGTTTTTAAGTGCATTTCAAGATTTTCCATTGTTATTATATGGCTTATTGGTTCTGTAACGCATACTGAGTGAGTGGGCATGGAAGCCTCAGTGGGGCCATGGGTACAACCTTTCAAATAGGTTCCCAAATGCAGACTATGGTTCATGAATCCTCTGAAGGGCTGTGAACCACATGACCTTGAGAAGCTGGCCTAAGACTATGAAAATTTCAGGGTGGTGGGTTTGAAGGGGTGGGGTGGGGGGGGTCGGTGGGGAGAACTGGAACTGGCCAGGTTGAGAATGCAGGGTGAAAATTAGCTACCTGCACCCTTCTCTCGTGCTGGCGCCGAGAATGACATTGGGAATCCCAGGATCAAGTCCCATCTGCCATTTTCAGAGGCCCCCAGTGTCAGCCCGAGCCCAAGAAAATACAGCCCATGTTGTCCAATCCAGCTCGCAAAGGGAGCCAGTGTTCAGGTTACACTATTGTATAATTAGTTATTGGGCTGTACAGGCAGAACACCAGATGCTAAGACTGCTTAGAAAAGTGCCCAGCAACACAGTGCGTAAAAGGATATCCAAGGCAAACCCAAAACCTGTAAGCAGGTGGGCATATAAGGCAGAACGTTGTCCATTTGGTTAACGGTCTCTGCTGATTTAGCCCGTCTCTGCTGAATTAGCCAATGTCAGTGACAGCAATTAGGATGTAAGCTTGACTAGGGAGAGTAAAATAAAGCTGGTTTGGGATCCCACTCTCAATTGCAAGCCAATGATATCCGCTGCCACAGTGTCCGTGTGAATGCCAGGTGGGAAACAGGCAAGTATTAGCTGGAATTCGGCCCACAATTTAAAAAAAGCCTGCTAGCACGTGCTGTCAGCGCTGCCACTCAGACAATCTTTGATTTCTTACAATGTTCAAAGCAAATCCCAGAGACAGAGTCTCATTTTCCCTCCAGGGTTCAGCCAACTGTATGAGCACTGAATTCACAATCTTCAGACCCTCCTAGTTGACTCCATTTTATGGCCGATTATTAATAGGTGTCAATCTTTCAAATTCCTGCATATTAAACCCTCCCCAACCCCTTCCTTCTCCATCTAAAACAAAAAAGACAGCTTCTGCAAAAGCCAAATACTAGTTATGCAGGAAATCAGTTTCTGATTAAAGTTTCTGTTAAATGGTGTAGAGTAATAGGTTAATGGATATGTGAATGAATCTATGGTGATTTAATGATTTAACTACGACATCAGCAGCCAGGTGACCAAGAGGCTCCAAGGGAGCTCAGAGCAGAGCAGTGTGTGTCTTGGATACCATGTGCTTACCCTGAGGTCTTTGCAAATAGATCTTAATAAAAAGTTAAACCATACTGACTATCTCAAGTCTCTCAAAGGGAAGCAAAGCCTCATTAGGGTTCAGTAAAACTAGAAAGCGTGGTATTAGTAAAACCTCACTAATGCTTAGCAACAACATCGAAAGATACCAAAACAGATTGTTTCTCTTTGTTCAATGTGGAGTGCAGAGATGTTCCTCAAAAGGACACACAGTACTTCTTGATTCATGACAGCTTACATGCAAGTTGGCAAAAAGCTTAGGGCCATCTCTTTGTTCCTGGGATACTGCTGTGTCTTAATCAACTAAAATCACAAAGAATTAGCAAACTTCCTGCTGTATTGTCAGCTCAGATCACCCTAATTGTTAGGCATTGCCTTGCAGGGAAATTTTTGGAACCCATAACTCAAAATCAAAACGCAAGGGGGTGAATCCTTGGACAGCGAGCATTGATTCATCAAAGGCAAGTTGTGTTTGACAGATTTAATTGAGTTCTTTGAGGTGGTGACTGGTTAGAGTGGAAATGCAGTTTGATGTATTGCATATGGATTTTCAGAAAGTGTTTGATAAGGTATTTCACAAGAGACTGGTTAGAATAATTCAGGGCTGTGGTATAAAAGAAAATGTAGCGGCGTGGATAGAAAGTTGATTGATGGACAGTGTTAAAGGAAATGGTTGTTGCTCAGTCTGAAGAACTATAAGTGCTCTACCCGAACAATAGCTCTTGGTCCAATTTTGTTCTTGAAATAAATAGATTTTGGAACAGGGAATAAAATCTCAAAATTTGCTCAAGCTACAGAATAAAGAGTGTTGGCAAACAACTAGCTATATGTGAAATTAAGGTTGGTAGATACTCATGCTCCCCTATTTTCTTAGCATGGCCTGAATTGTTCTGGTCAGCCTTATTGGAATCAATTCTGAGGGGCAGGAAAAACTGCCACTTTTAAAAGGCATGGACAGGCAAGGTCAATCAGCACGGATTTGTTCAGGCAAGATCCTGTCTGATTAACTTGATTGCATTTTTTCAGGAGGTAACAAGTAGGATAATGCTGTTGATGCAGTCTACATGGATTTTCGCAAGGTTTTTGACAAGGTTCCACATGACAGACTGGTTAAATAATAAAAGCCCATGGGATCCAGGGGAATGTGGTAAGCTGGATACAAAATTGGTTCAGTGGCAGGAAACAAAGGGTAATGGCTGATGGATGTTTTTGCAACGGGAAGGCTGTGAGGCCCTAGTGGGGCTCGGTACTATGTCTCCTGCTTTCTGTGGTATATATTAACAATTTGGACTTAAATGTAGGGGGGCATGATCAAGAAGTTTGCAGATGACACAAATATTGCCTCGTGGTTGTTAGTGAGGAGGGAAGTTGTAGACTGCAGGAAGATATCAATGGACTGGTCAGGTGGGCAGAAAAGTGGCACATGGAATTCAATCCCGAGAAGTGTGAGGTGATGCATTTGGGAAGTTCAAATGAGGTAAAGGAATACACAATAAATAGGGGGATACTGAGACTTAAACTAAAATGTGCCTTTATGTACATGGTGCAATCTAACAGCATTTTATTCCCCTCCCACTCCCTCATCTCATATCCTGAATCTACCACCTTCTCTTGGACATGGTTCTGAAGCTGCTAGCAGCTTCCGATACTTCATCACAACAGTCCCAAGAAGACAAAGAGGGAGAACAAAAAAAAGACCAAGGGTTGAAATCCAACAACTACTTTCACAGAGAATTAGCTGATAACAGATTATAAAAGAGCAGGAAGAGATGCAAAGTGTTCTGTACTGTACGGGATTTAGATGCGCAGTAACTTAGACACAGTTGGCCATTCTTAATGTGCAAGCTGTGGTAAAGTGCAGTACCATGTGCCTTTAAGAGAGTGCAAGTGGACTAACCATGTGACATTACTGACCAATCACTGTATAGCTCGGGCTACTGGTTAACTAAGTCTAGAGCTGGATGTGTTGTGGGAGCGTAAAGGATTTATTGCTCTGCCTTCTGTTGCAATAAACAATCACAGTTTGTTCTTATGTCGGTCTCTCACCGTTATTGATAGCGAGCATCAGCTAACAAGCATCCATGAAAGTGTGCAATTCAAGTTTATTAGACTAGCGAACTCAGACTCAAGCCAAAACAAGCCTGGAAGGTGAATCTCTCCTTGGATATTCTGTGGTGAAAGGCATTGCAGCCACGTCTATTCTAGCTTCAAGCGACCTTTGTACACATTCATTTTTCACAAGAGATCAGTGGATGGTGATCAAGAAACTTAGAACGTAAAAAGTGGGAGCAGGAATAGGCCATATGGGTTTGATTAATCTTTCCCCTCCCCAACCCAAGGACACTGGGGCCAGAGTTAGCACCAAAACTGTCTGCCTGCCTGAGGCCTGTGATCTCAGTGCAAACTGCAGTAATAGCCACCATTTAATTAAGCATAGAGAGATGGGACATTAATTTAGAATTTAAGAGAATGGAAAGTGAAATTGACAAGAAGCTTGTTGGCTAAAATAGTATTGTAATGCAGTTTAAAAGCAATCAATCTAAATCCTGCAATCTAATATCTTAAGGTTTGCTTGTGGCATGTCATTCCGTTTTCTCCAGTTACTTTCATTTAACATTGAAAATGCTTTTTGCTTTTTACCAATAAGCGGTTACTGATAGAGGGGAGAGGGCAGGGGGCTTAGGGGTCATTTTATTCCTCTCCAGTTTTCTCATTTCCTGAAATCATTGTTCAACCCAATTTTTCAGTTGCACTGTGCCCTTTGGTACCTCACCTTCAGTGTACATTTTTAGCCACTTTCCGTCAGCATTTTCGATGACAACCATATGGAAGGAGGATATTCCACCCGCTTTAGCGTTTAACTGTTCTTCGGAGCTGTTAGCAGAAACACTAGGCATTTTTGAGCTGGCACAATTAAATGAGGCAGTAACAACTTACGCCCTTTGTTCCCATCTTCTTTCCTATGCTGAGGTTTAGAGCAACAGCTATAATTTTACATCATGGTGGTTGATCCAGATACTACGTCAGGAGTGACGGTGCGCATCGCTATACCCCCTACGTATTTATGAGACGGGCATCAAGTCATTATGCATTCGATGGTCTGTTCTGGGTGACCACAGTGGCGCACAGGAGGGTTTTTAATTTTCTATTTGTGCATCAGGAACCGCATCTGCCATGGTTTGTACGGATGTGATTTAGGGATGCCCATAAACTTTGTGGGAGGTCGAAACCAGGATCCTTCTGTGTCGGGTCTTTCATGACTTGTTCGTGACTTCTTGTGAAGATCATTCATTTTTCCAAGCTGGTTCAGTGTTGAGATTGCATTGCCTGAGTTTTGTGTCCAAAAGGGCTTACGTGACTTCAAGCAGAGGTGAGGGAGGTTGGTGAGGTTCTGGTGAATATGGAGGCACTTGTTTTCCTTGATTTGCTGAGCTTCATGGAGCGTTGCTGCATCGCGGTGGATCGGTGGGGGGGGATGATGTGAGCCAGAATGGGTAGCCAGAGTGCAGAGGTCGACTTGAGGGTTCCAGTGATGCATCTCATTGCAGTGTTCAGTTAAACATCAAACAGTCAAGTGTGGCTACTTCTGGTCCATACCGAGCACAGTCCTCAGCCAAGGAGTACACGAGGGCCATCACTGAAGTCCATAGTACTGGTGTTGAAACTCCCCAACTAGTTTTGCCAGCTTCTGGATCAAGTTGTGTACTCCTTGGCTGAGGACTGTGCTCAGTATGGACCAGAAGTAGCCACACTTGACTGGTCTTGACTTCGTCTTGGTGGCTACCTTCTTCAGGTGGTTGTGGAAGGTTAGCATGCGGCCCAGCTTCACGCCAAGGTAAGTCAGACGTACAGGGTTGCTGCAGAAGGTCATATTCATGATGTAATTATGCATTCTTGTTATCGAGATGAGGTGTGGTGACTAGTTTTGTAGGGGTTTGGTTTGAACCTCCATTTCTGGAAGTACTCAGGCATGATGTTGAAGCTCGTGCTCAAAATGGGCTCAATGTCGTCAAAGGTGGTAATTGTGTAGCCAGGGCAAGATCATCTGCATATGTAAATGTGCGTGAATTTGTTGGTGGCATGTCACTCATGTAGATGTTGAAAAGCATCGGTGCCAGTACTGACCCTTGTGGCAGTCCGTTGTTGAGGGACCAAGGAGGGCTGACTTTGTCTTTGCTCAGCATTGCCCAAAGCAGGCATAATGTTTTGGGGCAGGGGATGATCCTTGCGAGTTTCAGCATCAGGTCTCTAATCCAGATTGTGTCATAGGCTGATGACAGGTCAATGAGGGCTGCACCAGGATTGTTCTTCGAGGATCACGACTTCGATAAGAGGGCTGATTCTGATTCTCCCCAAAATGATAGGAGTTTGTAAGTTATGCACAAAAATGATGTCGGCCTATAGCTTGCAGGGGTGTCAATTGTCTCACCAAGTTTTTGTATGGCACAGACCATCGTTTCCAGCCATGCTTTCAGGATGCATCCTGATTCCATGGCTTTGCTGTACAGTTTCACACGCCACTGAAGTCCCTTTAGGCCTAGTTATTCCGGGGGGGAATACTATCTCTTCCCTTTCTTCATTGCCGCTAACTCTTCCTTCACCTTGTCTATGCTGATGGGGATGGGAGCTTGTGGAGAAATCAAGGTCATTGTCCAGCGTCGATGACAGTATACCTCTGTGTTCTTGTCAAGAGGTTCTACAGTACTCTCTACTAATTTGGAGTCTATGGAGCTGGATCGTAATGTTGGGGCCCGGTATTCCATAGGATTACCTACGTTCCTTGACATTGAGGAAGACATTGCTTTCAACTGAACCTCTTTTTCAGACATAAAACAGGCACAAAACATACCAATATAGTAACTGGATGACATCAACCCTAACAGCAAAGTTTTTAGTCCCAGTCATGTTTTGGGAGTCCTCAAATATTAGTCCCCTTGAATATGTTAATGAGGGTGCATTACTCCTGATCGAGGACCCATTCCCAAAATTAGTCAGCGATGAGTATGGCGGTTGTTCTGTTTGCCTCGCTAAGAGTTCCTCAGAGAGTTCATCTGCAGCTCTTATGAACAACAATGACAGATTTATGTTTGAAGAAAAGCCTCCTTGTACTGCCAGGAGGAGCAAAGCGCTCCCCAAGCTCCACCTGCATCACAGTTGCCACCGACCCACACCCACTCCCCCTCACCCCATGCAGTAATTGTTGTTGATAAAACTTATATAAATTGATCATTTTTGCTGGGCTTCTATTTGTGCTTCCTTTTTTTAACCATTGCCATTTACCTGCTCTCCACTTTTTAAGACATGGCAAAATTTGTTTTCCGTTGTGGATTTCTGTTTGTCATTGCTTTGCGCAAGAGGAGGTGGAGGAACGGTGGAAGGCCAGGCCAGTGAGAGAACATCATAGGCACAAGGATAGGTACTGTTATCTGCAGCCAAGAGCATAAGTCCCAAAGGCAGCGTTGCCTGACCAGTGCCGAAGTTAAGGATATCTCCTCAGGGCTGGAGAAGAGTAGGAGGGGAAGGATCCAGTTGTCGTGGTCCACATGAGTACCAACAACATAGGTAGGACTAAGAAAGAGGTTCTTCTAAGGGAGTATGAGCAGCTAGGACTAAATTAAAAAGCAGAACCACAAAGGTAAAAATCTTCAGATTAATACCTGAGCCACAAGCAAATTGGCAAAGGATAAATAAGATCAGATAGCTGAATGCAGTGGCTCAAAAGATTGGTGTGCGAGGAAGGGAGTTTGATTCATGGGGCACTGTACCATTGGAACAGTCTTCTTTTTTTTTTGTAAAAATATACTTTATTCATAAAATATCTTCAATCACATTCCAAACCATTTCAAACACAACATTACAAGGGTACAATCCAGGTTAAACTTTTACAAAATGTATCACCAGGTGCATCAGTACAAACAGTATTACAATCATTTACAGCCTTTCATTTTGATCTGTACAGCCCGAGGGGCTCTAAACAGTTCCCAGTCTCTCGGTGCGCTGTGGTAGAAAGGTCTTAGACAGCGACCCTTCCCCATTGCGCCTTTGCGGCAGCTGCCCCAAGCTTTAGTGCGTCCCTCAGCACGTAGTCCTGGACTTTGGATTGTGCCAGTCCGCAACAATCGGTCGGGGACAACTCTTTGTGCTGGAAGACCAACAAGTTTCGGGCAGACCAAAGCGCGTCTTTCATCGAGTTGATGATCCTCCAGCTGCAGTTGATGTTTGTCTCGGTGTGTGTCCCTGGGAACAGCCCGTAGAGCACAGAGTCCTGTGTCACAGAACTGCTCGGGATGAACCTCGACAGCAACCACTGCATCTCTCTCCAGACTTTCTTTGCAAAGGCACAATCCACAAGGAGGTGAACAACGGTCTCTTCCCCACCACAGCCACCTCGAGGGCAACGTGCAGAGGGGGTGAGCCTCCTGGCGTGTAGGAAGGATCTGACGGGGAGGGCCTTTCTCATCACCAGCCAAGCTACGTCTTGGTGCTTGTTGGAAAGTTCTGGCGATGAGGCATTCTGCCAAATGACTTTGACAGTCTGCTCGGGGAACCATCCCACAGGGTCCACCCTCTCCTTATCCCTCAGGGCCTCTAGGACGTTACGTGCTGACCACTGCCTGATGGACTTGTGGTCAAAGGTGTTTTTCAGCATAAATTTTTCCACCAGGGACAGGTGGTACGGCACGGTCCAACTACTTGGAGCGTTCCGCGGCAGCGTGGCCAGACCCATCCTTCGCAACACCGGGGACAGGTAGAACCTCAGCACGTAGTGACACTTGGTGTTTGCGTACTGAGGGTCTACGCACCGCTTGATGCAGCCACACACAAAGGTGGCCATCAGTATGAGGGCGATGTTGGGCACGTTTTTTCCCCCTTTATCTAGAGGCTTGTACATCGCGTCCCTGCGGACACGATCCATTTTCGACCTCCAGATAAAGCGGAAGATGGCTCGAGTGATCGCCATCGCGCAGGAGTCTGGAATGGGCCAGACCTGCGCCACGTACAGCAACAGCGAGAGTACCTCACACCTGATGACCAGGTTCTTACCCGCAATGGAGAGGGAGCGTCGCTCCCACATGCCCAGTTTCCTTTTCACCATAGCCACTCGCTCCTTCCAGTTTCTAACGCATGCCCCGGTCCCTCCAAACCATATCCCCAGCACCTTCAGGCCGTCAGCCCTGACAGTGAAGGGGACAAAGGATCGGCCAGCCCAGTTCCCAAAGAACATGGCCTCGCTCTTCCCACGATTTACCTTGGCTCCCGAGGCCAGTTCGAACTGGTCGCAGATGTGCATCAGTCTGCGCACCGACAGCGGATCCGAGCAGAAGACGGCGACGTCGTCCATGTACAGGGAGGCTTTTACCTGAGTGCCTCCACTGCCTGGGATCGTCACTCCTCTTATGCCCGGATCCTTCCTGATGGACTCGGCAAAGGGTTCTATGCAACACACGAAAAGGACAGGCGAGAGAGGACAGCCCTGCCTGACTCCAGATTTAATCGGAAAGCTATCTGTTTCCCACCCATTGATTGAGACTGCGCTACTGATGTTAGTGTAGAGCAGTTGGATCCAATTTCGAATTCCCTCCCCAAACCCCATTTTGGAGAGCACATCCCCCATGTAGGTGTGCGATATTCTGTCAAAGGCCTTCTCCTGATCCAAGCTGATGAGGCAGGTATCCACACCCCTGTCCTGTACATAGGCAATCGTATCCCTGAGCAGCGCCAGGCTGTCAGAGATCTTCCTGCCTGGCACAGAGCAGGTCTGGTCAGGGTGAATCACCAATTCCAGAGCGGATTTGACCCGATTGGCGATGACCTTGGACAGAATCTTATAGTCCACATTCAACAGTGAAATGGGTCGCCAATTTCTAATTTCCTCCCTTTCCCCCTTGTGCTTGTAGATGAGGGTGATGATGCCTTTCCTCATGGATTCTGACATACTACCGGCCAGGAGCATACTCTCGTACACTCCTAGCAGGTCTGGGCCGATCAAGTCCCACAGAGCCGAATACAACTCCGCCGGCAAGCCGTCGCTTCCGGGAGTTTTACTCTTCTCGAAGGACTCAAGGGCCTTAGTCAGTTCATCAGGAGTTAGCGGTTTGTCCAGGCTCTCCCGCGTACTGTCGTCTAAGACCTCCGTGATAGAGGACAGGAAGGACTGGGAGGCCGTGCTGTCCGTGGGCTTCACGTCATACAATCCGGCATAAAAGGATTTGCTGATCCTCAGAATGTCGGACCGTGATGACTTTACTGAGCCGTCTTCTTCCTTCAGGCTGCTGATCACAGAGCGCTCTCTGTGTACCTTTTGGAAGAAGAAACGTGAGCACGTCTCATCCTGCTCCACGGAGCGGACTCTGGAACGGAAGATGATCTTGGAGGCCTCCGAGGCAAAGTGCGAGGCTTGCTGGCCCTTCACCTCTTGGAGCTCCTCCTTGACATCGACCCCCATCGACTGCAGCCGCAGCAGATTCTGCATCTTTTTCTGGAGTCGGGACATTTCCCTCTGTTCCTTTCTAGCTTTCTGGGTGCCTTTGAGGATGAAAAACCTCTTGATGCTTCCCTTGATCGCTTCCCACCAGTGTGTCAGGGACTCAAAGAGGGGTTTCACGGTTCTCCAACCTTTGTAATCCCTCTTGAGCTCCTCAATGTTCTCTGGGGTCAGCAGTTGCACATTTAGCTTCCATGTCCCCCTGCCCACCCTCAGGTCCTTCTCCAAGTGGCAGTCCGCCAGAAGGAGGCAGTGGTCAGAGAAGAACACCGGCTTGACCTCGGTGGATCTGACTGTGAATGCACGGGACACAAACAGGAAGTCTATCCTGGAACGGATGGACCCGTCTGGCCGCGACCAGGTGTATCTACGCTGCGCTCCGTCTGCAGGGTTGCTGAAGACGTCGTGCAGCTTGGCATCCTTAACTGTTTCCATCGGGGATCTGGACGTAGCGTCCAATCTGCTGCCGGCCCTGCCGGATCGTCCAGCCGCATCGATGATGCAGTTGAAGTCACCGCCCAGAATGACCGGCCTGGAGGTCGCCAGCAGCAGTGGGAGCTGCTGAAAAACCATTGGAACAGTCTTCACCTGAACCGCACGAGGGCCAGGTGAATCGTTTAACTAGGGTTGTAGGCCCAAATTGCTCAAACCCAATGGTCTGGGCACAGGAGTTTAGTGCAACTGACTTTATTTGGTCCTGCTGTTCTGAAATTAAACTGGAAAGTCTTCTCGCATCCAGATTAGTTGTGAGCTGTATTTGGAGTTCCTCTCTTCAGTCAGCTGCTTTAGCACTGAGACATTGTTATTCTGCCTCATGGACTTTGGGGTCTTGTGATGTCTTGGTGCTAGGTGGATATTGGTCACCAATCGAACAACTTGATGATCTGTCCAGCAGGCATCAGTTCCCCACATCGATCGAGTGGTACAAACACCACCAGGATCTTTGGCTCAAAAAAATGACATAATCCAGGAGGTGACAGTGCTTTGATTTAGGATGCCTCCATGTGGTTTTATATTCATCTTTCTGACAGAAGAGGGATAAATACAGTATGATAAGAAAAGACAGAGGACGGAATCACCCCAGATTTCCACTAAGTGCAGCAGCGGGCGGGTAAAATGTCTGGTTTGGCAGCTTTTCACACCACATCATCCCAAACCCGCCGCATTAATTATGCATTTCCAGGAAACACACCGTTTCCATGGTGGGCGGGCTCTCATTCGCTCGCCATGCCGTCACCTCAGCCCTTCATCATATTTAAAGTGCAGCCGCGTGCACACCTCTCAGTGCTTCCAGCCCATGACTGCTGGACAGCAGGATGTGCCCTAAATGCAAAAAGACTGCAGCCCCCAGGTTCAGTGACGCGTCCCTCAAGCGCCTTTTAGATGCCAGGGAGGCCTGCAGATGCGGATGGACGATGCAGAGGTGGGAGGAAATGAGTCCACCTAGCTGGCCTTATAATAATATGTTGATGTATTACAATGAAGTTCCCAACGTCCAATGGCGGGAAATGCGACCCACCATCAACGGGCTGAGCGGACCAATCACAAACTGGTTTCACGACGTCGTGAAACCAATTCTTGGTCTTCTCGCCATATTGTCTGCTCACGCCACTGAGCATGCCCGATGCCAGCGGGCACGGAAAATTCCGCCCAGAGTGTATACATCTAAAAGTGCAGCAGCAGATGAAGTCAAAGTAAGGAAAAATGGTCAAAAACAGAATTAAGTGCTCTTTAATACATGCAGCATTTGTAACAAAATGGATGAATTGATAGCACAAATTGAAATGAGTATCATATGATAGCCATTACAAAGACATGGTTGCAAGGTGACCAAGGCTCGGACCTGAATATTCAAACGTATTTGACATTTCAGAAGGACAGTAAGAAAAGAAAATGAGGTGCGGTAGCTCTGCTAATGAAGGGTTACTAATTATATTGGTTTTGAAGATCAAGATGTGGAATCAGTTTGGGTGGAGATAAGAAATAGCAAAGGAAGGAAGTCACTGGTAGAGGTAATTTATAGGGTCCCTAAGAGGAGAAACCCTATGGCACAGGGCATAAATCAAGAAATAATGGGTACTTGTAAGAAAGGTACTGCAACAATGGTGGGCGATGTTATTCATATAGATTGGATAAATCAAATTAGCAAAGGTAGCCTAGAGGATCAGTCCATTGGGTATAATTAAGACAGTTTCTTAGAACAATACATTCTGGAACCAAGGGAGCAGCCTATTTTAGACCTGCTAATGTGTAGTAAGACAGTGTTAATTAATGACCTCTTAGTAAAGATTCATTTAGGCAAGAGTGATCATAACATGGTAAAGTTTCACATTCAGCTTGAGGGTGAGAAGTGTGCGTCTAAAACTCATATTTAAGCTTAAATAAAGATAATTACAAGGGTGTGAAGACAGAGTTGGCTCCAGTGGACTGGGTAAATAGGTGAAAGTAAGATGGAAGAGAAGCACTGGAAGACATTTAAGGAGATATTTCATAACACTCAACAAGGATATGCCATTGAGAAAGAAAAACTTTACAAGAAGGATATACCATCTATAGCTAACAAAGGAAGTTAAGAATGATATGAAATTGAAAGAAAATGTATACAATGCTACAAAGATTAGTGGTAGGCCAGATTGGGAAAATTTTAGAAATAAACAAAGGATAACTAAAAATAAAGTGAGAAATTAAAGTGTGAAAGAATATTTGCAAGGAATATGATAATAGATAGTCAAAGCTTCTACAAGTATATCAAAAGGAAAAGGATAGCTAAAGTAAGCATTGGTCCCTTAGAGGGTGGGACTGGGGAATTAATCATGGAAAACAAGGAAATGGCAGAGACTTTGAACAAGTAATTTGTTTCTGTCTTCACAGTAGAAGACACAAACAGCATCCCAGGAATAGTAGAAAAGGAGGAGAAGCAAATTGGAGGGAGGATTTTTTTTTAAAGTCACAGCCACTATAGAAAAAGTGCTAGGAAAACTAATAGAACTAAATAAAGGGTGGGCCTGCATTCTAGAGTCTTAAAGTAGGGACTACAGAAATAGTGGATGCATTTGTTGTAATTTTCCAAAATTCCCTAGATTCTGGACAGATCCCAGTGGGATTTGAAACTACAAATATAACACCACTATTCAATTTAGGAGGAAGATAGAAAGCAGGAAACTATAGGCCAGTTAGCCTAACTTCTGTCATTGGGGAAAATTCTGGAATCCATTATAAAGAGACATTTAGAAAATCATAATAAAATCAGGCAGAGTCAACAGTGTTTCGTGGAAGGGAAATCATGTTTGACACATTTATTAGAATTCTTTGAGGATGTAACAAGCAGGGTGGATAAAGCAGAATCAGTAGATGTTGTGTACATGGAATTCTAAAAGGCATTCAATACCAGAGAAGATAAGAGCTCAATGTTGGGGGTGATATATTAGCATGGATAGAGGACTGGCCAACAAACAGGAAACAGAGGATTGGGATAATGAGTCATTTTCAGGTTGGCGAACTGCATCTAGTGGAGCACCACAGGGACCAGTGCTGGGACCTCAATTATTTAGGATTTCTATGACTGACTTGGATGAAGGGAGAAACTGTACCATAGCCAAATTTTCTGACATTACGAAGATAGACAGGAAACCAAATTATTGGGATGATACAAATGCCGGAACTTTCCGGCCCTGTTGGCATCGGGCGTCATGGCGGGCATGAGCAGACAATATGGCGAGAAGGCAAAAAATCAGTTTAATGCCCTTGTGAAACCAGTTTGCGAACGTCCACTCCGACCGTCGATGGTGGGCAGCGTTTCCTGCCGCCGCACGTTGGGAACCAAATTTCAATGCTTCAGCATCTCATTCTAAGCCCTGCTCACCGGAATCATCTCCCAATGCTGGATCACCCGGGAACGTTGGCGCGATTGCACATCGACGTGTTTCACAAACATACATAAGCGACCTGAACTTCGAGGGGAACTCGGGGGTGAGTGCACACAACAATGCGCAGCGCTCACGAGCGCCACCTGTAGGATATCGAGGGAGAGGAGCTACATATTTGGGAGGATCACAAGAAAGTCGCTTTTACCCAGCTGGCTTTCAGTGCCAGGGCAAGGGCTCCAGAGTGGCTCAGGCTGGGGAGTGGGGAAGTTTGGGGGCGAGGCAGCACAGACAGGAGGAAATACACAAGCGCATGCCAGAGGGATGGGCGGCAAAGCAGTACAGTCTGAAGGAAGCACACAACCATGCCAGGGCGGAGGGGTGGGGTGTTTGAGGGAAGCAGCCATGCACTTGGAATAAACTTATCAAAAGTGAGCATTCTTCTGCTGAGACCGCTCAGCTGCAGCTCCATTGACAAGCTTGGAGTCGGGCCTCTGAAGCTTTTCTGCCCACTCAAGCAACGCAAAAGCATGAATGTGCCACCAAATGCTCCAGAACTTTTCACCCCTCGGGCACAGACTGCAAATTAATGAGCGTTTTAGGGGGAAGCAGACTAATTGGACAACTGGTCAAGTTGTATAATCCTCTTGTGAAAGGTGGGCATGGCACAGTGACTGGTGGAGGCGCTCATGGCCCCTTGCAATGTCTTTATTAAGGTTTGGACTAGTATCCATCATGGTTCCAGCTAACAGTGAAGCCTTGCAGTGCGGGTTAGAATTCCTGTGCCTGAGCTGACAGCACAGCATGCAATCCATTGGATGAAGCTGCCACCAATCGGTCAAATGGAATGGTGGGGGGGTGGGTTTCAGTGGGGTTTCAGACAGCCAATGAGTGCACTCACACTCACCATCCAAGTGGTGGCCTGCACTCTTCTGAATGCATGAAGGGGTCTTCAGACTTAACCGAGAGAGGTTCTTGGGACACATATGCCAACCCACGCATCTCTCTCTCTGATCCTGCAGGAGAAGGACATCATGATCATGGAGACTGGTGATCAAGCGGTATGCCTCATGGCTTACACAGAGCAGAGAAGAATAAGAATGCAGCAGAGGCGCCTGGCTTGGCAAAGGGAGGAGCACCTCCCCCAAGATGAAGGGGTGGCAAGGCCGGCTGTGCATGCAACTGAAGATCCACAGAGAGTCACTGTTCGTAGGTGCCTCACTAGACCCAGGGTCTATAGATGGCACTTGTCATTCCTGCAGATGGCTGAGAACAAGTGTTGCCAAAGACTACACATGTCTAAGGAATTGGTTGGCAACATATGCCACTTGCTGCAGCATTTGGTGCTAAGGAGACATGGAAGGCATCCACTGCCAGTGGCCGTGAAAGTGACTGTAGTGCTCAGCTTTTGTGCCAGTGGTTCATTCCAGGGCTCCACAGGTGACTTGTAAGAGATCTCGCAAGCCTCTACGCACAAGTGTATCCAGGAGCTCAAGGACGGCACAGAACTTGGTGCATTTCATCTGGGATCAGGAAAACCAAGAAGTAAGAACACTGGGATTTACAGGGATCTCTGGTTTTCCACAGGTGCAGGGTGCCATTGACTGCACTCACGTTGCACTTAGATCCCCATGGCAACAAGCAGTCAACTACATCAACCGCAAGGGCTTCCACTCGCTTGTCCAGCTGGTGCGCGACCACCACAAACACATCCGACAGGTCTACGCACAATTCCCAAGGAACGTCCACAATTCTTATATCCTTAGCTGGTCTCAGATGCCTGACACCCTCCAGGGTCCAGAAAGGCTGCAGGGTTGGCTCCTAGGGGACAAAGGCTACCTGCAGAGGACGTGGCTGATGACGCCTGTGCGGCGGCCTCAGGCTACAAGGCTCATTCTGCGACCTAAACGCTGGTGGAGCAAACAACAGGCATTTAGAAAATGAGATTCCAGTGCCTCAACAGATCCGGCGGAGCACTGCAATACAGTCCACCGAGGGTGTCACACACCATTGTCGCTTGCTCCACAACCTGGTGCTGCAAGGTGGGGAGTGACAGGGCTGAGGACGAGATAGAAGAGCTGCACATCTCCTCCGATGAGGACATCGAATGGGATTACGGTGATGAGCTCCTTGAAGGCGAGGATGTCAGTGATGAGGCCATCACACTGGGCGGATGAGGCAGGTGCTCTTGAGAGGCCCTCAGAGCCGCATGATTTGTGGGGGATGATGATGAGATGCAGTGAGGTCATTCCTGACATCCTCACCTTGCATTGGTGAACGTTTAACTCCTGTGTGGCTCGTGGCAGCGCAGATACCTTCAGTGCTCAGGCTCCTGTCATGGAGGCGCAGCAGAGTCTCTGATAGTCGCAAGATTCTTGGAGGATAATGATGACATAAAGTGAGGACACTCCATAGATCTTCACATGCCCTCTGTTAATGTCTGACTCCTGTCTGGCTGAGAGCAGCTCACTTGCGCTCTATGATCAGAGTTCATGGAGGCGGAGCCGTGAAACTTTAAATGCACTTCATCCTTGTCAGCCTTCAGCACCTGACCCCTTCAGGAACCCACTGTCACCAGTTGCAGATGCTGGAGAGATGGGAGGCCAACCCCGCCTCAAAAGCTGACCCTCCAACAGTGTGGCGCTCCCTCAGCACTGACCCTCCTACAGTGCGGCGCTCCCTCAGCACTGACCCTCCAACAGTACGGCGCTCCCTCAGCATTGACCCTCTGACAGTGCGGCGCTCCCTCAGCACTGACCCTCCGACAGTGCGGCGCTCCCCCAGCACTGACCCTCCGACAGTGCGGCGCTCCCTCAGCACTGACCCTCCGACAGTGCGCGCTCCCTCAGCACTGACCCTCCGACAGTGCGGCGCTCCCTCAGCACTGATCCTCCGACAGTGCGGCACTCCCTCAGCACTGACCCTCCGACAGTGCGACGTTCCCTCAGCACTACCATCTAAAAGAACAAGGGCAGCGGACACATGGGAGCACCTCCAAGCCACTCACCATCCTGGCTTGGAAATATATTGCCGTTCCTTCACTGTCGCTGGGTCAAAATCCTGGAACTCCCTCCCTAACAGCACTGTGGATAAACCTACACCACAGGGACTGCAGTGGCTCAAGTAGCCAGCTCATCACCCCCTTCTCAAGGGCAATTAGGGATGGGCAATAAATGCTGGCCTAGCCAGCAACGCCCACATCCTGTAACTGAATTTTTAAAAAAGGGTGACGAGACGGGTGAATTACCCTGGAGATCATTCATCCTCTTTCAGAACTGTGTGGTTTTCCTATTTGCAGGGCATTGGCACTGACCACCACTGCCAACACCTCCCATGCTAGATCGGTGACCTTGCTTGCTGGCCTTCGTCCAGATTGGGGGTAGAGGACTTCATGGTGGGCCTCCACTACGTCCAGTAGGCACCCGAGGGAGGTGTCACTAAATTTGTGGGCAGCATGCTTCCTCTCTTTGGTAGGCATGATTTTGCAGCAGCTTTCGATCCCTTAGAGAGAGAGAAAGAGAGAGAGAGAGAGCTCTGTGTAAAGTATCCTTTAAATATGGCACTCGGATAACTCAAGGCCTGAGGTGACGGTGCTGCAAGCGAATCAGAGGCTGCTCCACCAGCAATCCGGAGTGTTTCCCTTGAATGCATTATTAATGAGGCAGGACACATCAGGAATAGTACGATACGGTGCAAAAACCCGCCAATACGGTGGGCGAGTGAAATGACTTATCTCCCACCCGCCCACTACCGCACTTTGTGCAAATCTGGGACAATTCCGCCCAAAGAGTCTGAAAAGGGATATAGATAGATAAAGTACCATATGGAAATGTGAGGATGTCCACATTGGCAGGAAGAATAAGAAAAGCAGAATATTATTTAAATGGAGAGAGACTGCAGAATGTGGAGGCACAGAAGGATCTGGGTTTCCTTATACATGAATAACAAAACTTAGCATGCAGGTACAGCAAGTGATTAGGAAGGCAAACATAATGTTGGCTTTTATTGCAAGGGGGATGAAATATAAAAGTAGGGAAGTGTTGCTACAACTGTACTGGGCATTGATGAGATCACACCTAGAGGTCTGTACTTTGTACAGTTGGGGCCTCCTTAAGAAGGTGTATACTTGCATTTGAAGCAGTTCAAAGAAACTTCACCATGCTGATTCCGGAATTGAAGGAATTGTCTTATGATGAAACGTTGGGCAGATTGAACCTATACTCATGAGAGTTTAGAAGAATGAAAGGTGATTGTAATGAACCTTGTAAGATTCTGGGGGATTTTTGACAGGGTAGATGCTGAGGAGATGGTTCACCTTGAGGGGAAATCTAGAACTAGGGGGCACAGTTTCAAACAAAGAGGTGTCATGGAGATGTGCTTTATGTCAAATCACGATTTTTAATCCACCGGTTCGAAAACTCAATTAAACTTATAAAGAGTTTAAAAACACAGAGACTAAAGTGACTTGAACTCAGAGCCCAAGATGGCTAACCCTAATTTGCATTACTATACATTCCAGATTCCAGTTCACTGGAATGGAGTTACTCTGCCTGCAAAACCCATCAATGATAACGATTTCAAGGAGTGCGACAGTCTCGCATCTCCTGTCTCATTAGCCAGGAATCTATGGCGATCACCCAAGATATTCAACTGTTGGAGACGGCCTATTAAGACTAATACTTTGAACCTGGCTAGAATAGCTTCCAGACATAAGCAAATCAAGTCACCTTTGGAATACACAGACAATGACATTTTTTGAATTCCCCTGAAATGGAAGGTCACATGACTGGCCAACACTTTGTATGTTTTGAACACATGTTTTCTCCGCAGAACTGAGGATAAGCAGCTTTAAGGAGAAGGCCTAATCCCTCCTGCCTCCTTCTTTTCTCCACCTGGTAAGCTCCAATGTCTGTTTGCTGACAGTGATCCTCCAGGGAAGCATTGCTGCAGAGATTTCTTAAAAAAGAATCCAACCCAGCACCACCATCTCCCAAAGAACAACCAACTCAGTCATCTACATCTTTAAATCAGAAGCATCGAGACCATCGAATCACCAAACCATAGACTGCACACTCTTTCTCCTTTTTATCCTTCCCCACTCTGTAATCTGTAATTGTGTGTGTGTGAACTGCGAGTGTGTGTGTGCGTGTAGATGTGTGCATGTATGTGTGTGCCTGTGCGCACGTGTGCGCGAAAATCGTTGCGGAGTTTATCATTTTACTTGGATCGGGTTGAGTAGAATAAAGTTAACCTCTTTCTTTGATAAACTCAAGAAAACCTGTCCTATTTGTTCTTTTATATCAGAGCACATAAACAGTACTATAAGACATAGGAGCAGAAATTAGGCCATTCGGCCCATCGAGTCTGCTCCGCCATTCAATCATGGCTGATAAGTTTCTCAACCCCATTCTCCCGCCTTCTCCCCTCACAGAATTGGCAAGTATATCCTTTTCAAAAACAAAACTGTTGCGCTCAAACGAGGGGAGGGAAAAGAGGAGAACCATTCAACCCCCTCCACATCTGTTCTTTACAGGGGGTCTCACATTTAAGGAAGAGATGAAGAGGCATTCCTTCTCTCAGAAGATCATTAGTCTTTGAAATTCTCTTCCCCAGCAAGCAGTGAATAAATCTGAGGCTGAGTTAGACAGATTTTTGGTCTACAAGAAAGTTAAGGATCATGGAAGGCTAGAGGAAAGTGGAGTTAAGGCCCCAATCAGATCAGCCATGATCTAACTGAATAGCAGAGCAGGCTCCAGGGCCTGAATGGCTTACTCATGCTCCTTTTTACTTGTGATCTTATTATGATCAAGTCACCCACCCACTAATGCTGGTTACAGAGATAGGGAGAAACGAGGCTGCATAGGGATTTGAAGATTGCTGAAATCTGTTATCAGGGATGGAGTGACTGGGCATTTGGACAAGTAGGAGCTGATCAAAGGAAAAGATCAGCGTGGATTCAGGGTGAGTACATCATATGTGACTCATATAGTTGAAATTGTTGACGCAAACCTGGTAGCCAGATTATCATGTATGGATTTTTTAAAAATACATTCATGGGATGTGGACATCACTGGCTAGGCCAGCATTTATTGACCATCCCTAAGTATATGAGAACAAAAGAAATAGGAACAGGAGTAGACCATTTGGACCCTCGAGCATTCTCCGCCATTCAATAAGGTCATGGCTGATCTTCTTGTGTTTCGATTTCCACGTTCCCATCTAACCCCAATAACCTTTGATTCCCTTGCCTAAGAAGAATCTATCTACCTCGACCTTAAAAATATCCAATGACCCCCGCCTCCACCATCTCTGAGGCAGAGAATTCCAAAGATGCACAACCCTCTGAGAGAAAAAAATTCTCCTCATCTCTGTCCTAAAAGGGCGTCCCCTAATTTTAAAACAGTGCCCCCTAGTTCTGGACTCACCCACAAGAGGAAACATCCTTTTGACGTCCACCTTGTCAAGGCCGTTCAGGATCTTGTACACTTCAATCAAATCACCCCTCACTCTTCTAAACTCCAGCGGAAACAAGCCCAGTCTGTCCAACCTTTCCTTATAAGACAACCCACTCATTTCAGATATTAATCCAGTAAACCTCCTTTGAACCGTCTCCAATGCCTTTACATCCTTCCTTAAATAAGGGGACCAAAACTGCATACAATACTTGAGGTGCAAATCTCCCTAATGCCCTGTATAACTGAAGCATAACATCCTTACTTTTATGTTTAATCCCTCTCGTAATAAAGGATAGCATTCCATTAGCCTTCTTAATTACTTGCTGTACCTGCATACTAACTTTTTGTGACACATGTACTAGAACACCTAGATCCCTCTGCACCTCAGAATTATGCAGCAGTTCTCCATTTAAGAAGTACTTTGCTTTTTTGTTCTTCCTGCCAAAGTGAACAGCTTCACATTTTCCCACATTAAACTCCATTTGCCAGATCTTTGACCACGCACTCAACCTATCTATATCCATCTGCAACCTCCTCATGTCCTCTTCACAACATACTTTCCTACCTAGCTTTGTGTCATCTGCAAATTTAGCTACCATGTCTTCACTCCCTTTATCTAAGTCATTGATGTAAATCATAAGAAGCTGAGGCTCCAGGCCCCTGTGGGACGCTACTCGTCACATCCTGCCAAACAGAAAAATACCCATTTATGCATACTGTTTTCTGCCAGTCGGCCAATCTTCTATCCATGATAATATGTTACCCCCTACAGCATGCGCTTTTATTTTCCATAATAATCTTTGATGTGGCACCTTATGAAATACCTTCTGGAAATCCAAGTATAAGATGCCTACAGGCTCCCCTTTATCTACTGTGCATGTTACTCCTTCAAAAAACTCCAATAAATAGGTTAAACATGATTTTCCTTTCACAAAACCATGCTGACTCTTCCCTATTGTCTGAGCTCTTCTAAGTGTCCAGCTATAACCTCCTTAATGATCGATTCTAATAACTTCCCACGACAGACGTCAAGCTAACTGGCCTATAGTTTCCTGTTTTCTGCCTCCCTCCCTTCTTGAATAGAAGGGTTACATTTGCTACTTTCCAATCTGATGGAACCTTTCCAGAATCTAGCGAATTTTATAAAATTAACACCCTCGCATCGACTACCTCATTAGCCACCTCCTAATGTTGAGACACTCAAAACTATGGAACAGCAAATGGATTCAAGTGTCTAGAGACACAGATCACTAAAATGCAATGCACAGGGTACTAAATTAAATCTAAAGGCCACTGGAATTTTGATCTTTATCAGGGGGGCTAGAATACAAAGAACAGATAGCTGTTTCAGTTTAACAGAATGGTGGCCATTTTTATTATTGACCAACATAGATGAAGGGCTAAAATCTTTCATATAGACCAGTACCAAGCTCAAGAATCATCCACGATATGAAGACATAAATCTAGACCCGAAGCCAAATTTAGAGTAAAATCTGTAGCAAGAGAAAGCTAGAGGACATTCATACTACCAGGTGAACATGAGCGCAAAACAGTTTTGGTTTTGCACAAATGCGGAACTTCAGTATGTGAATTGGGCATCCAAGTCAAAATTGATTCTTATCTGAAGTAAAGTGAGGTTAATTAATCTGGGAATCTCACTCATTATTCCATTGCCAGTCAGCCCCTGACTCCAGAATCAGGTTGAGTTTACACTGTAATTGCAGTATTGATACAAAACTAAAGGGATTTGCACCAACACTGTAGCTGTGCACCTCCAGGTACTTGCAGTTTTGAATTCCTGGGAAAAGAGACTCTGTATTGAGTCTAGATTTCAGCTTAACAAGGATCAAAGTCATATGGGAAGGCATGAATAGTAAAATAGGAGTTTATGACTACAAAATTCATAGAGCATCACGTCTCTGTAGCCTACAGCACAATACGTATTCTGCCAAGATAGAATAGTGGTATTCAAATACATTTATTGATGTGCTTCAAGTATTCAAACAAACACTTTTTGATGTATTGCATTTTTAAAAAATCAATTAGACTTGATCATGTCACATGAAAAATCTTAACCAAATAAAATATGACCACTTACAACTCACTGGGCACACGATTGTGTGACTCACAATCTAGAACACAACTTCCAAGCCTGAAGCCTCACTGAGTATTGAACTATAGCAATGCTGCCTTAGTGTCAAATTGATCACCTGCAAGCTAATGAACATTGAATCAAAAACAGGAACTCAGCAAATTTAATGTCAACAAAGCAGCAGCAATGAAGAAAATAATGGTGCTAAAGAATGGCAAATCCCCAGGATCAAATAGTTTCTATTCCTGGGTTTTAAAGCAAGTAGATGAAGCAGATAGTCTAACTAAAGCCTTCCAAAGTTCTCTCAATTCAGGAGCCATTCCTCTAGATTGGAAAATTATGCACGTTACTCCTATATTTAAGAAAGGTGAGAAACTAGGAAATTATAGACCTAACATCTGTTGACAAAAATTAGTAGAATCGATTATTAAGGATAGAGTGAAAGAACACCTTTAAAATTCTGAGCTCATCAGAGGAAGCCAACAAGGATTTGTAAAGGGTGGGTCATGCCTGACAAAGCTGATTGAAATTTTTGAAGAGGTCACTAAAGTAGTGGGCAGCAACATGTCAATGTATTTTCTGTAGGTCGACTTCCAGAAGGCATTTGAGAAAGTCCTTCATACAAGGCTGATAGCTAAAGGTGCAGCTCATGGAAGTGAAGAAAAGTTGTTGACCTGAAATTGGCTGAGTGACAGGAGACAGAGAGCAGAATGTTGCCGATGGCGTGCGGGAGTGGTCCCGACACGCAAAATGACGCAAGATGACATCGGGCGTGCGTCCCGACCTCATCGCGCATTATTTCGATATTGCGGTTGGTGGGTGCACGCCGGAGGTGGCTGCGTGCCCACCAAACTGTCAAAGGCCTATTAAGACCATTAAGAAAGTCATTATCATTAACACCGCTGCCCATCCAACCTTAAGGTTGGCGGGCAAGTGAAGAGCCCAAGTAGCCTTCGCGTTTTCCAGGAAATTTCACCCACAGGTGGGATGAGGTTTCCTGAAGGTTTTATAAAATTAATAAATAAATTTGGTGAACTCGACAAACATGCCCTAGCTCATGTTGCACTGTCACATGAGGGGACATGTTTAAATAATTTTTTACTTGAATTTTTAAAAACTTTTATTGCCCATTCAATTTCCCTGAGGCAGCTCTATGCCTCAGGGGGATTGCTGTGCTCTTTCACGCGCATGCGTTACATTTAATAGGCCCGCCCATGTAAAATGGCGGCACGCAGCTGATCGCGGGCAGCAATCGGCTTCGCACCCACCACCCGCCCGCTCCCATCCAGCCTGCCCAACATAGGTAAGATTCAGCCCAGAGAATCAGGATAATGGCAAGGATTGACAGAATGTAACTCATAGTGTCCTGCAAGAATATGTGCTGAGGCTTCAACTATTCACTGTATTTATTAATGACTTAAATGGTGAGATAGAAAGCAATATATCCAAATTTGCCAAGGATACAAAGATAGGTGACATTGTAAGCAGTGTTGGTGGAAGCATAAAATTATAAATAGATATTAATAGATTAAGTGAATGGGCAAAACTGTTGCAAATAGATTTCAATCTAGGCAAAAGTGAGGTCATCCAACTTTGGACCTAAAAAGAAAAGGACAGGGTACTTTCAAAATTGGTGAAAAGACAAAAACAGTGGAGGTCAATGGAGACCTAGGCAACGATGTACATAGATCATTAAAATGCTATGAACAGTTGCAGAAAATAGTCAAAAAGGTTAATGGAATGCTGGCCTTCATATCTAGAGTGGGCAAAAATACAATGGGTGGGTGGGGGGAGTTGCAGATGCAACAGCTGTACAAAGCCCTGGTTAGGCCACAGCTGGATACAGTGAGCAAATTTGGACATCACTCCTTATAAACGATATTTTGGTCTTGGAGGGACTACAGGAAAGATTTACTGGAGTTATATCTCAACTCGAAGCGTTACATTATAAGAGATTACAACTAGGATTACATTCCTGGAATTTAGAGGGCTCAGGGGCATATCAATTGAAATTTTCAAGATATTAAGGGGATAAAGTAAATAGTGAGAAAAACTATGTCCATTGGCTGGTAAGCTTAGGACCAGATAGCAAAGTCTAAAAATTAGAGCCAGACATTTCAGTAGTGAAATCAAGAAACACATCTAAATGCAAAGGATGTTATTCGTCTGGAACTATCTCCCGCAAATAGCAAATAATAGAAAATTAATTGTTCATTTCAAATCTGCTTGATAAAGGCATAGATTACAAAAGTAGGGGGGTCATGTTGGAGTTGTATAGAACCTTGGTGAGGCCACAGCTGGAGTACTGTGTGCAGTTCTGGTCATCACATTATAGGAAGGATGTGATTGCACTGGAGGGGGTGCAGAGGAGATTCACCAGGATGTTGCCTGGGATGAAACATTTAAGTTATGAAGAGAGGTTGAATAGACTTGGGTTGTTTTCGTTGGAGCAAAGAAGACTGAAGGGTGACCTGATTGAGGTGTACAAGATTATAAGGGGCATGGACAGGGTGGATAGGGAACAACTGTTCCCCTTAGTTGAAGGGTCAGTCATGAGGGGACATAAGTTCAAGGTGAGGGGCAGGAGGTTTAGGGGGATGTGAGGAAAAGCTTTTTTACCCAGAGGGTGGTGACGGTCTGGAATGTGCTGCCTGGGGTGGTGGTGGAGGCGGGTTGCCTCACATCCTTTAAAAAGTACCTGGATGAGCACTTGGCACGTCATAACATTCAAGGCTATGGGCCAAGTGCTGGTAAATGAGATTAGGTAGGTAGGTAGCCCAGGTGTTTCTCATGTGTTGGTGCAGACTCGATAGGCCGAAGGGCCTCTTCTGCACTGCGTGATTCTGTGATTCTTAACCAAAAGTATTAAGAGATATGGGGAAAATGAGGTTAAATAGAAGAGTAAGGTCAAAGATTGGCTATGATCTCACTGAACCATGTAACAGGCTCCAGGGGCTAAAAGGCCTGTTCCTATGGGCAAAATTTTTAGCTCGGCAGGCGGGCACGCACCCGACTCTCTCTTGCATAAAATGACGTGCGATGATGTCAGGTGAGTGTCCCGACGTCGTCGCGCGGCATTTCGTTCAGTGGGCACAGGCCAGATTCGGCAGAACACCCGCTGACAATTAAAAGGCCTGTTAAGTCCATTAAATTATTAACTAAGTTGAATTTTTCGCTGCCTGTCCAACCTTACAGTTGGCAGGCAGGCATAAATGCCAAGCGGCCTTTGCACTCTTTAGGAAACCTCATCCACGGGCGGGATGAGATGAGATTTCCTAAAGCAAATAAAAATAAAATAGAAATTTTAAAACTTAATTAAAAACATGGCCCTGCTCATGCAACAGAGTCACACGAGGGGACATGTTTCATTACATTTTTATTTTTTTTTTTATAATTCTTCATCTCCCTGAGGCAGCTCTGTGCTTCAGGGAGATTATGAAGCGCTCACTTGCGCGCATGCGTGAAAGTTGTGCTTGCCCTCCTCCACCCGCCCGCACAGGCAGCACTGAGCGCTGCCACTTGTGTTTCACACTGGGTGGGCCCTAATTGGCCCATCAGCGTGAAATGACTGTCCGGCCCCGATTGTGGGCAATGGTCAGCTTCCCGACTGCCCCTGCCCGCCCCCGCCGAGCCCGCCCGACATGGGTGAAATTTTGTCCTATGTTCCTAAATTTTAGCAACTACAGTCTAGAAATTACCAATAGGATTTTAGCAGATAAACGATCAATGTGTTCATAAGTTCTGACTGCTAATTTAATGCAAGCGTTATAACCCATTTATTTTAAATTGGTTAATATCTCCACTGAAGTAGTGGATAGATATATGTCATACAAACACATCATGCAACATTGGGATGAGTAATTCAGGCACAATCCAATTTCTAAGCCAAGTGTTTTCTCTTACATTTAGGATTTTATTAATGGTGGGGGTGGGGAAATAAATTAAATATATCATATATATAATATAATCCTATGTTCACATTCTGTTAAGCAGAGGTATAAGAACATCAGAAAGAATGAAATGAGGAAAGAACATTTGTCTCAACAAATGTTCTCCCTCTACAACAACGTAATCTACCTCGCAGGCTCTCTGGCACATTTAAATTCATGAGGGTAAATTCGAAATAAGCATTTCCCAAGATAAATTAAGCAAATCTCAATAATATGAATCCATTGCCACATTTCTACCATTAAGTTTTGCCTGGCTGCCCTCAGGCAACCATGAGTATATGAACCTACGAGTTAGGAGCAGGGGTAAGCCACTCAGCCCTTCAAGCCTGCTCCTCCATCCAATATGATCATGGCTGATCTGACTGTAACCTCCCGCTTATCCCTGTTAAACTTTCACCCCCTTGTTTATCAAGAATCTATCTACCCCTTGATAGACACTCAAAGACTCTGCTTCCACTGCCTTTTGAGAAAGGGAGTTCCAAAGACTCACAACCCTCAGAGAAAAAAATTCTTCTTATCTCTGTCTTAAATGGGTAACCCCTTATTTTTAAACAGTGACCCCTAGTTCTAGATTCTCCCAAGAGAGGAAACATCCTCTCCACACCCACCCTGTCAAGACCCCCCAGGGTCTTATATGTTTCAATCAAGTCACCTCTTTCTCTTTGAAACTCCAGCGGACACAAGTCTAGCCCGTCCAATCTTTCCTCATAAGACAACCTGCCCATTCCTGGTATTAGTTTAGTAAACCTTCTCTGGATTGCACCTAATGCATTTACATCCTTCCTTAAATAAGCAGACCAATACTGTACACAGTACTCAAGATGCAGTCTCATCAGTGTCCTGTACGACTGAAGCATAACCTCCCTACTTCTGTATTCAATCCCCCTAACAATAAATTATAACATTCTATTAGTTTTCCTAATTACTTGCTGTACCTGCATTCTAGCCTTTCGTGATTTATGCACTAGGGATTCAGATCCCTCTGAATCTCAGAGCTCTGCAATCTCTCACCACTTAGATAATATGCTTCTTTTTTATTCTTTCGGCCAAAATAGACAACTTTACATTTGCCCACATTATACTCCACTTGCAAGGTCTTTGCCCACTCACTTAGCCTATCTATATCCCTTTGTAGCCTCCTTATGGCCTCCTCACAACTTAGTTTCTTACCTATCTTTGTATCATCAGCACATTTAGCAACCATGTCTTCTGTCCCTTCATCAAAGTCATTAACATAAATTGTAAACAGTTGAGACCCCAGCACTGATCCCTGTGGCACAGCACACGTTACATCCGCCAACCAGAAAAAGACCCATCTATGGCCACCCTCGGTTTCCTGTTAGCTAGCCAATCTTCTATCCACGCCAATATGTTACCCTCCCTAAACATGGGATTTTATTTTCCACAATAACCTTTGATGTGGCACCTTATGTTATGCTGCTGGAAATCTAAGTACAGTACATCCACCAGTTCCCCTTTATCCACAGCACATATGACTCCTTCGAAGAACTCCAATAAATTGGTTAACGCCATGAGAGATTCCATCTGAAAAGCCATCGAACCAGCTTAATTAAAGGGTTAATTCTTCAATTTATCCATAACACTGGCAACAATGCATTTATTTTTCAACCCTTGTTGTCTTTGATGATGTTTTTGTTGGTCAGTGGCTTTTCAGGTCACTTCAGAGGACATTCAGCCTGAGTGCCAACACCTCTAACCCCTCACACCCAGCTAGCAACTAAGTGGTGTAGACTCAAGACTGCTACAGAGCAACCCAGCAAGAAGTGGCACATTCCCTTCTTTGAAAGACTATAGCAATGTAGACATGTGTGTATGGCAACCAAGCAGTTTTCAGGTTGTTTTTTAATTGCTGGCCTTAGCATCATTTGTCAACAATGTATGGTCTCACGGGAAAAAAGTGGCCACTTGATGAAGGTACTGGATAGTGTTGTTGAGCATGGAATGAAATTGACCAGACCAAAAGAATTGTGAAAATATCTAAACATCCCTTCTCACTGCACCAACAGTTCAACCACCCAACACTGCTACACCATTCAAGCATTTCATATCTCTATTTGGCTTCCTTCCAGAATTAAATGCTGATGTGAGCAGCAATCGAATTGGGGAAGCGGGAGGGAAAAGAAGCATGATCTACCTGATAGCTAGTGACAGATACATTCATTATTGTCATCATGCTCTCTCTCTCCTTATCCCAGCATTAAATCACATGGGTATACAGGAGGTCCTCATGTTAAATATAAATAAAGAAAATTTATAAGCAACGGTAGACACTCTGTAAGAATAGAATGAAGAACAGATACAACTCTACGCATTTAGAACTATATTCCTAATATTAATTGTGGTTCACCCACTACGCCTTTATCTTTGCTGACAGCTGCCATTTTCCATTTCAAATACTCCACACTCAATAACAGGTCAGCATTTCCCTTTAACATTACTTTTGGTGAAGTCACGGATGGCATTGGAGTATTTTTTGAGGTTGCTAGAGATAGAACGTTTATCCTTAATCAGATGAGGGAATTAGTTCTGAAAACTTTCCCCCACTGACACTCAGGGCCTGATTTTAACTCTGCCTAAGTGACTGCGTTTTGAGTGAGTTAAAATGTCATCCTCAGTTTAAGCCTAAACCGCCCACCCCTCCATGGACTAAATACAAGTAAACACCTAGGCTACTTCAACAACACACCTTAAGCACAATCTCAGAAGAGCATGGGTTCATAAGCTGCTTGAATATTGGTACCACTGGGTCAGCATCTTTAATGGTTTCTCAAAGCCACAGTGAATCCAATTTGGAACCGGCCTTTTAAGGCCTGGTCAGTTTTCCCTTTAGTAATCCAAGGCATTGAGTTCTACTGTGCCACTGTACCACCATTCTGAGTGAGATCAACTACTACAAACCTGGAACTCTTTTCTGCATGTGTGACTTGCTACATAAACTCACTTAGCCATTGTAGGGGGCTGGTGATCAGGTAACAGCAATTTAACAATGTGTAAGCCATACATCAATATTTCAATCAGTACTGGTTTTAAACGTTATCAAAAGACAGTTTCCACTTTCATGAATTTTACAGTCAAAAGCCAGTTATGGAAACTTGGCCATTCATAATCTTGAACTACTTGAGTATTCACTAGATTAACTCAATGAGCCATCAAGGAGCTCTGACAGTACAGGACACCAGAAATATCATGGCACAGACAACAGGGTAAGGATGTTCCTTCTAATGGTTGAAAACATCTAATGAGATTCAGCCATTAAAATACAAATGGTGATACCACAGACTATTAGAATTTGTTTTTCACTTATACAATTTACCAGGTCGTGGATCAAGGTTACACCAGCCATTTTTATACTATAGGCTACGCTGTCAGGAACAGTTTGGCTGATGGTAACCAAATGGACAGGGAAGAAACCACAACCATTACAAAATATGGTGTCATAAATATATTTAATGCTTTTTTTGCCACAAACAGTCCTACAGAACCTTAATAAAGCTTTCAATTTGGTTGTAATGGGAAAATCTGATTCACTTAACTTTGTGGTTGCATTCCTGAAAAGTGCAAGTTTAAATGAAACATTGTTAAGTGAGGAATTTTCTCAATACCCATTTTGGATCACAAGGGGATCCTACTGTTACACCTGTGGCTTATGGCATTGTATTATTAGACAATGAGTAATAAGGGTACACTTCTGAATGCAAGAACACTTGTGGAGAAGGCCAGCATCATTGAACTCCACAACATGTACTAGCATTACATACTAACAGTATACTCTGCATCCAGGTGCTTGTTTGATGTGCCTTGCTAATGGCAAATAACACAAAACTATTATAAACATGGAAATGCCACATTTAAAAGGGTCTCACCCTCGCTGAAAGAGGTCAACATTGTAGAACTTGTGCAGTTCGACTGAAAACTCAACAGTTCCTTGTACTTCAGACATGATCTGTCCCAGTGCATCACCTGGAAGCAAAGAAACCAAAGAGCAAGTTACATCACAACCAGGATTTGTTTCAGTAATGTTAGAAAATGCTGCACTTAAAAAAATGAAGACATTTCTTGTATCACTGTGAGAATGGTGTATTGTGCACTGTGAGGAATATTTTTTAATATATTTTTGGGGACTATTGTGTTATTCTGTAAAGAAGGGTGTGTGTGTAAGATTTAATTAAGCTGGGCAAGAGATTGAGAGGGATAAAAAGGATATGGAGTGTTAAGTTTAAGGTACAAGTAAATAGGTTAGGTCTAACATTTGCATTTTTAGATAAGTTGAGTTTGTTTGGATATCAAAGGGGAGTCAGAGGTACAAAGAAACATGTTTGCATCTTGCAGGAGTTCCATAGGCAAATAGTAGTGGGGATATTATATTTTATTGACCCAAAAGGAAAGACAAGGTAGAGACATAAAAGATTTTATATTTGGAAGGATTTGAGTTTCAATGAGGTGTGAGAACAATGGAACTGGAGATGAAAGGGAAAAAAGAGGTATTTTAGAGTTACTGTGGATAGCTGGAGTAGCTGTTGAATTGGAGCCATAGAGATAGGTGGAGCTGTTTGAGCTGTTGAGCTATACCTGGAGCTCTGGGCTGGGAGAGGATGCCATTTGAACCAGACATCCAGTCATGCCAGAAAGGTCTTGGGCTGCAATAGGCAGTTTTATTCCGAAGTGGATTCCACCACAGATTGGAAAAGGGTAGAGGTCATGTGGTATGCCTTTATTAAAGCTACAGCAGTTTGCCTTGGATAATATTATTGGATTCCATAGTTAAACATCTATAAGGGAGTATTGCTTGGAAGGTGTTTACTTGTGGGTTTGACCAAGTAGAGAGTTTTTTGTTGGGGAAATCTTTTGTAAGACTAACCTTAATTCTGTAACTGTAATCTTTTGTGCTTAAGTTTTCTTTTGTTCTTGCAAATAAAACTTTTACTTTTAATTTTTAAAATTTCAAAAGTGTTCCTGGAGTTCTTACTGCTGAGATCGGTACATTGTCTTCTTGTCTTTAGAATACAAAAATAATGGGTATGGCCCGTAAGCCAAGTTTCCCTCTGGGATTTTGTTTGTGCCACAATTAACAACGGCTGTGGTCATAACAATCACCCTGTTCTATTTTATCACTATAATCCTATCTTTGTTGTTTCTCTATTCTTTGCTCAGAACACACTATGTTCTCTTACTAAAAACATTCATTCTCCCATTGCATCTAAGCACTGCCTATACAAACCCTGTCCCTAATACATTAGTTAAGAACCCCTACCCTTTTTTTCTCTCAAAGCAATGACTCACGGTAGGGTAAAGTTGCATGGGAACCAGTAGCCTTTCTGTCCGTCAAAGAAGTAGCCATTCTTCATGTGTGAGGCCAGATGGTGGGGATCAGCAAAATATATTCTACAATAGGAGGCTTTGTGATGTAGCAAGCCCTCAATCAATGCTAAATACAAGTACTTGCTAATGTGGATCGTTGATCAGGAGCCTGGTTAGTTTTCCATATCCCCTTTGCTTGCCCAGGGGAGCAATATGCATCAGGCATATTTTTAACTTAGAGCATGGAATAGCTAATTCAGCACAGACTCGGATCGTAACTAACTATCATTCTTCTGGCTCTGTGTGTCAACGGAAGGTGCATTTCCTAACTCAGGCAGTGGTACTTTTAATTAAATTACTTCAACACACATGATATAAACTACACTGATCCAACATTTGTAAGCACTTCCACTGGTATGTCAGACATAACCCTTTTTTGAGAAAACACAAAAACACAAGTTGCACATCGGATTCTGCAATTAATTTCTGATTATATATTAAGAAAGAAAACTAAATAGACAATTTTATCATGCCATTACCAGGAAGCAGTTTTCAGTTGCCTGCTATTAGAAATCGTAATTGTAACTACATAATTAATATAAAACTATACATGATAAAATGTTCTGTGACACAGACGGTCACACTGGATGCAACTTTGAATGGACCCCTTGGAACATAAGCACACTCTTTCAGGTGACCATTGCAAGCCAGTGCCAAAACAGACACTTCTATTTTTTCACCATCCGAGGACAATCTGTTTGAAGGCATAATGTACACTTGCAGCTCACTTCAATTATTAAAATGAGTCACAAATCCCAGCTTCAAGCGAGGCTTAGGCATCTAGTTTCTGGCATGATTATACTTCATCTGAAAATGAATTTTACTCTGATTCTAAGCCAGCACCACAGAGTTGCCAGCTCAAGTCGCAGGCATCCCTGCAGGTTTCAATATGTGACATCCTGACCACGTAACATCTGATCATGCAATGTCTGATCACATGCTATTTGGTCCTGAGCCCTCTGCAAATGTTACTGCATCAGAGAAGTTGGGTCACCTGTAGTGGATTATCTTTACTTGTGTTTTTGCGCAGGTAGTTCTGAGAACCAGGAGACCACTCACAAGCAGGTGAAGAAGGGAACCAAGCATGAGGGAGGGATTCGCAACGGGAACTTTGGTTTCACCAATAGCGAAGAGTAACTTACTAAAAGGGAACCAATAACTAACAGCAGCACTCATAAAACTCAGATTTTTCTCATAACCAATAGTGAATGCAATAACTGACTCAGTCTATATATAATTAGCAGTAATACGTTAACATCCCAATATTCTATGTGTAACAAGTAGAAATCCTTTAACTTACTGATACTCACCCGACTGTATAAGGTCTGGTCAGTCCCCAGGTTTCACTCATCTTTTTACTGCTGCTCCTCCTGTGGTGCTGTTCCCATTCACCACATTGCTGCTGCTCTCAGAAAATAGTGATTTTACATTCAACCTCTTCCCCATACCAGCCCACCACCCACCCCACTCAAGTCCCAAGCCCCCTGATTCCCAGTCTCCTTCTCTTCCTCCCCATCCATTCCCAATCCCATTCTCTTCCCCCTGACCTTCTTCCCCCTCCCCCATGTCCATCTGAGTTCCCACTTTATAGTCTCCCTCTCTCACACCAATCCATTCCGCAGCCCACAGCCTACTTTTCTCCACGAATTGCAACTGAACTGCAGCCACACATTCCCAGGGGCCCCAACTCCCGAGGCCCCCACGCCCCACAACAAATGTAATCTAATGAAATGTACCACTTATCATTGGCAATAAAAATAATCACACAGCAAAAAAAATCATTCTTGTGCCTGTGGCATTACATTCAGAAAATGTAGATTTAATTTGAAACCCTGGCATGTGAAGCTCCAAGAAGAGTTTACTCTTTTGAGTAAACCAATGGAACAAAAATAAACTAATTAACAAATGAACTAATTAAATTGACAGCCCCTTAAAGGGGCACTGTTAAAAAAAATAGACAAAACTTTAAAGGAAACTTAACTAATCAAATTAAAATGTTGTTTTGGGAGATGATGATGCTCTCCAGCCTCAGCGGTGCCCATCGGTCGCAGAGGGCCTCAAAGGTACCGGAAGACACTTCACGCTCCCTCTCTAAGGACACCCGGGCGTGAACATAGCCGCGGAAGAGGGGCAGGCAGTTGGACCAGATGACCCCTCAAACACCCGCTGCCTGGGCAAGCTCACAAGGAGGTCCTGCTCCCTGCCCACGCCTCTCCGCACTGGGTGGCCAAAGATCAGGAGCATGGGGCTGAAGTGCAGCCAACGTTTGAGGAGCAACCCCTTCAGATAATCAAAAAGGGGCTGCAACCTCACACAATCTGTGCACGCATGGAACGCGGACTCCTTCAGGCTGCAGAAAATACAGACGGCCTGGGAGTCTGTGAATCATCTTAATGTATGGTTGTGTGGGACTGCTGCATACAATGCCCCTCACGCCAAATCCCCGTCGGTAAAGGGAGGACTCCCATGTAGAGAACCCACCATCTCTGGATGGCGGGGCAAAACACCACAGCGTGTCCGGATGAGTGACGAGGGGGAGGAAGTGAAGGGTGTACAGCAGCAGCCCATACAGGAAACCCATCCATGTAGAACGGAAATTCACGGAGGGAATTTCTGCAAGGCGGCTCAAATTGTGAGGCCGAGGTTCCTGAGGGGGGTTTTGGGACCTGGGGTCCATGGCTTTACAGGGCACAGTGCACCTGTGTGAAACTAATTAAATACTGAGTGATTGATTTCAAATAAGCGCAGGTGCTGGGACCCAAATTCAAACTGCTTACAGCCTGTTCTCTTCCAGCAACTCCACCATGTGCTATAGCTGGTCCCAGTTTCTGTACAGCATACAGAGGCAGCAGCTCCCTCCAAATCAAACTTCCACAAGTGCAGCAAGCAGGCGTAGCAGAGGGGATGCGAACAGCTGCTTGGGGCAAAGCCGTATAAAGGTCAACCCTGCAGCCTTTGAATCTTTGTCTGAATACAATTAGGTGCATAAAATATAGGTAATCTCCGAACAACTTTACCCCACCCATTCACCAGCTGCCAGCCACGGTGTGCAGGGGATAAAGTGCTGGCTTTATGACCCTCTCGCCCACAACACCTCCAAAAATGACCGCTCTCTCAGTACTGCATTGAAGTGTCATCTTAGGTGCTCTGAAGTCTTGCAGTGGGACTTGAACCCCAATCAATGGACTCCGCTGGGAGAGCGCAAGTCTACCACACTCAGTCTTGCAAATGTCAATTGGCCCATCCATGGTCTTTTGGGGGAAGATAACTTCAGATGTCCATTCCCCTTTCTGTGATGCAGTGCAAACTAATTTCACTCCTACCTCTACTTGTAAGATCATGCTCCGTTGTTCACAGATAATTGGCAAGTGAACTAAAGATCACGTGAATCATACAGCAGGACTATCCTGAAGGTTTCTGAGCCCTGCTATTAGGCTTGAACGGCAGTCAGAAGCCAGTACCATGTAGCAAACAGTCTCTCAGCCACAATTCCCCCCAGAATGGTCAATTAATGGCCGGAGGGTAGGCTCACCATTTATTCAGGAGGATCTGTGGGCTTTCGAAGCTGGAGGGCCAGAGGCTGCAATGCAGGTAGGTAAAGGAGAGAATACTTAAAAATTAAAAATGGCTTTTGCAGCCAGGCCACCACCAGGGGAGGTGGCATGGGAGATGGCTCTTGCCCACGTGGTGGCCTGTGGCTGCTGGCGTTGCATCCAGTCAGGGCCTCCAAGCCTGCCAACAACTCTAACCTCCAAGTCTAACATCGGAAGGCTTCCTCCAAACTGCTACACCGATTGGAAAGTCCCGGTCAGCCTCCTATGATTGGCCTTTAAGAGCCCTCCACGTCCGAGCCAGTAGTCCTGCCAGCCCCCATACCATATCAGCCAAAATGGCCCGGGGGAGGGTTGGAGCCAGGGAACCAGCACATAGGCTGGTAGTGCTACTTTTAGCGCCCACCCACCCTCCCGGCCCTGGCTGGGGTTAAAAATCTAGTCTATAATCATTAAGGCACAGAGGAGGTCATTCAGTCCATGGAATCCATGCTGGCTCTCTACAAAGCAATCCAGTCATTCCCATTCCCCCTGCTCACTCCTCGTAGCCCTGCAAGTTAACTTCCCTCCAGTGTCTATCCAGTTTCCTTTTGATATCATTGATCATCTCTGCTTCCTCCACCCCCACAGGCGGTTCCCAGGTCACTACCATTCATGGCATAAAAAGTTATTTCTTATATCCCCACTGTATTTCTCGCTCAAAACCTTGAATATGTGTCCCCTGGTCCTGGTACCATCAGCTAATGGGAACAGCTTTTCTCCAACTATCTCATCAAGACCTGTTATGATTTTGTACATCTCTATCAAATCTCCTTTGCCCCAGGGAGAAGAACCCTAGTTTCTCTCACCTAACTTACGGGCAGGGGAGAGAGGAAAACTGAATTCCTTCATTTTTCTCGTTGTCTGTCTATGAGCAGAGGCATCTGAATTTTTGAAATAGGTTGCGGCATGTTTCCCCAAACCCTCTGTTTGTCAAGTTAATTTTAAAGCGACTTGCAGCAAAATCCTTTTAGGGTTAAATCAGAAGTATTGTTTATTCATACATTCAAACACAGGGGATGGTTGTCGCAAACACATATATCCACACAAGCACAAAAGAAGGAAATAGAAAAGAAAAGGGTTTTACAACTAGGAATAACTTAAAACAAAAAATAACCGAAGATATAGATATTAATTCACATGAATGTCAGAGTCCAGAATGTCAGAGTCCAGTGAGGGTTCCTTCACATAGGAGTTACAGTTCAGGCAGGTTCAGCTAGCTGAAAACAGGGGCTGCTGAATTCCTTCAAAGTTGGTGATGACGCAGCAAGATGAGGTTGGTGTACAGAGACTTGGGGCAGGATTTTACCGTCGGCGAGCGGGGGCGGGACCCGCTCGCCGACGTGTAAAATGACGCGCGGTGAGGTCAGGCGGAACTCCCGACGTCATCCCACCCCATTTAAATTTTCAGGAAGGCGGGGGCACAGCAAAATCAGCTGCCATTGACAGATCAATTAAAGTAATCAGTGGACCTGCCCGTCCAATCTTAAGGTTGGCGGGCAGGCCAGGAGCCCCGGCGGGAAATAGAAAAAACATGAAACCTCATCCACAGGCGGGACGAGGTTTCATGTGGGGTTTTAGAAATTTTAATAAAGTTTTCTTGGAAATTATGAACATGTCCCAACTCAAGCGACGTTGTCACAAGAGTTTGGACATGTAAGGGACTTTTTTTTTCTCTACTTTTAATATTTTTGAAAGTAGAGGCAATCTCCCCTGAAGCAGCACCTAGCCTCAGGGAGATGAGTGCGCTCTTTCGTGCGCATGCGCAAATGAGCGCACTCTCGATTTTGGGATTCTCCCTCTGCCCGTACAGGAAGCGCATAGCACTTCCCTGTGGATGTCAGGCTGAGCGGGCCTTAATTGGCCCGCCATGTAAAATGGCGCAGTGCCTCCGATCGGGGGCGCCGATCGGAAGTGCACCCACCCATCAACTCCCCCCTCCCCAATGGGGGGAAAATTCTGCCCTTGATCTGCTCTACAGACAATGGCAGGAATCTTTCAGAGAAGCAGGCTTCGAGGAAGTTTTGATTGAGGCAGGCTTTGTTGTCAGCCTGGAGTCCTGCTTTGGTGTTGACAGGCTGGATGTTAATAGGGAGTCCAGCAATAATAACATTAAAACTTTCCAAAGGAGTTTAGGTCATGCAGTGTTGCCCACTGATAAGCCATAACTGATAAGGATTAACAATCAGTTTCTATGGGCAGAATTTTGCGCTTGGCGAGCGGGCTCAGCAGGGGCGGGCGGGGGCAGTCAGGAAGCCAACTGCCGCCCACGATCGGCACCGGACCGCTCATCGCTCCTTGGGCGGTGGAGGGGGGGGGGGGGGGGGGGGGGGGGGAGGGCGAGTGGGCCAAGTGTGAACTTCGTGTATGCATGCGAGTGAGCGCTTCATACTCTCCCTCCAGGCACAGAGCTACCTCACGGAGATGAAGTGTTGTTAAAAAAAGGAAATAATGAAAATAAAAATGTAATAAAATATGTCCCCTCATGTGACTCTGTCACATGAGCAGGGACATGTTATTAATTGTAAAAATTTTATTTTATTTTTTATTTGATGTTGGAAACCTCATCCCGCCCATGGATGAGGTTTCCAAAAATTGCAAAAGCCACTTGGCCTTTTCACCTGCCCGCCAACCATTAGATTGTATGGGCAGTGAAAAATTTAGGTGAATTGATTATTTAATGGTCTTAACAGGCCTTTTAATTGTCAGCAGGCGCACAGCCAACTCCGGCACGCACCCGCCGACTGAACTATTAAGCGACTGCACGTTGACGTCGGCATGCTCGGCCGACATCAACAGGCGTCATTTCACGCTCGTGTGGGTCGGGCACGTGCCCACCCGCCTAGCAAAAATTTCTGCCCTATGTCTCTGGCCAAAACCCATTGTTCGCCTTAGGAGATAGATGGTGGCTATTAGCGCCTCCGCGGGTATAAATAGTTTTGATGGCTCTTTCTTTGTTTTAAGTTGAGGCTGAGAAGACTTAAAAGTCTGCTACTCCCTTGATCCATTGATTGTAATGGGTCCACACAATGATAGGTGTGAGACTCCACAAGGATGAGGGTCGAGCTTTGTCCTGTAATTACTGTTGGAAGTTTCCAGAGCTGTAGCCAACTTGCAAATCATGTGACCTGTAGCAGCCATGTTTGTCGTGCAGCAAAATATCTTCTTAAATAAGCAGAACGTAAGGTTTGATTTCAACAATTTATTATGTTTTTCTTGTCTTATGGACGTAACACAACCTTGTAGCTAGAATCTCTTATCCCCAGAATGATTTTGCTAAATCTCCACTACATCCTTTCAAGGACTCTCAGATCCTTCCTGAAGTGTGGTGACATGAGGGAACATTTTTTTTTAAGCAGCGAGCTGTTATAATCTGGAAATCACTGACTGAAAGGATGGCAGAAACTGATTCAATATCAACTTCCAAAACAGAACTGGATAAATACTTGGCAGGGAAACATTTACAGGACTATGGTAAAAGAGCAGGGGAGTGGGACTAATTGGATTGTGCAACCAAAGAGCTGACACAGGCACACTTGGTCAAATGGCCTCCTTCTGTGTAGTATCATTCTATGATTCTAAACTAACTCTCTTTGATCAACTCTTACTTGTCCAAGCGCTCATGGGAGATTATATTTCCATGGCAGAGCAGCAGACATGAATTCAGCTGAATAACAGAGTCACTCAGGAGCCTTCTGGACCACAGGAAGTCATGCTGCAAACCACAACTGCAAAGTTTCTACCCACTAGCATGATTTTGGGGGCTTCTTTCGCTCTAGGGCAATCTTTTGTGTCCCCTTGGTGTAAACAATGGGGGTACAGTACCCAATCCCCCTTCCATTATGAATAATAATACGTACTCAGTGAATGCAAGGGAGGCTGCCCTGCTTAGTACCTCTGCCTTGTGGCAGGACAACATGCCTGGAATGAGCCTGAGGCCTAAAATCTAAGGACCACTGTAACCTTCACAGCCTCTAGCAATGCCTTGCCCGTGGTGGCACTCGGCTGTAAATCAAATTACAGTTTGCAGCCTAGTTCTGCCACTATCTTCTTGGTGAACTGGAGCCTATTAACAGAGCTCTTCTGCCAAATCTAAAGAAGTGCTCCTCTGCCTAAATTTGCAGCTGGAAGGATAGCAACAAACAAATGCAGTCCATTCGGGGTGCAACCGCACCGACCTTACATCCCTCTGCTGCTTCTCCTTCTCTTCCTGCAGGAAATAAATAGAGCAGGGTTCCCATATGGAAACCTATTGTCCAAATGTTCTAAGACAAACATAAAATACTGCAGTGTCAGAAGAAAAAGTTTTTTAAAATGCACAAAATTACTTGCCAAGCAACCTTCAAAAATAGTACTCTGTGTTCCCCTTCAGATCATCACTTTAACATCCAATAGTTGTCTGACAAGCTGGTTGCTTGTTTTGCATGGGCATGTTAATGATTTACTACATATTTCATATCAGAATCAGAAAATAGCATGGAAGTCCAAAGGCTGTTATTTTCACTGTGCCATAATATATTTAAGATACCACCTGTTTTTAGTAAAGGCTTCCTACACCTATCATAATCACCAACAGAAATAAGCATTATGCATATTATAGGCAGACATCAATCATAAGTGATGTCTGTTCACATTTATCTTCCATTAGAACCATAGAATGATTGCTGCACAGAAGGAGACTATTCAGCATATCGAGGTCACGCCGCTCTTTGCAACAGCAATTTAGTTGGTCCCACTCCCCTGCCCTTTCCCCATAACCTTGCACATTTTTTTTTATCTTCAGGTGCTTATCCAATTCACCACTGAAAACCATAATTGAATCCGTCTCCACATCCCAGCTAAACACATAATGGAGTAGAAATTCAGGAAAAATAAGTCCTAACCCCAACAATCACACATAAAAAGGCCAATGTGGCATATGGCTGACCTGTCTAGCCTGAGGCTTAGGATATGTTTACATGCTGCACTGCCTACAAAGAGAAATATTACAACATGAAACAGAAATATTACAGCAAAGAAACATTATCTACAACATTAACATGTTCAGCAATGAAGTAATAGGTTCACAAACAGGTGGGCCAGCAATATTTACCACAGAGAATTAGGCTCTTTTCCCACTGTGCTCGGGTTAGTTAGGAAAATGTTGTGGCTTGTCAGTTTTCTCTACTCCCCTACTGAAGACACTGGCTCATGCTGCAGTAGGCCATTTGCACTGATCACCTACCATAGCTTGCCCATAGGGTCAATGTGCCAGCATAAACAGTAAGTCGTGGCACATTATTCTACCTTAATATGGCCCAAACATGGGGCAGGATATTCCTCTCATTGGGCAGGCACAGCGGCCAGGCCATGGAAGGGCCACAGGACGGACCGCCGCCTGCAATCGGTCCCCGACCGCAACTTCACGCTGGCTGGCCAATTACCGGCCAGTCAGCATGAAACGCACGCTGAGTGCCTCAGCGCTGCTGGGGTTGGGGCAGGAGGAGTGCGAGCTCTGAAGTCTGCGCACGTGCAGGAGAGCACGTACTGAAAACTCCCTGAAGACACAGAGCTGCCTCCGGGGGCTGAAGAATTTTAAAATGAAAAATAAACATTTTACAAATTATATAAACATGTCGCCACATGTGACTTAGTCACTATGAAGAGGAGCATGTTTACAATGATGTTAAAACATTTTTTATTGCTTTTTTTAAAATTACTGTTGGAAACCTCATCCCATCCGTGGATGAGATTTCGTAAAAAACGCAAAGGCCACCTAGCCTATTCACCCACCTGCCAAGCGAACAGTTGAGCGTGCAGCAAAAAATACAAATTAATTACTTGTTTAAGGGTCTTAATAGGTCTCTTAATTGTCAGCGGGCGCACTGCCACCTTTCATGTGCACCCACCAACCGAAAGATGGCGAGAGTGCGCGATGATGTCGGGACGCTCGCCCGAAATTATCACGCACCATTTCACTCCCACTATCAACATCCTGGGGGATACCATTGACCAGAAACTGAACTAGACTAGCCACATAAATACTGTGGCTACAAGAGCAGCTCAGAGGCTAGCAACGTGTAACTCACCTCCTGACTCCCCAAAGCCAATCCACCATCTACAAGGCACAGGTCAGGAGCGTGTTGGAATATTCTTCACTTGCCTGGATAAGTGCATCTCCAACAACACTCAGGAAGCAGAACACCATCCAGGACAAAGCAGCACACTTGATTGGCCCCACATCCACTAACATTCACTCCCTCCAGCACTTACGAATAGTTGCAGTAGTGTGTACCATTTACAAGATGCATTGCAGGAATTCACCGAGCCTGTTTAGGCAGCGCCTCCCAAACCCACGACCGCTGCCATTTCGAAGGACAAGAGCAGCAAATAGATGGGAACACCACCACCTGCAAGTTCAAGTCCAAGCCACACACCATCCTGACTTGGAAATATATTGCCGTTCCTTCACTGTCACTGGGTCAAAATCCTGGAACTCCCTTCCTAACAGCACTGTGGGTGTACCTACACCACATGGACTGCAGCGGCTCAAGAAGGCAGCTCACCAGCACCTTCTCAAGGGCAATTGGGGGTGGGCAATAAATGCTGGCCATGAATTAATTAAACAAAAATTATTCATGCATCTAACCCTCCATTTAAGTGTTGGCTATTCTGTGCAGTCACATAAATACCATTAAATCCTGACTCTTTTGTGGCATATTGACCCTTTTTCTTTTTCCTGAACTTGTCATTTAATTTTTTGATGTTGTCTTTTCTGCTATTCTGCAGGAAGTGTTTTTTTATCTCACTGCTTTCTCCTTTGATAATATTTTCACAATATTTGTTTCAGCTAAGCCTTCTGTGCTTGCAACATCTTTACCAATTCTATTATACATCTCAATTCCCAAGCATAGATGTTCTCCAACCTGCCACTTCTTTGAGTTTTAATTAATTAGTATTCTTTGGAATGATTTTAAAATACATCTACCAGCTCTTGCAATTTCCCATTTGGCAAGTGATATGTGCAACTGCAAAGCAAAAGGCTTAGGTTCAATTTCTGAGCAGTGTTGGATTGGATAATCTTAATTGAGACAACTGTATAGGCACCACAATTGGCATCAAGCACACTGGGTTATGTTTCAGAAGGTGAAAATTGGCCAGAGTTTCTACTCCCACTCACATAGCTGAAAAAAAAACACAAGCTGTTGAGAAGCTTTTTGTCTTGCACTCATCAGGACAAAAGCAGGTATACCCAAATTTCAATGGGAGCAACAATTTATACTCCCTGAGAAAAGGATGCTGATTCGTTGACAATTGACTCTGATTGTTTGAGGTGCTGCAATGGAGAATGCACTACAGAGCTATTGTCCTCTATGCTTTTGTTTAACTCAAAAAAGTTACAATGCCTGGACATGTTCCCATTGCCTGCAGAGGACAGGTTCCTGTGTTACGAATATATGGCAGATTCTTATAAGCGTAAGTGAGCCACATTATGGGCCTGAATGATAATCCTAAACTGGTTGTTAGTGTGAACTTTTAGCATACTCAGGATTGTTCAGCAAGTGCTGCTCAATCGCGGAACCACATATAACGTTAGACATTGTATTACGAGTTTTGCAAGCATGGGTTGGTTGCGTACGGTCTGCCTATCGCAAATAGCTGAAGGGAGATCCTGTCTGATATTATCCACCAATCATTGGGACTTATGGCCCACAGACCTGGCATTGCGCCAGCACTGAAATTCATATATCACATTACTCATTTGTGTGGTAGGCACTATGTCCTTTTAGCTTAACAGCAGCACCCTGTCAATGAAAAATACCATTTGTGTAGCTACTGCATAGTGGCAGAGTGAAATAGCTAGTTTCACGTGTTGCTCAAATTTTTTGAGATGCATTACCCTTTCAGGGTAATTTGAGGTAGACAGGGAACTTTTCAAGTCTCAAAGTGGCAGCTGTGGGCCTTTTGGGAGTATGTGCAATCTGCAGCAAGCAATGACCTGACTGGGGTAGCCATTTGGCCTTTGTAAATTTGGCATTCTTGCATCTGTCCTGATGAGTGCAAGTTGAAAAGCTTCAACATGTTTCTTTCTTCAGCAATACTCAAGTTCTGTATTATCAAGCAACTAATTAATAACATGCTAAGATCAGCATGCGCGTTACAAGTCACCTAACAGTGGAAATAAGACAGAAGGGAGAGATGTAGGACACAGAGATATCCAAAAATAACTGCAGCCAGAGATATGCAAGAACTACAGGGCAAAAATATTGGCTGATCTGAGCTAACCAAAATAAACCAGAATAAAAGAAAACACGCAAAGTTGAGACTGCCTTTCAGGAGCAGTCTTGGGTGCATATTTAGTTTCTAGGGCCAGATTTTTGCTCCTAAGGCAGGTAGAGTCGGGAAATATCCCGGCTTGCTGCACCTTCCCTCAGGAACAAGTACTCTGAATTATGCAACTTTCGCTCCTGAGGAGCGGTATGGGATGGTGTGGGACCTGCTGGCCCAGACACAACTCTTTGGCAGCCATATGTGCTGCCGAATGCTAAGGTGGGCTTTGGATCTCGAATACCATCCCCATTTCTAACAGATCCCATTTTCGCCATTGGGGAAAGTTCTCTGGGACTTGATCCCAGTTCTTTCCCTATAGGTTAGGCCCTCTAGCAACCCCTCAACCCCCCAGCCATTCTCCATGGCCTTACCTATTAACTCATGCCCATCCACACACCCCCACTTACCCTCAATGGCCCCTCATATCCTCCATGACAACCCATGATCCCTCCACCAATTTCATGGCCCCATTTAGCCCTTATGCCAACTTAGTGCCAACTCATGACACCTACCCACCACCCTCTACCCTAATACCCTCCATGCCAACTCACCCAGCATCCACCATAGGCACACCTCAAGCACCATGCTGCGATGAAATGAAGTGAAGTTCTAAATATCTATTCCAGAGTTCACTATATCAAAAAACAGTCCAATTCAAGAAAGCACGTTCAATACATTCAAATCCACTCAAGTACTCAAACCCTTATAAAACAAACATTTGTATTCGTAGCCCCATATCAAAGACAGCTAATCCTTTAATAAACTTTTTGAGCTATCAATCAAACTGTGAACATACAACGCCACCCCCCCACTGTAATAATATGCTGTTGAAACCAGCTGACCATTAATAATGCTAAAATGATAGCACCTAGGGTTATGTCAACAAACAGCTACTGAAACAGCTAGAAGAGATTTTTTTTCAAATTCTCAAACACAGGCAGGCATTTTTAAAAAACTGAAGAGATGGAAATTTTAAAAAAATTGAAGGGATGGACATTTAAATAACGTGACAGCTTTACAGTTCTACAGACCTCATCCGTCCTTCAAAAGCAATTATCACCTCTCTACTGATTCATGACTTCCACACTGCAGGATAAGGTCCTTACTGCACCAAAAACAGTTTATTTGAACACAGTGCTGAGTTAAAATAGCCCTGCTGTTTCGAGTTTCCCTCATGTGCGAGTCTCATCCCACCTTCTACCCTACCGGTAAAAATGGAATTTGACAGAAATGGGAATGGTACTTCAAGATCCAAATCCCTCCCACCATTTTTCCAGGACACAAGAAGCTCCCAAAAATCCAGCCTCCAGTGTTCCAAGTTCCTATGTGTCCAGTTCAACAAGACAAGAAAAGAAAGAAGGACGAGCATTTACGTAGCATTTTTCACAACCACTCAAAGTGCTTTACAGCCAATCAAGTACTTTCTGAAGTGCAGTCACTGCTGTAATGTAGGAAACACAGCAGCCAATATGTACACAGCAAACTGCCACAAACAGAAATGTGATAATGCCCAGCTAATCTATATTTGTGAAGTTGATTGAATGATAAATATTGGCCAGGACACCAGGGATAATTCACCTACACATCTTCTTTGAAGTAGTGCTATGCTGTCTGGTACATCCATCCAAGCAAGCAGATGGGGGCTCTGTTTAATATCTTATCCAAAAGGCGACACCTCCAATAGTGCAGTACTCCCTCAGTGCTGCACTGGTGTGTCAACTTTGACTTGGTACTCAAGCCTTGGAGTGGGTCTTGAACCTTGTACTACCAACTGAGCCACAGCTGATGCTCTTGATGTATTTGTTGTTTGGTTTAGCTTTGGGAAGTGGAATGGAGTAATGGACATGAAAGTTGGAGAAAATTAGGAACCAGAAACAACAACATTGTTGGGTTCAATGTAAGAATAAAAATGTTATGAATGAATCAAATACAAGAGCTCTGATGTGAAAAATGGCAAAAATGTAAAATGGCAAAAAGGGATCTGTTTCAAAAATAACAGGGCAGAAAAGTTAGAAATAGGCCAACAGATAATCAAATTTTAAAATAGGCGTTGCAAAAAAATACAAAATAAATACATTCCAATGACAAACAATAACAATAATATAACACATTTCAGGCCTAAAAGTGGCTGTTGTGGGCCATTTTGAGTGTGCGTAATACGTAGCGATCGATGATCTGATTGGGGTAGCCATTTGGCATTCAGAAATTTGGCATTCTTGTATCTGTCCTGATGAGTGCAACCCGAATAACAAATCAGGTGTTCTCTAAATTTGAAACTTAAAAGGTGACATCTGATGAGATTAAAGCTGACAATACAACGTATAATATGAGGAATATAGAAAGGGCAGTAAGAAAGCGAAAAGGGAGAACACCTAAAAATGAATAAAAATGAAAAACGCTTGAAGATAGGAAACAGGAAGGGCTTTGATAAGCATGTAAAATATAAGAGAATAGCTATGAGGCAGGTAGGAACGAGGAAGAAGTCAAATTGTGGTGGATGAATGCATGAGAGATATTAAATGAATATTCTGTTTATTTTTACTTACAAAGGATGGTGGAATTGAGAACAATGGTGCACTTGAGGGGGATATGGAACAATGCCAGAGAGACAACTATAAAAAAATAAATTGGGTCTGGAAAATAAAAGGAAAACTTAAGGTAGACAAGTTACTGGAGCATTACTGTGTGTATCCTCTGCTATTGAAAGAAATCAGAGAGGAGATTGCAGAGATGCAAGCCACAAATTTTCGACTGAAATATGAAATATGAAAATCATGCCATTGAGATGGCAAGTAGTCAATATAACACCAAGATTCAAGATTGACAGAAGCATAAATTAAGTCATGGTAGGCTAGTTTTACATCAGTTGTAAGCAAACTCAGGGCCGGATTTTCACAAGAGAGGTGGGTTGCTCGTGTCTGGAAGACCCACCTAAGTATTAAGTGCCCCTTTACATGCTGTTTTTGCTCCGGGAGATGGGGTCAAGATAGAGTCAAGCCAGCTGCCTCTAGAAGTACATTGGAGGCAGCCACAGGGGCAGCTAGGTGCCGAGTCGAGCTGGTTAAAAGGTCTGCCTTGGTTCAGTGGGACTCAACCCAGTTGTTTTCGAACCTCTAATCCTCACCACTCACAACTCCTCACCACTCCCCACCCCCCCCCACCCCCGCTACAAACCTCTCCATTGCTCCTTCACTCATGCCCTTCGCCCACCCCTAAGCCCGCTTGTACCCTCATGGCCTGTCCATGCTATTTCATGCTCTCTCCCACCCACCCATGCCACATCCACTGACACTTTGGGGTAGAAAGTGCAGAGTAGTCGCACTGGACTCAAAGCCCAGTCTAATATTCAGGGGACAGCTGGTGGAATTTAAATTCAATTAATAATTTGGAATTGAAATGTAGTCTCAGTGATGGTGATCATGAAACGATTATTAATTGTCTTAAAAACCCATTTGGTTCACTAATGTCCTTTAGGGAAGGTAATCTGCAATCCTTACCTGGTCTGGCCTACATGTAACTCCAGATTCACAACAATGTGGTTGACTCTTAACTGCCCCCTGAAATGGCCCAGCAAGACGCTCAGTTCAAGGGCAATTAGGGATGGACAATAAATGTTGGCCTGGCCAGCGATGCTCACATCCCATGAAAGATAAAAAACTCAACCAGTTTCCACCATGGATAGACATCAGGAGGTGTGTGGAGAGGGAAAAAAAAACTTCTAATAAACGAATACAACTCTAAAGCACACACGCTTGATAGTGAAACAAACCTCAAACATCAAACCAATTCAAAGCTTTTAAATCTCAAGTGGTTAATCTCTTATAAAAACAAACAAACTTCTATTCAGACCTCATATAAAAGACATTTAATCATATAGTAGCCTATTTAAATTTCATTAAAGCCGTGAACTCAGACTCCCTCCCCCCCACCCCACCCCGCTGAGATAACTATAGCTTTTGAAACTCACGTCATAATGATATAATAGCCTTTGGGAAATGTCAGCAAAGATCTCTATTGAAACTGTATGAACAGATGGTAATTTTTTTCCTACCCTACAGCAGATAGCCTTACAATCAAAACAGTCCAGAAGAGGGTTCTTTTTTTTGAACTCTCACTGACAGCTTTCTCTGTTTTTATCTTGTTTAAAGAACAGGAATAAAAAAACTTCTGATCATTACACTTAAACAGATCTTATCCTCCCTTCAAGAGCTTTTATGTCTACTCCATCAATTTGTGACTTCCAAATGGCGAGTTAAGGACCTTGGACTATTTAAATGGCCCTTGATCTCTGCTTTTGAAGCAGAACATAAAGCTACATTAGAATCTCAGGTATGCTACCACCAGGAGGTTAAAAATAGCCACACCACATCCCAGTGACTTACTGGATAGACACATTACGAAAAACAATGCTTGCAATAATGTGCTTCATTACAGCATCAAAACATCACAAAGAGATGGCAACATAGTGGTAATGTCATTGGGCTATTAATCCAGAGACCCAGGCTAATGCTCTGGGGACATGGATTCAACTCCCACCGTAGCAGCTGGTGGAATTTGAACTCAGTTAATAAATCTGGAAGTGAAAGCTAATCTCAGTAATGGTAACCATGAGACTATCATCAATTATCACAGAAACCCATCTGGTTCACTAATGCCCTTAAGGGAAGGAAATCTGCCATTCTTACCTGCTTTTGCCTACATGTGACTCCAGAACCACAGCAATGTGGTTGACTCCTAACTGTCCTCTGAAATGGCCTCACAAGCCACTCAGTTCAAGGGCAATTAGGAATGGATAACAAATGCTGCCCTTGCCAGTGACGCCTACATTCCATGAAAGAATAAAGAAAAAAAATTAATTTATTCTGAATTTCAGTAATATGTAAACAGGGATGGCCAGTTATTCTGCTTTTGATGGTGCAGGATGAGGGTGGAATGCTTTTTGGAATAGTTCCAGAGGAACTTTAATTTCCAGCTGAACAAGAGCATTGGTTTAAGGGATGGTACAGTTCAGAACACTCTTCCACAAATGGCACTTGTTGCAGGGCCAATTGTTAATTTTAAATAGGGGATTGATAGATTTATGTTAATCTTGGTATTAGGGGTTATGCTAGCAGTTAGTTCACAGAACAGCCATGATGTCATTGAATGATGCTCGAACATGCTCAAGGGGCTAAATGTTCCGTTCAAATCTCATTTGAAGGATGGCATCTCTGACATTTCACTGGACTGTGCATTCAAGTCCTTCTAGCAAAAAGATGGGAGTATTACCAGCAAGGTTATATAATGTAGCACTGAGACACACAGGCTGGGCAAGATCACAAGTTTGATCCTTGGTCTGAGTTGTGTATGCAGATCTCAGTCAGGCCCGTGACTAAGGCATTAAAATCAATTGTTGGGAGTTGCTGAAGGTTGGGAGAGGGTGGGGAGGGTGGGGCAGGGCGAAAAGGGATGGTGGTGTGAGGTAGCAGAAAGGTAGCATTTCCTGCTCCTAGTACTCGTGCTACAATACCTGCTAGAAATGTCCATTTGTGAATGTCAAAGAAGGATAATGTTACTGAACTAAGGTACTCACATGATCAGGATATAATGGTTTAGTCTAGTTGATTGTTTGAAACATTGGAGGACCACTAATATGCAACTTAGCGTGTCACTGCCTTCAGAACCAGCAGTAAAATTAGAAAGGAAAAGCATTTTAAAAATTCAGAAATATGCTGGTAGCCATTCATCACTGCACTCTGTGCAAGCCTTTGAACAGGAATACAACTGATAAGATATCAAGTTTAATAAAAGAATTAAAATGCTACTTATCTATCAGCAGCTCCTCAATGAGTGCAAGGGACATAAAAATTGGTGGGAATCGCAACGTGCAAGAGGATTCACTGTCCTTTGGAAGGGGTTAACTATATTCTGCTTACGAATTGCAATGCAGTTCTTCTGATGCAGAGCCACTGCCTTCAACTGCAGCATAAGTGCCAGCAGCACTGTTAAAGGAAAATTGTATGCCACTGAATTGGCACCTTAATATTCTACCTGCTCACTTATTAATGAGGTTTTTTGTCACTCTCTCAGAATCTTAAATCTACATTACATTAAATTTATTCTGTACGTCATGCACTCCTTATTTGGAATTCAGCATTCTGTCAGGCCCCCTAGGTGGGCAATTATTAAGCAAACAGCTACAGGTATCACGAGCCCCCAGTCAAGCCTGCAGCTCCACACTTCAACCACAAGATGGAGCTTCGGAAGCTGCAGATTGCTAAACCCAAAGCACCACTACTGAGGCAGCATCACACTCTCTGAGGACATGACCAACATCCTACTTTCATCTTGGACAACACTAAGTTTGGAAGAAAAGAAAGACAGATTAACATTTAGAAAGCACTTTTCCTGACCACAGGACATCTCAAAGTGCTTTACAGCCAATGAATGAAGTACTAATGAGATGTATTGTTCTCATGTAGGAAATGCAGCAGCCAATTTGCAGAAACTCCCACAAACAGCAATATGACAATGATCAGATTGTTTTGTGATGTTGATTAAGGGTTAAATATTAGCCAGGGTACCAGGGGTAACTCCACTGCTCTTGTCTGAAATAGTGCCATAGGATCTTTCGTATCCACCCAAACAGGAAGATGAGGGTTTGGTTTAGCATCTCATCTGAAAGATGGCATCTGTGACAGTGCAGCGCTCCTCTGTGCTGCATTGGAGTGCCAACTTGATTTTTGTACTCAAGCCCTGGACTGCGGTTCGAACTAAACCTTCTGGCCTGGATTTTGGCCGCAATAGAGAGCCTCTCCATCGCAATGAAAATGGCAGAAGAGCCAAGAATTCTGAAGTTCCACCCCCACCACCCCACCCCCAAACATGGCACTTCCTGCTTTCGCTGGGGTGGGAATGGAATTGGGTCGAGGTTCGCACATGCTCAGTTTACAAAGTCAGCTGGCCATTTAAATCATCAGCTGCCTCCACTGAAGTGGGATTTTGACAGCCTCAGAGCGTGAAGCTCAAAAGCCTGAATTTTCAGCTTGGCGAGCGGGCACGGTCGGTGGGCCCTGGGAGCGGTCGGGGAACGGACCGCCAACCGCGATCGGCCTCCGACCACGATTTCAAGCTGGCTGGGGGAGGGGGAGGGAGGAGGGCGAGCGCTGAAGTCAGCGCGGCCGTGGGGGGAGCACGGAATGAAAGCTCCCTGAAGGCAGAAAGCTGCCTCAGGGAGCTGAAGAACTCAAATCCAATAAAACCAGATTTTAAAATCTGGGAAAAAATGTCCAGGCATCAGAAACAGTCACCTGAACATAGGCAACATGGAAATTCTGTGCCAACGTTTTTATATGTTTCAAATAATATCGGAAACCTCATCCCGCCTTTGGGTGAGGCTTCCACAAAAAAGGCAAAGGTCGCCTGGCCGATTCACTCACCCATCAACTGGAACGCTGGATGGGCAGCGAAAAATCACGGTTAATACGTTAATGGCCTTAACAGGCCTCTTAACTGTCGGCGGGCATGCTGCTGACTCTCACACGTGCCTGCCGACCACAATATTGCGCGAGTGCGCAACGATGTCGGGAAGCTCATCACGCGCTATTTCATGGCCCGCACGCCAAATGAAAAATTCTGCCCAAAGTGTGCAGATTAGACCAGGTAAGAGTGGGTCTGAACTTTGTGGATTCATTTGAATGACTAGGTTACCCCTTTGGAGAGGTAATGTACCCCTTTGGGCCTGGTCCCAGGACACCTTTGGTAGAGGTCAGGTGCACTTTTGGGTACCCTTTGGAATTGTTAAAATAGACATAAATATGCATGAAATGTGCACAAGCTCATTACTATCAAGCTATTAGGCACAAGTGCTACCCACTGAGCCATGGCTTTACTACTATCTTCTAACCTTGCTTCAGTTTTCCCCTCTTCTACACTCAAGTAAAAGACTTAGAATTAGATAATGCCTTTCATCACCTCAGGATGTCCAGAAGCACTTTACCACCATTTAAATGCCTTTTAATTCTAATCACTGTTATAATGCAGGAAGCATGGCAGCCATTGTGTGGAGAGCAAGCTGCCACAAATTACGATATTGACTAGATAATCTGTTTAAGTGATTTTAGTTGAGGAGCTAAGCACCAGGAGAACTTCCCTGTGCTTCTTCAAACAATGCCATGAGGTGTCAGCTGTGGCTCAGTTCATAGCACCCTCGCCTTTGAATCAGAGGGTTGTGGGTTCATGTCCCACTCCCGGAAACCAAGAACTGTGATTGTACTCGAAAGAGTTGCAATCTGTGACTGTTGATAACTCGAAAGAATTTCAAACAATGCCATGGGGTCCATCTGAGGGGGCAATTCAGCTTCATTCGAAAGACAACATTTTCAACAGTGCAGCATTCCCTCAGCATTGCAGTCCAGTCTCAGCCTAGATTTTGCTCTCAAGTGTCTGCAGTGGAACAAGCACACAATCTTCTGATTCAGAGCAAAAGTGTTACCACTGAGCAAATGGCTGACACAACAAAATAATTCATTCAAAAGCTGCGCCAGTTTGAGATCTCATCCTTCTACTCATTACATCTCGAGTGAATTTTTCTTTGCTGCCCTCCAAGTGCTCCTACAGCTTCTGAATGCCTACAAAAATGTTTGTCATGCTAGGAATGCTTCAAAGCTGTGTTCAGTGCTGATTGTCAAAACGGAGACTGTCAAGATTTTCTTCAAATGATATAAGGGGCTAAATTACACAGCTCCCAAAAAAGGCCTTCACGAAGATGCTCCATAACAGATTAATGAGTAAGATCAGAGAATGTGGAGTCAGGGGCAGGCAGCAGAATGGATTACTAGCTGGTTTCAAGACAGAAAGTAGAGAGTGGCAATAAAGGGTTGTTATTCATAGTGGTAGGAGGTGGGAAGTGGTGTTCAACAAGTATTAATGCTGGGACTACTGCTATTCACATTTTACAATAACAATTTAGTCTCTGGAACCAAAAGCACAATTTCTAATTTTGAGGTGACAAACTGGTGGCGGTGGGATAGTCAATACTGAGGAGGACCGCAACAAATTACAGGAGGTCATTAATAAACTTGTAGGATGGGCAAGTAATTGGCGAATGAATTTCAACACTGATAAATTTGAGGTAGTACAATTTGGTAGGAAGAATAGGAAGGTCACGGGAGTAAGTCTAGGTGGGTAAGAGGAACAAAGGGATCTGAGTATGTAGAAACAAAGAAAATAGGAGCAGGAGTAGGCCACTCTGCTCGTCGAGCCTGTTCCACCATTCATTATGATCATGGTTGATCATCCAACTCAATAGCCTGCTCCTGCTTTCTCCCATATCCTTTCATCCCCTTCGCCCCAAGAGCTGTATCTAATTACTTCTTGAAAACAAACAATGTCTTGGCCTCAACTACTTTCTGTGGTAGCGAATTCCACAGGCTCACCACTCTCTGGGCGAAGAAATTTCTCTTCATCTCAGTCCTAAATGGTCTACCCCGTATCCTCAGACTGTGACCCCTGGTTCTGGATTCCGCCACCATCGGGAACATCCTCCCTGCATCTCCCCTGTCTAGTCCTGTTAGAATTTTAAAGATTTCTATGAGAACCCCCCTCATTCTTCTGAACTCCAGCAAATATAATCCTAAACGACTCAATCTCTCCTCATATGTCAGTCCCGCCATCCCAGGAGTCAGTCTGGTAAACCTACGCTGCACTCCCTGTATAGCAAGAACATTCTTCCTCAGATAAGAAGACCAAAACTGCACACAATATTCCAAGTGTGGTCTCACCAAGGCTCTGTATAATTGCAGCAAGGCATCCCTGCTCCTGTACTCGAATCCTCTCGCTATGAAAGCCAACATACCATTTGCCTTCTTTATCGCCTGCTGCACCTGCATGCTTGCCTTCAGCAACTGGTGTACGAGGACACCCAGGTCTCATCGCACATTCTCCTCTCTCAATTTATAGCCATTCAGATAATAACCTGCCTTCCTGTTTTTGCTACCAAAGTGGATAACCTCACATTTATCCACATTATACTGCATCTGCCATGCAGTTGCCCACTCACTCAGCTTGTCCAAATCACAATGAAGCATCTCCGCATCCTCCTCACAGCTGACCCTCCCACCCAGCTTTGTGTCATCTGAAAATTTGGAGATATTACATTTCGCTTCCTCATCTAAATCATTGATATACATTGAGAATAGCTGGGGTCCCAGCACCGATCCCTGCAGAACCCCACTAGTCGCTGCCTACCGGAAAGAGACCCGTTTATTCCTACTCTTTGTTTCCTGTCTGCAAACCAGTTTTCTATCCATCTCAATATACTACCACCAATCCCATGCACTTTAATTTTAGACACTAATCTCTTATGTGGGACTTTGTCGAAAGCCTTCGGAAAGTCCAAATAAACCACATCCACTGGCTCCCCCTCATCAACTCCAGTAGTTAGACCCACAAAAAATTCCAGTAGATTTGTCAAGCATGATTTCCCTTTCGTAAATCCATGCTTACTCTGTCCGATTCTGCCAGCTATTAAATCTTTTATAATGGACTCTAGAATTTCCCCCACTACCGACGCCAGGCTGACTGGTCTATAATTCCCTGTTTTCTCTCTACCTCCCTTTTTAAATAGTGGGGTTACATTAGCTACCCTCCAATCTGTAGGAACTGTTCTAGAGCCTGTAGAATTCGGAAGATGACCACCAATGCATCTACTATTTCTACGGCCACTTCCTTAAGTACTCTGGGATGTAGATTATCAGGCCCCAGGGATTTATCGGCCTTCAATCCCATCAATTTCCCCAACACCATTTCCCTACTAATACTGATTCTTTCAGTTCCTTCCTCTCACTAAACCCTGTGTTCCCCAACATTTCTGGTATGTTATTTGTGTCCTCCTTTGTGAAGACAGAACCAAAGTATGTATTTAGTTGGTCAGCCATTTCTTTGTTCCCCATTATAAATTCCCCTGTTTCAGACTGTAAGGGACCTCCATTTGTCTTCACCAATCATTGTCTCTTCACATACCTATAGAAACATTTACAGTCAGTTTTTATGTTCCCCGCAAGCTTACTCTCATACTCTATTTTCCCCTCCTTAATCAATCTCTTGGTCCTCCTTTGCCGAATTCTAAAGTGCTCCCAATCCTCAGGTCTGTTGTTTTTTCTGGCCAATTTGTATACCTCTTCCTTGGATCTAATACTATCTCTAATTTCCCTTGTAAGCCATGGTTTAGCCACCTTTCCTATTTTACTTTTGCACCAGACAGGAATAAACAATTGCTGCAGTTCACCCATGTGCTCTTTAAACGTTTGCCATTGCCTATCCACCGTCATCCCTTTAAATAAAGTTTCCCAATCCATCATAGCCAACTCGCGCCTCATACCATCGTAGCTTCCTTTATTAAGATTAAGGCCCTAGTCTCAGAATCAACTACGTCACTCTCCATCTTGATGAAGAATTCTATCATATTATGGTCGCTCATCCCCAAGGGGCCTCACACAACTAGATTGCCAATTATTCCTTTCTCACTATACAACACCCAGTCCAGGATAATCTGTTCTCTAGTTGGTTCCTCAACGTATTGGTCCGGAAAACCATCCCGAATACACTCAAGGAATTCCTCCTCTACGGTATTGTTACTAATTTGATTTTCCTAATCTATATGCAGAGTACAATGCATCAATCACTAAAAGTTGGGCTACAGGTTAAAGGGCCATATAAAAATAAGCACTAGGCTTTATTTTTTAGAAGAATAGAATTGAAAAGTAGGGTAGTTATGCAAAACCCATATCGAACCCTTGATTCTACCACACTTAGAGGACAGAATTTTACGGCCCCGTTTTGGCGGGGACAGGGCTGTAAAATGCGGCGGGCCATTATAAATCCCATTGACGACAGCGGGAACGTAAAATCCCGCTGTCCTAAAATTCTGCCCATGGTGTTTTGTACAGTTCTGGTTTGCCATATTCTAACAAGGATATAGGAGCACTGGAGAGGGTACAGAGAAGATCTATAATGACGTCACCAGAAATATGTGGGTATACATAGCGAGAAAGGATTCTCAGGCTGGGATTATTTTCCCTTGAAAAAAGAGGGTTGAGGGGTGACCTAATTGAGTCTTTAAAAATTATGAAAGGCTTTGATAGAGTAGCTACAGAGAAAATATTTCCTCTTCTATGGAAGAGCATAACCAGAGGCCAATTAACACAGTCACTAAGAAATCTGGCCGGAAATTCAGAAGAAACTTCTTCACCCAAAGAGTAGTGAGAATGTGAAACCCACTACTGTAGGGAATGGTTGAAGTGAATAGTACAGATGGTTTTATGAGGAAATTAGACAAGTATATGAGGGAGAAGGGAAGAGATCTTTATGATAGCAGACTCAAATAAGAAAAGAAAGGAGGAGACTCAAGTGGAGAATCAATGCTGGCATGGACTGCTTGGCCAAATGGCTTGTTCCTGTGCTATCTGTCCCATGTCATCCTACCCTATGTAATCTAATGAAAACAAGAGCAGGGATCACAATGCCTTGTACCCATGGAATGTAATGCAGGCTCTTTTCACTGTACACATCAGTATGGGGCCCAATATAATTACTTGCTAACACTAGCCTGCACCTCTTCATGGGAAGTTGCATTGCAGTTTGTCATGCCCAGTAAAGATCATATTCCTAACTTTCAAGATACAGACTGTAAGCAATTTGACTTTCAAAAGTGGGCAACATGCTGCTAAAAAGGCTGTCGGGAGTCAGGTGACTAGCATTTGTAATTTCTGCACAAAGAATTAGCTCGTGGCTGAACCTGCTTCGGGAAAGTTCTCAAATGCAAATGGGTTTCCCAGGTGCAAACTAACCACCCTTACCAGCTCAATGTAAGAGGTTTAACAGACAATAGCTACCAGGCTTGTCAGAGCCATGAGGATGTCTTCTAGTGAGCCAATTGCAGCTGGTACGTTGTTGGGTTATCTATAATTCCCTCACTGTGTCACAATCACCCCAGCTCCTGCCCATCATCTGTACAACGGGAGGCTCTGAAACTTGACATCATGTGGTCGAAACTGGCTTAATATAACAGATGTTATTACTCCATAAGAGAGCCCAGCAAGTCAGTCTGGAAACCATCAGGGCAACAGGCACTGTTCCACCAGCCAGAAGAACAGAACCCTGCCTAAAAATCAGTCAACCCAGGCAGTGTGAGGGGGACTAATTTGTTTTCACCTGCAAAGAGTCACGTCTACAGAAACTCAGCCATAACCACATCTGGAAATCCAGAGACTTCCAACTTCCATTCATCTCCAAAGAACCACGAGTGAGAACCCATCCTGGCCTGCAACGTGTGCGTCTTAAAGGGTTATTTAACCATGTGATTTTCTTCTTGCATTCTGATAATCATGATGCTTTGTTCTCTAGAATTCATCCCTAGTTGTTTGTTTGTCTGTGTGATGGATGGGAGTGTTTTTGATTGTGTTTACATTTTGGAGTGTTGTGTGAATAAACATTCTTTTTTCTTCTGATTTAAATTTACCCGAAAGCCTGCTTTGTGTCTATTACTAAAAGCACAATTCTTAGGAGGTTTAAAACACTCCCTCTAAACACACATCTTGTTGCAGACAACTAAGATGTGAGGGGAAAGGGGAAAAGTTATCCCACTATCTCTCTCTCCATCTGTAACAATGTCTGTCTACGGGAAGAGTTCATTGGCCAAGGTTTTCCAGTGCAGCTCCTGAAATCTTGGCGGAGGAGGTGAAGAGGGGGAGAAATGTCTTTCTGTATCCCAATGTGGTGGGGTAGTGGCAGGAGCACACAATGTGAAGGCAGTGAGAACAGAAAGCTGTGGAGATAATTGCCAGAAGTTTAGACCTGAATGCAATGCAGCAAGAAGTTTGACTGTGAAGTTTATTGATCAACACGCAAGAAATCGATTTTGGTGAATGCATCTTCAAATGCCATATCCTAGCTGCACCAATAGCCTCAGACACTGCTCAATTCACCATGTTCCCATCATTCACCTATTAACAATCTCTCTAAATCAGAACTCATACCTAATATTTACATACTTACCTCGCCCTCACATTAGCACTGTTACAAGCCTCACAGCCACATCTCACTACCTTGTGTACACTACCGGCTATTCAACTTTGACAGCCATATCGCTCAAGCATATTATACAACGCTCACTGACACACTTGCCTATCTCTTCCACAAGAATATGGTGTAGAACCGGGGGCATCAGAATTAACTGAAGGGGGGAATGTGCAACTGCATGTCCTAACCCCAGTGGAGGAAATGGTGCTGGCCATTATCAGAATGGCCATTAATGAGGCTCAGGCAGGTGTAAATTCCTTGGGAATGGTGGAATCTTCATATCCAATTGTCCATATTTTCACAACATCCCCCTCCATCCCATAATCTCTTCTAACTTGCAAGCTACAGATGGTGTAATCTTGCACCCCTAAATTTTCACTCTCCCCTCTACCAGAATCTTAGCCTGGTCCCTTCTTCATTCGGATCCTGAGAACTGCAACCTGCCTAGGCAGTGGAGAAAGACCAAGAAGGCAGTGCTGATGAAAATATACCATCACCCGATTTCACACTCACAGCCTCCAGTTCAGATAGTGCCAATGCATGCACGTTATAGTATTAGTACTGAGACAGTGTCGGCACATTGTGAGACAAAGGACACAAGTATGTTGCAGTTATCCAGGGGCAAGGATAATGCAGATGCCAGCTTGTAGAAGGGTGAGGTAGCACATGAGTTCTGTTACCGAGGACTCAGACAAGGATTTCAATGGGCCAGGCTACAGAAGGTGGCTGATGGGTCCACATACCAAAACACTTGATGCATTGCAAAGCCTGTAATCAATGTTAGGAAGCATGGAGGAGTCCAGCACCAACTTGGTACAGGTGTTGCCCAAAGCTTGAAGTCCATCCTTTCCAGCATGGAACTGGTGACAACTCCATTAACACACCTGAGGATCCAACCATGAGGTAGCATCTGATGGCCAATGTCTCAGCTTCCATTGCAGCACAAGCAGAAGCTACCAAATGTCTGAGCGCTGCGGTGCAATGTCAGATTGGTCTTGTGCAAGCTCAGCTCACGACCATGCAAATTGAGAATGCGTCCATTATGACTGTGAATTACAGTGTACAAAAGGGCTTACAGCTTATCACAGCAGTCCGGCAATCTGTCCTCCAACAGGTCACTATGTTTGCTATGGCACTACCCCAAGAGAGTGGCCGCAGCTCCACAGAGCACAAATTTGCAGTCCCCTCTCAGGAAGGCAGCTTTCTTGATTCCACCCTTGCCAATCCGTTAGTGCCCCTATTGCCATCAGCCAATTAGCCCAGGCTGCTGACACCCGAATTAAGATAAAACTGTCTAAAGTCTGGTCTTCTATGGTCAGAGCTACCTGAGGTCATCCTCCAAGACTATCTGCAGTCGCCTCTGCTGAAAGCCAGTGGCCTTCCCACCAGACATTCTGCTGCTAAGGGACAGAAAGTAAAGAGTAGTAGGGAAAAGTACTCAGTGGTGCTCATCAGGATTGGTATTAGGGCCACTGCTCTTTTTGAAATTAATAATCTGGATTTGGATGTACATGGCATTTCAAGAACAAGGACATTATGCTAAACCTTTATAAAAACATTGCTAGGCCTCAGCTGGAGTGTTGCATTTAATTCTGAGCACCACACTTTAGGAAAGATGCCAAAGCATTGCAGACTGCTGTCAGTACATGCACAGGTACATACATCTCCCCTCACAGACTGCTGTCAGTACATGCACAGGTACATACATCTCCCCTCACAGACTGCTGTCAGTACATGCACAGGTACATACATCTCCCCTCACAGACTGCTGTCAGTACATGCACAGGTACATACATCTCCCCTCACAGGCTGCTGGCAGTACATGCACAGGTACATACATCTCCCCTCACAGATTGCTGTCAGTACATGCACAGGTACATACATCTCCCCTCACAGATTGCTGTCAGTACATGCACAGGTACATACATCTCCCCTCACAGACTGCTGTCAGTACATGCACAGGTACATACATCTCCCCTCACAGACTGCTGTCAGTACATGCACAGGTACATACATCTCCCCTCACAGACTGCTGTCAGTACATGCACAGGTACATACATCTCCCCTCACAGGCTGCTGGCAGTACATGCACAGGTACATACATCTCCCCTCACAGATTGCTGTCAGTACATGCACAGGTACATACATCTCCCCTCACAGATTGCTGTCAGTACATGCACAGGTACATACATCTCCCCTCACAGACTGCTGTCAGTACATGCACAGGTACATACATCTCCCCTCACAGACTGCTGTCAGTACATGCACAGGTACATATATCTCCTCTCACAGATTGCTGTCAGTACATGCACAGGTACATACATCTCCCCTCACAGACTGCTGTCAGGAGAGGGTGCAGAAGAGATTTATTAGAATGGTACCAGGGATGAGGGACTAAAGTAATGTGCACAGGCTTGAGAAGCTGAGGTTGTTCTCCTCAGACCAGAGAAGGTTAAAGGAGGATTAGACGAAGGTATTCAAAACAATCAAAAATGTTGGAATCATCGGAAATCACTGGAAACAGTTTCTTCTTGCTTACTTTATCAAAATTTTTTAATCGGGATCAGCAACCAGAGGGCATGGATGTAAGGTTACACACAAGCAAAATACTGCTGATGCTGGCAGTCTGAAATAAAAAACAGAAAATGCTGGAAATACTCAGCAGGTCTGGCAGCACCTGTGGAGGGAGAAACAAAGTTAACATTTCAGGCCTATGGCCTTTCATCAGAACAGATTTAAGTTACTTGGCAGAAGAATCAGACAACAAGACTTTCTTATGCAGCGAGTTGTGATCTGGAATACACTACCTGATGGGTGGTAGAAGCAGATTCAATAGCAACATTCAAAATAGAACTGGATAAATATTTGAAAAGGAAACATTCATAGGGCCATGGAGAAAGAGCAGGGGAGTTGGATTAATTGGTTAGTTCCATCAAAGAGCCACCATAGGCAACAATGAGCCAAATGGCCTCCTTCTGTCCTGTATAATTTTATGATTCTATTATTGGCAAGAGGAGTGAGCGGGGGTGAGGTGGGGGAGGGGGGGTGGCGTTGGTGGTTAACAAGCCCTAACAGGTCTATATATATCTCTTAAACGGTTAAAGGTTACTTGGCAAAAAACAGCAGAACATGCTGTGAGTAGGAAATCCATTAGTACTAAAGCAAACTTTATGAATAAGTAAGGCTTTATCCGTACATTCAGTCATTCACTCAAGGTATTGGCTAAGGAGTGCAATCGTTTCATTTCACTGACCCTAAAATTAGTAGCATCATTTATAGATCTATTCATTGAGGTCACCAGACAAAATTGATTCCATTAGTGCTGCTTCTCTGAGATTCTGAATCCCAAGGCACTGCTTGTTCTTTCCCAATTCATCCAGTTATGCATCATCCCACTGTGCTCTTTACACTGTAGGATACAATGTAATTTATAATTCAGCAGCACAAAAAGATATAGATAACAGAAAGAAAAGTAAAATGAAATAGAAAGTATGGCTCTGTGGGTTCTCAGAATGTAAGTCTCAGTGGTTTTTTTCCCAATGTGACCGTCATAATATTATGATGTGCAGCGGAGATCCGGTGCAGTATTTAAAACAGTAATAACTATCACCAGCATCCTCAGCTCACTACCCTGTGGTCACACATCACAGCAATTGTGACAATCATGATCGACACAACGGGAAGTTCCTTCGAGCTTGGCCATTTAGGAGAAATGTCAGGTGCAAAATCTGGAATGTGGACCCCAAAATACTGTTGAGGTTAGGTCAAGGGTACTAAGAGTTACAGAACCAAGGGAGGTAGCCGGAGTTAAGGTAAAGACTAGCCTTGATCTAACTGAATGGCAGGACAGGCTAGAGGGCCTGATCCTGTTGATAATGGTTGGAGAAATTTCCACATGAAAGAAGAGATATTGAAAAGATACATCAATATTATTGCAACGGTGTATTCATAGTCAAATGGGTAAGTTGCTTGCACCCTCTACACTGAAAGCATTTGCATGGCTGCCAGTTGTATGTAGTTAGTTAGCATAGCTGAGCAATAGCATGACTAAACTTCATAACAAACACCACAGTAAAAAAGGCAAAGTTCTTGGACTGAATTACAGGACAAGGAGCCTCAAACTAAATCTTAATACAGAATTTTTTCACAGTTATTGGTTATGGGATGTGACATCAGTGATTATGGGCTTGGCTGAAGAATTGATAATAGAAATGGACAGATTGTAGATATGACAAGGAGTGAAGGAATGTGCTCTCTGCTGAAGCAGTGGCATGTTAAAAAATGTGAACGCAGGTCCTGAAAACCGGTCAATACATTGGATGAATGAGTTAGGTTTAGCGGCCTTTCCTTAACCAAAACTTCTCACAATTTTCCAGGCCTTAACAGAAAAAAGCTGCAATTTCAACATCGTTATATGTCAACAAGAAATATATTACAATAGTGGAAACAACTGCATTCATCAGATAAGCAATGCTCAATGGCAATTTGTAGGCACTGGATGGATAATTCATTACTATTTAGGTATACTTTTGGCAATACATAATTTAACAGAAAAGACATGCAATTAATGTTTCTCTATAGTGCACTGAAGTACAGCTTGAAATGCTGGTTACCTCATAACAGGACCACTCTCATAGCCTTTTTGATTCAAAGTGGAAGAAACCAAAATGATACTGGCAGAAACTTAGGCCCCGATATTGGCAAGGGCGGGTTGCATAAACCCATTTTTTGCCACATGCTATTGTGCCTCTGTCCTGCTTTTGTTTAACGCAGAAGTGGGTGGACTGGAATTGAGATTTAGAGCTTACCTGACATTGACCCACCCATTTTGGGGTGTTTAAATTACCCCTGAAAGTTGGTTCAGTTGATAGCACTGGCTTCTCGGAGTCAAAAAAATTAAGAGTTCAAACCCCACTCCAGTACTTGACTACATGATCAAAGTCGACACATTAGCCCAATACGGGGAAGCACCTCATCATTTGAGATGACACCTTTCAGGTGAGATGTTAATCTGGAGCCCCATCTGCCTCTTCAGCTGGGTGCGAAGAAAACTAATAATGTTATTCAAAGAAAAGCATAGTCTGGCCAGTATTTCTCCTCCAAAAACAAGTTAACTACTTATTCATCACATTTTCTGTTTGTGGGATCTTGCTGTGTGCAAATTGGTATGTTTGCCTACATAACAATGGCAACACTTCAAATAACAATTGGACAGGAATGATAAATGCAAATAGATTCTTTACCAAAAATAAAAATTATTTACAAAGGATAAGAAATTGAGATGTGTGTTTGGGCCTGGTAATTGACATGATCTAATTATAATTTTTAGATATTACAGAGGGAATTAACAAAACTGATCCTGAGGGAAATTATTCACCATGGCGAAAGCTCCAAAGATGAGAGGACAAGTTAAAACTTAAGGGAAGGGTAAAAAGGGAAGTCAAGTATAGCTGCTTCACAGAAATAAGTAATAAGAGCTGTGGACAGTCATTGAAACAAACAGTATAAATAGGGTCAGGGGGCAATTAGATGTGTTTGTGGAGAAAGAAGGAATTGACAGATTCAATAGGGAGGAGGTAAAAGTGGTTGGCCTACAAAATAGGGGGCAGACTTATTGCCTTTACCTTCTAAAAAATCTTACATTTACATGATATCTTGTTGAAGTGTGCTATAGGAATGCTATTTTAGTCTAATCAGTGTCAAGAGACTTCAATATCACCATAGCAACTTTATTTGCTGTCGTTTATATATATATAGCTTCTGTCAGGGAATCTGCAGAAAATCCCAAAAGGTTGACCATGTCAAATCCTTTCAGCAAGAGTAAAAGGAAGACAACACAAACTTCAAACTCACTCGCATTGGGTCAGTGACAATGAGATGGTGGATCAATGGGATGCATTACAGAGCAACAGAACAGAATATGGTTCATGCAACCTGCGTTGGCAGTGTTATCGTGGTGTGCTGTCAAGCACAGCTGAATAGTAACAAAATGGAAAAGAAAAATCAGACAGTAATTCACCCTGGGCTACTATCATTTAGCTCCCTGCAGTTTTTTTCAAGATAGCTAATATCAGAGATCTATGATATCCTATTGATAACATTTTGACCATGGAAAGTAACTTAGGGCAAGAGAATCAACCAACCCCATCCCTTCTGCAGATTTTTATATAACATACCTGCTTATTAGACTCGTGAGGTAAAGTTTTGTATAATATTCCATAATCTCCAGAGGTAATCCAGCAAAAATAGTCAAAATATTTATTTATCTTCACCATTCATCTCTGGCTAACTGCTCACCACATGCATTGCTTCACTCCTCTGCTCCAAATCCTGGCTCCAAAGACAAAGGGCCAACACAACTTACTTCTGTTAGACATTCCCTTCTTGCTAATGGAAGAAGAGCACACTACAAATGTTTTCAAAAGACTGCTAAGAATACCGGATACGTGACTGTAATTCACAGTTAGGTATCCGTTATCCTCACCCCCTGTTATTGATAGAGCAACTATACCTCATAGTTTTACACACCTTGGGCCAAGCTTTCATCTTCAGGTCACAAAATGCAAGTCGAGCCATTTCACTCGCAAACTGCACCCACGAGGACTGTGTGACTTCACCAGCCATTTTCATCAACTGCGGCAGGAGGCGGGCTCTGGGTACAGATGGGGAGCCACAATTGTGTTTGGGGTTGGAACACATCAGAGGCAGAGACGGGTCCCTCTGTCCATAGGAGGGTACCAAATATCAGCCTGGATATAGCACTGACATACTGCTGGAGGTGACCTGTGACTGTTGATGCTTAAGTACTAGGAATTTGTTTGCTGGCTGAAAAAGCTGTTGCTCTGTGTGACCTGGCCCATTGAATGTATTTCCTTATGGCATTCATTTGTTCATTGTTTTGTGTCAATGTTAACAATCTACCCTGTCTTATAATTTCCTAGCTGCACCAGTCTTGTGATGTTTACCATCCCCACATTGGTGTCTGAATTTTGAACAAACATCATGCAGTAGCTCACAAGGTTCTATAAGTTGCCACAGCAGTACACTTCACCAGCTTCACCCCTCACTCCAATTCAGGCCCTCTCATACCTAAAGCAGCCATCTTGAAGCATTCCACCCTCAGAGGATGCAGCAAACTGAGCGCCCCAAGGCCCCAGAGGCACCACAAGGAAGTCACAAAATCTCTTCCGTACCCCTCTCGCCCATACAACATCGATGACCTGCAACATGGTGTGCCAACATCTCATTAACCATGCAGTGATTAGGCCACCAAACTTTTGCCAGTCACACCTTATCCTCCCATGCCATCCACAGGGCAATATCGTCCCCTCAGCAGCTTTACATCCCACCAACTACAGGGCAAGATAAAGCATCAAATGTACACATACTGACTCATGTGCCTCCTCCTATTCTATTCCAGAATGGCCGATGCTCAGGGCAGCCAGGAGTCCTGGGAAGGAGCTGCTCCATGGTTCAACGAGCATGATCTGGGGATCTTCCTGCACCAGATTGAGACTCACAGGAACATCCTGTTCTTCTAGGGCCCAGGCAGTCTCCCAGTTCCACCAAGAGAGCCAGGGTCAAGATCACCGAGGTGGTCAGTGCTTCAGGACAACAGCAGAGAGCCTGGATCCAGTGCCGTAAGCACTTTAGTGAACTTCTGCACTATGATAAAGGTGAGTGGGATACTCCTCTAATCTTTGCAGCAGACTGGCCTCCTGTGTACGCCCTGTGCATGATGCTCTGCCCTGGAGCAGCAGCAAATCTCCATGGCCAAAGGGAAAACAATTTATGCTCAAGCGAACAGAGGAAATTGGTGGAGCGGCATGTGAGACAGCTTGGAGGTATCTCCAAATAGCGTGCCTTCTTAAGCCTACATTTCACCCTTTCCATCATAGTCTTTCAGCAGAAGAGGGCCCACGCCTTGAGGGATATGGCCGGGAGAGGGCCCCCAAACCTGAAGAACATCAAACCTGCAGAGGAGGGGGCAATGGCCATTGCATGAATGCCAGCAATGGAACACGTGGATGACCGTGAGCCCCTCCTCCCTGGATATGTCTACTGCCAGGAGAGGCGGGGATGAAAGAGGGATGGGTGGTACTCGGGGATGGTAGGAGAGCCTCTTAGGGTTTTTTTTATTCTTCCAGGGGACGTGGGCTAGGCCAAGTTGGGAAGTTGTGCAGGCTGGGAGGTGTCAACTGGCTGCAGCACCATGTCAGGGATAGCTGGGGAAGAAGGTCAATGGGAAGGTAGATGAAATGCAGGGCTCATGACTGTCTTATGTTTCTCTCATGGGTCCATGAGCTGCAGTGCCCCGCCCCACCTCCGAGAGGAGTCTGATCTCGGGCAGGAGGGGAAGACCCAATTGTCCAAAGGTGCACCCGCAAGACCTTAAGAGCCTGCAGTCACCAGCCCAGAGGCACACACTCCAGTGGGTTTTAGCACAGAGGCAGCCTGGGGAGAACTTATTGAACAGCACAGCACCACTGAGCTGAAGGAGGAGTTTGAAGCAGGGGTATCCGTTCACACCTCACTCAGAAGGGAGAAGGGCAGTGGCCTAGTTGCTGTGCGGACAGGTGAGGCAGAGCCACTGGAGACCCCTTTGGGACTGAATATTTGGACCTGCAGGGGCAGATAAGTAATGATCTAGCAGAGTTCCTTGAGGCATTACGAGCTCATGCACTCTGAATGGAGAACTCTGTCGTTGCTATGACCTCAACAATAGCGCCACTGCAGTTTTGTGAAAAGGGCTCCAGTCACTGAACAGGTCTATCTTGAGGACTGCAACTCAGTGGTTTTAGGGGATGGCAGCTGAGCCCCGGTACCTCAACCCATCCAGCCTTCAGGACATCACCTCAAGAACTCAACATTCTGAGGAAGAGGGAGAGAGTTCCATGCCTTTGGAGAGAATCTCACTGTTCTCTGCTAGCCCGGTGCAAGGGAGGGAGGCTGCCCTGCAGAGATGCAGGTAGTACAGTCTGAGGTAGGGTCCCACTGTCCCTCATGATGAGATCGAGTGCCACAATCCTCACAGCCATATAGGCAGGACATGAGCAGCCTACCTCCACCTCATCCACGGCAACAAGGGGAGAACCACATAGGAGCGTCCAAGAGCGGAGGACACCACGTCTGTTAGAGCACTAATGGGATCACCGTTTAGATAAGTTTAGTCGTAATAAGTAAGAAACTAGATGTGTGAAAATAGAACAAACACCTTCATCTGAGGAAAATAATAACTATGTACAATATATTTACATATTTTTGGATGTGTCCATGCAGTCCAACATCTTTATTGTCTCAGCTAACCTGAACTGTGCACCCACATCTGGTTCATCAATCCACCAGGAGGTTGGATCGCAGGATCCTTCCAATGGCCTTCACTTAGTATAACCAAGCATCTACTCTGATCTCTTGGTCAGCTTTCAACCATCACATGAGATGCCGTTGTATGAGAAGGTCTCTGGTGACAATAGCATCCTACATGCACTCTTCATAGTATGTGTGTGGACAACCTCTCCCTCGTCTCTTGGGGTCCTTTCTGTTTCCCTCCCACCTCACCCTCCTCATGGGTACAAAATGCTTCCCCCTGCTGCTCATCTTCCTCATCTGAGGAGATGCCCCATTTCCACTCATCTTCTGAGTCCAGAACCAACCTTCTTCTCAGTTCCAGGTTGTGGAGGGTGCAGAGGACCACAATGATTCTGGAAACTACGTGAGGTGCATACTGTGGCGGGCAATCCAGGCTAATGACCTGTTCAATGAGTGTTCTCTTGTGAAGGTGGTTCTAGTGGTATAAGGGTCTGGCACATATAGGGTTAATGTGGATCTGCATACAGTACCGCCCACAGTGTTGTAAGAGAGCACATGACCCACTGACCTAGGGGTCAGTCTAGTGTTGTCGAGAGTCATGTGCACAAGCAAGCATGGAGACAGCTCCTAACTTGAATCCTTTCCTGTTCACATGTACATAGCTCCTTTAGTTAATAACTACGTGCACTTAACCTGCTTAAGACTACAAAGACTTCATTCCGACCTACCGAACAGTATCCAGCACCCTACAATAGTTCTCAAGGCACTTTCTCTGTGGTCGGGTCGCAGGGGTGTGAGGAGCCACATTTTCGGGGGGTAGCTCTTATCACCGAGTATCCAGCTGTGCACCGGGGGGGTGGCTCTAAACATTCTTGGCAGTCGAGGCTCCCTAAGGGTAAATGAGTCATGGCAACTACCAGGGTAGCAGGTACAGACATGTAAAAACATTTTATAATGGTTGCAGAGGAGTTGCACATTCAGAGAGTGGTAACCCTTTCGGTTAATATACTCTCAGCATTCACATAGGGTGCCCTTATTGCCATGTGACTACACCCTGCACCTGGGGGAACCCCTGAGACGAGGCAAATCATGTCACCCTCTGTGTCTGCGCTGCAGGATCTGTGTCGTAGGAGATGAAGTCATCCACTTTGGCAAAAGGGGCATTGGTTACTAAATGGATGCACCTGTGCGCTGTGGACTGCAAGGTCCCACTGAAGTCAGATGCAGGGTTTTGGAAAGAGCCAGTTTGCGAAGAAATTAAGGGTAACAGTCACCTTCAAGGCCACTGGTTTCCACTGGCTGGAGGTCTTCTCAAGAATGATTGTAAAGCTCAGCCACCACCTTTCGGGACAGACATTGCCTCCCGCATCCATCAAGGTATGGTACCCTGTTCCTGTATAGTCTCTCAAGTGGGTAGTTCCTCAGCATTCTATGCCTACTTCTGGTAGGCACTTAGTATTGTAATGCCTCCTTCCCTTAGAGCTGTGCACATGGTGGATGGGGCATTTCAGGCTGTTGCTGCTGCTGCTCCACCCGTGCCTCTGTGCTGGAATGGGGCTGCTCCCATTCTAAATTTCAGATTTCAAAAGTGTTTTTCTTAATTCTCAGGAGACTGAGCCTGAAGGCACAGGGCTCCTTCTTGCTGGTGTTCAAAAGTACTGGGTGTGGCTTTAATGGAATCCTCCTTCCATTCCTCCCTCCCTGCCAGACACTCGACTTGTTTGCAGGCAGTTTTTGGTGGTATAGAAGTTGCAGAAAAACACTAAGGAAAGATGCTGCACTTTACAAGGGAAACAGTGGCGTAGTGGTATTTTCACTGGACTAGTAATCCAGAGACCCAGTGGTCCCGGGTTCAAATTGCACCATGGCAGATGGCAAAAATTGAATTCCATAAAAATCTAGAATTAAAAAGTTTGATGATGACCATAAAAACATTGTCGATTGTCATAAAAACCCACCTGATCCACTAGGGAAGGCAATCTGCTGTCCTTACCCTGTCTGGTCCACATGTGACTCCAGATCCACAGTAACGTGGTTGACTCTTAAATTGTATCAAACCACTCGAAAGTCGAAAAGATATGGAACCCAGCGGACTACGCAGCATCGACCTAGGCACCGGAAACAATGGCAAGTTCAGCCCTGTCGATTCCTGCAAAGTCTTCCTTGCCAACGCCTGGGGGCTTGTGACAAAATTGGGAGAGCTGTCTCACAGACTAGTCAAGCAACAGCCTGACATAGTCATCCTCACGGAATCACACTTTACAGATAATGTCCCAGGCTCCACCATCGCCATCACTAGGTATGTCCTGTCCCACCAGCAGAGGTAGCGGCACAGTGGCATACAGTTGCGAAGAAGTTGCCCTGGGAGTCCTCAACATCAACTCCGGACCCCATGAAGTCTCATGGCACCAGGTCAAACATGGGCAAGGAAAAATCCTGCGAAATACCACATATCATCACCCTTCAATTGGTGCATCAGTACTCCTCCATGTTGAACACCACTTGGAGGAAGAACTGAGGGTGGCAAGGGTGCAGAATGTACTCTGGGTGGGGGTCTTCAATGTCCATTGCCAAGAGTGGCTTAGTAGTACCGCCACAGACCTAGCTGGCTGAGTCCTAAAAGACATAGCCGCTAGACTGGGTTTGAGGCAGTGGATGAGGGAGCCAACAAGAGGGAAAAACATACTTGACCTCATCTTCACCAACCTGCCTACCACAGATGCATCAGTATCGAGAGGAGTGACCACCTTGAACTTGTGGAGACAAAGTCCCATCTTCACACTGAGGACGCCATCCATCGGATTATGTGACACTACCACTGTGCTAAATGAGGTAAATTTTGAACAGATCCAGCAACTCAAGACTAGGCAACCATGAGGCACTGTGGGCCATCAGGAGCAGCAGAATTGTACTCAATGGCAATTTGTAACTTCATGGCCCAACATAGCCCCCACTCTACCATTATCACGAAGCCGGGGAATCAACCCTGGTTCAATGAAGAGTGTGGGAGGGCATGCCAGGAGCAGCACAAGGCATACCTAAAAATGAGTTGTCAACCTGGTAAAGCTACAACACAGGACTGCTTGCATGCCAAACAGCATAAGCAAAGTGACAGACAGAGCTAAGCGATTCCACAACCAACGGATCAGATCTAAGCTCTGCAGTCCTGCCACATCCAGTCATGAAAGATGGTGGACAATTAAACAACTCACTAGAGGAGGAGGCTCCACAAATATCCCCATCCTCAATGATGGAGGAGCCCAGCACATCAGTGCAAAAGACAAGGCTGAAGCACGTGCAACAATCTTCAGCCAGAAGTGCTAAGCGGATGATTCACCTCAGCCTCCTCCAGAGGTCCCCAGAATCACAGATGCCAACCTTCAGCCAATTCGATTCACTCCACGTGATATCAAGAAACAGCTGAAGGCACTGGATGCTGCAAAGGCTATGGGCCCTGACAATATTCCGACAATAGGACTGAAGACTTGTGCTCCAGAACTTGCTGCGCCCCTAGCCAAGCTGTTCCTGTACAGTTACAACACTGTGGAAAATTGCCCAGGTATGTTTTGTGTACAAAAAGCAACAAATAAAACCTGGCCAATTACTGCCCCATCAGTCTAATCTTGATCATCAGTAAGCTGATGGAAGGGGTCATCAACAGCACTATCGAGCCGCACCTGCTTAGCAATAACCTGCTCACTAACGCCCAGTTTGGGGTCCACCAGGGCCACTCAGTTCCTGACTTCATTACTGCCTTGACTGAACTCCAGAGGTGAGATGAGAGCGACTGCCCTTGATATCAAGGCAGAATTTGTCTGAGTGTGGCATCAAGGACCCTAGATAACCTGGGGTCAATAGGAGCCAGGGGAAAACTCTTCACTGGTTGAAGTCATGCCTAGCATAAAGGAAGATGTTATGGTTGTTGGAGGTCAATCATCTCAGTTCCAGGGCACCACTGCAGGAGTTCCTCAGGATAGTGTCCTAGGCCATAACCATCTGAACTGGACTAGCCATATGGATACTGTGGCTACAAGAGGCTAGGGGCAGAATCGTACCAGAAATGCACCAAGTGTGGTAGCAGGCCTGAAAAAAGACAATTTTTCACCACAATGACGGGTTTTTGCGCAGTATCGTCCTCTTCCCTCCTCATAAATTATACAGTCACAAGCCAGACCGCTGGCAGCAGGCCTCCAATTGGACTGCCACACTGTTACCTTGCCACTTCCTCACGCTAGGCACCATATTTAAAATGCAGTCGTGCACACAGCTCTCAATGCTTGAAGCCCAGGACTGCTTCAGTGAAGGCAATGCCATGAAAGCCAGGAGTGCAGCCCCCCCAACTCAGTGACACATCCCTGGGGCGCCTTTTGGATGCCGCGGGAGGCCCGCTGCAAAGTCCTCTACACCAGCTCTCACCACAGGTGGCCTTTCAGTCTCACCACTCCGACTTGGGAGGCAGTGGCAGAGGTGGGCAGTGCCAACACTGCACACAAGAGGTGGGCCATCCAGTGCAGAAAACGGATGAATGATCTCATCCATGCCAACAGAGTAAGTGAACCATCTCATCAATCTCACCTCAACCACTCACAAGCCCGTCACACATTCACTGGCATCTCAAGGGACATTGCCAACACTCCCTCACAGACACCCTCACAACCATCTGGCCTCATTTCCTCTGTGGATAGCCTCCTTATCCCATCCGTGGCTCCACTCAGCACACACACACACACACCTGGCATCCTTCTCATTTGGCCTGGCGTGCGCCTTGCTCACACTGTCTCCATGTGTCTTTATGCAGGACAAGATCACGCACAATCACCAGGAGAGGTCCCAGACTGGGGGCTGGAGTGCTGGACATCAAAGTCCTCACTCCGTTTGAGAGTCGATATTGCGGCGATGGTGTGGTCAGCAACGAACACCCACGAGGGTCCTGCACTACATGATTCCTCTCTCTACATTACTCTGAATCCACTATTCTGTGTTCATCGCGGCTACCAAGCACTAACAACCTCCAATTTCTGTCTTAGGCACATCTGACACGACACCCTCGAGCAACTTTGACCCTGAATCGGTGCTGAAAGCACCTCGGATTAGGACCATTGAAGACCCGTCACAGTGCCCACCCACACCTTCCACCAGTGCAGTGACATACACCTCTGTGGGATCTAGGTGTAGAGTAGCCTCGGGATCACAATCTGGCGAGCACATCACACAACCTGTTCCACAGCAGGCAGAGGCAGGGACATCCCTGGTCTCCAGAGGTAAGGAATCTGAGCCCCTGGACTCGGTCCTCAACTAGCTGGTGGAGCTGCAAAGGCAACACGAGAACATCAGGAAGGGATGTCTGGTGTGCTCCTCAGATTGCAAGGGACAATGGAGGAGTCCATCTGCCTTGAGTCAGAGGGGATAGTCTGGCATGCCAATGCAGCAATGTCAACACAGGCAAATGGCAGCCACCATGGAGGCCTTGGTCCAGGACATCAGTCCTGCACTGCGGCATGGGCTGAACTCCATCACTGACGCCACAGTTAGCCAATAGTGACAACTCAAGATCTCACTGCAACTTCCCCTTCCCCTCAACAAATCAGCCAGAGGCCGTTGGGCACCCATAGGTAGGAGGACCAGCAGCTCGACACCCTGGGGCCATCCACCCAGGTGACTCAGGGAACGTCAGGTCGATCCAAATCCCTTCTTCCTGTGACCCCATCATCTCCAGCTCCAGTTCCACAGGCCAAGGAGGGTGAAGCTGACCCACAGCAGGACACCAAAAGCAGGCTGGGGCCCTCCAGGTCTCAGCCCTCCAGAGGACAAATACTGAAGTCATCACAGACAGGGCGTCGCGCCCAGTAGGCTGACTCCATCTCCACTGTGGGTGTCAAGGGAGCAACAAAACGTAGCGGCAGGCTTAGGAAAGTTAAGAAGATGCAGTTGCACAGCCTGGGTGCAGGCGTTAATCACTTGTTCATAATGTTCATAGCAGCAAATAAACCCAAGAATGTCTCTTTGCCTAAGGCTCCTCGTTCTGATGAGCAGTGTTCGTGTCACTCAAACGTGAAACCTTGGTTCCTGCACAAGATAAAGGCAGGTGTCTCAGTCCAGGGCCTCTTCCCTGTGCAGCGTTTAACCTTCAGACCAAAATGATGGTCCAGCCTCACACTCACTGGACACATTAGTGATGCCTTCACCTCAATAGTGCTCGTCATTGCTGCCAGAATGTCGTGGGCAGGCGTCCCAGAGTTCCGTCATTCTCTGTGTGCTCTCAGCACCTTTGACGTGGGGCTGGCCCCCATTTCTTCAACATGTGTGGTGACGGTGCAGTCCTGAAGGGAAACGGTGCTGAAGGCTGACAAAGGATCAGATGCATTTAAAGTTTCACAGCTGCATTTCCATGGTTATGACCCTGATCACAGAGCGCATGCAAACTGCCCTCAGCCAGACAGGAGTCAGACATTCACAGAGGCAATCTATGGAGAAGATCTATGGAGTGTCCTCTCTGCATGTTGTCATCATCCTCCTGGAATCTGGTGACTATTAGGGCCTCTGCTGCGTCTCCATGGCATGAGCCTGAGCACTGAGGGTACGTGTGCTGCCATCAGCCACACAGGAGTCAAACGTTCACAGATACAAAGTGAGGGTGTCAGGACTGTCCTCACCCACCACAAATCTTGTGGCTATGACAGCCTCCTGAGCACGCCTGCCTCATCTGGCCAGTGCAATGGCCTCATCGCCATCATCCCCTTTGACATCCTCCTCATTGGAGGAGAAGTGTAGCAGTTCCATCCCCTCCTTAGCCAGGTCCTCCCCACATTGCAGCGTCAGGTTGTGTCGTGCACAGCAAGCTACAATAATGCGTGACACCGTCTGGGGACTATATTGCAATGCTCCACTAGACCTGTTGAAGCACCAAAGCCTCATTTTCAAGATGCCTATCGTTTGCTCCACCTAAGTCCAGGTTGCAGCATGAGGCTTGTTACACTGTCGCTCTGCTGTAGTCTGAGGCCACTGCACAGACGTCATCAGCCACGTCCTCTGTGGATAGCCCTTGCCCCTGAGAAGCCAACCCTGCGGCCTCCCTGGACCCTGGAAGACGTCAGGGATCTCACATCTGCTAAGGATGTCGGAGTCATGGACGCTCCCTGGGAATCGTGCGCAGACCTGTAGGATGCGATTCTGGTGGTCGCACACCAGCTGAACATTCAGCAAATGGAAGTCCTTGTGGCTGATGTAGTTGACTGCTTGTTGCCACGGAGATCGAAGCGCCACGTGAGTGCAGTTGATGACACCCTACACCTCTGGAAAACCTGAGATCTGCACAAATCCCAGCGCTCTTGCTTCCTGGCTTTCCTGATCCTGGGCGAAATGCACAAAGTTCTGTGCCTTCGCGAAGATGGCGTCCATGACCTCCTAGATACACTTGTGTCTGGAGGCTTGCGAGATCCCATACAGGTCACCTGTGGAGCCCTGGTAGGAGCCACTGGTGTAAAAATCAGAGTCAGAGTCACTTTCACGGCCACTGGCAGTGGATGCCCTCCATGTTCCTGTGGCGCCAAATCCTGCAACAGGTGGCATTTGTAACCAACCAGTTCCCTAGGCATGCGTAGTCTTCAGTGACGCCGGTTCTCAGTCACCTGCATGAATGACAAGCGCCGTCTATAGACTCCGGGTGTAACAAAGCGCCTACAAGCAACGTCTCTCTGTGAATCTTAAGCTACATGTGCAGCAGGCCCTGCCCCACCTTCATCTTCAGGGAGGTGCTCCTCCCTTTGCCGAACTAGGCACCTCCACCACACTTATCTTCTTCTTCTCTACACGGCACCTCTTCTTTGATGTCTGATGGGCTATACCCACGAGCACGGCATAAGGTTGTGTGCACTCAACTCCGAGTTCCCCTCCAAGTTCAGTTCGCTAGACACACACCTTTTAAAGGGAGTCGTGAAGCGCGTGTTAGAATCATATCTCTCAAGGCTGAAGTTTTCTTTTACAAAATGGAAGGGCATGGCATGATCTGGATGCCAACTTGGGATTTTTTTCAAAAGGTCATAAGTTCACCTTGGAACTGTAAACAAGCAGGCCTCTCCCAAGATAATCACCTGCCCTATATGGGAAACAAGCTGTTTGTTTGTTTGAACTTTAATGAAAAGCTGAGAGACAAAAAAGGAAGTCACAAGGGAGAGGGAAAAAACTTAATGTGTGAATCTGCTTGTTTGGAAGGCAGTCTTGTTGGAAAGCAAGCTGAGGTAAGAAGGCTACCTTGACTGGCTCCCTCTCTCTACCTTGCCTGAAATTGTGTGTGGCTATCAACCTATAGCCAGAGAACCCTCATCTGAGTGTAGCTAGTCTGCATTTGGACCTGCAAAGCTGAGAACGTCCAGGCATCCACCAGGACCAGCGGCCTGCCTTCACACAAGAGAACTCCAGGTCAACAGCGTAAAGACCCTGCAGACTTTACCCTTTATTTTATAACGTGCACTCTCCAAAGGCCATAGCTGCAGAGAGACTTACTTTACCCTTTATTTTATAACGTCCACTCTCCAAAGGCCATAGCTGCAGAGAGACTTTATCTGTTTGTCCTTATTTTTGTGTGTGTGCGCTGGGGGAATTCATTAGGGAGGGATATAGTTGTACTTCCTGATTACAACTGTGTGTTAACCAGCACTTGCAACTTGTGAAAAGAAATTTTGTTTTAAAATAAATTAATTATTCTGAGTTTTTGAAAGAAGCCTGGTCAGAGTCTCTTTTCTTCTGAGTACTCAAAGTATAGGTAAACAATTGGTCATTCTGGTGAGAAAATTAAACATTTAAATTAATGGTATGGCCTGCGGAGTAGTGGGGCTTGATAATTTGCGCACTCCTCCCATCCTGGTTGTAACTTATGTCGTTCTGAAGTCACACCGATGTGGACAGTAAATTTGACATGGGGGGGATGATTCCGGTGAGTAGAGCTTATAATGAGATGCTGAAGTATTGAAATTAGGTTCCCGATTTGTGGCGGCGGGAAACACAGACCACCATTGACTGGTGAAGCGGCTGATCGCAAACTGGTTTCATGACGGCAAGAAGCTGATTTTTGGCCTTCTCGCCATATTGTCCGCTCACGCTCGCCATGATGCTCGCCTTAGGAATCTTGTGGTGATTAACTCACCTCCTGAGTCCCCAAAGTTTGTCCACCATCTATAAGGCACATGTCAGGAGTCTGATGGAATACTCGCCACTTGTCTGGATGAGCGCAGCTCTAACAACATTCAAGATGCTTGACACCATTCAGGACAAAGCAGTCTGCTTGATTGGCACCCCATCCAAACATTCACTCCCTCCACTACCGATGCACAGTAGCTGCAGTGTGTACCATCTACATGGTGCACTGCAGGAACTCACCAAGGCTCTTTAGACAGCATCTTCCAAACTCACAACCACTACTATCTAGATTGACAAGGGCAGCAGACAGATGGGAACACCACCATCTGGAAGTTCCCCACCAAGCCACACACCATCCTGACTTGGAAATATTTCACTGTTCCTTCACTGTCACTGGGTCAAAATCCTGGAACTCCCTCCCTAACAGCACTATGGGTATACCTACACCACATGGACTGCAGTGGTTTAAGAAGGCAGCTCACCACCACCATCTCAAGGGGAAAGCCAGCAAAGCCCACATCCCACAAATAAAACAAACTCACGGCATCTTCCCAGACTACAGATTTCTTCACAGCTCGGCAGTGGAGATGTACGTTTATTCAATTCACTAAACACATGGGTGCTGACAAAAGTGGCTGGGGAATGCAAAGCCAGCAGTGGCAGGTGTGCGTTTCACACAGGAGGAACTACCACCCAGCAAAAGAGGCATACAGAAGTGGCAGGGGTTCAGGAATGCTGAAGAAAATTGGAATTCCTCACAAACCATAACATACCACCAGATGAAAACTTTCCCCCGTCTCACAGTAAACTGACATTTTGGTATTCCTTGAAATGGTTACACTCCCACAAAAGGTCTGCAACATTGCATCCAATATAAAATCGAGGGCAAGATGCAAATCCCATATGTGGGAAACCCAAAGTTATTTTTTGCCTCATATGACAATAGACCCGCCTGCAATTGCTCAGCACAGGAGCATTCAATAAATAAGAAGGGATGTATTAAAATCAAAGAATGGTCACAGAGAAGGAGGCCACTCATCCCACTGAGTCCATGACGGCTCTCTGCAAAAACAGTTTAGCTAGTCCCACTTGCATGCCCTTTCCCCATATTCTGCATTTTTTTCCCCTTCAGGTGCTTATCCAATTCCCTTCTGAAATGCATAATTGAATCTACCTCCACCACACTCTTAGGCAATGCACTCCAGAACGGAACCACTTGCTAGATAAAAAAACTTTTCCTCATGTCGCCTTTTCTTTTGCCCATCACTTTAAATCTGCCCTCTCATTCCACCTTCTACTAATGGGAATAGTTTTTTTTTCCCATCTCCTCTGTCTGGACTCCTCAAATTTTGAACACTTTGACCAAATTTCCTTTCTGCCTTCTCTTCTCTGAAGAGAACAACCCCAGCTTCACCAATCTATCCATGTAACTGAAGTCTCTCATCCCTGGAACCACTCATAAATCTGCTCTGCACATTCTCTCTCGCCTTCACATTCTTCCTAAAGTGTAGTGTCCAGAATTGGACACAATACTCCAACTGAGACCTAACCAGTTTTTTTTTTAAATAACGGCTAATCCTTTCCATTGCACCCTATGCCCCTATTTATAAAGCCTAGCATCCCACATGACTCTTCAACCAATTTTTCCAATCTATCACCTTCAACTGTTTATTCACATATACCCCCTCATCCCCAGCCCCTCTGCTCCTGCACCCACTTTAGCATTATTTACTTAACGTTGCCTCTCCTTTTCCTTCCTGATAAACTTTGTCACTTTGCACTTCTGGGTTAAATTTTAACCATCTATTCCATCCACCTGTCTACATCCTCTTGATGTTTATCAATATCCTTCTCACAGTTTGCGATGCTTCCAAGTTTTGTGTCAGCAACAAATCTTGAAATTGTGCCCTGTGCTCCCAAGTCTGTCATCAATTCACATGTTAAAAAAAAAGTAGCAAAATGCTGTCGATTCTGGAAATTCAGAAACAAAAAAAACTTGCTGGAAATACTCAGCAGGCCCAGTAACACCTGCAGAGAGAAAGAGATCTTTATTCCCCTTCTCTGTTTGGGAAACCATATTCAATTTGCCTGCAGCAGTTTCAACGAAGGGTTCCCATCTGAAAGATTAACCTGCCTTTGCTTTTGAGAGTTAGCTGAGTTAGAGCAGAACACCAGAAAAATAACAAATACCAGCCGAAACTATGATGTATTCAAGGAAATTTTCTTGAACTTAATTTCCCCACCGAGCGAATACAGTAGTGGATGGGCAAGTTTGTTACTTCAGGGCCAACTGGGATTCTACACAATAAATATTTACATGCAAATTGAGGTTTTGTTTTTCATGCTGAAGATTCAAAACCTGTCACAACACAACAAAACTACTCAAGCATATAATCCAGGCTAATACTTCAGTGCAGTATTGAATAAGTGCTGGACTACTGCGGATGTCATCTGCTTGATGAGCTGTTTAAAAACTCTTGGGTAACCTCAAAGGATCACATGGTGCTATCTGAATAGGAGGCAAATTCTGACCAATATTTATCCCTCAACCAATATCACTAAAACTGATTATCAGCCATTATTACACCGCTTTTAGTGGGATCTTGCTATGCACATATTGACGGTCACGTTTCCTACTTTACAACAGTGACTGCACTTCAAAACTAAGATAAAAGCAAAAAACTGCAGATGCTGGAAATCCAAAACAAAAACAAAAATACCTGGAAAAACTCAGCAGGTCTGACAGCATCTGCGGAGAGGAACACAGTTAACATTTCGAGTCCGTATGACTTTTCAACAGAACTAAGGAAAAATAGACCTATTTTTCTGTGTTCCTCTCCGCAGATGCTGTCAGACCTGCTGAGTTTTTCCAGGTATTTTTGTTTTTGTTTTGCACTTCAAAACTACTTGGTTAGCTATGAAGTGTTTTGGGACATTCTGAGGTTGCAAAAAGCTCTGTATAAATGCAAGGTTTCTGTTCTGCAGAATTTCTCCGTTGTACAAAGGAAAGTCAGACCGTACAGATTGGTTTTCAATACAAAATAGCTTCTTGGTGTCATTCTGCACTCTGCTCATACATTGGACAGAAATAACTGAAAATACCTTAGGAATGGTGTTTCCAACAACCCTGCTAAATTCTGGGAAAACAGTACAATCT